>NC_138976.1:209333428-210676828 GCF_964341445.2 Mesoplodon mirus | reverse complement strand
GAGATGAGCTTGTATTTCCTGAAACATCAGATAATCAACAGAAGCAAATGGTCCGACACCACAGCAGCAAGCATTGTTTTTCCTTCCGAGTTCCCAGAGGAAAAGGGATGCTACTGAAGGGGCTATGATGACCACCCTCTCACGTGTGGTCCAGAGGGACCACTTGAGGACCATGTGATATTTGAAGTAATTTGGAAGAAAAAGAAATAAATCTGTGAAACTCAGGTGGAGACATCTGTTTGCAGCAGTGTTATGTTTATTTTTCGGCACAACTTTAAAGAAAACACCTATGTAGTGAGTATGAATGGAAGTGTAATACGTGGATATATTTCTCTGTGAATGTGGAATAATTGAAATTCGGTACTTAAGCCTCCACATAATGCAAATATAGAACACATGTGTATACACACCATAATGTATGTCACTGAAGCATTTTGTGAAGGAATAAATAGTACTGAGCTGCATGTGGATTGATTACTCTCTGACTCTGGAGATGGCTTCCTTTGACTTTAAAAGAACTTTCATTCTCTTATTGCCTATTACTTGGTGATAATTTCTATAACTGAATAAGTGGAAAAATAAGCTGATCTTCTTTGGATTACAAATAAAAACTTCTCTAGAGCAGTGCTGTTTCTTTTAAAAGAGCAGTAATTATATGAAAAATATATAATAGGGCAGAGCGTCTTTGATGTCTGTGGCTGTTAAATGCCATGTGATTTGTACCAAAAACCTTAAGATACTTTATTTTTAAAAGTATCTGGGAAGCACAGAATAACTGAATATTCTCTCCATTCACCAAATTTGTAAGTGGATATACCTATCAGTTGCCCTTGAAAAAGTCACCAGTACAATTTTGTCTTTGTCTTTTAAAGTTGATTGTAGTAGCATCTCTGTTGATTAATACCTAAAGTAATAATTTTTAATAAAGTAGTACTTTTGAAAATGAGGCTGAAGATCTTCTGATTTCAAACATGAGAATTCATGAAGCATTCATCTAAATTGACTGTTTCCTTAAAAAAATTTTTTTTCATCTTTATTGGAGTTTAATTGCTTTACAATGTTGCATTAGTTTCTGCTGCACAACAAAGTGAATCAGCTATATGTATACATATATCCCCATATCCCCTCTCTCTTGCATCTCCCTCCCACCCTCCCTATCCCACCCCTCTAGGTCACCACAAAGCATCAAGCAGATCTCCCTGTGCTATGCAACAGCTTCCCACTAGCCATCCATTTTATATTTGGTACTGCATATATGTCAATGCTACTCTCTCACTTCGTCCCAGCTTCCCTTTCCCCCACTGTGTCCTCAGGTCCGTTCTCTAAATCTACGTCTTTATTCCTGTCCTGCCCCTAGGTTCTTCAGAACTGTTTTTTTTTTAGATTCCATATATGTGTGTTAGCATACTGTATTTGTTTTTCTCTTTTTGACTTGCTTCACTCTGTATGACAGATCTAAGTCTGTCCACCTCATTACAAATAACTCAATTTCGTTCCTTTTTATGTCTGAGTAATGTTCCATTGTAAACATGTACCACATCTTCTTTATCCATTCATCTACTGATGGACACTTAGGTTGCTTCCATGTCCTGGCTATTGTAAAGAGTGCTGCAATGAACATTGTGGTACATGACTCTTTTTGAATTATGGTTTTCTCAGGGTATATGCCCAGTAGTGGGATTGCTGGGTCATATGGTAGTTCTATTTTTAGTTTTTTAAGGAACGTCCATACTGTTCTCCATAGTGGCTCTATCAATTTACATTCCCACCAACAGTGCAGGAGGGTTCCCTTTTCTCCACACCCTCTCCAACACTTATTGTTTGTAGATTTTTTTGATGGTCATTCTGACTGGTGTGAAGTGATTCCTCATTGTGGTCTTGATTTGCATTTCTCTAATGATCAGTGATGCTGAGCATCTTTTCATGTGTTTGTTTGCAATCTGTATGTCTTTTTGAGGAAGAAAGACAGAGCTGGAGGAATCAGGCTCCCTGACTTCAGACTATACTACAAAGCTACAGTAATCAAGACAGTATGGTACTGACACCAAAACAGAAATACAGATCAATGGAACAGGATGAGAAGACCAGAGATAGACTCACATATGTAGAGTCACCTTATCTTTGACGAAGGAGGCAAGAATGTACAATGGAGAAAAGACGGCCTCTTTTTGGCCATCTGTATGTCTTCTTTGGAGAAATGTCTATTTAGGTCTTCTGCCCATTTTTGGATTGGGTTGTTTGTTTTTTTAATATTGAGCTGCATGAGCTGTTTATACATTTTCGAGATTAATCCTTTGTCCATTGATTTGTTTGCAAATGTTTTCTCCCATTCTGAGGGTTGTCTTTTCATCTTGTTTGTAGTTTCCTTTGCTGTGCAAAAACTTTTAAGTTTCTTTAGGTCCCATTTGTTTATTTTTGTTTTTATTTCCATTACTCTAAGAGGTGGATCAAAAAAGATCTTGCTGTGATTTATGTCAAAGAGAGTTCTTCCTATATTTTCCTCTAAGAGTTTTATAGTGTCCAGTCTTACATTTAGGTCTCTAATCCATTTTGAGTTTATTTTTGTGTATGGTGTTGCAGAGTGTTCTAATTTCATTTTTTTACATGTAGCTGTCCAATTTTCCCAGCAGCACTTGTCTTTTCTCCATTGTATATTCTTGCCTCCTTTGTCATAGATTAGTTGACCATAGGTGTGTGGGTTTATCTCTGGGCCTTCTATCTTGTTCCATTGATCTATGTTTCTGTTTTTCTGCCAGTACCATATTATCTTGATTACTGTAGCTTTGTAGTATAGTCTGAAGTCAGGGAGTCTGATTCCTCCAGCTCCATTTTTTTCCCTCAAGACTGCTTTGGCTATTCAGAGTCTTTTGTGTCTCCATACAAATTTTATGATTTTTTAAAGTCATAATTTACCAAAAGCCCTGTTAAGGACTGGTTTCTGTCCCCCCAAATCCATATGTTGAAGCCCCAGCCCCCAACGTGACTGTATTTGGACATGAGGCCTTTAAAGGGGTAATTAAGGTTAAATGAGGTCAAGGGTGGGGTCCTCGTAGATAAGACTAGTGTCCTTATAAGAAGAGGAAGAGATGCTAGGGATGCACACACAGAGGAGAGGCTATGTGAGGACACAGGGAGAAGGTGCCATCTGCAAGACAAGGAGAGAGGCCTCAGAACAAACTCCACAGACACCTTCATCTTGGGTTTCCAGCCTTCTGAACCATGAGGCAATAAATGTCCATTGTTTAAGTCCCCAGAATGTGGTATTTTGTTACAGCAGCCCTAGCAAACTAATATAGGCTTAAAAGTTTACATTGTATGCTTTAATCTCACCCCAGTCATCTTGTATTCAATTTTCATTACTTGTATGATTCTTAAACCCTGGTGTCTCCTCTTGGTGATCACTTTCTTTGAGGTGACCTTTGATTTCTTCACAGGCTGATGGGAACCACAGGGTCATGGCTTCATTCCACCTTTGGGTTACTGCAGCTCATGACAGCAGGCACCAACAAAGGACTACTAAGTTGTTTCTTCCAAATATGTGGCATAGCACCTGGCCTTGGAAACGCTGAGGACTTTCCCTATGCTCTCATTAACTCACTAAACTTATTCACATATTGGTAATGAGGGTTTTTTTTTTGATATATTGGGTATGATTTATATGGAGGAAGATACAATAAGTTCTAGCAAGACAAAGAAAAATCATGAAAAACATATTACATAACAAAGAAGAAATACATAGATATTAATGAAAACTGGGGTACGTGGCAAGCATCAAAGCATAATGAATGTACTAACAAAAGATATTCTGTATCATACATGCAATATTATGAAAGTGAATTTTGCCCAGTAACGAGGTTTTGATGAAGATCTGAGATGACAACAACACGGCTCTCAGGCCCGAGGCCCTGGGGTGGGATGGGCCCACCCCACCCCCACCCCCTACCCGTTCCCTGGAAGGACAGCCAGTTCCTCAGAGGGCTGTCCTGGAAATGGGCACAGCCTTCTCTCAGGAAGTGATCCAATGTTCTCATGACATAAACCTCAGCTAAGGGGAGTTGTACAGACTCAAATTTAATTATAGAATAAAGGTCATGTGTAGAACATTGGCCATAATCACATAGTAAGCCTAGTAATAATAATCACACAGTAATCAGATAGCAACACATAGTGATGTGTCTCTCATACACACACACCCCACACACAATTGTATACACCAACCTTTTTTCAAAAAAACCCTTATACTCAACAAGATGTAGAAAATAAAAATCACTTGAAATCTGAATGATTTTCTGTACATAGCTACATATAATTGAACACACACACATACACTTGTGTCGGTGTACTTAAAGAAATGAAGTCATATAGGATGTGCTCTACTGTACTTCATTCTTTCACTTATCTTGAACATCTTCCATACCATTACATTTTATTTTGCTGCATTTTAACGGATGGATAGCATTTCATTATATGAACTATCCTAGTCTATTTAGCCAGTTCCCTATTGGTTGGATAATTGTTTGTACGTTCCATTTAAAAAATCTTTTCAATATTATAAGCTGTGTGGCAATAAACATTTTGTAGTTACATCCTTGAAATATTTCTATAATTTCTATAATTATCTCTATATTTAAAGTTACAGAAGTGGTATAGTATTTCAATAAATTAATAGGAGTGGAACTTCTGGGAGGAAGGGAATGCAAAACTTGGAAGTTTTGGATATAGGTTTCACCTACAAAAGTGTTTTCTTTTAAAATTAATAAATTTTTGGCTGCGTTGGGTCTGTTGCGGCACGCAGGCTTTCTCTAGTTGCGGCGAGCGGGGGCTACTCTTCATTGCGGTGTGCAGGCTTCTCATTGCGGTGGCTCCTCTTGTTGCAGAGCAGGGGCTCTAGGCACGTGGGCTTCAGTAGTTGTGGTTCATTAGTAGTTGTGGTGCACGGGCTTAGTTACTCTGTCACATGTGGGATCTTCCCGGACCAGGGCTCGAACCCATGTCCCCTGCATTGGCAGGCAGATTCTTAACCACTGTGTCACCAGGGAAGTCCTACAAAGGTGTTTTTTAAATCAATTTGCAGTTTCATATGAGTGCTTGCTTTCTTAAACTGTACCATAAAGTTTTATGATATTTAAAAATGTCATTTCTTGGATTAATAGGGAAGTTGATTATTATTTACATACCTTAACTTGCTGACTCCCCTTCCATTGAGAATTGCTTTCTTCCTGTTCCTTTGCCACTCTTTCTATTGTTCCCTTGCAGAGGCAAGATGCATTTGTGTTTGTTGTGTGTGTAGACAACAGTTTCCTCACTCAGCTTTTCTTTAACTTCTAATTTGTTTATGTTAAGAGAATTTTGATATCAAAATTTGGATTTCATGTATGATTACTTAATTTCCCCCTCTTTTTGGCTTGTCTATTTTTTTATTTTTTTATTTTTTTTTTTGGCCGCACTGCATGGCTTGTGGGATCTTAATTCCCTGACCAGGGACTGAACCCAGGCCCTCGGCAGTGAAAGCGCAGAGTCCTAACCACTGGACCTCCAGGGAATTCCCTTGGCTTGTCCATTTGACATACTCTGCTTAAAAAACATTCCCCATATTCACAGACATTTTTGTCCTGGTATTCTCATGCATACATGTGTATATGTGTAAATCTTGAAGGAAGACAGTATTTGATGGACAGCAAGGACTCCCTTGGATGTATGAACATAAACGTGTTTTCCCAGGTGAAATGTAGCCGTAACCTGGTGCCCCTCCCAGATGTCCTCTGATCTCCCTCTCCAGCCCTGTGTGTGCTCCAGCTTCCGCATGCATGGCTGGCCCACGGGGTCCTCAGGGGACTCACTTCCTTCATAAATCACTCACACCTGAGCCTTCATCTCAGACCTGCTTCTGGGTAACTTGCTGGAGACACTGTCATTCGTGATCTAGCTGAGCCTCTGCCTTTACATTGTGCTTTCCTAGGACAGAGTCAACTGGACATGAAAGTGCCCTAGAAACTGTTATGTCCTTAAAAGATGTGAATTGTTTCATAGATCAGAATCCATTGTTGGGGGCTTCTGGTGTGCTTGGCATCGTGTGCACAGCCCTGCCCTCCAGCAGCCCATAGCCTGGCATGGGGTCCAAGAGATGAGCATTCGCACTTGGGGGATGAGTTCCTGGTCAGTGGCTGACACAGGGCATCATGCGGAGACATAGCAGTGACCCAGCCTGGGAGGGACAGTAATGCCTTCATGGAGGAAGTGACATTGAGCCTGAAGAAGAGAGGTCTCCTTCTCTCTCTGTTCAATCCCCCGTTGATTCCCTTCAGAAACCCTGTCAATTCCCAGCACTATATTGTTTGTTCTATGTTGTGATCTGTCTCCCCACTGGAACGTAAACTCACTGAGGGCCTTGACTGTCTTGGTCATCATTGTATCACCTGTGCCTCCCAGGAAGGACCTGGTTCATGTGCATGATCCACAGATAACCGCTGGGTCAGCAAATGGATGAGTCACATCAGCAACATTTGATGTCATGACCTGCATTATCTTCTCCTCCTCCTCCCCCTCCTCTATCATCACCATCGTCATCATCACCATCATCATCATCACCACATAAGTCTTCCCCAGGCCCCTGCACACAGCAGGGTGTGTAGGTTCATTCCTGGGGCTCTGGCCTCCTTGGCCTCAACCAGGGACCATTCAAAACAGAATCAGACCTGATTAGAAATACGCTTGTTTTCAAAGTACTTTTTGGAGGATATGCCACTGGGGTCTCTCCTATTTTAGTTGCATTATAATGAGGATATATGTAAACACTTTGATGAAAGATCTTCTGGATCCACCTTAAACTGGTGACAAATACTCTTCTCTGGTAAAATGTTAAAGGTAGACATTTCATCCTGAAAAATTCAAAATCAAAAGACAGATTTGTGTGTACAGAAATGATGACAGGAAGGAAGTGATGTACTTTTACAAAATGGGATAGTGCTATCCAAAAATTAATTTGGAGTAATATTTACATTTAACTGATGATATGGGTAGGATGAGGTGGCACTAAAAGTGATGTAGTATTTAATTTTCATTATTCTGTGGATTTCCTTCCACTTGGTATGATGGGAGAACTGTCTCTGAGAATCCGACTTCTTTTTCTCAAAAAACCTCTTCACTTATCTTCTTTGTGCAGGTCTTGGGTTTATGGTCAAGGATGTGTGCACTGAAAAGGCACAATAAAGAGATAAATATACCTCAGGTTGGGATGCATTACCACAACCGGGCCTGCTCTTCCCTTTAAGTTGAGTGAGGTAAATATAGAATATCTTAGAATTTCTTTTTTTTCTGCCTCAACACAACACAGGTTTATTTCTGCTGATACTGTATGTCCAACGTGGGTGAGATGGAGGCTCCCTCTTGGCAGATGCGTCCACAGTCATGGTGGCAGAGAGAGAAGTGGCAATTTGTACTTGGGCTCTTTTCTTAATATTTTAATTTTATTGGAGTATAGTTGATTTACACTGTTGTGTTAGTTTCAGGTGTACAGCAAAGTGATTCAGTTACACATATACATATATTCAGAATATCTTAGAATTGAGGTGTTGGAGCTGTGTTTCAGTAACAGTTTGGGGATGTTAAGAAAATGAGCACCAACGAGAAACACTTTGCAGTTCATTCTCTTGTGGGTTGCCTCCCAAGCTGTTATCTCAAACAAGCAATAGAAACTATCTTTCTATTTTATTGCTGCACATTCAGGATTCCAACAGGCTGAAATGACAGTGTTTTCTCCAAATTCACTCTGTTATTAGACTCACTGACCTGACAGTGAATAACATGGGTGAGAACAGTGAACTTCCTGTGATGAGCTCTTGAATGAAGATGCCCCGTGGGCAGGACTACAGTCCCGACTGCACACCTGTCTAAATCAGGAAAGCCTGTGAGCTGTACTGATTCTTCTCAGCTTTGTCACTACACTTCAGGCCAGAGTTTCAGAACCAGTGCACGTGTGTGATAACCAGCCCCCTCGGCTTTCAGCCCCTGCTCTGGGCTTGGCCTGTGGGTTGTTGGCACAGATGTGTCCAGTGACTGGAGCCATGTGACAACTGTCACAGTCTAGCATCCAGAAAGAGAGAGGTGTTTGCTCCATCTCTACCCTCTGCTGTTAGGATCTGAAAACTGCAGGAGCCTGGAGGCCAGCTCATGACCAACTCTCTCAGTAGGAGGAAGGGGCTTCAGAGGTGGGCCAGCACAGGCCATGATGGGGGCTAAGCAGACTGCAGGGGTGGGCAGTTCGGGGAGACAGCAAGGGTCTGCGCCCTGCCCCTCTTTGTTTGCTCTTCTCACCCTTATGAGCGGGTCATTTCCCCTGCTCTGATGATTTGAAGTCTCTGCCGGCACCCACAGGATGGTGACTGAGGCCTCCACACTCCTCAGCATGGACCCCAGCTCCCACCCAGATCTGGGGCCACAGACACCCCTCCCCCACCCCTGCTGCCCCTGTGAGCAAGCTGTTCTTGTGAAACGCGGTCATAGTTTGTTAGGAGGAACTGTTTTATATGGGAATACAAGCCAGTGTTGATACCGATACACACACATGTCCAGCCATGGGTGGAAAGGGAAGGGACAGTAGTTCTGGGGTGTCTTTGCAGACCCGTAGGCCCCTAAGGCCAGTCCCCACAGCCACAGCCAGATGGGTCCTCCTCCCTCAGTTGAATGAGATGCTCCTGCAAAGAAATCCCACAAGTTCCACAAAGGGGCCCAACTCTCATTTCCCTTACACACACCTTTAGCGGGTGCCCCATGAATTTCCCTGCACCCATTCCCCTTGCTCCATCCTCAGTGGGATTAAGAGGTAGCTGCCTCCACCACTCTCCACATTGCAATAATCCCAGTGGGACTAGAGGATGCTCCCGCTACGATGAGGCAGACAGTCCTGTCCCCATGGCAGGCCCTGCATGCACTGCATCCACTGCAACTGCTGAATCTGCATCTCCTCCTCTGCCTCAAATTCCATGAACCTAGGGTGTGACGGAGGCACAGGCCACCCTGAGAAAATGGCCTGGGTTCTGGAGCCCAACAAAGGGAGCCAAGGATGAGGGATTGGGAGAGGATGTGCCTTGGGGCTGTCAAGGCCCTGTGAGGTGCTGTCCACAGCAGAGAGCTGCTCCTGGAACTGATACAAGATCTGGGACCCTTCCTGCCTCACCAGCACTGGAGAGCATTCAACAGCATAGACCCAGGTCGCTGCATTGAACCAGGTCAACGGGACACGTGGCTGACCCAGGGGGCACCCTCCTCATGCCCCCCATCCAGAGCCACATGAAGGGCCGACAGCCAGAGGCTGGAACAGGCATGTATTCCCCACAGAGATCCTTGCCCAAATCCAGGACCCTGGGTTGGGACTGAGAGTTCTGGAACGTAGACCTGGAGACAGGGCTCAGGAGAGGCTGGACGATGTGGATGCTGAGCTTAGAGGACAGGCCTTCCTTTCCTCTGAGAGGCGCTTGTTTGTTTTGTTTTGCTTCTTAAACCAAGGGGATTACCGTGGAGCAAACACTGGAAGGGCCAGAGACCCTTGGGCTGATGACAGCTGGCTTCCCCAGCCTCTTCAGGGATGCCAGGGTACCCACTCAGGCCACTTTTCATGAGGAGAGGGGGTCCCAAATCTATGTCAGTGGCTGCCAGCCACCCACCACTAAGGAAGCAGCAGGCTGGCGGGTGGAGCTCTTTCCCCGGCCCAGCCCATATGTCCGGAGCTGGACCCCTACTGGACTCACAGCTTCACCCTGCCCCGTTCTGAGACCTTCATGTCAGGGCAAGGGTAGGTCAAACTCAGGGGAGGGCAGAGCTCCTGGTGGAGGAAGGACAGAAGACCCAAACTCTCAAGGTGAGGGAGGGGTTTCTGGAGGACTGTAGGGCCTCTGGGCTGCAGGGCCCCTGTTCCGAGCGACAGCCCTTTTCCTTTGACCTCTCTGATGAGCACACCCACGGCCAGACCCTGCCCTCACCCACTCGCCTCACCCTCCACGCAGCCCCTGGGCCCAGGACGCTGACTCACTTTTGCGCCATCTCGTAGTAGATCATCCGGTCAGAGTTGCTAATGTGCTGCCATTCCTGCACGGCCCTGCACAGTCCCTCCTCCAGCTTCATGGTGGGCTTCAGGCGGGCCAGGGATCGAAGCACTGGGCTGTAAGAACTCGGGGTCAGTCTCCGTGCCCAGCCCAGCCCCCACCTGCCTGACCCCACCCGCCAATGTGGACCACACATCACTCAACACAGCATGACTGAGCAACAGGAGAGTGAGAGGCAGGTGTCTGGGAGAGCAGAGACAAGCCTTCCCGGCTACGGCTGTCACCGCCTCACACTCACTCGAGGATGACCATCCACTCCCAGGCTACAGCTGGGACACTGTGCCTTGGGGAGCTCTTTTCCTCTTCAAGGCTGCCTTTTCATAATAAAAATCATCATCATCACTGAGGCGTGGCATGTGCCAGGCAATCTGCTGACACTTCATAGATTAGCCCAAGGAGTCTTCTGCACGGTCCTCTGAGTGAAGTGTGATTGTCCCCTTTTTACGAGGTACCGGAGGTTTAGGATGGAAATGCCTGCCAGGCTCACAACTCTAGCGGGAAAGAGCCCACGCCCTTAGGAGAGCTCTACCATCACCCTGTTCCTACTGGAATTCTCCACAACAACGAAGTCGAGGCGTGCATTGAGCGCTCTCCTGGGCCCCGCGCTCATCCCCCTCCTCCGAAGTGACCTCCTCCGGCCATGTACACTCAAGTGCTGTATGAAAGGAGACGGCAGCAGAGGAGAGTGCGGCATCCACTCCTTGGCTCCTCAGCTTACACCACGACCCTCTCTGACTGCAAGTCTTCAGGCCATATTACCATGAGAATCATGGAAGAGCAAGCTGGCTAGACTCACAGGGTGGGGGGGTCAGTTGAGATAAGGCACATTTCAGTCATGATGTCATGCACTGGCAGGCTGGCCCGTATGACCGACAATGTGCCTTCTCATGGCATGGACGTCGCCCTCACACCTTGCTTCCAGTGTCCCTAGAAACCTAACCTGCGAGTCCATCCCCAGTTCCTCTTTATCTAAAAGCTCCGATAAGCTCACGACCCCCTGAGCGTTCACTCACATGAGAAAGCAGGAAAGAGCTTCTGCATCAGGACTCTGGGGAAGGTGTCTCCGGGCCAGCGGCTTGAGGCGCTGCCAACGTCGGAAGTTACTGTACACGCTCTGGTGGTTAGAGCAGTCATCCTGCGAGGCGTAGGGCTGGTTGGTGTCCAGGCTGCCCTCCCTGGAAGTGCCATGTGGCCATGGCCCAGAGTTCACTGGGCGAATGTTAGGGGCCATCTGGGCAGCTGGTGGTGGAGCTTGAGGAGGAAAGCCTGGGGTCCAGCCTCCCCTGCCAGCCTGAGTAACTCCAACAGCTGGAGCAGTCACAACGGACTGCATCACAGGGGTTGCTGAGAATACGGGTGCAGGACATGCAGCACTCCCGCTGAGGGCCCCTGGAGCGCTCCCATTGAGGGGCCCATGAGGAACGATAAATGTCTGAGTCTGGGGGGCCTCCACTGGCCACCATTGTGACCTGACTTGGAAAGTGAGGTTGCATGTCCCAGGGGCACAGGGGCCACAGCCACCATTAGCCATCAAAGGCATCCTGGGGAAAGCTGGCTGCTGCAGGCTGCTGCCAGGAGGGAATGCGGGGGTGATGAGGGGTGGCAGGTGCTGCTCCCAGGGTGGCCGGTGCTCGGGGCCAGGAATGGGTGGAGGAAAGGACACTGCCATGAAAGTAGACAAGGAGGCACCGGGGTTCATGGTGACATCCGTTCCCAGCAGTGCAGATGCTGTTGAGGCAAAGGAAAGGAGTGTGAATGGAGGAGGAGAATGGGCAAGTGGGACTGAGGCTTTCTGCGGCATCAGAGTGTAAACCTCCACAGATGAGAGACACTTGGACAAGGGAAAACTGCAGCGTGCAAATGTCTTCAAGTGATTTACATGCCCTGACCTCCAGTTGAGAATTATTCCACTGGTGACCCCACGCCCATCCACCAAGCTCCCTGACCCCTGCCTGCCGAGAAGAAATTGCCTCAGCAAGCACTCACTTGGAGAGCCTCCCTAAGGCACACCCTGGCACCTAAGCCTCACAGGCTGTCTCCCAATACCTGGAGCTGTGTGGACATCCGCTCTGTGAGAAATGCCCCTCAGCCGGCGTACTAGCAGGTAGGGGCCTTCTGCAAGGTAAGTTCTAGGCACCCAAAGGCCCTTTGTGGACAGGCACTGTGTAAAATATTAGGGCCCCACCTCCTCCTCAGTCCTCCTTTTCCTGATGCTCAGTATAAATCCCCTCTTTCTTTCCTAGCCTCACAAAACAAAACAAAATGCTGGAAAATATCTCTAATGGAATCCTGATACAAACCCATAACACTGGCCCAGAAAGCACCTGCATCTCAGAACAACCCACAGCAGATACGTAACATGGGCCAGGTCCTGCCACCCCCTCCCCAGTGCCCAGAGTCACTGTCATCAGTCAGGAGTTCTGTTCCTAGGGGCTTGGGGTGGTCTCAGAAGTAGGCGCGTGTCCCTTAGATTCTGTCATTTCACAGCCAGTGATGGCTGCAGAGGATTAAACAAGGGCCAGGGAACTGTCATGTTACATTGGTCGTGGGAGTATAGACTGCCTGTGGTCCTTTCCCTTCCAGCTCCCAATAACGGAGAGACAATCCGAGATGCAGGCATAAGACAGATGCCATGGCGATCAAGTTGTCTGAAACACATCCCCGTTCAGGAGAACAAGGTACACACCACGGTGCACCTAACTAACCAGAACAGATGTCATAGGACGTTTAATAGTAACACAGAAGATCATCTTCCTGATCCTGGGCTACACTCCTTCCCCCTTTAAAAGAGGAAGCAGCCTTCATAGACATTCCACCCGAAACAACCCCACTCCACATCTGTTCCCTGTCCATGAAGGAGTGACATGAAATAGGAACAAACTTTTCCTCTCAAGGCAGCCTGAGGGGCCACCATGAGATACTGGACAAGATGAAGTAGGTCTGAAGTACTGCAATTCCACAAAAGGAAGAACAATTCAGAGCAACTCAGGACCCTGAGCCCTCTCTTGGCTGAAGTTACACGGTTGCCCATCCCCTGTTGAATCCAAGGCAACAGTTACCTGAACTGACAAGTGAGCTCTGGGCTGGGAGGAGTGGACGAGGTGTGGGCTGCGGCAGTTAGAGTAACCTGCCTAGCTCTCGGAGAGGACACTTCACTGCAGGTGTGGCCACACACAGCCCCATTGAATAGTTTTCTCACCAAGACCATCTCTCCCCACGGCCCCCTGAGATACAGTATGCTCCTGTTTAAATCCCTTTGAAAGATATGGTGAGGCAAGCTTCAGGTACCTCAGGAACACAATACAGGTCTAGGCTTTCCTCATGACCCTCCCTGTGTCACCACCAGGACATCACACACATCCTTACACACACGTTTCAAAGTGGCTTGTCTCCCTTCTAGAAAGAATCAAACTGTCTGCTGCCATCCTTTCTCCATAGCCAGGGCAATACCTCTTGATCCACCTCCAACGAACCCTCCTCCCCAGGGCAGTCTCAGGTTTCTTCAGGCTCCCCAGTCTCCCCAGGTGAAATGTCCTTGTGCGTCCAGTGCTCTCTTCTCCCTCTACTTCAGTCCAACTATGTGCCCACAGTTAAGTGTCACGTGTGAACCCGAAGGATGTGAGGATGGCAGGGTCTCTGAGAACACACCCCCAGCCTATAGGCTTACCTCCTATTGAAGCCATCCTGCAGGCTTGGGCACGGACTACTGCTGCCTGGTAGCCTCAATGAGAAAAGTCAAGACCAGGAGCCAGAGAGCGACCTGCTTCAGCAAACGCTCGGGATCCAAGTCAACGAGGGACACTTTTGAAAGTAAACAGGAAAATGCGGGCTGAACCGTTTTGCGGTGGGGCAGGGGCAGAGGGCACGTGGGTCAGGGTGGCGTGCGCTGGGGGGACATTCCACGAGGGCTCTGGCAGGTAGGCAAGAACCGGAAGTTCCTTCCACCTCCCACAGTGGCAACACAATTGGCGTGTGCCTCTTTAGGCAGTTTATAAACTGTTCTTTTGATTCACGGCACCGAGGTTGAACATGACAGTCCCTTCCTTTCACGTCTTTATCCATCAACCTAGGTTTTTTTTTTTTTTTTGCGGTACGCGGGCCTCTCACTGTTGTGGCCTCTCCCGTTGAGGAGCGCAGGCTCCGGACGCGCAGGCTCAGCGGCCATGGCTCAAGGGCCCAGCCGCTCCGCGGCATGTGGGATCTTCCTAGACCGGGGAACGAACCCGTGTCCCCTGCATCGGCAGGCGGACTCTCAACCACTGCGCCACCAGGGAAGCCCTGGAGCTTTTATCATGAAGGAAAACTTAAATGATTTGCAACCAATAACTTCATACTAGAGGAACGGTGAGGCAAAATATTGTACCCAGGCACTCGAGAAAGGCAGGCTTCCTTGTTGCTTCCTCTCTTTGTTCAGTCATTCAACCAATTATTTACAAGATTCTCACTCATAATTCTGATACAGTATTTGAAGGACTCTTCTCAAGCCCACTGATACAAAAATTGCACTGTGCAAAATTTAGCCAGTCCCAATTCTGCAATCACTTTTGTAATACTTCAAAATCCTACACCCCACAGACAGAGATAATCAAATTAGCCCAAATCTAATTTGGGAAGACCAGTCACAGAAGGGAGTATCTAAAAGTCCTTTGGATCATGATCTCTGACTATTCCTGCACAGAGGCTGGGGGCAGGAATTGACTACTGAGAAAAAACATCTCTGGACATGCGTCACTAAGCCTCAGAAGACAGTTCATCTTCCACTCAATCACGAAACATTAAAGAAACGAAGAGATACCATGTTTGTGTCTTGTGGAGTTTTCAAGTCTGTGCACTTGGAGGCGCTTAGTGCTGTTACATGTGAGGGGTCTTCAGAGGCATCCTGTTGAGTGAGAAATGCTCTAATCTTGCATTTGACCAGAAAGCGGATCTGATGATTGAAGTTTCTTTGGGAAGTGTTACAAAGTCAGGTCAGTAAGTTGATCCCGCTACAATTTTTATTGTTGTTTTTATTGTCAACTGAAATTCTGCAAGATATTATAAAAAAGGAGGGAGGGAAAGTCAAATTGTTCCCATACTGCCTGTTGAAATTGGCCCAGATTGTCAACGCTTTCTCAAAATTATTTTTTAAAAAACCCCAAAACCGTACAAAGGAAACACCTGTGAACACTGAGAAAAAAAATTCTAGTAGAGTAAATGCGCTGGAAAAACTCTAGGAACGGAGTCAGGAGACAGTATCTTAAGAGTGTTTCCCAGGTCTGAAATTCTTTGCTAGCACTGTTCTTTAACGGAAACTTCAGGTGTGCTAGGAAAAAGGACCTACTGTTTTTTGAAAGGCATTAACAAGAACCAAGGAACGGCAGTCCAAAGGGCATGAAAGTACTTGCCCCAATTTGAGGCCACTGTGCTTACAGCGGAGCCCTCCAGAACTCTTTGTAGCTAAGTGCATGGGTTTCACGAGTGCAATATAAAACTCACGAGTGCACATCTCACAAGAGCTGGTTTTAAGAAGAGACCGTCACGAAGGTTCCCAGCGAGGAGCGTCGCCAGAGAAGTTCCGCAGGTTGCCCGACCCTCCATTTCTCTCCTCTCCTGCAGAGAACTCCTAGGCCCGCACACCCCGCGCCTGCACGCCCACGCACGCCCACTGGGGCGGGGCTCTCGGGCACGCGGACCGCCGTCCTCCAAGGGCTCCCGGCGTCTGCTGGGGCAGTTTGCTCCGGAAGACAGGAGCGCATGCGCGAGTGCGGAGGGTGGGGCCCCCAATGGCCGTCCGGCGGGGGAGGGGTCTGTCATGGCGGCCTCTAGAGTCAATTATAGGAATCCTGAGGTAAGGGGTACGGGGACTTTTCACCCCTCAGGTGTCACCGCTCTGCGCTGTTGTTCACCCTGTGGGTTATTTGTGCCCTTGTCCGTGTAAGCAGACTCCACACAATGTGGATTCACGCCCCCGTAGAGCTCGATTCCCTTGAGTTGTTTACCCCAGGATTATTGGCACCACTGGGGAGCCGGCTGCATGAAGGGTTCAGTGATTGCGGGTCCTACAGTGGGGGCTAAATAGTGTGTGCGAGCTATTAAACAGGTGCCGTTCTAGTCTGCGCGTTGTGAAGAGTACAAAAGCTAGAGGGAAGTTCTTGCGAGTTGAAAACCCTCATCTGGTTCCGAAGGTGTAGCTCAGGTGATTGGAACATGAGTGAAGATGGAAGGAACACACTCACCGTTTCACTAGTGTCTTTCTTCTTATCATAAAAACATCAGTCACCACTTATGTTCAAACTGCATTCTTTTGTCAGTGATGTGAGCAACTTTGCTGAATGTGGTAAGAAACATGTATTTGTAGTCTGGTGTCAAATCATGATTGATTTGCAAGCATAGATGGGGTCTGTACATATTTCATTGGTTGGTGGGAATCTGATATGTAGTCAAATGTGTGGGTTGGTTTTGTCTGTGGATATTTGTGTTTGAAGGGAGGTCATGCCTGTGTTTTTGTGAGAGTGTGTAAGAGTGAGTGTTGTATTTGGAGGGTGTTGGGATGTGACGCAGGCATACTCAAGGAGTTGGTGGTTAGGTGTTTGTAATTTGGTGTTTGGGGAATATGTTTGCATGTGTTTTTTTCACCCATGAATTTGGGGATTTGTGTGTGTCTAATGGTGGATTTGGAAGGATTATCTGCATATGCATAAGGGCAATGTCAGGAAAAGTAGTGGTGTATATTACTTTGGGTGTCCAGTCTGTTAATTTTGTATATTTGGGGAATGTAGGCTGATCATTTGTGTATTCAGGGCATGTTGTATGGTTATGGGGTGTTTGTGGGTGTGCATTTTCAGGAGCTGTCTATGTATACTTGGATGTGTAGAGGGCAAGTCTGTGACTATTTTACGGGGCTGGTGGATGTTGAATGTGTAGGTATGTTATGTTTGTATGATTCTGTATTCTGCAAGATGGCAGAGTGAATTCTGTGTGAGAGGTTGGGAAGGTGGGGTTATGTATATGCCAGTAGTGTGGTACTGTATGTGTATTTGGAACAAAGGGCGTATAGGGTGACATTATTGCCTATTTGTAGTGTACTGGGTAATTGTGGTTCTATTTGGGACTTGTGGAGAGTTGTGTGTTAAATGAGTTTGTGTGTGTATTCAAGGGGCATGGCCACTTGGAGGAATATTTGCTGAGGCTGTTGTGCATTTGTAATTTTCAGTAGGAGCCTCTTAGGCTTATGTATTTTGGGAAGTGAGTATATGTGTATCTGATAGAGAGGTGGGGTTCTATGTTTCTACAGGGAAGATGGATAATTGCATTTGTATGTATTAGAAATATGTGATATGGGTATTTGTTAGTACTTGCATATGTGTGAGCTGGCTCCTGATAGCTAGGGATAATTTGATATATGGAAGTTGTTTCATAAATGGTTTGCTGGAGATATTTCCATGTATCTTACTTGTGTATTCTAATCCGTGTGCGTGTCCATCATCAGGTGCATGCATTATCAAAGTTTGTTCATAAAGTATGGAGTTGTTAGGAGTATTCAAACAGTATTTCTTTGGAGAATGCTAGGATGTTTATACATGTGTTTGGTAGGAGTAAGAGGTGGTCTGTCTATATATTCAGGGTGAGGGTAGAAATATATATATATACACACACACACATATACAGTTTATATGTTGGAGTAGTGGTGGGGAGCTTGTATTCTGGAGAGGTAGCATAATGTATAGTGTTTGGGAGGGGATCCATATGTTCAGGGGTTAGGAATATTTGCATGTGTGTGTCCATAGGTGTGTGAGAATTGTGTATGTATATTAGTAAGACTGCAGAGGTTGTTGCTGTTTTTCTGTTTTGAGTGTGTCTGAGCATTTGGGGTGTATACTCATGAGTAGTTTGTGGGTGTGTGTATTTGTGATTTGTGAGTGTATCAGGAGGCTTAGAGTCCTCTATGTGTCTATTTCAAAATGTAATGCCTGAAGAATTTAGTGGTGTTGCTTGTCTGTGTGTTCTCAGTATTAGTGAGGTGGACTTATATGTACAGTTGATCCTTGAACAACACGGGTTTGAACCACACGGGTCCACTTACAGTGGATTTCTTTTTCAGTAAATACTACAAGACTACTACAGGATCCATGGATGCAGAGCCACTGCATGGAGGGTTGGCGCCCTAACCCCCAAGTTGTTCAAGGGTCAGCTGTATTTGATAAGTATAGATTATTTGTGTCTGTGTGTGTTTTTGAGTTCCTGGGGCTTCTGGGGTATGTATTCTGCGGGATGTGAGAGTTTAGTTTGTGTATTTGGAAACCAGTAGACTGTGTAGGTTATGTGTGTGTACAGGAATCCTGGAGTATATGTATTTTAGGGCTGTGGGATTGCATATGGGTCTTTTTTGGGGTTGCACATGAGACAGTTGTGTACTTGGTGAGCCTGTGTGTTTAGGTACTCAGTGTGTACATCTGGATGGCATATTGGTTGCACATGTTTGTTTTCAGGTCCATGTTGTGTGTGTATATATAGTTGTGAGAGTGAATTGTGAATATTCAGGTTGAGTAAGGTTTCATCTGTAAAAATTTAGGTAGTAAGAGGTGGTCTGTTTGTGTATTTATTCAGGGTGAGGGTAGAAATGTACGTGTGTGTTCAGGATATATATATATATATATATATATATATATATATATATGTACAAACACATATGTATATGTGGTATCCTTTTGGTTATATATCTGTTGTGGGAGTTGAGAGTTCTACTTGGGGTGTAAGTGGATTCTGTGCACATATTCACAGGAAAAGGTATGGGATGTGCTGGAACTGGTTCCTACTATCTTGGGAGAGTCAATGGTGCATATCTCTTCCCAGCTCTGTGTTTAGTGATGTCAGGTGGGTAGCTTGAAATTGGTCATGCTGGGAATATTTATACCATGTAGATACCATAAGTGAAGTCTTTCCTGCCTTTCTCGGAGAGCTTTTTATCAAGCACTTACCAGCGTACCACTGATGTGCGTGTTTGGATTATGTATGTATGAAGCAAGGATGTTTGGGCATCGGTGGGTACATATGGGACACTCATGTGAATTGTGAGTGGGGCTTCTGGGGCTATGGGCCCTTGTATATGTGCATTGACCCTGGTAATTGTGAATCATTGCATTGCTCCTATCAGGTTTGTCTGTTCTTTAGGGCCAGAGAATCCCCATAAATGTTGTTGATTCCCAGTAGAAATCATGCAGATGGATACAGGGGTGTCTGTACCTTAGGCAGGTGGACACTCCTTCAGCATTTGTGTGGTCCTAGCGTCTGGGTCCCTAGAAGGGGTCGCCTGGCGGACAGATGGCCATGCAGAGCAGAACCTTCACAGGTGTGTTGTTGGTGTGACAGGCAGCAATCAGAAAGTCATGGGGCTTCCTGGATAGGAGGTCATATGACCAAGGGCTCTCCCAGGAAAACCCCCTGAGAATCAGTTGGACAGCTACAGGCATTACTGGCTCTTCTGTGGCACAGCTGACGTGCAAGGACACCCTCCACATGGGGTCCAGAGCCATGTGTCGCTGAGCCCAACTGCCCCAGGGTGGTGGGAACTGTTGCGTATCAGGCTGGTCAACTGTATCACTAGGTCTCAACCAACCTGTCTCATGGAAACCTAAGTCCTCACGGATAGGCAGGACCTCTAGGGATCACTGAGCTGACAAGGACAGAGGTAGGGAGGCTTTGTCACTGAGGGAGAGTTGGGGACTGAGACCTGGAGAGCCTGGGGAGTCCCACTCTGAGGAGATACGGCTCTGATGTTCCCAAACCCTTTAGACATGTTCTCTGTTCTTTTCTGAAGGCTCAAGATGCTTCTAGCAGTGGGAAGCTTATCTCAGTTTCATGTTTCTCTGATAGGATGAACTGACCCTTTTATTCACTCTTCCACATCGAGCTGCAAACCCATCAGAGGGAACCATGTGATCATTGTAGCCACCAGCTGACCCCACAGCCACCTTGTGCCTCCCTTGGACCCACCCAAGCATTACTGAGCCTTCTTTATGGTGAGTCTTGTGGCCTTTTCTCCCTCATTGTGACTCCTCCTGCCAATAAAACATGCTGTGAATGTTAACAAAAGGAAGCCTCCACTAGAATTGGAGTCTGGAAGGCCCGTAGAGGGAGCTCTCATGGCGTGTCCCTCATCATCAATTACCCCAACAGGAAGAGGTCATTTACTGACCCCAAAGAGGAAGTGCAACCACTTTACTACCCCAGCTGGAGGACGGAAGACTTCCTTCCTGGCCAGCAACAAGAAATAGAAAATAGAAATAGCTAATAGAAAATTCCGCAGTTTAGCCAATGAGACACCATTGTCACCTGAAGTTTTACTTTCCTCCAGTGAACTTTCATTTTTTCCCTTGATGATGACTTTCTTTCCTTGTCCCACCCTCCTTACTATACAAGTCTTCTGGGACTTCCCTGGTGGTCCAGCAGCCAAGACTCCGCGCTTCCAATGCACGGGGCATGGGTTCGATCCCTGGTCGGGGAACTAAGATTTCCACATGCCATGTGGCATGGCCAAAAAAAAAGAAAGCCTTCCATGTTGTGTAACCCGTTGGAGTATCTCACTTTCTATCAGATGAGATGCTGCCTGATTCATGAATCATTTAATAAGGCCAATTTATTCAAAATTCAAAGTAAATCTTCCAATTTACTCAGTTAAATTTTGTTTTTTAATACATTGGTGGCATGCAGAGGTGGCCACTAACAGTTTAATATGTATCCCTCCAGAAATGTTCTGTATAAAAATATGTATGTGCACTTTTCTAAAATCAACTCTTATGATTGCTACTGCTAACCAGATGATTTTATGATTAAATGCTTATCTTTTTAAAAAGAAAAAGGTAAATATATTGGTGGCAGTGATGGGATCTGAAGCAAATTTCTGATAACATTTGGGACAAGGAGAAACAGGTGTGGTGCCCACAACTCCTCTGAGTTCACTGTCTTTCTGGCCATTCCTGAAGGTTGTTGGTAAGCTCATCTTGGTTTGAGCTCCATCCTCTTTGCTTGTGCTCCCACTCTAATTGGCTTTCCTTTACAGGGCAGGTCAGTTTGGCTGGTAGAGGATTCTCCCTGAGGCCAAACCCCTAGCCTTTCAGATGGAAATTCCCAGGACACAGTAACATCTCTTGGTTATTGCCAGTATATTTTTGAGTGGTAAACCATAGCCCCTAATTTTGTTCCCTGGATTCCACACTGGGCACTGCTGACAGTGTAGTCTGCACTTGCCCATCTGTTTGGAATCAGCCCCCAGTTTCCATGCTTGGAGCTGTTGGTGGCAGCTATAGTTCTCCATTTTGTTTGGAATCAGTTTGCAGTCCCCATTCCTTGGGATTTGCTGGTTGGATCTTTTTCCTCAGTCCAAGGATCCCTGGGAATTGGTGGCGGTGCATACCAGGCCTTCTTTTGTCCAGGACATAGTAACATCTCTTTGTTACTGCTGATATATTAAGGCGCAGTTTTTGTGTGTGTTCTTTTGGGTTGACAAAGGCTAGCTAAGGAAATGAGATCTTTTATTGCCCAAGAGTTGAGAATGCCAGCTTCTGGCACACCTGCTTATTTTATATTTAAGAACTATGGTCCTGGAGGTTGTAGATATTTAGAAAGATGGTAAAATTATACTAATATTGATCTAGAATTACAGTGGTCATTGTGGGGCATGTTCCAGTTAGACAAGATTGTTCATTTAAGGAAAACATAGAGAGCAAGTGTTCACGGATTGCACAGGGAGAATGAGATGCCTGCTTTACTTGGTATGTAAAAGTTTACAGAAGGTTTCAAGATTCCAAAATAGCTTCGTTTAGAGACTTAGAACAAAAAGCTAATGAAAAATTAGAGACAAAAGGTACCTGAAACAAAAGACCATATGTGACTGCAGATTTAACTCCTACTGTCCCCCCCTTTCCTTTTTCACCTGAGTACTCTTGTTTTACTCATTTTCTGTCTGAAATACTTTTCTATTCCAAAGAGAATATTTAACAATTGCCATTTAAAGTAAAACTACCTGAGGTTGCAGGTGAGCCCCCTCAGGTGTCCTTTACCCCTTGGTCAAAGACTGAACTGAGAGCTGTAGTCAAAGAATTCTCTAAACCTAGGGAGGAGCCCCCAACATTTTTTGAAGAATTTAGAGTCACTGTCAGGGCGTATGTCCCCAAACTGCTAGATCTTTATCTACTTCTACACATATTGGTAGGGCTGGGGGAAGCCCCAGAATGGATGTGGGAAGCAAAATGACATAATCCCTAGGATGATATTCAAGATCCTCAACCTAAAAAGGCTTGCAGAATAACAACTAACCTTTTATAAGCTATTCCTAAAATCTTCCCTGCTCACACTTGGTCTATTATTAATTGGCCTAATAATGATTGATCTATTATTCACTCGTACAAACAAAAGAGGGGTGAATCTGAGGAATACTTTAGAGCCAGTTTGGAAGCTCTCTTTTTACAGCAGTTGGTGTTCCAAGGAATAAAAAGGCCACTCAGCCTGCTTTAACTGCCCTCTTTGTAAATGGATTATCTTCTGAGATTAGTGGATTGATAAAAGGGCAGAAAAGAGGGTGGGAGGCTCTAGGCCTCACTGAACTCGTGACTATAGCGGAGCATTTTGAAAGGACCCTGGAGCAAGATCACAAACAGAAATCCACCAAGCTCATAGCCTTACAGTTACAACAGCTCTAAGGCAAGAGACACAAAATAACACCTGGGCCACCCCCATTACAACCTCCTAGGGGTCCATGATCAATTCGATGACCCAAAGTTGATGTTTCATTTGTAATCAGTGAGGACACTGGAAAAAGAGGTGTCCTCAAAGGTCCTATGCAAACTCTTCACAAATGCTCTCATATCTGTCTCAAAGCAAGGGCCCCCCATGACCCTATCCCATAGTTAGCAGAAGTCCAGAGGTTCTCTGGTAAGCTATTACCAGCAATGACCTTAAACAGCCCAGAGGAAAATATAATGAAAAACTGCCAAATTTTAGTTGATACTGGAGCTATGCTTTCTACTTTAAACCCCACTCTCATATTTTACTTTGAAATCTACATTAAACTCTAACCCTAACTGTAAACATAATTACTTAACCCTTTAACATCCTACCCCTAGCCCTAACCAGAGCTGTGCTTTCTACTCTAAATCCCACTCTCAAAGAACAACAGGTCCCTCTGAGTAAAGAGGATGTTTCCATAGTGGGAGTACCTAACACAGTTCAGAGAGAATTTTTATCTCAACCAAGATTCCTTTTTGCTATGCAATATAGCCCCAGTTAATCTATTCGGTAGAGATCTCTTTTCTAACTTAAAAGGGCCAGTACATTTTGCCTCCAGTGGAGATCTCACCTTAAAATTTCCCGATCAACCTGAACCTGATCATTTATGTTCCTTACAATCTGTCCTGGACATAAAAGCGGAAGTTCAACAAAAGTTCCCTAATTGGATGGAGATGCCTGCAAATTTGGGGGCTACTTCTGACAGTGTTAACATGAGAAGAATAAAAAAATGCAAACCTATAAAGGTTCAGATAGATGTAGCTAAACCTCTCCCTAGGTTTCCTCAACAGCTATTAAAGCCTGCGGTCATACAAGGTCTCATAGCTATTGTAGAAGACTTAATTGCCCAGGAGGTAATCATTCCTGTACTCGTCCCTGCAGCATGCCAATCTTGCCTGGTTGGAAACCTGGCAGGATGGCGATTTGTCCAAGACTTGGGAGCTGTTAATAAAAATAGTTTTTCCCTGTTTTCCTGTTGTTCCAAACCTAGCCACCCTTGTGTCACAAGCTTCAACTGACTTGAAATGGTTTACAGTTGGAGACCTTTGTTCACCTTTCTTCAGCATCCCGGAGACCCGACAGCCAATATCTACATGCCTTTACTTGGAACAATCAACAATATACCTGCACTTTTATGCCTCAAGGGTTCACTGGGACCCCTTCTTTTTTCTCCCAAGTACTTCACCAAGATTTAAGTACCTTCTAGTTCCCTGAGAAATCAGCCTTTTTGCCGTATGGAGATAACCTCCTGCTGTACTCAGCTACTGTAAAGATTCCATAAGGCATTCATAAAAGATTCCATTTATTTGCTGCAACAGTTAGCTGAGAAAGAACACAAAGGGAAAACTACAATTATCCATAGATGCTGTTCATTACCTAGGACGTAATCTAAGCACTGAAGGAACTCCGCTATCTCCAGAGAGAATTAGGCTGATACAGGAACTTCCTAGACTCACAACTAAGTGCTAGCATTGTGGATTTCTAGGTTTAGCTGGTTATTGCAAACTCTGGGTTCCATATTTTTCTGTTACCTCTTCCACTCTATGAACTTATTAAAGATTTAGTTCCTGAATCCTTTGCTTGGGAAGATAAACATAAGCAGGTTTTTATAAGGCTAAAGCGAGCACTGCAGGAGCTGCCTGCCTTAGGGTTGCCCAAATGATCAGGTTCAGGTTGATCCGGAAACTTTTTTTTTTTTTTTTTTTTTTTTGCGGCACGCGGGCCTCTCACTGTTGTGGCCTCTCCCGTTGTGGAGCACAGGCTCCGGACGTGCATGCTCAACGGCCATGGCTCACGGGCCCAGCCGCTCCGCGGCATGTGGGATCTTCCCGGACCCGGGCACGAACCCGTGTCCCCTGCATCGGCAGGTGGACTCTCAACCACTGCGCCGCCAGGGAAGCCCGATCCGGATACTTTAAGGTGAGATCTCCACTGGAGGCAAAATATATTAGCCCTTTTAAGTTCAAAAAGTGATTTCTACTTAATAGATTAACTTTAGGTTATTCAAAACCTTTTACTTTATTTGTGCATGAAAGGCATAATCAGGCCGCGCAGAACTGTGTGAGCATGGTGGTAAACATAGGCCTATTGCCTGTTATAGCATACAACTTGATTCAGTTGCTTTTGCCCGTCTCAGGTGTCTTAAGGTTATAGCCGCAACTGCAAATTTAGTGGCAGCCTTGGCAGATTTGACTCTAGAAAATGAAGTTTATTTGCAAACTCCACACACTGTCCACAGTCTTCTTAATGCTGAATTGACAACATTTCACTGCAAGTATCACTAGATTAACTTCCTGTGAAATCCTGCTTTCACCACCTAATCTTTAAACGTTACCACGTTCTCAATCCTGCTACACTACTACCTCTGTCTCACAAAGGTGAGGGCCATGGCTGCAAGGTAACAGTGTCCCATGGGAATTCCCTGGTAGTCCATTGGTTAGGACTCCGAGCTTCCACTGCATGGAGCGCGGGTTGGATCTCTGGTCGAGGAACTAAGATCCCACAAGCCACATGGCGCGGCCCAAAACAAAAACACAACAAACAAACAGAAAACAGTGTCCCATTTTGTGACACCGTGTCCTGAGTAAAGATGTTACCAAGTCCAAGCTTGCTCTGCTTGCCGCACAGGCCATAAATCGGAGATGAGGTGTTGAGGCAAGGAATATGACTCTATTTGGAAAGCCAGCAGACCGAGAAGATGGCAGAGTAAAGTCTCAAAATAACCATCTTATCGGGGTTTGGGTGCCAGTTTCTTTTATAGCACAGAGATGGGGAGGAGATGAGGAGGTAAAGTAAGAAGGCCATAAGTTTTGCGAATAGCCCCTGGAATGGCCAGCCTCGGGGAGGAGATGTGTTAATTTCTTCTTAATTGTAGCCATCCACAGGTGGAAGGAGTCCATATGTTTCCCTGAACAAAGGCACTTTGGTTTAACATTCAGACAGAGGGACAGGGTTCCCCGAGGCAGGCCATTATGTACAGGTACAGACAGTATCCTTTTAGTGAACAAAAGCAGAGTAAGGCAAAGGTTAAAGTAAAAGGAACAGATCCAATGTGTCATTGGATTTGGCTCTTCCCTGTTACAATTCCCTACTGCCAATGTCCATTCCACAGTCTTGTGGAAAAAAGGGGGTGACGGCCCTTCTAATTGCTTTGTCAGATGGATCTTTCCGGGAGTGTCCACCATTGGTGCCAGTGTTCCAAACGTTGGTTTTTTTTTTTTTTTTCTTCCTCTCTGGAAAGTGTCTCCTTTACACCTGTAGCCTTAAAAAAATATTCTCAGCCTAAAAGTTGAGAGTTACGATCTCTTTGATGGGAATTTTGAGGGCTTCAAGCCTGGGAGGCAGCATCTCAAGTTAAGGAATTCAGCACTTTTCTATGTACGGGAAGATGCAAGAGTCTGGGCTCACTGAAATCATTCATTCGATATGTACCTCAGCTATCCGGGGCCTGTGTCCTATATTCTCATATCCTGAGTTTCTTCAGGGCTCACCGGCTCACGTTGGAGGGCTGCAGTCACTAATGACTGATGTGTCAGGAAATATTCCATTTCTCAGATCCTCTCCTCTTGGTCAGGATTTTGACCAATATCTGGGAGACATTTCAGGATCAAATTTTGTCCCCCGGCGCTGGGAGGCTCATCCCAGGTCAGGGGAGAATTCTTGATATGCCACTCCAGGTGCTAGTTTCTGGATGAGGCCCTATTGATAATTAAAGATCTTCTGGATCTTCTATCTCATTATGATCCAGGCGACATTTTCCCTTGTTGCTTCCTCCCATACCTAGAATCACACTATTACAATTATTTCATGTTATAAATGTGGTCTATATCCTCAAGATGTTTATCCATAGAAGTATTGTTGGAGGCCTGATTACATACTGGGTACTGTAAGAGACACCAATCTTATAAAGTAGACAGGATATAAGTGATGCAGCTAGTAACGTTAACAAAGACACAACGCAGCAGGGAGACACAAAGAGCAAACAATCTGGAAACAAAGAACAATGATCAGTATAACTACTTGTAATCCAATTGCAATAGCGAGCGACCAGAGGTACCATAACTGACTTAGTGAGCCATCCGCTGTTTCAGTGTACCAGCGGTGCGGACTTAGACGTGCACGGCTTAATCTTTGAGACAAGTATATGCTACCGGCAGGATCACCCAGGTAGAGAGAAAAAGATAAATGTTTCAATTCTGCTTACAAGTGTATAATTTAACAAATTACTGTAAGTCATAATTAGTTTAAGGGGAGAGTTTTGCTTACACCTGGAAAACACAGATTTAAAACAGTCATTTTTCAGATAGAAACCATAAAAATTATAACCATAGTCACCCGTTTACCCAGGCATGTGCAACTAATCGTTTTTGTTAACAGCTTTATGAAGCCATCAGGTTTCCCATTAGAATTCTTCAAGTTCTTACCCAGTTCACCTTTATGGTTTGAAAATCAGAAACTTGTATTTATCCAAGGGTCCCTTCTATAAATCTTCTTGAGCATTTTGCAAAGGCATCAGAGTGAAACCATAACTGTGTACAATGCCGAAAGATTTAAGAAGGCACGTTTAAATCTGATTACAGTGGAATTGACAAAGTAACGTGGTTACTGTGGTGACATGCAACACTTTCAGATAATAAAGAGAATTCTGACTGGTAACATTTTACCAGGACATACCAAATTTTAGGAACTCCATATAATCTGTAGAATACCTCTGTCATTTGGGATACAATATAACCTAAGAAGATTTATTGCTTATTTGACAACACTTCTCGTGTAATTCAACCTAATTAGTTAATATCTCTCTTTGGGGTGTTTCAGGGGCCCTTTGAAGCACCCCAAAGTTAGCTAGAGGTCAAAGGAACTTCATTATAATTTGATTTGGGAAGTTTTGTCAAAAAAATAAGAAAAGAGTTTAAAACAGTCAGATAGGATCACGTCACTGTGAAACAATAGTTATTCACTTAGCCAAAGTAACAATAAAAGATTTCAAAGGCAAGTACAGAACAGATCTCTTAAAAGGTAGAAAAACTTAAAATCTGGTATCAAAGGCAGTCCAAAATCTTAAGAAACCTCGTCTTCTTAACAGAGAGAAAAGCGAAATTCAAGTTGTGCACCAGCTTACTTTTAAAATTTATTTACTCAATTAAACTTATTTTAAACTTAGTCCTGACCACGTACAGAACTCTTTTTTTCAGGGTCCACTTTCCATAAATGTTCTGTCACTTACTTTAGCACAATTCTGACTTTCAAGTGGTCAAATATCTGGAGGGATTAATTTTAGATAAACCTTCCTAAAAGATAAGTATTTTTAAAAGTTCACCTAAAGCTCCTATCTCATTTGCATTTTCTTTCCTTAAAAGTTTCTTCACATCAAGTTATTTCCTTGCTGACAAATTTGCAACAGATATAACAAGATTTTATTCAGCTTATATTAAACCTAGGCACAATAAAAGTATTATACTTAATGTTGATGACTCTAACAGCATGTCTATATTAATTAGATCAACAAACGAACGTTAATACCAGGTCTTAATTAATACTGAATACTTCCCAGTTCACATGAACCTGAAGCTCATTTAGCTCAGTTTCTCTTGTATTTAGAATAGTTTGGTGTGTAAGTGCTTACTTTTCTTTAAGCCAATTAAATAGAGCTCATCCACAAATCAACCTCAGCAATGTTATCCAAAGACAAAGACACATACAAGGACACAAACATACAGAGACGTCATGGTTGTCATTTCAGAGTTTTAGCACTGAGTCAGGTACAGCCATGTGAAGCCCATCAGTTTACAAAAAGAGGTTGGATTCTAATTAGGTTTCTGGCAGATGGAACAAATCAAACTCACTTGTCTAGATGGCTGAATTTTTACAGAAAAGACACTTAGGTTTTTTATTTATCCTTGATAAGTCAGTTTCTAAATTACTTTACCCTCTTTCAAAAAGATGCATTTTAAAAAGATGGCAGAGATGAGAGTTCCTGAGAAGACCAGAAAGGACATTTGCATCTCAAAGATACAGGCAAGTTTTTCCTAGGATGACTTTGTTTCCCCTTTGTTTAATATTTACAAGCCCCTTAAGATAAACAGGGAGGGTTTGGGGAGTGGTATCTATTGGAGAGTCAATCAACTCGTTCCCCACTGTCAAAGTTCCCTGGGGCTCCTGAGGGGAAATTAGAATCGGACGCCTCAAGTCCAAGGGAGTCCCCTGCCCTCTTATAGAATGTCAGCACAAGGGAACTTGCCCTGCTGTGGAAGTGGCTCCCGGTCCAAATTGGGTGGCCTGTGGAGTCTTAGATGGTGATACTAAATCAGGCTCCTGTGCTCTGGAGGTTAACACAGAGACTTCTATTTGATCCCCGTGGGTAGGGGAAACAGGAGGTGGTGAATATGATGGCGGCATGGGGGGAGGGTGGGCAGGTGGAACAACTGCCGGTGCAGCTTGCTGTTTTGCAAAACACTTCTAACTGCGAGATCCTATAAAAATTGAGTGAGCCATTTAGGGGCTACCGCCCTTCTGATCCTATATTTTGGGTCTGCACCCTATTACAATAGTATACCATGTCTTCCTTAGTCATAGGCTCAGGGCTATCTTACACCCATTTATCTACTATAGGCCCCAAAGGGCTCTCCTTCAGGGTAGATGGAGTATTTCCCATTTTGTACACCAAAACTCAAAAGACGCAAATTCTGGCATCAGTGCACACAAAACCAAGACCAAAACCAACGAACCAGTTCCCAAATCGGTTCTGAGGGGGTGTAGTGGTGTAGAGAGCAGCCGTCTGGTGCAGAAGCCCACAGGCAGCTAGGAGGAGCTGTGTTAGTCCAAAGGCTCCGGGACACATAGTCCATTCTCAGCCCAGAAGGAGCAGCCAGGGGGAACCAGTGGGAGGGCTTGACTAATTGAGCTTTGTGCCTGCTATAAAGCTTATTGTTTAGCTCTTCGCCAGTAAACTATGGAGGGTTTGTACGTGGCTGCATAAATGGGTCTAAGAATGATGGACAAGTGTGGTATTTTTTCCTCCAAAGTGTGGAGAGACCTAAGTAAGACATGTTGGGCTTGCTATAGTGTGTTGGGGGGCTGAATAGTTAACAGCTGAGGTTTAGCTGCAAGAGGAATTTCCTGGCTTTTAGAGGATCAGTTAATGCCCAGAAATTTAATAGTTGTGGACAGCCCTTGAATTTTATGTGGGGCAATAAATAGCCCACCTGTATGTTATAGATGGGTCACCAGCCATGTTAGGGCCTTGTGCACCAGTCTCCTGAGGGCCTGTGGATTCGAACATCAGTATAGTGCCAGATGGTGCAAGGGGACACCAGGTCTTGCCAGCAAAGACTGTGGGCAATAGCTGGGCTGTTAAGATAGTCAGTAGGCAGACATGTTAAAACATACTGGGTGTCTTCTGAAGTAAAAGTAGACTGCAGCTGGGACTCCTTAATAACTGGTACTGAATAGAACATAATAGCTAGATTGTCACAGCAAAGTAATTCCCTGGAGCCCTTTGGATATCCTTAATGAACTGGACAATGTTGGAAATGGGAGCCTTAATAGTGGGGATCAGCATTTATATTTCAGTAGTTGATTATAAGGCGCCACTCGTTAATAGCAGGCTTTAATAGCGGCCAAATGGGGGAATTGAAAAGGAGAAATGGTGTGTTTAATGACTTCTTCTTTTCATAAATTCTAAATTATGGGCTGCAATCCCACAGCCCCCTGTCATACATGTTATTGGGGGATATTTACTGTCTTAGATGGCAGTCTTATGGGCTCCCAATATTCAGCTTCCACCAGGAAGGCCAGGAATTTGGGTTTGTTCCAAATGGCATTGTAGTACATCAAGGCATCCATAGCTGTAACAGGAAAGGGTAGGGCCAAAGGGGCTACCACCACTAAAAGATTTTTAATAAAGATTGTTTCAATAGTGACATTCAATGGAAGTTGAATGCTTTCCACTCCCCTGACTACTATGCCTTGTAATCTAAATTGTGGCCCTTGCTTATAATTGGAGGGGTTCCCAGGAGGCACTGTAATTCGAGCTCCAGTTCTCAATGAGAGCCATAAGAAAAGTTGTTTATGTGTGTCCCAAGGATAATTAGAGAAGTATATGAGCAAGTGTCCCAGAGGAGGGCCACGCTCCAGGGATCTGCCAGGTCCCTAAGGCAGAGGCCTTGGCAGAGGTCAGGGTACAGGATTCGGAGAGGTGACAGCTGCCCGTCACTCCAGTCTCCTGAAGAGTCTGCAGCGCCTGAGCAAAAGTTTCTAACTTGTGCTTGGGCAGTCTCAAGTTTACATCATTAGGGACCCCCGATCTCCAGAGCTGCCAATACAGGGAGTTCTGTTAGTTATCTCATGAAGGATGGAGCTGTGTGATGGCACCACCCCTTGGTGGAGACCAGTAAGGGTCCCAGAAGTCACTATATCCCTTAAGCATCCTCTGTTGGGTTCCTGGCCAATGGGGCAGCAGGGCCCATGTGCCTTTACTGGCAAGTGAGATTTGGGGCTTCAGAAAAATTATCTTTTTCGTACCCAGCTACAACATGGATGCAGTCCCATGCCTGTTGGACTGTATCTGACGTTTCTTTGAATCGTAACAGCATGGCTCTATAATTAGGGGGAACACCCTTCTCCCCCTTCCCTTGGACAAATTTTTTCTAGAAAAATTGGCCTATCATGGTATAGTTACGTGTCTCTGTTTCTTGTTCAAGCTGGTCATCCGATGTTTCGGTGCAATGGATGGTGACAGGGAACACCTGGAATGGGAGTTTTCCTCTTCCCTGACTCCTATGCTGCCACTTCCTGTTTAGGGTGTCCCAGTCAGCCTGGGTGGGGTCAAGGGATGATTTGCAACAGCAGCAAGAAATGCAGCAACATAGGAGGCACTGACCTCAGTGGCATTTGCCTGCTTGGGGTGCCATGATGCCCTTGGTAGAGCTGCCTCTGTCACGGGTTAGGGCTGTGTGGGGAACTCATGGATGTATGTTTGGGGTATAGGATGGTTTGGGGTAATAGGAAAGCTGTGTAGAGACTGTGTATGTGTGATCTGGGGAGAGGTGAGGGGCATGAGTGCCTTTGTGAGTGTACGGTTGGTGTAGCATGGTGTGGCTGGGTGGTGGGCTGGTTCTGGGTGTTTTGAGGCTGTGTGTGCAGGCATTTGAGAAGAGGTAGGGGTATGCATTTTAATGCTTTGTGTGTTGGATCTGTGTGTATTCAGAGTGCAGGGGTTATACACATGCTCATCCTGTAGGGTAAGAGTTCAGGGAGTGTATTTTTGGTGTGGAGGAATTTGCAGAGATTGGGGTTGTCAGTGTAAATTGGGGTTGCTAGCTATGTGTGTATAATCAGGGGATGTGACAGAGGCTGTTTATAGTATCTCAAGAGGGAGATGGGTGTATGTTTGTATTGGGGGTGTGAGGTCATGATGTGTTCTGGGGGGAGTATTTAGGAGAAGGTTGGAAACATTATGTCTCTCTGATGGTATTTTGTGTTTGTCTCAGCTTCTGAGGCATTGTACATATGTGGATGTTGACAGCTGTGTGGGGGCTGTATGTGTTCTATTTGGATTTTGGGGGTTGTGTCTTATATTAAGAAGTATGTGAGTTTGGTTTGAATATATTTGGCTATTGTTGAAGGGTTTGTGTGTTTGCATTGAGGGGTTATATGGGGTTGGGTGGATTTTTGTGGGGTATGAGGATTTAGGTGTTTGATTATCAGGGGCCGTTGGGGGTGTGTTTTCGTATTCAGGACTGTGGCTGTGATTTTATTGGGGTTTGTAGTGCATGTATATTGGAGCAGGAGGGTTCTGGGCACACAGTCAGGCATCTGCTTATAAGTAGGGAGTTTGTGTGTTTGAGGATGTTTGGAGCTCTGCGGGGCTGTGTGATGGTGGCACAGGTGCCTGTGGGCAGGTGGAGTGTGTGTTGGGCTGGAAGGGAAACTGGAGAGTATGTTGGTGACTGTGAGGCGCCCATGTGAACTCCCACGTTGACTGACCTTTGTTCCTTCTGATCTTCTATGGCTTGTACGCATCCTGATCTTCTGTGGCAGCTACTCCCCTGGAATGGTGAGCGAAACTCTGCTCATTCTTAAGCCAGATGAGTCAGGAAATGTCACTTCCTCAGGCAGCTGGATGTGCTTCTTGCAAGTGAGTGGTCCTGGAGTCCAGGGTGCAGGACTGGTGGACAGATGCAGAGTGAGGCTGATTCCCCCATGAGCCCTCTCCTCAGTGAGGTGGCCAGGAGGTCAGGGCTGTATCTCCAGAAGGTCAGACATGGCCAGTCCTCTCTAGAATGTGCTGGAGGGGCCAACTCATTGAACGGACCCTTCCAGGAGATAAACAGACCCCGAGGACAATTCCTAAGGGAGAAGTCTATACCTACCCATCTTCCACTTTCTCCTTTGGATGGCCTCTACCAAAAGATAAAAGCTAAGCCCCCTCACATGGCCCTTGTTGGCCTGGTCTTACTGAGTGGCCAGTCTCTCTCCACATCCTGGCTCACTGTGGGCCCTCTGGTGATACCAGCAAGAGGGCCCCCTGCATGTCAGTTCTCACCTCCTTCCCTTGGCCCGTGCTGCCCTTGCTGTTTGTCCTGTTCTTCCTCCCCCAAGGCTGTCACCCTGTCCAGGTGGGAAGGATCCACTGAAAATGCACATTTGAGTAATTACTGCATCACCTGAGTCTCTAGTATGTGCCAGGCACTATGACGCTTGCCAAATCCATAAGAACCCCACAAAGTGGATATTCTGTTAGTTGCACTTTGCAGGTGATGAAGCTGAGGTTCAGAGGTGAGCAACCATGACCAAGTACCGTGTATGTACCAGAATATCAATCAGACTGGTCAATGTATCCAATAAAGCCAAACATTAGTCTGATCACTACGCCTAGATGCCAGGCTGTAAAGGCACAAAACATGTCCCAGCACGAGAAGGAGCAGTGCCAAGTACCCCAGCAAAGAAGCAGTGTTCATATCGTGCTTTCTTAATCACAATAACTGGAAATCAACCCACAATTTCCTACCCTGTTAATAGGAGAAAAATACCAATGTGCGTTGTCCTATGAAATTACCTGAAAAGAATATGTATGATCCTGAGTGCTTTGGTAATGACCCCAAATGGTCATCATGAAGTTGGGATACTTCTTAAAACACTGCAAGTCTTACACACTGGCATATAGAATCTGTAAAGTCCGTTCTTTGGGTAGTGATGGTAGATTGAAGTGGCCCAGAAGGACAGAGACAGAAAATAGAGCAGAAACTATTTGTCCAGAGATGGCAATGGGTCATAGCCAATGTTCAAGCATTACTAGGGAGGTCATGAAAATAGTAATGGGCATAGAGTGTAATAAGTCAAGGATATCTAATGTAGTTTCCAATGAAAGTTTGTGAAAGACATATAACTAAAAAGATAATAGGCTGGGAGGTGAAATAATACAAAACATTTGATATATTTTTATAAGGATAAAAGAAGATAGAAATGAACATTAAAGAAGTAGGTCAAATAGAAAAACTGTAAGATGGTAATAACCTCACAATATGATGAGGCAACTTAGATGTATTTTGTTTAAATACATTGGTAGACTATATTTAGAGTAGTTTTAAGTTTAAAGAGAATTTGAGCAGGGTATAGAGTTCCCATACACCCCCTCACATCTATTCCCCAAACCAAAGTTTCCCCTATTATTAACGTCTTGCATTAGTGTGGGGCATTTTTTTTTACAATTGATGAGCCAACGTTCATACATTATTATTAACTAATATCCATAGTTTACATTACAGTTTACTCTGTTGGATATCCTATGGGTTTTGATGAATGTATGACAAGCATTGACCATTACAGTATCATACAGAATAGTTTAAGTACCCTACCTTTTCCAGGATGTCATATAGCTGAAATCATACAGTATGTATCCATTTCAGTTTGGCATCTTTCATTTAGCAATATGCGTTTAGGGTTCCTCCGTGTCTCTTCCATTTAGTACTCTTACAGCTCAAGCTGCCATAACATAATACTATAGGCTTGGTGACTTTAACAACTCACAGTTCTAGAGGCTTGCAAGTCTAAGATCACGGTGCTGGCCAATTCAGTGCCTGGTGAGGGCTGTCTTCCTGGCTTGCAGACAACTGTCTTTTCACTGTGTCCTCACCTGGTGGAGAGAGACAGAAAAGACTCTCTGGTTTCTTCTTATAGGGGCACTAATAGAGCCTAATCCTCATGACATCATTTAATCTAATTACCTGCCAAAGGCATCATCTCCAAATACCATCACTTTGTTAGAACTTGAGTTTTGGGGGGACAGAATTCAATTGATAGCCTCATTCTTCTAACAGTATAAAATATGACTAATAAAGAAAGCTCAACATTCAATTATCTCTTTTCTAGCAATACATAGATATTTACTTGCTTTTTATAAACCATTTACATATTTTAAGATAAGTGAATGAAAGATTTGAAAAAGTCAGGTAGAACAAGATAAGAAATTGTGGGTACAAACGTGTTGAAACAAAACCACATAAACTCCCCAGTTGCATTGTCTCAAAAATTCAGTTAGAGTTCTAAGGTCTGATTTAGGTTCTCCTACATCCAGCCTTTCCACCTCTGGTTCATGCCATTTGCTCTACCACAACAATAGGAAGGGGTAGTATGCTAAAATTAGGCTATTTAAAAAACCATTAGAAAACAGATACCTTGCTAAACTGAATGTTTATTTGGTGTGAATTGAGGCTGTTTTTTCTTTAAGATATGATTCGTATTAAAACTTGTCAGGACACAGTAAATTAACTAAAAGTAACTTGGGGAGAAGTTTTATTTTTTACTGAGATAAAATTAACCATTTTAACTCGTACAATTCAATAACATTTAGTACATTCACAATGTTGTGCAACCCTTACTTCTATGTGGTTCAAAAATATTTTTAACGCTTTAAAGGGAAACCCTACCTATGCCTTCTTCTACCTAACCCCTGGGCAATCACCAGTCTGCTTTCTGTCTCTATAGATATATCTATTTCGATATTTCATATAAGTGTAAATTATACAGTATGTTACCATTTGTGTCTGGCTTCTTTCACATAGCATAATTTTCAAGGTTCACCCATATTGTACTATGTATCATTACCTCATTTCTTTTTGCTTCCCATCTTTAATGAGGTATAGTAGAGAAATAAAAATATATATTTAAGATATACAACTTGATGTTTTCATACACATATACATTTTTGAAATAATTGCCACAATCAAGCCAATTAACATATCCATCACCTCATATACTTAACATTTTCTTCTTTCTTTCTTTATGGTGAGAACACTTCAGATCTACCCTCTTAGCAAATTACAAGTACACAATACAGCATTGTTAACTATATGCACATTGTTGTACACTAGATTTCCAGAAATTAGTCACCTTGCATAACTGAAACTTTGTACTTCTTGATCAATACCTGCCAATTTTTCCATCCCCTCATCTCCTGTCAACCACTGTTCTGCACCCCACTTCTATGACTATTTTAGAGTCTACATAAAAGTAGTATCATGAAGTGTCTGTAGCTGTCTTTCTGTATCTGGTTTATTTCACTTAGCATAATCTCTTTCAGGTTCATCCATGTTGTCACAAATAGTAGCATTTCCCTCATTTTAAAGGCTGAATGATATTCCATTGTATTCAGGTATACCCTGGAGATATTACAGGTTTGGTTCCAGACCACCCAAATAAAGCAGCTATTGCGACAAAACAAGCCACATGAATTTTTTGGTTTACTAGTGCATATAAAAGTTATGTGTATGCTATATTACAGTCTGTTAATGTGCGATAGCATTCTGTCTAAAAAACCAATGTACCTTAATTTTAAAGTAATGCTAATTGGGAAAATTGCACCAGTGGACTTCCTCAATGCAGGATTGCCACAAACCTTCCATCTGTAGACAACAGAGTAGTCTGCAGTAGTAGTATCTGCAGAGCACAATAAAACGAGATATGCCTGTTTATATACCACACTCTATCCATTCCTGAATCTACAGACACTTAGGTTGATTCAATATCTTGGCTACTGTGAAAAGTAAACATGGAGGTTCATATGTCTATTCACAATACCAATTTCATTTCCTTTTGCTGTATACCCAGAAGTGGGATTGCTGAATTATAAGGTAGTTGTATTCTTAATTTTTTGAGGCACTTCAATACTGTTTTCCTTAGTGGCTGTATCAATTTACGCACCCAGCAAAAGTGCCGAGGGTTCCCTTTTCTCTGCATCCTCATCAACACTTGTTATCTTTTGTCTTTTTGATAATTGCCACTCAAACAAGTGTGAGGTGATATCTCATTGTGGTTTGACGTGCATTTCTCTGACAGTTAGTGATGTTGAGCACCTTTTCATACATCTGTTGGGCATTTATATGCCTCCTTTGGAGAAATGTCTATTCAAGTCCTTTGCCCATTTTTAAAAATAAATTTATTTTATTTGTTTATTTATTTTTGGCTGCGTTGTGTCTTTGTTGCATAGCATGGGCTTTCTGTAGTTGAGGTGAGTGGGGGCTACTCTGTTGTGGTGCATGGGCTTCTCATTGTGGTGGCTTCTCTCATTGCAGAGCACGGTCTCTAGGTGCGCGGGCTTCAGGTGTTGTGGCTCCCAGGCTCTAGAGCGCAGGCTCAGTAGTTGTGGTGTGTGGGCTTAGTTGCTCCACGGCATGTGGGATCTTCCCAAACCAGGGCTCAAACCCGTGTTCCCTGTATTGGCAGGCAGAATCTTAACCACTGCACCACCAGGGAAGTCCCCCATTGGGATTTTAATAGGGATTGCGTTGAATGTGTGGATCACTTTGGGTAGTATGAATATTTTAATGATAGTAAATCCTCTAGTTCATGAACATGGGATGTCTTTCCATATTATCAGTGTCTTCTTTAATTTTCCTCATCAAGTTTTTATACTTTTCAGTGTACAGATCTTTCACCTCTTTGGCTAAATTTATTCTTAAGTATTTTATTCTTTGTACTGAAATTAAGAATGGGGTTGTTTTCTTAATTTCCTTTTTTGGGTAGGTCATTCATCTTGTATAATGACTTCTATGTGCTGATTTTATATGCTGCAACTTTACTAAACTCACTTATGAGTTCTCACAGTTTTTATTGCTGTTGTGGAATCTTTAGGATTTTCTACATATATGATCATGTCATCTGCAAACAGAGGTAATTTTACTTCTTCCTTTCTACGTTAGATGCATTTTATTTCTTTTTCTTGCCTAATTCCTCAGTCTTCCAGTGGTATGTTGAATAGAAGTGGTAAGTGTGGACATTCTTGTGCTCTTCCTGATATTAGAGGGACAGCTTTCAGTTTTTCACTGTTGAGTAAGATGTTTGCTGTGGTCTTTTTTCATATGCCTTTATTGTGTTGAGGTACATCCCTTCTACACCTAAGTTGTTTAGAGTTTTTATCATGACAGGATGTTGAATTCTGTCAAATCCTTTTCTGCCTCTTTTGAGATGATCATATGATTTTTCCTTCATTTTGTTAATGTGGTGTATCACATTGGTTGATTTGTGTATGTTGAACCATCCTTGCATCCCAGGAATAAATTTGACTTGAGCATGGGGTATGATAATTTTAATTTATTTGTTGAAATGGGTTTGCTAATATTTTGTCGAGGATTTTTCCATCTATGTTTATCAAAGTTATTGTCTGTAATTTTCTTTTCTTGTAGTATCTGTGTCTGGCTTTGGTATCAGGGTAATGCTAGCCTTGTAAAATTAGTTTGGAAGTGTTCCATCCTATCCAATTTTTTGGATGAGTTTGAAAAGGATTGGTATTAATTCTTTTTCAAATATTTGGCAAAATTCACCAGGGAAGCCATCTGGTCCTGGATTTTGTATTTTGTTTTTTTTTTAAATTATTGATTCAATCTCCTTATTTGTTATTGGACTGTTGAGACTTTCTATGTTATCTTGATTCAGTGTTGGTAGGTTGTATGTTTCTAGGAATTTATCCATTTCTTCTAGATTATCCCATTTGATGGCATAATTGATAATGGACCCTTATGATTCCTTTATTTCTGAGGCATCACTTGTATTGTCTCCTCTTTCATTTCAGATTTTATTGAGTTATCTTCTGTATTTTTTTCTTAGTTTGTCTAGCCAAGTGTCTTTCAAATTTATCTTTTCAGAAAACACCACTTAGTTTTGTTTCTATTTTCTATTGTTTTTCTATTCTCTATTTGATTTATTTCTGCTCTAATCTTTACAGTTTCCTTCCTTCTGCAAAATTTGAGATGACTTTTTTCTTCTTTTTCTAGTTGCTTGAGGCATAAAGTTAGATTGTTTATTTGAGGTTTTACTTCTCCTTTAATGTATGCATTTATCACTATAAATTTCTCTTGTAGTACTGCTATTGCTGCATCCCACAAGTCTTGGTGTGTTGTGTTTCATTTTACTTTGTCTCAAGATTCTGTTTAAATTCCCCTTTTTCTCTTTGACCCAATGGTTGCTCAAGAGTGTATTATTCAACATGATAAATATAGTTAAATTGCTGTTTGTTATATATGAAGGTTAAGAGAGTAAATCCTAAGAGTACTCATCATGAGGAAAACATTTTTTCTTTTTCTTTTATTTTCTGCCCATATGAGATGATGTTCACTAAACTTACTTTGGTAATCATTTCTTGATGTACATAAGTCAAATCTTTATGCTGTACACCTTAAACTTATGCAGGGCTCTATGCAGTTATATCTCAATAAAACTGGAAGGGGGGAAAAGCGTATATAGTTTAGTTTCCACATATTAGTAAATTTTCTCTTTTTCTTTTTCTTTTTAAAAATTTTTTTTAAAATTTTATTTTTTGGCTGTGTTGGGTTTTCGTTGCTCCCTGCGGGCTTTCTCTAGTTGTCGTGAGCGGGGGCTACTCTTTTCTTTGGTGCACGGCCTTCTCATTGCTGTGGCTTCTCTTGTTGCAGAGCACAGGCTTTAGGCATGCAAGCTTCAGTAGTTGCAGCACTCGGGTTCGGTAGTTGCGGCACGTGGGCCCTAGAATGCAGGCTCAGTATTTGTGATGCACGGGCTTAGTTGCTCTGCATCATGTGAGATCTTTGCAGACCAGGGATTGAACCCTTGTCCCCTGGATTGGCAGGCAGATTCTTAACCACTGTGCCACCAGGGAAGTCCACATTTTCCTGTTTTGTTACTATTATGGCATTTCTAGTTTCATACCATTTTGGTCAGATAAGATACTTGAAATTATTTCAGACTTTTAAAATTTGTTAAGACTTGATTTTGGACTAACATCTTATCTATCCTGGAGAATGTTGTGTGTGTACTTGAAATGAATGTGTATGTGCTGCTGTTGGAAGAAATGTTTTGTATATGTCTGTAAGGACCATGTGGTCCATAGTGTTGTTCAAGTCATGTTTGTTTACTAATTTTCTGTCAGGGTGTTCTATCCATTACTGTAAGTGGGTTATTGAAGTCCCTTACTATTCTTGTACTGCAATCAGTTTCTCCATTTAATTTCGATATTTGCTTTAGACCTTTAGGTGCTCTGATGGTGGATGCATATATAATTGTTATAATTGTTATATCCTCCTGTTGAGTTGACTCTTTTATTATCGTATAGAAACCTTCTTTGTCTATACAGACAATTTTTGACTTAATGTCTATTTTGTCTGTTATTCATATAGGAACTCTCACTTTGTTTTGGTTGCCATTTGCATGGAGTATCTTTTTCCATCCCTTCACTTTGAGCCTATATGTATCTTTAAATCTAAAATGAGTCTCTTGGACATGTACCAAAATGTTCATTGCAACTCTATTCACAATAGCCCGGAGATGGAAACAACCTAAGTGTCCATCATCGGATGAATGGATAAAGAAGATGTGGCACATATATACAATGGAATATTACTCAGCCATAAAAAGAAATGAAACTGAGCTATTTGTAATGTGGTGGATAGACCTAGAGTCTGTCATACAGAGTGAAGTAAGTCAGAAAGAGAAAGACAAATACTTTATGCTAACACATATATATGGAATTTAAGAAAAAAATGTCATGAAGAACCTAGGGGTAAAACAGGAATAAAGACACAGACCTACTTGAGAATGGACTTGAGGATATGGGGAGGGGGAAGGGTAAGCTGTGACAAAGCGAGAGAGAGGCATGGACATATATACAGTACCAAACGTAAGGTAGATAGATAGTGGGAAGCAGCCTCATAGCACAGGGAGATCAGCTCAGTGCTTTGTGACCACCTAGAGTGGTGGGATAGGGAGGGTGGGAGGGAGGGAGATGCAAGAGGGAAGGGATGTGGGAACAGATGTATATGTATGACTGATTCACTTTGTTATAAAGCAGAAACTAATAAAAAAACAATTAAAAAAATAAATAAAATGAGTCTCTTGTAGACAGCATAGGGTTGGATATTGCTTTTTTTTTAATCCATTCAGCCACTCTATGCCTTTTGATTGGGAAGATTAATCCACTTATATTAAACTAATTACCCATCAGTTAGGACTTACTATTGCTATTTTGTTAATTGTCTTATGTCTCTTTTGCAGCTGCTTTGTCCTCTTTCTCTCTAGCTTTATTTCATTGTTGTTTGATTACTTTTTGGAGTGATTTACTTTGATCCTTTTCTCTTTATCTTTTGTTTATTTATAATAGGCCTTTTCTTTATGGTTAGCTCAAGGCTACGTAGAAATCGTGTAGTTCTAAACATTTATTCTTTTACTCTCACCCAAATTGTGTGTCCTTATAGTCAGTTCCCTTCTTCTTATATTGTTAAAAATTTTAACTTTTATATCAGGGTTAAAGTACTTTTTACACCACCATTACAGTGTAATTATGCTATATTTGTGTGTGTGTGTGTATGAGTTTACCAGTGAAATTTATGTTTCTGTTTGCTTTTGCATTTCTGTTAACATGTTTTCATTTCAAAGTGATCTCCCTTAAGCATTTCTTATAAGGCAGGTCTGGTAGTGATGAACTCTCTTAGATTTTGTTGACTGTATCTCTCCTTTATTTTTAAAGCATAATTTTGCTAGGTATGGTCATTTTTGCTCACAGCTTTTTTTTTTTTCAGTACTTTGAATATATCATCCAACTCTCTCCTGGCTTGTAAGGATTCTGATGAGACATTCAAAAATTGTTTTCTGGGAGTTCCCTCATATGTGCCAAGTCACTTTTCTCCTGTTCCTTTCAATATTCTCTCTTTCTACTTCACATTTAACAATTTGATTATAACGTGATTGGGTGTAGTCTTCTTTATGTTGATTCTATGCTGAGTCCTTTGAACTTACTTCTACTGCTACACTATTTATTTTCTAGATATCTTATATCCTTTTTGTTCTTCAGTTCCTTCATTATTACATTCTTTTCTGGTTGACATTTTTCCTAGTTTACCATTCTGATTCTCTTCTTATTTCTTTTCTGTATATTTTTGAGGTATTTTTCTTAGTGCTTATTCTAGGGGTTGAAGTAAACATCTTAATTTTATGAAAAAACAGATTTGAATTAATAACATTTTCATTTGATAATAACAAAAATTCTGTTTATTTACACCCCGCATCCTCGTTTACACTGCACTTGTCACAAATTACATCCTCATGTATTGTGTGCCCATTAATATCCTTATAATTACTATTTTATATATTTGTCTTTTAAATCACCTTTTGAAACGAGGCGTTACAAACTCTAAATGCAAATGTGTTGGCCTTTTAAACTTAGTGTAGTTACCTTTACCATTGTTCTTTAATTCTTCATATGGCTTCAAGTTACATTTCATTTCAGCCTGAAGGATTCCTTTAACAGTTCTTATTGAGCAATCTACTAGTAATGAACTTCTTCAGTGTTTCTTTATATGAATGTCTTAATTTTCCTTTATTTAAAAAAATTCTCGTAAAATATACATAACATAAAATTTATCACCTTAACAATTTAAGAGTGCAGGCCAGAGGCATAAAATATATTTACACTGCTGTGCTATCATTACCATCATCCATCCACAGAACTTTTCATCTTGCAAAACTATAATAGTCTGTACTCATTAAACAACAACTCTCCATTTCCTTTGCCCCCACACCCCTGGAAACCACCATTGTACTTTCTGTGTCTGTGAATTTGATTACTCTATGTACTTCATATAAGTGGAATCATACAGTATTTGTCCTTTTGTGACTGGCTTATTTTACTTCACATAATGCCTGAAGGTTGATCCATGTTGTAGCATGTGTCAGAATTCCCTTCCTTTTTAAGACTGAATATTAATTTATTGTTTGTATATACCACATTTTGTATATCCATTCATCCCTCAATGGACCCTTGAGTTTTTTCACCTTTTGCCTATAGTGAATAATTCTGCTATGAACATGGGTGAACACATAACTCTTCGAGTTCATAATTTCAATTCTTTTTGGGTATTTAATAGGAACTCAAATTATGGGATCATATGGTAATTCTATTTCTAATGTTGTGAGGAACCACCATACTGTTTTCCTTTCTGTGTGAACCATTTTACATACCCACCAGCAGTGTACAAGTGTTTTTGCCAATGCTTGGTATTTTCTGTTTTTATTTGTTTGTTTTTTAATAGTAGCCAGTGGGTGTGAGGTGGTTTCTGTTTGTGGTTTTGACTTACATTTTCCTAATAATTACTAATGTTGAGAATCTTTTCATGTGCTTATTCACCATTTAATATACCTTCTTCAGAGAAACATCTGTTGAACTCCTTAGCCAAAGTTTTAAATATACTTTTTTTTAATATTGCTGAGATGAAGCAGTTATTTATATATACTGGATATTAACCTTATCAGCTATAGGATTTACAAATATTTTCTCCCATTCAGCAGGTTGGTTTTATCCTTTGATGAAAGATGTATTTTAAAATTTTGAATAAGCAAGTTTATCTATTTCTTTTATTACCTCCACTTTTGGTGCCATATTCAAGAACTCTTTGCCAAATTTCATGTCATGGTTTTCTTCCCAACACTTTCTTCAAAGAGTTTTATAGTTTGAGGTCTCAATTTAGGTCTTTGATTCACTGAGTTAATTTCTGTATGTGGTGTAAGGTAAGGGTCTACCTTCATTCTTTTGAATGTGGATATTGTTTTTCCAGTACCATTTATTGAAATCGCTATTGTTTCCCCATTGGGTGGTCTTGGCACTCTTGTTGAAAATCATTTGGTGATGTATATACGGCTTTACTTCTGGGTTTCTATTTTATTCCACTGGCCTATTCTCCTTCCTATATGTGTGTTTATGCCGATACTATTTTGATTATTGTGATTTTGTAGTAAGTTTTTTTTTTTTTGCGGTACGCGGGCCTCTCACTGTTGTGGCCTCTCCCGCTGCGGAGCACAGGCTCCGGACGTGCAGGCTCAGCAGCCATGGCTCACAGGCCCAGCCGCTCCACGGCATGTGGGATCTTCCCGGACCGGGGCACGAACCTGTGTCCCCTGTATCGGCAGGTGGACTCTCAACCACTGCGCCACCAGGGAAGCCCTGTAGTAAGTTTTGAAATAAAAAAATTTGAAACTTCAAATTTTGTTCTTTTTCCACATTATTTTGACTATTCAGGCCTTTTAAATTCCATATGAACTTTAGGAAGAATTTTTCTATGTCTCAAAAAACCCCACTCTGATGTTTAAAGAGATTGCATTTAATCTGTACATCACTTTAGGTTGTATTGACATATTAACAACATTAAGTCTTTCAATCTGTAAACACAAGATGCCTTTACATTTATTGGTGTCTTCATTAATTTCTTTCAGCAAAGTTTTCTAGTTTCAATGTACATGTCTTTTTTCCCCCTGGTTAACTTATTCCTAGTATTTTACTATATTTCATGATATTTCAAATGGTATTATTTTTTTTACTTTCCTTTTCAAACTTTTCATTGTTAGTGTATAGAGACATAACGGATTTTTGAGTGTTGATTTTGTATCTGGCAACTTGTCTAAATTCATTTATTAATTCTAACAGGGTTTTTTTTGGTGCATGTGTGTGGTCTGTGAACAAATATAATTTTATTTCTTCTTTTTCCGATTTAGATGCCTTTAATTTTTTATCTTGCCTTATTTATTTAGCTAGGAATTCCAGTACTGTGCTGAATAGAAGTGATGAAAACAGGCATCCTTCCTTTGTTCCTGATCTTAGGGAGAAAAATTTCCCCACTGAATATAATAGCTGTGGGTTTTCCGTCTGTGACCTTTATTATGTTGAAGTCATCAACTTTTATTCCTGGTTTGTTGAGGGTTTTTTTAATCACAAAATGGCACTGAATTTTGTCAAATGTTTTTTCTGCATCAATTAATAGGATCACATGGAGTTTAGTCCCTTCAATCTGTTTACATGCTATACCACATTGATTGATTTTCATATGTTGAACCAACCTTATATTGCAAGAATAAATCCCATTTGGTCATGATGTATAATCCTTTTAATGGGCTGTTTCATCTCTTATTATTTTTTAAAGGATTTTTGCATCAGTATTCATAAGGGATATTGGCCTGTAGTGTACATTTCTTGTAGTGTCTTTGGCTTTGTAATTGATGTAATGTTAACCTCATAGAATGAGTGAGGGTACATTCTCTCCTCTTACATTGTTTGGAATAACTTGAGAAGGATTGGTGTTAATTCTTCTTTAAATAGTTGGTAAAATTCACCATGAAGATAACTGGTGCTGGGCGTTCAGCTGTTGGGAGATTTTTGATAACTGATTCAACATCTTAACTTCTAAATCTGTTCAGATTTTGTATTTCTTGGTAGGATGTGTGTTTCTAGGAGTGTGTTCATTTCATCTAAGTTATCAAATTAGTTGGTATACAACTGTTAATAGTACTCTATTTTAAGCCTTTTAACCTCTATAAAATTGGTAGTAATGCCCCTTTCTTCATTTCTGATTTTACATATTTTGCTCTTATCTCTTTTTTTAATAGTCAATCTAACTAGTTTTGTCAATTTTGTTTATCGTTTTCCTCTTTTTACAGCTATTTTGAGCCATAACTGACAAAACTGTAATATGTCTAAAACATATAACATGATTATTTGATATACGTATATGTTGTAAAAGGATTCTCACAATCAAGTTAATTAACATACCCATCACCTGTCATATATTTACTTTTTGTGTGTGAGGACACAACTTCTATTCTCTCAGAAATTTTCAGTTACAGAATACAGCATCATCAGTTAGTCACCATGTTATACATTAGCTCCTCAGACCATATTCCTTCATTTTATCCCTCATCTTATAACTGAAAATTTGTAACCATTTACCAACGTGTTCCCATTTCCCCCCATGCCCAACTGCAGGCAACAATTTCTACTCTCTGTTTCTATGATTCCACCTTTTTTTTTTTTTTAAGATTCCACACATAAGTGATACCATGCAGTATTTGTCTTTTCTCCATCAGGCTTGTTTCACTTAGCATAATGTTCTCCAAGCTCATTCATGTTCTTGCAAGTGTCAAGATTTACTTTAAGGCTGAATAATATCCCACTGTGTATGTTATGTGTGTATATTTGTGTGTGTGTGTTTGTGTGTGTGTATCACATTTTGTTTATCCATTCATCTATGAGAGACAGGCAGGTTCTTTCCATACCATTAGTGTGAATAACATTTCAGAGTTTTTTTTGTTTTCATTTTTGTTTTTTTCCCATACCACGTGGCTTGTGGAATCTTAGTTCCCCAACCACGGATTGAGCCCAGGCCCTCCCCTCAGCACTGAGAGCATGAAGTCCTAACCACTGGACAGCCAAGGAATTCCTAAAAAATATTGTTTCTTTTTGCTATATGAGCAGAAGTGGAATTGCTGGATCACATGGTATTCTAATTTTATTTTCCTGAGGAATCTCCATACTGTTTTCAGTACTGGTTGTACCAATTTACATTCCCAACAACAGTGCACACATATTTCCTTTTCTCCACATCCTCACCAACATTTATCTTTTGTCTTTTTCATAATACACATACTAATAGGTGTGAGGTGATATCTCATTGTGGTTTTGATTTGCATTTCCCTGATGATTGGTGATGTCAATCAGCTTTTCATATACCTGTTGCCCAAATGTTTGTCATCTTTGGAAAAATGTCCTTTTAGGTCCTTTACCAATATTTAAATTGGGTTATCTGATATATTTACTGCTGAGTTTTATGAGCTCCTTGTATACTTTGGATATTAACTTCTTTTTAGATATGTGATTTGCAGATATTTTCTCACATTCCATAGGTTGCTTTTTTTTTTGTTAATGGTTACCTTTTCTGTTCAGAAGCTTTTTAGTTTGATGTAGTCCCACTTGTACATTTTTGCTTTTGTTGCCTTTGCTTTCGGTATCAAATCCAAAAGAACATTGATGAGATCAATGTCAAGAAATAGAAATAGAAATAGAAAATCTATATTTTCTATTAAGAATTTTAAGGATTCAGGTCCTATGTTCATGTCTTTAATTAATTTTGAGTTTATTTTTATGTCTGGCGTAATGTGGCTTTTGCATGAGGCTATGAAGTTTCCCCAAAAACCGTTTACTGAAGAGACTCTCCTTTTCCCATTGTTTATTCTTGACTTCCTTGCTGAAAACTAATTGACTATATATGCATGGGTTTATTTTTAAGATCTCTATTCCTTTTTGTTGATCTCTGTTATGCCAATACAGTACTTAATTGATTACTATAGCTTTGTATTTCAGTTTGAAGTCAGGAAGTGTGATATCTCCAGTTTTGTTCTTCTTTCTCAAGATTGCTTTGGCTTTTTGGAGTCTTCTGTGCTTTCATACGAGTTTTAGGATTTTTTTTTTCTATTACTCTAGAAAATGCATTGGAATTTTGATAGAGATCGCATTGAATCTGTAGATCATTTTGGATGGTATGGGCATTTTCACAATATTAATCCTTCCAATCCATGAACACAGAATATCTTTCCATTTGTTTGTATCTTCTTCAATTTCTTACATCAGTGTTTTATCGTTTTCAGTGTATAGATCTTTCACCCCATTAGATAAATTTATTCCTAAGTATTTTAGTCTTTTTGATGCTATTGAAAGTGAGATTATTTTCTTAATTTTTCTTTCTGATAACTCATTGTTAGTTGATATTCATTGTTATACAAATGCAGCTGATTTTTGTATATTGATCCTGAAACTTTACAGAATTCAGTTATTAGTTCTAACAGGGTTTTTTTTGCAGTGTCTTTAGGGTTTTCCACATATAATATCATGTCACCTGCAAACAGAATCATTTTACTTATAACTTTACAATTTGGATGCCTTTTATTCATTTTTCTTGCCTAATTGCTCTGGCTAGGACTTACAGTCATATGGTGAATGAAAGTGGTGAGAGTTGCATCCTTTCTTGTTCCTGATCTTAGAGGATCCTGTTCCTTGTTTCAGCTTCTCAGTGTTGCATTTGATGTTAACTGTAGTCTTGTCATATATGGCCCGTATTATAATAAATTACATTACAGCTATACATAATTTGCTGAGTTTTTATCATGAAATAATGTTGAATTTTATCAAAAGCTTTTTCTGCATCCATTGCGATGATCATATGATTTTATCCCTCATTTTATGAATGTGCTATATCACATTTATTGATTTTCATGTGATGAACCATCTTTGCACCCCAGGAATAAACCTGCTTCCTCTTGGTGTATGATTCTTTCAAAGTGCTGTTGAAGTTTCTTTGCTAATATTTTGTTGAGGATTTTGGCATCTGTGTTCATCAAGGATGTTGCGTGTTAATTTTCTTTTCTTGTAGTGTGCTTGCCTGGCTTTGGTAATAGGGTAATACTGGCCTTGTAAAATGAGTTTGGAAGTTTTCCCTCTTGTTCAGTTTTTTGGAAGAGTTTGAGATAGAATGGTTAATTTCTTTAAAGTGCTGGTAGAATTTACCAGTGAAGCCATCTGGTCTTGGAACTATTTTTGGTTGAGAGGTTTTTTATTTACTGATTCAATCTCCTTACTAGTGATTTGTTCATATATTTTATTTGTTTATGATTCAGTCTTGGTAGGTTGTATGTTTGTAGGAATTTATCCATTTCTTCTAGGTTATCTAATTTGTTGGCATAAAATTGCTCATAGTAATTTCTTATGATTCTTTATCTTTGTGTTATCAGTGGTAATATATCCCCTTTCACTTCTGATAATATTGAGTCTTCTCTTTTTTGCCTAGTTAGTCTAGCTAAAGGCTTGCACATCTTTTTTTTTTCTAATCTTTAAAAAAACAGCTCTTGGTTTCAGTGATCGTCTCTTGTATTTCTAGTCCCTGTTTCATTTATATCTGCCCTAATTTTTACTTCTTTTCTTCAGATAACATTAGGCTTAGTATGTTGTTTAGTTCCTTGAGGTTTTTTAGTTGTTGTTTTTGTTAGGTTGTTTATTTGAAACCTTTCTTTTTTCTTAATGTAGACTTTTATCATTATAAACTTCCCTCTTAGAACTGTTTTTGCTGCACCTCATAAGTTTTAGTATGTTGTGTTTCATTTTCAGTTGTCTCAAAATATCTTGTCCATTGCCATTTGATTTCTTCTTCAACCCTTTTGTTCAGGAGCCTGTTGTTGAACCTCCACATATTTGTGATATTTCTGGTTTTCCTTCTATAATGGATTTTAGTGTCATACCATTGTAGTCGGAAAAGATACAGTGATTTCAGGTATATTATGACCTAAGACATGTTATATCATGGAGAGTATTCCGTGTATGCTTGGGAAGAATGTGTATTCATCTCTTCTGCATATGCCTGTTTGGTCCATCTGGTATTATGTTTGGTTTAAGTCCAGTGTTTCCTTATTGATTTTCTTTTTGGATGATTATCTATCCATTGTTGAAAATGGGGTATTGAAGTCCCGAAATACTGATTTGCTGCCTATTCCTGCCTTCAGGTCAGTTACTGTTTGCTTTATATATTAGGGTGCTCTGATGTTGGAGGAATAAAAATTTCTAATTGTGTGTCTTCTTTATAAATAAATTTATTCTCTATCTTTATATAATGACCTTCTTTGTCTCTTGTTACACTATTTGATTTCAAGTTTATATAAGTATAGCTACCACTGCTCTCTTTTGGTTTCCATTTGAATAGAATATCTTTTTCCATCCCTTTACTTTCAGTCTAAGTGTGTCATTAAAGATGAAATGAGACTCTTGTTATCAGCAGGCAGTTGGGTCTTTTTTTAAATTCATGAAACCACTCTATATCTTTTAATGGGAGAATTTAATTCATTTGCATAGAGAGGAATCTTTGACAGGTAAGGCCTTACTAATTCCATCATATTAATTGTTTCCTGGCTTTTTTGTCATTCTTTTATTCCTTTCTTCTTTTCTTGCTGTCTTTCTTTGTGAATTGATAATTTTGTCATGGTATGCTTTGATTCCTCTTTCTGTCTTTTGGGTATCTACTAAAGGTTTTTGATTCTTTGTTATCATGAGGCTTTCATACAACATCTTAGAGTTATGACAGACTATTTTAAGATGATAACTTAATTTTGAATACATACAAAAGCACTACAATTTTATCCTCTTATTTTATGCTTTGAAATCACAATTCACATCTTTTTATATTGTGAATCCATTAAGAAAATATGCAGTTATTTTTGTCTTTGAACTTTTATACTAAAGTTATAAGAGGTTTACACATCACCATCACAATGTTAGAGTATTCTGAGCTTAACTGTATTTTGGCCCATGAATTTTATACTTTCATGTGTTTTCATGTTCCTAATTAATTAACATGCTTTCATTTCAGATGGAAGAACTCCTCTGAACAACTTTTGTATAAACTCCTTCAGCTTTTGTTTGTCTATGAAAACTCTGTCTATCCAATTCTAAAGGACAAGTTTGCTGGATAGAGTATTCTTGGCAGTTTTTTTTTTCTTTCCACACTTTGAACATATCATCCCAATCCCTTATGGCCTGCAACATTTTTGCTGAAAAATCTGTTAATCTTATGGGGATTCCCATGTATAAACAAGTTGCTTTTCTCTTGTTGCTTTTACGATTCTGTCTTTAACTTCTGAAAATTTCATTATAGTGTGTCTCTGTGTAGGTCTCTTTAGATTAAGCTTCTTTGGAGGCTTTTGGGCTTCCTCATTCTGCATATCTCTTTCCCCACATTAGGGATGTTTTTAGGCATTATTTCTTTGAATATGCTTTCTGCCCTTTCTTTCCTTCTCTTTCTTGAAGAACTGTAATGCATATATTGGTCCACTTAATAGTATCCCTTAAGTGATCGTCACGTTTTTCTATTCTTCTTTCTTTTTGCTCTTTTGATTGGATGATTTCCACTGCCTTGTCTGATTCTTGTCTGATTCCTTCTTCCATTTGGTCTCGTCTGCTTGCTAAGCCCTGTATTGAATTTTTCAGTTCATTTATTCCTCAAATCTATGATTTCTGTTTGGTACTTTTTAATATTTTCTGTCTCTTTGTTGAAACTCACACTTTGTTCATGCTTTATTCTCCTGACCTCAGTAAGCATCTTCATTTCCATTATTTTGAACTTGCTGTTGGGTAATTCACCTATTTCCACTTCATTAAGGTCAGCTCCTATAGATCTGTTTATTTGTTTGAAACATCCCCGTTTCTTTACTTTCCTTGACGCTCTGTGTTGGTTTTTGTATAAAACAGCCACTTTTCCCAGTTTTGACAGATTGGCCTTGTGTAGGATATGAACCTCCTTAATCAGCCTGGCCTAGTTGTTGAAATCATTGTCTTTGTTCTTAGTGGCTTCCATAGTTGAGGGTGTTCTAAGACCCATCAGTGTCCTCAAAGATGTGGTTAATGCTCATATGCCTGTTTAGGCTCCTGGACAACTGCTAGTTGCCTGCCGCTTTAACTCCCTGATGCAGGTTAATTGGAAGCCCAATTATCAGGCAGGAGCTGGAAAAGTCAGAATATGACATATGTAGTCTAGCCCCTATCAAGAAGAATCCAGGAGCTGGATGTTTTTGCTTCCTCACTCTGTGCTGAGCCAAGGGAAATAGTTGCTTTGAATGCTTCTGTGTCCAAGTAAAACAGCCTTTGTTTTTAGTGGTCCCAGGGACTCATGAATGCCGAGCCCTTTCAGCTCCCAGAGCTAGGTGATTTGGGGACTAGTCCCTTAGGTGGCAGTTGAAAACTGGGGTGCTAGATATGTGGACAAGCTCCTTCTGGGAGAGAAGATAAAAATTTGGTCTTACTTGGAGCTGGGGGAGATAGCAGGGAACATGCCCACCAGCTTTACCAGGCTCACAAAAGGATCCCAGTGAGCTTCCACATGCAGACTAACTGGAAGCCAGAACCACAGGCAGCAGCTAGGAAAATATACAGCTTCCTTCCAGGCAGAAATTGGGAGATGGGCATTTTTTTGTCCTCTCCCTCCATGCTGGGTCTGGGTGTATAGATATGGGTAGTCCTCACCCATTTAAAAACTCCTTCTTTGTTTGCTATAGTACTGTGGGACTCATGAATGCAAGACCAATTGACTTTCAGTGGTAGGTTATTTTGGTGTCCATCCCTCAGGTGGCAGTTCTTAAAGTCAGGGTTCTAAATGTATAGACAAGCTCCTTCCAGGGCCATGCAGGAGACTTGGCTTTATTGTTGAAGCAGTTTAGAGGGAGAGTGCAGAGTAAGTACCCACTGGCTCTTTTGAGCTCTGGGAAGGATTCCAGTCAGCTGAAATGCAAGCTGATTAGAAGCTGGACCCTCAGACAGTAGCTGGGAAAGTATGTAGTCCAACACCCTCCAGGAAGAAATTGGGAGATAAGCGTTTGTGTGTGTTCCCTCTGCTCTGGGCTTGGGGAGATAGCCAGAGGGAGTGCTCAAGCACCTTGTAAAAACTGCTTATTTGTTTGCTATAATACTATGGGACTTGTGAAGGGAAACCCTTTTGGCTCTCAGAGCTAGATGATTTGTGGGCCTATCCCTCAGGCAGCAGCCTTAAAAGTTGGGACATTAGAAATATGGTCCAAACACTGCACTAATTGGGAAGAGGCTGGAGTTGGTGGTTTCAAAAAGATTATAAGGCAGTGTTCTTGGGTGGGGTTTATAGTAAGAGTGTGTCTCATCCTTTCCTATACATTTCTGAGTGGGTATTTTCTCAGTTTCCCAATGTGTAGGAGTCACTAAAGTAGTTTCTTGATATCTTTCAGAGGGAATTGATCTGTGTGTAGGTGTATATTCAGTGCATCCATGGAAGGAAGGAAATTCAGGAGTCTCTTGTGTGACCATCTTGAGATACCTGTTGATCTTTTCTAATAACAAGCTCTTGGTTTCATCAACTTTCCGTATTGTTTTTCTGTTTTATTTATATATGGTGTAATATTTATTATTTTTCCCATCTGCTGTCCTTGGGTTAAGGTTTTTCTACTTCCTTAAGGCAAAAAGTTAGATTGTGGATATGAGATCTTTATTCTTTTTTAATGTAAGCCTTTACAGCTATAAACTTCCTTCTCATCACTGCTTGTGCTGCATCCCATATTTGTTTTCATTGGTCTCAAGGTATTTTGTAGTTTCTCTTGTAATTTCTTCCTCGACCCATTGGTTGTTTAAAAGCGTGCTGCTTAATTTCCACATATTTGTGAATTTTCGTTTCCCTTTTGTTACTGAGTTCTAGTTTTATTCCATTGTGATAGAAAAAGTTCATTGTGTAATTTCAGTAGTTTTTTTTTTGTTTTTTGGGATACGCGGGCCTCTCACTGTTGTAGCCTCTCCCGTTGCAGAGCACAGGCTCTGGACTCACAGACTCAGTGGCCATGGCTCACGGACCTAGCCGCTCTGTGGCATGTGGGATCTTCCCAGACCAGGGCACAAACCTGTGTTCCCTGCATCGGCAGGCGGACTCTCAACCACTGCGCCACCAGGGAAGCCCTGTGATTTCAGTAGTTCTAATGTTTATTAAGAATTGTTTTGTGGCCTAACATATGGTCTATTCTGGAAATGTTACATGTACACTTGAGAAAAATGTGTAATTTACTATCATTGGGTAGAGAGCTGTGTATATATGTGTCTGTTAGCCCCATTTGGTTTATACTGTTGTTTAAGTCTTCTGTTAACTTACTGATCTGTGTGGTTGTTCTCCGCCATTTCTGAATGAGGGCTATCAAAGTCTCCGACTCTTACTGTATCTCCCTTCTGTTACTGTTTGCTTCATCTATTAAGGAGCTCTGGTACAAATGTTTATAAGTTTTATTTTTTCTTAGAGAATGGATCCTTTTCTCATTATATAAATTTGTTCTTTGTCCGTTGTAAGAGGTTTGACTTAAAGTCTAGTTTGTCTGATATTAGTATAGGCACCTTGTTCCCTTTTGGCTACTATTTGCGTGCGATATTTTTCCATTCTTCACTTTCAAGCTCTGTATGTCCATAAATTGAAACTGAATCTCTTGCAGACATCATAGACAGCTTATAGTTGGATTCTGTTTTATATCCATTTTGCCAGCTTTTGCATTTTAATTGGTGAGTTTAATCCATTATACTTAAAATAATTACTGATAGGGAAGGACTTTTTTGTCATTTGTGATATTTGTTTTCTGTATGTTTCATAAAATTTGGGGCCCTTCCTTATTGCCTTCTTTTGTGTTTATTTGATTTTTTTTTGTAGTGACACATTTTGATTCCTTTCTCACTTCCTTTTCTGTATACTTTGTAAATCTTTTCTTTGCAGTTATCACAGGGATTACATACAATATCCTAAAGTCATAACAATCTGTTTTAAACTCTCAACAACTTAACTTCAATATCATATAAAAATTCTCCTCCTTCACAGCACCACTCCTCCAGTCTGTTATTGATGTTAAAAAATACATCCTTATATATTGTGTAACGATTAACATAGAAATTATGTTAATTTTTAATTTTTTTATTTTTAATCCTATAATATATAAACAGTGCGATTCCAAACCCAAGTTTCAGTACTCATGTTTTTTATATTTCCCCATGTATTTACCTTAACCAGAGAACTTTATATTTTCTTCTAGCTTTGAGCTACTTGTCTAGCATTTTTTCATTTCAGCTTGAAGGACTCCCTTTAGTATTTCTGGTAGGGAAGTTCTAATGATAATAACTCTCTCCAAGTTTTGTTTATCTTGGAATGCCTTAATTTCTCCTTTATTTTGAAGTACAGTTTTGCCGATATAGGATTTTCAATTTATAAGGTTTTTTTTTTCCCCTTCAGTACTTTAAATACACATCCCAGTGCCTTCTGGACTGCAAGGTTTCTGCTGAAAAATCTGCTAAAAATTTTATTTGGGATCATTAATACATGATGAGTCACTTGTCTATTGATTCTTTCAAGATTCTTTGTTTTTTTATATCCAAGTATTTCACAGTTTGGGAAGTTTTTGTCCATTATTCCTTCAGATGGGGTTTCTGCTGTTTCCTCGCTCTTTTTTCTTCCTGGATTCCCATAAAGTCTTTATGGATTCCCATAATTCCATTAGGCTCTGTTCACATTTCTTCATTCATTTTTCTTTTTGCTCTGAGAACTAATAATTTCAAATGATTTGTCTTCAAGTTTGCTGATGTCTTCCTCTGCCTGTCTGCTTTTGAACCCCTCTTGTGAAATTTTCAATTTAGTTATATTTTTAGCTCCACACTTGCTTTTTTAAAATAAATTCTCTTTGTTGATATTCTTTGTTGATACATCATCTTCCTGATTTCCTAGGCAGTTGTTTTCAAGAGTTCATCTAGCAACTCTGAAGCCTATGTTTCTTTAGGGTCATTTTCTAGAGATTTATTATGTTCTTTTGAATGGGCCACATTTCCCTGTTGTTTTCTGCGTTTTGTGAACTTTTGTCAAAAATTGCATATTGAAAAAACCAGCCACCTCTCCCAGCCTTGTAGACTGGATACTTGCAGAGGAAGACCTTCACTCATCAGCCTAGTGTAAAGACTTAAGGTCTGCTCACGTCTTTTCTGAGGATGTGCCTTCACTGGGCCTGTGTGTGAAGCCCAGCTGCAAGCCCCCTAATTCTGCCACACACACAGCTGGTTTAAAATGTTTCATTTCCCTAAGAGCCTCACCCCTGGCTTCTTGGCCCTTAAATGTTCTGTTGTATTCCTCTGTCAGTAATCTCTGCCCTCCAGGTGTGTGCAGGTGTACAGTTACCATGAAATTTTCATGGGCCATTGATCCATCATTGCTTTCACAGCCACCAATCTGATATACAAAATATTCCACTATTCCTATCTCAGCTCTGAGTCATGTGAGGCAGAAGTCACACTCTCAGACATTGCCTGGCATGCCACACATTGCAATCAAGTTGCACTCTTTTACTTTTCTCCCAGTGGAGGACCAGTAATTGGGCAGCTTTCACTCTACTGCACCATATTGAGTCAGGAATGGGTTAGGTTAAGAGTGAGCAAAAATGTCACGAAATTTGCTATCATTTTGAGAGGGACTCTTTCTTGATTGGGCATTCACTTTGTTGCTTCAGATTACTGACTGGTTTCTAGAGCTCCCACAAAGCTATTTTTATTCTGTGTTTACTTCCGTGTTTTCATGGGGTTACAGACCTGTAGCTTCCTACTCTGCCATCGTACCTATATCAGTGCTCTCCTTCATTTTTGGAAGATGGTTTTACCAGATAGAGAATTCTTAGTTAACAGTTTTTTTCTTTCAACACTTAAATATGAAATCCACCAGACTTTTCCCTTGACGCTTTCAAAAGTCTCTTTGTTGTTAGTTTTTGCAATTTTAATATAGTGTTTTTGTGTAGATCTCATGTTGGAGTTCATTGAGCTTCTTGGATATGTACTTTCATTTATTTTATCATATTTGAGGAGTTTGGGGCAATTATCTGTTCAAATATTTTCCCTTTCTATCCCTTTCTCTCCATTGCAGGATTCCTATTATGGATATGTTGTCATACTTGATGATGTCTTGTAGGTCTCTTACATTCTGCTCATTATTCTTCAATCTTTCCTCTTTCCACCCCTCAGAGTGGATTGTTTCAATCAGTTCTTCTTCAAATATGCCAATTCTTTATTCTGCCTGCTTAAATCTGCTAATGAATCCCCCTAATGACTTTCTTATTTCAGTTGTGGCACTTTTCAACTCTAGAATATATATTTGATTCCTTTTAGTAATTTCTTTCTCTTTATTAGTATTCGTCACTTGATGAAGCACCATTTTCCTGATTTCCTTTAGTTCTTTGTCCAAAATTTCATTTAGTTCTATGGGAATATTTAAGAGAGTGAGTTAAAGTCTTTTTAATGCCTGGACAGTGTGTATATGTGTATGTCCATGTTGTGTGGAAAATGTATATATATATATACATATATATATATATATATGCACAAATACCTATATACATATGTATACACACACACACACACACACACATTTTCTCCCTCATGCATATATCATTGTTGTTTATTTTCATACCTCATAACTCTTTGTTGAAAACTTATATGTTAAATAAGATAAAGTTGAAATTCTGGAAATCAGATTCTCCCTTCCCATCAGGATTTTCTCTTACAGCTGTTTGTTGCTGTTCTTGGTGGTGGTGGTAGTATTGCTCCTGTTTGTTTGAATCTAGCTTGCACTTGGGAAGATGTAATGGTTATTACAGGTTGGAAGTAACTTTTATGATATGAGAAGCCTATACCATTTTTTGTGACTTTATTTTAAATTAATATAAAATGATGTTGCTTTTTTTGGATGTATTTTTGTGTTTCATGCTACTAACGTTTAAGTTTCAAACATTTGACAAAAGTGTATTAAGGACTTTTCATAAGTATTTGATTGAGAGTATTCAGTGGTGATATTGTGTTTATTGTATATACATGGGTCTCTTCCTGGGCTCTCTATTTTGTTCCATTGGTCTATATTTTTGTATTTAACCCAATACTGTTCTGTTTTAGTTACTGTAGCTTGGTAATATGTTTTGAAAGCAGGAAGTGTGATCCCTTGAGCTTTATTCTTCTAAAGATTGTTTTGGCTATTTGGGGTCTTTTGTGGTTCTGTATGAATTTTTGGATTGCTTTTTCTATTTCTATATTGAACACCATTGGGATTTTAATAGGGACTTCATTGAATCTGTGGACCACTTTGGTAGTATGTACATTCTAACAATAGTAATCATGAATATGGGATGTCTTTCCATATTATCAGTGTCTTCTTTAATTTTCCTCATCATTTTTTTATACTTTTCACTGTACAGATCTTTTACCTCTGGTTAAGTTTATTTCTAAGTATTTTATTCTTTGTATTGAAGTTGATATTGGGATTGTGTTCTTAATTTACTTTGCAGATTTTTCATTGTTAGTGAGTAGAAATGTAATTGATTTCTGTATGTTGGTTTTTATGTATTTCCACTTTAATGAATTCTTTTTTTGTGGAGTTTGTAGGACTTGCTACCAATAAAATTGTGTCATCTACAAAGATAATTTTATTTCTTCCTTTCTAATTTGAATGTCTTTTATTTCTTCTCCTTACTTAATTTATCTGTCTAGGACTTCCAGAACTATGCTGAATAAAAGTGGCAAGATTGGACATCCTTGCCTTCCTGTTCATAAAGGAAAGCTTTCACTTTTTTCATTATTGAGTTTGATATTAGCTGTGGACTTTTCGTATTTGGCCTTCTTTATGTTAATTTCCTTCTATTCCTAGTTTATTGAGGATTTTTATCTGAAAGAATGTTGAGTTTTTTCCAAATCCTTTTTCTGCATCTGTTGAGATGATCATGTGGGGCTATTGTTTTGTTTTGTTTTTTTTCATTCTGTTAATGTCATGTATCATATTGATTGATTTATGGATATTGAACCATCTTTGAATCCCAGGGTCATATGTATAATGTACTTGGTCATATGTATAATCCCACTTGGTCATGTGTATAATCCATTTAATGTGCTGTTTAATTTGGTTTGCTAGTATTTTGATGAGGTTTTTAACATCTGTGTGCATCAGGGATACTTTATCTTTTCTTGTAGTGTCTTTGTCTGGTTTTGGTATCAGGGTAATGCTGACCTTGTAAAATTAGTTTGTAAGAGTTCCCAGTTTTTCAGTATTTAGCAACAGTTTGCTCTGGTTTGAATATGTCCTTCCAAAATTCATATGTGAAAACCCTAATGCCTGATGTGATAGTAATAGTTGGTGGGGCCTTTGGGAGGTGCTTAGGTCATGAGGGCAGAACACTCATAAAGGGGATTAGTGCTTTTTTTTTTTAATAAACGGCTCCAAAAATACCTCTAGCGCCTTCCATGATGTGAGAACACAGGGAGAAGTTACTATGAATCAGAAAGAATACTCTTATCCAACTGTGATGATGCCATAATGTTAGACTTCCAGTCTCCAGAATGGTGAGCTATTATTTATAGGCTACTCAATCAGTGTATTTTGTTATAGTATCCCAAATGGACAAAGCAAGAGTTTCAGAAAGATTGGCATTAATCTTCTTCAAATGATGATAGAATTCTTCTGTGAAGACATCTGATCTAGAATTCATCTGTGAAGACATCTGATCTTGGGCTTTCCTCTGTTGAGAGATTTTTGATTATTGATTCAATCTCCTTACTAGTTATAGATCTCTTTAGGTTTTCTCTTTCTTTTTTATTTAGTCTTTGCAGGTTGTGTGTTTCTAGGAATTATCCATTTCTTCTAGGTTATCCCATTTCATGGCATACAATTAATTATAACAGTCCCTTATAATCCTTTTTATCTCTGTGGAATCCATTTTATGTTTCCTTTCATACGTGTTTGATTTTATTTGGATCTTCTCTCTCTCTTTGTTAGACTAGCTAAAGATTTGTCAATTTTTCTTTTTCTTTTTAAAAAACTCAGCTCTTTGTTTCATTAATCTTTTCTATTGTTTTTCTAGTCTCTATTTCATTTATTTCTGCTCTGCTCTTTATTTCCTTCCCTCTGCTAACTTTGGGCAACTTTGGTCTTCTTTCTCTAGATTCTTGAGGTATGATGTTAGGTTGTTTATTTGAGATTTTTCTTTTATCTTAATCTAGGGATTTATGACTATAAACTTCCCTTATAGAACTGCTTTTGATGTATCCCATATGTTTTGGTATGCTGTTTTCATTTTAATTTTTCTTAAGATATTTTCGAATTTCTCTTTTGTTTTCATTTTTGAAAACAAAATAATCTTTCTCAAGATTATATTATTTAATTTCCACAGATTTGTGAATTTTCCAGCTTTTCTTATATTGGTTTTTAGTTACATTCCATGGTGGATAGAAAAGATACTTAGTATACTTCAGTCTTGCTAATTTTATTAAGACTTGTTTTGTGACCTAATATGTGATCTAGGAGAAAGTTCCATGTATAGTTGAGAATAATGTGTAACTATTGGGTGGAATTTTCTATATATGTCTATTAGGTCCATTTGGTTTATAGTGCTATTGAAAGTTAGCTGCTTCTTTATTGATTTTATGTCTGTATGTACTATCCATTATTGAAAATGTTCTTGTGACACTTCACAAATTCATATCAGGGATTTCTCATTGACTCCATACTGGTGCACAGTGAAGCTATAAATAGTATTTCCTCCAGGCATACTTTTTCTTTAAGCTACAATGCAAAGAGACAGAATGACAGGTGTTTCCCTTCAATTACTTAGAATTTGACACTCCCACCCTTTTGTTTCTGTTCTGTTTTTTTTTTTTTAATGTTTATTTATTTGGCTGTGCCAGGTCTTAGTTGTGGCACGTGGGATCTTTGTTGTGGCATGTGTAATCTAGTTCCCTGATCAGGGATCGAACCCAGGCCCCCTGCATTGAGAATGCGGAGTGGTTTTTTTTTGGTTTTTTGGTTTTTTGGAGTATAGTTGCTTTACAATGTTGCGTTAGTTTCTGTTGTACAGCAAAGTGAATCAGCTATACATATACATATATCCCCTCTTTATTGGATTTCCTTCCCATTTAGGTCACCACAGAGCACTGAGTAGAGTTCCCTGTGCTATAAAGTAGGCTCTCATTAGTTATGTATTTTATACATAGTATCAATAGTGTATATATATCAATCCCAGTCTCCCAACTCATCCCACACCCCCTTTCTCCCTTGGTATCCTTACGTTTGTTCTCTATGTCTGTGGCTCTATTTCTGCTTTGTAAATAAGATCATCTATACCAATTTTTTTCAGATTCCACATATATGCATTAATATACAATACTCGTTTTTCTCTCTCTGACTTACTTCACTGTGTATGACAGACTCTAGGTCCATCCACATCTCTACAAATGACCCAATTTTGTTGCTTTTTATGGCTAATATTCCACTATATATATGTAGCACATCTTCTTTATCCATTCCTCTGCTGATGTATATTTAGGTTGTTTTTATGCCCTGGTTATTGTGAATAGGGCTGCAGTGAACATTGGGGTGCATGTGTCTCTTCTTTCTCTTTAAGCTACAATGCAAAGAGACAGAATAACAGGTGTTTCCCTTCAATTACTTAGAGTTTGACACCGATCCCCCCTTTGTTTCTGTTCTGAACACTGGCCACTAAATAGTTAGTTTGACACAATGCTTGCCAATGAAATACCACCTGAGAGTTTCTGAGAAAGTACTTGTTTTCCTGATCCAGCATGGCTACTTCCAACTTTTGTTGTCCTTTACAGGTCAGTCATGTACACTTGAAAGCAAAAGAACAGTTTCCAAAGATGATATGGCAGGGCGATAAAAGTTACTTGGGTCCTTCATCACATCATTGAGCTGTCTCTCCAACCCTGGATTTCTTATTAGGTGAGAAGAATAAAGTCCAATATATTTAAGCCACTGCCATATAATTTCCTCTATTCTTGGTGAAGAATGACCCACCTGGAAATGGCATTTCAAGGTGCAGACCCTAATATTTAAAATTGGCTGAATGGGGTAGAAAAGAATATTCAGTTATTCCAGGCAAGAAAATTGGAGATCTTTATTACAAGGTGATGAAAATGTGTGATCAAGCAGATACCTACGTATCCTGGGACACAAAATATAGGATAAGGAGAAAAAAAAAGTCTAGAATTTTAACTTGGGTTTGTTATATTTTGCTACTTTCTATGCAGTCCTCAAAGGCAGGGATGATTTCAGACTTCAGCCAATCAGTCTGTCTAAGACATGGAAGAATGAAGTATAGCTTTGCTAAGAGAACATTCTCTAACTGCAGGCTGTAATGTATATTGACTTAAAGAGTCATGATTTGGAGTTCTGTGAGTTGAAATAATAACAGCTAACATTTATATGATACTTTCTTCATGCTAAATACTATTCTAACCACTTTACATTTATTAACTTATTTAATCCACACAACAACCCTGTGAGATGGGTGCCGTTATCTGCAACATCCTTCCCCTATTTACAGATTTCTAAATGGAGGCCCAGAGAGGTTAACTACCTTGCCCCTAAGGTCACACATATAAACTAGGATTTGAACTCTGGTTATCAGGCTTGATCACCAAACCTGCCCTATAGCACTTCTCTTCCCCAAACTGAAAAGCTTAAAGTGTGGCTACAACCCGTATTTACAGGATATAAAATGAGGATGCCCACCCATCCTTAAGTGAACACCTGGGACTGTTCATAATTACCTCAAGGCAATTCAGTTAAGGGAATAGGGGATGAATCATAGAGGCCAGCTGATAAATGCAAAATCTTAACAGGCTTAAAAATGTTTAGAAAAAAACAGTTGATGACTGTTACATGTGGGATGCACCAGAAATACAAACTGGGATCTGGCACATGAGTTTAACTCAGGTCACATCTGGCTTGATGTGAGGATGCTGAGAGCCTTGTGAGGGAGAAAAGTTTACCCCATGCTCCTACAGAGACCACACACTCTGAATTCTCCTGTAAGGGAGATTGGGGTTCATCATCTCCTCTACAGCAGCAGTGGCAGTAAGCTACAGCTACCTAATGCCATAGCTCTTGGTTACTCTTTTTTCAGGACTTCTCCAATGCTAGAGGTTGCACTGCCCAGTGCCTCCACTTCCTCATCAGCAGTCACTGCTGAAGCATACCAGGGATTAGGAATACTCCATCTAACACTACACGTGGGGTCATCCTTGCCTCTAGCTAAAAGGTGATTCATCTCTAGAATCTCATCTGTTTCTTAGGACTACTGCCAATACCAACTGCATTAGGTCAGGCTCACCAGAAGCAAAAGTTAGATGGGGACACATGGGACAATGATTGAGAGAATGCTCTCATAAACAGGGGAGTGGGGAAGACAGGATAAGGCATGGGGAAAAAACAAAACAAAGATGTGATCTGGAAAGTAACATCAGCTTGGTCCCCAAGGGACCTCTGGAACATGAATGGCAAACAGAGTTGGTCCCCCTGGAGAGAAGAGGGCTGTATTTGACACCCCCACCACACCACCAGTCACTAGTTTCTGGCTGATACCACAGATGTGTGAGTTACTGAGTGAGGCAGTATGTGCCTACTGAGGGGCAATTCCCTGAGAAGGCAGCAACTGTGAACCATTAGTACCAACACTCACAGCCACCAGGGAAGAGGTGCCCCACCCCAGTGAAGGCACCTACGGGCCTCCAAGAGCCTCCACTACAGAGATTTAAAAGGAAGGACAAAAACCAGTGGAGCTCAAAGAACTTTAGGGGTAGGGCCAAGGGGCAAGCACTATCTCAAAGTTAGCCTAAGCTCCCCATTCTCAGTCCCCACTGTGGACCTGGGCCTCTCATGAACAGGAAAGGTCCAGGCCCTGCAGCCATTGGAGTAAGAGATTCATGGTCTAAAAGCATAAATGAGTATCCAGTTCTTTTCCCAAAGGCTCATATAACACCCTATGTGGGAAACCCTATATCCTGGAGCCACATGTCCCTTTGTGCCACCTCCTCTCCTCCTGGACCATTTCTTCTGAGAGGGCTTTGCACACTTCAGTCTGGTTCCTTCTGTGATGGAACAGGGGTGAAGGGCAGGGTGGGTGCTGATTCCAAACCGCCACCCTTCTGGGAGACCCAGGAAGGAACAAACAGTGGCTTGGTGAGGAAACCCAGAAGCTTCCTAAGTAAGCTGAAAAGACAGACCCTTTATCCTGTGCTTGGCTGGGCCCAACCATAGGCCAGGCCTTACAGTGCCTCTAAGAGATTGTGAGTACTTAATAGAAAACAATTTCTTCCTCTCTTTCTACCATTTGAAAAAAGAAGTTGACTGGATTTTAGTTCATTTGTTTCCATACAGAAGAGAATCAGCACCATAGTTACTTAGAATAAGGAGGTGCCATTTTCTCTGTTTTGACCCCAGAACACAGCACACCCCACACACACTAGTACACACGTGCATGTGTGCACATACACACACAACTTCCCTGTGGCTTAGCTCTGGCTCTGGGAGATGCAGCTAAAGCCAAGGGACTCTATTGTAAACATGGTGCTTTTAAGGCCCTGGTCCCCATCTCCAGGTGGTCCCAAGCTATCCCCACCAGAGCTGACCCAGGGTCCACTCAAGGTCTAGACACTGCCAGTTGAGCTGTTGGAGCCAGTGATCGTCTATTCTTCCATCTATCCATTCAAGATTTTCTAATTTCCTAAAACTGAGAACTCTTTCCTTTTTTCCATGGAAATCCCCCTGAGCCAGCAAAGCCTTTGGGCCTAGGGAGATTGACCCTGCATGATCACTCAGTGCCTGAGGCAAAGGGATATGGCCAGTCCTGGGCAGAGCCTTGTCAAGATTTGGGACATTGGGGCACTGGGGATTAGGGTGAGGGAGCAGGGCTAAAGAGACAGTGCCCTGGACTGGGTATAAAGCTGAGTGCTCCAGATCTTCAGTCCATGACTAGAGGACTAGGGAGGGTGTGGCTGAAGGTCCTGAATCCTGGGGCTGGATCACTGGCACATAAGCATAGCGAACAGGGTGGGGCCAAGGGTGGCAGGGCTTTGGGGTGTGGGTGGGTGCCCTTCACTGGCATTGTGGGAAGCTGAGTGTGTGGCTCGGGGCTCTCATTCAGCTGTTGGAGGACTTAGGAAGGCTTGAGATTGAAGGCCATTATAATAATGCTCTCCCTTCCCACAGAACCAGAGTCCAGAACAAACACACACTGACTCCTCCCACGTCTCCCAAGAGGCTGAATACCATGGGGTTCTCAACATTTGAGTGAATGAGGTATAGCTGTTGAAAGAAGTGGAGAGAGAACTATGTGGGAAATGAACTGGAAGGCGTTTCCCCCATCCTAGACAAGTATTTCCTAGAGGTTTATGTGTGGGTTCTCTATCACGATGTGTGCACTTGGCAGTAAAACACAAAGACATAGTCTAGGCCTGCAACCCCTTCAAGGATTTTGGTTCCTGGTGACCCCAAGCAATCCAAGACCTGCTTTTCACAGTGTTTTTTAACTGTTGTAAATGGAAACATTTCCACCTAAAATAGTTCTAACAGATGTCAAATTTGTATGCCTTCTTCCATTTCCTTGCTTCCTTCCAGCTGAAGCTGATGAAAAATACCATGAACCTTAAATAAACTCAGTATACCAGGCCTTTGCAGACCTACCTGATTCTTTCTTCATCAATCAAAAATGAGATGTATTTTATGAACCGTCTATAACACTGGGCAGCAAACTACAGCCAACCAGGTGTTTTGTAAATAAAGGTCTATTAGACCACAGCCACACTCTGTCTTCATGCTGTGTCTGTGGAAGCTTTCACATACAACAACAAAGGTGAGTAGTTGCAACACAGAACATAAAGGCTACAAAGACTAAAATATTGACTACCTAACCCTTTTACAGAAAACTACTCATTCCATCTGGTCTAAGAGGCTAGCTTTCAATACTAACAAGAAGAGCTACCATGAAACCCCTTCCTAACACTTAAAAACCCCTCAGCAAACTATTCAATAAATTTAGTTTGTTCTGTGTGTGCGTGTGTGTGTGTTGCTAGACCTAGAAGCTCCTGTGAAATGGCCTTGATAATCACTCACAAGTGCTGACCCTGCTGGACTTTCACTGTGAAAGTGAACATCCTTTCAGTCAGGGGTCCCACCATGGTTGGTCTCTAGTTCAACTCATTGAACTATCAGTCAGTTTATTTTGTTAAGCTAGGCTGTCCACGTTTTCAAAACTCGTGGCAGGTACGTACATTTCTGGCCTGCAGTTTCCAAGAAATATTTTGTTGTAATTCTAAAGTTCTGACAGCTGAGCCTTCAGTATTGCACTACTGTCTACTTGTCTGTGATTTGTCTGTGACGGGGAGAGAAAAGCAGCACCTGCCTTCTCCTTGGCCTGTTTATACTCCCGGCTAGGCATAAAGTCTAAGGCCAGTGGTAAACAACACATCATTACATGTGTGCCGTTCAGTATCTTCTGTATAAAATATGGTGAATGATTTAAATACAGTTAACGCTGCCCTTATGGGAGCCATAGCCTCTAATAAGACTATTCATTCATCATAATTTTTGTGCCTATCTAGTAATGTGGCAAATTTTAACTAAGCGTGGTTAAGGGGACTTACCTGGTGATGCACTGGTGAAGAATCCACCTGCCAGTGCAGGGGACACGGGGTTGATCCCTGGTCCAGGAAGATCCCACATGCTGTGGAGCAACTAAGCCCATGTGCCACAACTACTGAGCCTGCATGCTACAAGTGCTGAAGCCTGTGCACCTAGAGACCGTGCTCCTCAGCAAGACAAGCCACTGCAATGAGACGCCCGTGCACCGCAACGAAGGATAGCCCCCGCTTGCCACAACTAGAGAAAGGCCATGCACAGGAACAAACACCCAACACAGCCAAAAATAAATAAATAAATTTAAAAATAAAAAAAATAAAACCATGCTGTTGCTATAAAAAATAATTTAAAAATAAGTAAATAAATAAAAGTGATTAAGAATTACAAAGTCCACTTTGGGAAACCCTAAACCTTAGCATGGTTTTTAACACCCAGAATTCCTCAATAAAAGGAAAAATAAAAAATAAAATGTTACCATAGTAATGCTTTTCAGTTAATCATAAAAATTTTCAGGACATAGAGAATAATTAATCAGTTGGTAAATTCTTTTATAATCTACAGCTGCTCTTGTGCCAATTGATTTTTCAGACCAATAAGTACTTCAGTAATTGAACATGAACTCAAATGTTTCAAAGGAAAAAGGAAAAAATCCATGTCTAATGGCCCCTTAAAGAGATTTTTCCTTCTGCATCTGCAGTTCTGAGGAATAAAAGTATAGCAGTGAGTTAAATGAATGACCATAGACAGTGGATTACAACAGAAGAAAGAATGTTATGCATTCACTGCTTTAAAACAATTTAAAGAATTTTAAGACTTGGTCCATAAATGTAAAAGGGAAGATATTTTTCATATTAGAAAACTTTCATAATATATTGTCTCCATGTTTTTATCACAATATACAAGTAATGTTAGCATAATGTATTTTATATAAATATGGCATAGTTTCTCCCAAAAAGCCTAATTAATTGAACTATCTTCAATTTCCTATGTATGTTGTTCTGGTCAAATAAAACAAAAAAATAAGTTTAAGATAAAAATATAAACATGAATTCAAACTAGTCAGAAAACCAGTGGTTTAGTGATTTGTACACAGTGCAACATATCATCTGAACCTATAGAGCTACTTTACAGAAAGTCTATGTAAATTTAAAAAATGTGTTCCTTGAAGATTTTAACATCAAGATTGACACATTGGTCTTTAAAATTTTTTGAATTTAACATCCAAGATCTTTTACTGAAACCTTGAAAATCACTAATGAACATGTTTTGGCTAAAGTTTCCTATGGAAATCAGAATTTTAACATTGAGTAAACAAACATACTTATTTACCATGCAATAATTTTACTTCTATTCTTTCCTACAAATATCAGGGGTCAGCAAACTTGTTCTGTAGAAGACCACACAGTAAATATTTTAGCCTTTAAGGACTATACCGTTTCTGCTGCAAATAATCAACTCTGCTGTTGTAGGATGAAAGCAACCATAGACAACAAACAAACAAACAGGAGAGACCATGTAACAACAAAACTGTATTTACAAGGACAGGTAGTGGGCCAGACTGGACCCACAGGCAGGCACATGCCAACCCCTATATGCATAATCTTTGATCTTTAAAGGCTTAAATTCTGAAATTTACATTATCCATGTAGAATTTACATTATCTTAATATAAGTGTAATTTTATTCATGATTGAAAATTAAAGCTTTAACTATCTTACATTATGCATGATTATAGAATGTCTACATACATACATACACTGGAGTGATGATACTGAGAAGAAAAAAAGGTTAAATATGAAAAAGGGGAGGACATGAAAACTATGACTTTATGTACACTAGCTGTTCATCATATGAAGAATAAATAAATATTGTTGGCTTTTGTATACTCAGGAAAAAACAAGCTTAATTTTGTCTCACAAGAATACTTTCAATTTCCAAGAGTTCTTTTGTGCTTTGTTTCTTCCTATAACCATACTCCTCAGGCTTTTTTCTTTTTTTTTTTTAGGTTTTATTATATTCTACTTTGTAACGGCTGTGTTCCCGAACTATGAAGTACAATTTCAGTGATATACTACTATTAGCTTAGTTTTGCAGGATGAAGAACTGCAGACATGTCAAAATGATGGAAAACATCAAATTAACTGAAGTTTATTGGAGGGGCCTCTCATCATACCCATGTTCAAGAAAGGCAACTGATGTATGTTGTCGTGAAATGGTAAGCCCCCACCTGTTGGGGCAGGGGGCAATGGTCAGAACATTCTGGCACACAACTGTTTAGTTACAAAGGGTCTCCATGTGTCTTCAGAATCTCTCAGGGTGATGACCTCTCTCCTTCCTGCTAGCTGAATTGTATAGGCTCCTATCCTAGCTTCAAACACTCCTTAGATTTGCACAAGCATACCAGCTATAAGATTACAATCAGTAGCCCATAGATTGTGGAGACAGCTCATTTGTGGAGAGAGAATTTCATTTGCTATCATCTATCTACATCCTTGAAATTTCCCTTTAGGATAATTCATAAACCTAACAAAAATCTCACCACCACCACCCATTTCCTTTCCTGCTCTTTCCCACAAATAAAAGAACATGGGACTAAAGAAGGTAAGGGAGGAGAGGGAGAGAGAGAGAGAGAGAGAGAGAGAGAGAGAGAAGCAGCAAACTCATAAGGCCCTGGAATATTACCTTGAAGCCAAAGCCGGCCATAGTGCATCCATATGCAGAGGGAGATAAAGTAATGAGGGATTCCATAAGAGAAAGGAGGGGAAAAAGAGGGAAAGGATAGAAATATAAAGTGTATTAGTCAGTGTTCTCCAGAGAAATGCAACAACAGGATGTGTATATAGAGAAGAATTGATTCATTTAAGGAACTTCACTCGATTTTGGAGGCACGGTGAATCCAAAATCTGACGGGAGAGGCCAGCAAGCCTGGAAACTCAGGAAAGAGTTGTGGTTTGAGTCCAAAGGCAAAATTCCTTGTTGCTTGGGGAAGATCAGTCTTTGTTCTATTATGCCTTCAACTGATTTGATGAAGCCCACCCATATCCTAGAGGGTGAACTGCTTTACTCAAAGTCCAACAATTGAAATGTTAGTCTCCTACAAAACATACCTTCACAGAAACATCCAGAGTGTTTAATCACATATCTGGGCACTGTGCCCCAGCCTAAGTGATGTAAAATTAACCATTAGCAGTGAGGAGAAAGGCCTGTGCATTGGGAGACAGGAAGAATCTTTTGTTTCTGATTACTCTATTCCATTGTGCATTCCTACAGCATAGCAGGAATACGTGAATTCCAACTAACTCCAATACTGTAAAATTCATAAAAGAAAAAAGGCCTAAAATGTGTCCTAAAAATTCTTCTCTAACCCTAATGGGATGGAGTACATCCAGGATTAGAGCAGGAGTCTCTACAGAGTTTTGTGGCTTAAAATTTACCTTGGTTCTAGGGCTTCCCTGGTGGCGCAGTGGTTGAGAGTCTGCCTACCGATGCAGGGGACACGGGCTCGTGCCCTGGTCTGGGAAGATCCCACATGCTGCGGAGCGGCTGGGCCCGTGCGTGTCCAGAGCCTGTGCTCCGCAACGGGAGAGGCCACTACAGTGAGAGGCCCGTGTACCGCAAAAAAAAAAAAAAAAAAAAAAAAAAAAAAAATTACCGTGGTTCTCTTTTAAAGCTAAACTTTAGTTTTGAGATAACTGTACATTCACATACAATTGTAAGAAATAAAATAGAGATCCTGTGTACCCTTCATGATGTTCTCCAGTGGCAACATGTTGCAAAACTATAGTACAAGTATTTAACAAAAATATTCATATTTATACAATCCATCAATCATATTCAGGTTTCCAAGTTTCATATATAAGAATTTGTGTGTGTGCATGTGTATAGTTACCTCATGCAATTTTACCACATGCATATGTCCATATATTTACCACTAAATACACAACAGTTTCATTACCACAGAGATCCCTCATGTTGCCCTTTCAGTCACACCCACCTCTCTCCTGTCCCCCTAACCTCACCTTTAACCCATGTTAAGCATTACTATTTTCTTCATAATTTTGTCACTTTAAAAAATATTATAAAAGTGGAATCATATAGTATGTAACCTACTGGGATTGGCTTTTTTCACTCAACGTAATTTTCTGGAAATTCATCCATGTTGTTGCTTTTATCAATAGTTCACTCTTTTTCATTGCTGAGTTCCTAATATTGAACCAGCTTTGCATATGTGGAATTAATTCTACTCGGTCATAAGATATCATGCTATTTATACATGGTTTGATTTAATTTGCTAACTTGTTTGAGAATTCTTGCTTGTATCTTCATGAGATACTGGTATGTACTTTTACAGTTTTGTACTTTGTCTGCTTTTGGCATCAAGGTACAATGGCCTCATAAAATAAATTAGGAAATGTTCCCTCTTCTGTTTTCTGGAAGAGCCTGTATAAAATTAATCCTTCTTCAAATGTTTCATAGAATACTCCAGTGAAATCATCTGGGCCTGGATATTTCTCTTTCAGGAATTTTTAAATTATAAATTCAGTTTCCTTAGTGGTTATGTAACTATTCAGATAATCTATTTTATCTAGAATTTTGGAATGTGGTTTTTGAGGAATTGTTCCATTTTCTCTAGACACAGAATTCGTGAGTATAGTAAAACTGTTCATAGTAATTCCTTATTACCCTTTTAATAGCTACAGGGTCTATGGTGATATCCCATTTCATTCTTTTTTTTTAACATCTTTATTGGAGTATAATTGCTTTACAATGGTGTGTTAGTTTCTGCTTTATAAGAAAGTGAATGAGTTATACATATACATATGTTCCCATATCTCTTCCCTCTTGCGTCTCCCTCCATCCCGCCCTCCCTATCCCACCCCTCTAGGTGGTCACAAACCACCGAGCTGATCTCCCTGTGCTATGTGGCTTCTTCCCACTAGCTATCTGTTTTACGTTTGGTAGTGTATATATGCCCATGCCACTCTCACTTTCTCACAGCTTACCCTTCCCCCTCCCCATATCCTCAAGTCCATTCTCTACTAGGTCTGTGTCTTTATTCCTGTCTTACCCCTAGGTTCTTCATGACGGTTTCTTTTCTTACATTCCATATATATGTGTTAGCATACGGTATTTGTTTTACTCTTTCTGACTTACTTCACTCTGTATGATAGACTCTGGGTCCATCCACCTCACTACAAATAACTCAATTTCGTTTCTTTTTATGGCTGAGTAATATTCCATTGTATATATGTGCCACATCTTCTTTATCCATTCATCTGCTTATGGACACTTAGGTTGCTTCCATGTCCTGGCTATTGTAAATAGAGCTGCAATGAACATATTGGTACATGACTTTGAATTATGGTTTGCTCAGGGTATATGCCCAGTAGTGGCATTGCTGGGTCATATGGTAGTTGTATTTGTAGTTTTTTAAGGAACCTCCGTACTGTTCTCGATACTGGTGATTTATATCTTCTCTCTTATTTTTGTCATAATTATAAGAGATTCATCCATTTTATTTTCCTTTTTGAAGAACCAACTTTTTGTTTCCTTACCTCTTGTTTTTCTGTATGAATGATATTGATTTCTGTTTCTATCTCTATTATTTCCATCCATCTGCTTCCTTTAGATTTATTTTGCGCCATTTTTCCAAGTTTCTTCAGGTGTGAATTTAAACTACTGATTTGAAACATTTCTTAATGTATAATGTGAGCATTTAGTGCTATATATTTCCCCTCTCATCCTGGCTGTAGCAGCATTCTACAAGTTTGATATGTTGTATTTTCATTCAGTGCTATGTCTTTTTAAATGATTTCCTTTGAAATGACTTCCTGTTTGACCCATGGTTTATTACTGTGTTGTTAAATTTCAGAGCCTTTGGAGGTTATCCTTTAGTCTGTTATTTATATCTAGTTTGATTCCATTGTGGTTAAAGAATATACCCTTTCATTTAAATTTGTTGAAGTGTGTTTTATGTCCCAGGATATGGACTGTCTTGGTGAATGTTTCATGGGTGCTGGAAAAACAAACATGTATTCTGCTATTCTTGGGTGGAATGATATACGTATGTTTGTGTGTGTGTGTGTGTGTATAAATTAGATCCTGGTGTTTCATTATGGTGTTCATGTCTACATCCTTGTTGATTTATTTTTTTGGTGATACGCGGACCGCTCACTGTCGTGGCCTCTCCCGTTGCGGAGCACAGGCTCCGGACGGGCAAGCTCAGCAGCCATGGCTCACGGGCCCAGCCGCTCCACGGCCTGTGGGATCTTCCTGGACTGGGGCACGAACCCATGTCCCCAGCATCGGCAGGCGGACTCTCAACCACTGCGCCACCAGGGAAGCCCATCCTTTTTGATTTTTGTTCCAGTAGTTCTGTCAATTGATAGAATACCAACAATTGTCAATAGTAATGAATTTTCTCATTTTCTCTTTTTGCTCTATCAGTTTTTGCTTCATGCATTCTGTCACTAGGTTCATATACATATAGGAACGTTACATCTTCCTGGTGGATTGATTCATGATTATTAAGTAATGGCCGTCTTTGTCTCTAATAAATTTCTTTGCTCTGAAATCTACTTGAGTATACTACTCACTTTTAAAGTTGACTGTATGATATGTCTTTTTCCGCCCTTTTGCTTTCAATCTACCTATGTCATTGACTTTGATAAACAGCATATTATGATTTTTAATCCACCCTCACAATCTCTCTTTCGAATGGTGTAATGAGAACTGTTACTTGCTGATATGTTAGGGCTTATGTTAGCCATTTTATTATTTATTTTACATTTGTTTCCTCTGGTTCTCATTTTTCTGTTAACTTGTTTCTTGTTTTTCTGTGGGTTATTTGATTATTATTTAAGATTCCATTTGGATTCATTCTTAATGTTTTTTAGTGCATCTCTTTGTAGTTTTCTTAGTGGTTGCTCTGAGTATTAGACAGTATACATACATGCCTTTTCACGGTATATTACCACTTGTAGTTAAGTGTGAAAACATTACTTTCATTTAGGTCCCTTTATCTTTCCCATTTTAAAAATATCATTTTCTAGAGTACCAGTATTATAATTTTTGCTTCAGTCATCACATGTGATTTTAAAATCTTGTGGGTAGAAGGAAGATCTATTATATACACTCATATTTGTGTTCTTTTCATTCTTCTTCCTTCCTAATACTCCAGTATTTCTTATCATTTACTTCCATTTGAAGAACTTCCTTTAGACATTGTTTAAGGGTAGGTCTGCTAGCAACAAATTCTTTTATTCCTTCATCTAAAAACATGTTCATTGCACTTCATTACTAAAGAATAGTTTTGCCAGATGCGCATTCATCAGTTGACAGTCTTTTCTTTCAGCACTTGAAGAAAAAGATTGTGCCATCTCCTTGTGAGCTCCAATGTTTCATATGGTATCTGCTGTCGTCTGAATTGGTGTGTTCCCCTCTCCCTTATGGGTAATGAGTCATTTCTTTCTGGCTGCTTTCAATATTTTTTTTGTCTTTAGTTTTCATAATTTTAAATATGATGTCTTAGTGTGGGTATATTAGGATTCACTTAATAGTCACTTGGCTTCTTGAATCTGCACACTTAGGTCTTTTGCCAAATATGGGAAGTTTTAAGCCATTATTTATTTAAATAGTTCTTCAGTCCCATTCTCTCTTTCTGGGACTCTGATAACATAAATGTTAGCTTTTTTATTCTTGTCCCAGAGATTCTTTTTTTATCCCAGTCTGTTTACTCTCTCTTGTTCAGATTTGCTAAGTTCTATTGACCTGTCTTCAAATTCTCTGATTCCATTTTCTGTCATATCAACTCTACCATCGACCCACTCCAATGAGTTTTAAATTTTCTAATTTTTAGTTGTATCATTTCCACCTCACTTTTTGTATACCTTCTTTTTGTTGAAATTTTGTACTTTTTCCTTTGTTTCAAGAGAACTTACAATTGCTTGAAGCATTTTTATGATGGCTGCTTTGCTGTCCCATCTCAGTGTTGGTGTCAGGTGATTATCTTTTCTAATTTGTGACTCCTGCTTCTTGGTATGATGGGTAATTTTCTATTGTATCCTGAACATTTAGCTATGATGTTAAGGGACTCTGCATCTTATTTAAATGTTTCATTTTAGCAGAAGGTCACTGTGTCTTTAGGTTTGGCTCCCAGGTCCCAGCCTAGCGCTATGGGCTGTGTCTGTTCCAATGACAGTTTTCAAAACTCTTGTGATACTATGAATGTGTTTGGTTTATTTGGTAACAGTGTTGCTCCCACTTTTCCCTGCTGGTATTTTTGGAGAGTGTGGATGGAGCTTCCCAAAACAGGCTTCTTTGTGTCTCTGGGTAGGGGATGCTGTGGCCCAAAATAGGAAAAGTTTCACTGGCTGAGCCACTGATGTATCAGGGTCCCCCTTCCCAGTGTCTCCTGGCCACCTGGTATCTGTCAGTAGGGGAGGAGAATCTCTTCCTCTGCTGGGCAATTTAAGGTGGGGGAGAGGGGACATGTCCTTGCTGGTGCTGCCTAGCTGCCAGGTGTCTTGCATGTAGATGGGGAGCCTCAGGTATGTGGGGATAAAGAACACTTTGTGGGACAGGGGGACAGGTATTTCTTTGGCAGAATTGCCCTGGCTGCTACCAGCCAACTACCTAGTGTCTCTAGGGGAGGGGAGGGGAGTGTCAGTCCTGTGAGAAAAGAGAGCACCTCTCTTCACCATTTACTGTTATCAGGGGTCCTAAGTGATACCACATGCAGGTGCTGCTGGGCTCACCTGGTGTTGTCAGCAGGACTTCCGTTCCATCCAGGGAGAAATGAGCCTATTTGGGCTGTCTTTTGCTAGTTTTGGATCCAGGAAGTACTGGGCCACTTTCTTCTATAGGGTGGGGGAGTGTGAGAAGCACTGTCACTATGTTGTTATTCTAGTCACAAGGTCCATTCTCCAGGAAGTAGAGCTTAATTCCCCTCCCTAGGAGTATGAGCTGCACTTGCTAATTACTTTTAACAAAGAGGGTATGCAAAGAGAAAAATGGTTGATTTTGTAGTGGAGAAACCTGTCCAACACTACCTTTATCAAGTGATCAAGGTTAATATCACCAGGATTATTAAATCATGTTGGCATCATGTACCCCTTGATATGGTACACTTCACTTCTGTGGTATTCTTGCAAAAAGTCCATGATGCAAATCTAAAGAGAAAACTTCAGAAAATCCCAAATTGAGGGGCATTCAATAAAATAGCTGACTAGCTCTTTTCAAGTGTCAAGGTCATGAAAGACAGAAACAGTGAAACTGTCACAGATTTGAGGAGACTAAAGAGACATGATGACTAAACGTGGTGTCACATCCTAGACTGGATCCTAGATCATAAAAAGGACAATAGTGGAAAATCTCAATACAGTGTGCAGTTCCTAATAGTGATGTCCCAATGTTACTTTCTTAGCTTTAATAAATGTACTATGATTATATAAGCTGTTGATACCAAGAGGAAGAAGTGAAGTTACCAGTTGCCATTGGTATTCTACTATAAGCAATAGACTTCAGTGAGTTATATATTTATTGTTATAGACTTGTAAGTTTCTCGTTTTCTTCTCAGTGGTTTATAAGTGTACTCAAGTAGTTTGGTGCTCAAATCATCCCAGATTTGGCCAGTGGGTGGGAATCCCTTCAAACTGGCTCCCCAGTCCTAGTGTCATCCTCCAACATGTTTTTATCACTTTTTTACTTTCTGGATCCAGAATCATCTTGTACTTACCCTATCCTAACCCTGGAAGCAGCCAGTAAGCCAAGAAGCCAGGGTTTCCACTAATGGAAAATGGTGTTAGAGACTAAGATCTGGATGCTAGATGTGCTCACTGCTACTGGAGCATTCTTCTTGCACTTGTCAGTGGACATAGAAAATACATGGGTTTATACACACATATACAAATATATATGCATACTAATATGCATGGGCACATAAGCATGTACAGACACACGTATACAAATCTTAACAAATCTTAAGTTCACACCAGTACTTCCCAATTCCCGCTCATCCTCATGGGATTCTTCCCTGCTTTGTCCCATTCTATATTTGTATGACTTTTCTTCCACAGTGAAAACCCTGGCTCCCAACAACATAGACATATGTACTCATTTGCTGAATCCTATAATGCATCCAAAATAGTTTCAAAACTGCTTCACCATACTGCTATAAGAAACAAACCTACTAAAGAGTTTAAGATTTCTTTGTAATTCTAACAAACACACATATAAAAATAAACTGCCCAAGACTGAGGATATATAGTCAAATACTATGTTCATTATTTTTCCTTCTTTCTAACACAAGAGGTAACAAACTATATATGCTTTTTCCCCTTTGTTCTTTTCATCTTAATAACATTTCCTCCGTAATATTTCATTAATATCTTCTTTCTTAGACTTTTTCTCACATGTGTTTTACTCCATTGTGTATATGCTGCAGTTGATAGAGCCTCCTATGCTTAAACATTCAAGCCATTTTCAATATTTTGCAACTGTAAATAATGCTGTGAAAAAGAACCATGTACATGTGTATATTCATAAAATTGCAAGTGACTCTTTAGAATCTTAGAAGTGTGCTTGCTCTGTCAATAGGTATGTATGTATATACAGTTTAAATATTGGCCAGTTCCCCTCTAAAAGGCTTCTATCATTCTGCATTCCCACCAACAATGTAGTAAAATGTCTATTTCCTAACAGCCTCACATATAACAGAGTACTGTCAAGCTTTTGAATTTTTGTCAAGCTGATGAGTGAGAAATGGTATCTCAGTGTAGTTATAATCTGCATTTCTCTTATCATGAGTGAAGTTGTACATCTTTTCATTTCTTTATACCTCTTTTGGTAAACTGTCTGATCATGTCTTTTATCCATTTTTCTATAGGACATCTGGTATCTTCCTCTTGATTTTTAAAAGCTCTTATAAAGTGGGGATATTAACCCTTGAACTGTGAAGGATGTTGATTTATATGTTGATATACTTTTCTTCCAATCATTTGTCTTTTGATGATACTTACGGTATTTTTTTGCCATGTGAAAGGTTTTTGTTTTTTTTGTTTTTGTTGTTTTTTTGTATACTATACTTTATTAACCTTTTATTGCCTCTGGGCTTTAAGCCAGCAAAGCCATCTGGGCCTGGGAAAAATGACCCTGTAGTGACCATTCAGTGCCCAAGGCAAGGGCACACAGCCAGTCACAGACTGGGTATTTTTCAGACTCTGGATATTAGAGAAATTGAGAAACAATGGTCAATGCCTGGATATAAAGCTGGGTGCTCCCATTCCTTAGCCCCTGACTGGAGGACTAGGGAGGGTCGTGACTGAAGGCCATGAGTCCTTGGGCTAAATCAGTGGCATGTATGCACAGCCAATGGGCCTTGGACTGCAGGGATGGGTATTAATGGATGCCTTTCAATCAGCTGTTGGGGGTGGTGCTGAGTGTATGGCTTGGAGATCTCATATGGTTTTGGAGGACTTAAGAAGGGTAAAGATGAAGGCTATTATAATATTGCTCTCCCTCTACAGAACTAGAGTCCAGAACAAAATAGACAGTGACTTTCTCATGTCTCCCAAGAGGTTAAATACCTGGGGCTCTTGAGAGGTGAGTGAATAAGGTACGTAACCAGGTGTGCAACTTTGTAAAGAAGCAGTTTATTAAAACAAGAAGCCATAAAATATAGAGGACTGCTGCTTAGAAAGTAAGTGATAGACCAACTAATAAACACTGAAAGAAAGCAACATTTTCCCCCTCCATTCCATTTCAGGAAAGCAGAACATTTCTTAGTGATTTCTGCCACGTTCACACTCACGGGGAAAGAAAAGCAAAGGTCAGAACACACCTTTATGGCATAGTTGTTAGCCAGATATAAATTTGGGGTATCCAGAAGGCAGTGTTATGAACTGAATTCTTCCCCCCGGAAGTCATAGGTTGAAGCCCTAATCCCCCAGTGTTTGGATGTAGGGCTTATAAGGAGGTAATTAAGATTAAATGGTGTAATCAACAACAACAAAAAAGGATTAACTGGTAGCATAAAGCTGGGGCCCTAATCCAATAGAGCTGGAGCCCTAATCCAATAGGGCTGGTGTCCTTGTAAGAGTAAGAGCCACCAGAGCTCACTCTCTCTCTCCAGCACAGGTACAGAGGAAAGCCTATGTGAGGATGCAGCAAGAAGGCAGCCATCTGCAAGCCAAGAAGAGAGACTTCAATAGAAAATAACCCTGTTGACACCTTGATGTTGGACTTCCAGCTTCCAAAACTGAGAAAATAAATTTCTGTTGCTTAAGCCATCCAGCTTCTGGTTTTGTTATGGCAGCATTAGCAAAAGAATAGTTTTGGTACTGAGAGTTATATCTAAAAATATGGAATGGCTTTGGAAATGGGTGATAGATACAGGCTGGAAGATATCTGAGGCACTTGTTATAAAAAGCCTGGATTGCCTCGAACAGACTGTTGGTAGGAATACAGACATTACAAGTGATTATGGTGCAGTCTCAGATAGAAATGAGGAACATGATACTGGAAACTGGAGGAAAGACAGTCCTTGTTATAAAGTGGTAAAGAACCTGGCTTGTGTTCCAGTATTTTGTGGAAAGTAGAAATTGTGACATGAGTGACAAATATTTAGCTGAGGAGATTTCTGAGCAAGGTGTTGAATGTGCAACCTGGTTTCTCCTTCCTCCTTGTAGTAAAATGTGTGAGTACAGAAATAAATTGAAGGAAATGTTAAGCAAAATTTTGAGAACCAGAATTTAGAGATTTGGAAATTTCTCAGCCTATCCATGTTGTAAAAAATGAGAACACATGTTCTGGAAAGAATACTATGGTGTGGCTAGACAATGTTTAGGGGACTTCCTTGGTGGCACAGTGGTTAAGAATCTGCCTGCCAGGGGAGAGTGTAGGAAGACGGTGGAAGAGTAAGACGCGGAGATCACCTTCCTCCCCACAGATTCATCAGAAATACATCTACATGTGGAACAACTCCTACAGAACACCTACTGAACACTGGCAGAAGACCTCAGACCTCCCAAAAGGTAAGAAACAGCCCACGTACCTGGGTAGGGCAAAAGAAAAAAGAAAAAACAGAGACAAAAGAATATGGACGGGACCTGCACCAGTGGGAGGGAGCTGTGAAAGAGGAAAGGTTTCCACACACTAGGAAGCCCCTTTGCAGGCAGAGACTGCGGATGGCGGAGGGGGGAAGCTGCGGAGGAGAGCATAGGAACAGGGGTGTGGAGGGCAAAGTGGAAAGATTCCCGCACGGAGGATCGGTGCTGACTGGCACTCACCAGCCCGAGGGGCTTGTCTGCTCACCCGCCGGGGTGGGTGTGGGCTGGGAGCTGAGGCTCGGGCTTTGGTTGGATCACAGGGAGAGGACTGGTGGCGTGAACACAGCCTGAAGGGGTTAGTGCACCACGGCTGGCCAGGAGGGAGTCCGGGAAAAAGTCTGGACATGCCGAAGAGGCAAGAGACTTTTTCTGCCCTCTTTGTTTGCTGGTGCACGAGGAGAGGGGATTAAGAGTGCTGCTTCAAGGAGCTCCAGAGACGGGCGCGAGCTGCAGGATCAGCGCGGACACCAGAAACGGGCCTGAGAGGCTAAGTCTGCTGCTGCCGCCACCAAGAAGCCTGTGTGCAAGCACAGGTCACTATCCACACCTCCCCTCCCAGGAGCCTGTGCAGCCCGCCAGTGCCAGGGTCCCGTGATCCAGGGACAACTTCCCCGGAAGAACGCACGGCGTGCCTCAGGCTGATGAAATGACACGCCGGCCTCTGCCGCCGCAGGCTCGCCCTGCACTCCGTGCCCCTCCCTCCCCTAGCCTGAGTGAGCCAGAGCCCCCAAATCAGCTGCTCCTTTAACCCCGTCCTGTCTGAGCGAAGAACAGATGCCCTCCAGCGACCTACATGCAGAGGCGGGGCCAAATCCAAAGCTGAACCCCGGGAGTTGTGCTGACAAAGAACAGAAAGGGAAGTCTCCCAGCAGCCTCAGAAGCAGCAGATTAAATCTCCACAGTCAACTAGATGCACCCTGGATCTGCGGAATACCTGCACAGACAAAGAATCATCCCAAATTGAGGTGGACTTTGGCAACAACGATATATTATTTTTCCCCTTTTCCTCTTTTTGTGACTGTGTATGTGTATGTTTCTGTGTGAGATTTTGTCTGTAGAGTTTTGCTTTCACCATTTGCCCTAGGGTTCTGTCCGTCCATTTTCTTTTGGTCTTGTTTTGTTTTTTTCTTTAAAAAAAACTTTTTCTTACTAATTATTTTTTATTTTAATAACTTTATTTTATTTTATCTTTATTTTATTTTATCCTCTTCCTTTCTTTATTTCTTTCTCTCTCTCTCCCTCCCTCCCCCTCTCTCTCCCTTTCTTACTTTCTTCCTTCCGCCCTCCCTCCCTTCCTTGCTTCCTTCTTTCCTTCTTTCTTTCTTTCTCTCTCTCCTTCCTTCCTTCCTTTTCTCCCTTTTATTCTGAGCCCTGTGGATGAAAGGCTCTTGGTGCTGAAGCCAGGAGTCAGCGCTGTGCCTCTGAGGTGGGAGAGCCAACTTCAGGACACTGGTCCACAAGAGACCTCCCAGCACCGCGTAATATCAAATGGTGAAAATCTCCCAGAGATCTCCATCTCAACACCAACACCTAGCTTCCTGAAACGACAAGCAAGCTACAGTGCTGGACACCCTATGCCAAACAACTAGCAAGACAGGAACACAACCCCACCCATTAGCAGACAGGCTGCCTAAAATCATAATAAGGCCACAGACACCCCGAAACACACCACCAGACGTGGACCTGCCTAAAATCATAATAAGGCCACAGACAACCCAAAACACACCACCAGACGTGGACCTGCCCACCAGAAAGACAAGATCCAGCCGCATCCACCAGAACACAGGCACTACTCCCCTCCACCAGGAAGCCTACACAACCCACTGAACCAACTTTAGCCCCTGGGGATAGACACCAAAAACAACGGGAACTACAAACCTGAAGCCTGCGAAAAGGAAACCCCAAACACAGTAAGTTAAGCAAAATGAGAAGACAGAAAAACACAGAGCAGATGAAGGAGCAAGATAAAAACCCACCACACCTAACAAATGAAGAGGAAATAGGCAGTCTACCTGAAAAAGAATTCAGAATAATGATAGTAAAGATGATCCAAAATCTTGGAAATAGAATAGAGAAAATGCAAGAAACATTTAACAAGGACCTAGAAGAACTAAAGAGGAAACAAGCAAGGATGAACACAATAAACGAAATTAAAAATACTCTAGAAGGGATGAATAGCAGAATAACTGAGGCAGAAGAACAGATAAGTGATCTGGAAGATAAAATAGTGGAAATAGGGGGCTTCCCTGGTGGCGCAGTGGTTGGGAGTCTGCCTGCTGATGAGGGGGACGTGGGTTCGTGCCCTGGTCCGGGAAGATTCATGCCCCGGTCCAGGAGGACCCCACATGCCGCGGAGCGGCTGCGCCTGTGAGCCATGGCCGCTGGGCCTGCACGTCTGGAGCCTGTGCTCTGCAACAGGAGAGGCCGCAAGGGTGAGAGGCCCACATACCGCAAAAAAAAAAAAAAAAAAAAAAAAGTGGAAATAACTACTGCAGAGCAGAATAAAGAACAAAGAATGAAAAGAACTGAGGACAGTCTCAGAGACCTCTGGGACAACATTAAACCATCAACATTTGAATTATAGGGGTCCCAGAAGGAGAAGAGAAAAAGAAAGGGACTGAGAAAATATTTGAAGAGATTATAGTTGAAAACTTCCCTAATATGGGAAAACAAATAGTCAATCAAGTCCAGGAAGCGCAGAGTCCCATACATGATAAACACAAGGAGAAACACGCTAAGACACATATTAATCAAAGTGTCAAAAATTAAATACAAAGAAAACATATTAAAAGCAGCAAAGGAAAAACAACAAATAACACCCAAGGGACTCCCCATAAGGTTAACAGCTGACCTCTCAGCAGAAACTCTGCAAGCCAGAAGGGAGTAGCAGGACATATATAAAGTGATGGAGAAAAAGCTACAACCAAGATTACTCGACCCAGCAAGGATCTCATTCAGATTTCATGGAGAAATTAAAACCTTTACAGACAAGCAAAAGCTGAGAGAGTTCAGCACCACCAAACCAGCTTTACAACAAATGCTAAAGGAACTTTTCTAGGCAAGAAACACAAGAGAAGGAAAAGACCTAAAATAACAAACCCAAAACAATTAAGAAAATGGGAATAGGAACATACATATCGATAATTACCTTAAATGTAAATGGATTAAATGCTCGCACCAAAAGACACAGACTGGCTTAATGGATACAAAAACAAGACCCATATATATGCTGTCTACAAGAGACCCACTTCAGACCTAGGGACACATACAAACTGAAAGTGAGGGGATGAAAAACGATATTCCATGCAAATGAAAATCAAAACAAAGCTGGAGTAGCAATTCTCACATCAGACAAAAAAGACTTTAAAATAAAGACTATTACAAGAGACAAACAAGGACAATACATAAGGATCAAGGGATCAATCCAAGAAGAAGATATAACAACTGTAAATATTTATGCACCCAACATAGGAGCACCTCAATACATAAGGCAAATACTAACAGCCATGAAACGGGAAATTGACAGTAACACATTCATAGTAGGGGACTTTATCACCCCACTTTCACCAATGGACAATCATCCAAAATGAAAATAAATAAGGAAACGCAAGCTTTAAATGATACATTAAACAAGATGGGCTTAATTGATATTTATAGGACACTGCATCCAAAACAACAGAATACACATTTTTCTCATGTGCTCATGGAATATTCTCCAGGATAGATCATATCTTGAGTCACAAATCAAGCCTTGGTAAATTTAAGGAAATTGAAATTGTATCAAGTATCTTTTCTGACGACAACACTATGAGACTTGATATCAATTACAGGAAAAGATCTGTAAAAAATACAAACACATGGAGGCTAAACAATACACTACTTAATAACGAAGTGATCACTGAAGAAATCAAAGAGGAAATCAAAAAATACCTAGAAACAAATGACAATGGAGACACGACAACACAAAACCTATGCGATGCAGCGAAAGCAGTTCTAAGAGGGAAGTTTATAGCAATACAATCCTACCTTAAGAAACAGGAAACATCTCGAATAAACAACCTAAACTTGCACCTAAAGCAATTAGTGAAACAAGAACAAAAAACCCCCAAAGTTAGCAGAAGGAAAGAAATCATAAAGATCAGATCAGAAATAAATGAAAAAGAAATGAAGGAAACGATAGCAAAGATCAATAAAACTAAAAGCTGGTTCTTTGAGAAGATAAACAAAATTGATAAACCATTAGCCAGACTCATCAAGAAAAAAAGGAAGAAGACTCAAATCAATGAAATTAGAAATGAAAAAGGAGAAGTAACAACTGACACTGCAGAAATACAAAAGATCATGAGAGATTACTACAAGCAACTCTATGCCAGTAAAATGGACAACCTGGAAGAAATGGACAATTTCTTAGAAATGTGCAACCTGCCAAGCCTGAATCAGGAAGAAATAGAAAATATGAACAGACCGATCACAAGCACTGAAATTGAAACTATAATTAAAAATCTTCCAACAAACAAAGACCCAGGATCAGACGGCTTCACAGGTGAATTCTATCAAACATTTAGAGAAGAGTTAACACCTATCCTTCTCAAACTCTTCCAAAATATAGCAGAGGGAGGAACACTCCCAAACTCATACTACGAGGCTACCATCACCCTGATACCAAAACCAGAGAAGGATGTCACAAAGAAAGAAAACTACAGGCCAATATCACTGATGAACATAGATGCAAAAATCCTCAACAAAATACTAGCAAACAGAATCCAACAGCACATTAAAAGGATCATACACCATGATCAAGTGGGGTTTACTCCAGGAATGCAAGGATTCTTCAATATACGCAAATCAATCAACGTGATACACCATATAAACAAATTGAAGGATAAAAACCATAAAATCATCTCAATAGATGCAGAGAAAGCTTTTGACAAAATTCAACAGCGATTTATGATAAAAACCCTCCAGAAAGTAGGCATAGAGGGAACTTTCCTCAACATAATAAAGGCCATATATGACAAACCCACAGCCAACATCGTCCTCAATGGTGACAAACTGAAAGCATTTCCACTAAGATCAGGAAAAAGACAAGGTTGCCCACTCTCTCCACTCTTATTCAACCTAGTTTTGGAAGTTTTAGCCACAGCAATCAGAGAAGAAAAGGAAATAAAAAGAATCCAAATCGGAAAAGAAGTAAAGCTGTCACTGTTTGCAGATGACATGATACTATACATAGAGAATCCTCAAGATGCTACGAGAAAACTACTAGAGCTAATCAATGAATTTGGTAAAGTAGCAGGATACAAAATTAATGCACAGAAATCTCTGGCATTCCTACACACTAATGATGAAAAATCAGAAAGTGAAATTAAGAAAACACTCCCATTTACCACTGCAACAAAAAGAATAAAATATCTAGAAATAAACCTACCTAAGGAGACAGAAGACCTGTATTCAGAAAATTATAAGCCACTGATGAAAGAAATTAAAGATGATACAAATAGATGGAGAGATATACCATGTTCTTGGATTGGAAGAACCAATATTGTGAAAATGACTCTACTACCCAAAGCAATCTACAGATTCAGTGCAATCCTTATCAAGCTACCACTGGCATTCTTCACAGAACTAGCAGGAAAAAATTTTACAATTTGTATGGAAACACTAAAGACCCCAAAGAGCCAAAGCAATCTTGAGAATGAAAAACGGAGCTGGAGGAATCAGGCTCCCTGACTTCAGACTATACTACAAAGCTACAGTAATCAAGACAGTACGGTACTGGCACAAAAACAGAAAGATAGATCAATGGAACAGGATATAAAGCCCAGAGATAAACCCACGCACATATGGTCACCTTATCTTTGATAAAGGAGGCAGGAACGTACAGTGGAGAAAGGACAGCTTCTTCAATAAGTGGTGCTGGGAAAACTGGGCAGGTACGTGTAAAAGTATGAGATTAGAACACTCCCTAACACCATACACAAAAATAAGCTCAAAATGGATTAAAGACCTAAATGTAAGGCCAGAAACTATCAAACTCTTAGAGGAAAGCATAGGCAGAACACTCTATGACATAAATCACAGCAAGATCCTTTTTGACCCACCTCCTAGAGAAATGGAAATAAAGACAAAAATAAACAAATGGGACCTAATGAAACTTCAAAGCTTTTGCACAGCAAAGGAAACCATAAAGACGAAAAGACAACCCTCAGAATGGGAGAAAATATTTGCAAATGAAGCAGCTGACAAAGGATTAATCTCCAAAATTTACAAGCAGCTCATGCAGCTCAATAACAAAAAAACAAAGAACGCAATCCAAAAATGGGCAGAAGACCTAAATAGACATTTCTCCAACGAAGATATACAGATTACCAACATGAAAGAATGCTCAACATCATTAATCATTAGAGAAATGCAAATCAAAACTACAATGAGATATCATCTCACACCAGTCAGAATGGGCATCATCAAAAAATCTTGAAACAATAAATGCTGGAGAGGGTGTGGAGAAAAGGGAACACTCTTGCACTGCTGGTGGGAATGTGAATTGGTACAGCCACTATGGAGAACAGTATGGAGGTTCCTTAAAAAACTACAAATAGAACTACCATATGACCCAGGAATCCCACTACTGGGCATATACTGTGAGAAAACCATAACTCAAAAGGAGTCATGTACCAAAATGTTCATTGCAGCTCTATTTACAATAGCCAGGAGATGGCAGCAACTTAAGTGTCCATCATCGGATGAATGGATAAAGAAGATGTGGCACATATATACAATGGAATATTACTCAGCCATAAAAAGAAACGAAATTGAGTTATTTGTAGTGGATGGACCTAGAGTCTGTCATACAGAGTGAAGTAAGTCAGAAAGAGAAAGACAAATACCGTATGCTAACACATATATATGGAATCTAAGAAAAAAATGTCATGAAGAACCTAGGGGTAAGACGGGAATAAAGACACAGACCTACTAGAGCATGGACTTGAGGATATGGGGAAGGGGAAGGGGAAGCTGTGACAAAGTGAGAGAGCGGCATGGACATATATACACTACCAAACGTAAAATAGATAGTGGGAAGCAGCCGCATAGCACAGGGAGATCAGCTCGGTGCTTTGTGACCACCTAGAGGGGTGGGATAGGGAGGGTGGGAGGGATGGAGACGCAAGAGGGAGGAGATATGGGAACATATGTGTATGTATAACTCATTCACTTTGTTATAAAGCAGAAACTAACACACCATTGTAAAGCAATTATACTCCAATAAAGACGTTAAAAAAAAAATAAAAGAATCTGCCTGCCAATGCACGGGACACAGGTTCGAGCCCTGGTCCAGAAAGATCCCACATGCCGTGGAGCAATTAAGCCTGTGTGCCACAACTACTGAGCTTGCATTTTAGAGCCTGTGAGCCACAACTACTGAGCCCTCCTTCCACAACTCCTGAAGCCCACATGCAAGAACTACTGAAGCCCACATGCCTAAAGCCCATGCTCCACAACAAGAGAAGCCACCTCAATGAGAAGCACGCGCAACACAACGAAGAGTAGCCCCCACTTGCCGCAACTTGAGAAAGCGCGCACGCAGCAAGGAAGACCCAACAACAAAAAAAAAGACAGAGAGGTAAGTTTGGAACCAATCAACAATCTCAGTAGAACTAAAGGTGACCTAGATGGGACAAAATGAAGGCAGGCTCTCAGATTTCTGAGATTCTACAAGGAGGGAGAATAGAGCTATCTATCTGACTACAAAGACATTATCCATCAAGAAAAGGAAAGAATGACCCCAAAGGTGAAACAGCGACCAGCAGGTCTGCCATTTCCAAACAGGCCCAGAGAATAAAAGTCTGAGGAGCCGTATGGTTCTTCCATGGTTTCAGTGGGCCAGGTATCACTGCTGCCATCCCAGTGAGACTAGAAGGTGGGGCTGCCACCCCAGTGGGACCAGAGGGCAGAGGACAGAGCCAAAGATTATTCTCAAGCCTTAAAAACTAACATAATTTGCCTTGCAAGGTTTTAAACTTGCTTGGGACCCAGAAATCCTTCTTTCCACTTTTAGAATGGAAATGTGAATTCTCTGCCTATCCCATCATTGTATTTTGGAAGCGAATAACTTGTCTGGTTCACAGGTTCACAGCTGGAAAGGAATTGTGGCAAAGGATGAAACGTACCTCTAGTCTCATCCACACTCAATTTAGAAGAGATTTAGGTGAGATTTTGAATTTAGAGTTGATACTGGAATGGGTTAAGATGTTTGCAGCTGTTAAGGTGGGGTGAATGTATTTTGTATGTGAAGAATGTGAATCTGGGGGGGTCCAGAGGGCTGAGTTGTTAAGACTGAATTGTTCCCCCAAATTCGTACATTGAAGCCATAACCTACAATGGGACTTTTAACGGTAAATATTATGAAGTCATAGGGTGGAGCCCTAACCCAGTATGGCTGGTGTCCTCAGAAGAAGAGAGATACCAGGGAAGCACACACACAGAGAAAAAAGGCCATTCAGGACTCAGCAAGAATGCAATCATCTGCAAGCCAAGGGGCGAGACTTCAGTAAAAACCAAACTGCCTACACATTGATCTTAGACTTCCACTCTCAAGAACTTTGAAAAAACAAACTCCTGTTATTTAAGCCACCACGTCTGTGGTATTTTGTTATGGAAGCCCTAGCAAATTAAAACACATTACTAGTGCAAGAAGTAAACCATAAATCAACTATCTTAAGATCACTGAAAGAATGCAACATTTTTTTCCTCGACTAAATTTAAGGAAAGTGGAACATTTCCTAGTGATTTCTGCCATCTACACACTCATGGGGAAAAGAAAGAAAACGTCAAGAGAACAGCTCTTGTGGCAGGAGGTGATGGCCAGACTTGGTCCTCTTATGTCTGTGGAGGTGAGACTTCTGGCTAAAGCCACGACCACACTCCCTGCACACATACGGCTTCTCTCCTGAATGGGTCCGCTGGTGTCTGATGAGGGCTGACTTGAAGCCAAAGCCATGTCCACACTCATCACACACACACGGCTTTTCTCCTGAGTATGTCCTCCGGTCAGAGGTGAGGTGGGTCTTCTGACCAAGTTTTTGCTCACATACTCCGTACACATCAGCCTCCTCCCCTAAATGTGTCCTCTGGTGTCTGGTGAGGAGTGACTTGAAGCCAAAGGTACGTCCACACTCAGAGCACAGATAAGGCTTCTCCCCAGTATGCGTCCTCTGGTGTCTGATGAGGGTGACCTTCTGACCAAAACCACGCCCACACTCAGGGCACACATAAGGCTTCTCCCCTGTGTGTGTCCTCTGGTGGCCCATGAGGGAGACTTTCTGGCTAAAGGCACGCCCACAGTCAGAACACATGTAAGGCTTCTCCCCTGTGTGTGTCCTCTGGTGTCTGATGAGAGTGACCTTTTGGCGAAAGCTGTGCCCACACTCGGCACAAACATAAGGCTTCTCCCCTGAGTGTGTGATCTGATGACTGAGGAGCAGCGACTGCTGCCTGAAGCCACGCCCACACTCAAGGCACAAGAAGGGCCTCTCAGCCGAATGTGAGCTACGGTGTTGGAGGAGTGATGCCTTCTGGCAAAAGCCTCTTCCACACTCTGGACACACAAAAGGCTTCTCCTCCAAGTGTGTCCTCTGGTGCAGGATGAGGGCAATCTTCTGGCGAAAGCCTCGCCCACACTCCTGACATACAAAGGGTCTCTCCCCAGAGTGTATCCTCTTATGGTTAGTTAGGGAGGATGTATACCTGAAGTGTCGCCCACACTCGCTACACATGTAGGGCTTCTCCCCTGAGTGTTTCCTCTGGTGTATGGTGAGGGAGGACTTGCGGTCAAAGCCTCGCCCACACTCCCTACAACTATAGGGCTTCTCCCCTGTGTGTGTCCTCTGGTGCTTGACGAGGTCTGACCTCTGGTAGAAGCTTCTGCCACATTCAGGGCACACATGAAGCTTCTGGAGGCTAAAGAGGCTTGACTTTGTGCTAAGTCCTAGTCTGTATTTTTCACATATGACTGCTCCAGATTCTGAGATGTCTGCCCCTGTCAACGTTGAGTCTGTCTCCTCAGGGATCATCCCCTGATCTATTCCTCCACTACTGTTGCCTTCCTGGTCTACTGGCTGACCTTGAGATGAGCTGAAGAATGCCCTTGAAGTCCCGCTCAGCCGCAGCCTCCCAAACATAGTGCAAGAGCCTTCTCTCTCTCCATCTTCTGCTTTGTCACTCGAGCAGCTTGGAGCTTCTAGTAGGAAGTGGCTTCCTGCAGATGAACGTGGGAAGATCTGAGGGGAGTGACCGCAGAGCACATATTGATGGAGGAACTGTGGACTGGAAAAACTCACTGGGCAGGAGAGATGGGGCTGGAATTCTGTTCTTGGTTCTGCTGGAGAGAAAGTGTCGGTCAGAATCACTACAGGTACCTTGCGGATGGTAACACTTGTCCAGCAGTCATTCCTCAGATGTTCCCACAACAAAGATTTCCTTCACAGATCTACCTTTCATCCCAGGGTGACACATTAATGTATATCCTTTTACAACACATAAAACCCACAGAATGAGCCAGCTCTAAATATCAGCCCAGCTTAAATAGTTTTAAGAAAGCATCACAGGCAGCTCTAGCCCTATAAATTGATGCCATTAAAGTTATACATCTGCCCCCAATACAATGATATTACAAGCCACAGTCATTAATACTGATGTAAACAATATCTACAAATATATGCTTTTACTGAGAGTTAAATTACATAACTTATTACAAATTTCTTTAGGGACATTTCCTACAAGAAAGGATGGATTCAAAAAAGGGAGTCACTCCACCTAGAGGACCCATGGTGGAGGCAATAGAGAGGACAGGTCAGAGACCCATGTGGGAAATGAACTGGAAGGTGTTTCCCTCATCCTAAACAAGTATTTCCTAGAGCATTATGCAGTGGGTTCTCTATCTGGGAGTGTGAATTCAGCAGTAAAACACAAAAACATAGTCTAGGCCTGCAACCCATTAAAGGATTTTGACTCCTCCAAGACCTGCTTTTTGCAGTGTTTTTTTTTTTAACTGTTGTAAATAGAAACATTTCCACCTAAAATAGCTCTAACAGATATCAAATTTGTATGCCTTGCTCCATTATTCTGCTTCTATCTGCTAGAAGCTGATGAAAAATACCATGAACCTTAAATAAACACAGTATACCAGGCCTTTGCAGACCTACCTGATTCTTTCTTCATCAATCAAAAGTGAGATGAATTTTATGACCCGTCTATAACACTGGGCAGCAAACTACAGCCAACCAGGTGTTTTGTAAATAAAGATCTATTAGACCACAGCCACACTCTGTCTTCATGTTGTGTCTATGGAAGCTTTCACATACAACAACAAAGGTGAGTAGTTGCAACACAGAACATAAAGGCTAAAAAGATTAAATATTTACGACCTGACCATTTTACAGAAACTACTCATTCCATCTGGTCTAAGAGGCTAGCTTTCAATACTAACAAGAAGAGCTACCATGAAACCCCTTCCTAACACTTAAAAACCCCTCAGCAAACTATTCAATAAATTTAGTTTTTTCTGTGTGTGCGTGTGTGTGTGTTGCTAGACCTAGAAGCTCCTGTGAAATGGCCTTGATAATCACTCACAAGTGCTGACCCTGCTGGACTTTCACTGTGAAAGTGAACATCCTTTCAGTCAGGGGTCCCACCATGGTTGGTCTCTACTTCAGCTCATTGAACTATCAGTCAGTTTATTTTGCTAAGCTAGGCTGTCCACATTTTCACAACTCGTAGCGTGTACGTACATTTCTGGCCTGCAGTTTCCAAGAAATACTTTGTTGTAATTCTAAAGTTCTGACAGCTGAGCCTTCAGTATTGCACTACTGTCTACTTGTCTGTGATTTGTCTGTGACGGGGAGAGAAAAGCAGCACCTGCCTTCTCCTTGGCCTGTTTATACTCCCGGCTAGGCATAAAGTCTAAGTCCAGTGGTAAACGGCACATCATTACAGGTGTGCCGTTCAGTGTCTTCTGTATAAAATACGGTGACTGATTTAAATAGTTAACGCTGCCCTTATGGGAACCATAGCCTCTAATATGACTACTCATTCATCATTTTTCTGCCTACCTAGTAATGTGGCAAATTTTAGCTAAAAGTGATTAAGAATTACAAAGTCCACTTTGGTTTCAAACATCCAGAAGTTCCTCAATAGAAGGAGAAATAAAAAATAAAATGTTACCAAGGTAATGCTTTTCAGTTAATCACAAAAATTTCCACTATGTAGAAAAAAGTTAATCAGTTTATAAATTCTTTTATAATCTACAGCTGCTCTCATGCCAATTGATTCTTCAGACCAGTAAGTACTTCAATAATTGTACATGAACTTAAACGTTCCAAAGGAAAAAGAAATCCATGTCTAATGGCTCCTTAAAGAAATTTTGCCTTCTGCTGCTGCAGTTGTGAGGAAGGAAAGTATAGGAGTGAGTTAAACAAATGACCATAGACACTGGATTACAGCAGAAGAAAGAATGCTGTGCATTCACTGCTTTTAAACAATTTAAAGAATTTTAAGACTTGGTCCACAAATGTAGAAAGGGAACATTTTCAATATTAATCAGAATTAATCCCTGGAAATTGGACAACGTTCATAAAATGCTATCTCCATGATTTTAAGAAAACATAAAAGAAATATTAGCATATGTGATGGTCAATTTTATGTATTAACTTCGCTGGTCACAGGTTGCCATGACAGAGGAAAATTAGACTTCCTCAATATTAAATATCTGCTCATCAGAAGTTATTGTTGAGAAAATGAACAGAAAAGTTTCAGACTGAGAGGATGTTTGCAAAATGTACAAATGACAATGGACTGGTATCCAGGATTAATAAAGAACTCATAGAACTCAATAATAAAAACAATGCAGAAAAATTGGAAAAAGATTTGAATGTATACCTCACAAAGTAAGGTATATGATACATATTAATGATCAGAAAGCATACAGAAGGGTTCACTGTCATTAACTGTCAGCAAAATGGAAACCCCCATGAGATAACTCTACACATCCATCACCAGAGATAAAATGAAAACTGTTGGGGAAGATGTGAAGTGACAGGAACTCTCATGTGTTTGTTGTTCATGGAAGTGACAAATTGTACAACCACTCTGGAAAAGTTCTAGTTGTTTCTTATAAAACTACACATACAGTTACCCTATGACTCAGTATACTGAGTTGAATATTATCCCACCAAAATTAATATCAACCTGGAACATGTGAATGTAGCCTTATTTTGAAATAGAGTCTTTGCAGATGTAATCAAGTTAAGATGAGGTTATACTGGATTAGAATGAGCTTTAATTCAATGACTGGAATCCTTACAAGGAGAGGGTGATTTGGATACAGAGACATATAGAAGGAAGAAGCCTATGTAACCACAGAGGCAGAGATGAGAGCGATACAGCTACAAGCCAAGGAATACTAGGGATTGCCAACAACCACCAAAAGCTAAAAGAGACAAAGAACAGACTCCATTTCAAAACCTCCAGAAGGAACCAGCCCCTCCAGTATGTTGATGTTGAACTGTGAAATAATAAATTTCTTTGTTTTAAGCCTCTAAGTTTGTGGTAATTTATTACAGCAACCCTAGAAAACTAATATACCCAAGGTATTTATCCAAAGGAAATGAAAACAAAGGTTTACCAAAAACAAACAAAAAATTCTCAGCATAAGGATGTAGGAGCAACTTTTTTTTTTTTTTTTTTTTTGCGGTACACAGGCCTTTCCCTGTTGTGGCCTCTCCTATAGCAGAGCACATGCTCCGGATGCACAGGCTCAGCGGCCATGGCTCACGGACCCATCCACTCCATGGCATGTGGAATCTTCCCGGACCGGGACACGAACCCGTGTCCCCTGCATCGGCAGGCGGACTCTCAACCACTGCGCCACCAGGGATGCCTGAGTCAGTATAGTTTTTAAACTTCATCCATGTTGTTGCAACTAACCTTGCGCCTAAATCAATTAGAGAAAGAAGAACAAAAAACTCCCAAAGTTAGCAGAAGGAAAGAAATCATAAAGATCAGATCAGAAATAAAAGAAAAAGAAATGAAGGAAACGATAGCAAAGATCAATAAAACTAAAAGCTGGTTCTTTGAGAAGATAAACAAAATTGATAAACCATTAGCCAGACTCATCAAAAAAAAAAAGGGAGAACACTCAAATCAATAGAATTAGAAATGAAAAAGGAGAAGTAACAACTGACACTGCAGAAATACAAAAGATCATGAGAGATTACTACAAGCAACTCTATGCCAATAAAATGGACAACCTGGAAGAAATGGACAAATTCTTAGAAATGCACAACCTGCCAAGACTGAATCAGGAAGAAATAGAAAATATGAACAGACCGATCACAAGCACTGAAATTGAAACTGTGATTAAAAATCTTCCAACAAACAAAAGCCCAGGACCAGATGGCTTCACAGGTGAATTCTATCAAACATTTAGAGAAGAGCTAACACCTATCCTTCTCGAACTCTTCCAAAATACAGCAGAGGGAGAAACACTCCCAAACTCATTCTACGAGGCAACCATCAACCTGATACCAAAACCAGACAAAGATGTCACAAAGAAAGAAAACTACAGGCCAATATCACTAATTAACATAGATGCAAAAATGCTCAAAAAAATACTAGCAAACAGAATCTAACAGCACATTAAGAGGATCATACACCATGATCAATGGGGGTTTATTCCAGGAATGCAAGGATTCTTCAATATACGCAAATCAATGTGATATACCATGTTAACAAATTGAAGGAGAAAAACCATATGATCACCTCAATAGATGCAGAGAAAGCTTTTGACAAAATTCAACACCCATTTATGATAAAAACCCTCCAGAAAGTAGGCACAGAGGGAACTTGCCTCAACATAATAAAGGCCATATATGACAAACCCACAGCCAACATTGTCCTCAATGGTGAAAAACAAAGTATTTCCACTAAGATCAGGAACAAGACAAGGTTGCCCACTCTCACCACTCTTATTTAACATAGTTTTGGAAGTTTAAGCCACAGCAATCAGAGAAAAAAAGGAAATAAAAGGAATCCAAATTAGAAAAGAAGAAGTAAAGCTGTCACTGCTTGCAGATGACATGATACTATACATAGAGAATCCTCAAGATGCTACCAGAAAACTACTAGAGCTAATCAATGAATTTGGTAAAGTAGCAGGATACAAAATTAATGCACAGAAATCTCTGGCATTCCTATACACTAATGATGAAAAATCTGAAAGTGAAATTAAGAAAACACTCCCATTTACCACTGCAACAAAAAGAATAAAATAGCTAGAAATAAATCTACCTAAGGAGACAAAAGACCTGTATACAGAAAATTATAAGCCACTGATGAAAGAAATTAAAGATGATACAAATAGATGGAGAGATGTACCATGTTCTTGGATTGGAAGAATCAACATTGTGAAAATGACTCTACTACCCAAAGCAATCTACAGATTCAATGCAATCCCTATCAAACCACCACTGGCATTTTTCACAGAACTAGAACAAAAAATTTCACAATTTGTATGGAGACACAAAAGACCCTGAATAGCCAAAGCAAGCTTGAGAACAAAAAACGGAGCTGGAGGAATCAGGCTCCCTGACTTCAGACTATACTACAAAGCTACAGTAATCAAGACAGTACGGTACTGGCACAAAAACAGAAAGATAGATCAATGGAACAGGATAGAAAGTCCAGAGATAAACCCACACACATATGGTCACCTTATCTTTGATAAAGGAGGCAGGAATGTACAGTGGAGAAAGGACAGCGTCTTCAATAAGTGGTGCTGGGAAAACTGGACAGGGACATGTAAAAGTATGAGATTATATCACTCCCTAACACCATACACAAAAATAAGCTCAAAATGGATTAAAGACCTAAATGTAAGGCCAGAAACTATCAAACTCTTAGAGGAAAACATAGGCAGAACACTCTATGACATAAATCACAGCAAGATCCTTTTTGACCCACCTCCTAGAGAAATGGAAATAAAGACAAAAATAAACACATGGGACCTAATGAAACATCAAAGCTTTTGCACAGCAAAGGAAACCATAAAGAAGACGAAAAGACAACCCTCAGAATGGGAGAAAATATTTGCGAGTGAAGCAACTGACAAAGGATTAATTTCCAAAATTTACAAGTAGCTCATGCAGCTCAATAACAAAAAAAGAAACAACCCAATCCAAAAATGGGCAGACCTAAATAGACATTTCTCCAAAGAAGATATACAGACTGCCAACAAACACATGAACGAATGCTCAACATCATTAATCATTAGAGAAATGCAAATCAAAACTACAATGAGATATCATCTCACACCAGTCAGAATGGGCATCATCAAAAAATCTTGAAACAATAAATGCTGGAGAGGGTGTGGAGAAAAGGGAACACTCTTGCACTGCTGGTGGGAATGTGAATTGGTACAGCCACTATGGAGAACAGTATAGAGGTTCCTTAAAAAACTACAAATAGAACTACCATATGACCCATCAATCCCACTACTGGGCATATACCCTGAGAAAACCATAATTCAAAAGGAGTCATGTACCAAAATGTTCATTGCAGCTCTATTTACAATAGCCCGGAAATGGAAACAACCTAAGTGTCCATCATCGGATGAATGGATAAAGAAGATGTGGCACATATATACAATGGAATATTACTCAGCCATAAAAAGAAACGAAATTGAGCTATTTGTAATGAGGTGGATTGACCTTGAGTCTGTCATACAGAGTGAAGTAAGTCAGAAAGAGAAAGACAAATACTGTATGCTAACACATATATATGGAATTTAAGAAAAAAAAAAGTCATGAAGAACCTAGGGGTAAGACAGGAATAAAGACACAGACCTACTAGAGAATGGACTTGAGGATATGGGGAGGGGGAAGGGTAAGCTGTGACAAAGTGAGAGAGTGGCATGGGCATATATACTCTACCAAATGTAAAATATATAGCTAGTTGGAAGCAGCCGCATAGCACAGGGAGATCAGCCCTGTACTTTGTGACCACCTAGAGGGGTGGGATAGGGAGGGCGGGATGGAGGGAGACGCAAGAGGGAAGAGATATGGGAACATATGTATGTGTATAACTGATTCACTCTGTTATAAAGCAGAAACTAACACACCATTGTAAAGCAATTATACTCCAATAAAGATTAAAAAAAAAAAGATTTCCCATTTCCTTGTAAGTTAATTCCACCTTAAACAAATAAACAACTCTAGGTAATGATATGCATGCCACCCATTACTCCTGGGTCCAACCACCTTTCATGGGGCCCACTAAGCTGAGATGAGCTGCCAGAAGTTGGCCCTTTTAAAAATCCAGTGTCTGGAGAAGCTCAAGTGGACATCCTGGACCTGAGTCCATGGTCCCTTCCTGCCAACCACTCACATGAGCTAACCCAGGAGGAGACTCTGCCTTTCCTCTCAGCACTTGTTAGATCGTCTTTGCCAGGACCATTTGCTGGTCAGATCAGATCTTAAGACACACTCATATCTGCCAGCCACCTGGGGATAAAGATCGTCTGAGCAGAATGAGTAGGTGTAAGGACATGCCATGAAGACCTCACAAAATGACAGCAAAAGCCACCCATGAAGAGGGACTCATAAGCTTTTTACCTACCCATGGGAGAACACAAGTCTATTTCTAATAATAGTAAAGCCTTGATACAGTGCACTTAACTCAGATATGCTCAGCTACACAGCTCTCCCCAGAGAGGAACTGCTTGCACTAAACTACTTACTCTTACCAACTAAGGAGATACTGCTAGAAATCTATTAGAATTGCTAAAATAAAAAATAGTGCTGGGACTTCCCTGGCGGCACAGTGGTTAAGGCTCCGCACTCCGAATGCAAGGGGCCCGGGTTCGACCCCTGCTCAGGGAAACAGATCCCACATACATGCCACAATTAAGAGTTCGCATACTGCAACTAAGGAGCCCATGAGCCGCAACTAAGGAGCCCACCTGCTGCAACTAAGACCCGGTGCAACGAAATAAATAAATAAATGTTTGTTTGTTTTTTTAAATAGTGCTAACACCAAATCCTGGCAAGAATGCAGACAAACTGGATCACTCAAACACTGCTGGTGCATAGCACAGGGAGATCAGCTTTGTGACCACACGGAGGGGTGGGATAGGGAGGGTGGGAGGGAGGGAGACGCAAGAGGGAAGGGATATGGGAACAGATGTATATATATAACTGATTCACTTTGTTATAAAGCAGAAACTAATTAAAAAAATTTAAAAAAAAACACTGCTGGTGGGAATGTAAAATGGTTTAGCCATTGTGGAAATGAGTATGGCACTTTATTACAAAACTAAACATATTGATATATTTATATAAGCCAGAAACTTTCACTTTTGGGCATTTATGCCAGAAATGAGAACCTTACGTTCACACAAAAACCTATACACAAATGTCCATAGCAGCTTTATTCATAATAGCCAAAAACTATACAGAACCCAGATGTCCTTCAATGGATGAATGGTTTAACAAACTGTGGTACATTCATACATTGGACTACTACTCAGCAATAAAAGGAATGGAATACTGATACATGCAACAATTTGGATGGATCTCAAAAGAAAATTATGCTGAGTGAAAAAAAGCAATCCTCAAAGGTAACATATGATATGACTTCTTTCATATAACATTCTTGAAATGACAAAGTTATAGAGACAAAGAACAGATTAGTGGTTGCCAGAAGAAGAGAAGGGGAGGAGTGAGGGAGTTGGCTGTGACTATAAAAGGGTAGCAGAAGGGATCCTCGTGATGGAACTGTCCTGTATCTTTGAATATAGTGGTAGTTACATGAATGTACATGTATAAAATTTCATAGAACTAAATAAACATACACAAAAGTGAAGGTCAAACTGGTAAAATCTGAATAAGGTCAGTGCATTGCATTACAGAAATACAAGGTTGGTTTAACAAGAAAAAAAAAACAGTGTAATTTACCAAATTAAAAGACTAAAAAAGAAAAACACACATGATCATCTCTAAAGATGCAAAAAAAAAAAAAAAATTGGACAAAATCCAGCATCCATTCCCAATAAAAACTCATCAAACAAGGAATAGAAGGGAAGTTTGTCAAGCTGCTGAAAGGCAGCTATAAAACTTCCACTTGGGAGGAAAGTATTCCCCATAAGATCAGGAACAAGGAAAGGATGTCTACTCTCACCATTTAAATTCATCATTGCACTGATTTTCTTGCCTTGCATTGAGGCAAGAAAAAGAAATTAAAGACGTAAAGAATGGAAAGAAGTAAACTATACTTACTTACAAATAACTTAATCATCTATTTAGAAAATCCTATACAATCTACAAAACCTGCTAGGACTGAGAAGTAAGTTTTGCAAATTTACCAGATACAAGATCATTATACATAAATTAATTGTATTTCTATATACTATCAACGAACAACTGAAAACTGAAATTTTAAAGTACCTTAAATAGCATCAAAAATATGAAACACAGAGGGATAAATCTGACAAGATTCATAAGAGCTGTGTACGAAAAACTACAAAACAATGCTGACAAAAATTAAGAAGTCCCATAAAAATTGAGATCGACTGTGTTCATATACTGGATGACAGAGTATTGTTTACATGTAAGTTCTCCTCAAATTGATGTACATTCAACTCAATCCCAATCAAAATCCCAGCAGGCCTTTTTTTTGTGAAAATTGCCAAGCTGAGTCTAAAATTCATGTGGAAATGCAAAGAATCTAGCACAACTTGGAAAAAAAAATGTTAGAGGATTTATACTAAGTTCCAGACTTATTATAAAGCTTCAGTAATCAAGACTACATAGTATTGGGACTTCCCTGGTGGCACAGTGGTTAAGAATCTGCCTACCAATGCAGGGGAGATGGGTGTGAGCCCTGGTCCAGGAAGATCCCACATGCCACAGAGCAACTAATCCCGTGCACCACAACTACTGAGCCTGCTCTCTAGAGACCGCAAGCCACAACTACTGAACCCACATGCTGCAACTACTGAAGCCCACATTCCTAGAGCCTGTGCTCCGCAACAAGAGAAGCCACCGCAATGAGAAGCCCACACACTGCCCCTACTCGCCGCAACTAGAGAAAGCCCGCACGCAGCAACAGAGACCCAATGCAGCCAAAAAATAAATTAAATAAATAAATAGGGCTTCCCTGGTAGCACAGTGGTTAAGAATCCGCCTGCCAATGCAGGGTACATGGGTTCAAGCCCTGGTCTGGGAAGATCCCACATGCTGTGAAGCAACTAAGCCCAAGCACCACAACTACTGAGCCTGTGCTCTAGAGCCCGTGAGCCACAACTACTGAAGCCCGCATGCCCTAGAGCCCATGCTCTGCAACAAGAGAAGTCACCGTAATGAGAAGCCTGCACACCACAATGAAGAGTAGCCCCTGCTCGCTGCAACTAGAGAAAGCCCACACACTGCAACTAGAGAAAGCCTGCACACAGCAATGAAGACCCAATGTGGTCAAAAAATAAATAATAAAATAAAATTAATTCATTCATTAAAACAAATTAATTAATTAATTAATAAAAAAGACTATGTGGTATTGACATCAAGATAGATAAAGAAAGGAGTGAAAAAGAGTCTGGACATAGACCCATACACAACTGATTTACCACAAAGGTGCACAGGAAATTCAGTAAAGAAAGGGTTGTCATTTCAATAAATGGTGCTGAAAAATTGGATATTTGTATACAAAAAAAAAAGAAAGAAAGAAAAATTGTACTTAAATCCAGACCTGGTACCAAGTATAAAAACTTATTCAAGATACAGACCTAAATGTAAAGTAAAAATTATAAAACTTTTAGAAGAAAAAATATATGAAACTCTTTTTGGCCTTCATTTTGGGAAAGATTTCTTAAATATGTCACCAAAAGTGAAACTCGTGAAAGAAAAAAATTGAAACTTTGGACTTCACAAAAATTAAGAAATTCTCATTGAAAGACACTATTAAGAGAATAAAAAGCAAGCCACAGAGAAAAGATTTGTAAATCAAATATCTGATACTGGAGTTCTATACAGAATATATGAAGAACTTGCAAAATTCAATAATAAAAACATAAGAAACCAACTTTTCAAATGGGCCAAAGATTTGAGAAGACATTTCACCAAAGAAGATACACAGATAGCAAATAAGCACCTGAAAAGGTTCTCAGCATCACTAGTCATTAGAAAAATGTCAAGTAAAACCACACAAGATGCCACTACATAGCTATGAAAATGCTTAAAACTGAAATCATAATATCTAAGTGTTGACAAATATGTGGAGCATCCAGAATTCTCATATACTGCTGGTGGAAATGTGAAATAGTGCAGCCACTTTGTGAGTTTCATAAAAAGTTAAATATACCCTGTATCATCCAACCCAGCCACTCCAGTCCCAGGTATTTATCCAAAAGAAGTAAAAGCATATGTTCACACAAAGACTTTTCATGAATGTTCATACAGGCTTTATTTGTATTCATCAAAACTGGAGACTACTCAAATTTCTTTTAACAGGTGAGTGGCTAAATAATTGTGATATCTATATTACTACTCAGCAATAAAAAGAAATGAACTATTGATACATGCAACATTATGGATAAAATTCAAAATAATTATGTTAAGTGAAAGAATCCAGTATGTATTCTATATGATTCAATTTATATGAATTCTAAAAATGCAAACAAATCTATGATGGAAAGCAGATCAGTGGTTGCCTGGGTATGGGAGGAAGGGGAGGACTAGGAAAGGCAGGAGACAGAGATTACAGTGAGGCACAAGGAAACTTTGGGGTGAAAGGTATGCTCAGGATATGGATCATGGCAATGGTTTCATGGCTGTGTAGATGTCAAAACTTACCAAATTCTACACTTTAAATATATGTAGTTTATTATACTTTGATAATATACCTTATAATTATCCCTTAACTATTATACCATAATAACGTTTTTCTATTATACTATAATTATAGTTTATATAATAGTTCTTTTTTAAAAAAGAAAAAAGCACTGAGTTTGCTGTAAAGTACAAGTACAGATATATGGTTGTATTTAGAAGCAAATAAATAAATAAATAACAAAACAAAAATAAAATGCCAGGGATGTTGAAAATAAAAGAACGAAAAAAAAAAAAAGTCAGGCAGAAATTTATCCTTACCTCCCAATGTTCACATAAAATTAATTCCACTTGGATTAAAGACCTAAATGTTCCCAGAATGTGTATGGAATTTCTACAACTCAATGACAGAAATGGCCCAAATCAAAGTAGAGAAATACCCTGAAGAGTCAAATCACAGAAAAGGGAACACCAATGGCCAGTCAACACAGGGAGAGATGTTCATGCTCACTGGAAAGCAAAACCCATATGAGATTTCACCACAAACCTGGGTGAAAAATGTGAGGATGTGGAACAACAACTCATCACTGCTGCTGGGAGTATAAAGTGGTGTTGAACAGCTTCAGAACACAATGTGGCAATCTAATCAGGTTGAGGCTACCTATGCCCATGAACCAGCCACTGTGCTCCTAGGTATGCATCTTGAGAGAAACTCTCGCATGTGTTTCCAAGGAGGTAGCAAGAATATACAGCAACATTATTTCATAGCCAAAAACTGGAGGTAACTCAAATGTCCAAAAGAAGGGACAAAATAATTCATCTGCATTAAAATATTCATATAATAGAATCATATATATCCATTTTTTAAAGTATAAACTAAACCTACACATTTTAATATGAATCTCACATAAAACTGGTGAAAAGGCATGTTCCAGAAGGAGGTATACAATATGATACTATGTGCAGAGAAGTTTACAGACATGCAAAACAACTCTCTATATGGTTGAAAGACCTGCTGAATGGTTAAAAGGCTAGAGGCAATCATGGGCATGCTAATGCAGAAGTCGGATTCTCAGGGGCGGGAGGAATGGGACATAACCAGGGGGTTGTCACCTGGTCTTATAATGGTCTATTTCTTAGGCTGCAGGGAAGGCAGATTGGCACTCGTATAATTCTTCATACCCTGTTGTAATCTTAAATAACCCATCATTGAAGAAACAAAGTAATGGGAACTTACGGGGTAGAACCGATGCACAAAAATGTTACCAGGTTACTGGACAGAAATCTAGCAGGGTAGATGACTTAGTCTCAGAGGATAAGTGCTATGTTAAAGGTCAGGCCAACTAACAAAAGTTCAAGAATGGGGAGATCCTAGAAGTGCTGGACAAGGGACACCAAATGAGCAGAGTGTGGCTCTATGGGGGAGGAAAGAGGGGGTTGCCAGGGAAGCCCTCTCTGGGCTGAGTGGAATAGCATAGAAGGGAGGCCTGCAGAAGAGCTTTCGCCCCAGAAGCTCACAGATGCTCCTCTTTCCTCACCTGCTGAGCGCCTCACTGTCTTGTCTCCTTGTATGCCTGGTGTTTCCCACTTACCTGGACAAAGGTCCGGAAGACTTTCACTCTCCTTTCTGCAGGGCTCATCCCCTTGCTCCAGTTGTGTGATGAGTTTTGGTTTAGGAAAGGCAATTCCTACTCACAGGGGAAAAAAACCAAGGTGATCTTGGGATAGTGACTTAAGAGGCTATCACAGAACTCGGACTCAGCTGGGGAATGCAATGACTAAGAGAGTAGGGAAGCATGGCAGGGCGGGTGGAGGGGGACAAAGTTTCTCTGAATGCTGAGAAAAGATGACTAAGGGGAGGGAGGAATCCTGGATCTAAAGGCAGTATATGATTCTCCCCTGTGCTTGAGTAAATACAAATATTCACCCATTTGAAGCAAGATCACTTTGGAGGAGGGCCCAGCCTTGGAAGAGGCCTGGAAATGCAACATCATACCCCCCCAGCAACACACACACACATAACTTCACTATTTCCAACTCTATAGAATCCAGACATTCTCTGGGTGTAGGAAAAATATGTTTCTTTCTAAGCCCAAAGAATAGTGGCTGCTCCATAAAATCTTAAGATGCCCACAGGCAGTCTGAGACATGAGACAGGTCAGCCTTACCCAGTGACACCATATGGCTGTAGTTCTCCAGCATTACATCCCGATACAGGGTCCTCTGAGCAGGACTCAGTAGCTTCCACTCCTTCTGGGTGAAGGCCACAGCCACATCCTTGAAGGCCATTGATGCCTGTAACACAAACACATCCCTGCTCACGCAGAAGCCACCCATGCCCACTAGTCAACTTAACCTAAGCCACTAACCAGAGCCACGGCAGCAATAAGGCTAGCGTGGGGCATGCGGGTGAGACAGATAGATCGATCCTGCTTTCAACCTGAACCCTTTTGCCATGTGTTCAAGACTACTAATCCTGCTCCCACATTGCTTGTGGCTCTATTCAGGGGTTCTCTATTCTATTGATCTTTATGTCTACGATGCTGTGAAAATCACAGTTTTGATTACTGTAGATATCCTGTAGGTCTTGAAATCAGATAGAGTGATTTCTCCCCCTTTATTCTTCATTTTAAAGATATTTTACCTATTCTAGGGCATGTGCCTTTCCATAAAAATGTTAGAATAATCTCATCTATACCTACCAAAAAACCCTGCTGGAATTTTGACAAGATTTGCATTAAACCTGTATATCAATTTAGGAAGAAATGACATCTTTACCATGTTGACTCTTCAAATCTATGAACATGAGATGTCTCTCCATCTACTGAGATGTTCTTTGATGTCTTTCATCAGCATGTTGTGGTTTTCAGCATACAAATCCTAAGTAGGTTTTGTTTAAAAACTGATCCCTAAAAATTCCTTCATTTTTCTTTTTTTTTTAGTGATTTTAATGGTATTGTATTTTTAGTTCAGTTAAAAATGATATAGATTTTGTTCATTGCTATGATATAGAAATAAATTGTTTGTATGCTTATCTTGAATCCTGCAACATGGCTGAACTCATTTATTAGCTCTAGGAGTTTTTTTCTCCTAGATTCCTTAAGATTTCCTATATAGACAATCATGGTATTTGCATATAGGGACAGATTTATTTCTTTCCTTATAATCTATATGTATTTTATTTCCTGTCTTGCCTTACTATAGAACTTCTAGCACAAAAGTGAATAAGAGTGGTGGGGGCTTCCCTGGTGGCGCAGTGGTTGAGAGTCCGCCTGCCGATGCAGGGGACACAGGTTCGTGCCCCAGTCCGCGAAGATCCCACATGCCGCGGAGTGGCTGGGCCCGTGAGCCATGGCCACTGAGCCTGCGCATCCGGAGCCCGTGCTCTGCAATGGGAGAGGCCACAACAGTGAGAGGCCCGCGTACCACACACACACAAAAAAAGTGGTGGGAGCAGACCTCCTTTCCTTGTTCCTCATATTTCATATGAGGAGGAAAACATGTCTCTAAGCATTAAGAATACTGTTCCACAAAGATACCACATCACACCCATTAGGATAACTATTACCAAAGAAACAGAAAAAAACAGGTTTGGGGAGGGAGTGGAGAAACTGGAACCTTTGTGCGTTGTTGTGGAAAAAGTAAAATGGTATGGTTTCTGTGGAAAAAGTAAAATGGTATGGTTTCTGTGGAAAAGAGTTCAGCAGTTCCTCAAAAAGTTAAATATACAAAAAGAAAAAAGTTAAGCATACAATTTACCATATGATCCAGCAATTTTAATCCTCAGTATATATACCCCAAAGAATCAAAAGCAAGGGCTCAGATACTCATACACCAATGCTCATAACAGCATTATTCACAATAGCTCAAAGGTGGCAACAACCCAAATGTCCATCAACAGATAAACAGATAAGAAAATGTAGTACATATATACAAAAAAACTGTATATTATTCAGCCTTAAAAAGGAAGGAAATTCTGATACATGCTACATCAGAGATTAGCCTTGAAAACATTATGCTACGTGAAATAAGCCAGTCACAAAGGACAAATATTGTTTGATTCCACTTATAGCAGGTACCTGGAATAGGCAAATTCATAGAGACAGAGTAAAATAGAGGTTACCAGGAGCTGGGGGGAGTGGGGGATGGGGAGTTATTATATAATGGATAGAGTTTCAGTCTAGGAAGACGAAAAAGTTTTAGAAATGAAGAAAGGTGATGACTGCACAATGGTGTGAATGAACTTAATGCCAATGAACTGGACATTTTAAAACGGTGAAAATTTTGTTATGTATATTTTATATTAAAAAAAATAATGCTACTTATAGTTTTTTTTTTTTTTTTTTTTTTTGCGGTATGCAGGCCTCTCACTGTTGTGGCCTCTCCCGTTGTGGAGCACAGGCTCCAGACACGCAGGCTCAGCGGCCATGGCTCACAGGCCCAGCTGCTCCGCAGCATGTGGGATCCTCCCGGACCGGGGCACGAACCTGCGTCCCCTGCATCGGCAGGCAGACTCTCAACCACTGCGCCACCAGGGAAGCCCTTCATTCACTTTCATGCAGGTTTTTATTTCCCTTGAGATGTCATTTTTAATGCCCAGATTATTTAGCAGTGTGTTATTTTCTAAGTGCTTAGAGATTTTTCTGTTAACTTTCTCTTATTGATGTCAAGTTTGATTCCATTGTGGTCAGACAACATACTTTGCATGATTTACATTTTTTTTAATTCATTAAGGTAAACCAATTTTTTTGTTTCATGTGTTGTTCTGTGGCCCAGAATATATCTATCTTCATACAGTCATCCCTCAGTATCCACAGAGGATTGGTTCCAGAACCCCCCTTCAGATACCAAAATCCACAGATGCTCAAGTCCTGTATATTAAATGGCATGGTATTTGTATATAACCTCATACATTCTCCTGTATACTTTAAGTCATCTCTAGATTACTTATAATGCCTAATACAATGTAATGCCACATAAATAGTTGTAAATATAATGTAAATGCTATGTAAATAGTTGCTGGCACACAGCAAATTCAAATTTTGCTTTTTGGAACTTTTGGAAAAAAATTTTTTTTAAATTTTTGATCTGCAGTTGGTTGAATCTGCAGATGTGGAACCCATGGATATGGAGGGCTGACTGTAAGAATATGCATTTTGCTATCGTTAGGTGGAATGTTCTGTAAATGTTGATTAGATTCTGTTGGTTGATGGCATTGTTGAGCTCCTACTGATTTGGGGTCTAATTATTCTACAGAACATTGAGAGAAGGGTGTTGAAGTCTCAAATTGTTGATTTGTCTATTTCTCCTTTCAGTTTTCTCTTCTCATCTTTTGAAGCTCAATTATTTGATGCATACACATTAAGGATCCTGTCTTGCTGACGAATTGACCAATTTATCACCCTCTGTATCTGGTAATTTTCTTTGAAGTCTATCTTACCTGATATTAATATAGCCACTCTTGCTTTCCTTTGATTAATGTCTGCATGATGTATCTCTTTTTTATGATTCCTCTTCATTTGTGAAAAATATTTTCATTTCATACAGGATTTGGCGTTTACAATTCTTTTCCTTCAGTGCCTGAAAAAATCACACCACTTTACATCTAGCCTCTATTTCTGATGAGAAATTCACTACCATTCTAATAGTTTTCTTCCTCTGTAAGAAATATGTTATTTTTCTCTAGCTGATTTCAAGATGTTTTCTTCACTTTTAGTGTTCAGGAGTTTCATTATAATGTATCCTGGTGTGGATTTCAGTGGGCTTATCATGTTTGGGATACACTCAGCTTTTTGAATCTGTAGGTTTAAATCTCTTGCCAAATTTAGGAACTTTTCAGCCATTAATTATTCTAATACTTTTTCAACCCTGCCCTTCTTTGCTTCTTCTTCCAGAACTGCAGTAACACAAATATTAGGTATTTTGTTATACTCTCACAATTCTTGAGACTCTGTTCATCTTTTTCCCAGTATATTTTCTCCCTGTTGCACAGATTGGGTAATTTCTATTATTCCATCTTACAGTTCAATAATTTCTCTGTTACCTCCAATCTGCTCTTAAGCCCATCTTCTGAACTTTTTCTTTCAGGTACATATTCCTCAGTTCTGAAATTTCCATATGCTTATTCATTACATCTTCTATTTCTTTGCAGAGGCTTTCTAATTTTTCATTTTTCTCAAGTATGTTCTTTTAGTTCTGGATATCCAGTTGTCCAAGCACCACATGTATAGACTGTTCTTTTTCAATTGAATAGTCTTGGTATCCTTGTCAAAAATCAATTGATCATATGTAAGAGGGATATTTTTCTGGGCTCTCAGTTCTATTCCACTGATCTATATGTTTATACTTATGGCAGTATAACACTGTTTTGCTGCTGTTTGTAGCTTGGAGCTAAGTATTGAAATCAAGCAGAGTGAGTCCTCCAAATTTCTTTTCCTTTTTCAAGATTGTTTTGACTATTCAGGGTCCTATGAGATTCCAAATGAATTTAAGGATAGGTTTTTCTATTTATATAAAACATGAATGGTACTTTGACAGGGACTGTATTGAATCCATAGATCACTTTGGATATTACTGTCATCTTAGCAATATTGTCTTCCAATCCAGAAGCATGGGAAGTCTTTCCATTTATTTAGGTCTCCTTTAATTTCAGCAATGTTTTGCACTTTTCAGTGAACAAGGCTTTTGCCTGCTTGGCTTATTACTGAATATTTTATTATTTTTGATGCTACTGTAAGTGGGATTTTAAAAAATATTTCCTGTTTGAATAGTTCTTTGAAAACGTACATAAATACAACTGACTTTTGTGTGTTGATTTTGTGTCCTGAAACTTTGCTGAATTCATTTTTAGCTCTAATAATTTTTTTGTGGATTCTAGGGTTGTATAGATTTGAGATAATGTCTGGAGGAAAGAAATAATTTTATTTCTGTTTGAATGTGGATGTCGTTTCTTTTTCTGCCTAATTATTCTGGCTAGAACTGCCAGTACTATGTTGAACAGAAGTGGCAAAAGCTGACATCCTTATCTTGTACTGTTTTTCCGGGAAAAGCTTTCAGTCTTTCACCATAAAGAACAACATTAGTGTGGATTTTTCATATAAGGCCTTTATCATGTTCAAGAAGTTTTCATGTATTCCTGGTTTACTGAATGTTTTTACCATGAAAGAGTGCTGAATTTTGTCAAGTGCTTTTTCGTCATCAATTGAAATGCTCATGCAGGTTTTATCCTTCATTCTCTGAATGAAGTATATTACAGGATTTTAATATTTTGAAACATCATTGTAAATCTCACTTGGTCATGAGTTACAGCATTTTGGTGAGGATTTTTGCCCCTATATTCATAAGGGATATTAGCCTGTAGTTTTCTTTTCTTGTAGTGTCTTTGTCTGAGACCTCTGTAGTCAGAGCAATGTGTCACAGAATGAGACAGAAAGTGTCCTCTCCAGTATTTTGGAATAGTTTGAGAAAGATTTATGTTAACTCTTCTTTATATATTTAGTAGAATTAACAAGTAAAGCCATCTCATTGTGAGCTTTTCTCTGTTGGGAGGTTTTTTTAATGACTGCTCCAATATCCTCACTAGTTATAGATCTATCCATAATTTCTATTCTTTCCTGAGTCAGTTGAGATAAACTGTGCATGTCTCAAAATTTGTCCATTTCGCCTTGGGTAGCAAATTTGTTGGCAAACAGCTGTTAATAGTATTCCCTTATAATCCTCTATATTTTTGAAAAATTGATAATAAAGTTTCCAATTTCATTTCTGATTTTAGTAACTTGTCTTTTTGTTAGTCAATTTAGATAAAAGTTTGTCAATTTTGTTAATCTTTTTAAGGAACCAACTTTAGGTTTTGTTGATTTCTCTATCATTTTTCTATTCTCTGTTTTGTCTTTGCTCTTTTATTATTTCCTGCCTTCTGCTAGCTTGAGTTTAGTTGGTGCTTCTTTTCCTAGTTACATAGGTTATACAGTTAGGTTATTAATTTGAGTTCTCCCTTAATACATGCATTTACAGCTATAAATTTCCCTCTAAGTACTGTTTTTACTATATTCCATAAGTTCTGGTATGTCATGTTTTCATTTCCATTTGTCTCCCAAAGTATTTTCTACTTTGTGATTTTTCTTCTTGACACATTAGTTGTTTAAGAGTGTCCTACTTAGTTTCCACAAATTTGTGAATTTTCCGAAGTTCTGTTATTCATTTCTAGTTTCATTCCAGAAAGTGAACAGAAAAGTTACTTTGTAAGATTTCAATCATTTCAAACTTAAGACTTACCTGTGGCCTAACATATGGTCTATCCTGGAGAACATTCCATGTGCACTTGAGTGGAATATATATTTTGCTGTTGTTGGGTGGTGTGTTCTGTACATATGTTAGGTGAAACTGATTTACAGTGTAGTTCAAGTTCTATATTTCCTTGTTGATCTCCTGTCTGGCTGCCCTATGCAGTATAGAAAGCTGGGTACTGAAGTCACCAACCATTATTGTAGACCTATTTTTCTCTCAATTCTGTCCATTTTTATTCCATATATTTTGGGACTATATTGCTAGGTTATGTTCATATTTATAATTGCTATATATTATTTCTGTAATGAACCTTTTATCAATATATGTCTTTCTTCATTTTATTATCTTTTCCTAATTTAAAATCTGTTTTGTCTCATGATACAGCCATCCCAACTCTCTTTTGACTACTATTTGTATGAAATATCTTTTTCCATCCTTTTACGTTCAACCTCTTTATGTCCATGTTATCTAAAGTGAGTCTCTTGTAGGCAGTATATGTACAGATCTTGGGTTTTTTTTTTATCCGAACTAACCTAGGCCTTTTTTGATTGGGGAGTTTATTCCATTTATATTTAATGTGATTACTGAAAAGGAAGGAATTACTTTTGCCATTTAGCCTTTTGTTTTCTGTGTATATCTTTTGTTCCTCAGTTCCTCCATTACTGCCTTTTAAAATATTTATTGATTTTTTTCTTGTATTTTTTTCACTTTTATCATTTCTTTCATTTTCTGTATATTTTTAAGTATTTTCTTAGTGGTTACCATGTTAACATGTTAAGCTTGTAAAAATCTACTAACTTAGTCTCAATAGCATACAAACACTCTGCTCCTATACTTTTCCAACCCTCTCCCCTTATTTTGTAATTGTCCAAGATTACATCTTTATACAGTGTATGCCCATTAACATAGATGTATATTTTTTGTGTTTGCCTGAAATCATACAGAAAAAGCAGAAGTTATAAACCAAACAAAAAGCACAATAATACTGGCTTTTATACAAGCCTCTGTACTAGTGTTCACTTTTCTTTCTTACGGTTTAGAGTTACTATCTAGTGTCCTTTTCAAATCAGCTTGAATTTTTTGTTTTGTTTTGTTTCGGTTTTTGGGTTTTTGTAGAGCAGGTCTACTGTTAATGAGCTCTCTCAGATTTTATCTGGTAACATCTTAATTTCTCCCTCATTCTTCAAGAATAATTTGCCAGACATAGAATTCTTAGTTGACGGTTTTTCTTCCAAGACTTAAAATGTGTTATCTCTCTGACTGGTGGCCTCCATGGTTTCTGATGAGAAATTGGCTGTTAATCTATTTGAGGGTCACTTGTAGGTAACAAACAACTTCTCACTTGCTGCTTTCAAAATTCTGTCTTTGGATTTTGACAATTTGGCGTGGATCTTTTTGATTTTATCCTACTTGGAGTCTGTTGAGTGTCAGGGATGTATAGATTTATTCTTTTATCAAATTTGGGAAGTTTCTGGATATTATCTCTTGAAATTTTCTCTCCCCTTTCCTTCTGCAATTCCCATTATGTGTATGTAAGTAAACCTGATGGTGTCACACAGGTCTTTCAAGCTCTGTTCATCTTTCGTCAATCTTTTCTTCCTGTTCCTCACAATGGGTAACCTCAGTTGAAATATTTCCAAGTGCACAGACTTAATTTTACCTGTTTAAATATGCTGTTGAACTCCTATAATGAATTTTTCCCTTCAGTTATTGTACTTTGCAGCTCCAAGATTCCTATATGGTTCCCTTCTATAATTTCTCTTTATTGATAATCTCTATTTGTTCAAACATTGTTGACCTAGTTCCTTTTGTTCCATGTCCATGGTTTCTTTTAGCTCTTTATGCATATTTAAGATAGTTGATTTAAAATCTTTGTGCTGGGGCTTCCTCATGGATAGTTAGTAGGCAAGCAGTTTAAAATGCCACAGTACTCTCCTGCCACAAACAAAGGAGCTTCTTTCTTCACCAAATCTTCCAGTTTTGACTAGATTCCAAAGTTTTACAAAAGTTAATTCTGACAGTTTCTGGCAGCCCATTAGTTGCTTTTGAGCAGGTACGATCATGGATATCCCTTACTCTGTCATTTTTCATATCACAAAGTTTTTTTTTTAATTGTATGATTCCACTTATATGAAATATAAGTTTTAACAACAGTTAAAACCACAGAGACACAAGAGGGTTAGTGGTTGTCAGTATCTGGGAAGAGGAGCAAATAGGGAGTGACTGCTTAATGATAAAAATGCTGGAACTAGATAGAGGTGATAGTTGCACAACACTGTGAATGTACTAAATGCCACTGAATTGTACATATTAAAATGGCTAACTGGGCTTCCCTGGTGGTGCAGTGGTTGAGAGTCCGCCTGCCGATGCAGGGGACATGGGTTTGTGCCCCGGCCCGGGAAGATCCCACATGCCGTGGAGCAGCTGGGCCCGTGAGCCATGGCCGCTGAGCCTGCGCATCCAGAGCCTGTGCTCCACAACAGGAGAGGCCACAACAGTGAGAGGCCCGCGTACTGCAAAAAAAAAAAAAACGGCTAACTTTATGTTATGTGAATTTCACATCAACAAAAAATTTTAAAGTCACTTTTAAGGAGATGTGTTTCCAAGGGCACTTTACATATCCTAGTAGATGGCCCAGACTAATACTTTCAACAAATTGGAAAGAGATTATTCACAGGGCTCTCATGATCTTACATACACTGAGTATCATCAGAATCTTCCTCATGTTCCTTACACTTCCTGGTGTCAACACTCTGATGTGGGGTCAGGCTCCACCTGGGCTTAGCACATTGAAGCTTCCTACATGTCACTTGTATCTATGGCCTTTCTCCCTCTATCAGTCTTCTTGACACTGAACAAATCCAGAATTTCACATTCACTGTATTTAAGGGTTCTCTCCACCCCTGTGAATTTTTACTTGTGTACTCCCTGATGCTTGTTGTGAATTTTGACTAAAGGTTTTTCCACACTCATAACATTTGTGGGGTGCTATGGACTAAATTGTGTCCTCTCAAAATTCATGTTGACCCCTTATTCTCAATGTGTCTACATTTGGAGATATGGCATGCAAGGGATAAGGTTAAATGAGGTCAGAAAGGTAGGGCCCTGATAGGGTTTGTACTTTATAAGAAGAAGAGACCAGAGCTTACTCTCTTTCTGATGCTGCTGTGTGAGCACACAGCAAGAAGGCAGCAGTATGAAAGCCAGGAAGAGAGCCCTCACCAGGAACCAAATCAGCCAGTACCCTAATTTTAACTTCCCAGCTTTGAAAACTGTGAGAAATAAATTTCTGTTGTTTAAGTCACCAGTCGATGGTATTTTGTTATGGCAGCCCTAGCAGACTAATACAGATTTTGGTACTGACAGTGGGGTGCTGCTGTAACAAATTCCTAAAACTGTGGACATGGCTTTGAAACTGTATGATGGGTAGAGATTGGAAGAATTTTGTGGTGCATGCTAGAAAAATCTGAGATTGACATGAAGGGACTGTTGGTAGAAATACAAACATTAAAGGTGATTTTTATGAGGGCTCAGAAAGAGAAGAGCTGAAAAGAAAAGTTCCACCTTCTTAGAGAATACATGAATAATCATGGAAAAAATGACGGCAGACGAAGAGGCAAGAGACTTTTTCTTCCCTCTTGGTTTCCTGGTGCGCGAGGAGAGGGGATTAAGAGCGCTGCTTTAAAGGGCTCCACAGACGGGCGTGAGTCGCGACTGAAAACGCGGAGCCCAGAGATGGGTGTGGGGCGCTGGGGCTGCTGCTGCCGCCGCCAAGAAGCCTGTGTGCGAGCGCAGGTCACTGCCCACACCGCCCTTCCAGGAGCCTGTGCAGCCCGCCACTGCCGGGGTCCCGGGATCCAGGGGCGGCTTCCCTGGGAGAACGCACGGTGCGCCTCGGGCTGGTGCAACGTCACGCCGAACTTTGCCGCTGCAGGCTCGCCCCGCACTCCGTGCCACTCCCTCCCGCCCGGCCTGAGTGAGCCAGAGTCCCCGAAGAGGCTGCTCCTTTAACCCTGTCCTGCCTGAGCGAAGAACAGACGCCCTCCGGCGACCTACACGCAGAGGCGGGGCCAAATCCAAAGCTGAGACCCAGGAGCTGTGAGAACAAAGAAGAGAAAGGGAAACCTCTCCCAGCAGCCTCAGAAGCAGCGGATTAAAGCTCCACAATCAACTTGATGTACCCGGCATCTGTGGAATACATGAATAGACAACACATCATCCCAAATTGAGGAGCCCGGAGTCAGTGCTGTGCCTCTGAGGTGGGAGAGCCAACTTCAGGACACTGGTCCACAAGAGACCTCCCAGCTCCACATAATATCAAACGGCAAAAATCTTCCAGAGATCTCCATCTCAACACCAGCACCCAGCTTCACTCAACGACCAGCAAGCTACAGTGCTGGACACCCTAAGCCAAACAACTAGCAAGACAGGAACACAACGCCACCCATTAGCAGAGAGGTGGCCTAAACTCATAAAAAGTCTGCAGACACCCCAAAACACACCACCAGACGTGGACCTGCCCACCAGAAAGACAAGATCCAGCCTCATCCACCAGAACACAGGCACTAGTCCCCTCCACCAGGAAGCCTACACAACCCACTAAACCAACCTTAGCCACTGGGGACAGACACCAAAAACAACGGGAACTACGAACCTGCAGCCTGCAAAAAGGAGACCCCAAACACAGTAACATAAGCAAAATGAGAAGACAGAAAAACACACAGCAGGTGAAGGAGCAAGATAAAAACCTACCAGACCTAACAAATGAAGAGGTAATAGGCAGTCTACCTGAAAAAGAATTCAGAATAATGATGGTAAAGATGATCCAAGATTCTATTTCCAAGATCCAAAATCTTGGAAATAGAATAGACAAAATGCAAGAAACAGTTAACAAGGACCTAGAAGAACTAAAGATGAATCAAGCATCGATTAAAAACACAATACATGAAATAAAAAATACTCTAGACGGGATCAATAGCAGAATAACTGAGGCAGAAGAACGGATAAGTGAGGTGGAAGATAAAATAGTGGAAATAACTGCTGCAGAGCAAAATAAAGAAAAAAGAATGAAACGAACAGAGGACAGTCTCAGAGACCTCTGGGACAACATTAAACGCACCAACATTCGAATTATAGGGGTTCCAGAAGAAGAAGAGAAAAAGAAAGGGACTGAGAAAATATTTGAAGAGATTATAGTTGAAAACTTCCCTAATATGGGAAAGGAAATAGTTAATCAAGTCCAGGAGGCACAGAGAGTCCCATACAGAATAAATCCAAGGAGAAATACGCCAAGACACATATTAATCAAACTGTCAAAAATTAAACACAAAGAAATCATATTAAAAGCAGCAAGGGAAAAAAAACAAATAACACACAAGGGAATCCCCATCAGAATAACAGCTGATCTCTCAGCAGAAACTCGACAAGCCAGAAGGGAGTGGCAGGACATAATTAAAGTGATGAAGGAGAAAAACCCGCAACCAAGATTACTCTACCCAGCAAGGATCTCATTCAGATTTGATGGAGAAATTAAAACGTTTACAGACAAGCAAAAGCTGAGAGAGTTCAGCACCACCAAACCAGCTTTACAACAAATGCTAAAGGAACTTCTCTAGGCAAGAAACACAACAGAAGTAAAAGACCTACAATAATGAACCCAAAACAATTAAGAAAATGGGAACAGGAACATACATATCCATAATTACCTTAAATGTAAATGGACTAAATGCTCCCACCAAAAGGCACAGATTGGCTGAATGGATACAAAAACAAGACCCATATATATGCTGTCTACAAGAGACCCACTTCAGACCTAGAGACACATACAGACTGAAAGTAAGGGGATGGAAAAAGATATTCCATGCAAATGGAAACCAAAAGAAAGCTGGAGTAGCAACTCTCATATCAGACAAAATAGACTTTAAAATAAAGACTACTAGAAGAGACAAAGAAGGACACTACATAATGATCAAGGGATCGATCCAAGAAGAAGATATAACAATTGTAAATATTTATGCACCCAACATAGGAGCACCTCAATACATAAGGCAAATACTAACAGCCATAAAAGGAGAAATCAACAGTAACACAATCATAGTAGGGGACTTTAACACCCCACTTTCACCAATGGACAGATCATCCAAAATGAAAATAAATAAGGAAACACAAGCTTTAAATGATACATTAAACAAGATGGACTTAATTGATATTTATAGGACATTCCATCCAAAAACAACAGAATACACATTTTTCTCAAGTGCTCATGGAACGTTCTCCAGGATAGATCATATCTTGGGTCACAAATCAAGCCTTGGTAAATTTAAGAAAATTGAAATTGTATCAAGTATCTTTTCCGACCACAATGCTATGAGACTAGATATCAATTACAGGAAAAGAGCTGTAAAAAATACAAACACATGGAGGCTAAACAATACACTACTTAATAACGAAGTGATCACTGAAGAAATCAAAGAGGAAATTAAAAAATACCTAGAAACAAATGACAATGGAGACACGACGACCCAAAACCTATGGGATGCAGCAAAAGCAGTTCTAAGAGGGAAGTTTATAGCAATACAATCCCACCTTAAGAAACAGGAAACATCTCGAATAAACAACCTAACCTTGCACCTAAAGCAATTAGAGAAAGAAGAACAAAAACATCCCAAAGTTAGCAGAAGGAAAGAAATCATAAAAATCAGATCAGAAATAAATGAAAAAGAAATGAAGGAAACGATAGCAAAGATCAATAAAACTAAAAGCTGGTTCTTTGAGAAGATAAACAAAATTGATAAACCATTAGCCAGACTCATCAAGAAAAAAAGGGAGAAGACTCAAATCAATAGAATTAGAAATGAAAAAGGAGAAGTAACAACTGACACTGCAGAAATACAAAAGATCATGAGAGATTACTATAAGCAACTCTATGCCAATAAAATGGACAACCTGGAAGAAATGGACAAATTCTTAGAAATGCACAACCTGCCAAGACTGAATCAGGAAGAAATAGAAAATATGAACAGACCAATCACAAGCACTGAAATTGAAACTGTGATTAAAAATCTTCCAACAAACAAAAGCACAGGACCAGATGGCTTCACAGGCGAATTCTATCAAGCATTTAGAGAAGAGCTAACACCTATCCTTCTCAAATGCTTCCAAAATATAGCAGAGGGAGGAACACTCCCAAACTCATTCTACGAGGCCACCATCACCTTGATACCAAAACCAGACAAGGATGTCACAAATAAAGAAAACTACAGGCCAATATCACTGATGAACATAGATGCAAAAATCCTCAACAAAATACTAGCAAACAGAATCCAACAGCACATTAAAAGGATCATACACCATGATCAAGTGGGGTTTATTCCAGGAATGCAAGGATTCTTCAATATACGCAAATCAATCAACGTGATACACCATATTAACAAATTGAAGGAGAAAAACCATATGATCATCTCAATAGATGCAGAGAAAGCTTTTGACAAAATTCAACACCCATTTATGATAAAAACCCTGCAGAAAGTAGGCATAGAGGGAACTTTCCTCAACATAATAAAAGCCATATATGACAAACCCACAGCCAGCATCGTCCTCAATGGTGAAAAACTGAAACCATTTCCACTAGGATCAGGAACAAGACAAGGTTGCCCACTCTCACCACTCTTATTCAACCTAGTTTTGGAAGTTTTAGCCACAGCAATCAGAGAAGAAAAGGAAATAAAAGGAATCCAAATCGGAAAAGAAGAAGTAAAGCTGTCACTGTTTTGCAGATGACATGATACTATACATAGAGAATCCTAAAGATGCTACCAGAAAACTACTAGAGTTAATCAATGAATTTGGTCAAGTTGCAGGATACAAAATTAATGCACAGAAATCTCTGGCATTCCTATATACTAATGATGAAAAATCTGAAAGTGAAATCAAGGAAACACTCCCATTTACCATTGCAACAAAAAGAATAAAATATCTAGGAATAAACCTACCTAAGGAGACAAAAGACCTGTATGCAGAAAATTATAAGACACTGATGAAAGAAATTAAAGATGATACAAATAGATGGAGAGATGTACCATGTTCTTGGATTGGAAGAATCAACATTGTGAAAATGACTCTACTACCCAAAGCAATCTACAGATTCAATGCAATCCCTATCAAACTACCACTGGCATTTTTCACAGAACTAGAACAAAAAATTTCACAATTTGTATGGAAACACAAAAGACCCCGAATAGCCAAAGCAATCTTGAGAACGAAAAATGGAGCTGGAGGAATCAGGCTCCCTGACTTCAGACTATACTACAAAGCTACAGTCATCAAGACAGTATGGTACTGGCACAAAAACAGAAAGATAGATCAATGGAACAGGATAGAAAGCCCAGAGTTAAACCCACGGACATATGGTCACCTTATCTTTGATAAAGGAGGCAGGAATGTACAGTGGAGAAAGGACAGTCTCTTCAATAAGTGGTGCTGGGAAAACTGGATAGGAACATGTAAAAGTATGAGATTAGATCACTCCCTAACACCATACACAAAAATAAGCTCAAAATGGATTAAAGACCTAAATGTAAGGCCAGACACTATCAAACTCTTAGAGGAAAACATAGGCAGAGCACTCTATGACATAAATCACAGCAAGATCCTTTTTGACCCACCTCCTAGAGAAATGGAAATAAAGACAAAAATAAACACATGGGACCTAATGAAACTTCAAAGCTTTTGCACAGCAAAGGAAACCATAAACAAGACCAAAAGACAACCCTCAGAATGGGAGAAAATATTTGCAAATGAAGCAACTGACAAAGGATTAATCTCCAAAATTTATAAGCAGCTCATGCAGCTCAATAGCAAAAAAACAAACAACGCAATCCAAAAATGGGCAGAAGACCTAAACAGACATTTCTTCACAGAAGATATACAGACTGCCAACAAACACATGAAAGGATGCTCAACATCTTTACTCATTAGAGAAATGCAAATCAAAACTACAATGAGATATCATCTCACACCAGTCAGAATGGCCATCATCAAAAAATCTAGAAACAATAAATGCTGGAGAGGGTGTGGAAAAAAGGGAACACTCTTGCACTGCTGGTGGGAATGTGAATTGGTACAGCCGCTATGGAGAACGGTATGGAGGTTCCTTAAAAAACTACAAATAGAACTACCATATGACCCAGCAATCCCACTACTGGGCATATACCCTGAGAAAACCATAATTCAAAAAGAGACATGTACCAAAATGTTCATAGCAGCCCTATTTACAATAGCCTGGAGATGGAAACAACCTAAGTGTCCATCATCGGATGAATGGATAAAGAAGATGTGGCACATATATACAATGGAATATTACTCATCCATAAAAAGAAATGAAATTGAGCTATTTGTAATGAGGTGGATAGACCTAGAGTCTGTCATACAGAGTGAAGTAAGTCAGAAAGAGAAAGACAAATACTGTATGCTGACACATATATATGGAATTTAAGAAAAAAAAATGTCATGAAGAACATAGGGGTAAGACAGGAATAAAGACACAGACCTACTAGAGAATGGACTTGAGGATATGGGGAGGGGGAAGGGTAAGCTGTGACAAAGTGAAAGAGCGGCATGGACATATATACACTACCAAACGTAAGGTAGATAGCTAGTGGGAAGCAGCCGCATAGCACAGGGAGATCAGCTTGGTGCTTTGTGACTGCCTGGAGGGGTGGGATAGGGAGGGTGGGAGGGAGACGCAAAAGGGAGGGGATATGGAAACATATGTATATGTATAACTGATTAAATTTGTTATAAGGCAAAAAATTAAAAAAAAAAAAAAACACTATGCTGAGTGAAAGACACCAGTCATAAAATACCACATATTGTATGATTCCATTTATGTGAAATGCCCAGAATAATCAAATTCATAGAGACAGAAAGTAAATTAGTGGTTGCCAGGGGCAGTAGGGAGGCAGGAATGGAGAATGACTATTAATGGTTACAAATTTCTGGAACTTCCCTGATGGTCCAGCGGCTAAGACTTGCACTTGCACTGCAAGGGGCGTGGGTTCGATCCCTGGTTGGGAAACTAAGATCCTGCATGCCGTGTGATGCAGCCAAAAAATAAAAAAAAATTTTTTTTAATTTAAAAATTGTTACAAATTTATTTTTAGAGTGAAGAGAATGTTCTGTAACTAAATCATGGTGAAAGTTGCACAACTTTGTGGGTATACTTAAAACCACTGACCTGTATATTTTTAAAGGGTAAATTTTGCGATCTGTATTATATCTCAATAAAGCTGCTTTATTAAAAAAAAAATGACGGCAGAAATATAGATGTTAAAGGACATTCTGGTGATGTCTCAGATGGAAATGAGGAACAGGTTACTGGAAACTGGAGGAAAGGTGAACCTTGCTATAAAGTGGCAAAGAACTCGAGTGAACTGTGTTCTAGTGTTCTGTGGAAGGTTGAACTTGTGAGTGATGAGACTGGATATTTAACTGAGATTTCAAAGCAGTGTTAAGGAGTGGCTTGGTTCCTCCTGACTACTTATGATAAAACGTGAAAGAAGAGAGATGAATTGAAGAAGGAATTGTTAAGTAAAAATGAACCCATACTAAAGATTGGAAAATTCTTAACTTATCTACATTGTAAAAAAAGAGAGAGAAAACTTGTTCTGAGGAGAACACTGAGGGCATGTCTGAACAATTTGATAAGATAATTAGTATGGGTGTGAACCATGAATTTAATCAGCCATCTCAGCAGACGCCAGGAAGAGATGGAAGTATACCCACAAAAACACTGCAGCTGGGACTAAAGTAGGCACAGAAAATGGGATGAAACAGGAAGAGTGTGAATATGTATTATCCTTCAAGGAAAGAGAGGCTATTTGTAAGTTGTCAGGTCCTCTAATCCCACCACAGGCCCAGGGGGCAAGGCTGCCACTCCTTGCTCACAGCATGGCCCTCTCAGAAAGCCACAGAGGCAGGGTCACACCTCTGGGCCGAAGGGGTACTGCCAATCTAGTGGGCCTGGAGAGTAGAACGTCAATCCAGTGGGTTATTCTCCAGCCTTAGGATCTAATACAATTTACCTTGCTAGGTTTGGACTTATTTAGAATCCTTCACCCTATCTTCCTTCTGATTTCTCCCTTTTAGAATGGGAATGTGTATCCTACTCCTGTCCATTTTATTTTGCAAGTACATAACTTACCTGGTTTCACAGGTTCACAACTGGAGAGGAATTTTACCTTAGGGAAATGGTACCTTTACTCATGTCTCACCTGTATCTGATTTAGATATTTAGATGAGGCTTTGGGCTTTAAATTTGATGCTGGTATGAGTTAAGATCTGGGGGGCTGTTAAGACGAAATAATGTATGTTCATGTCAGAAGGACATGAATTTTGAAGGGCCGGGGGTGGAATGCCATGGAGTGAATTATGTCCCACAAAATTATGTTGAAGCCTTAAACCCCAATTTGGTTGTATTTAGAGATGGGGCCTCTAAGAAAGTATTGAGGCTAAGTGAGGTCATAAGGGTGGGGCCCTGATCCAATAGGAATGGTGCCTCATAAGAGGAAGAGATACCAGAACTCTGTCTCTGCCATACGAACACACAGCAAGAAGCCAGCCATCTACAAGCCAGGAAGAATCCTCACCAGGAACTGAATTGGCTACACCTGGATCTTAGATTTTCCAGCCCCCAGAACTGTGATAAAATAAAATTTCTGTTGTTTAGGTCAACTAGTGTGTGATACTCTTTTATGGCAGCCCTAGCAGTCTAATACAGAGGGTTTCTCTCCATTATAAACTTCCTGATGCTGAATAAGATTTGCAATTTGACAAAAGGCTTTCCCACACTTATCACATCCATAGAGTTTCTCACCAGTGGGGATTCTGTAGTGGTAATGATGGTAGAAGCTCTGGCGGAAGCACTCCCTATAGATACTACATTTGTATGGCTTCTTTCCCATGCTGTAACTTCTTTGGTGCTGGCCAAGTTGTGAGTTCAAACAGAAGCCCCTCCCACATTTATCACATCTGTAGGGCTTCTCTCTGAAGTAGATTCTTTGGTGTTGGGTTAGATATAAGCTACAGATAAAGGATTTCCCACACACCTTACACTCATAGGGCTTCTCCCTATGAGTTTGTAAGTTTGCCTATTGGAACAAGGTATGAGTTCTAACTAAAGGCTATCTATCTCACATTTACCAGATTTTTAAGTTTCTCTCCCAAATGAATGCTCTGGTGCTGAAAGAGATTTGAGATGGATTTAAATCCTTTCTTTTCCTATACTGTTACATCCATAGGGTTTCTCTCCAGTGTGAAATCTCTAATGCTGAAGATTAGAATTTTGACTGAAGCTTTTAAAATATTCAATACACTTGTAAAGTTTCTCTCCAGTATGAATCCTCTGATACTAAGTAAGTTTTGAGCTTTCAATGAAGCATTTACTTCCATTATCACACACATAGGGTTTCTCACCAAAATGAATTTTCTGATGTTGCCCGAGTTCATAATTGAATCTGAAGCCTCTGCCATAAATGACACAATTGTGGGTTCTTTTTCCTGAAGTATCACTCTCCTTGTAGGAAAGTCTGAGTTTAGACTGATGTTGCTCCTACACTCATCAAATCCCTTGGTTCTTGTTCCTGCAGAATTTGGGGAGGCATGGTAACTTGCCAGAAATACAAGAGAATTACTCAGGGAGGGTCTTGGAGGAATGTAACCTGAGCCAATGTTACAAGCTTTCCCCAAACCAGGCTCCCAAGGACCATGCCTCAAGACCATCCCCAGTACCAAGAAGGAACCATTATCTGAGATTTCTTTCACAAAATAAGATGGTTTGTCTCCATCTTTATTGCAGAATTACCTGTTTTGATTTAGGTTGTATACATGAATTTTCTCCTATTCAACATTAGTCCACTGAAGGCAGAGCCTATGATGTTTCTGTCCTGAAGTTCTTTCTCATTAGGCAAAGGAGATCTTGCTTTTGGGTGCAATGTGCCTGATACCAAAGTAATTCAGATAAAGTCCAGAGTGGCTCATCAGCCAATTGGCAAGCTAGCACTGTGGCCACATGTAGCTGCCTCTATCCCAGTCTAAGAAAGTAAGCAGGTGATGGCTCTGGGGTGTACATTCCAGTCACTTCCCAACTGCTAATCCTTGTAACCTCATCATCAAATCACAGACCATGAGCTTCCCCAACAAGGAACAGAAAGTCAAGTGAGAGAGAGAACATGGGGGCCCAATCAGCAATACTCTGTCTTCCTCTCAGTTCCTCTGGGGACACTGCATGGGTCTCCAAGTTGGATGCCAGGGGTGGGGCTAGCACAGAGACCCTAGCCCCAGAAGTGGTGGAGGGCACTGCTAGAGGGCTGGCAAGGGAGAACTACCCAGGTTAGCCTCCCACAAGCTTTGATATGTTGTATTTCCATCATCACTCTGTTCTAATTTCTCTTACAATTTCTTCTTTGATGTAAGGATTAGTAAAGAGTGTGTTGTTTAATTTCCAATATTTTAAATTTATATTATTGTTGACTTCTAATACAATTCTCTTAAGTCATAGAATATACTTTGTATTCTTTAACTCTTTTTAAATTTATTAAGACTTCCTTTATAGACCCCCCATGTAGTCTGTCTTGGTGAGCACACCAAATGTACTTGAAAAGAATGTGTATTCTACAGTTGTAGGCTGCAGTGTTCTACAATTATCAACCAGGATAACACAGTCGTTAGTTTTCTTCAGATCATCTATGTCTTTACTAATTTTTTACCAAGTTGTTCTATCAATTACTCAAAAGGGGGCCTTTTTCTCCCTTTAATTCTGACAATTATTTTGAAGCTTTGTTATTTTGAAGTTATATACACACATAACTCTTATGTCTTCCTGATGAAGTGACTCCTTTATCATTCCGAAATGGTCTTCTTTCCCTCTGTCTTGAAGTTGATTTTATCTGATAGCTGATAGTGAGTGCTATGTTTTCCTTTCCTCATTGGGCATAGTTAATGTAGAGACTTTAAAGTCCTTGTCTGATAATTTCATCCACAGGGTGAATTATGGTATGTAAACTATATATCAAAAAAATTAAAATTTATAAGATGAGTAAGATTCAGAATAGTTGAGGAAAAAGCAGAGGGTTAAGAATCAAGATGAGGCATGTAGGGAGGAAGGGAACACAGATGCCATGAGCAGAAGAGGGAGAAAGCCTATGATATGGGTAGGGTAAAACATCTGGCAGGAGGGAAAGGTAAGCTAGTGGTAGAATAGAGAGCAGAGGTGTTAGAACATCTTGTGGATGGTTTTGAAAGCAGACAAAAGAACATAGATACTCTACTATAGAGTTGTAGCTCATATGATTTAAAACACTCATGTCTCTTCACTTGGCCATATTTTGTGGTAAGTCCAAAATTCATTTCATGAACAAAACTTCCTAAAGAAATAGGTTCTCAAACATTGAGAACAGGTTAAATTTCCAATGACTGAGAAACAGTGGGATGGAATAGTGAAAACCTGTGAATACTTTTTTTTTATTAGTTTCTGCTTTATAACAAAGTGAATCAGTCATACATACACATCTGTTCCCATATCCCTTCCTGTGAATACTTTTAACCTGTAGAGTCATTGATTTCAATATGAATGTTTGTGGTTTCTTCACTTTAAATGTATGACAGTAGGGTAGTCACTAGTTTTAATACACTACAATTTTATCATTAAAATCAGTCAGATGCACACAGACCAAAAATATTAATTAAATTCAAGTGATAGGAATAATTGAAATGTCTATCAATAGATAAATGAATAAACAAAATGTCCCATAGCCATACAATGGAATACTATTCAACCTTAAAGCAGAATGAATTACTGATTTGGGCTACAATGCAGATGAATCCTGAAAATATTATGCTAAGTGAAAGAAAACAGACACAAAAGACCACATATTATATGAGTCCATTTATATGAAATATCCAGAACAACCAAATCTATAAAAATAGTTTAGTGGTTGTCAAGAGCTGGGGGAGGGGAGAATGGAGAGTGACTCCTAATGCGTGCAGGGTTTCTTTGGGGTGGGGGTGGGTCTGAAAACATTATGGAATTAGATAGTGGTGAATGTTGCACAACTTTGTGAATATATTAAAATCTACTGAATTGTACCCTTTAAAAGGGCAAATTTTATTGGAAATGAATTATATGTCAATGAAAACTTTTCAAAATATTTAATTCCAGTGATAGGTAAACCCCTAAAAAAGTTGGAAGTCTTATAAGAATGGAGGCTGTGCTATAGGTAACACTGTCTGTAAACCATCAAAGGCTCCTGCACACAGCAGACATTCAAAAAATTTTGAGATTAAATTAAAAAGTGCTAATTTCCTACTAGTTAATAGCCTCTAGGTACAACCTCCTTCTATGTCACAACTCTAATGCATATTCCAATTTCTCCTCTCAGGTAAAAGCCCTTAGGAAAAAATGCCTAAATGTCATGATGTATATATAGGTCAGAATATTCTATATAATTCAGAACTGACATATAACAAAGTACCTGAAAATGCAATTTAAAGAACCCTAAAATATATAATTTCTATGCCTCAAATAACAAACATAAAAACAAGCAAACCCCTTTGTTCTGTTGTACTTTCAAAGTAAGTTAAGATTGGGTCCATTTATGAAACAGCTATGTTATAAGTGTCTTACATTTGCAGGTATGGAAACCTCATCTTAAAAAACAAACCTACTCAGATGCTCATGCCCTGGAATCAATTTTTCATGAATGAATAAAAGAAAAAAGTGTATACTGAGAAATGTTGGTCATAGATAGGATAAGGTTCAGGGTGTGCTAAGGATCCCACAGGAAGTGGCAGAATAGGGACAGGAAAAGTAATGCTCCATTTTGGCCAAGAATGCTTCTATATTAACATCAGAAATGGTAAAGTGAAACATACAAAAGAAAAGCCACCCCCCCCCACCCTGGGAACATTCTGAATTGCATACACTACATAAACATTTTCTCTCAAAGGTATAAAAGATTTGACAACTGAGGGACATACAGCCCTCAACGATATCTGATAACATCAAAAACAATCATTTTTAACTGATACAGTAACAGACAAATATCCACTATATGAGCTCAGTATTAAGATCAAGTTCAGATCTTACAAAAAAATTCTACACTTGTCATATTTTTAGGACAGGCAAAGCAAAACTTAATTAGTCCAACTGACACTATTTTTGGTAATTGATATAATCAGCATAAGCATCCCACCTGGCATCTGTTTAGGTGGTCAGTAAATGTTAACTCCATTTGATTACATCAAGTTCACAATATGCCTAGTCTCAGGGATTAGAAAATCTTCCCTTCGGGACATACATTCATTCGATTACTATTTATGGCAAATTCCTTCTCAGAATCCTTCAAAACCGAACTTGTTCCAGGTTCAAGTCCACACTCCTCAGCCTGGCTTTCAGGATTCTGGCTGAACTACTTCCATCCAGGCTCAGAGGGGGTGAAAGCAAAGCCTTCAAGGGCAAGGCAAGTAATGAACGAATCAGGCACCTCAGCCATGGGGTTAAGGGGCACAAGGGGGTGTGACAACACCACGGAGAAGCCGTTTGGCTCCAGCTACTTGTCATACACACCAAGAGTGTGGACTCAGGACTTAGGTGTAATCTTCCAATTTTTAAGTGTGGAAAACCCAAATATAATGCATGGGGTCAGCCAAACTAAGTCTACCCATGAATCACCAGCAGACAGCAGATCAGCATCCTCACCTCTAAACAGAGAAAAATGATGTGACGAAAGGCCACTGACTGCTCCAAGCTTCCCATATGATGAGGGACAGCCTGCAGGTCACCTGCTCTCTGAGACATGCTAGGATTCCAGCCACATTCCCACAGGAATGCATTCCCTCAGCTCTTTAACTTGTCAAATCTGTCAGGGGCAGCTCAGGCGGCTCCTTCCTTGAAAGCCTTCCTTCCCTTTTTTAGGCCTTGGGAATCACTGGGCACATAAGCATGATTGTGTTTTAACTGTGTTGATTAACACTTTACTACTTGATGAATGCATAGGTCATGAATGGAGCAGGAGTCTGAGAAAAGGCTCCAGTTAAGATGAACCCCACCTCCAAGATCAGGGCTAGGTACCAACAAGGCAGCTCCAAGACAAGAAAAGGCAATGGGTCCATCCTGCAAGAGCTAGGAAGAAATTTCAGGACTCACCTCATCCCTGGTTGTCAGGAGCCCTGGGGCCATAGTCTTGGTCTGCTGAGTGCTCTTCCTAGAGAAGAGTCAAGTTGCAGAGGCAGAGCTGGGGAAAGAGAAGAGAAGTGAGGGGGTGCTTGGGAGAAGTACCCTTCTATCCAGCCTCCCAGTTCAGCAGAGGCAAGAAGGAGATAGGAAGGCAGGTTGCAGAGGGCATCAGAGCCATCCATTCTTAACCAGTGTGTCCTGTAAATAAGGCTCCCAGAGCTGGGCCAGCAGCAGGTTTAGTCCCAATCTCCAGTTGGGAAATGAAGTCCACAGCCCCAGCAGTTGGATGAGACTCCATTAAGTCACTGTGTGGACTCTTATTAAGAGGAAAGGGCCTCACAGTGCCCACAGATGAGCATTCACGTTGAGAAATAAAGTGACCTATCATAGTGAAAATAGAAGCTCCCCATCCACATCAGCCCTGAGGCCAAAGGACAAGGCCTAGGAAATTCAAAACAGAAAGACCACTACAGCTCAGGACAGAATGTAGGTTTGGGGGACGGGGGAACTTGAAGCACGGTAGAAGCCATAACCTGGCTGCACCTTCCCCTTCACTTATATACCCAAGATTTGAAATGTGACTTGAAATTTAAGAATGGGCAGTCATAAAATACCCTAGGTCTTCAACAAGTCAATTTCATGACAAAATTTTTAAGAGGAGAGATTGTCCTTAATGCAAATCCACTTAAGAGATAAACCATTCTTCAGATGTCATCTATTAGTCTTGACTGACTAGTCTGCACAAATGAACTGAAAAACATTTTGGGGACTATGAAGGCCAATTCAAATGAACTGGGTATTAGATGATGTTAGATAATTATTGTGAATATTGTTAGGTAGGATCATGAGATTCTGGATATAGAGAAAAACAAGTCACAATTAAGAAATGATGCTGAAGTACTGAGGGCGAACTGACATAATTTGCAATTTTTAAAAAACATGAAGATTTCAACAAGTTAATAGCATAAAAAGAGGGAGGTCTTATGGAATAAAAGGAAGACTTAAGTGACACAGCAATCAAATACAATGTGTGGACCTTGTTTAGACATTTTGGAGGCAATCAAGGAAATAAGAACACTGATAAGATATTAGATGACATTAAAGAATCAATATTAATTTTGTTAGGATTAGGCTAAAAATGGGCTGTGCTGATACTCTCTGCAAATAATTGTGGCTATGCTTAAATAAAAAGTGCAAAATCTACAACTAACATCATATTTAATGCTGAGAAACTAGATGCTATCCACTAAGATCAAAAACAAGGCAAGAATGTCACCTTTCACCACTCCTATTCAACACCATGCTGGAATTCCAAGCTAATGTAAGAAGATAAGAAAGGGAAATAAAAGGTATACTGTTTGGGAAGGAAGAAATAAAACTGTCTTTGTCTGCAGATGACCTGATTGTCTATGCAGAAAATCCCAAAGAATCAACAAGAAATTTCTAGAACAAGTGATATATCAAAGCTGCAGGATAGGGCCTCCCTGGTGGCGCAGTGGTTGGGAGTCCGCCTGCCGATGCAGGGGATACGGGTTCGTGCCCCGGTCTGGGAGGATCCCATATGCCGCAGAGCGGCTGGGCCCGTGAGCCATGGCCGCTGGGCCTGCGCGTCCGGAGCCTGTGCTCCGCAACGGGAGAGGCCGCAACAGTGAGAGGCCCGCATACCGCAAAAAAAAAAAAAAAAAAAAAAAAAAGCTGCAGGATACAAGGTTAATATACAAAAATCAACTGCTTTCCTATACCAGCCATGAACAGATGGATTTTAAAATCAACATTAGCACCCAGAAAAATGAAATACTTAGGTAGAAATCTTTTTAAATTTTTCATATAAGATCTATATGAGGAAAACTACAAAACTCTGCTGAAAAAAAATCAAAGATCTAATAAAATGGATAGTCCATATTATGGATAGGGAGACCTGATATTGTTAAGATGTCAGTTCTTCCCAACTTGATCTATACATTCAATCCATTAAAATCCCAGCAAGTTACTTTGAAGATATCAACAAACTGGTTCTAAAGTTTATACAGAAAGGCAAGGGCCAACACAATACTGAAGAACAACAAAGTCAGAAGACTGACGTGACCAGATTTTGCAACTTACTATAAAGCTACAGGAATTAAGAAAGTGTGGTATTGGCAAAAAATAAATTTAAAAAATAGACAAACGGATCAATGGAACAGAATAGAGAGCATAGAAATAGACACATAAATAAAGTCAACTGAGCAAGGAAAAATTAATGGAGAAAGGACTATCTTTTCAATAAATGGCAGTACTGGAACAACTGAACATCCACATACACAGACCTTGTACCTGCCATAAAAATTAACTCAAAATGGATAGCAGGGACTTCCCTGGTGGCACAGTGGTTAAGAATCCTCCTGCCAATGCAGGAGACACGGGTTCGAGCCCTGGTCTAGGAAGATCCCACATGCTGTGGAGCAACAAAGCCCGTGCGCCACAACTACCGAGCCTGTGCTCTAGAGCCCGCGAGCCACAACTACTGAGCCTGCGTGCCACAACTACTGAAGCCTGTGTGCCTAGAGCCTGTGCTCTAGAACAAGAGAAGCCACCACCATAAGAAGCCTGCGCACTGCAACAAAAACCCAACACAGCCATTAATTAATTAATTAATTGATTGATTTTTTAAAAATTCATAGCAGAGCTAAAGGTAAAATATGAAACTATAAAACTCCTAGAAAATAACATGGGAGAAAATTTAGGTGACCAGGGACTTGGCAGTGTCTCTTTAGATATAACACCAGAGACACAACCAATGAAAGAAAAATATTGATACGGTGGATTCTGTTAGGATTAAAAGACTTCTGTTCCGCAAAAGATACTGGCAAGAAAATAAAAAGTCAAGTCATAGACTGGAAAAAATACAGGAAGGAAAAAAATGAGAGTGGAAAAGAGAAACAATCATAATCACAGTTAAAAAAACTTGATACACCTCTCAGTAAATGAAAAAGCAAACTAACAGTAAAGAAGAAAAACAGAAGGTTTAAAAAATACTATCAGGCAGTATTGATCAAATTGACATTTATAGAATGCTAAGCCCTCCAAGGGCACAAAGAATATTAACCAAGGAAAATGACATTCCAAGGCATATAAAACAAGTCACCAATTTCAAAGGCCTGAAACTTAAAAAGAGTATGTTCTTTGCCCAAGATGGAATTAAAGTAGGAATCAGTAAAGCAATACTGGTCTAAAGGAGATATGGATGAAAGAAAAAATTCCATGGGACATTTAGAAATACTTTTAACTGAATGATTTAATAAACACAACATATCAAAACATATGACAACTAACCAAATTTGTGATATAGATCTATTACAGGTGTATTGTGTCTCCTATGAAATTCATATGTGAATTCATAGCCTCCAGTGCCTTAGAATGTGATTGTATTTTTAGAAAGGTCTTCAACGAGGTAATTAGGTTAAAATGGCATTATTAGGGTGGGCCCTAATCCAATATAACTGGTGTCCTTATAAGAGGAAATTTGAACACAGACAGGTCCAGAGGGAAGCCCATGTAAACAGGGAGAAGACAGCCAGCTATAAGCCAAAGAAGGGCCTCAGAAAAAACCAACACTGCCAACACCTTGATCTTTAACTTCTAGCCTCAGAATTGAGAGAACATCAGTCTCTGTCGCTTAAGCTACCCAGTCTGTGGTGATTATGGCAATTCTCGCAGCAAACACAGCAGCTAAGGCAGTTCTTAAAGGGAAACTTATAGCTTTCAATGAATACACCAGACAAGTTTTAATTTAAGAAAACAACTCCAGCTCCCACCTTAAGACGCTAGGAAATTAAAAGGAAAAAAAAGAAGAAACTAATGAAGAGGAAAAAATAACAATGAAACTCCAAAGAAAATTAAAAAGCCAAAGGTTGATTATTTGCAAATATTAAAATTGCTAAACCCCAGGCCTGAAACCGTATAACGCCTAGAAGGAAACATAGGGGAGAAGCTTCATGACATTGGAATAGGCAATAATTTCTTGGATATAACATGAAAAGCACAAGCAACAAAAGCAAAAATAGACAAATGAGACTACGTTAAACTTAAAAACTTCTGTGCAGCAAGGGAACAAACAACAAAGTGAAAAGGCAATTTATGGAATGAAAGAAAATAGATGCAAACCATGTATCAGATAAAGGGTTAATATCCCGAATATATAAAGAACTCCAGCTCACTAACAAAAAACATATATATATCCAGACTAAAAAATGGACTAAGGACTTAAATAAACAGCATATAGCCAACAGCATATGAAAAGATGCTAAGCATTACAAATTATCAGGGAAATACAAATCAATACCACAATGAGATAGCACCTGTACCCATTAAAATGGCCATAATTTAAAAAACTAAAAACAACACACACACACAGACAAAATAACAAGTTTTGGCGAGGATGTGGAGAAACTGAAACTCTAGTGCACTGTATAGACACTGTGGAAAACACTATGAAGGTTCTCTGACTTGAGTGGAATTGAATAAGAAATCAGTAACAATAAATTATCTAAAAACATCCCAAATAGCTGGAAATTAATTAGAGATTGGGCAGAAAAAAACTGGATTATCAAACATAGAAAACTCTCTTGATGATTTCCATTATAAAGGAGAACACAGAGATGAGGTAATAACTGAAGGAGAAAATGATGAGCCTTCTCTGCTCAAAACCCTGCAGTGGGTCCCAATGACCACAAAAATAGGTCCACACCTATTATTTTGGCACCCACGGTCTACCCCAATAATAGCCTAACCCCCTTTTCCACTTGGGTTTCCATCAGTCCTCCTACAAACCTTTCCAGGCAGAAAGGACAGCCCCTCATATCCTCACAGTTGGGTGCCAATCAGTGACCCATGAGGAGCAGACAAGGTGCCCGTCCCTCAAAGCACCATCTCAAAACCAGTGGGACAAACAGGATGTACAATGCAAGCACTGGAGTCCTCGTGTATAAGGTGTTCTGGGACTAAAGGGAGCAATAGGAGTAATTCTGCCAGAGAACATTCAGAAATCTTTGCACTGGAGAAACATCTGAGCTACTTAGATAACAAGAGTGAATTTGTGAAGCATACAGGCTTGAAGGAAGAGATAGGTTCAAGATGGCAGAGTAGAAGGACATGCTCTCACTCCCTCTTGTGAGAGCACTGGAATCACAACTAACTGCTGAACAATCATTGACAGGAAGACACTGGGACTCACCAAAAAAGATACCCCACATCCAAAGACAAAGGAGAAGCCACAATGAGATGGTAGGAGGGGTGCTATTACAATAAAATCAAATCCCATAACTGCTGGGTGGGTGACTCACAAACTGGAGAACACTTATACCACAGAAGTCCACCCACTGGAGTGAAGGTTCTGAGCCACACATCAGGTTTCCCAAGCTGGGGGTCCAGCAACGGGAGGAGGAATTCATAGAGAATCAGACTTTGAAGGCTAGTGGGATTTGATTGCAGGACTTCGACAGGACTGGGTGAAATAGAAACTCTACTCTTAGAGGGCACACACAAAGTAGTGTGCACATTGGAACCCAGGGGAAGGAGCAGTGACCACATAGGAGACTGAACCAGACCTACCTGCTAGTGTTAGAGGGCCTCCTGCAGAGGCAGGCAGTGGCTGTGTCTCACCATGAGGACAAGGACACTGGCAGCAAAAGTTCTCGGAAGTACTGCTTGGCATGAGCCGTCCCAGAGTCCGCCATTAGCCCCACCAAAGAGCCCAGGTAGGCTCCAGTGTTGGGTCGCCTCAGGCCAAACAACCAACAGGGAGGGAACCCAGCCCCACCCATAAGCAGACAAGCGGATTAAAGTTTTACTGAGCTCTGCCCACCAGAGCAACAGCCAGCTCTACCCACCACCATTCCCTTCCATCAGGAAACCTTCACAAGCCTCTTAGATAGCCTCATCCACCAGAGGGCAGACAGCAGAAGCAAGGAAACTACAATCCTGCAGCCTGTGGAACAAAAACCACATTCACAGAAAGATAGACAAGATGAAAAGGCAGAGGGCTATGTACCTGATGAAGGAACAAGATAAAACCCCAGAAAAACAACTAAATGAAGTGGAGATAGGCAACCTTCCAGAAAAAGAATTCAGAATAATGAGAGTGAAGATTTAATTGATATTTATAGGACATTCCACCCAAAAACTGCAGATGACACTTGGACAGATCACATCTTGGGTCACAAATCAAGCCTCAGTAAATTTAAGAAAATTGAAATCATATCAAGCATCTTTTCTGACCACAACACTATAAGATAAGAAATCAATTACAGGGAACAAAACGTAAAAAACACAAACACATGGAGTCTAAACAATATGTTACTAAATAACCAAGAGATCACTGAAGAAATCAAAGAGGAAATCAAAAAATACCTATAGACAAATGACAATGAAAACACGACGATACAAAACCTATGGGATGTAGCAAAAGCAGTTCTAAGAGGGAAGTTTTTAGCGATACAAGCCTACCTCAAGAAACAAGAAAAACCTCAATAAACATTCTAACCTTACACCTAAAGGAACTAGAGAAAGAACAAACAAAACCCAAAGTTAGTAGAAGGAAAGAAATCATAAAGGTCAGAGCAGAAATAAATAGAAACAAAGAAAACAATAGCAAAGATCAATAAAACTAAAAGCTGGTTCTTTGAGAAGAGAAACAAAATTGATAAACCATTGGCCAGACTCTTCAAGAAAAACAGGGAGACGACTCAAATCAATAAAATTAGAAAAGAAAAAGGAGAAGTTACAACAGACACCACAGAAATACAAAGCATCCTAAGAGACTACTACAAGCAATTCTCTGACAATGAAACAGACAACCTGGAAGAAATGGACAAATTCTTAGAAAAGCACAACCTTCTGAGACTGAACCAGGAAGAATTAGAAAATATGAACAGACCAATCACAAGTAATGAAATTGACTGTCATTAAAAATCTTCCAACAAACAAAATGCAGGACCAGATGGCTTCACAGGTGAATTCTATCAAACATTTAGAGAAGAGCTAACACCCATCCTTCTCAAACTCTTCCAAAAAAATTGCAGAGGAAGGAACATTCCCAAACTCATCCTATGAGGCCACCATCACCCTGATATCAAAACCAGACAAAGACACTACAAAAAAAAAAATATTACAGACCAATATCACTGATGAATATAGATGCAAAAATCCTCAACAAAATACTAGCAAACAGAATCCAACAACACATTAAAAGGATCATACACCATGATCAAGTGGGATTTATCCCAGGGATGCAAGGATACTTCAATATACGCAAATCAATCAATGTGATACAGCATATTAACAAATTGAAGAAGAAAAACCATATGATCATCTCAATAGATTCAGAAAAAGCTTATGACAAAATTCAACACCCATTTATGATAAAAACTCTCCAGAAAGTGGGCATAGAGGGAACCTACCTCAACATTATAAAGCCCATATATGACAAACCCACAGCAAACACCATTCTCAATGGTGAAAAACTGAAAGCATTTCCTCTAAGATCAGGAAAAAGACAAGGATGTCCACTCTCACCACTATTATTCAACATAGCTTTGGAAGTCCTAGCCATGGCAATCAGAGAAGAAAAAGAAATAAAAGGTATACAAATTGGAAAAGAAGAAGTAAAACGGTCACTGTTTGCAGATGACATGATACTATACATAGAGAATCCTAAAGATGCCACCAGAAAACAACTAGAGCTAATCAATGAATTTGGTAAAGTAGCAGGATACCAAATTAATGCACAGAAATCTCTTGCATTCCTATACACTAATGATGAAAAATCTGAAAGAGAAATTAAGGAAACACTCCCATTTACCACTGCAACAAAAAGAATAAAATACCTAGGAATAAACCTACCTAGGGAGACAAAAGACCTGTATGCAGAAAACTATAAGACACTGATGAAAGAAAATAAAGATGATACAAATAGATGGAGAGATATACCATGTTCTTGGATTGGAAGAATCAATATTGTGAAAATGACTCTACTACCCAAAGCAATCTACAGATTCAATGCAATCCCTAACAAATTACCAATGGCATCTTTTACAGACCTAGAACAAAAAATCTTAAAATTTGTATGGAGACACAAAAGACCCCAAATAGCCAAACCAGTCTTGAGGAAAAAAAATGGAACTGGAGGAATCAGACTCCCTGACTTCAGACTATAATACAAAGCTACAGTCATCAAGACAATATGCTACTGGCACAAAAACAGAAATATAGATCAATGGAACAGGATAGAAAGCCCAGAGATAAACTCACGCACCTATGGTCAACTGATCTATGAAAAAGGAGGCAAGGATATACAATGGAGAAAAGACAGTCTCTTCAATAAGTGGTGCTGGGAAAACTGGACAGCTACATGTAAAAGAATGAAATTAAAACACTCCCTAACACCATACACAAAAATAAACTCAAAATGGATTAAAGACCTAAATGTAAGACTGGACACTATAAAACTCTTAAGAGGAAAACATAGGAAGAACACTCTTTGACATAAATCACAGCAAGATATTTTTTGATCCACCTCCTAGAGTAATGGAAATAAAAACAAAAATAAACAAAGGGGACCTAATTAAACTTAAAAGCTTTTGCAAAGCAAAAGAAACTACAAACAAGACGAAAAGACACCCCTCAGAATGGGAGAAAATTTTTGAAAATGAATCAACGGAAAAAGGATTAATCTCCAAAACATATAAACAGCTCATGCAGCTCAATATTAAAAAAACAAATAACCCAATCCAAAAATGGGCAGAAAACCTAAATAGACATTTCTCCAAGGAAGACATACAGATGGCCAGGAAGCACATGAAAAGCTGCTCAACATCACTTCTTATTAGAGAAATGCAAATCAAAACTACAGTGAGGTATCACCTCACACTAGTTAGAATGGGCATCATCAGAAAATCTACAAACAGCACATGCTGGAGAGGGTGTGGAGAAAAGGGAACCCTCCTGCACTGTTGGTGGGAATGTAAATTGATACAGCCACTATGGAGAACAGTATGGAGGTTCCTTAAAAAACTAAAAATAGAATTATCATATGACCCAGCAATCCCACTACTGGGCATATACCCAGAGAAAACCGTAATTCAAAAAGACACATGCACCCCAATGTTCATTGCAGCACTATTTACGATAGCCAAGTCATGGAAGCAACCTAAATGCCCATCGACAGACGAATGGATAAAGAATATGTGGTACATATATACAATGGAATATTACGCAGCCATAAAAAGGAACGAAATTGGGTCATTTGTAGAGACGTGGATGGATCTAGAGACTGTCATACAGAGTGAAGTAAGTCAGAAAGAGAAAAACAAATATCGTATATTAACACATATATGTGGAACCTAGAAAAATGGTACAGATGAACCAGTTTGCAGGGTAGAAATTGAGACACAGATGTAGAGAACAAACGTATGGACACCAAGGGGGGAAAGTGGCGGGGGTGGTGGTGGTGGTGGTATGAATTGGGAGATTGGGATTGACATATATACACTAGTGTTTAAAATGGATAACTACTAAGAACCTGTTATATAAAAAAAAATAAAATAAAATTCAAAAAAATAATAAAGGCATGAAGGAATACAACTGCATGGAATAGAATATATTCCTATGTGACTGTAAGACAGAGTCCAATCAGAGTGAAGAGTAAAGGATAATTCTGGAAAGGTGGGTTGGGGGGGAAATTCAGAATTGATAATAATCATCACCACACCTCACTTTTCCCTGAGCACTCACTGTGCGCCAGGCACCCTAACCACTTCAGAAGCACAGGCACATTTCCACCTCCCAACAACCCTGACATTGCTATCAACCCCATTTTACAGATAAGAAAAAGGGAGGCACATAGAACAGAGGCAATATCCAAGGTCACAGAGTCAATAGGTGGTGGAGCCTAAGAGTCCAACTTCAGAGCCTAAAGGGAGGGTCCTTTCTTAACAGACAAACTAGAACATGGGGAAAGACAAATTATGCTGAGCTAACACAAAGGTGAGGGGAGAGGAGAAAGGGAAGAAGAATTGACAGGATTTAACAGCTCATCAGATTAGTGAGAAAATCTGTAAAACACAAGGAGGCAAGAAGAATGCTGAGGTCAAGGAGTAAGTGCCCAGAGGTGGACTCCTGCTATTAACAAAGATCAGCAAGGCAAGAGTGGGTATAAAGAAAGGGGAAGGGAGGATTCAGAAGACAGAATTCCAGATATTTCCCTGTTCATGCCTCTTAACTGGGTTAAGAGAGTAGGATTTAAACTGTAGCAAGGCATTTTGAGACAAATGGGGTAACTGAACACAGGTTGAATATTAGATGACATTAAGGAATTATGGTTAATTTTGTTGGGTGTGCCATTTGGTATAAAGGTTATTTTCTTTAAAGTCCTTATTCAAAAACGATGCACACTGAAGTATTTACAGGTAAAATACCTGGGATTTGCTGCAAAATACTACAACAGAGAAAATTAAAAGAAAGAGAAGAGCAGAATGTTAACAACTGCTGAAGCTGAGTGAGGGGTACAAAGATGTTCTTTCAGTATTCTCACTACTTTTGGCTGCATTTGTAAACTTTTCATAATAAAATTTAAATGTAATAACTCCATCTCCTTCTATACCCCCAAAAAAGAAAAGGAGAAAAAACTTTATGGGGGTGGGGGTAGGGGTGGGTGGTATGTGGACTTCAAACACTGGTCTGATTCCAGCCTTCTGCTGGTGTCATTAATGTCACCATTACTGTTAGGGGCTGAGACCAATGATCAGGAGAAAACGAACATATAGTTTATCTTTATCAGCATTAGATGTATGAGACAAACGTGAAAAATAGAGCAGCTCCTTTAAAATTTTCATCAAAACTTTGAAAGTTTTAATAGCTCCAAAGTAAAAGTTACTTAATCCTCTACTATACCATTTTCCTCTCTAGAAAATGAGAATTCAACTACCTAATGTGCAAGGTGACTGAGAAAATAAAATATGGCAGTGAATAGAAAGCACACTGCCGACACAGGACTACTGCTAACAAAACAGTACTTTTCACCATCGTTGTTTTGGTAGCATTCTAAGGCCCTGAGAATACAACAGTGTGAATGTATATGGAGAGAAACAATGCAGGACAATGCAGGAGCACCTCCGGAGAAGATGGAAAGCCCTGAATGAGGGCACAGGAATGTGCCCCTTCAAGAACAAGCCTGGCTTCCTGGAAGGCCACCTGCAGCTGTGCCCCAAAGGGACTATGACTTTGGCATAGGATATCAAGGACACACTCTCCATTATGACCAAAGATAAGAACACAACAAGGAAGTGGTACCCATCTGAGGCAGGGCTGCCAGGCCCCTAGGAGTTCTCTCCTCCCTAACGGGCAGTCCCCTCTGGATGTGAGAGAACAGAGAGCTCCAGGGCAAACCTGGTACAACAGAAGTGGTTCTGGCCTCAGGATTCTCTCCCAGCACAGACAGCAGGCTGGAAATCCCCAAGCCTGCAGTTGGGGAGCACTTCACTAAAGTAAGGTATCAGAACCAGGTATGGAAGGGAAGGACAATACGCGGGACAGAATTGGGGTATGGGTTTTAGACTAAGCCTTCTCTCATGTCATGCTGATATCCAGCATGACATTAATCTTCTATGTGCCTATGGGGGTTGTTGAACGTTATTGAAATGAACGTCATATTAGCATGTACCAGACACCCGTTTTACCCTTTCCACACTCCCAACAGCCCCAGGAGGTTCAGTACCTTGCTCAACGTGACTATGAGAAAGAGGCAGACCTGGATTTGAATTCTCCCGATGGAGGGCGAGGCTCCCACAGCAGGCCTGGGATAGGCCCCGAGGGAAAGGCAAAGCCCAAAGAGACGCACACTTGAGGTTGCAGATTTGGGGGAGAAAGATAGGGCTCTCATTCATAAGTGGTGAATCTGAGCGATGAATCCAGGAGACCTCACGCCTACTTCTGTGTATATTTACAATGTTTTCATAATGCAAAATTTAAAATAAAACTTAAGTCTGGACGTCTTACCACCCACTCCTCTCTCCCATCCCCAGTCATTCAGGGAGTCAGCCACCAGCCCCCTGGGGATTGAGGAAAGTTCCCTGCCCCGTGGGCTGCACTCCACTTGCTCCACCCCAAGCTCCTGGAAGAGCCCCAGCGCCGGAGGAGCCAGACAACTTCTGGAGTCGCCGATCTGGGCAAAAGGACGCCCCACGCAAACCTGGGGATGTCTGACTCCCACCAGGCCCTTCCAACTCCCCCAGGAGCCTGCGGGCCCCGATGCCGCTGACCCAAGTCGTCCTCCCCACCCCAATCAAGACAAGTCTGGGTGTTTGCCCCAGGCCAGTCCTTCCCCCAAAATCCGGGACATCGGGGCCAAGCGGCGCCTCCATCACCATGGTTGGCACCACCCAGCCGCGGTCCCCAATTAAGACCCAGCAAGGATGCCCGAGCCGCGCTCCCCAATTAAGACCCAGGAAGGATGGCCGAGCCGCGCGCCCCAGCAGTGGAGACGTCTGCTCCGGGCGAGGGGTACTTATGTCCCCCAAATCACCTGCACCAGTCCAGACCCCTCCGGGACAGGACGCTGGCTCCCCTGCACCGCCGGACAGCACGAGACCCGAGACCCCAGCCCACAACCCCTACTAGGCGGACTGCGTCCGACCCCGTCCGGAAAGCAATCAAACCTGAAGGAACCCGCGGACAGGGAAGACCAACCCCGCCTGCCCTCGCCAAGTTTTCCCAACCCTCTAATCCCGGGAGTCAGAGGCCATGGAAGGGCTTGCTCACCACGAGAGTTAAAAGATGGTCACAATGTGCAGAAATACGAAAGCCCGAAGCGGAAGTGCGATACCCACAATACCTTTGGGCGGGACTACAATACCCAAAATGCCCAGACAGCTCAAGACCGTACTCGCCAGATCACCGGTGGGCGCGGGACTACATTACCCACAATGCGCCGGGGCGCGGGCACATTTCCCCACTGGACCCAGTTGTTGAGCTCCAGTACGCCTCTCTTCTGCTCCGTTGGAACCCGCGCTCAAGATCCATAATTACAGCCACTTGGGCTCTGGGAGAAATTGTGGAAAATTAGATAAGTAAAGTCTAGTAAAGTGACTTTCAGGGACATTAGAAGGGTGGTTCAGGTGGTTCAGGTGAGCATTAAAATCTTTCTTTTTTAACTTGTGGGGTCCTCTTAGTTTTTAGTCACCTGGGTGTGTACTTGTCCTCCATACTGCAGATTCACCCTAATGTTTTTATATTTAAATAACAGCGCGTAATGAATGAACTTTTAAAATATGCCAAAGGTCCTGGCATTTTTCTTTTTTTTTCTTTTTTCTTTTTTTTTTTTTTTGCGGTACGCGGGCCTCTCACTGTTGTGGCCTCTCCCGTTGCGGAGCACAGACTCCAGACGCACAGGCCCAGCGGCCATGGCTCACGGGCCCAGCCGCTCCGCGGCACGTGGGATCTTCCCTGACTGGGGCACGAACCCGTGTCCCCTACATCGGCAGGCGGATTCTCAACCACTGCGCCACCAGGGAAGCCCTATTTTTCTTTTTTAAAGAGGGAAAATTCTGAAGTTTATTAAAAATAACAATAATTAGAAGAAAAAATGAGGAAAACTAAGCATGAAGACATTTAAAGCTACAATAACTAAAATTTAAATTATTTTACTAATACAAAAATCGCTGATTAGTTGTAACAGAATAGGAAGCTTAGAAACATTTCAAAGTATTAATAAACAGGGCTTCCCTGGTGGTGCAGTGCTTAAGAATCTGTCTGCCAATGCAGGGGACACAGGTTCGAACCCTGGTCTGGGAAGATCCCACATGCCACAGAGCAACTAAGCCTGTGTGCCACAACTACTGAACCTGTGCTCTAGGGCCCGTGTGCCACAACTACTGAGCCCACGTGTCACAGCTACTGAAGCCCGTGTGCCTAGAGCCCATTCTCTGCCACAAGAGAAGCCACCACAATGAGAAGCCCGTGCACAGCAGAGTATCTCCCGCTTGCCACAACTAGAGAAAGCCTGTGTGCAGCAACAAAGACCCAACGCAGCCAAAATAAATAAAATAAATTTATATTTAAAAAGTATTAATAAACAGACGTACTCTTTTTCTAGGAATTTGATGAAAGTGTTTTCAAATTACTTCCTATTTACTCAAAACGAAATAATGAGAACCAGATTTAACCTCTTGCCTAAATCAACTTTAAAAAAACAAAACATATGAAATGACAGGTTTGAAGACATTGGACATAAGACAATGAAGAGCCATGAACCCTGAGAAATAGGTAAGAAACCAGATGAGACTTTGAACATCACTGGATGGAGAGAAATTTCAGGCCACAGGACAGAGAAGGGAAATCCAACTGGAGGGACCTCTTTCTCAAGTGTCAGTTGAGTGCCAACGAATGTGCACACGTGCAACCCCCCAGGAAAGAAACTGAAAAAGATTAGAGAGAAATACCGTGAGCTCACATAGGGCCAGGAATAGTGCCTGTTCCTGCCAGACAGAGCGGAAATCTTCATAATTCACATGGTGTGGAGTAAAGAATTCTCACAAGAATTTTGCCTCAATGACAGGGGCAAAATTAGGCCTAAATGCCTGATTGAGAGAATCTTTATGTTAAATTTAGGGGAGAAGTATGTCAAATATGTTTCAGAAATCTTAAAAGTCACTTCCATTTTTACATGAATTGTGTATGCAGAAATATACATATTCTTATATAAAAAATTTTTGAAGAAACTAGATTCAAGGTTTCCCATAAAATGAGCAGTAAATTTAATAAAATTCACTTAAAATAGCATTTGCATATATTTCAACACCACAAAGTAATTCTAATATATATCTGGATGACTATATTGATGATATTTATCAAAAATGGTGATAAATAATAAAACCCAGTTTGCTCTATTATTAGCATTTTAATATAAAACTATAATAATCAGTGTGACAGTAATGCAAGTCAGCTGAATGGAACTAAAGGGAAAGTCAATAAAATGGAAGGGAGAGAGGGAGGAAAATTGAGAAAGATGGAAAGCTTCAGTTTGGAAAGTTTAAGAAAAAATAGTTACTTGGGGAAATTAAGCTAGCTCACAAAACAAATATAAAAAGAGAAGTCAGAGATCTAACATGAAATATAAATGATTTTGAAAACCATCTTGTGGTCCGGAAGGCCTCTACATGCGTTACACTGAAGCAGAGACCATCAAGAAAAGAATGCCTCAAGACAACAGTGTCAGGACAAGTATGCTCATGCTCATTGGTGGATATCTCTCTCATCTGTCTGGGCTGAAATCCAGCTGAAGTGACTGAGTCTGCTATTGAGAGAGAAAAGGACATTTCTATAAACATTATTGGTGGCTTAAGCTTTGAAACCACAGAAGAAAGCTTGAGGAACTACTATGAGCCATGGGGAAAACTTACAGACTGTGGTAATGAGAGATCCTGAAAGCAAAACTCAAGAATATTTGGTTTTGTAACTTTTCCATCCATAGATAAGGTTGATGCTGCCATGGCTGCAAAATCTCATTCAATTGATGGAAGAGTGATTGAGCCAAAATGTGCCATAGCCAGAGAGGAATCTGGAAAGCCGGCACTCATGTAACTGAAAAGCTGTTTGTTGGTGGAACTAAAGAAGATACCAAAGAACATCAGCTTAGAGGTTACTGCAGGGACTATGGAAAAGTTGATGTCATTTGAGATAATTACTGATAGGCAGTGTGGAAAGAAAAGAAGCATTGGGTTTATTACTTTTTTTTTTTGGCTGCGCTGTGCAGCACATGGGATCCCTGATCAGGGATTGAACCCACATCCTCCGCTTTGAAAGGACAGAGTCTTAACCACTTGACCACAAGGGAAGTTCTGGGTTTACTACTTTTGATAACCATGATCATGTGGATCAAACTGTACTGCAGCAATACCATACCATCAGTGGTCAGAAGTAAGAAAGGCTTTATCTAGACAAGAAACACAGGAAGTCCAAAGTTCTAGTAGTGGCAGAGGAGACTTTGAGGGATTCGTGCAGAGGCAGTGAATTTTGGGACCAGAATCATGAGGCAAGTTTAGAGTAGGATCTGATGAATATGGAAGAGGACATGGATTGGGGGATAGCTATAATGGGTATGGAGGAAGATCTGGAGGTGGCAATTTTAGAGGTAGCACAGGTTATGAAGGAGGAAGATGAAGATATAATAGTGGAGGACCTGGATCTGGCAGTCGGAGGTGGGTAGTGGGGAGGCTACAGGGTGATTATGACAACTATGCAGGAAAAAATTATGGAAGTGGAAACTAGAATGTTTTTAAAATTATAATTAGCAACCTTATATCTATGGTCCAATGAAGAGTGGAAATTTTGGTGACAGTAGGAACATAAGAGAAACTTACGGTGGAGGAAACTATGGTACAAGAGGCAGTGGCACAGTAAGGGATATAAGGCAGGAACCAACACTGAACTTCTTCCCATTTGCCATGGACTTTACTGTGTAATTTGGAGAGGACAAGAGCCCACAAGTAACAACAGGTTCAGGTTATCAAAATAAGAATGTTTAGAACACTTATCTCACACATGCATAAATATAGAATGATATGGTAGAAGACACTACAGCAGATACAGGGAGCTGTTTGTGGATGGACTGGATTATTTAATAGCATTACCTTACTATGAAGGAAGGACTGTAAAGAAATGCCTTTGAGATAGTTTCTTTTTGTTGTTTTTTTTTTAGACATCTTTATTGGAGTATAATAGCTTTACAATGTTGGGTTAGTTTCTGCTGTACAAAAAAGTGAATCAGCTGTATGTATACATATATCCTCATATCCCCTCCCTCTTGTGCCTCCCTCCCACCCACCCCCATCCCACCCCTCTAGGGGGTAACAAAGCACTAAGCTGGACTCCCTGTGCTGTGCAGCTGCTTCCCACTAGCTACCTGTTTTACATTTGGTAGTGTATATATGTCAGTGCTACTCTCTCACTTTATCCCAGCGTACCCTTCCCACCCCATGTCCTCAACTCCATTCTCTATGTCTGTGTTATTATTCCGGTTCTGGCCATATATTCATCAGAGCGATTTTTTTTCTGGATTCCATATATATGTGTTAGCATACAATATTTGTTTTTCTCTTTCTGGCTTCATTCACTCTGTATGACAGACTCTACGTCCATCCACCTCTCACAAATAACTCAATTGCATTTCTTCTTTATACCTGAGTAATATTCCATTGTGTATATGTGCCACATCTTCCTTATGCATGCATCCGTCGATGGACACTTAGGTTGCTTCCATGCCCTGACGATTCCAAATAGTGCTGCAATGAACATTGTGGTACATGTCTCTTTTTGAATTACAGTTTTCTCGGGGTATGTGCCCAGTAGTGGGATTGCTGGGTCATAGGGTAGTTCTATTTTTAGCTTTTTTTTTTTCCTTAACATCTTTACTGGAGTATAATTGCTTTACAATGGTGTGTTAGTTTCTGCTTTATAACAGAGTGAATCAGTTATACATATACATATGTTCCCATATCTCTTCCCTCTTGTGTCTCCCTCCCTCCCACCCTCCCTATCCCACCCCTCTAGGTGGTCACAAAGCACCGAGCTGATCTCCCTTTGCTATACGGCTGCTTCCCACTAGTTATGTATTTTACGTTTGGTAGTGTATATATGTCAATGCCACTCTCTCACTTTGTCACAGCTTACCCTTCCCCCTCCCCATATCCGCAAGTCCATTCTCTAGTAGGACTGTGTCTTTATTCCTGTCTTACCCCTAGGTTCTTCATGACATTTTTTTTTCTTAAATTCCATATATATGTGTTAGCATACAGTATTTGTCTTTCTCTTTCTGACTTACTTCACTCTGTATGACAGACTCTAGGTCCATCCACCTCATTACAAATAGCTCAATTTCGTTTCTTTTTATGGCTGAGTAATATTCCATTGTATATATGTGCCACATCTTCTTTATCCATTCATCTGATGATGGACACTTAGGTAGCTTCCACCTCCGGGCTATTGTAAATAGAGCTGCAATGAACATTTTGGTACATGACTCCTTTTGAATTATGGTTTTCTCACGGTATATGCCCAGTAGTGGGATTGCTGAGTCATATGGTAGTTCTATTTGTAGATTTTTAAGGAACCTCCATACTGTTCTCCATAGTGGCTGTACCAATTCACATTCCCACCAGCAGTGCAAGAGTGTTCCCTTTTCTCCACACCCTCTCCAGCATTTATTGTTTCTAGACTTTTTGATGATGGCCATTCTGACTGGTGTGAGATGATATCTCCTTGTAGTTTTTTTTTTTTTTTTTTTTTGCTATATGCGGGCCTCTCACTGTTGCGGCCTCCCCCGTTGCGGAGCACAGGCTCCGGACGCGCAGGCCCAGCGGCCATGGCCCACGGGCCCAGCCGCTCCGCGGCACATGGGATCCTCCCAGACCGGGGCACGAACCCGTATCCCCTGCATCGGCAGGCGGACTCTCAACCACTTGCGCCACCAGGGAGGCCCCTCCTTGTAGTTTTGATTTGCATTTCTCTAATGATTAATGATATTGAGCATTCTTTCATGTGTTTGTTGGCAGTACATATATCTTCTTTGGAGAAATGTCTATTTAGGTCTTCTGCCCATTTTTGGATTGCGTTGTTTGACTTTTTGTTATTGAGCTGCATGAGCTGCTTGTAAATTTTGCAGATTAATCCTTTGTCTGTTGCTTCATTTGCAAATATTTTCTCCCATTCTGAGGGTTGTCTTTTCGTCTTTATGGTTTCCTTTGCTGTGCAAAAGCTTTGACGTTTCATTAGGTCCCAGTTGTTTATTTTTATTTTTATTTCCATTTCTCTAGGAGGTGGGTCCAAAAGGATCTTGCTGTGATTTATGTCACAGAGTGTTCTGCCTATGTTTTCCTCTAAGAGTTTGATAGTTTCTGGCCTTACATTTAGGTCTTTAATCCATTTTGAGCTTATTTTTGTGTATGGTGTTAGGGAGTGATCTAATCTCATACTTTTACATGTCCCTGTCCAGTTTTCCCAGCACCACTTATTGAAGAGGCTGTCCTTTCTCCACTGTACATGCCTGCCTCCTTTATCAAAGATAAGGTGACCATATGTGAGTGGGTTTATCTCTGGGCTTTCAATCCTGTTCCATTGATCTATCTTTCTGTTTTTGTGCCAGTACCATACTTGATTACTGTAGCTTTGTAGTATAGTCTGAAGTCAGGGAGCCTGATTCCTCCAGCTCCATTTTTCGTTCTCAAGATTGCTTTGGCTATTCAGGGTCTTTTGTGTTTCCATACAAATTGTGAAATTTTTTGTTCTAGTTCTGTGAAAAATGCCAGTGGTAGTTTGATAGGGATTACATTGAATCTGTAGATTGCTTTGGGTAGTAGAGTCATTTTCACAATATTGGTTCTTCCAATCCAAGAACATGGTATATCTCTCCATCTATTTGTATCATCTTTAATTTCTTTCATCAGTGTCTTATAATTTTCTGCATACAGGTCTTTTGTTTCCTTAGGTAGGTTTATTCCTAGCTATTTTATTCTTTTTGTTGCAATGGTAAATGGGAGTGTTGTCTTGATTTCACTTTCAGATTTTTCATCATTAGTGTATAGGAATGCCAGAGATTTCTGTGCATTAATTTTGTATCCTGCTACTTTACCAAATTCATTGATTAGCTCTAGTAGTTTTCTGGTAGCATCTTTAGGATTCTCTATGTATAGTATCATGTCATCTGCAAACAGTGACAGCTTTACTTCTTTTCTGATTTGGATTCCTTTTATTTCCATTTCTTCTCTGACTGCTGTGGCTAAAACTTCGAAAACTATGTTGAATAAGAGTGGTGAGAGTGGGCAAACTTGTCTTGTTCCTGATCTTAGTGGAAATGATTTCAGTTTTTCACCATCGAGGACGATGTTGGCTGTGGGTTTGTCATATATGGCCTTTATTATGTTGAGGAAAGTTCCCTCTATGCCTACTTTCTGCAGGGTTTTTATTATAAATGGGTGTTGAATTTTGTCAAAAGCTTTCTCTGCATCTACTGAGATGATCATATGGTTTTTCTCCTTCAGTTTGTTAATATGGTGTATCACGTTGATTGATTTGCATATATTGAAGAATCATTGCATTCCTGGAATAAACCCCACTTGATCATGGTGTATGATCCTTTTAATGTGCTGTTGGATTCTCTTTCCTTGTATGTAGTTGAGGAATTTTGCATCTATGTTCATCAGTGATATTGGCCTGTAGTTTTCCTTCTTTGTGACATCCTTGTCTGGTTTTGGTATCAAGGTGATGGTGGCCTCAGAGAATGAGTTTGGGAGTGTTCCTCCCCCTGCTATATTTTGGAAGAGTTTGAGAAGCCTAGGTGTTAGCTCTTCTCTAAATGTTTGATAGAATTCACCTGTGAAGCCATCTGGTCTGGGCTTTTGTTTGTTGGAAGATTTTTAATCACAGTTTCAATTTCAGTGCTTATGATTGGTCTGTTCATATTTTCTATTTTTTCCTGGTTCAGTCTCAGCAGGTTGTGCATTTCTAAGAATTTGTCCATTTCTTCCAGGTTGTCCATTTTATTGGCATAGAGTTGCTTGTAGTAATCTCTCATGATCCTTTGTATTTCTGCAGTGTCAGTTGTTACTTCTCCTTTTTCGTTTCTAATTCTATTAATTTGAGTCTTCTCCCTTTTTTTCTTGATGAGTCTGGCTAATGGTTTATCAATTTTGTTTATCTTCTCAAAGAACCAGCTTTTAGTATTATTGATCTGTGCTATTGTTTCCTTCATTTCTTTTTTACTTATTTGTGATCTGATCTTTATGGTTTCTTTCCTTCTGCCAACTTTGTGGGTTTTTTGTTCTTGTTTCTCTAATTGCTTTAGGTGCAAGGTTAGGTTGTTTATTTTAGTTGTTTCCTGTTTCTTAAGGTAGGATTGTATTGCTATAAACTTCCCTCTTAGACCTGCTTTTGCTGCATCCCATAGGTTTTGGCTCATCGTGTCTCCATTGTCATTTGTTTCTAGGTATTGTTGATTTCCTCTTTGATTTCTTCACTGATCACTTGGTTATTAAGTATTGTATTGTTCAGCTTCCATGTGTTTGTATTTTTTACAGATGTTTTCCTGTAATTGATATCTAGTCTCATAGCGTTGTGGTTGGAAAAGTTACTTGATACCATTTCAATTTTCTTAAATTTACCAAGGCTTGATGTGTAACCCAAGATATGATCTATCCTGGAGAATGTTCCATAGCACTTGAGAAAAATGTGTATTCTGTTGTTTGGGGATGGAATGTCCTATAAATATCATCAAGTCCATCTTGTTTAATGTATCATTTAAAGCTTGTGCTTCCTTATTTACTTTCATTTTGGATGATCTGTCCATTGGTGAAAGTGGGGTGTTAAAGTCCTGTACTATGATTGTGTTACTGTGAATATCCCCTTTTATGGCTGTTAGTATTTGCCTTATATATTGAGGTGCTACTATGTTGGGTGCATAAATATTTACAGTTGTTATATATTCTTCTTGTATTGATCCCTTGATCATTACATAGTGTCGTTCTTTGTCTCTTGTAATAGTCTTTATTTTGACATCTATTTTGTCTGATACGAGAATTGCTACTCCAGCTTTCTTTTGATTTCCATTTGCATGGAATATCTTTTTCCATCCCCTCACTTTCAGTCTGTATGTGTCCTTAGGTCTGAAGTGGGTCTCTTGTAGACAGCATATATACGGGTCTTGTTTTTGTATCCATTCAGCCAGTCTGTGTCTTTTGGTGGGAGCCTTTAATCTATTTACATTTAAGGTAATTATCGATATGTATGTTCCTATTCCCATTTTCTTAATTGTTTTGGGTTTATTATTGTATGTCTTTTCCTTCTCTTGTGTTTCTTGCCTAGAAAAGTTCCTTTAGCACTTTTTGTAAAGCTGGTTTGGTGGTGCTGAACTCTCTCAGCTTTTGCTTGTCTGTGAAGCTTTTAATTTCTCCACGAAATCTGAATGAGATCCTTGCTGGGTAGAGTAATCGTGGTTGTAGATTTTTCTCCTTCATCACTTTAAATATGTCCTGCCAGTCCCTTCTGGCTTTCAGAGTTTCTGCTGAAAGATCAGCTGTTAACCTTATGGAGATTCCCTTGTGTGTTATTTGTTGTTTTTCCCTTGCTGCTTTTAATATGTTTTCTTTGTATTTAATTTTTGATAGTTTGACTAATATGTGTGTGGGCATGTTTCTCCTTGGATTTATCCTGTATGTGACTGTCTGCTTCCTGGACTTGATTAACTTTCCTTTCCCATATTAGGGATGTTTTCAACTATAATGTTTTAAAATATTTTCTCAGTCCCTTTTTTTCTCCCTTCTTCTTCTGGGACCCCTATAATTCGAATGTCGGTGAGTTTGATGTTGTCCCAGATGTCTCTGAGACTGTCCTCAGTTCTTTTCATTCTTTTTTCTTTATTCGGCTCTGCAGTAGTTATTTCCACTATTTTATCTTCCAGTTCACTTATTCGTTCTTCAGCCTCAGTTATTCTGCTACTGATCCCTTCTAGAGTATTTTTAATTTCATTTATTGTGTTGTTCATCATTGCTTGTTTCCTCTTTAGTTCTTCTAGGTCCTTGTTAAATATTTCTTGCATTTTCTCTATTCTATTTCCAAGATTTTGGATCATGTTTACTATCATTATTCTGAATTCTTTTTCAGGTAGACTGCCTATTTCCTCTTCATTTGTTAGGCCTGCTGGGTTTTTACCCTCCTCCTTCATCTGTTGTGTGTTTTTCTGTCTTCTCATTTTGCTTATCGTACTGTGTTTGGGGTCTCCTTTTTGCAGGCTACAGGTTCGTAGTTCCCGTTGTTTTTGGTGTCTGTCCCCAGTGGCTAAAGTTGGTTCAGTGGGTTGTGTAGGCTTCCTGGTGGAGGGGACTAGTGCCTGTGTTCTCGTGGATGAGTCTGGATCTTGTCTTTCTGGTGGGCAGGTCCACGTCTGGTGGTGTGTTTTGGGGTGTCTGTGGCCTTATGATTTTAGGCAGCCTCTCTGCTAATGGATGGGGCTGCGTTCCCATCTTGCTAGTTGTTTGGCATAGGGTGTCCAGCACTGTAGCTTGCTGGTTGTTGAATGAAGCTGGGTCTTGGTGTTGAGATGGAGATCTCTCGGAGATTTTCACCATTGGATATTACGTGGAGCTGAGAGGTCTCTTGTGGACCAGTTTCCTGAAGTTGGCTCTCCAACCTGATTCCTGGCTGTAGCACCAACCGCCTTTCATCCACACAGCTCAGAATAAAAGAGAGAAAAAAAGAAAGAAAGAAAGAAAGAAGAAAGAAAAAGAAAGGAGAAAGAAAGAAGGAAGAAAGAGGATAAAATAAAATAAAATAAAGTTATTAAAATAAAAAATAATTATTAAGAAAAAAGTTTTTTTTTAAGTAAAACAAACAAACAAAACGGATGGACAGAAACCTAGGACAAATGGTGAAAGCAAAGCTATACAGACAAAATCTCTCACAGAAGCATACACATACAGACTCACAAAAAGAGGAAAAGGGGAAAAAATAATATATCTTGCTCCCAAAGTCCACCTCCTCAATTTGGGATGATTCATTGTCTATTCAGGTATTCCGCAGATGCAGGGTACCTCAAGTTGATTGTGGAGATTTAATTCGCTGCTCCTGAGGCTGCTGGGAGGGATTTCCCTTTCTCTTCTTTGTTTGCACAGCTCCTGGGGTTCAGCTTTGGATTTGGCCCCAACTCTGCATGTAGGTCACCTGAGGGCGTCTGTTCTTTGCTCAGAGAGGACAGGGTTAAAGGAGCAGCTGATTCAGGGGCTCTGTCTCTCTCAGGCCTGGGGGAGGGAGGGGTACTGATGTGGAGCGAGCCTGTGGCAGCAGAGGCCGGCGTGATGTTGCAGCAGCTTGAGGCACACCGTGCATTCTCCTAGGGAAGTTGTCCCTGATTACGGGACCCTGGCAGTGGCGGGCTGCACAGGCTCCCATTAGGGGAGGTTTGGATAGTGACCTGTGCTTGCACATAGTTTTCTTGGTAGCAGCAGCAGCAGCCTTAGCATCTCATGCCCATCTCTGGGATCTGCGCTGTTAGGCGCATCTCACGCCTGTCTCTGGAGCTCCTTTAAGCAGCGCTCTTAGTCCCCTCTCCTCGTGCACCAGGAAACAAAGAGGGAAGAAAAAGTCTCTTGTCTCTTCCGCAGGTCCAGACTCTTCCCCGGACTCCCTCCTGGCTAGCCGTGGTGCACTAACCCCCTCAGGCTGTGTTCACGCAGGACCAACCCCAGTCCTCTCCCTGCGATCCGACTGAAGCCCGAGCCTCAGCTCCCAGCCCTTGCCCACCATGGCGGGTGAGCAGACAAGCCTCTCGGGCTGGTGAGTGCAGGTTGGCACCGATCTTCCATGCGGGAATCTCTCCGCTTTCCCCTCTGCACCCCTGTTGCTGCGCTCTCCTCCATGGCTCCGAAGCTTCCCCCCTCCGCCACCCGCAGTCTCCACCCGTGAAGGGGCTTCCTAGTGTGTGGAAACCTTTCCTCCTTCACAGCTCCCACCCACTAGTGCAGGTCCCATCCCTATTCTTTTGTCTCTGTTTTTTCTTTTTTCTTTTGCCCTACCCAGGTACGTGAGGAGTTTCTTGCCTTTTGGGTGGTCTGAGGTCTTCTGCCAGCGTTCAGTGGGTGTTCTATAGGAGCAGTTCCACGTGTAGATGTATTTCTGATGTATCTGTGGGGAGGAAGGTGATCTCCACATCTTATTCTTCTGCCATCTTCCTCTCTTGTTATAGTCTTTATTTTAAAGTCTATTTTTTCTGTTATGAGTATTGCTACTCCAGCTTTCTTTGGATTTCCATCACCTCACTTTCAGTCTTTATGTGTCCCTAGGTCTGAAGTGGGTCTCTTGTAGACAGCATATATACGGGTCTTGTTTTTGTATCCATTCAGCCAGTCTGTGTCTTTTGATTGGAGCATTTAATCCACTTACATTTAAGGTAATTATCGATATGTATGTTCTATTACCATTTTCTTAATTGTTTTGGCTTTGTTTTTGTATGTCTTTTCCTTCTCTTTTGTTTCTTGCTTAGAGAAGTTCTTTTAGCATTTGTTGTAAAGCTGGTTCGTTTTTGCTGAATTCTCTTAACTTTTGCTCGTCTGTAAATATTTTAACTTCTCCATCGAATCTGAATGAGATCCTTGCTGGGTAGAGTAATCTTGGTTGTAGGTTTTTCCCTTTCATGACTTTAAATATGGCCTGCCGCTCCCTCTGGCTTGCAGTTTCTGCTGATAAGTCAGTTGTTAACCTTATGGGGATTCCCTTGTATGTTGTTTGTTGCTTTTCCCTCGCTGCTTTTAATATTTTTTCTTTGTGTTTATGTTTTGATAGTTTGATTAATACGTGTCTTGGCATGTTTCTCCTTGTATTTATCCTGTATGGGACTCTCTATGCTTCCTGGACTTGATTACCTTTCCTTTCCCATATTAGGAAAGTTTTCAACTATAATCTCTTCAAATATTTCCTCAGTCCATTTCTTTTTCTCTTCTTCTTCTGGGACCCCTATAATTCGAATGTTAGTGCATTAAATATTGTCCCCAATGTCTCTGAGGCTGTCCTCAATTCTTTTCATTCTTTTTTCTTTATTCTGCTCTGTGGCAGTTATTTTCACTATTTTACCTTCCAGGTCACTTATCCGTTCTTCTGCCTCAGTTATTCTGCTATTGATTCCTTCTAGAGAATTTTTAATTTCATTTATTCTGTTGTTCCTCTTGTTTGTTTGCACTTTAGTTCTTCTACATCCTTGTTAAACATTTCTTATAGTTTTCTCCATTCTACTTCTGTGATTTTGAATCATGTTTACTATCATTACTCTGAATTATTTTTTAGGTAGACTGCTTATTTCCTCTTCATTTGTTTGGTCTGGTGTGTTTTTACCTTTCACCTTCATCTGCTGCATATTTCTCTGTCTTCTCATTTTGTTTGACTTGCTGTGTTTGGTTCCCCTTTTCACAGGCTGTGAGTTTGTAGTTCCCTTTTTTTTTTTTTTTTTTTGGTGTCTACCCCAGTGAGTGAGGTTTGTCCAGTGGCTTGTGTAGGCTTCCTGGTGGAGGGGACTGGTGCCTGTGCTCTGGTGGTTTGGGCTGAATCTTGTCCTTCTGGTGGTTAAGACTGCATCCGGTTGTGTGTTTTGGGGTGTCTGTGAACTTAGTATGACTTCCGGCAGCCTCACTGCTAATAGGTGAAGTTGTGTTCCTGTCTTGCTAGTTGTTTGGCATGGGCTATCCAGCACTGGAGCTTGCTGGCTGTTGGGTGGAGCTGGGTCTTAGTGTTGAGATAGACATCTCTGTGAGTGCTCTCACCAATTGGTATTACATGGGGCTAGGAGATCTCTGGTGGTCCAGTGTCCTGGACTCGGCTCTCCCACCTCAGAGGCTCAGGTCCGACACCTGGCCAGATGACCAAGACCCTGCCAGCCACACGGCTCAGAAGAAAAGAAAGAAAAAAAATAACGAACAGATATAATCCCAAACAAAATGGTAAAAGCAAAACTAAACAGACAAAAATCACACAAAGAAACACACACACACACACTCATAAAAAGAGAAACAAACAAACAAACAAACAAAACCCAGACAGTACCCTAGGACAAATGGTAAAAGCAAACCTAAACAGACAAAGTCACACAAGGAAATGTACACATACACACTCACAAAAAGGAAGAGGGAAAAACATAATAATAATAATAATTTTTAAAATAAATAAATAAGGAAGAGAACAACCAAACCAATAAACAAACCCACCAGTGATAACGAGCACTAAAAACTAAACTGAGATAAACCAAAAACAAATCAGATGCAGAAAGCAAACCCCAAGTCTACAGTTGCTCCCAAAGTCCACCGCCTCAATTTTGGGAACATTCGTTGTCTATTCAAGTATTGCACAGATGCAGGGTTTATCAAGTTGATTATGGGGAATTAATCTGCTGCTCCTGAGGCTGCTGGAAGACATTTCCCTTTCTCTTCTTTGCACAGCTCCTGGGGTTCAGCTTTGCTTTTTAGCCCTGCCTCTGTGTGTAGGCTGCCCTCAGACATCTTTTCCCCACCCAGACAGGAGGGGGTTAAAGGAGCAGCTGATTAGGGCTCTCTTGCTCACTCAGGCTGGGGAGAGGGAGGAGTATGGTAGTCATAATTGGAATGCAGGGTGAGCCTGCAGCGGCAGTGGCTGACATGACATTGCAACAGCCTGAGGTGCTCTGTATGTTTTCCCAGGGAAGTTGTCCCTGGATCATGCCCATCTCTGGAGTTCACTTAGGCAGTGCTGTGTCTTCTGTGGACACACCGAACAGGAATCCCCTCTCCTCATGCACCCCAAAACAATGGTCTCTTGCCTCTCTGGCAGGTCCAGACTTTTTTCTGGACTCCCTCCTGGCTAGCCCCCTTCAGGCTCTCTTCACACAGCCAATCCAGTCCTCTCCTTGGGGTCTGACCTCTAAGGTGCAAGCCTCAGTTCCCAGACCCCACCCGCCCCAGTGGGTGAGCATACAAGTGTCTCAGGTTGGTGAGTGCTGGTCAGCACTGATCCTCTGTGCCAGAATCTCTCCACTTTGTCCTCTGCACCCCTGTTGCTGCACTCTCCTCCATGGCTCCAAATCATCACCCCCCCATCCACCCCCCGTCCCCACCAGTGAAGGGGCTCCATAGTGTGTGGAAACTTTTCCTCCTTCACAACTCCCTCCCAGAGGTGCAGGTCCTATCCCTATTCTTTTGTCTCTGTTTTTTCTTTTTTCTCTTTCCCTACCCAGGTACGTGGGGATTTTCTTGCCTTTTGGGAAGTCTGAAGTCTTCTTCCAGCATTCAGTAGGTGTTCCATAGGAGTTGTTCCACATGTAGATGTATTTTTGATATATTTGTGGGGAGGAATGTAATCTCCACGTCTTATTCCTCCACCTTCTTGAAGGTCTTTCAGCACTCCTAAGATAGTTTCTTGCCTTTTTAATTCTTTTTCTTTTTTGCTGCATCATGTTTTAGTTGTGGCACACAGGCTTCTCTCTAGTTGTGGCGTGCAGGTTTTCTCTCTCTGGTTGTGGTGTGCAGGCTCCAGAGCACGTGGGTTCTGTAGTTCTGGCACACAGGCTCTGTAGATGTGGTGCATGGGCTTAGTTGCGGGATGTGGGATCTTAGTTTTCCAACCAGGGATCAAACCCACCTCCCCTGCATTGGAACGCGGATTCTTTACACTGGACCACTGGGGAAGTCCCTAATTGTTGTTTCTTTCTAGTGGTCTTTGTAAGAGTATAGAAACATTCCTTCGTTGGTAGTGTTAAATGTGTAAATTTTAGGTTTCATGTGAAACCTTTTAAAACAATTTTCTGAAAATATTGAAAAGCTACTAGCCAGGATCACGTTTTCCTTTTTAAAAATTTAAGTGCATAGGTAGAGTTAGGAAGCTATTGTACATTTATGATTTAATAAAATAAATGAAAAAATGCCTCTTTAATTCCAGCCAAAATAGAATTAGCCCCCTTCCTCCCAGGTTCTTCCTCTTACCACTAAAAAACTCTGGACATAACACAACAAAAAAAGCATAGGCAGAATCTGAATGTGGAAGGAAGAAGGAAGACTGTCAGTGGGCCATGGGATTTGAGGATCCATACAGTAGTGGATTCTCTATGTTTCTACTGCCTCTTATATATACTGGACAGGGTGCTGAAGAAACCTCCAACCAGGAACAGCCCAACAGGCATGGATAAAAAAAAAATCCAAGAGCAAGAAAAGTTTGTTCTCCCTAGCCAAAGGACCAGGAAAAGATTTGGTTACCATCAGATAATCTTTTCCACAATACCCACCCTACTCTACCCAAACACCAGTGAAAAAAACCTCATCCTGCTCCATAGTTTTGTAGAGCCAAGCAGAGAGCTGATCTTCCACCTTATCATCCCCCACTCTGCAAGTAGCCCTCCAAGTCCAAATGGTGTCAGTAGGCTGATGGAGAGTTGATCTTCCAACCTCCACTAGGTGGAAACACTCAATGCTCCAATTCCCCCCACTTTCTTACCCTTACCCCTAGAGTAGTGTCAGTGGAGTCCTACAGCAATTTGAACCTCCTCCCCACCTGGCAGTAACAAAACTTAATGAGAAGATGAAATATGAGGCTAGTCACACTACACTAATACCACCACCACCACCACCCCTCCACCCAATCAGCAAGGCCCACACCCATATCCAGCATCCAGACTGAACAACGCAATTTAGTTCTGACCCAGTGAGCATTCCACTCTCCCCCACTCCCCACCTGGTGTCAGTAGAGCCCAAGAGGGAGCTAAACCTCCACCCCCACCTGCCAGCAATGAGGTTGAACAGGCAGAATGAAGCACAGCTAGTAAGCAATTCACTCACTCTAACCTCCCATGAAGAGGACCCCTTGGGAACTGGAGCCATCACCCTAGGTGGCATTATTAAGGCAGAACAAGCTGGTGCTGGGGAGGGTAGTCATCACTCTGCTTCACTCCTCTCCTGGTACCAGGGGGCCAAGTGGGAAGGTGAGTTTCCCTTACCCTGGGATTAATGAGGTAAAGTAAGGTGGTAGGTGGTGGGACTAACTAGCACTTTGCTTGCCCCCCTTTATCCAGGTGTCAATGGTGCCAGCCAAGAGATGAGCTAACACTTCCACTCAGAGGCAATAAGTAGATATGAGTTGGTGACCCCCTTTGGCTAGAAAGGTGTCAGCAGGGAAAAGGGGGAGCTGAACTTTTACCTATCCATTGCAATGGCACAATGTAAGTGCTCCATTTTTGCCAGGGTAGTGTTTCTGGGGTCCAGTGGGAAGCTGAACAGCTACACTCAGCTGGTCCTCATTCTAAACCCCAACTCCTAAAAGAAAAAGAAGGTAGTATCCAGAGTCTCTAATCTAACATCAATTACCCAAAATGGCAAGATAACCAAACCCCAGAATGAATCAGATAATGGAATTTATGACAAAAATTTTAAAGCAGAGATTATAAAAATGCTTTAACAAGCAAGTACAAAGTCTTTTGAAAAAAAAGAAAAAATAGAAAATCTAAGTTATAAGATAATTTATTTTTAAAAAGCAAATGAAAATTATATAACTGAAAAATATAATAACCAATACACACACACACACACACACACACACATACACACACAAGAAAATATTTGACTGAATGAGCTTGCTAGAGTCTTCATCTGCATCATCAGCTCTCCTGGGTCTTAAACCTGCTGGCCCCCACTGCAGATTTTGGACTTTCCAGCTTCCATAATTGCACGAGCCAATTTCTCATGATAAATCTCAATAGCTCTCCCTCCCTCCCCCCTCCCTCTCCCTCTCCTCCCTCTCTATATCCCTCTCCCTTTCCCCCTCTCTTGATAGATAGGTAGATAGATACATACATACATAGATAGATTCCTCTCCTATTGATTCTGTTTCTCTGGAGAACCCTGACTAATACAGTATGGTATATGGATTATATCCCCATAAAGCTGTTATGAAATAAGTGATAGAAATGGTAGAGGTAAAAGAGGATAGAATCAGTGAAATAGAGGACAGATCAACAGAATTTACCCAATGTGAGCAATGGGAAGAAAATAGACTAAAGCAAAGAACAGTCTCAGGAAACTGTAAGAAAACATAAGAAATTTTTCATATTCATGTATTAAAATTCCCAAAGAGAGTCTGACTAGAAAGTATTTAAAGAAATTTCCAAGAATTTGACTATGTTCACGTTATCTATTTTATGTTATTGATTTAGAGTTTGATTGAGTTGTAGTCAGAAAACTTACTCTGTATTTCAATTATTTTGAATTTGCTAGAATATTATCTACCTTGGTATATTTCTGTGAGTACTTTTTTTAAGTACAGTAAGTCCCCTTCATATGAATGAGTTCCATTCCGAGAGTGCATTCATAAGTCCAATTTATTCATAAGTCCAACAAAGTTAGCCTAGGTACCCAACTAACACAACTGCCTACATATTACTGTACTGTAATAGGTTTACAATACTTTTCACACAAATAATACATAAAAAACAAACACAAAAAAATAAAACATTTTAAATCTTACAGTATAGTAAGATTAAAAGTACAGTAGTAATAACAGCTGGCATAAAGGGGCTGGCATCAAGTGAACAGGCAAGAAGATTTAATGACTGGAGGAGGGAGAGGAGGTGGGAGATGGTAGAACAGAAGGATCATCAGCAATAGGAGATGGAGGGCAAGCTGCAATTTCACTCACAGCCGACATTAATGGCATGCATGTTTGTATCTTTGAAAGTTCGCAACTTGAAGGTTCATGTATAGGGGATTTACCTTATGTATTCTTTGGCTGTTGGATAGAATGTTCTGTAAATGATGATTAGGCCTTGTTGGTTGAAGATTTTCTGTATGTCAATTGCTGAGAGATAGGTGTGAAGCATCCAACAATAATTGTGCATTAGTCTACTCCTTTTACCTCCATCAGTTGTTTCACACACCCACCACACCAACATATTCATAACAAATAAGGAAGAAATAACCATGTCAATTATGTTTCTGTAACTGGTCACATGGTTGCAACTGGTATTTATAACTACATTCTTCCACTACTCACTCCATATTCCCTTTCCTCTCCACAAGCACCTCAGCTGGTCATGGTTCTTTACCTGGTAGAGTGACCCAAAACTTCATTCCTGAGGGTTTGGCCAGTAGTATTGCTGCCTAGATGATGTTGTAGTTTTCACTGACATTAATCACAGAGCATGGCAATACTAAGAGACCCTAAGGAAGCTCCTGTATTCCAGACATACTCACTTACCTCCATTGTGGAGTAGCAGTTCAATTTCTTTTGACAGTCAGGATCAATCACGCCAGCCAGCATAGTAACTCCCTTCTTTGTCTCTTGATTCAGAGGCATGAGGAGTCCAAAATGGCCAAATGGCTGTCTTAATTTCACTGTCTCCTGGTGGAATCATTTATTCCTTTGGAACAAAGACCTCTAAGCCAGCAGAGAATAAGGTTGTGGGAACAGTGGGTCACTAGGGGTAATAGTGAGTGCTGCCATTCCCGATTCCACCCAATTTCTGGACCTATGAATCCTGACTATGGAAGAAACAGCACCATATATTGGATACTGATTCAGAGCACATACAGCTTCCTGGAGAACCTTGTCTCACTGCTATAAGGTTTTGCCACTTGAATGGGGATTTGGTGTGAAGCACCACCCCTGCATCTTTCCAGTCATTGATGGTTGCACTAACCTCTCCAATCCCTCCAGGAATGTAGTACTGTTACCCCAAAACTGAGTTCACTTCTTGGTGGGTGCTAAGCCAAAAGACACACCAAACCGAAGATCAGGAGAAGGAAGGATTTATTACTTGCAGCAAGTAAGGAGAACACCAGGGATCTTTCCCAAAGTGGTGTGCTCCTGAACAGCAAAACTGGGGAAGTTTTAAGCTGAGGGTATATGTATATTCATGAAGGGGCTTAGGCAGTAGGCAGAGTCCAAGCTTTAGTTGATTGAAGTCATGAGGGTCAGAAAAAATCAACATCATCATCCCTTCGGTTCCATTTGATCTGGTGTTTGAGTGCTTCAGGCTAAGTTTACCATTGAAACACAACTGGGAGTCTTTACAACTGATATATTATCTTTGCTATTGCTATTCTCTTGCCTGATAACATAAAGTTCCTTCAGTCTTTTGTTCCTTTAAGAGTATTAATTACTGAGAGCTGTTCAAGGGCAAGCATTGTGGTCAAGCTTATGACTTAGGCCAAAAATGGTTTCCCTTATGTCAAGAAAGCCATGCCTGTTCTCTTTCTCTGGGGACCCCTACCCTATTTGCTTACAGTACTACTTTTACTTTACTATTTTTCTAGGTTGAGGCGGTTGTAATTGGCTTCTACTTTGTCTTTCCCATGATGGTAGCCCTTATTCCATAGGTCAGGGAATCAATGTGGGAATTCCTCCAGTTATTGAGTAAATCTATTCCAATTATGCATTCTAGAACAGGGGAAATAACCAGAGGATGGGTTTTGGTACCCACTGGACCTGAGCTAAATTTCCATTCATCATGTGACCTCCATAAGCCCTTACTCTGGTGGACCACAGTGACATTTTGAGTCTCCTGAGTTAGTTCAGAGCCGACGTCCAGTAGTACCCAAAAGGTTTGATTATTCAATTTTCCCCAGTGCACAGAAACTTTGGTAAAGGCCATAAGTCCCTTTGGGAAAGGCTGGGAGAATGATTAACATTCCCTTCATTCATTCCCCTTCATTCAAGGAGTTCTGGATTGTAAACTGGCTTAAGTCTGGGAATTGATTCAGGGGCTGTGACTCTGTTTTATGAATCAAGTTTGACATTTGTTCACTTGACTTAGAACTTTTCTGCTTATAAAAGTCAAGTAAAAATTTAGTAGGCTTTATATCTATTTCTAGGAACCTGGCAATCAACTAGCCAATACCATAGGTCTAGAAGCAAAGAAGAGTGGTGGGGGTGGATTCTGAGGAGAACTGGCATTGTCTTGCAAGGCAACTGCCCCAGGGGAGGCTGTTAACTTTTCCTGAAGGAAGGCAGGGCTAATCTCAGACTGGGGTAGAGAAGCTGCTTCCACTGGCAAAGAAGATTCATCAGAATTTAGGCACTTCCTCAAAGTCTTGCCATGCATCCCCTTTCCAACTTTCAGGATCCCATTGCTTCCCAATCAATGACCTTACTTTAACAATAGACATCCTGCAAAGATGGAAATTCAATTTGCCCTGTAAGTCTTGCAAAATAAGATTCTCAGTTTGATTTTCAGCAATCTTAGCCTGGTGGCTACAGGACATAAGATTCTCTTTCAGGGTAGGCATAGAAGTTTTCTGATCACTTATGTGGCACTTGAACTGGGAATTCAAATCCCTGAGTTCATCCTTTTCTTTCCTCACTTTGTCCATGACATTGGGAGCAACCAGTGAAACCATATCCTTTATCTTACATGTTCAAGGCCCATAAGATAGAAACAAGATGGAAACAAAATGATACACTGAGAACACCAAGCCTATTTTGTAGAGTACCAGGGAAACCATAGATACAGAAACAAGTTGCTGATAGCCCCTTCCACTGAGCATCTTGCAGAGTGCATGCAGATGCACTGAGGGATTAGGATGACCGATAGTGAACTTTAGACATCACAGGCTGAAAATCCACTGCATGTTACATACATGTGCACAAGCAACCCATGAAGAGGCATGAAGGAGGGTCATTGTTGCGCCTGCACAGAGGACTCTTGAAACATACATTGAAACTTACACTTACTTTCCACTAATCATTTCTGAGCCCCCTCCCCCTTCAGCTTCCTACATCCAAGATAAATATCCTGCCCAAAAGCTGACCAGGGAGACAGATCTGAGCATTGCCTCCTGTCTCCTTGCTTGGCCAACCTGCAATAAAGCATTTTTCTTTCTGCAAAATACTGTTGCCTCGGTATTTTGTCTTTCCATTGTGCAGCCAGCAACTTGCCCACTTGCTCAGTTGCACCAGCAAATTTCAATATACTCATTAGTTTGACAAAAATGTTTAAAAGTAGTATATACATTGTCACTCAGATCCTAGGTTCTTATAAGTGTTTGATTAGAAATATCCAATGATGATATTTTATGTATTTCTATTTCCAGAGCACACTAAGGGCTATCAATGCTCTCTTTACTAACAGAAAGAGTCATCAGTGTCTTTAAATCTTATCAGTTTAGAGAGTCAATTCTAGAAACTTCAGAACCAATTCCAAAAATTCATCCTTGAGATTCTATTCCTAGAGGATTCTGGGAAGATGGTGGAGTAGGAAGCACCAAAAATCTGTCTCCCCACCTAGACAATTGCACTGGCAAAATCTAACTAGTGTAACTACTTTGGAACTCTGGAGTCTGTTGAAGGCTTGCAAAGCCCAGTGGAAGGCCTGAATGGTAGATTTCAGTCAACTTCATCAATTTCAGCTCTCAGCACAGTAGCAGCTACCTATCCCCCACCACTGGCCACATGGCATACAGCTGTGCACATGGTCCTGGGGCAGTTTGTACACAGCCTGTGGGAGTAAGCGAGCATGGGCAAATAAGATTCTGACCCCCAAATATTGGGGATCTGTGCTCTGATCACTACAGAGCACAAAGATGCAGACAAAAAGGCAAGCAACCACTGTTGATGCACCTCCCCCACACTGTTGCAAGCCCCTCCCCCTTAAGGGTTAAGTGACTTTAAGTGACTTCCAGGAGAGTTAAAGGGCCAGAATCCATTTTTCCCCTTTCATTTTTTGCTTTTCTCCTTTGGGAACCAGACATTAAAGACTAGACTATTCAAAAACAACTGCATATATGAGGAAAATTAGAAAGTGACTCTGCATGCACAATGAAAGTGTCAGAAAACACATAAGAAGATGCCTTAGGCTGAGGATCAGTAAAGAGAGACTACAACAATTTAAAAAATAATAACAAAAAACAGCAAACCCTGGAGCAGGGAAAGAATCTGATTTCCAGAGCTACCACATTATTAGATTCAAATGTCCAGTGTTGAATAGAAAATCTTAAGGCATAGAAAGAAACAGAAAAGTATGGCCCATTCAAAGGAAAAGAGTAATTAAACACAATCTGTCCTGAAAAAGATTTAATGGAATATATAAGACAAATAATTTAAAATAAGGGTCTTAAGAATGCTCAAAAAACTAAAGGAAGATGTGAATAAAGTAAAGAAAATGACATATGAGCAAACTGAAAATATCACTAGAGAGATATAAAACCTGAAAAGAAACCGAAAATAATTTCTGAAGCTGGAAACTACAATAACTAAAATGAAAAACACACTAGAAGGACTCAAAGGCATATTTGAGCAGGCAGAAGAAAAATCAGTGAACTTGAAGATATGACAGGGGAAATTATCAAGGCTGAGGAGCAAAAGAAAAAAGATTGAAAAAGAGTACAGAGCCTAAAATACCTATGGACACCATCCACCAAAAGCACCAACATATATATTGCGGGAACCCCAAGAGAAAGAGAGAGAGAGAAAGAGACAGAGAGAATATTTGAAGAAATAATGGCTGAAAACTCCCCAAATTTGGCTGAAGACTTGAATATAAACATCCAAAAAGCTCAACAAACTCCATGTAAGATGAGCTAAAGAGACCCACCATGAGGCACATTAAATCAAACTTTCAAAAGCAAAAGACAAAGAGCAAATCCTGAGAGGATCAAGAGAGAAGTGAATCATCAACATACAAGGGATATTCCATGATATTATCTGCAAATTTCTCATCAAAAGTTTTGGAGGTCAGAAGATAGTGAGTCATTATATTCAGAGTGCTTAAAGAAAAAAACTGTCAACAAAGAATCCTATATCTGGCAAAACTGTTCTTCAAAAGTGAGGGAGAAATCAAGACATTCCCAGATAAACAAAAACTGAGAGAGTTTGTGACCATTGAATCTGCCCTGCAAGAAATGCTCAAGGAAATCCAGCAAGGTGAAACAAAAGGACACTAGACAGTAACTCAAAGCCATAGGGAGAAAAAAAGATCTCAATAAAGGTAAATACACGTACAGTTATAAAAACTAGTATTATTGTAACAATGGTTTGTAACTATACTTTTAGTTTTCTTCATGATTTAAGAGACTACTACATTTAAAGGAAAAAACTGTTATTAATGTAAAAGATAGTATTATATAACTTTGGTTTGGAACTCCAAATCTAGTTTTTTTGCATAGTTTAGGAGACTAATACACTAAAAATAATTATTAGTTTAGGTTTGGGGGCACAAAATATATAAAGATGTAATTTTGTGACAACTGAAAGGGGTGGTGATGGTGCTGTGAAGAAGCAGAATTTTGTGTGTTATTGAAGTTAAGCTGCTATAAATTCAAGTTAGAAGACTGTAACTTCAGGATGTTAAGTGTAACCTCCCCTGGTAACCACAAAGAAAATAGCTATGGAGCATACAAAAAAGGAAATTGAGAAGGAATTTAAACCTCTCACTACAAAAAAATCAAGTAAACACAAAAGAAGACAGCAATGCAGGAAACGAGGGGAAAAAAGCGATAGAGCATATAGAAAACAAATAACACAATGACAGAAATAAGTTCCTCAGTACTAGTAATTACTTTAAATTGTAAGTGGATTAAACTCTTCAATCAAAAGCCAGAGATTGGGGGAGAGACCTTCAAGATGGCAGAGGACTAAGACGTGGACATCACCTTCCTCCCCACAAATACATCAGAAATACATCTACATGTGGAACAACCCCTACAGAACACCTGCTGAATGCTGGCAGAAGAACTCAGACCTCCCAAAATGCAAGAAACTCCCCACGTACCTGGGTAGGGTAAAAGAAAAAAGAAAAAACAGAGACAAAAGAATAGGGACAGGACCTGCACCTTGGAGAGGGAGCTGTGAAGGAGGAAAAGTTTCCACACACAGGAAGCCCCTTCACTTGCAGAGACAGGGGTGGGCAGGGGGGAAGCTTTGGAGCCATGGAGGAGAGCGCAGCAACAGGGCTGCAGAAGGCAAAGCAGAGAGATTCCCACACAGGTGGTCAGTGCCGACCAGCACTCAACAGCCCGAGAGGCTTCTCTACTCACCCCCCAGGGCGGGTAGGGGCTGGGAGCAGAGGCTCGGGTTTCGGAGGTCAGATCCCAGGGAGGGGACTGAGGTTGGCTGCGTGAACACAGCCTGAAGGGGGTTAGTGCACCACAGCTAGCCAGGAGGGAGTCTGGGAAAAAGTCTGGAACTGCCTAAGAGGCAAGACACCATTGTTTTGGGTTACACGAGGAGAGGGGATTCAGAGCACCGCCTAAACGAGCTCCAGAGATGGGCGTGAGCCGCGGCTATCAGCGTGGACACCAGAAACGGGCATGAAACGCTAAGGCTGCTGCTGCCACCACCAAGAAATCTGTGTGCAAGCACAGGTCACTATCCACACCTCCCCTCCTGAGAGCCTGTGCAGCCTGCCACTGCCAGGGTCCCAAAAACCAGGGACAACTTCCCCAGGAGAACACAAGGCATGCCTCACGCTGTTGCAACATCACACCGGCCTCTGTCACTGCAGGTTCACCCCGCATTCCGAACCCCTCCCTCCCCCCAAGCCTGAGTGAGCCAGAGTCCCCTAATCAGCTGCTCCTTTAACCCTGTCTTCTCTGGGCAAGAACAGACGCCCTCAGTGACCTACAGGCAGAGGGAGGGCCAAATCCAAAGCTGAACCCCAGGAGCTGTGCGAACAAAGAAGAGAAAGGGGAATTTCTCCCAGTAGCCTCAGGAGCAGCGGATTAAATCTCCACAATCAACTTGATGTACCCTGCATCTGTGGAATACCTGAAGAGACAACAACTCATCCCAAAATTGAGGTGGTGTACTTTGGGAGCAACTGTAGACCTGGGGTTTACTGTATGAGGCTGACTGGTATCTGGTTTTATCTTTATCTTAGTTTAGTATTTAGATTTTATTATCATTAGTAGCTTTCTTTATTGATTTGGTTGCTCTCTTCCTTTTCTTTTTATATATATTTTTTCTTTTTGTGAGTGAGTATGTGTATGCTTCTGTGTGATTTTCTCTGTATAGCTTTGCTTTTACCATTTGCACTAGAGTTCTGTCTGTCCGTTTTTGGGTTTTGTTTTTTGTTGTTTTTTTTTTTAGTATAGTCTTTAGAGCTTGTTATCATTGGTGGATGTCTTTTTTTTTGGTTTGGTTGCTCTCTTCTTCCTTTCTTTTTATTACTTTTTAATTTTTTTATTTAAAAATTATTTTTTATTTTAATAATTTTTATTTCTTTTTATTTCATTTCATTTCTTTCCTTCTTTCATTTTTTCTCACTTTTTTTCTGAGCTGTGTGGCTGATAGTGTTTTGGTGCTCCAGCCAGGTGTCAGGCTTGTGCCTCTGAGATGGGAGAGCTGAGTTCCGGACATTGGTCCACCAGAGACTTCCTGCTGCACATAATATCAAATGGCAAAAGCTCTCCCAGAGATTTCCACTTCAATGCTAAGACTCAGCTCCACTCAACAACCAGCAAACTACAGGGCTGGACACCCTATGCCTAACAACTAGCAACACAGGAACACAACCACAATCATTAGCAGAGAGGCTGTCTAAAATCATAATAAGGTCACAGACAACCTAACACACACAACCGGACATGGTCCTGACCACCAGAAAGACAAGATCCAGCCTCATCCACCAGAACACAGACACTAGTCCCCTCCACCACGAAGCCTACACAATGCACTGAACCAACCTTAGTCAATGGGGGCAAACACCAAAAACAACGGGAAAAACAAACTTGCAGCCTGCAAAAAGGAAACCCCAAACACAGTAAGTTAACCAAAACAAGAAGACAGAGAAACACACAGCAGATGAATGAGCAAGGTAAAAACCCACCAGACCAAACAAATGAAGAGGAAATAGGCAGTTTACCTGAAAAAAAATTCAGAGTAATGATAGTAAAGATGATCCAAAATCTTGGAGAGAGAAAGAAGAAAATATAAGAAATGTTTAACAATGACCTAGAAGAACTAAAGAGGAAACAAACAATGATGAACATCACAATAAATTAAATTAAATATTCTCTAGAAGGAATCAATAGCAGAATAACTGAGGCAGAAGAACGCATAAGTGGCCTGGAAGATAAAATAGTTGAAAAAACTACTGCAGAGCAGAATAAACAAAAAGGATTCAAAAGAATTGAGGACAGTCTTAAACACCTCCGGGACAACATTAAACGCACCGATATTCGAATTATAGGGGTCCCAGAAGAAGGGAAAAAGAAATGGACTGAGAAAATATTTGAAGAGATTATAGTTGAAAACTTCCCTAATATGGGAAAACAAATAGTCAATCAAGTCCAGGAAGCACAGAGAGTCCCATACAGGATAAATCCAAGGAGAAACATGCTAAGACACACATATTAACTATCAAAAATTAAATGCAAAGAAAATATATTAAAAGTAGCAAGGGAGAAACAACAAATAACATATAAGGGAATCCCCATAAGGTTAACACCTGATCTTTCAGCAGAAATTCTGCAAGCCTGAAGGGAGTGGAAAGACATATTTAAAATGATGAAAGGCAAAAACCTACAACCAAGGTTACTTTAGCCAGCAAGGATCTCATTCAGATTCAGTGGAGAAATTAAAGCCTTTACAGACAAGCAAAAGCTAAGAGAATTCAGTACCACCAAAGCAGCTCTACAACAAATGCTATAGGAACTTCTCTATGCAGGAAACACAAGAGAAGGAAAAGACCTACAATAACAAACCCAAAACAATTAAGAAAATGGGAATAGGAACATACATATCAATAAGTATTTTAAATGTAAATGGATTAAATGCTCCCACCAAAAGACACAGACTGGCTGAATGGATACAAAAACAAGACCCATATATATGCTGTCTACAAGAAACCAACTTCAGACCTAGAGACACATACAGACTGAAAGTAAGGGGATGGAAAAAGATATTCCATGCAAATGGAAACCAAAAGAAAGCTGGAGTAGCAATTCTCGTATCAGACAAAATAGACTTTAAAATAAAGACTATCAGAAGAGACAAAGAAGGACACTACATAATGATCAAGGGATCGATCCAAGAAGAAGATATAACAATTGTAAATATTTATGTACCCAACATAGGGGCACCTCAATACATAAGGCAAATACTAACAGCCACAAAAGGTGAAATTGACAGTAACACATTCATAGTAGGGGACTTTAACACCCCACTTTCACCAATGGACAGATCATCCAAAATGAAAAAAAATAAGGAAACACAAGCTTTAAATGATACATTAAACAAGATGGACTTAATTGATATTTATAGGACATTCCATCCAAAAACAACAGAATACACATTTTTCTCAAGTGCTCATGGAACATTCTCCAGGATAGATCATATCTTGGGTCACAAATCAAGCCTTGGTAAATTTAAGAAAATTGAAATTGTATCAAGTATTTTTTCTGACCACAATGCAATGACACCAGATATCAATTACAGGAAAAGATCTGTAAAAAATACAAACACATGCAGTCTAAACAATACACTACTTAATAACGAGGTGATCACTGAAGAAATAAAAGAGGAAGTAAAAAAATACCTAGAAACAAATCACAATGAAAACACGACGACCCAAAACCTATGGGATGCAGCAAAAGCAGTTCTAAGAAGGAAGTTTATAGCAATACAGTCCTACCTTAAGAAACAGGAAACGTCGCGAAAAAGAACCCTAACCTTGCACCTAAAGCAATTAGAGAAAGAAGAACAAAAAAACCCCAAAGTTAGCAGAAGGAAAGAAATCATAAAGATCAGATCAGAAATAAATGAAAAAGAAATGAAGGAAATGATAGCGAAGATCAATAAAACTAAAAGCTGGTTCTTTGAGAAGATAAACAAAATTGATAAACCATTAGCCAGACTCATCAAGAAAAAAAGGGAGAACACTCAAATCAGTAGAATTAGAAATGAAAAAGGGGAAGTAACAACTGACACTGCAGAAATACAAAGGATCATGAGAGATTACTACAAGCAACTCTATGCCAATAAAATGGACAACCTGGAAGATATGGACAAATTCGTAGAAATGCACAACGTGCAAAGACTGAATCAGGAAGAAATAGAAAATATGAACAGACTAATCACAAGCACTGAAATTGAAACTGTGATTAAAAATCTTCCAACAAACAAAAGCCCAGGACCAGATGGCTTCACAGGCGAATTCTATCAAACATTTAGAGAAGAGCTAACACCCATCCTTCTGAAACTCTTCCAAAATATATCAGATGGAGGAACACTCCCAAACTCATTCTACGAGGCCACCATCACCCTGATACCAAAACCAGACAAGGATATCACAAAGGAAGAAAACTACAGGCCAATATCACTGATGAACATAGATGCAAAAATCCTTAACAGAATACTAGCAAACAGAATCCAACAGCACATTAACAGGATCATACACCATGATCAAGTGGTGTTTATCCCAGGAATGCAAGGATTCTTCAATATATGCAAATCAATCACTGTGATACACCATATTAACAAACTGAAGAATAAAAAACATATGATAATTTCAACACATGCAAAAAAAGCTTTTGACAAAATTCAACACCCATTTATGATAAAAACTCTCAAGAAAGTGGGCATAGAGGGAACCTACCTCAACATAATAAAGGCTATATACAACAAACCCACAGCAAACATCATTCTCAATGGTGAAAAACTGAAAGCATTTCCGCTAAGATCAGGAACAAGACAATGTTGCCCACTCTCACCACTATTATTCAACATAGTTTTGGAAGTTTTAGCCACGGCAATCAGAGAAGAAAAAGAAATAAAAGGAATACAAATCAGAAAAGAAGTAAAACTGTCACTCTTTGCAGATGACATGATACTATACATAGAGTATCCTAACGTGCTACCAGAGAACTACCAGAGCTAATCAATGAATTTGGTAAAGTAGCAGGATACAAAATTAATGCACAGAAATCTCTTGCATTCCTATACACTAATGATGAAAAATCTGAAAGACAAATTAAGGAAACACTCCCATTTACCATTGCAGCAAAAAGAATTAATTACCTAGGTATAAACCTACCTAAGGAGACAAACTACCTTTATACAGAAAACTGTAAGACACTGGTGAAAGAAATTAAAGATGGTACAAACAGATGGAGAGATATACCATGTTCCTGGATTGGAAGAATCAACAATGTGAAAATGACTCTACTACCCAAAGCAATCTGCAGATTCAGTGCAATCCCTATCAAACTACCAATGGCATTTTTCACAGAACTAGAACAAAAAATTTCACAATTTGTATGGAAACACAAAAGACCCCGTATAGCCAAAGCAATCTTGACAACGAAAAATGGAGCTGGAGGAATCAGGCTCCCTGACTTCAGACTATACTACAAAGCTACAGTAATCAAGACAGTATGGTACTGGCACAAAAACAGAAAGATAGATCAATGGAACAGGATAGAAAGCCCAGAGATAAACCCACACACATATGGTCACCTTATCTTTGATAAAGGAGGCAGGAATGTACAGTGGAGAAAGGACAGCCTCTTCAATAAGTGGTGCTGGGAAAACTGGACAGGTACATGTAAAAGTATGAGATTAGATCGCTCCATAACACCATACACAAAAATAAGCTCAAAATGGATTAAAGACCTAAATGTAAGGCCAGAAACTATCAAACTCTTAGATGAAAACATAGGTAGAACACTCTATGACATAAATCACAGCAAGATCCTTTTGACCTACCTCCTAGAGAAATGGAAATCAAAACAAAAATAAACAAATGGGACCTAATGAAACTTCAAAGCTTTTGCACAGCAAAGGAAACCATAAACAAGACCAAAAGACAACCCTCAGAATGGGAGAAAATATTTGCAAATGAAGCAACTGACAAAGGATTAATCTCCAAAATTTGCAAGCAGCTCATGAAGCTCAATAACAAAAAACAAACAACCCAATCCAAAAATGGGCAGAAGACCAAATAAACATTTCTCCAAAGAAGATATACAGACTGCCAACAAACAGTATATAAAGATGATATCTATCTATCTATCTATCTATCATCTATCTATCTATCATCTATCTATCTATCTAGAGATAAACAAAATAGAGAATAGAAAAACAATAGAGAAAAATCAATGAAACCAAAAGTTGGTTCTTTGAAAAGACAACAAAATTGACAAACCCTTACTTAGATGACAAAGAAAAAGAGAGAGAAGACGCAAATAACTAAAATTAGAAATGAAGGTGGGGAGATTATTACCAACCTTGTAAAGATAAGAAGGATTAGAAGTGAATACTATGTACACCACCAAATTAGATAACCTAGAAGTTATGAACAAATTTCTTGAAACATGAAAATTACATGAATTGACTTAAGATGAAATAGAAAATTTGAATAGACCTATAACAAGTAAGATTGAAACAGTAATTAAAAACCTCCCAACATAGAAAAGTTCTGGACAAAATGACTTCACTGGAGAATTCCACCAAACATTTAAAGAAGAATATACACCAATACTTCTCAAACTCTTTCAAAATATTGAAAAGGAGGGAATCCTTCCTAAATCATTTTACAAAGCCAGCATCACTCTAATGCCAAAGTCACATAAAGATATCACAAGAAAGAAAGTTACAGGCCAATATTCCTTATGAATATAGATGCAAAAGTCCTCAACAAAATAAAATTAGAAATGAAATATATTAGCAAATTAAATCCAACAGCATATTTAAAAGATTTTTCACCATGATGAAGTGGGATTTATCCCAGGAATGCAAAGATGGGTCAACATAAGAAAATCAATCAACATAATACATCACATTAGTAAGATGAAGGGGGAAAAAACAAGACGATCATCTCAATTGATGCAGGAAAGGCATTTGATGAAATCCAACATCCTTTCATGACAAAAACTCAGAAAACTAGGAATAAAGGGAAATTTTTTCAACACAATAAAGTCTTTTACGAAAAGCCTATAGCTAACATGGTAAAGACTGAAATTTTTCCTCCTGAGATCAGGAATAAGACAAGGATGCCTGCTTTCACTGCTGCTATTTGACACTGTACTAGAATTTCTAACCAGAAAAAGAAATAAAAGCATTCAGATCGGAAAAGAAGAGGTAAAACTATCTCTATTTGTAGATGACTTGATCCTATATATAGAAATCCAAAAAAATTCCCAGTTATCTAAAGCCACTGCAGCTAATAAACAAATTTAGCAAAGTTGCACAATACAGATCAAAAAACAAAAACTGTTTTTTTAGTTGTGTTTTTATATATCAGCAATGAATAATCCAAAAGGAAGTTAGGAAACAGAGTTAACTTACAATAGCACTTTAAATACTTAGAAATAAATCTAACCAAGTTAAAAGACAAATGCTAAAACTACATAACATTGCTGAAAGAAATTAAAGAAAACCTAAATACATGGAAAGACATCCTCTGTTCATGGATTTGAAGACTCAACATTATTAAGATGTCAATACTACTGAAGTGATCTATAGATTCAATGTAATTATTATCAAGATTTCAACTGTCTGTTTTACAGAAATGGAAAAGCTGATCCTCAAATTCATATGGAATTTCAAGGGGCCCCAATTAGCTAAAAGAATCTTGCAAAAGAAGAATAAAGTTGGAGGACTCACACTTTCTGACTTCTAAACTTACTACAAAGCTATAGTAATTAAACATGGTACTGGCATAAAGACAGACATATAGGATATTGGAATGGAATAGAATAGAGTCATGAGCTAAGTCTTCACATATATTGTCAATTGATTTTTGACAAATGTGCTAAGACCATTCAATGGGGGAAAGGACAATATTCTCTCTAAATGGTGCTGGGAAAACTGAATATCCACATGCAAAAGAATGAACTCAACATAGTTCAAAGATATAAACATAAAAATTAAAACTATGTAACTTTCAGAAGTAATGTTCAGGGAAATCCTGATGACATTGGATTTGGTTACAATTTCATGGATATGATATCCAAAGCACCAGCATCAAAAGAAAAAAAAATAATAAACTGAACATCAAAATTAAAATTTTTTGTGTGTTGGGCTTCCCTGGTGGCGCAGTGGTTGAGAATCTGCCTGCCAATGCAGTGGACATGGGTTCAAGCCCTGGTCTGGAAAAATCCCACATGCCACGGAGCAACTAGGCCCGTGAGCCACAACTACTGGGCCTGTGCATCTGGAGCCTGTGCTCTGCAACAAAAGAGGTTGCGATAGTGAGAGGCCCATGCACCGTGATGAAGAGTGGTCCCCACTTGCCGCAACTAGAGAAAGCGCTCGCACAGGAACGAAGACCCAACACAGCCAAAAATAAATAAATAAATAAATAAATAAATTAATTTAAAAAAAATTTTTGTGTGTGTTAAAGCACAGCATCAAGAGTGAAAAGGCTGTCCACAGAATAAGGAAAATATTTGTAAAGCATAACATCTGATAAGGGATTATTATCCATTATATATAAAGAACTCCTACAACTCAACTCATTGACAAAAAAAAAACCCAGTTCAAAAATTGGCAAAGGACTTGAATATACATTTCTCCAAAGAAGATATACCAAGGGCCAACGAGCACATGAAAAGATGTTCAATATCATTAGCCATTAGAGCAATGTGAACTGAAACCATAAAAGATAAGATATGATGCTTATAATTTTAAAAAAATAGAAAATAATAAGTGTTGGCAAGTATGTGGAAAAGTGGGAACACTGTGCATTGCTGATAGGAATATAACATAGTGCCACTGCTGTGGAAACAGTTTGTTCCTCAAAAAGTTAAACAGAATTACCATATGATCCAGCAATTCTACTCTTAGCTATATAATCCAAAAGAATTGAAAGCATGAACTTGAATAGATATCTGTACACCAGTGTTCATAGAAGCAATATGTATTCACAACACCCAAAAGGTGGGGAAAAAACCCAAGTGTCCATCAACAGTTGAGTGGATAAAGAAAATGTGGTGGAATCTTATTCAATTATAAAAAGTAATAGCTTTTTAAAAATATGCCACAACATAGGTGAAACTAGAAAACATGGTGAATGTATTTAATGTCACAGAATTGTACACTTACAAATGGTTAAAATGATAAATATTATATTATGTATATTTTACCACAATAAAAAACAGTTTTTAAAAAATCAGTATATTCTTGGCCAAAGAGTGACGAGATCTCTAATTTTAATTGGTTCTACAAAACTACTTCAGGTGTATATACTGTTGTTAGTTTCATTTGTTTCTTTCCAGAATTGTTTAACAATTACAAACCATGTTACAATGAATATTCTTGAACATGCCTCATTTTACACATTAGCAATTGTTCTTTAAAGAACATTTCAAGAAATGAAATATTCGGAGTCATATGATATTTACATATAATTTTAAAATATTTTGCAAGCCAGTTCTCCAAAGTGGCTATACCAGTTTACATTCCCAACATATGCTAGCCAACACAAATATTGAACTTCTTTAAGCCTTTGCCAATGTTATAGACAAAAATTCTTCTTATTTCTCCCTAAATTTTCATTTCCCTAATTACATTTTTTCACTGGTGGTGTTAAGCATCTCTTCATGTTTATCCTTCTGTGAAGGATATACATGTTTATAGGATATACTGATTATAAATTTTCCTATTTTTTTAAAGTTGTATGTTGGTTGCGTTCACCGGGAAGCAGATGCTGAGATAGAGTTAAGAGTGAAAAAATTTTATTAGGAAGTAATTTTCCTGTGAAAGGAAAAGGGAGGAAGCAGGATTGGGCGAGGAAGCTATCAGTATTCAACACAGATGGCCAGTCACAGAGTCCCACGTCAGGCAGATATGCCACAGTGTTGCTCAGCCATTGGCAAGGACCACCCCAAGAACAGTGTGACCTCGGCGTCAAAGTTTAGGTGAACCTGAAGGAGTCTGCTGCTGAAGGCCATTAGCTAACTACACTCTACAAGTTGTCTTTTTCTGACTGGGTTGTATAGCTTTTCCTTATATATAACAATTATTAATCTTTTGTTAAATATTTTGTATGTTCTAGCTTTTGTATCTTTCCTAGCTTCCTCATGTTGTCATTATAAAAATATTCTCCCATATTTTCTTCTAATACATTTAGGCACTTTATTTATTACCAATTTTATATGGTGTGAATCATAAATAAAGGTGGTGGAGGTGTAAGTGTATTATTTTCTAAATAGATATCCACTAGCTCAACAGCCTTTACTGAGCTCTTAGTCTTTCCTACTTATCAGGCAAGCTATCTTAATCTTATATTACTGAAGCCTGCACTTCAGTAATCCAAAATCCACAGGATTGATATAATAGATAAAAATAAAAGAGAAACCACAACTTGCAAAATGTAACCTGACTCACAAAACAGATAAACTCTACCAAACCAAAACTATGACATTCATCACAAAGTCTCAAAATTAAAACTCTGTTAACACCAGTTTGTTCTCACCCATATGTTCTAAGACCACAGAAAAACTAGCCTAAGAGTAACATAAACAGACTCATACATTCTAAAAGTAAGACCACTATTTGTAACACTAAGTCCTTAGTTTATAAATTCTTAATAATCCCTGCCAATACCATCCTACAACTAACGCTAATACCATCCTATGACTAACTCCAAACCCCAGAGCTACCCTAACAACCCCTGTCCCATTCTGAGGTCCTTATGGTGTATGTTCTCCCTTACTGCAGAGTAATAAATCTGTCTTTGACTACAAGGCAATGGCTTTATCAATTTTATTAATTATAAATTTAAACCTGAAAAAAAAATACTGTTGTCTCAATAAACTGAAAAAGGTGACAATTCCTTGAAACAGGGGGAAGAGGACAGTTAATGGAAGACATGGCCACAGACAATAGCACACAGCCCTGACCCAAGGCAAGAGAATTCTGCCTCAGTCAGTGAGAACCAGAAGAAAGGTTTTCTTGCCCTGTGGTGATGAAGCCAAGAACAGGAGCAGCCCAGGGACAACAAATAGGGAAACTAGAGAAGAACTTCATCAAAATTAAAAACATTTGTTCATTGAAAGACACTAATAAAACAATGAATAGGCCACAGACAGAAATTACTTACAAAACATATATCCGACAAAAGACCTGTATATATAAAGATATCTTACAACTTGATAATAAGAAGACAAGCAACTCAATTTGAAAATGGGTAAAAGGTTTGAACAGGCACTTCAACAAAGAATGTATAAAAACAGCAAATAAGCCCGTAGACAACATGTAGCATCAGTCAAATGTAAATTTAAACTGCAATGAGACACCACTACACACCTACTAGAATAGCTAAAATGAAAAAGATAACCCGTACCAAGTATGAGTGAGGGTGTAAAGCAACTGGAACTCTCATTGCTGGTGGCAATACAAAATGGTACAGTTACTTTGGAAAACAGTATGGCAGTTTCTTATAAAGATAACTATTCACTTAACATATGACCCAGAAATTCCAATCCTAGGTATGTACCTAGGAGAACTGAAAGCTTAAAGACTTGTACTTGAATGTTCATAAAAAGCTTTATAGCCGCAAATTGGAAACCACCCAAATGTCCATCTACTGGTGAATGGTTAAATTGTAATGTATCCATAGAATAGAATAGTACTTAATAAAAAGTACTACCTTGATATATGAAGCATAAGAATATGGATGAATCACATTATCCATACGCTAAATGAAAGAATCCAGACAGAAAAGATTACAGTCTATATTGTTCCATTCATATGATATTTTGGGAAAGGCCATCTTATAAGGCAGAAAACAGATCAGTAGTTGTCAGAAGCTGGGGTGGTGGTGAGGGGATTAACTGCAAAGGGCCAAAAAGGAACTTTATGGGGCAGTAGAAATGTTCTATATCATGATATGGTTGTGGTTACATAACTATATACATTTTTCAAAACTCATCAAATTGTGCAGTTAAAATAGTGAACTTATTATATGTAGATTATTATCTAAATAAAGCTAATTTTTTTTAAAAAGCTATTACTTATCAAAATTTTAGATGCACATATATTTGGGCCCAATAATTTCAAGAAACTTATTCTACTGATATACTTGCACATGTAGAATAATTGTGTACGGGGTTATCATGGCATTGCTTGTACGCTTCACTAAATGGGAATGGGGTAGTTAGGGGGCAGGGATGGGAGGGAGACTGTTTGCTTTTGTACTTATCAGATTTTGAATTATTGGATGTATTCATTACTTAGGGAAAAAAAAAAAAGAAAAAAAAGTACTTTTTAAAGTGGCTTCCATGGTCCATGTGAGAGATTCTGGAGGCCTGGCCAAGAGTCTCCTTACCTCAGGGCAACTGTTTATCATGTGGCCCCACGCAGGTCAGTCTCCTCTCCATCTGTGAAATGCCTCCTTGTTCCTAGAACCTTCTCACTTCTCTGCTATCACCCTTGGTGTTTCCAAATCCCAGAGCATTGTAAGAGCCTTCTCTTCTGGGACTTTGCACACTCTGAAGGTTGGTTCTTTCTGACCACCTTTTCTCTCACTGGGATTAAGGCACTCCGGAGGAAGGAAGCATGTAATTTCTGTGTCTGGTGTCAGCACAGGGCCTGGCCCAGTGTGGGTGCACAGGGTGCTCTTTGATGACATAACCACCAGATGGCAGCATGGCTCTGTTTCCTGAAGGTCGAGTCCCGCTATATCTGTCCTGTATGGCTATGGAGCACTTGGAATGTGGCTAGTCATAATTAAGATTGCTTTTCATGTAAAACACACATGGGAGTTTGAAGACTTAGTATGAAAAAGAATAATTTATCTCATTAATAAATATTTTTATACTGGTTACATGTTGAAACAATATTTTAGATATACTGGGTTAAATAAATATACTGGCATTTTCATATCTTTTCATTCTTTTTAATGTGACTACTAGAAAATTTAAACTCATGCATGTGGTTCACATTATATTTCTACTGGACAGTGCAGTGCTACACCCTCTGTAAAATCTCCCAACAGAATTGGCACAGAGTCAAGACAGAGAGCCACATGGCATGTAGATGTCACAGAATTGCTTCGCCATCACAGCAGGGTTGGTCCCAGAGGTCCAGGCCACAGTAAGGCCTTGAGAGCAACAAGGAGCTTCTCTGACCATCCTGACTGCTCTCCCCTCCACTGGGTCTCATAGGGAATCCGTGTGGGAGAAGGCAGACCCCACCCGGCTCTGGCAGCGCCAGACGATATGCAGCACTTGACCTGTATTCTCTCACTGACCCCTCACATCAAAACAATTTCAGTGAAGAAACAGAATCAGAGAAGTGGAGGGACATGCCCAAGTTCCTCAGCCGTTGACTCCTAGAGCTGTAATTAGACATCACTTGATGCAAACTGTGTCTTCCTCTGCATCACATTGCTGTCCTCGTGAGCACTGTCCTTCCACGTGCTCACTACTGTGTTGGAAACCCGGACTGCCAGTCATCTCTACTCTGTTCTGTTCATGGATCGCCTGTGTGTTCTTGAAGGCAAACACTGAGTGCCCTACTCTGCAGGTTATGCCCACACACAAGGACAGCTTTCTTGTGTCCTCAGACACACTGTGAATGGAAAGTGCTAGAGGGAAGACTGTCCCAAGGGAAGGCCAGGGCAGAAGAATTTAATGGGGGCTGGCTTCATGCCAGACCCTGTGCTATACACTTTTCTTACATTATCTCATTTACACCACATAATACCCCTCCAAAGTAGGTGCTCTTACTCCCAATTCACAGTTGAGGATCAACTAAGGCACAGAGGGATTTCAATGTGGACAAGCAGATGTTGAGATCTTGTGGTCATATTCTATGTTTTTTCTCAGAACTTCAAGCTGTGGTGTCTCAGCAGTATGAGGCTATAAAGAGTACCCTTCTGATGGTGGGTGAGGCTGGGCCTTTCAGAGGCTGCCAGGAGAACAAAGTGGGAGAAGAGCCCCGAGAGTCTACTCCAGACTGTCTGATCTCTGAAATAGTTGGAGTGAAACCAGGAGCAAGAAGCCCTGCAGGGAGTGCAGATTGCCATGTCTTTACCTCTCAAACCAATTTTATGGATTCCCCGTCACCTACTGAACAAAAATTAGGCAGCTTATACCTGTGCTCATGGTCCAAACAGTCCATCTCTGGATGTTACTCCAGCCTCACCTTCCATGGTGCACATCTTTCATGCACCCAATAGCCTGCTCTCTGCTTCCCATACATGCCTTACCTGCCCCTTGGTCTTCACCCCCATCATTTTTACCCTGGAAATGCCCTCTCCCATACAACCTACAATAGCCCTCTACATCCGTTCAAGACACAGCCAGAGCGCTTGTGAGCTAAAACATAGCAATAAGGCATGCTTAACAGATAAGTTTTATCCACAGCTGTCAAGAACCTTGAATGCTGGGAAAATTCATCTGGAGATGTGAAGAGAGTTCCTGGCATTGAGTGACAAATAAAAGTGTTAGGGCAAGGGAAAGACCTTAAAAGTATGCTTATTTGGAATATGTAACAAAGGTGAGGTAGAGAGCCCAGAAAAGCTATTCGGAGATCACATAACTCCATGACTGAAATGATGCCTTTGGCATCACCAACTTGGGCTTCAGGCTAGCCCAGATGCAAACTGACTACAAGGCCTTGGGGAAGTTACTTCCAGTATGCCAGGCACACATCACAAACATGGCATTTAATTCTTACAACAACTCTATGAGATTATATGCTACTTTTATCCCCAGTTTACTAACAAAGAAACTGAGGCTTCGGGATATTACACTATTTCTCTAACTTCACACAGCTGGTAAGACTTGGAGTCAGGAATCCATAGAATATATCTGTAATAAGGATAGCACAGTTGCCTAAAGTGCTCAGGCAGGGTAGCTATCATATGGTAAGCTCCTGCTGAGAAATGATGGGCCCAAACCAGAAAGTGGAAGTACCAGTGGAGAGAAGACCTGGGTTCCATAATGAGGTAGTGGAAAAAACAAAACTTTAGGTACTTCCCTGGTGGTACAGTGGATAAGACTCCATGCTCCCAATGCAAGGGGCCTGGGTTCGATCCCTGGTCAGGGAACTGGATCCCACATGCATGCCACAACTAAGAGTTCGCATGCCACAACTAAGGAGCTGGCCAGCTGCAACTAAGGAGCCCATGAGCCACAACTAAGGAGCCCGCCTGCCATATCTAAGACCCAGCACAACCAAATTAGTAATAACATATGCATATTGATTATACATGTTACAGAGCTCATTCACACCCATTATTCCGGAAGACTCTCCCAAGAGACTTGTGAGCAGATAGAGCAGGGAATTTTACCCATATTTTGCAAGTAAAGAAATGGAGGCATTTCTAGTAGAGGGCAGTTTCTGCATAATGTCTTCCCAGTGTTTTCCCACTGCAGTGTTACGACACTGGGTGTTAAAATGAGGTGAACCAGACTCTACTCAGCTTAAGCAAAAATGGAAATTCAAAGATGATGGGGCAGGAGTGCCACTGGACCTCAGAGACAACTGAGGAACTTCAGAGACAACAACATTAGGAACTTCCACTCTTGCTTAGGACATAGAAAGTCACAGGGAAATGTCTCTCCTACTCAAAAAACCAATCAACAAAAACAAAGGCAGATGACCTATAAAATCATAGTATCAAAAAAATGATTGCTTAACCCATCAGAAATCTGAGGTCACCAAGAAAACTGCTAAGCAAAAATACAAAAGGTGACAGACCCCTCTTGAAAAAGAGGCATCCAAGTTAATTTTACCATTGAAAGAGCAGCAGGAGGGAGAAGAGGTGCCACAGACAGGGATAAGAAGAATTTTCGAAGGCCAAATGTGAACTAGTTTGAGGGTTTAGAATCTTTAGTAGCCCCAGATATAAGGGGAGCTTATATAGAGAGACACTGCTAAAAATTGGGGACAAAAAGGAAACAAAGAGAAACCCAACAGGAATTCCTGGGCCTTATACTGAGTATGAGGTAATGGTGGTCTACAGCTGGGAGAAGGATAGGGGAGCTGAGAGAGAACTTGCTGAGGTGTGGGCAAGCAGTGTCTGCTGAAGTCTGGGGCAGAGTAGGAGAACTGGGGGAACTCTAAGACTTTTGGGTCTTTGAATTAACACAGGCAATGGCAGTCTATGTTAGTCATCACCAAGAGAGGAAAGATTCTTGATCCGGAGAGGGCCTCAATATGGGAATTACCAGACAGAAACTTTAAAATAACTGTGGTGAGCATTTTAAAGGAAATAGTGGACAGGAGGGACAACATGAATAATGGATAATTTTAGCATACAGATGAAAATTATCCCTTTTTTCAGAAAGAGTCAATGAAATGCTAGAAATGAAAAATATATCAGAGGAGAAGCCTTTCAGTAGACTTCCCAGTAAGACAACAGAGGAAAGAATCAAACTTAAGACAGGTCAATAGAAAATATTCAAACTGAAACACAAAAAGTAAAGAGTGAAAAAAACAACATGTTAAAAAAGGATTTTTTTAGAAATGAATGCCTCATAACCAAAGGGTCCCAGAAATGCAAGATTCATTTAACATTTGAATATCAATCAATGTAAAGCCCCATATTAACAAGCTAAAAGCAAAAAAAAAGAAGATTATTTAAATAGACACAGAAAAGCATTTCACAAAATCCAATCCATTCCTAATTTGTAAAAATTCTCAGCAAACTATGAATAAAACGAAACCTCCTCCACCTGTGAAACATATAATCAACATAGTGAATGAAAGCTTTTCAACAAATGTCAGAAATGAGACATAGATGTCTACTCTCACAACCTTTATTCAATAGTGAATTGGAGCCCACTGGAATAAGTGCAAAAAGGTAAATAAAAGGCATCCAGAATGGAAAGTAAAAATGTCTTTATTCACAATGGGATGATCTCCTACGTAGAAAATCCAATGATTAGCTCTTATGAAACTAAAATGTCTAGCAACTTGCAGAAAACAAGATTTTAAAAATTGTGTTCTTATAAAGAACAACCAGAAATTGAAATCTGAAAGATTATATTTACAAAATCATCAAAAATATGAAATTCTGAGGGATAAACATGACAAAAGATTTACAAGATTTTAAAAGTACAAAACATCACTGAGAGGTATTTTTAAAGACATTAAAAAAGACCTTGTTCATGCATAGGAAGACACAACCACCTGTTTGTTCTCTATATCTATGACTCTGCTTCTATTTAGTTATGCTTGTTCATTTGTTTTGCTTTTTAGATTCCACATGTAAGTGAAACCATACAGTATTTGTCTTTCTGACTTGTTACACTTAGCATAATAACCCCTAGGTCCATCCATGTTGTCACAAATGGCAGTATTTCTTCCTTTTTTGGGCTAATATTCCATTATACCATATATATATATATATATATATATATATATATATATATATATATATCTCACATCTTCTTTACCCATTCATCCATTGATGGACATTTAGGTTGCTTCCATATCTTGGCTTTTGTAAGTAATGCTACAATGAACATATGGGTCTTATATCTTTTCAAATTAGTGTTTTTGTTTTTGTCAGACAAATATCCAGAAGTGGAATTGCTGGATCGTAGAATAGTTCTATTTTTTAATTTTTTGAGGAATCTCCGCACTGTTTTTCATAGTGACTGTATGAATTTACATTCTCACTAACAGTGCATGAAGGTTCCCTTTTGTCCACATCCTTGCCAACACTTGTTATTTGTCTTTTTTTTTTTTTTTTTTTTTTTTTTGCGGTATGCGGGCCCCTCACTGTTGTGGCCTCTCCTGTTGCGGAGCACAGGCTCCAGACGCGCAGGCTCAGCGGCCATGGCTCACGGGCCCAGCCGCTCCGCGGCACGTGGGATCTCCCTGGACCGGGGCACGAACCCGTGTCCCCTGCATCGGCAGGCGGACTCCCAACCACTGCGCCACCAGGGAAGCCCCTATTTCTTGTCTTTTTGAAAATAGCAATTCTGACAGGTGTGATGTGATATCTCATTGTGATTTTGATTTGCATTTGCATTTTCCTGATGATGAGTGATGCTGATAGCTGTTGACTGTGTGTCTTCTTCAGAAAAATGTCTATTCAGATCTTCTGCCCATTTTTTAACTGGGTTATTTTTTGATGTTGAGTTTACAAGTTCTTTGTATATTTTGGATATTAACCCTATATCGGATGTATCATTTGCAAATATCTTCTCCCATTCAGTAGGTGGCCTTTTCATTTTGTTGATAGTTTCCTTTGCTGTGCGAAAGCTTTTTAGTTTGATGAAGTCCCATTTGTTTATTTTTGCTTTTGTTTCCCTTGCCTGCAGAAACATATCCAAAAAAATATTGCTGGGCTTCCCTGGTGGCGCAGTGATTGAGAGTCCGCCTGCCGATGCAGGGGACACGGGTTCGTGCCCGGGTCTGGGAAGATCCCACATGCCACGGAGCAGCTGGGCCCGTGAGCCATGGCCGCTGAGCCTGTGCGTCCGGAGCCTGTGCTCCACAATGGGAGAGGCCACAACAGTGAGAGGCCCGTGCACTGCAAAGAAATATATATATATATTTTGCTAAGACTGATATCAAAGAACTTATTGCCTACGTTTTCTTCTAGCATTTTTCTGGTTTCAGGTCTTACATCTAAGTCTTTATACACACACACACACACACAAACATAAAGTCCATCTTGTCTTGTGTCATATAAGGCCAGTATTTCCTTATTGATTTTGTCTGGATGATCGGTCCATTAATGTAAGTGGTGTTTTAAAGGCCTCTTCTATTATTGGGTTACTGTCAATTTCTCCCTTTATGTCTGTTTATATTGCCTTATGTATTTAAGTTGTCCTACGCTGGGTGCATTTATATTTACAATTGTTATATCTTCGTGGATTCGTCCTTTGATCATTATGTAATATCCTTCTTTGTCTCTTGTAACAGTCTTTGTTTTAAAGTCTATTTTGTCTGATATAACTATTTCTACCCCATTTTTCTTTTGAATTCCATTTGCATAAAAAAATCTTTTTCCATCCCCTCACTTACAGTCTGTGTGTCTCTCTAGATCTAAAGTGGGTCTCTTGTAGGTGGCATATATACATTCGGGTCTTGTTTTTGTATGCATTCAGCCACTATAAATCTTTTGGTTCATTTACATTTAAAGTAATTATTTATAAGTTATGTACTTATTGCCATTTTGTTAATTGCTTTTGGTTTGTTTTTGTAGTTTTTTGTTTGTTTTTGCGGTACGCGGGCCTCTCACTGTTGTGGCCTCTCCCGTTGCGGAGCACAGGCTCCGGACGCACAGGCTCAGTAGCCATGGCTCACAGGCCCAACCGCTCCACGGCATGTGGGATCCTCCCAGACCGGGGCACAAACCCGTGTCCCTTGCATCGGCAGGCGGACTCTCAACCACTGCACCACCAGGGAAGCCCCTGTAGTTCTTTTTTGTTCCTCCCTTCTTTTACTATCTTCCTTTATGATTTGATGACTATCTTTAGTGTTATGTTTGGATTTCTTGCTCTTTTTTTCTGTGTATATCTATTATAGATTTTTGGTTTGTGATTACCATGAGGTTTATATATAGCAATCTATATGTGATTATTTTAAGTTGGTGATCTCTTAAGTCAAACTCATTTTAACAACCTTGTGTTTTTAACTCGCCCTCCATGTTTACTGTTTTTGACATTATATTTTACATCTTTTTGTTTTGTGTTTCCCTTAACTAGTTACTGTGAAAATAGATGATTTTACTAATTTTGTCTTTTAACCTTCCTGCTTGCTTTATAACTGGTTAGTCTACTACCATTGCTATATATTTAACTTTACCAGTGAGATTTTTTCTTTCATAATTTTCTACTTGTGGCCTTTTCTTTTATGCTTAGAAAAGTCCCTTCAACATTTCTTGTAAAGCTGGTTTTGTCGTGCTAAACTCTTTTAGCTTTGCCTATCTGTATTTTCTCTCTCCTTCAAATCTGAAGGATAGACATTGGATAGAGTATTCTTGAGTGTAGTTTTTTCTCTTTTATCACTTTAAATATATCATGCCATTCCCTCTGCCCTGCAGAGTTTCTGCTGAAAAATCAGCTGATAGCCTTATGGGGATTCCCTTTTACATAACTTGTTACTCTTCCTTGCTGCTTTTAATATTGTCTTTGCCTTTACTTTTTGCCATTTTGATTACAATGTGTTTTGGTGTGGTCCCTTTTGGGTTGATCTTGTTTGGGACTCTCTTTGATTCCTGGACCTCAATGTCTGTTTTCTTTCCCAGATTAGGGAAGTTTTCAGCTATTATATCTTCAAATATGTCCTCTTCTCCTTCTGGGACCCCTATAATGCAAATGTTAGTCACTTTATGTCACCCCAGATGCCCTCATTTTTTAAAATTTTTTTCTGTTCAGCTTCAGTAATTTCCACTACTCTGTCTTCCAGTTTGCTGATCCATTCCTCTGTATCACCTAATATACTGTTGATTCCTTCTATTGGGACCCCAGGGGTCCTAGGGCTAGTGCAGCCCCACCGGTATGCAGGGTCGGGTCCTGGGGCAGCTGGGGGCTCAGGGTATTCAAAGGCAGCCGGCCTGCTGGTGAGTGGGGCTGTGTCCCCATCCAGTTAGCTGCTTGACCTGGGGTGTCCCTGGACTGGAGCCCACCGGCTGGTGGGTGGGATCAGATCTTGTCACTAATAAGCCAGAGGAAGGATTCCAAAATGGAGCTCACCAGCACCAGAGTACTCATGGTAGGATGAGCTCCCCTAATGGATTCTTCCAGCATCTATGTCCCCATGGTGAGTCCCAATTGCCTCCTGGCTCTCCAAAATCAGCAGGTGTGTCTGACCCAGGCTCTTTTTAAATTACTGCTTCTGCCCTGCATCCCAGAGCATGTGAGATTTTCTGTGAGCCCTTTAGTGGAGTCTCTATTTCCCTCAGCCCTCTGGGTCTTCCAAAAGTAAGCTCCACTTGCCTTTAAAGCCAAATGTTCTGGGAGCTCATCTTGGTGCATGACTCCTAGCCTGGAGAGCCCAGTGTAGGGTTCAGATGCCTCACTCCTTGGGGAGAACCTCTGCAACTGTAATTATCCTCCCATTTGGGGTCACCCACCCATGGTATGGGTCTTGACTATACCCCTCTTAGCCATCTCATTGTGGTTCCTTCTTTATATCTTTAGCTGTACAAGATCTTTTCTGCTAGTCTTCAGGTCATCTTATGGATAGTTGCTGTATAAATAGTTGCAAGTTTGGTGTTCCCATGGGAGAACATAAACTGAGGGTCTTTCTATTCTGCCATCTTGGCCATTCCGCAAATTTTAAATTTTATATCAATTTTTAATATACACTTTATCAATTTTTAAATGTGTCACTTATAGTATGTCAATTATTCTTCAATAAAACTATTTTTTAAAAACTGGAACAGAGCTCACAAGTATGTGAGACAATATCAAACAGTCTAACTTATGTGTTATTGGAGTATAAGAAGGATTAATGAGATGATATATTTGAAGATACGATGGCCATGATTTATCAAAATTAGTGAAATATATCTACCCACAATTCCAAGATGCTCTGTGTACCCCAAGCAGGATAAATTCAAAGAAATCCACATATAGTCATATTCTGGTCAAAATTCTGAAAACCAAGATAATAACAAAATCCTGAAAGCAGTCAGAACAAAGGACAATCCATGTAGGAAACAGTGAAAAGAAAAATGGCTGACACGTAATCAGAAGAAATGACATCCACAAGACAATGGAACTACATCTGTAAAGTGATGAAAGACAAAAATTAACAGGTTACAATTCTGTATCTAGGGAAAATAGTCTTCAAAAATGAAGGCAAGGGCTTCCCTCGTGGCGCAGTGGTTGAGAGTCCGCCTGCCGATGCAGGGGACATGGGTTCATGCCCTGGTTCGGGAAGATCCCACATGCTGCGGAGCGGCTGGGCCCATGAGCCATGGCTGCTGAGCCTGCGCATCCGGAGCTTGTGCTTCACAACGGGAGAGGCCACAACAATGAAAGGCCTGTGTACCGCAAAAAGAAAAAAAAATGAAGGCAAAATAAAGAAAAGAAATAACAGGAAGAAACTCAATTCTGCAGGAAGAAATTTTTAAAAACACCAAATAGAGTAAAATCTTTTTGAAAGACTGTTATGTCAGTTGGCTCTTCCAAGGGAGCAAATTATAAGATAGAGTTAGGAGTGTGAGAGGTTTACTGAGTGTGTTGTCTGTGAAAGATACAAAGAGAGGTCAGAATTTTGCAGGGGAAGCCTTCAGAGTACAGTGTAAATTGAACATCTGAAAAAGGAATGGGGGAGGAAGCAGGATTTGGAAGGGAGATCTGTTGAAACTTCAGACAATCCAATAGGGAGCTCCATAGCAAAGAAAGCCCATTAGAAGAGCACTGTACTTGTTGAAATGGTCACACTCTGGCAAGCCTGCCATTCTTATTCATTTGCTGGGGACTGCCGGAGAACTCATGACCTCAATTCTAAAGCTGAGGGAGATTCTGAAGGCACTATAACTGGAGGCTCTCAGGTAACTGCACTTCTCATAGCTGAACAGTGAGGTTTTTTTTCTTAAAGGGAGCTCTGAGCAGCACACTTCCATGGGTGCCTCAACTGTTTAAAGTAAAAATTACAATACAATGTGGGGGTTTTAGTGTATAGAAAAGTAAGATATACTTCAACAAGAGCACAAGGTATGGGTAGTAAATTGGAAGTACACTGCTGTAAAGTTCTTACATTGCCCATGCAGGAGTATAATACATTTTAATGGTAGACAACGATAAGTTACAGATGCATATTGTAATCTCCAGAGCAGTGGTTCCTAAATGTTTTCATTTCAGGACTTCTTTAGACACTTATATTGAAGACACCAACAGACTTCTATTAGGTGGGTTAAATGTATCAATATTTACCATATTAGAAATTAAAACTGAGAAAAAATATTTATTTCAAAATAGTAATAATCATCTTATCATTTAAGATAAATAACATTTTATAAAAAATAACTATTTTTCGAGGCTTCCCTGGTGGCACAGTGGTTGAGAGTCTGCCTGCCGATGCAGGGGAAATGGGTTCGTGCCCCAGTCTGGGAAGATCCCACATGCCACGGAGCAGCTGGGCCCGTGAGCCATGGCCACTGAGCTTGTGCGTCCGGAGCCTGTGCTCCGCAACGGGAGAGGCCACAACAGTGAAAGGCCCGCATACCACAAAAAAACAAAAAAAAACTATTTTTCAAAACAACAGATATGGGGAAAAGAGTGGCATTGTTTTACATTTTTTGCAAATCTCTTTAATGTCTGACTTATTAGAAGACAAGTAGATTCTCCTATCTGCATCCTCATTCAGTCCGTGGTGATGCACTTTTCTGGTTGAGGTGTATGAAGAAAATCCAGCCTCATGTCAACACTTCATTGGAATAGGGGTGCTGCGTTTTAATAGTTCTTTTAGATAATTATGGATATGCTGCTTTGATACTGCACCAAAATTCAACAACTGGTCTTCTTAAAGGTTAGTTGTAATGTGGAATCTAAATACCTATCAATAAATTCTCATACCATTACATTAAAATCCCTTAGCCTATTTTTTGCATAATGAATAAATCTTTTACTCATAGATTATGCATGTTACATTATGCATTGGTCACTTGGAAAATACTGGTTCACTGAGATATGCAGGTCTTTCAAATGTTAACACATTCTATTACATAATATCAAAAATATTATTAACATCACCACTGATCTCATCAGAAACATTTTTAAATACTGAGAAGCTGACAAACTCTCATCGGCATTTACAATTACAAATTACAAATTCACTTGAAAGCTTAAATTTTATCATTGGTAACAAATACTGCCATAAGTGGTTGGCTCATTTTATTTGTTTTTGAGAAAATGTCTTATCGATACCCAGGTCTGAATATTTATATTTTATCTGTCAGTAGTTCTTTCAAGGAAAAGTGGTTTCCCATGAAAAAAAGCAGCAACTTCAGGTCACAAATTCAAACAATTGCTCAAATGCTTTTGTGTATTCCTATTTTGTCACACAGAATATTAAAGTCATTACTAAAGGGTGAAGATTTCCATAAAAGTAATAAATTTTACTTCAAGAAAGAGAATCTTAAGTGAAACTGACTTAAAAAAAACCTTTGAGTGTGTCAGTAAAGAAAAGAATGACTTACTAGTACCTGGTGCCACTGCCCTGATTCATGCTAAATGGGCCAATAGTTTTACTTATTGCTTTTGCACCATCTTTTGCAAAGATTAACACATTTAAAAAGGCAAATAGCATCTGAAATATTATAAAAATAATTTTGATATTTTGGACCCCTTGAAAGGATCCTAGGGCCCTCCTAGGGCCCCCAAGAAATCCACGAACCACAGTTTGAGAACTGCTACTTGTCAAGTGATTAGGCAATGAGCCACTTTTTTAGTTGTGGTTCTCCCAAGTGTCAGTATTTGAAGATCTTTTCTCTGAGACAGTAGTTTCTACAATCTACTGCCTTTAGGAGATAGGAAGGAGACGAAAATTAGCCCAGCAACAGAAGTTCTGTGAAAATGAAGAGGCTAATGGTTTCACATTCAATATTTAGACTTTACCTAAGTCGACTGTTTTCTTTCCAGCATATCATTCCCAGGTGGTGCCTGTAAGTCACATCCCCTCTTCTTCAACTTCTCCAGAGAATGTCACCTGTCTGCATGGGTGGAATAAAGGAACTCTGGGTTGGGCCGTGCTGTGTTCATATTTAAACAATCTGTCCTCATTTCTCCCTCATATTTCATGGTGCCTGGTACTCCAGTTTGTCAACTTTTCTAGCCAAAGAACATTAAACAACTCATATAATGAAATGTCAGGGTACACATGAATTTTCTGGGGTCAAGGTCAGAGCTGATACTCTACTCCATTTCTGACACCCTGTTGGCCACCTTTAGAGCCACTGGATGGCCATTATGTATATGTGGCCTGTATCTACACATAATCTTCCTCTGTTTTTCATGACTTCAGGTCTGAGGTGGATGCTGTGACATATCACCTAGATCCCTCTTCAGGAATGAAGAATCATTATCCCAGCTGCTGGGAGTGTTGCTGGTAGGGAGCACCCAGCTGTCAGACCCATTTGGGGATTGCCAAAGCTGTAGATAGCCAGTTCACACAAGGTACATGGCTTTCACAGAGTGATGGCAACCAAGCAAATGCTCAATCAAGAAAAAGCCACATGCAAATGGTAGGACATTTTATGGCCTTTTTACCCACCCTCACTTCACTTTCTCCCAGGTGTGGCATGGTTGAGAGGAAGTAACCCAATTCCCAGTTCCCTCCCTCAGGTCAGAAGGACTGGTCTGTGGGATACCCGAGGAACTGATTTCTGTTGCACTTGACTCCAGAGTTCTGACAGGGAACAACAGTATAGCTCAGATCTCAGATTGGCAGAAGTCACTGAAGTGGAAAGCACAACAGCACACAAAAACTGCGAAGGGATCACTGACCCATGGATGCCTGGGTCACGCAAGGCCCTAAGAAGCAGTAGTAAGAGTCTCCGAGAAGGTAACACACTTAACAGCAGCCATGTATTCCAGGGAAATTGGAGGGAAGGGAATGCACACATATGGCGCAAGCAAGATTCATGCCCAGGAAAAAAAACCTGAGAAGATGTTAGCTTCATTCCAAGTGGATTCCAAGGCTGAGGATATACCCTGCCAATTACTGAAGGTATTGCATGCTAATCTGCAAAGACAAGGGGAGGTGGCTGTTTTCTCACATGCCGAATTTTCAACAAAAGATCATAAGGCATACACAGAAACAAGAAAAAGGGCCTATTCAAAGGAACAAAATAAATCTCCAAAAACTATCCCTTGAATAAACACAGGCAACAGACTCACTAGACAACATCTTTAAAACAACTTACTTAAAAATGCAAAAAAGCTAAAGGAAAACCTGGACAAAGAACTAAAGGAAATCGGGCAAATAATATATGAACAAAATAAGAATATCAACAAAGAGAGATAGTGTAGAAAGGAGCCAAAAAAAAAAAAAATTCTGGAGGTGACAATAACTGAATTGAAAAATTCACTGGAGCTGGAGGGGTTCTACAGCAAACTCAAATAGACAGAAGGAAGAATCAGTAAACTTGAAGACAGGACATCTGAAATTGTTGAGTCTGAGGATCAAGAAGACAAAAAGAATGACGAAAAGTGAATAGAACCTGAGGAATTTACAGGACACCATCAAAAGGACCAATATATACAATTATAGGAGTCCCAGAAGATGAGAGAGATTATTTGAAGAAATGATGGCTGAATACGTCTGAAATTTGAGGAAAGACAAAACTCTACAAATTCCAGAAGCTCATCGGTGCTTTGTGACCACCTAGCGGGGTGGGATAGGGAGGGTGGGAGGGAGATGCAAAAGGGAGGGGATATGGGGATATATGTATACATATAGCTGATTCACTTTGTTATATAGCAGAAACTAACACAACATTGTCAAGCAATTATACGCCAATAAAGATGTTAAAAAAATTTTAAGCAAAAAAACAAAAAACAACAACAACAAAATTCCAGAAGCAGCAAATTCCATGTAGGATAAATCTAAAGAGACCCATGCCAAGACATATAATGAAAAAACCAAACGCAAAAAGAGAATCTTGAAAGCAGCAAAAGTTACTCATCATGTGTAAGGGATCCCAGGAGGCAATGGAATTATACATTTAAAGTGCTGAAGAAAAGAAACTTGTCAACTTAGAACTTTATATCTGGCAAAACTGTCCTTCAAAAATAAGGGAGAAATTAAGGAATTCCCAGACAAAAAGCTGAGGGAGTTCATTACTAGATCTGCCCTGCAAGTAATGTTCAAATAAGTCCTTCAAGTTGAAATGGAAGGACAGTAGACTTGAAACTGTAAAACTCCTAGAATTAAACACAGGGGAAAAGATCTTTGACATTGATCTTGGCCATTGTGTTTTTTTTTTTTTTTTTTTGGATACGACACCAAACTCACAAGCAACTAAAGCAAAAATCAACAAGTGGGACTACACACATCAAACTTAAAAGCTTCTGCAAAAGAAACAGTTAACAGGGGCTTCCCTGGTGGCGCAGTGGTTGAGAGTCCGCCTGCCAATACAGGGGACACGGGTTCGAGCCCTGGTCTGGGAAGATCCCACATGCCACAGAGCAGCTGGCCCTGTGAGCCACAATTACTGAGCCTGCGCATCTGGAGCCTGTGCTCCGCAACAAGAGAGGCCGCGATAGTGAGAGGCCCGCGCACTGTGATGAGGAGTGGCCCCCACTTGTCACAACTAGAGAAAGCCCTCGCACAGAAACGAAGACCCAACACAGCCATAAATAAATAAATAAATAAATTTTTAAAAAAAGAAAAAAGAAACACTCAACAAAATGAAAAGGCAAGCTACAGAACGGGAGAAAATGTCTGCAAACCATCTATCTCATAAAGCATTAATATTCATAAGGGGTAAATACATACAGAACTCAATAGCAGAAAGCAAATAATTTGATTAAAAAATGGACAGAGGACTTCAATAAACTTTCTTCCAAAGAAGACATACAAATGGCCAACAAGTACACAAAAAGGTGCTCAACATCACTAATCATCAGGAAAAGGCAAATTAAAACCACAATGAGATACCACCTCACATCTGTTAGAATGGCTATCAAAAAAAAAAATAGAGAGATAACAAATGCTGATGAGAATGTGGAGAAAAGGGAACCCTTGTGCACTGCCGGTGGAAAGGTAAATTGGTACAGCCACTGTGGAAACAGTATAAATATTCCTCAAAATTTTTTAAAAAAGAACTACCATGTGATTCAAAACTCTCATTTCTGGGTATATATCCAAAAGAGATGAAATCACTATCTCGAAGAGATACCTGCACTCATGTTCGTTGCAGCATTATTCACGATAGCCAAGACATGGAAAAAACCTAAGTGTCTATTGGCAGACGAACAAATAAAGAAAATAAAGAGACACACAGAGGAATATTATTCAGTCATTAAAAAGAAGGAAACCCTGCCATTTGCCACAACATGGATGGACCTTGAGGGCATCATGCTGAGTGAGATAAGCCAAAGGCACATACTGTATGATCTCACTTATATGTAGAATCTAAACACCTGAACCCACAGAAGCAGAATGGTAGTTACCAGGGGTTGCAGGGGTGAGGGAAATGAGGACATGTCAGTCAAAAGTGCAAATTTTCAGTGATAAGAGGCATAAGTTCTGGGTGTCTAATGTACAGCATGGTGACTATAGTTAGTAATACTGTATTGTATGCTTTAAAGTTGCATAGATTTTAAATATTCTCACAATAACAACAACAAAATGGTAATTATGTGAGGTGAAGGATGTGTTAACTAACTTTACTGCGGTAAACATTTTGAAATATACACATGTATCAAATTATCATATGGTACATTTTAAACATAAACAATGTTGCATGTCAATTATATCTCAATAAAGTTGGGGATGGGGAAACTGCAATAAGATATCACCTCACTCCTATTAGGATAGTGATTATCAAAAAGCCAAGAGACAACAAGTGTTTGAGAGGATGTGGAGAAAAGGAAACCCTTGTATACTCTTGGTGGGAATGTAAATTGGTGCAGCCACTATGGAAAACAGTACGGACATTCCTCAAAAAATTAAAAATAAAATTATGATGTGATACGGCAATCCCACTTCTAAGTATATACCCAAAGGAAATGAAACCAGGACTTGAAGAGATACCGCACTCCCATTTTCACTGTAGCCTTATTCACAATATCCAAGATACAGAAATAATCTATGTCCATTGACAGAAGGATGGATTAAAAAGAATGTGATATATACATGCAATGAACTATTATTCAGCTATGAGAGGGAAGAAAACACTGCCATTTGCAATAACATGGATGAATTTGGAGGACATTAAGTGAAATAAGCTAGATACAGGAAGACAAGCTGGAAAAACAAAGGAATAAAAAGAAGTAAAGCCTCATATGTATGATGAATTGATTTTCAATTAACGTGCCAGGCCAATTCAACTGGAAAAGGATAGTCTTTTCAACAAATGGTGCTGAAACAATTGGATAACCAAAAAGATAAATTTACACTTTTACCTCATACCATTCACAAAATTAAACTTAAAATGGATCACAAACGTGAATGTTACAGCGACAATAAAACTTCTAGAAGAAAGCTCAGGAGAAAATCTTCATGACCTTGGGTAAGGCAAAGACATGATCCATCAAAAAAAAAGGATTAATGAGACTTGATCAAAATTTAAAACTTTTGCACTTCAAAAGACACCATTAGGGGACTTCCCTGGTGGTCTAGTGGTTAAGACTCCACACTTCCACTGCACAGGGCGTGGTTTTGATCCCTGGCCAGGGAACTAAGATCCCGCATGCTGCGTGTGGTGAAAAGTTTTAAAAAAAGAAAAAGACCATTGGGAAAATGAAAAGCCTCAGATTGAGAAAAGATATTTGAAAGTATATCTGGTAAAGAACTTATACTCAGAATATAAAAACTTACAACTCAATTATATGAAGCTAAACAAGCCAATGAAAAAATGATCAAAAGATGTGAGTAAACATTTTACCAAAGATACAAGAATAGCTGTAAGTCCATGAAAATATGCTTAACATTACTAATCATTATGGAAATGCAAATTAAAAGTACAATGAGATACCACTAAACACCGACTAGAAAGGCTATCATCAAGCAGAAAGAAATTATCAAGTGTTAATGAGGATGTAAAGAAACTAGAATATTCATATATTGCTGTTGGGAATGTAAAATGGTACAAACACTTTGGAAAACTGTTTGGCAGTTTCTTAGAAGGTTAAACATAAACTTATCATAGGACCCTGCAATTCTACTCCTCAGTATTTCTCCTAGAGAAATGAAAACACATGGCCACAGAAAAATTTGTATATAAGTGCTTATAGCAGATCAATCAAAAAACCCAAATCTAGAAAAAATCCAATGCCCATCAATTAAAGGAAAAACAAAATATGATATATCCATACAACAGAATACTATGCAGCAATAAAAAGGAATAAACTATTCATATATGTTACACGATGAATGAACTTTAAAAATATGCTAATGAAAATAAAACCTTAAATTCCACTCCTACTCCATGCTCTCCCGCTTCTGTAAATAAGCAGTAGACCTTATGTAATACATTGTTCTCTGTTGCCCTTATTTTATATTCACTTTCTTTTTCTTATGGCATTGAGAAGTCTTTAATTCTTTATGATCTCTCACAACAGATTCAAATTTCTCCTCTTAAGTTTGGAGATCAGGTTTTACAACCTTTAATATGTTAGGTTAAAAATTTAGCTACTACTTATTGTGTTTTGTGTACCCATGATATTTTAGAAAGTATGCTCTGTAATTATTTTGTTCATTTATCAAATGATCTCTATGAGGTAGATATTATGATTCCTCTTTATCATACAAAGAAACAGGTTAGAGAGATTACATGGCATGCCAAGGATTGGCTTCAGTGACTAAGCTTTTGAAGCCAGAATTTTTTATGGAAGATCATGTTGACTCTACTTGATGTACCCTAAAGGTATATATGCATTTAATTTAGGTGTGAGTTTGTGTCCCTTTATTGGAGCTATGGACAACTTATTCAGGATAGCTTGGGATGTTATATATATAAAATTCTGGTTTGTTGAGTCCATCATATACAATAGAAATTTAATAGCACTCCTTCATCCTACCTTGGGAGACTAAAAACATCAAGGGGTTTATCCAGGAATTTTTAAGATCATAGTTTTGAAATGGTAACTATGGTAAAGGTTATATTCTAGATGCATTCCTATATTTTAGTTCTTAGGTCTTTATTCATTGTCTTTTGGATTCTTATTGAATTATGTTTAATTCAAGTAAATTCATGTTTTATAGCAACTTTGGTTGTCTGGTAACAAAGCTCTGTACATACTGAAGGCCAAAAAATTGCATGGAGGCCCAAGTTGGAAGTTTGCTAGAAAACAGAACATCTCTGTAGGAAGCAGAAGGACAGTAAAAGAAATGTTATTTGGGAATAGAGTGAGGAGGCTGAAAACCTGAGACAGACACACATTTGTACACAACACAAAAATAGTTGTGTAGAATCATGATCCTGAATTTTCAAGAAAAGGTTTAATTATGGTTATTGCTCTCCATTTTAAAAAAAATAAAGAAAATTTAAAATCTGTAAAAAAAAATACGGTAAGTGAAAGAAACCATATTCAAAGGACTACATATTGCATGATTCTCTTGGGGACTAGGTCACCATCCTCTCAATCACAACTATATATAAATCAGATACTATTTTTTAATGGAGTTCTCCAGTAACTGGAACATATTTTCTCACTATTCAGACATCCTCTGCTTTGCCATTCACCATACCCTGTTTCCCTAGTCTCTATATTGGGGTATCCAAAATATTAAAATAATCATTATAAGATTACTTAGGGAGCCTTATTTACAACCTTAAAAGTTATTAGACCAATGTATTTGAACCTCAAACCGTGTGCATCTCTTCAGATTTTCTCAGCCACCTCCTTTCTCATTTTGGCCAGTGCCCCACTTCTGCTGGGTCACTTCTCCATTTTCAGACTTGGTTGAAACATCACACCTCAGGATTTAGTGTTTAGCTTCCTAAGCAGCTGCCAATGGGCTGGATGATGCAACCTGGAAGTTTAGAGGAGTTAGCTTTTATGAGAATCTATGACTAATTGGTCCTAGACAAATGGGAAGCATGACATGGAAGGGAGCTGGGCATATGTTAAGAAGAAAAGGGTACAAATATATTCAGGCAGTTCTCACTTTGCATGGTACCACGTTAATGCAAACGTGTTCATACTGGAGCCTTGTTCATTCTCACTTTTCGTGGTTCTCTATCAAGCAAAGCAAAAGAAGAACACAATTCTTATGTGCACGAATTTCTGTTAACAAGGTACCATGCAAGGACTACACACACACACACACATACTGCATTTATTGAGAACCTGTCATATGAAACATGCTCATATTAAGTAATCTGGCTAAGATACCCAGGGATATAAAATGAGATATTAGAAACTTAGTCTACATTACCTGTGAAAAATAGATAAGCTATATAGTTTGCTTTTTTAAACTTTTTAAAAAATAAATTTATTTTATTTATTTTTGGCTGCATTGGTTCTTCATTGCTGTGTGCGGGCTTCCTCTAGTTGCGACAAGCCGGGGCTACTCTTCATTGTGGTGCGCTTGCTTCTCACTGCGGTGGTTTCTCTTGTTGCAGAGCACAGGCTCTAGGCACGCGGGCTTCAGTAGTTGTAGTTTGCAGGCTCTACAGCGCAGGCTCAGTAGTTGTGGCTCATGGGTTTAGTTGCTCCGCGGCATGTGGGATTCTACCGGACCAGGGATAGAACCCGTGTCCCCTGCATCAGGAGGCGGATTCACAACCACTGTGCCACTGGGGAAGTCCCTGGATAGTTTGCTTTTTAAATGTTTCTACATCACTACTTCATTGCAAATCCTCAAAGCTCTCTACTTACAAACAGTGGGTTCTGCATTAGTATAACTGTAGAGGTTCAAATTTTGCAGTTACCATTCAAGAGCATAAAAATGTAGCTTAAATTTTTTTACCTTTTATTTTTAAATTTTTTTAAAATGTTGAGCCTTCTTTTAATTAATTTATTTTTATTTTTGGCTGTGTTAGGTCTTTGTTTCTGTGCAAGGGCTTTCTCTAGTTGTGGCAAGCGGGGGCCACTCTTCATCGCAGTGCGCGGGCCTCTCACTGTCGTGGCCTCTCTTGTTGCGGAGCACAGGCTTCAGACGCGCCGGCTCAATAGTTGTTGCGCACGGGCTTAGTTGCTCCGCGGCATCTGGGATCTTCCCAGACCGGGGTTCAAACCCATGTCCCCTGCATTAACAGGCAGATTCTCAACCACTGCGTCACCAGGGAAGCCCCTTTTTTTTTTTTTTTTTTTTTTTTGCGGTACGCGGGCCTCTCACCGCTGCGGCCTCTCCAGCTGCGGAGCACAGGCTCTGGACACGCAGGCCCAGTGGCCATGGCTCACGGGTCCAGCTGCTCCGTGGCACGTGGGATCCTCCCGGACCGGGGCGCGAACCCACGACCCCTGCATTGGCAGGCGGACCCCCAACCACTGCACCACAGGGGAAGCCCTAATTTTTAATAACAGTTTGCATCTGCTAATCCCAAACTCCCAATCCTTCCCTCCCCCCACTTCTCCCCCTTGGCAACCACAAGTCTGTTCTCTATATTTGTGAGTCTGTTTTTGTTTCATAGATGTGTTCACTGGTGTCATATTTTAGATTCCACATATAATCTATATCATACGATATTTGTCTTTCTCTTTCTGACTTACTTCGATTAGTATAATATCTAGGTCCATCCACACTGCTGTAAATGGCATTATTTCATTCTTTTTAATGGCTGAGAAATATTCCATTATATATATATATAATGGAATATATATATGTATATGTGGTGTATATATATATACACCACATCTTTATCCAATCATCTGTCAATGGACATTTCGGTTGTTTCCATGTCTTGGCTATTGTAGTGTTGCTATGAACATAGGGGTGTATATACCTTTTTGAATTGTAGTTTTGTCTGGGTATATGCCCAATGTGTCCCCTGCATTGGCGGGCAGATTCTTAACCACTGAGCCACCAGGGAAGTCCCTGGAGACCTTTTAATGATGGCCATTCTAACCAGTGTGAGGTGGTACCTCACTGTAGTTTTGATTTGCATTTCTCTAATAATTAGCGATGGTGAGCATATTTTCATGTGTTTATTAGCCATCTGTATGTCTTCTTTGGTGAAATGTCTATTTAGGTCTTCTGCCCATTTTTTGATTGGGTTGTCTAATTTTTTTGTTATTGAATTGTAGGAGCTATTTGTATATTTTGGAAATTAAGCCCTTGTCTGTTGCAGCATTTGCAAATATTTTCTCCCAGTCTATAGGTTGTCTATTCTGTTTGCTTTGCTGTGCAAAAGGTTTTAAGTTCAATTAGGTCCCGTTTGTTTATTTTTGCTTTTATTTCTATTGCCTTGGGAGACTGATCTAAGAAAACATTGTTATGACTTATGTTAGAGAATGTTTTGCCTATGTTCTCTTGTAGGAGTTTCATGCTGCCTTGTTTTATATTTAAGGCTTTAAGCCATTTTGAGTTTTTGGTGTGTGTGTATGGTGCAAGGGTGTGTTCTAGCTTCATTGATTTACATGTGGCTGTCCAACTTTCCCAACACCACTTGTTGAAGAGACTGTCTTTTCTCCATTGTATATTCTTGCCTTTCTTGAAAATTAATTTGTCCATAGGTGTGTGGGTTTATTTCTGGGCTCTCTATTCTGTTCCAATGATCCATATGTCTGTTTTTGTGCCAATACCACACTGTTTTTATTACTGTAGCTTTGTAGTATTGTCTGAAGTGTGGAAAGGTTATGCCTCCTGCTTTGTTCTTTTTCCTCAGGATTGCTTTGGCAGTTCTGGGTCTTTTATGGTTCCATATAAATTTTAGTATTATTTGTCCTGTCTCTGTGAAAACTGTCATGGGTATTTTGATAGGTATTGCATTAAATCTGTAGATTGATTTGGGTAGTATGGCCATTTTAACAATATTAATTTTTTCAATCCAAGAACATGGGATATCTTTCCATTTCTTTGAATCATCTTCAGTTTCCTTTACTAATGCCTTGTAGTTCTCAGCATATACGTCTTTCATCTCCTTGGTGAGACTTATTCCTAAGTATTTTTTTTTTGATGTGATTTTAAAAGGGAGATTTGTTTACATTTCTTTTCTGGTATTTCATTGTTACTGTAAAGAAATGCAACCAATTTCTGTATGTTAATCTTGTATCCTGCTACCTTGCTGAATTCGTTTATCAGTTCTAGTAGTTTTTGTGTGGAGACTTTAGTGTTTTCTAGATATAATATGTCATCTGCGTATAATGACAATTTTACCTCTTCCCTACTAATTCGAATACATTTTATTTTTCTTGTCTGACTGCTGTGGCTAAGACTTCCAATATATGTTGAAGAAAAGTAGTGTTACCATTCAAGAGCACAAAATGTAAATTAAATTTTTTTTAAATTTTTGAATGTCTTAAAATGCTCCCATTTCTGCTGACAGAAAACTGAAATTATTTTGATTTAAAGCAGTTTTAATAGCCTATCAAACTCAGGGCTCTTCCCTGACCCATTTTCCTCCTTGAGGGTGATGTTTCTCAGGGGCTGACATCTCAGCACCAGGAAGGAGTGTCTGGTCCACATGTTGTCTGAACTTGGTCCTTGCTGTCTGCCACTTCTAAGATCTAGGTTTCTGAAATGTGGTCTTTGGCATTAGCCTCTCCCCATAGCATGTTCAGGACACTGCTCCTGTTCAGGGTCCTACCATGGCCTCCAGATACCAGAGATCCAGTCTCTTATCATCCTTATCCCACAAGCCTCCTTCCTAGTTGATGGTCTTCACACCTTCACTCCTCTCTCATACTTAAACACACTTAGGGGCTTTCCTTAGATTGCCCTGAGATATCTGGGATCCTGTGAAGGGCGCTTTCTTCTGCAAGTAATAGCATACCCACTCACTGTGGGGTAGTTCAATTTTCTCACATAACTACAAGTGTGGAGGTGGGCAAATGCTAACATTGGCTCAACAGCTCAATGATGTCAGAATTCCAGGTTGGCACTGACCTCCCTCCCTCTCTGTGGTCTCAAGGTGTCTGCAGGAACTCTGGTCATCACACAACCACATTCAAAGGTAAGGATGCAGCACAAGGTAGTTTCTCCTCCAGAAAATTCATCTTATGAAACCCTCTCCCCTTCCACCACCACTCCTTACACCTCATTGGTCGGATCTGGTCACAGTCTACCCCTAGACCAAGAGCTAGGGCACCTTTCCTGAGACAAGGATCCATACTTCAATAAAATTTGAGGTTCTCCTGGAAGGAAGTCATTTGGATAGGTCTTCCATAGCACTCTTCCAACCTTACTGCTGAGGTGCCATGCTGTAGTCTTCCCTACAGGTCTCGCAGGTTATGATGTAGGGAAAGAAGGTAAATTTGCCACCCCCTGCTCTTGGATTTCCCCCAATCCATTGATGGAATTCCACCATACCTATCCCAGAGTGCTAAGCTGAGGGACCTCTTCTCCAGCACTCATTAAAGTCTAACTGCAGTCCCATTCTCTCCTTACTTGCTAGTAACTCTTCTGGGGTGGAAAGTTCATTACACATTTTCTTGTATTCTGTTGCCATAATGCAACTCATTGTCCTTGCCCTCTTGACAAGTTTATGAAAAATTTCAAAAAGTCATTTTAAGTACCTGCTTCTGCCATTAATTTTCCAGAGCCAATTCTGTCACTCAAAGCCAATAATTTGTCCGTTGGTCACTGCCGAGTTATATACTCTTACTTCCATGGGGCAATAAGCCATGCCTTTTTGGGCCTAATTCTAATGGCGGAAGAACTTCAAAAGAAAGGGAAAGACAAAAAAAGCTTTATTAAAATGTACCACTGGGACTTCCCTGGTGGTACAGTGGTTAAGAATCCGCCTGCCAATGCAGGGGACACGGGTTCGAGCCCTGTTCCAGGTGGATTCCACAAGCCACGGAGCAACTAATCCCGTGTGCCACAACTACTGAGCCTGCACTCTAGAGACCACAAGCCACAACTACTGAAGCCCGTGTGCCTAGAGCCCGTGCTCCACAAGGGAAGCCACTGCAATGAGAAGCCTGTGCACCACAACAGAGTAGTCCCCTCTTGCCGCAACTAGAGAAAGCCCACGCACAGCAATGAAGACCCAACGTAGCCAAAAATAAATTTTTTTTAAAAGTACATTAAAAAAAATTTTTTTTTTTAATGTACCACTGTGGTCAGGATGTCAATAGTGGGGAAGTTTTGGGCAGGGGCAGGGATGTAGGGCATATGTGAACTCTCTGTACTTCCTGCTCAATTTTGCGAACCTAAAACTGCTCTAAATAGTTTATTAATTTAAGTAAAACAAAAACAAAAAACTTATTAGTTCCAGTTTCATACCTGACTCTGTGCTACGGGTGATCTGTTTTAGGATCCTTGCAGGTCCCTCCCTAACCAGCTCTCTCAGCTGAGATGGAAAGTCCTACAGAGCCCTTCTGACTGAACCTTTCCATCTCAACTGAAACTTCTGATCAAGCCCACAAGGGTTGAAGGGGCCCTGCCCAAGGCCACTCAAGTATGGCAGGGGTGGAACAGAGGCCATTTGTCTTTATGCCAATTTTTTCCCTAATGCCCTCTGCTGTACAGTTACCTGTGCACTTCCTTCTCTCTCCTTACTAGTGGAACCAATTCTGCTCAGCCTGGAAACTGGCCTGCTAAGCCTCTTCCCAGCCTTCCCCATTTCTCAGCCTTCCTTGCAGCTACTGTAGTGTGCCACAGGACCAACTGATGACTCACAAGTGAATCACTACGTGATGGTGCTGGGAAAACTCTTCAAACAGGTTTGGCAGCTGAAATGTTCCTGCCTTTCCCCTTACATCTTCCTGCCTGGAAAAGGGGTGATGGCCAGTTAATAGCAGTCATAGTGTGACAAAGAGGTGACCTTAAGAATGGAAACCATGCTAGAGTCCGCAGAAAAGCTAGAATCTAGACAGCAATCATGAAGCTTCCATACTAGCACTAGGCAACATTCATACTTCTTTGAAATGTAAATTTATTTAACCCATTAATGTTAACAGCAGTTCAATGCAATTACTCCACAGGCAGGCTCTCTTATTTAAGATAAACATAGCCTAAGTCAATCTAAAATTTTAAGTTACAGCTTTTAAGCAAATAGGATTTCAGAATCCCAAGGAGTTAATACAGCAGATGCTTCCTTCAGGTGGGCCAACAGCCAACCTTTTTTTCTTTGAAATATAGTTGATTTACAATATTGTCAGTTTCAGGTGTATAGCAAAGTGATTCAGTTAAATATTTTTTCAGTTACTTTCCATTATAAATGATATTGAATACAGTTCCCTGTATGATACAGTAAATCCTTATTGCTTACCTATTTTATGTAGTTTGTTAATACCATATTCCTAATTTATCCCTCCCCCCCACCCCTCCACTCCCACTTCCCCTCTGATAACGTTTTGAGTCTGCTTCTGCGTTGTACGCAGACTCCTTTGTATTATCATTCAGAGTCCACATATAAGTGATGTCTTTCTCTGATTTCACTTAGCTCTCCAGGTCCACCCATATTGCTACAAATGGCAATACCTCATTCCTTTTACTGCTGAATAATATTCCTCTGTGTCTATGTACACACACACCTTAAACCAATTGTCTGTTGATGGTCATATGGCTTGTTACCATGTCTTGGCTATTGTAAACAGTGCTATGAACATTAGGGTACTTGCATTTTTTTTTTTTCACCAGATGTATGCCCTGGAGTGGGATTGCCGGATCATACGGTAGCTGTTTTTAGTTTTCTAAGGAACCCCCATACTGTTCTCCATAGTGGATGCACCAATTAACATTCCCACCAACAGTGTAGGAGGGTCCACTTTTCTCCACACGTTCTCCTGCATCTATTATTTGTAGACTTTTTGCAGACAGTCATTTTGACTGATTTTGACACCTATCGTTTTGATTTTCATTTCTCTAATGATGTTGAACATCTTTTCACATCCTTGTTCAACCATCAAACATTTCTGAAGGCACTGATGTCCAATCCCCAAGGAGCCCCTCAGCTCCCCTCCCACCAAGATCCCAACCATGGGAGGCCAAATAGGAAACACAAAATAGAACAATCTGGAAAATTAGTTCAATGGAATGGGGGAAAAATGAGGGCTGGCTGGGGTGTACCAAATATTTTAACAAGGAAGATGGTTACAGATCATTTAGAATACCTTTATAAGCAAAACTAGAGAAAATTTGAAATACTGATTAAAAAATCATCCCTAACCCTGGTATAGCCAGTATCATTTTCACTTCTTTTCCTATACATTTTCACTCACAAGAATTTGATGCAGTTTTGCCACTCAACTGAGATCTTAAAAGTCTTTGATTTTAAAGGACTGAACATAAAAAAATGCCACAAACATCTCAATTTATAGAGGAAATATAAAGCCCCAATCAGTCAGGGGTGTGGAACATGCCGAGAACCCACCTCATGACCTTCATTCCACTGTAACGTTCTCTAAGGAGTGGGAAACAGGATGGAAACTTCACTGACCCTGTAGTATTTTAAATATATTACTGTTCAAAATATTTGAAAAAATTTTAAGCTACTCCTTAGCTATGCTAACTGTACACAAATCCTAGACTCAACACCATTCCTAGTATATGGTAAATGTTTGAACTAGACTGGGAATTGAAGAGGGATAATAAGCCAGGTAGTGTCTGCTTTAGTAAACTCAAAGAATGAGAATTATTTCAAGAAAGTAGGATGTCCTAAGCTGATGTAATTGTGTATACAAAGACACATAAGCATTTACAAAAATGGAAGTGTAGGATATGGCTCGAGTTAGCTTCATTAACATACATCTGTGAATAATAAATAGTAGAACCAGCAAATTACTGCAAAAAAAAAAATGAAGTTAAGTACTTCAACAGACCTTAAAACAAATCTAAATCTCACAAATTTAAAAATGCATCTAGGGCTTCCCTGGTGGTGCAGTGGTTGAGAGTCTGCCTGCCGATGCAGGGGACACGGGTTCGTGCCCCGGTCTGGGAGGATCCCACATGCCGCGGAGCGGCTGGGCCCATGAGCCATGGCCGCTAAGCCTGTGCGTCCGGAGCCTGTGCTCCGCAACGGGAGAGGCCACAGCGGTGAGAGGCCCGCATACCGCAAAAAAAAAAAAAAAAAAAAAAAAGTGCATCTAATTCTGCAAGAATGATGATGAAGGTTAAGAATGATTTAAAAGCACAAGTTTTAAGGTAAAAGTAATATTTTTATTGGAAAGATGTTTAACAAAATATAATGACTCTATCTTATAATCCTTCATTTTTGTTGACCTTCCAGTCCTTGTACGCAAAAGATTCAATCACAGGATTACATACTATAATGAGTGCTCAATACAATGATGGATTCCCACAATATAATACCATCCCTAAGAAGTGCTCCAAATTTTATGCCCCAAAGACAAAGAAACCTAGAAACTTAGCAAGATAAATATTTATAAATACAGTGGAGGAAAAAGAAAAATATTTCAGTAGTTTCATTAAATGCCTTCTTTCAGGTGTAACAAAGGCTACAGAGGGGGATAGAGCTGGCAGTCTCTTGATCGGAAAAGGGAACTTAACCAAAAACAAAACAAACTATGCTTTCCCAAACTTTCCAGCAACCCCAAAGTTAGATTACATGAGCAACTCTGTATTTCAGAAGTCTTAAATCCTCAGTAGTTGATTGATGTTGGTACCATGCTGCTGTTCATAAATCACTAATGCAAGCATGGCTTCCCTTGGTAGTCCTGCAATGTTTTCATTTGTGAGAAAACCTCCAGAAAGAACTCTGTTTACACCAAAGCAAGGTAGCAAAGAAACCGGTTACCGTGGAATAACAAGGCCCTAAGAAAGGCAGCAGGTCGTATAGTTACCTCCTTGTGGGCAAAATCCCTGCCCTAAAACTATGCAACCTACTACCTCTTCCTAGGAACCCATTTTTTTCTTGCCAGTCTTCTACTTAGCAGATGGACTTCAAATTAACCTGTTAAATTAGGCCATATTTTTTTGGTTTTATTTCAAATTCAAACCAATTAGAATTCGTTCACTGATGCTTTTAAAGTTACTGGCTGGAATCCCATGGCGGTCCAGTGGTTAGGACTCTGTGGTTTCACTGCTGAGGGCCTGGGTTCAATACCTGGTCAGGGAACTAAGATCCCACAAGCCACGAAGCCAAAAAAAAAAAAAAAAAAGTTACTGGCCACACGCCTTTGGTAAAAACCACAAATGTGTTTGCTTAAAATCAAACCTCTTGTTATGAGGGATAAAAAGTAATTCAATTACACCAAGAGGATGCAAACCAGAAGCCTAATACCCAGCCCATCATGTACTGTTGGAGCCACAGACTTTTTGAAACATTTAATATAGTACTAAAATTTAAACATATTTCATAAACTCTCCACCTCTCTTGATAAACTAGAGCACTAGGTGACAGTATGTATAAATCCTTCTTACCACAGTCAACTGAAGCAAATTAACTTACGGCCTGTCCCCTTTAGATGCTGTGTTTCCTAGTTATAAACCAGCCACTTCTAGGCCCAGGTTATTTGGATTTTTGACCCTTGGCTTCGAGTAAACAGAAGCAAATTCTGATCGTGGTTTTTGTCACCATCAAAAACAAGCTTTTAGAGACTCTCACTATACCATGAGGTACTTTTAAAGGTTTTTACAAAACGTAGTTCTCCACAACTTGAATCAATTACTGGGCTTGGCCAATAAGGTTATGAAATGTGTCCTTGTACAATCAATAAATGATACAAATTCATTTTTCACTAGACCTAAGGTATTAGTTCAGTTTCCAACTGCAGAATGGTGGAGATATCCACACTGGAGGCACATGTATTGGAAACCCACAAAACAACTACACTTGCCAAACAATTTCTCAAACATTCCCACTTTTCTTTGGCACACCAAAACGCAATGACTACAAAAGGCCCCTGCCCAGCACGTGTATATGTCTAGTTTATAACAAAGACCAATTCTGGACCATGCAGGTTTCCATCTATATGCCAGGGATGAAATAAAACACATAAATCTGACCCAGGATAAATTACCTGGTTTGGACCATCCAAGAGAGAATTTGATGTATTCTCTCATGCAAAGTTCCTGCTGCCAATGGCACTGCACAGTGATTATCTTAGATATTAAGATTCAGGACAGATGGAAATATTTGGGAAGAGGTGACCTCTCCCTCACCTCCACTTTGCCTCTTTTTCTTCTCCCAAAATAAAAATGGCAAGTACGTAACACAGGGAGCTTTAGCCTTGCTTGATTATAAGGGCCCAAGGTAGGATATGGTTTGGCCAATGGAAGAAAGCTGAAACATGAACCTCCATGAGTGTTAAAACTCAAGTAGCCCTTTCTAGCATTATCCTCACATTTTCTTTAAAACAACAAACTATGGATTTCCTTATCTGACAACTTCAGGAGACCTCCCTTTGTGAATGAAGGCCCACTTCAGGTTTTGCGGGGTAGGGCAAAGCTAAGATCCTAAGGACTTAACCAGGGAACAAGGGCTGAATGCAAGAGCCCATTTCTCCTTTTCCAGGCTGGAGAGCCAAGTTGTCCAAATCAACAAGCCAGTTGAAACAGAGATTACAACGATGCCCAAGGCCACCCAAAAATCCAAACCAGGGAATGAGTCCTAATCAACCTGACTCCATTTTAGCTCAGACAGTGCTTTTCCAGTTTGTATTTACCTTTACCACCTAGGATCTCACCCTGGACATCTGTACCAAGAGCAGTTAGCCTATTCACAATTCCAAAGAGTCCCCTATTAGGATTTCCTGAAGGTTATTTACTTTCTCCACTGAGATTTTTGCTTAATTTCTAATTTCTGGAATATACCACATGTGAAAAATTTAAATGTTAGATCACTGTGTCTATTGTAAGTACACCATATTTGACAGAGAATGTTATTAGCAAAGGACATAAGCAAACTGTAAGTTCAAAGCAATGTCAAAATTCATTCTTCTGAGTTTTTATATGATCTAGACAGAAACAAAATGCAGCAAGTCTACTCCTCAGGGAAGGCAATAGATTGTATAGTTATCTCCTTAACAGGGTAAAATCACTACCCCACAACTATACAATCTACTACCTCACTCTGACAGAGCAATATTTTCTTCTGGAATGAAGAGTACCATCTCTTTATGTTGCATTATCAGCATCAATCAAAATAAAACATACACTTATTCTGACACACAGAAATGAGAGGCAAAAAGTATCCCCACCCCCGATCAGTCTACTTGGTAACGTTTTTAGTCTCTAAAATAAGCAGCAACTTGTACACTATAAAGAAATGCTGCGCTACAGCATTTTTACACAAGTTAATCTCAAATGTTGTACAATTAGTTATTGATTTTATATGAGGCTGCCTGGATGCAGATTTTTCTATCACGTTAGGAAAGACAGTAGATTGTATAGTTATCTCCCAGTGGTGGGTGTGACCCTAAAACTATACAACCTACTACCTCATCCCACAGTGACGAGAACGCCCAGGGTGAATGCTGAAAAGAGACCACAGCTGAGCACCACAGGAAGGCTTTTTCCTAGGTAATCCTGGTTCTCCTGTGTGATTAAAGGAGAAAAAAAAGTATTAGACCACTTTCATTCACTTAACTTGGAACTAAGTTTAACTGAACAAACGCTCCAAAAATCATCAATTTAAACTGTAGCTATATTCCTTAACTATACAGTGCATTTATTTCTTATTTTTGATTAGTATTATTCTAAATTCTTGATTATATGAAACCATATGTTTACGAGATTCAGAAATCATGGTTTTATCACATCTCTTACTTGACTTATACACTTTTGATTTTCTTACAGTTTCCTTCCTTGAGAAACCCCCCCCAAAAAATCCAATACAAAGGAGGAATATAAGACCCTCTAACAAAGTCTCAAAAACTCTAAAGTCCTGTAAAACGCATAACCCATGATTAAACACAATAATGTACAAAGGAATTATCCAAAAATATACACAAAGAGAACATAATTTTTAAACTAACCTACTCATATATTCTATGTCAGCAAACACTAAGTGATCTTATTAACAGAAAACCAAAGATAATCTCCTGGATCTGAGTCAGGATCAGGATCCTTCCTTTAGCTAGAAAGGTACTGTGAAGACCAAAGTCAGAAACCAAGCTATTTAATTAACACTTTGGTACAATACTCTCTGAACTAAGCAATATGATCAGTTTAGTTTTATAATCAAACCCTTAAGCTAAACCATATTAAATATCAGTCTTCAATTTAGAGACTTCATACTTGAGATAGCTACTATAAAGATTACTTAATTTGTTAAGGAATGCCCTAAATTTAACGCCAAAAAAAAATTAAGTAGTGACTTAGTAGTAATAAACAAAACCTATAATCAAAACCACTCTTATGACATATAGCTCAACGTATTAGAATTCAAGGTTCAGAAGTAAACCCCATACACATTGGGTCAACTGATTTTCAACAAGAGTGCCACGACAAGTCAATGGGGAAAGAATAGTTTTTTCAACAAAGAGTGCTGGGACAACTGGATATCTACATGCAAGAACATAAATCTGAGTTCCTACCTCACACCACACATAAAAGTAACTTAAGACAAATAACTTATTTTAAAGAAGGGTACAGAATATCCATTTCTCCAAAGATATGACCAATAAGCACAAATGGCCAGTAAGTCCATAAAAAGACAACCAACATCATTTATTAGTCTTTAGGGAAACCCGAACCAAAATCATAATGGGATAGCACTTTCAGACCCACTAGGATTGCCATAATCAAAAAGAGAGATCAAAAAGAAAGGAAGTGTTGTTGAGGATATAGAGAAATTAGATTACATTCCCACTACTGGCTGGAATGTAAAATGGTCAGGTGCTTTGAAAAAGTTTAGAAGTTTATCAAAGTTAAATAGTTACCAAATGACCCAGCAATTCCATTCACAGGTATATTCCTAAGAAAATTAAACACAAAACTTGTACATCAACGTTCACAGCAACATTACTCATTTGCAGTCAACAAAAACCGAGGTTCGAATCCTGGCCCTACTTACTCACTGTCACTGAACCCTTGTACAAGTAACTTAGCCTTTCTAGAGCCTCTGTACCATCAATTCATTGGACTAAATGACCCGTAATAATAAAGTAAAAAATTTACCACACCCTCAATACACGTAAGGCCCCACATTAAGCTCCGTCATTTGTGCCATCTTATTTAATATTTCATCATCTCTATTTTACAAAGGCAAAAACTGGTGCCAAGAAGTTTAATAACCTGCTCCAAATTACAAGAGATTAACATTGGATCTCCAAATTTACCATACCTGAACTTATTTCAATTCTAAAAGGCCAGATGTTTCAAGGTATGAATGTGCAGGCAACTATCTCTAAAAAGTCAAGCACTTACAAGCCAATTATCTTTCTCCAGAACCAGCAACAGTCCTTACTTTTAAGATGACAGCCAACAGTAAAACCAGCTGGTACCTCTATCCCCATCCTCAAGCCCAGCTGAACTTTCTCATTTAAAACATGTTTGAATCCTCATCAAACACAGGAATCTAAAATTAACGTAGAATCTAAAATGTATTCTTTTTCAGTCTTGGCAAGTGTGGCATGCTCACTTCATACTATTTTTCTTGATCCAGAAATGTAAACAGGTACCCATATTAGTAGAAAGCAATATGACAACTTATATACCAAGGGCTGTTAAAATGCTTGCCAATTTGGGGGGAGATATATACAAACATAACCCAATAGTTGGGTGTGTATCAGTGAGGGGCAAAGGGAACAAATATCTATGTAGTATCACTATTCATTAGTGTGGTGGTTTCCACCTTTCCATGATCCACACAAGAAAAATATATTTCTAAATAGTACTCATCATATATCTATACATACACAGTACTAAACACAAATACAGTAAGATACTAATATTTAATATTGTTCACAAATCAACACTAACCCCTACTGTTTATACTTTACTATACATATTATATTGATTTTATGATCCACTGATGGGCTTTCAGCCTGCAGTTTTTCAGATAACACTGATTAGAGCAAATTTTGGAAACGAAAATCTTACAGCGAAGAGGAGGTAATCTTTAGTTAAGTAAGCTTTCAGAACACAGAACAGAATCCATACTAGAATTTATGGATTATTAGGACCCATGGAAATGTTCATTAAAGAGATATGGTTAAGTAAAAATCCTAACATGTACACTGATCACAAGTATACAATGTTTGGCTAGAGAAAGAGAAAGGAGTTGGGTATTTTCAGTCCTTGAGATTTTCCCCTCTACAGTATACTTCAGAATCACAGACCAGGTTTGAATCCTGGTACCCCATTTACCATGTCTTTAGACACATCAAGTAACCTCTGGGCCTCTGTTATTTCAACTCATAGAAATCGGACAAATCTTAACAAACAAATGTTAAGAGGGATTAGAAATAAAATACAAAAAGCACGAAGTACAATGCTAAGTGCACAGTGGATGCTCAATAACTTTTAGCTGAAAACTATCAGTATTAGATTTTTAACTAAAACGTTCTTAGACAAGACTATTAGCTAAAACTATCTGAATCTGACCTTTCACATAATTCCTTTTTCTAAAAGGAACATAACTTTACATGCATTTTCCATCCTTATTCACTTACTACCTCAATCTGCAGCTTGAACTCCTCCCCTCCCCATTAAAAATCCTTGTGATTGAAAGTCACAATTCAACTTGGACAAAATGTTTCTGTGTAACAGAGCAGTACGGGAAAGGAGTGTAGAGCGACAGCTTTGGGGTCAAGCAGCTACCTAGCTGCTGTGTTCTTGGGTAAGTTAAATAACCTCCTTGAGCTTAAGTTCTCCTCTCCAGTTGGGGAACTAACATCCACACCTCATAGAGTTGTTCTGAGTTTTAGGAACACATGCAAAGCACCTTAATGACCCAGAAGTACTCAACAAATGGTAACCATTTTTCTTAATAAATTAAATCAATTTGAGAAACTAAGAGAGTAATTTTACCTTCCTGAATATACTTGTGACAGTCAAAAATATTGTACTTATCTTCAATTAAATCATGCTGTGTCAATTTAAAACGTGCTGTGAAGAGGCAAATCTACTTCATAATTACAAATAAGCTTGTTTATCTATTTACATCAAGGTTTCATAAAACTCATACTTTAAAATCCACTTACATCTTAGTAAACGACAATGTTATGACATCATATAATGTTTAACATACTTGTATAGTCAACAACTAAAAGTCAGGGTTCTTAACTTGCATCCATAACTGGCTTCAGTAACCACCAGAAATTGTATGTACAACTGTTCTGCAAGAGTCCATAGCTTTTACCACATTTGCGAAGAAGTCTATATAACCAAAAGGTTAGGTGTTTTCGTCCTAAAAACATATCTGAATGTACATTCTGAAGGCTACATACTAATTAAAATTATAAATACCACCTTCGCATTTGTCAATTTTCCTAAAATAGTATTTTAAACAAATGAATTTCTAAATTCTTAAAAGTATGCTAAGCAAACATAGTCCAAACACAGGCACACTCTACCTTCTGTATATTTAATTCCTATTAAGAGTTTGAACTTCTGAGCTAAAATGTTTTTCTAGCAGTCTAATTTCCCATCTTTTATATTAATTTACATACTTCTATAAACAAAGTAGCTCAGAAAGTTTTATTTTTAAAAACCTTTATTCACATGCCATCTTATGGTTGTATAAACTGAATATTGGCTACTTAATACAGATTTCCTTCAAATACTTGGTTGAATATGAATGAAATTATCTGATGATTCTGGCTGAATATTAAAACATTATGCAAAATATAAAAGTATTTTAAATAAGAATATATGCAAACTCTCCAATAATGTTTTGATTCCTTTGACAGAACATATGCATTATTTTTACCCAGGGATCACTCCACCAGCGTTCAGATGACATGTGAAATTGACAAGATTAAGTTTTTAGATATAACTAAGTTTTTGCTAATGAAAATCAACCTACTTCTAATCTAAGCTCTTAATTTCTTGTTTTTTTTTGGGGGGGTGGAGGAACTTTTTTAAAACGGAGGTATAACTGACATACAGCATTGTATAGTTCCAGGTGTACAACATAATGATTCGCCATTTGTATACACTATAAAATGATCACCACAATAAGTCTAATTACCATCCGCTAAATTTGTTATCCTACCAAATACTGCACTAAGCCTGAGACTCACAGTAAGTTTTAAATAGCTAAGTACTAGGTATGTTTTCCAAAAGGACTATTTCCTTTCATTCACTCTTAGACATACAGCAGGTACGTAAGATGTTCTGGATTAGATGAAATTATCTAAATTCTGAAATTTTTTAAAAAGTTAACTAATGTCAAGTCAACTCCCAGTATTCCTTTGTAGATTTCCCAATGCAAAATATTAATTTGGGGCCAACTTTCCTACAAGTGCATTCTATCCTTCTTCCCTGTATTTGTAAGAGAAGTAAATTCTGCTACAAACCCTGTAATGCACACAAATACTTACGGTGAGGCAGGGTATTCCACTTGGGTGGCTTGTTCTGCTTAATGGTCCTTGTATAAACACCATTACTTCTCAATCCTCCCATCCTATTCTGCCTTCTGATCCCTCATTATACTGGTATGTTCCCAGGTTGAAAAGCCACTGTATAATCTACACATCCCCCAAAGCCAAGAAATGGTGGGTTCCTGTCATTAAATCCATATTCCCCAGTTAACAATAATTGACCATATCCTTAATTTACAATGTACAAGAAAAATGTTCCCTTCTATGTATTAAGCAATCATATAATTGACCAAATAAAAACTGGGGGGAAGGGAAGAAACTGCCAAGTGAATAGCATAACTTCATGATAATGAATATTAACACAAAGCAAAAAAGGATGACTACTTAACAGAAAAACTCCTAAATCATATGCATCATTAATATCAGTTATTTTAAAACAGATCATCTCAAATCTCTTAACACATTCCTAGAGAAGCAAAAGTAACGAAGTGTAGTTGTCAGCTGCCTCAGAATACTTGAGTCTTAGACCTAAAAAGAGCCTAAGAAATCACCTGATGCAATTTCCTCACATTTGAGATGAGGCTATAGAAAAAGGGGAAATTTTTGGCTGATAATCTGAAACAGCAAATACTTAGCTAGACAAAGCTAATTTTTGAAAAGCAGCTAAGCAATCCATGACTACTATCCATTTGGTAGTCATTAGCCACATGTCACTACTGAGTACTGGAAATGGGACTATCCCCAAATGAGATGTGCTGTAACTGTAAAATACACTCTAGATTGCAAAGACTTAGTATTAAAAAAAAAAAAAGTAGTAGCTCTCATTTTATCTTAAGTGATTGTGCAATGCTCAGAATACCCATACAGTCAAAGAGCATGCAGTGACCAGGCCTCCTTTACTCCAGTCCTGAGGTCACATGAGGGCAATGCTGACAACTCATTACTGGGGATCCAGATTCTTCTATTCTCATCTAGACATGGAAAAATCATTGGCAGTTAATATTCTGGGATGGAGAAGAGCCTTTACTGTCTAAATAAAAGCTTCTCAGACTATTAAGAATATTAAGTGATTAAACTGCATGCTGGTCACTGATAGCAAATTTACTTCCCCAACTCCTGAAAACAAAAGTGAGGGAACATGTTCCACCAAATATAAATAAGCTAGGCTACTTTTAATACTCCTTGGAGAAGACCAGTGCTATAAATGAAAAAAATACCTATTAAAAGGATTGTTCTTCAAACTTTTTTGACACCCTCAGAAAAGGTATTTTTGAAGGAATAAACATGGATATAGCTGTATCAATAGTCTAATGTAACAAACTAATATTTTCTTAAAAATTCTGATCACCACCCACTAAAGTGATTTCATGACCCAATAAGCCAGGACCTACAATTTGAAACACTGGTCTAGAACTCTTAATAAAGAGCAATTCCCACTATTAACAAAACTACCATTACATTAGCTATTGAAAGAGAAGGTACACAAATACCTAGGTGTGCTGTATTCTAAACCAAGAAATTCTAGTTAATGCTAACTATTCTCAAAAAGTTCACAAGTTTCAAAACAATACTTTAACAGCTGTACATTAAATCAAACACCCCCCAAAACCCAAAGTAACTTACAAAACTTTACTGCCTTTACTACATATACTCCCTGAATATACTGTAAACGAATCAGACTGCCATACAGCAGAAAAACTTGGATAAAAACAATTATTCTACTTTCTGAACTACGTTTAAATTTAGAATTTAACATTAAATTTTCTTAAACTATTGCATGATTTTCAGACCAACAGATATAAACGAGGACTGCTAAATGAGGTTTTAACTAGCAACTAAGTGCCAAGAAAGCAATAATTATCAGCAAAGTTAAAAAAAAAAAAACTCATCCCGTCTTCTGATTTACTTCAAGAATTTAACACTAATTATCCCCAATGCCTTTTTCCCATCTGCCAAGCCTCTCAAATGTGAGAAGTCTATTTTAAAAAGCCGGAGAGTTAAAAACTGTGCAAAACACACCCTCATCTCTGACACAGAAGGCAGGGGGCCAGGCCCTACTGTAAAAGTTGGAAAGACCGAAGGCTATTGCTAGCCAAGGACATAAAGGTTACACGTTCCGCACACCGGAGTCCTCCGGGAACGTGTATCAACCAGCCTGCTTCCAGGGTGGGCAGCCCCGAGTAAGGGCTGGGGCCGCTGGCGGTGGCCCAGGTCGCCATGCACGTGCCCGTCCCCCGGGATCCCACTTCCTCCTGCCCGCCCCCTCCCCCGCCAAGGACGGCCGCCGGGGTGGACCCGGCTGCACAACTGCTGCGAGACCCGAGGCTGCGCTCGGCCGGCGGATTAGGGGAAGAGATCCAGCCCAAGGCCTGCCTGCCCGCGAGGCCCAGCCCTCCCCCGCACTTCCTACCTTCCCAGCCCCCAAGGCCAAGGTCTCCCAGGCCCACAAACCTGATAGCGGAAGTGACGTCAGGGGGACCTGGCGGCGTCCACAGCCAGTCACGCCACCGCGGGAGGCGACGCCGGCCAATGGGCATAGCGCGGGGGCGGGATTTCCCCCGCCCAAGTTTGATTGAAGTGGGGGGAAGGGCGGGGTGAAGAATGTGAAGAATGACCCCTCCCCCCAGTCCGTGAGGCGCTGGGCGGGAAGCGGAGGGGGTTGGGGCCGGCCGCGCCACGCGGCGCCCATCCCCCGCCCGCGCTGCCGCCTCTCGCGACCTCTGCTCGCAACCCGCCCGCCCGGCTCACTCCGGCCCCCAGGCTTACACCAACCTGCAGGCAGCGCTCCCCTTCTCCCACCGCCTCAGGGGGTCCGAGAGAAGGAAAATGGCGGCGGGCCCGCGCTCTCCGTCCCGCCTCTGTACCCACCTCAGGCCCGCGGAGGAGGCCGCCGCCCGCCGCCGCCGCTGCCCTCCGCGGAGATGGCCCGGCCCTCGCACCCGCTGCCACCCGAGACCCGCACACGAGGACCCGGATGGAGGCGCGGGCTGGCGGGACGCGGCGGCTTGAGGGAAGGCAGCGCGGGCGTCGGGAGGCGGGCGCAGGGGCGGGCTCGAGAGCAGCGCGCGAACTCATTGGCGAGGCCTTTTGACTGACGTTTGCATCTCCCTCTTGCCTCGGCCGAGCAGGGCTGGCCGAGACCCCACTGGAGGGCGACAGCTGGGCCCGCCCCGCGCTGGGCGGCCTTCGGAGGAGGGGCGGGTGGGGCCCGCCCACCTTGCCTGCCCCCTGTCTCTTATTGGACGACTGGGAGAGTGGCGGTGCGGAGTCATGCCCTCTGCTTGTGATGGACCGGAGCCGTCACGTGGCCGCCGAAATCGCGCCCGGCTGCTGTGCGCCGCGCTCTGGTTTTGGGAGCGTGTACCTTTTGCCCCATAAAGCACGGTCCCCCCAGCCGCCCCCTGAGGTCTTAGTCCCGCCCGCTTTGCCTCAGTTTACCCAGCTGTAGGTGAGGGAGTAGTGTCAGCCGGCTGCCCCAGGTTTTGAAGATACTTGTCTTTTCAAAGCAATCCGTAAATTTCCTACTTTAATATTAACCTAAAACATCGTTCCTCCATGCTTATTATGACTTTCCCAAACTAGGACCCGGGAAAGCACTGGTTGGGTACCCTTTCAGGTCTCCTTATGGATGGGAGCCCCACCACCTGGGCCTCACTGTTTTTCATAACTCGCTGTTACTTTGTGCACAAGATTTTAAAAACAAACAAAAAGACAAAACAAAAAACGCTTTCTCATGGATAACAGAACTGTTTTTAACAGCACGTACAGTTTACCTGGTGCGTTTACATTTATGATCTCAGGTGGCACTATCCTACACTCGTATTAATACATGCAATCAATGCCAAAGGAGTTAATTGGAGAGTTTATTTTGTGGGCTGAAGTGAACAAGAAACTAGAGGAGGGAAAAGTTAAGCTTGGGCCGGAAAGATTAGCATGATTTAGGACTTCTGGAAGGAAGATGTAGTTAGAAAGGAGAGCGCAGGCCCACTGGGCTGGCTGGAGTTGTGCTGTAGAGGAGTGGGATCCTCAACCATCTCTGTCCACAGTACCTCGCACAGTAGAAGGGTGGTAGTCTGGGAATGTAAAAAATTCTGTTAAATGGAACCAGTACAATGATGTAGGCTGAGGTGGGAGGAAAGTGCAGTAAGGAGACCAGTTAGAATGTTGTTCAGTATTTGAGTTGAGAGGTGCTATGGGCTTCTACTACACAACAGAGCCCCTATAGCACTATGAACTTTTCTAACATTTTCTTCACATATTCACCTGAAAGTTCTTAATAATAAGTTTGAAAAAGTATATATGAAATATATTACCCTCTACTTTCCAATTCATGCTGCATATTCTACCCTTGAAGGCCAACCAAACGACCCTGAAGTCTATAAAGAAAAAGATTAATAGATTTGACCGAATAAGTGAAAACCCAATTTAAAAAAAAAAGACTTTAAAGTTAAAAGACAAATGACAAATTGGAAAAACAACTTTGTAAAATACACAACAAACAAAACATTAGCTGGAATGTCTAGTGGTCAAGAGCAAGGACCTGAAACCAGGCTGCTCAGTTTGAACCCCAGTTCTACCTCTTTCCAACTACACAGCTACACATCTCACAGATCGCTTATTCTCTCTGTGCCTCAGGTTCTCATCTGTAAAATGGGGATGATAACAGCATGTACCTTATAGAATTGTTGTAAGGATTAAATGAGTAAATATTGCAAGTTCTTAGAACAGTGCTTGGTAATAAAAGCACTTATATAAGTGTTTGCTAATATGTTATCCTTACTATATAAAGTGGATTTTTTTTTCAGATCAATAGTTAAAAAGTGAATGGCCCCTTTAAAGAGATAAAAAGTGAATGGCCCATTAAAATATAAACGAAAGATATAAACTGTCAGCTCACAAAAGAAATAAAAATGGCCAATAGATGTGAAAAGGTGTTCACCCTCATTAGCAATCAAATAAATAAAAATCACAACAATCTCCCAGGTCATCATAGGTCATCACTTAAACCTGCCATGAAAAACTATGATGGTGATATAGACCTAAATTTATCAATATAGGAAGATTATCAGGGTTATATTGTTAAGAGAGAAATAAAGTTACAAAACAACGTGTATGACATGACCCCATAAATCTTAAACAATGGTTAGCTCTGGAATTACTCATGACCTTTATTGTCTTTACACACTTCTTAGCAGTAACTGTGTATTGCTTTCATAATCAGGAAAAAAAAAAGTGTAAAAGTTATCCAGAGAGGTTAGCTGTTCCCTAGTATCCACTGTCTCCTTTTTCTGTAGTAAACAGAAACCAGGTTTTTACGTGACAGCAGAAGTAGAGTGTCCTAGTATGTAACCACGTGACTAAGTGCTGGTTGTTGATATGTGAGCAGGAACATGGGCGAGGTTTCTGGGTTCTGCCCTCCAAGGGAGGGGCTTGCTATTTCTCTCCCCCTTTATGATTTCCAGCTGCCTGGGTGGAATGGAGTGTAGTGGAAAACCACATGGAGAGAATCCTGGTCCCCTGCTGGCAACATAGGGTGCTCTCCACTGAAGCCTGAACTTGAAAGAGATGTGACTTATTTAAGCCCCTAAAATTTGGGGAAACTTCCATAGGAAGCTAGCTTGACCAAGTGGGCATGTTCATGCAGTGTGCTCTCATTCTGCGTGTGGATTCTTAGGAGATGGAGGGCACATATTGTGGAAAAAACATACCGCTTTTGGAATAGGGCAAACATGGGTGAAAGTCCCAGCTCCTGTGTCCCAGGGGGACACCCTTGGACAGAGACAACGTGTTCAATTAAATCATAGTAGGGTGTGGTTTGGAACTGCTGAGTAATAAACAGAACCCGCTGTCTTTACAATCATTATTTGAAAAGGTGGCAAGAGCTGCATTTGAATACTCACTCAGGACCAAGAGGACGACCTTGCTGGCAATGCAGACCAGCCCACAGTAATCCTTAGGTTCAAGTTCGAGCTTGTCCCCGTACTTCACCCCACCCCCAGCCTGGCCTCAACCTCCCTCTCCACTCCCCATGCTGTGGGAGTTCAGTGCCCACCGCTGTTCAGGCCACCTGGAATGCTCATCCCCATCTTTGCTTGGCCAGTTCTGGTCATTCAGATAGCACTTACACCTGGCCTGCTCAGACAGACCACCCAGTCTAACTCCCCACCATCACTATTTCACCACTCTATGTTTATAACACCTTCAGCATTTTAGCACTCTCTGAACCCACCTTGCTTGTTTTCTTGTTCTCCCTCCAAGAGAGCAAGAACCTGTCTGTTAGTCACAGCTGTGTCCCCATCTCTAGAACAGGGCCCTATGCACATTGTAGGTGCTCTAATATCTCTTGAAGTGTAGAATTGAAAGCAAAGAGAATAGGGCAGTTCACAGTGGAGGCTGAGCTCAGAGAATAAGAACTCCTGCAGCAGGAGTCCAGGTATGAGGGCCTCGACCAGCAGACAGCGTGAAAAGCAGAGGGAGCACAGCCGGCTGGGCCAGGAAGAGGAGGAGGTTAGAGACCTGAGAAGGCCCACAGACTTCCTTGGCTGGGGTTCCCGAAGTAGCCAAGCCCCAAAGGACCAGAGGCCCAGTGTCCTTGAGGCCCCAGGACAGAACCCTCCGTCCACCTTTGTTTACCTGCAACAAAAACTACCCAAGCAAAGCAAATACACTCCTGCAACTCCCTCTGACCCCGCCCTCCATCACTGCCCCCACCCCCAGGTGAGACTGGGGCTCTTTGTGCAGCTGCTCCCTCTGGCCCCTCACTCAGCATGCTGGGTCCAGATAATCAATTTGCCTTTTGGTCTCCCTGCTTTACACAGCAGACACCCTTATCTTTAATCTTCCCCTTAATCCTGGGGTCCTGCCTCAGTGCACCCACGTTTTACCTCGGAACACGAGGAGCGCGTTGATCTTGGAGGTTGATGTCTGGCCAGTGCCTCCCCAGATCTCACCCATTCTGACTGCCCGTGAATCCAGGGGCCTCCTGCTTTCCTGTGTAAGTGCCAGGAAGTGCTGCTGCCTAAGGAGTCACAGCAGAAGGAGGGAGGCCCCAGGTTTGGCAAACACCCCAGCACCCCTGTTATTACATTGTCCACCTCGGCCAGAGCTTGCAAACTGGTGATGGCCTGGGGGTCACATCTGGTTCACAGAAGTGCTTTGTGATGCCCATGCAATGTTTTAAATCTATTTTTAATTAGCTGAGGGCATTCAAAAGAATCAAGGCATTTAACGTTAAAAAGTCTGGATTTCTTGCTTTTCTTAAAAAAACTGGAACACTCAGCTTACATTCCAACAGGACAATGTTTTCTTTATGCCCAGCATGGGCTCTGCTATTTGTCACAGCCCCCACCTTCCCCCCACCTCTCGCCCTCTTCAATTTTATTACAAGCCTGGCTCCCATGGTCATCTGTGTTTGTGTGCTCACTGCCTCTGCTCTGGGGCACTGTTCCTGCCCCACTTGGACCATGGGATTTTGGTCTAGGCCATGCAGAGTCCTTTCCTTGAGGATGTCTTAAACTGGCACTGGGAGAAGAGAACCCTAGTCCAGCCCCCAAGCTGTGATGACAGGGGAGAAGGGGGTCATTCTACAGGAAAGAAGCAAAGCAAGCATTGAGAAGCAGAGACAAAGCGGGGCCGGGGGCGGGGGGGGGGTGCCGGGGGCGGTAGGATCCTGACAGCAACTGAGTCTAGGTCCTATCATCCCTGAGGCTACTCCACCCTTTCCCCAGTGCACAGTCATGACTAACAGTGAAGTAGAAGGAAGGAGAATGGGCTTGAGAATGATACATTTCTGCCCGCTGCGATTTTGGACAAATCGCTGATACCCTTCTCAGTTTCTTCATCTGTATAACGGGGACTCTACAGCTTACTTCCTAAGGTGGAGTGGGTTCCAACAATGTCATTTATGTGAAGCATTAAACGCAAAGTTTGTGCATAACAGGTGCTACTAAGGATTCCATAAACAGTGGGTTTTATGGTGGATGTTCACCAAAAACTGGTCGGCTAGAATTGAGTGAGCTCCTTCCTGAAGAATGGTAGCAGTGTTCTTTAAGGAGATATATCTAGATCAGTACTGCCTTCAGAGACTCTGGGGTAGGTTGGAAGAAGCTAGGCCTCCACCAGGAGGAGTTTGATTTGCATTACGATCCACCCTCTCAATGACTGTCATCTTGGGCTCTTAAATTCTCTGACCCTGAGGTTCCTCCTGTAAAATGGAGGTGATAACTCTCATCTCTTTCAGTTATTCTGAGAATGGAATTAACTCATTAACATAACAATGCCTAGTAGTGTTTGTATCCTAAGCACTCAACACATTGTAGTTATTGTGATGGGAAAGGAACAAAAGCCACAGTCCAGAGCTAGCCATAGGTTTCATTTCTGGGGAATCATTGCTATTGCGCTTTCTACTGTCTGAGGCTCAACTGAGCTAAAAGTGCACCGTAAGTCATCAGAGCACAAAGCTGTCTGTTCAGTTGTGCCAAGAGCTCACCTCCTGCACCACCCACCCTGACAGCCAAGCCAGCAGCCCCCAGGATTCAAAGCCTCCTACATGAGCTTCAAGCAACTAGCTTTTAAAGCAGGTTTCCATTAAAAGAATAAAGAAAAGAAAAAGCTTTGGATGATCAATTAGCAACACAAGACCCCAAATTAAGAGAAACCACCATGTAGAATCTTTTTGTTTTTTCAAGAAGCAAAAGCTAGCAACCTTCGCGTTACAGCCAAAAGGATAAAAGTTGCTGACATTTTGAGACCAAAATACTACGTTATACAGTTGATTCCCTAGACCCAACCTCACTTCCCTGTGCCAAGGACATGCTAGTGGAAGAAGGAGAGGAAGAATGAGATGGGTTCCCAGGAAGCTTTGCCTCTTCATTTGGTTTTGGCACTGAGCCCGACGCTGCCTTGCACAAAATATCCTCAAGCACTTGTTGGGACAGACGGCCCTGCGTGGCACAGCCTGCCTGCCAGGCCTCTCGGAGCCCAGCTGCGCTGGCCAGCACTTGGTCAGTCTCAGGGGGGACAAAGGCAGTGATGTCTATTCCTCTAATGAGTTCTTGAAAATAGTGCCTGATGGAAAAAGTGTCCTTGATGGGGATCTGGGGGGACATGCTGCCCTCCATGAGTCTCACCATCTCCCTCTTGAGCCTTTTATGCTCGTGGAGAAATTGTACTGCATTAGCATGATGCTGCAGGAGCGTCTTCATCTGCTGATAAAGCTGTTGGGGGGCTTCAAGTTCCCGGGCAACCAGCTGTAACTTCTCCAACTTGGAGGAGTGCTCGCTCTCCAGCTGCCTTTTCAAGGTGGCAAGCCGGCATTTGATGCCCCTGAGCAGGCTGTCTCCAATGGTGGCGATCATGGCCAGCGTGTCCACGGCACTGGTGGAGAGCTCCCAGATGAGCTTCTTCATGTCCTGTGGAGGCAGCGTGAACATTTCTTAGGAAAGACCCCCAGAGTCCAGGCCTGGGCACCTGGTTCATGGCGTTGCCTCCTCTCCTCCCTGAACCAAGAACTCCTTAGGGGTGGCGGACACTTCTGGCTGCCTGCCCAGTACCAACTTTTCAACTCTTTCCTACCAAAGAACGCTGATTCTTCCAGCCAGCAATGTGTGGGCAGCTAAAAATACTTACTCATTTCCTGCTTCCCTTGCAGTTAGGGGTGACCAGGTGTGCAACAGAAGCAGAAGTCTGAGTTGTTGGGTGCAGCTTCTGGGAAAGCTGCCTGAAAGTGGGAAGATGCCTCTGAGACAAGGCTTGACCCTTCCCCTTTCTCCTGATGGGACCCGGGGTCAATGCCTGCATGGAGCAGGCTCCTCATGACCTTGAGCTGACAACAGCACACACTGCAGGGCTGAGAGAAGAGGGCGGAGCCTCATGGGGTCACCAAGCTTGTGGCCTCGACTCCCTACCTGTGGGCATTTCATTAAGTAAAAATAAAACAGAACCCCTCATTTTTTAATGAGCCATTGCTCAAGAGTTTCTATTACAATCAAATGTAGACCCTTACTAAAAGAATACCCAAATGGAAGGAGTTACCTGAATAATTTTTAGAGGAATGAAATCACAAACCCACCCATTGTGATATTGTTAGAAAAAGTCAAGATCTCTCACTCTGGACTCTCCATGACCTACAGTGCCCTTTCCCTGTCCGGCAGGCCTGTCCTCATCCTGTCAACCTCAGCTCTGCATCACCTTTGTGATCAGGTCTTCCCTCAGGGGAGGAACAAAGTGTTGGGGAAAGCACTCAGATGGTGAGGTCAGGCCAACCCTAGGTGTAATTTTGGCTCTTACAGCTGAATAGTTCTGTACCTTAGATCCCATATCTTGTGAAAAGGGGACCATGGGTGCTGAAGAGAACTAAATGAGATGATGGATATATAGTGCCTAGCACCGGACCAGCACGCAGTAGGCACTTAACAAATTGATCTTCCATAGAAAGGAGAGGTTCTTCCATTCTATATGCTTCTACAGGTCTCATATATGTCGCCATGGTTCACAATAGCACAATATAAAAACATTCTAACATTACGAGAGAACTTTGAGATAATGTGACTCTCCGCCAGCTGAAGATTCATCCTGAATCACCGTTCCCAAAACCATGTTTTTAAATTGCCAGTTTAGCTGGTAAATAGATTGGCCCGCCATCCTTCATCATCATGAGTTGCCTGCCTAGTAGATGTTTAGGTGTGTTGTTTGACCCATTAGACTAGTCTCAAGGGCAACAAAAACAGACATAATAAATATACAATGGAATCTCATGGTACTGACAAGTGCTCTGAGGAAAGATAAGGAAGATAGAGCAGGATCAGGGGTAGGGCAGAGGGCTGAGGGAGGAGGTGGCTCTCGATTTTGGGTGGTTGGGAAGACATCTTGGAGATGTCCGAACTCTGGATGATGGTCAAGCATTGGTCACATCGGAGGGGGAGATTTTTCCAGCCAGAAGGGCCATGAGGACAAAGCTTGAGATGGAAACAAGGATGTCTGAGGAGCAGTCAGGAGCCTGGCTCAGTGTGGGATCAAGGAGGGCGGAGAGGCAGGTGGGGCCAGGCAATGGATTTATTCACAGTATAATGCACCCCTCACCAGCTGGGGATTTTGAACAAAAGAATGCATGATCTAAAATGTTGGAGGATGATTCTGGCTACTAGTGGGGACAGAGTGGGCATGAGGAGCCCATGTGAGAACCACTAGAGAGTCCAGGCCAATGGTGATGAGAATGGGCAGGAGAGATGGGAGAGGTAGGCAAATTGGGGAGGTGGAATGGATTGTAAGTGTGGGCCTGGAGCTCAGGACAGACATCTGGGCTGGAGAAAAAACTCTGAGAGAGGTGGAAAAACATTGAGCAGGAGTTAGTGGCAGAACTTGGGACAGCCAGGAAAGGCTGGGGTCCCAGAGGTCAAGTGACCATTTCAATTTACTCCAATCAAGAAAGTGTTACTGGCCATGGAAACAAATGTTTTCTGAGATGTTGGCTCAGACAAGAGAGAAAGAAATGAATAAAGAGCAGGCCAATGATCTCATTTGTATCCTTCACCCACTTGGGTCTTTAAAAATTTTTAATATTTCTTTGTATTTCCTTTGAGTTTTGAACATTAGTTTGGTTGTTCTTTAGCTTCCAAGAAACTTTATACTTCCAGAACATACAGGAAATGTTAAAATGCTACAAACTGTGGATTGTTTTACACTTGTGAAATGATCTATTTTCTGATAGATAAATGGAAAGTTGTGTATTTTCTGTTAAGTATTTTAGGCTTTATTTAGAGAGCAGAGCCACAAATACTAAACAAGTAAATCAATAACAGATTTCAACACCTTATTCAGTAGGTTGAATGAGTCATTTGAATTTTTGTCTTTATATAAAGGAATAGCTGATGCAGTAAAATTAGTTTTTGTAAAGGGACAGCGAGTCCCACAAAGTTCACAAAAGAACAAGTTTGCTTAACTCTGAATATCATTTAAAATACACTTGGATTCTCCAATCCATGGTGAGGTGGCTTTCTCAAGTGAACATAGGAATGAGATCAGGAGGGTGTCCTGTAGCAGAGCCTTCCCACTCAGCATCTACCATGGGGGTATCTCACAAAACTATTTGTGTTCGTTCTTCACCACCATTGAACTTCAGCATAACTCAATCCTTTTCCTTTGACAGAACCTGGATACTAATGATTGACAAATCTACTGGTCAAACCAAAGCATTTGTGAGCAGCAGGGGCATACATTCATTGCACAGGGCCTCTGTCCTGCTCACCATTTGACACCTGGTGTCTAGCACCCAAATGACACCTGAAAGAATGAAAGAATGAGAAAAGTGTATGCTTTCTTTACTGATACTGCCAGATACTTACTAACTTTCAATAAACCCAACTTTTCAAAATATCCTCTAAGTTCTTAAAACAGCTTTATTAAACATAATTGACATGGGAAAAGTATACAATTTGATAACTTTCAAGATAGTGAACTTATCCATCCCCCCCAAAAGTTTCCTTGGGTCCCTTTGTAATTTCCTCCCTCACGACCATCCTTGACCTCCCCTACCCAAGCAATCACTGACCTTCTTTCTGTAAATGTATATTAGTTTGCATTTTTCTAGAATCTTATATAAATGGAATCATACTCTTTTGGGGGGAGAGGGTTTAGCTTCTTTAACACAGCAATTTTCAGGTTCTCTCATGGATTATTGTATGTATCGATGTGTTCATCCTTTCATCTGGACATTTGGGCTGTTTCCAGTTGTTGTCTATTACAACTGTACCTGCTATGAACATTTGTGTACAAGTTTTTGTATGCATATATACTTTCTTTTCTCTTGGGATTTGAAACCTAGGTGGAGTGAATGGATCATGTATTTAACCTTTTAAAAAATTACTAAACAGTTCTCCAAACTGTTTGTGCCATTTACATTCTCAGCAGCAGTGTATGAGAGTTCCAGTTCCTCCACATCCTCACCTACACTGGATATGGTCTAACATTTCTAATAGGTGTGTAGTGGTATCTCGTTGTGGTTTTCATTTGTATTTCCCTAATGACTAGTGGTGCTCAGAATCTTTTCATGTGCTGGTTGCCATCTGTATAGCTCATCTGTGAAGAGTCTGTGCAAATACGTTGCCTATTTTTATTGAGTTGTTTTCTTACTGTTGAGTTTTGAGAATTCTTTATTCTTTATCTTTTATCAGATATGTATTTACGAAGATTCTTTTTCTCCTATGTTTTCTTCTGCAGACTGTATAGTTTTAGGTGTTATATATAGGTCTACTATCTATGTAGGGTTAATTTTTGCACATGTTGTGAGGGATGGATGCAGTTTACTTTCTTTTTCTTTTCCTTCCTTCCTTTTTGCCTTTTGTTGTTGTTGTTGCCGCATATGGATTTTCAATTGTTCCAGCACCATTTGTTGAAGAGGCTATTCTTTCTCCACTGCATTGCCTTTGCAGCTTTGTCAAAAGTCAGTTTTCTATGTGTATGGGTTTATTTCTGTTCCACTGTTTCATTTGTCTATCTTTATGCCAATGCCATGCTCCTTTGATTAATAAAGAGTTAGAACAATTCTTGAATTCAGGTAGTGTTCACTTTGTTTTCAAACCCTAACCCTAACCCTTCCCTTTCCACGTGAGCTTTAGGATCACTTAGTCAATTAAAAAAAAAAAAAAAAAGCCTGCTGGGATGTTAATTGTGATTGCAATAAATCTATGGAAATACTTGGGGAGAACTGACATCTCAACCATGACAAGTCTTCCCATGCATGAATAGTATATATTTCTCCATTTATTTAGATCCTCTTAATTTCTCTAAGCAATATTTAATAGTTGTCCAGGTACAGATATCGCACATCTCTGGTAAGATTTAGATATTCACCAAGCATTTTATATCTCTGATGCAATTGTAAGTGATATTTAAATTTTAAAAATTGTCAGTGGTTTGTTGCTAATATTTAGGAAAAACAATTGATTTTTGTATATTGATCTCATATCTTTCAACATTGCTAAACTTATTTATTAGTTCTGATAGCTTGTAAAGCTCATCAGAATTTTTATAGAGACAGTGATGTTATCTATGAATAAACACAGTTTTGTTCTTCCTTTCCTATCTGGATGCTTTTATATTAGTTTCTCTTGCCTAATTGTACTGGTTAGAACCTCCATGATCTGCTCTGTTAAATAGCAGTGATGAGAATGACATTTCTCGGTGTTCCTGATCTTGGAGGGAAAACATTCAGTGTTTCAGGATTAAGCATGATGTTGGTTGTAGGTTTTCATAGATGCCTTTTATTATGTTCTAGTCTGTGGTATAATGGGAAATATATGGTCTTTGTCCCTGGTTCCTGGTACAGAGCTCCTAAAACTCTTGGAATTTCCTGAGTGATAGGAGCAGCTCTTATAATTCACAATAAACCCCTTTCAAACATATCTGAGATTATGCTAGTTAGGTGACTCTTGGTGGGTCCCTAGATAGTTTCAGGATGGGGCCTAGTTGCCAGAGAGACTAAACCTTGATTAGAGGTTTGGAAATTTCAGCCCCATCCTCAACCTCTGGGGAGAGGAGAGGGACTGGAGATTGAGTTCAATCGCTAATGGCCAATGATTTGATCAATCATGCCCTAAATAATGGAACCTCAATTAAAAAAAAAAAAACAACCAACTAACCAACCAACCAAACAAACAAAAAACCTTTAAAAAAAAGGTTCAGGGAACTTCCAGATTGGTAAACACATCGATATGCTGGGAAGATGGGGCACCCAGAGATGTCATGGAAGCTACCCCTCTAACCACCCCCCAGCCCTTACCTTGTCCTGTGCATCTTTCCCATTTGGCTATTCCTGAGTTGTATCCTTATAATAAAGAGGTGGACATAGTAAAGTGTTTTCCTGAGGTCTTTGGGTCATTCTAGTGAATTATCAAACCTGAGGAGGGGGTTTTAGGAGCCCCCCAGTTTATAACCAGTGAGTCAGAAGTACACGTGGCAACTTCGGACTTCTGACTGGTGTCTGAAGTGGGACAGCCCTTAACCTGCAGGGTCTGCACTAACTAGAGATAGTGTCAGAATTGAATTAAGTTTTTGGACACCCAGTAAGTGTCTGAGAACCAGATAATCTGAGATATTACTAGATTGGTGAGTTTTATAAAATTGATGTTAAATTTTTTTCAAAATTTTTTTCTCTGTCTATTGAGATCATATGATTTTTCATTTTTCTTCTGTTATTATAGTAAATTATATTGACTGTTTTTTGAATGTTAAACCAACTGTGTATTCTGGGAATAAGCCCCTTTTGTTATGATGTATTAGTCTTTTCATATATTTTTGAATTTGATTTGCAAAATTTTAAAAAGATTCTTGTATCAATGTTCATAAGGGATATTGTAATTCTCTTTGCCTGGTTTTGGTTTCAGGGTAATCCTGGTCCTATAGAATGAGTTGGGACAAAGTCCCATTTCTTCAGTTTTCTGGAAGTTTGTGTATATTTGGTATTGCTTCCTTAAATGTTTGGTAAAATTCAGCAATGGACCTATTCAGGCTTAGAGTTTTTACTGTAGGAAAGTTTTTAACTAGAAATTTAACTTCTTTAATAGAAAATGGCTATTCTTGTAACTTATTTCTTCTGGGAGAACTTTGATAGTTTGTGTCTTTCACAAGTTAATCTAAGTTGTCAAATTTAATGGCATACACTTTTTCACAATAGTCCCTTATTATCTGTTGGAGCCACTCCTCAGAAACAGAAAGACTGATGATGACACCACACAAACCAAGAGGTGATGAAAAGGGGCTATTACTCACATAATGAGGCTTTCTGGAGGAGAGCAGGGCAGCTTCCAACCAGGTCTGAAAATAGCTTGAGAGAACAAGGAACTCAGATTAGATTGGCTTGGAGTTTTTATGGTGGTTATGAGGTGCTGAAGGTTCCCACAGCCAGGCTGGGCTTACGTGGTTTAAACTCCCTCAGGTGCCAAAGAAGGGAGCACCTAGGCTTGCTTATCAGCTTTTCTGGATGTGGAACAGAAGGCAAGGAAGGAAAATGGAGACTTAAAAGCTGTGAGCAGTCAAACATCAAACATGGAGTCTGACTCTTTATTATATTATCTTTTAAATATCTATAGCATTTGTAGTGATGTTACCTCTCTCATTCCTGGTTTTGGTAAATTGTGTTCTCTCTCTCTCTCTCCTCTCCCCACTTCCCTTTCTCCCTTTTTCCCTCTCTCCCTCTCTCTCTCTCTCTTTCCTTGAGAAGTCTGGCTAGAAGTTTAATTCAAATGATCTTCTCAAAGAACTAGTTTTTAGTTTTATTGATTTTTCTGTATTGTTTTTTGTTTTCTATCTCATTATTTTCTGTTTTTGTCTTTATTATTTCCTTTATTCTGCTTACTTGCTCTTATTTTTTGCACTTTTTTAAGGTGGAAGGTGAGGTCATTAATTTCAAATCTTTATTCTTTTCTAATTAAAATTTCCCACTGAGTGCTGCTTTAGTGGCACCCCATAATTCTGATATGTTTTGTTTTCATTTTCATCCAGTGCAAAATACCTTCTAATTTCCCTTTTTGTTTCTTCTTTGATCTATGAGTTATTTAGAATATGCTTTTTAGTTTCCAAATAATTGGGGAGTTTCCAAAAATCTCTATGTTATTGATTTCTAATTTAATTCCACTGTGGTCAGAACCCATACTTTGTATGATTTGAATCCATTTTTTTTAAACTTATTTATTTTTCTGGGCATGCTGCATGGTTTGAGGGATCTTAGTTTCTCAATCAGGGCTTGAACCCATGCCCTCTGCAATGGAAGCACAGAGTCCTAACTACTGGACAGCCAGGGAAGTCCCTGAATCCTTTTAAATTTCATGAGACTTGTTTTATGGTCCAGCTTGGTGAGCTGTGTGCACTTGAGAATGTGTTCTGCTGTCATTGGGTAGAATGTTCCATAAATGTCAGCCAGGTCTGATTAATAATGTTCAAGACTACTATTTATTGCTGAATTCCTGCCTATTGTTCTATTAATTATTGAGAGAATGGTATTGAAAATTACAGATTTGTCTATTTCTCCTGGTAGCTCTATCAGTTTTTGCTTTATATGTTTTGAAGCCTCCTTATTAGATGCATAAACATTTCAGACTATTATTATTCTCTTGATTAACTGATCCCTTTATCAAAATGAAATGAACTTCTTTCCCCTTGGTAATACTATTGGAGTGAAGTCTTCTTTGCCTGATGTTAACAGAGCCACTCTAGCTTCGTTTGATTCATGCTAGCATGACACGTCTCTTTCCATTCTTTTACTTTTAACCTATTTGTGTCTTTATACTTAAAGTGCATTTATCATAGGCAGCATAGAGTTGGGTCTTGATTTTGTTTCATTCTGACAAAAGCCTTCTTAATTGGAGTGCTTAGACCATTTTCATTTAATGTGATTATTGATATGGCTAGACTTGAGTTTTATCATCTTGCTATTTATTTATATTTACCCAATCTTCTTTTTGTTCCCTTCCTCCTCTTTTTCTGCCTTCTTTAAGATTGTGTATATTTTATAATCACATTTTATCTCTGTTGCTAGCTTATTAACTGTAACTATTATTTTAGTGGTTGTTTGAGGGCGTATAGCACACATCTTTAACTTATCACAGTCTAACTTCAAGTAATGTTATGCCACTTCACATATAGTATAAAACCCTTATAATAGGGGCTTCCCTGGTGGCACAGTGGTTAAGAATCCGCCTGCCAGTGCAGGGGACACGGGTTCAAGCCCTGCTCCAGATAGATCCCACATGCTGCAGAGCGACTAATCCCATGCGCCACAACTACTGAGCCTGTGCTCTAGAGCCCACAAGCCACAACTACTGAAGCCTGCGTGCCTACAGCCCGTGCTCTGCAACACGAGAAGCCACTGCAATGAGAAGCCCATGCACCACAATGAAGTGTGGCCCCCACTCGCTGCAACTAGAGAAAGCCGGCACACAGCAACAAAGACCCAACACAGCCAAAAATAAATAAATAAATAAATTAAATTAAAAAAAACCCTTATAATAGTGTACTTCCATTTTGCCTCTCATAGGCTTCATGGTATTAGTCATGTATTTTACTTTTTTTTTTTTTAAGATGTTGTTGGTAGGAGTTTTATTAATTAATTAATTTATTTTTGCTGTGTTGGGTCTTCGTTTCTGTGCGAGGGCTTTCTCTAGTTGTGGCAAGTGGGGGCCACTCTTCATCGCGGTGCGCAGGCCTCTCACTATTGCGGCCTCTCTTGTTGCAGGAGCACAGGCTCCAGACGCGCAGGCTCAGTAGTTGTGGCTCACGGGCCTAGTTGCTCCGCGGCATGTGGGATCCTCCCAGACCAGGGCTCGAACCCGTGTCCCCTGCATTAGCAGGCAGACTCTCAACCACTGCGCCACCAGGGAAGCCCTATTTTACTTTTATATGTTGTAAACCTCACAATATGTTATTATTTTAAAAGCAGTGAGTTATCTTTTGAAAGATTTAAATAATATGAAAACAATCTTACATAGTTACATTTTTCATTACCATTTCTGGTGCTCTTTATTCTTTTGTGTAGATCCAGATTTTCCTTCTGCCTGAAGGACTTCCTTTAACATTTCTTATAGTGCGAGTCTGCTGGTTATGAATTCTTTCAGCTGAAAAACTGAAACAGTTTTTATTTTGTCTTCATTTTTGAAGATATTTTCACTAGATACAGAATTCTAGGTTGACTGCTTTTAAATTCATATTTTTTAAATAAATAAATTTATTTATTTATTTATTTATTTATTTTTGGCTGTGCTGGGTCTTCATTTCTGTGCGAGGGCTTCCTCTAGTTGCAGCGAGTGGGGGCCACTCTTCATCGCGGTGCGTGGGCCTCTCACTATCACAGCCTCTCTTGTTGCAGAGCACAGGCTCCAGGTGCGCAGGCTCAGTAGTTGTGGCTCATGGGCCCAGTTGCTCCACGGCATGTGGGATCTTCCCAGACCAGGGCTCAAACCCGTGTCCCCTGCATTGGCAGGCAGATTCTCAACCACTGCGCCACCAGGGAAGCCCCTAAATTCATATTTTAAAGATTTTTCTCCACTGTCTCCCTGCATGTATTGTTTCCAGCAAGAAATCAGATGTCATCTTTATTCTTGTTCTTCTGTATGTAACATGCCTTTTTTTCTGCTCTGGCTGCTTAATATACACTCTTTATCACTGGTTTCAGCAATTTGACTATGATGTGCTTTGGTATAGTTTTAGTCATATTTATTGTGCTTGGTGTTTGTCAAATTTCTTGGATGTGGGTTTATAATATTCATCAAGTTTGGATAATTTTTGGCCTTTTTTGTGTGTGTGTGTGTGTGGTACTTGGGCCTCTCACTGTTGTGGCCTCTCCCATTGCGGAGCACAGGCTCTGAACGTGCAGGCTCAGTGGCCATGGCTCACGGGCCCAGCCGCTCCGCGGCATGTGGGATCTTCCCGGACTGGGGCACGAACCCATGTCCCCTGCATCGGCAGGCGGACTCTCAACCACTGCGCCACCAGGGAAGCCCGGCCATTATTTTTTAAAATACTTTTCCTGCCCCTTCCTCGCTCTGTCATTTCCTTCAGGGACTCCAATTACCCATATATTGGGACACTTGAAGTTGTTCCATAGCTAACTAATTCTTTTTTTTTTTTTTTTTTTTTGTGGTCATGCCACATGGCTTGCATGATCTTAGTTCCCTGACCAGGGATTGAACCTGGCCTTGGCAGTGAAAACACTGAGTTCTAACCACTGGACTGCCAGGGAATTCCCCACAGCTAACTAATTCTGTTTTTTAAAAATTCTCATTCCTATCTGTGTTTCATTTTGAGTAGTTACTTTTCCTTTTTTTAAACAAATTTATTTCTTTTAGGCTGCACTGGGTCTTCATTGCTGCACATGGACTTTCTCTAGTTGTGGCAAACAGGGGCTACTCTTCGTTGTGGTGCACAGGCTTCTCACTGTGGTGGCTTCTCTTGTTGCAGAGCACAGGCTCTAGGCAAGTGGGCTTCAGTAGTTGTGGTGCATGGGCTGAGTAGTTGTGCCTCATAGGCTCTAGAGCGCAGGCTCAGTAGTTGTGGTGCACAGGCTTAGTTGCTCTGCAGCATGTGGGATCTTCCCTGACCAGGGCTCGAACCTGTGTCCCCTGCATTGGCAGGCGGATTCTCAACCACTGCACCACCAGGGAAACCCTTGAGTAGTTTCTATTGCTATGTCTTCAAGTTCACAAAGCTTTTCTTCTCAGTGTCTAACCTGCTATTAATCCCTCCAGTATATTTTTTATGACACTGTAGTTTTCATCTCTAGAAATTCAATTTGAATCTTTTTTTGTATCTTCCATGTCTCTAACTTTTTGAAATATGGAATACAATTGTGCTAATTTTTAATATATATTTGTCTGCTAATTCTAACATCTGTCTCAGTTTTGGTTTGATTTTGATTGATTTATTATTGTTTTCATTATGGGTCCTATTTTCCTGCGTCTTTGCCTGCCTGGTGATCTTTGGATGCCAGAATTGTGAATTTTACCTTGTTTGATGTTGGATGTTTTTTATTCCTATGAATCTTAACATTTGTTTTGAAGTACTGTTAAGTTACTTGGAAAGAATGATCTTTTAGTGCTTGCTTTCATTATTTGTTTGGTGAGTCTGGAGCAGTGCCCAGTCTGGGACTAAGACTTCTTGAGTTCTCATCCCAGTGCCTCATGATTTATGAGATTTTCCAGTCTCATTCGTGGGAACAGGCATTGTTCTGATCCTGGTTAAGCTCCAGGCACTGTTCCCTCAGTCCTTTCCTATGGCTCCTTCCCTGGCCTGAGGTAATGTCCTCACAGACAACTGCTGACCTATTCAAGTCTGTTGAATACTCACAGGGGACTCTTAACCCAGATCTCTGGATTCTCTCTCTCTGTGCAGTCCTGTCTTCTGTAGACTCTGTCATGTGCACTTGAAATGCCTTGACCTCCCCAGAGTCTCAGCTCCATCTCCTGAACTCAAGAAATCTGCCAGGCTTTGCTTCAGTTCCCTCTTTCTGTCCCTCAGACTTGAAACTCTCTCAAGGCAATAAGCTGGGGCAATTGTAGAGCTAACCCTTGTTTATATCTTGTCTCTCAGAGATTAGTATCTTTTATTGCCTGAGGTCCAGTGTCTTAAAAACTGTTGTTTCATATATTTTTGTCTTATTTTTCCAGAAGGGAGGGTAAATTCAGACTTTGTTACTCTACCTTGGACAAATAAGGAAATAATAAATGAAATTTTAGCAAATGTTTGGTATTTAGAAGAAGATCTACAAAAGTCAGTTGTGGTAGACACAGATATTCTGCCCAGATCCCCCTTTCCAGAGAGGACTTGCTGCCTGCCAAGGTATGACCAGCCGCCAGCTGTCAGATCCTTCAGGGTTACTGTGCCCTTCCCACAGCAGCCCACATTTGGTGGCTGAGCAAGAGGACCTATAATAGCCTGGCCATTTCAGCCCGATGTGGGGTACACTGATGGGCAAATCTGGCTCCAGATTCCTCACTGGATCAGGAGCTGCTTGTCAGTCCTGTGGTGTAGTTTGCCTTCCCTTCTGTTTCATCTATTTCTTCCTCCTTCCTCTTACAGATGTCAATCTTGGATATCTTTTACCCCAAACTGTGTCTCAGCTTCTGCTTCCAGAGAACATAACCTGTGATACCAACTGTTAGGTGGCTAGTGTGGCCCAGAGATCAGTCCCTAAGGGTCTCTGCCCTGGCCATTCTGCAGATGCTCCTTCTCTACAAGAGCTGAAATCTTACCACTAGAACTAGAATTTGTTTCTGAAAGACTATCTAGTCTTGGGTGTGTGTGTGTGTGTGTGTGTGCATGTGTGTGTGTGTGTGTGTTTGTGACTTAAAAATTTTTGTTCTCTTGAAAAATGTATCCAGAGATTAATTTCTAAAACCTATATTTTGTGGGGAAAAAGTCATGAAATAAGGAAAACAAGCCATAGAAGCTAGGATACATCTTACTTAGTCATCTTAAAAGAGGGTGAAATAACCATTAAATTATCATCTTGGAGGCCCTTAAAGCAATCAGAATTCAACCATTTCTCAAGGTGCACATTTCAAAACTTGACACACGTTTCAGGACACACTTAAGGAAAGTCAGTCTCTAGAGAATTTCCCCTTCATGTTTAAACACCCCCTTTGTCCGTCTAGTGCCCTCAAGAGAACAGCAACTGCTTGAACTGAAACCAAACATTGCCCTGCTGTTTGCTTGGAGAAAGGACACGAGCCATATGAGCCATACCTGCACCGCCTGTACTGCGCTCTCAGATTTCTGCAGAACCAGCTGAACATCCTTAGCAAAGCTCACCTTCCTCTCTGCATAGGCATCAGAAATCTTGGCTACTGGGTGAGACTCGTGGTCCCCAAAGAGCTTGCATATTCCACATATTGGTTCTTCATCACTTAGGCACATCTGATTGACAGAAGAAAAGTCTGTCATAAGATGGTACTTATTGCCCTTCTTGTTCCAGCCTGACACACTCAGGACCTGCCATACCTCAGGCTGGTGACATTCTGAATGTATTCTTAAGCAGGTATCAAGAGTCAGTTACACAGGAGGCCCCGGCACCTGAAGGAGAGAGATGAGGGTAGTACTAGGATGCTTGAACTGTAATTTAGTAAGCACATACCGCATCTGGTATTACACGGACTCCTCACAAGGATCTTTTGACTTGGATAGTATTGTGTACATTTTATACCCGAGAAAGCTGAGAAGGCTCCAAGTTGTTAGGTGACTTGCCCAAGGACACACTACTAGGAAAGGAGAGCACTGGGATTAGAAGATGAGGGCTTTCTGGGAATTCCCTGGCAGTCTAGTGGTTAGGACTCAGCACTTTCACTGCTGGAGCCCGGACTTGATCCCTGCTCAGGGAACTAAGATCCTGCAAGCCGCGTGGCACACCCCCCACCCCCAAAAAAAGATGAGGGCTTTCTGACTCCAGGAGCAAAGCCTTTTCCACCTGGCCAAGCCACTGCCTTGTGAGGATTAAATACCATGATGCATGTAACATGCTGCCCAGCATGTGGGATCTTAGTTCCTTGACCAGGGATAGAACCCGTGCCCCCTGCAGTCGAAGCGTGGAGTCCTAACCACTGGACCGCCAGTGAATTCCCCAAACTGGGCCTATTTTAGATGAAAGGGATTGAGGAGGACCCTCACTACCCTGCTGGCCCCTTTGCCTCTTCACTCAGCTAAAGGGCGCCTTGGAATGAAAACTCTTTCTTGGAATTTTGGAAGAGGAGGTAACTGCTGAGGATGAGACAGAACCATTGAGAATTTGTGATAAGTGGAACAGATTTTTAAAGCCAGAGTCCAACAGGAATACCAAATCACATCCTATTCTCTTGAGTCCTCTTAGTGGCTTGAGCTAGCCTGCTCCAAGCATGCCTCTTATGTCCTTGCAGGAGGAGGGGCGGCTAGAAGGAAGAGAGCAGGGTCTGGTGGAGCTCGGAACAGCCCAGTAGATTGGCTGAGGGTGAAGACTTGCAGAGAAACCCTACCCTGTGAGGACAGATCCTTGATATTCTGCACTGAAGTGCTGGGGGCCCCTGGAGCTACGAAGCCCTCTTTTGGAGCCACATCTATGCTTTAGGATTTGGCTGCAGAGCTTCAAGCTAGAGCCAGTTTATGAAGACTCGGGGATACTTTTGACCTTCTCCAAGGAAATCACCGATTTAGTTCATCCCTGACCATTACCAAAGCAACCTAAACCTGGTGGTTGGTGCTACACAGTCTGTGAAACATGGAAACTCGGCCTCATCCTACCCCTCCAGGTTTGTTGGGAGAATCAAATGGGCTCGAGGTTGTCAAAGGGCTTTGTCGACAGTGAAGAATGAAAACTGAAGTGGTGTTATATCTGATTCATATCTGAGTTATATCTGACATGGGGATCATCCTAAAGTCAGTACCAAAGGGGAAGATTACATGTGTCAAATTACCCGTGAAAATCGCTTAGCTAGGGAATATGGAATTAGAGTACAGTACACATGGTTTTGTATAAATCACACTGTAGACGTGTGTATAAATGTACAATGTGTACAGCATAATACAGAGTACAATAAAGAGTTCATATGACGTATCGTATGAAAAACTCATGCTGAAGATTAAACATCGGAATCATACTCAGCTCTCCAAACAGACATGTATAACCAACAGGAGGAATGGTAGAATCATTGGTCCCATCTTACCCCACCCTCTCTCTCTGGGGTAATCAAAGGTAGCTAAATTCTCATAAATCTGAATATAATGCAACTTCGTTGTAACTATTTGAGCCTATCTGTGGTCCCTTAAATCTTGTCATGGGTTGCATGGCTGAACAACCCCCCCCTCCCCAAACCTGGACTCCAGTACTAAGAATGAAGTATGAAGTCAGCGTTGGTTTGTGCATTTATTTGGAAAGTAATCCTCTACTATACTCCTGAGCAAATATCCAATTTCAACCATAAGGTTACCGAGTAATCTGGAAGATTGGGTAGCTAGGCAAGAATAAAATAAAACTAAAAGTGTAATTTTTAAAATTAATTTCTTTTTATTTATTTATTTTTGGTTGTATTGGGTCTTCGTTTCTGTGCGAGGGCTTTCTCTAGTTGCGGCGAGCGGGGGCCACTCTTCATCACGGTGCGTGGGCCTCTCACTGTCGTGGCCTCTCTTGTTGCGGAGCACAGGCTCCAGACGCTCAGGCTCAGTAGTTGTGGCTCACGGGCCCAGTTGCCCCGTGGCATGTGGGATCTTCCCAGACCAGGGCTCGAACCCGTGTCCCCTTCATTGGCAGGCAGATTCTCAACCACTGCGCCACCAGGGAAGCCCCCTAAAGGTGTAATTGAATACCAGAGTCACACTTTCTCCATGTTTTTCACATGTCTGAGCAAGCTGATTGTGTTCCTTGGTGTGAAGCATCTCAAGTTCTTCCTTAAACTCCTCCAGTACGTTTTCAGCCAGGATGTTCCTCTGCAACCCATTTGTTCCCCTCCCCCTCAGATAAATGACCTAAAACACAGAGCTGGCATGAGCTTGTGGCAAATTCCCATCATCAGCTGTGACATCATCATGGGGAAGGATGAGACACCTCCCTTCCTGCACATAAACAGCAGCGAGCGGCAAGAGAGAACAGGCCACTGGCCTGAGTGAGCGCTGACCAGTCTTTCAGAAGGAAATGACTGTGAAGACTCCTCGCCCCTGCAGAATAACTCTTCCTGCTCCACAGCCTCCTTACCTGGGCTAGTATGTGCACCATCGGCAGAGACAGTCGCCACAAACTCCATCAGATGAAACAGGAACCTGCCTGCTTTCACCCCGTGAGTCTTGGTTGGTACCTACTCTGTCTCCTGGAGAAGCCCAGCCCAGTGGGAAAACAGACCCTCACAGAGGACTGTGTTGTTGGATCTGCAGGGGAGCACAAAGAAGGCAGGACTAAGTCTCCCTGGGGTGATGGAGGAGAGCAGGACTGGAGTCTCAAGAAGATGCCTAAATTAGGCATTGAAGACCAAAGTGTATTAAACATGTATTTTATTTACCGTGTTCTGATGTTCTGGCACCTGGAGCCTGGGATGGCCCCTCCCATTGGCTAGCCAATTCTTAGAGACAGTAAAGGATTCACCTGGGAGCATGCCTTTCCCATGCAAACCAATACATCTGGGGTCCACACCCAACCACCTCCTTTATATTTGCTATTCCCCTACCCCCCTGCCCTAATCATCCAGGGCTGGGTACTAGACATCTAGGGGCAGCCCTACCTGTCCCAGAGGCCACTGAAATTATTCAAACTGGCCAATCCTAAGCCTTCTCACTCTACTTCACCCGTTCCTTCCTGCAGAAACCACAACAAAGGTCTTTCTTGCCCACATTTCCCCCATCTCCCTGTTTCCTGACCCACCCTGATTTCCACATGTGGCCACCTGTGATGTGGCATGGCCCCTCTTGGGATCTATGAATTACGAACTATTTTTCAATGGCAGTTGTCCCCTGATCTGTTGGTCTCATCATACCTGAATAATTATAAAACCTACATTTAAAAACACAAGGAAAAAAGACAAGGCCATATGCCACCCTGAGTTAACATAGCAGTCCACCCATCTGGCAACAACCTTAAATTCCATTTGTTTAATAAACTTTTATTAAGCACCTACCATGCTGGGAATGTAACAATGAACAGGACAGACACACCTGACCCTACCCTCAGGGGTTTATATGCTAGAGAGGGGAATAGATGCCAAACAACCAATATGTTAGCTCCGTTCGCTGATTTCCAACCAGGCAATTTAAATCCTTCTTGGACCCAGTTGTCTTTTCTACAAAATCCAAGCTCAACAAAAGCCGCCAGCACACTTCCTGTGCTCTTTGCAGTTCTCTCAGAGTTTGAGGGTCTCGTGTCTGCACCTGGAGGGGGGGAAGCTGGAAAGCATCCTCACCCACAGAGTGGGTGGTCAGAGGGTTTTGCTGTCTCTAGTCACTGGGACAAGAAGCAGAGGTTTAAGTGTGTTACTTAAAAATCACACTCTAGACACTAAAGGTAGTGATGAAGCCCCCTGGGGGTGGGGAAGAAGCTATGGTCTAAATACTCAACCATCAGAGGAAATGAACGCCAGTAGTGGCCACAACTGATGGTAAAGAAACAAGCTGAATTAGCAGAGTATTTTGAGGTATGAAGGTAACCATGGGAAGAACTATCTAGAAAAAGTTAGAAGAGGCTGCTTCTGGGGAGTGGGACTGGAGTGGGCAGAGAGTGTGGCTTTTCATTATTAACTCTTTTCTAGGGTTTGCCCTCTTAACCTTGTCTGTATGTTATTTTGATATGATTTTTAAATAAATGTACAAATAAGTGAAAATTTCAGGTTGAAAAATGAAAAACATAAATAAATCTAAGCATCTGCTGCTTTTGAACTGCTGTCCCCCAACCCTACACACACACACACACACACACACACACACACACACACACAGCCTCCTCATTGGCACCCCCGCCTCCATATTCAGTTGGTTACCATTGGAGAGCCAGCACCTGTCTCTCCAATCGGCCCACCCTCTGTTCCTACTGACAGAGATTCCGACATAAGTTCCCTCTTCCTGAAATCTATTTGTTTTATATTTTCTTCCTTCCTTCCTCCCTTCCTTCCTTCCTTCCACAAATACTCAAAGGACCTGGAGAAACATCAGTCACAGTTCTTATGTCCCAGGTGGGGAGAGAGACCCTACACAACTCATTGTACAAAAAGTTTCCATGAGAGTACGTAATGTAGACAATGGTGCACTTTCAACGCCAATGCTGTATGACCCTTTCCAGGTTAGACATTTCTCCTGGCCCCCATTGCTTACAGGACAGAATGCAAAGCCTTTTGCATGACTTGTAAGACCTACTTCAATATGTCCTAACCTGCCCTCCTGGTGGATGCCCTAAATGCCCTGATATCTCCCACAATCCCACACTGAAGCCTTCTTATCTACTAAGCAGCTCTAAACATCTCGGCTGCAGGCCCCTTTCTTGGCCCGTGGCATCTGCTATCCTCTCTTTGTCTGCCCTGCTCTGTAGACTCTCCCCAGCTGTCACCTCCTCTGCAGCCTTTTGTGTCTCCACTGTGGGACCTCTCACTGTACACAGGGCCACTGGCTCCTGCAAGGAGGCTCCTCACTCATCTCTGCATCCCTGGGGTCCTGGCACAGTGACAAGGCCCCTGGCAGGTGCTGATAAATGTCCCCCTACCCCAGCACATACTGAATAAGTGAAAACTGGCATACTTTATCTCTTGGTGATTCTGTTAGAACCTTCTCTCTAACATTAAACCACAACGCACGTCTTCCTGTAGCTCCTGCCCTGGGTCCCACCATGTCTTCTAAGCCTGCTCCCCACCCACCCCCTGATAACCCACCAGAGATGTGAGTTCTGGCCAGCCAGTCTTCATTTTGCAGGCCAAATATCCCTAGTTCTGTTATGGAATAGATCCAAGAAGTGATGACCAGAAAGAAATGTGCTATCTCAGTAGCAGAAGGGCCCCAAACCTCTCTTACTTTCCTACACACTGGGCAGCAGAACTGTCCGTTGCCGTGGGTGCAGTTCTGGCACATCAAGGTCAGCTCCAGGCACTGTTTGCAGAAGTTGCGGGAGCAGGTGAGGAGCAGCACCGGGGGTGTAAACGGCTCCATGCACACGGGACAGGACAGCACCGCGCCCAGCGCCTCCATGGCGTGTGCAGCCGCCTGTCTCTCCCAGGCCGCCCGCCCCCACCCGGCTTCTAGAACAGGTGTGGAATACAGCCATGTGAGACAAGTCACAGTAGACACCGTCAGGCTTTCCTCAGAGGATGGAAGAAGCAAGGGAAGCTCCACAGACACCTGGGGCACCAGGACGTGTTTGTGTGGAGGTGGCAAACCATGCCTGCCAGCCAAATCCAGCCCACGGCTTTTTTTTGTACAACTTACAAGCCACAAATGTTTTTTCACATTTTAAGGTGTTGTAAAAAACAAAGAACAAACAAATCAAAAAAAAAAAAAAAGCAAGACTATATAATAGAGGCCACATTAGGCCTACAACGTCTAAAACATTTACTTTCTTTCCTTACGGAAAGGGTTGGCTGACCCTGTCTAATTTAGAGGATAAATATAACTGGAATCCAGTCCACCTCAAATGCGTACTCAACCTCAGGAGTCGGTGGGATTGAGTGAGGAGCGGAAGGCCTGCCTCCAGCCCACAGTCTACGAGCTGGGTGACCATAGGCCAGTGACTGCTGTCCTCTCTCCGATTCCTTCTTCCACAGTATGTTGAACTGGGTCATCTCTCATCCCTACCAGCTCTGTAACTCTGCGCATGTAGTCTCTGGCTTTCCTAACCTCCACCCTCTCTCACAAAGGGGACAATTGTACAGGTCTTACCTGGCCCATGGGTTCTTCAGAAGATGAACTAGTCTTAAAAAGAAGCATTGACTGGGCACCAGGCTGGGCCAGGCAGTTGTCACATTATCTGTCATTTAACCTCCACAACTGGAAGAGGCTCAAGTCATTAGCTTTCACCTGCATCAGGGAATCTGAAGCCTGGAGAAGTAGAATAACCTGCCCAAGCCTTCAGTTCAGTTCAAGCCATGAGCTGGTAATGCACCCGTACTCTTCCTTTGCTTCTGATGGGCTGTTACCTCACAAATGAGGTCCTCCTGCAGATGTGAAGGTTCCCGGTGAAATGTACAGTTTCCTTACACTCCTAGATGTGCTTATGAGACCTTGGAGCGCAGGGAGAAAGGAGTGAAAACCCACCTCATGTGCTCTCAGCCTCCATTAGACAAACACAGATTGAGCATTGAACATGTTTGAGACACATGATGGGTCATGTGGGGGCTTAAGATGCTCATTATTCATGACAGTGACAGCCACTCTGCAGGCTCATTAGGACTGGTGCTCAGCACATACCACCCTGTTTACTTACCACATCACTCCTGTGTAATTGACTCTAATTCACGAACACAGACAAGGCAAATCCCTGCTCGCAGAGAGCTGTCAGTCCAAAGGAGACGGAAGCTACAGAAGGAGAGGTGTGGATGCCCTGGCTGGCCCACCAGCCATTCCTTCTCTGGCTGTCTTCAGGACGGTGGCCAGAAATATCAACTCTGTTTCATCAAAAGGTCTGACACTGGACAGTGGTCATGTCAGAGGCTTTTGGCCAATGAGACTTGTATTGACGTCTGCGGAGAGGATTTGGGGAGACATTTCTTGCTTCCCTGATGAAAGAGATTGATGCGGATTTCAGCACACTTCCCTTCATCTTCCTGCCTTGTATGAAGATGTAAAACTTGGAGTTGCAGCAGCTACTTTGCAACCATGAGGATCACAGATATGGAGCCCAACATCAGTGAACAGCTGTAATGATGCCAGTACTCACCTTCCTCCAGTTCACTGTGTGTGAGTAAACAAAGCCACCATGAACTGGGTTTGCAATCCTAACTGATAAAACAAGGCAGGAAGTGTTACGAGACATGGAGATAAGAAGCTGGAAGCATTTTGAGAATTATTCGCAGCAGAAAGGGTTGGAGACAATGTAGCAGTGCTGTTGCTTACTCTATAGAGCCATTGCCTTCTGTCTTCCTAACAGCTCCCAGCTACACTCAAGACTCCAAAGTGCTTCATCCTGAGATGTGCCCTGACTGAAACGAGACCCTAACAGCAATGTCATCCTCCCTGGCCAGTCACCCAGACATTTAGAGCTAGCTTGGCTACATGGCCCACATCTCTCCAATGAGAAATTAGGGGGATTTTGCTAGAAGGTTACTGGGAATTTTTTCTACCGTAATAATAGGGGAAATCTCCCACTCCTTTTTTTCTGGCCTTGAGTACAGTTGTGTGAAGACGTGATGGCTACAGCAGCCATCTATGATCAAGAGGTAAGTCCCTGAAGATCAGCAGAGACGCTGACCCAGACTATTGATACCGACATCAGTGAGTTGCTGAAAGAACCCTGGGACCACCTGGCTCCAGACTTGTAAGTAAAGAGTAGACAACCTTGTTGCTTAAGCCCTATCAGCTGGGCATGCTCTAGATCTTTCTTGGCTTGTGCACAGGCTTTCTGGAGGACTGGGCATTTGGTTCTGCATGTCCAAGCCTCCCTAAGGGCGCATGGTCAGTCAAGACCGCGAGCTGCAGGCTGGGCAGGTAAGCACTGGCCTCTGTCCACTTCCCCAGCCCCTCACTATTTTGGGGACTTCCAGCACCAAGCAGGCTTTTGTTCATTGAGCCATTGCTTTTTTTTCCATTTTTTATTGTGTTAAAATATACGTAACATAAAATTTACTTTTTAAACCATTTTTTTTTTTTTTTTTTTTTTTTTGTGCGGTACGCGGGCCTCTCACCGTTGTGGCCTCTCCCGTTGTGGAACACAGGCTCCGGATGCGCAGGCTCAGCAGCCATGGCTCACGGGCCCAGCCGCTCCACGGCATGCGGGATCCTCCCGGACCGGGGCACGAACCCTCGTCCCCTGCATCGGCAGGCGGACCCCCAACCACTGCGCCACCAGGGAAGCCCTTTAAACCATTTTTAAGTGCACAATTCAGTGGCATTAAGTACCTTCAAATTGTTGAGCCACCATTTAAAAAAAAAAAAAAACAAATTGTTGAGTGACCATCATTACCATCCATCTCCAGAACTTTTTCATCTTGCACAATGAAAACTGTCCCTGTTAAATGACTACCCCCTTCTCTCTTCCCCAAGCCCTTGGCACCCTCCTTCGCCACTCAAACTGACAGAGAGGAGGTGTGGAGGTCACAGGAGGGTGGCTGGACCCAGGTAGGACAGCCTCCAGGTCCAAGTTCTCTCTGGTGGTGCCACAGGAGCTGGAGGGGGTGGGCAGAGCAGGGTGAAACCTCCTCCCACTCAGGCAGGCCTGGGGTCGAAGAACCCAGAAAGGGTTTGGAGCAGCCAGAGGGGCCAGTGGAGACAGGGCACCAAGGAGAGAGGGTGAGTCCATGCTGCCTCTGAGCAGGTGGAGGAGGACCCGGAGCCTCAGTCATCACCTGTGGCTTCAGGAGAGCAGGGAGTGGAACCAGCGTGGAGGCCAGATGGTTGGATTCAGGAACTGGGAACCCGGGCGAGAGGAGTGGGAGCAGCAAACCCACGCACACTCTGCGCGTCTGTCAGGCACCCTGAGCTCTTCCCCGCGAACACCAGACTGAATGCGGGTGGACACCTTTCTGCCTCTTTGTCTCCCCTCCCTGTCCCCACCGTGTTCCTGCTGAGAGTGGGGTTTTCCCGCTTTTCTGTTTTTTCTACTTGCCCCCTTCCTGGGGCAGAGTCTTCCCTGCCTGTGTCCCCCTCGGACACCAACTCTGTGCCAGGTGTCTGCTGGGTTGGGGGGGCCATACTTTAATAAGAAGCCACCCCCACCTTCCAGGACCCGGCAGTCGGGCAGAAGAGAGCGCTCTCACCTGGCCTGGGCCCTGGGAAGCTGCGCAGAGAAAGGGTCCCCTCCAGTGGGCCCAGGAGGGGATGGATGTCACTGCGGAAGGGGTAAAAACAGAGCAGGAGGGCTCAGGGATGTGGGAGTCCTGAGACCTGCGTGGTGCAGATGCCAGTTTGGTGCCCATCAGGCAGACCCCAGAGAGACTGAGGGGGACAGATGTGATGAGATGCGTCTTTAGAAAGACATGGGAAGTGTGGAGGGAGACCCAGAGACTGGAGGGGGGACGGAAACCAGGGAATGGAGCCGAAAGACAATTACCCATGAATCTGTGGACAAAGCGAAAGCTCGGGCATGTAGGACGGACCGGGCAGAGTCAGAGGCAGTCGAGGAGAGAGGGGAGCCGGGTTCTCTGGAGGAAACAATAAAAAAGAGCTGCTGCTTATAAAGTTGCTCACCACCTGGCCCAGCCATCCCTCTCCTAGGCTTTTCACCAAGAGAAATCAAAACTGAGTTTTGGGGGGAGAATTTACCCACACACGTGTATCATCCCATCCTTTACTCACTGTTGGCAAAAGCTAGAACCAGCCCAAGTGTCCTTGGGTGAATGGCTAAACATGCCATGGTCCATCCATACAATGGAAACTTCCTCAGCTCAGAAATGAGCAAACGACAGATAGAGCCAGCATTAGCAAATGGCAAATGCATTTTGTGAAGTGAGAAAAGCCAGACCCCAAAGGCTGCATATTGTATGACATTCTGGAAATGTAAAACCAGAGGGACAGAAAGCAGATGAGTGGGTGCAGGGCTCGGGATGAGGGCTGCCAAGGGATACCAGGGGGCTTTCTGCGTGGATGGAGCAGTCCTATATCTTGACTGCAGTGGTGATTATGTAACTGTGTGTTTGTCAAAACTTGCAACATGAAAAACAGAGGATTTGACTGTATTTTAATTACAGCTAATGTACCTGAATTTAAAATAAGCAGCCACTGGGGTGACAGCCTTCTTGAGGGAGGTGGCTGAGACAGGGTGGCTGATGCTGCTGTGAAGGGCTGAGGAGGGGCTGGGACGTGGGGTCAGGCACTGGGGGAGGGTTTGGGAAGGGGCTTCTCCAGACAAGCCTGGTCCTTGGAGTTGGGGGAAGGACAGATCCTGGAGGTCCCTGTTTCTTCCTGGTCATCCCATCAGTGTTCTGTGCCAGAGACAGCCTCAGCAAAGATGAATAACTCCCCCTATCAGACAGCCCCCCATGGGTGCACTGGAGAGGATCATAGTTCTTTTTTCACTTTCTCCTAAGAGTTACGAGAGCTCCTACACAAGCCATCTCCTCAGACTCAGCCTCAGACAAAGGGACAGAGAAAAGTGATTTCCTTGGGTCAGGAGTGGATCCCAAATTAGAAGACAGGTCTCTGAACTCCTGCAGCCCTGTTTATCAGGATGTCTATGGGAGCAGACAGTATACACAGCCCTCTACCAACTCACCTCAGAGGGGGTGCTCACCCTCTGGCTGCTTGAGAGGGGCCAGCCTCCAGGACACAGTTATATATATATATATGTGTGTGTGTGTGTGTGTGTGGTTTTTTTTTTTTTTTTTTTTTTTTTGCGGTACGCGGGCCTCTCACTGTTGTGGCCTCTCCCATTGCGGAGCTCAGACTCCAGATGCGCAGGCTCAGCGGCCATGGCTCACGGGCCCAGCCGCTCCGTGGCACGTGGGATCTTCCCGGACCGGGGCACGAACCCGTGTCCCCTGCATCGGCAGGCGGACTCTCAACCACTGCGCCACCAGGGAAGCCCAAGTTCTATATTTCAAGGAGAAAATATGTATGTGTTCCAGCCTTGCTGAAGGCACCTAGGCTGCAAGCCCAGTGTAGCAGCTGGGAGGGGGAATAGAGGACCCAGGCCTGAGGGCAATGTTCAACATCTCAGCTCCAAATGACCCCTGAACCTCGGCACAATCTTAGGGACCAGAAAGACCTAGATAAGATATCTCACCAGCCCTGGGGGAAAATGGGGGTTCGTAGTCAACACGGAGTTCATCTAAAGAAAGTAAAGAAATGTGGATTTAAAAGAGTGGAAGACGAGGGAGCTCTTTGAAATTTATCACCAAAACAATCCCCAGCTTTATTTCTCCCCAACCCTCTCCTACAGTCCAGGGACAGAATGATTTGGTCTCAGAACAAAAGACAAGAAGCACTTCCATGTACTGTGTCTTTGTCCAGAATTCTCATCCCCCTATTTTCCATAGACCACGTCCAAGTGTCCCCGGACCTGGGAGCCTCTCTCTCTTCCCAAAGGAACTGGGCTCCAGGGCCTGTCCTGCCTGGGCTCCCTGGGCTCCCAGGGCCACCTGCCTCCTTAGAGGGTAGCCAGCTGTGCATCCCATGTTCCTAAGGGGGGGATGGGGGACCTGAAGCTGCTTGAGTGAGGACTGAATGAATGACGCCAGAGAGAAAGAACTTAGATGGTCCCATATTTAATTCAACTTTCTACTCCATGGCTCAGATACAGTACTTTCTGAAGGACCATTTCTCATTTGCCTGAAGGTTTATTTTACACATGGGGTTTCTTCATGGCTCACAGTCCCTGGGCTGCAGCCAGGAGGCTGTGTCTATCAGAATTCCTGGGGTAATGATTTCTGGGCACACCATCATGGGAGGCGGCAGGTTGAACCTTTTCTGAAACTCTTTAATTAAATTGAGCTTTCTATGCCTCAATTTAATTAGTCTGTGGACACTTTGGTGGTCAAAATTTTTAATTGTTGAAAAAAATAATTATGTGGCTGTAACGGCGAAATCTCCTCTGAATCCTTTAAATACAAAAAGCAGGAAGACAAACATCTGGTAACAGAGGTTGTGTTCCAAGGGTGGTGGCCAAAAAAAGTCATGCATTAGTCAGAGTCTAGAAAAATATTGAGGAAGGAACGTAAGACATCTGTTAAAAAGCAGATTTTTCCAAACTCAGTTCTTCAGAAATTCTCAGGAAAAAACATTTAAAATAAGAAATAAATTTCAATTCATTTAAAGATATTTTAGATTGTAAAAACAAAGTTCCCACTGTAAAAATATTACAACTCATAGAGGTTCTCTTGATTCAGAGTCAACCAACATCAGAGCCCACTTGGTGCCAGCCATTTCCTTTTAACTTTAAAAAACAGCACAGTTAATGGTCTGTTTGTGTTATAAAAACTCAAATAATGCAGTTAAAGCTCCAGTCCCCCTTGGAAGTAACCACCCATTTCAATCCCCTCCCTGAGAAAACCACTGTGACCATTTAACATTCCTCCTTCCAAAATGTTTTCTTTCCTCATTTATAAATTTTAATTTTTTTTATTTTAACAAGTTTATTGAGGTACAATTGACATACAATATTTAAAGTGTACAATTTGATATGTTCTGACGTGAAACCAATACCGCAATCAATACAGTGACCATAACCATCTCCCCCAAAGTTGCCTTGTGCTCCTTTGTGATTCCTCCCTTCTCTCCATCCCCCACCCCAAGGCAACCACAGATTTGCTTCCTGTCACTGCAGATTATTTTGCATTTTTACAGAGTTTTATACAAAGGGAATCGTACAGTGTGTACTTTGGTGGGGGGGCTGACTTCGTCCACTCAGCACAATTAGGCTGAGAGTCATTCCTGTTGTTGTATGTATCAATAGTTCATTCCTTTTTATTGCTGCATGTCATTCCATGTGTGGATATACCACAATGTAGTTATCCATTTACCCACTCATGGACATTTGTGCTCTTTCCAGTTTTGGGCTCTTCCAAATACAGCTGATATGAGTACTTGTGTACAAGTCTTTGTAGGGACATGCACATGTAGGGGGATTTACTCTTGGGTAAATGCCTGGAAGTGGAATGGGTGGATCACATACTAGGTGCATGTTTACCTCTGTTTTTGAAAGTGTGTACCATTTTATATCCCCGCTAGCAGTGCACGAGAGTTCCCGTTTCTTTGCATCCTCACCAACACTTGGTATGGTGGGTCTTTTTCATTTTAACCATTTTGAAAGGTGTGAAGTGATATCTCATTGTGGTTTTCATTTGCATTTCTCTGACTAATAATGCTTAGCATCTTTTCTTGTGCTTATTTGCCAACTCTATATCTTTGGTGGTGTATTCAAATCTTTTGCACTTTGAAAAGTTTGGGCTGATTTTTCTTTTGTCATATTGTTGAGTTTTGAGAGGTTTTATATAGTCTGGATTCAAGCCCTTTATCAGGTATATGCTTTGCAAAATTCCCTCCTAGTCTATGGCTTGTCTTCTCATTTTCTTAACAGTGTCTTTTGAAGAGCAGAAATTTTTCGTTTTTTTAAAAATTTATTTATTTTATTTATTTTTTGGCTGCATTGGACTTTCGTTGCTGGGCGCGGGCGTTCTCTAGTTGCAGTGAGCAGGGGCTACTCTTTGTTGCAGTGCATGGGCTTCTCATTGTGGTGGCTTCTCTTGTTGTGGAGCATGGGCTCTAGGCAAGCAGGCTTCAGTAGTTGCAGCATGCAGTCTCTGTAGTTGTGGCACACGGGCTTAGTTGCTTCTGCAGCATGTGGGATCTTCCCCAACCAGGGCTCGAACCCATGTCCCCTGCATTGGCAGGTGGATTCTTTTTTTGTTTTGCTTTGTGGTACGTGGGCCTCTCACTGCCGTGGCCTCTCCCGTTGCGGAGCACAGGCTCCATACGCGCAGGCTCAGCAGCCATGGCTCACGGGCCCAGCCGCTCCGCAGCATGTTTGATCCTCCCAGACCGGGGCATGAACCTGTGTCCCCTGCATTGACAGGCGGACTGTCAACCACTGAGCCACCAGGGAGGTCCCAGCAGGTAGATTCTTAACCACAGCGCCACCAGGGAAGTCCAAGAGCAGAGGTTTAAAATTTTGATGTAATCCTTTTTTATCAACATGTTCTTTTATGGATTGTACTTTGGAAACAGCACGTGAAACACTGACCAGTTTAAACTGGTTTTGCTTCCTTAAAACAAGTTGATTAATCAAACCTGGAGCTATTTTACAGAGACAGCCCTGCGCATATGCAAGATGGGAACCCACGTCTCCTGAATGACACCAGGACCAAGAAACTTCAGTCTACGAAACTCAAATAATAGAAATGTTGCCACTGGAGCCCTTTATGAAGTGAGAAGTCCTTCAGTAAGGAAAATCCAGCTTCCAGCAGCTGATTACCATATGTGGACTGATCTAAGACTCGCCAATCAGCTTATTCCCCTCACCCCTTAAATTTCACCTGGAACTCTGGAGGGGGAGACAGATTTGAGCCCTGCCTGCTGTCTCCTTACCTGCTGACCTTGCAATAAAGCTCTTTCTCTTCTCAAAAGCCTGTACCATTGTACTGGTTTCTATGCAGGTCGGGCAGCCAGCCCTTGCTCGGTAACACTTTTTGTGTCATATCTAACAAATCTCTGGCTAACCTAAGGTCACATGTACTTTCTCCTAGAAATTTTATAGTTTTAGATTTTACATTTAAAAGTTGATTTTTGTAGATGATCCAAGTACTTTTTTTTTTCATACAAATATCCAAATTGTCCCAGCACAATTTGTGGGCAGACTATATACTTTCTCCATTGCATTGCCTTTCCACCTTTGTAAAAAAGCAGGTGTTCATGTCTGGGTGGATCTATTTCTGTACTCTTTTTCTCCTCCATAGATCTATTTGTACAAAATACAACTGTTTTGATGAGTGTAGCTTTATAATAATCTTGAAATCAGATAGCGTTAACCTGCTAATTTAGTTCTTTTTCAAAGTTGCTTTGGCTGTTGGACGTCCTTTGCCTTTCCATATAAATTTTGGTTTTGGCAGTGCTGCATGGCATGCGGGATCTTAGTTCCCTGACCAGGCATTGAACCCATGCTCCTTGCAGTAGAAGCACCTAGTCCTAACCACTGGAGTGCCAGGGAGTTCCCCTAAATTTTAGAATCAGTTGTCAATTTCTACAAGAAAAGTCTACTTGGATTTGGGGTAGGATTGTGTAGAATCTGGAGGGAAATGACATTTTAACAATATTGAGTCCTTTGACTCATGGACAGGTGTAACTTGTCTTAATTGGGTGTAAGTTTCTCTTGGCAATATTTTGTAGTTTTCATTGTATAGGTGTAGTGAGCTGAATCATTGCCCTTCCATCCCATCCCCCAAGATATGTCCACATCCTAATCTCCAGAACCTGAGAGTGTGACTTTATTTAGAAAAAAGTTCTTTGTAGATGTACTTAAGGGTCTTGAGATGAGGAGGTCATCCTGGATTATCTAGATGGGCCCTAAGTTTAATGACAAGTGTCCTTATAAGAGACATGTAGAAGACAGAGAGAGAGGAGGAGAAGGCAACGTAAAGATGAAGTGATATGGCTACAAGCCAAGAAACACCAAGGGACGCCTGAAGCCAGCAGAAGCTGAAAGAGGCAGGAAGGATCCTCCCCTAGTGCTTTTGGAAGGAGCACAGCCCTGCTGACACCTTGATTTCAGACTCCTGGCCTCTAGAAGTGGGAGAGAACAAATTTCTGTTGTTGTAAGCCACCAAGTTTGTGATAATTTGTTTGGGCAGCCTTAAGAAACTAATACAACAGGTTGTTCACCTCTTCTGTCAGATTTATACCTTAGTATTTCTTCTTTTTTGATGTTATGGCATTGTTTTCCAATTTCAGTTTCAGGTTGTTCATTGCTAATACATAGAAATGGAATTGATTTTTATAAATTGATATTGTACCCTCTCACTTATTAGTTCTCACAACTTTTTTCTGCAGATTCAATCAGATTTTCTATATAGATGATCATGTTTAAGGATAAAAACCATTTTACATTTATACATGCACCTCAATGTTCACTGTAGCACTATTTACAATAGCCAGGATATGGAAGCAACCTAAATGTCCATCAACAGAAGAATGGATAAAGAAGATGTGGTACAGATTGGTTCAAGATGGTGGAATAGAAGGATGTGCTCTCACCCCCTCTTGCGAGAGCACTGGAATCACAACTAACTGCTGAACAATCATCGACAGGAAGACACTGGAACTCACCGAAAAAGATACCCCCCTCCAAAGACAAAGGAAAAGCCACAGTGAAATGGTACAAGGGGCACAATCACAATAAAATCAAATCCCATACCTGCTGGGTGGTGACTCACAAACTGGAGAACACTTATACCACAGAAGTCCACCCACTGAAGTGAAGGTTCTGAGCCCCACGTCAGACTTCGCAACCTGGGGTCTGGCAATGGAAGGAGGAATTCCTAGAGAGTCAGACTTTGAAGGCTAGTGGGATTTGATTGCAGGACTTTGACAGGACTGGGGGAAACAGAGACTCCACTCTTGGAGGGCACACACAAAATAGTGTGAGCATCAGGACCCAGGGGAAGCAGCAGTGACCCCATAGGAGACTGAAACAGACTTACCTGCTGGTGGTGGAGGGTCTCCTGCAGAGACAGGGGGTAGCTGTGTCTCACCGTGAGGACAAGGACACTGGCAGCAGAAATTCTGGGAATTACTCCTTGGCGAGAGCCCTCCCAGAGTCTGCCATTAGCCCCACCAAAGAGCCCAGGTAGGCTCCAGTATTGGATCACCTCAGGCCAAACAACTAACAGGGAGGGAACCCAGCGCCACCCATCAGCAGACAAGCGGATTAAAGTTTTACTGAGCTCTGCCCACCAGAGCAAGAGTCAGCTCTACCCACCACCAGTCCCTCCCATCAGGAAACGTGCACAAGCCTCTTAGATAGCTTCATCCACCAGAGGGCAAATAGCAGAAGCAAGAAGAACTACAATCCTGCAGCCTGTGGAACAAAAACCACATTCACAGGAAGATAGAAAAGATGAAAAGACAGAGGGCTATGTACCAGATGAAGGAACAAGAAAAAACCCCAGAAAAACAACTAAATGAAGTGGAGATAGGCAATCTTCTAGAAAAAGAATTCAGAATAATGATAGTGAAGATGATCCAGGACCTCAGAAAAAGAATGGAGGCAAAGATCGAGAAGATGCAAGAAATGTTTAACAAAGACATAGAAGAATTAAAGAACAAACAGAGATGAACAGTACAATAACTGAAATGAAAAATACACTAGAAGGAATCAATAGCAGAATAACAGAGGCAGAAGAACGAATAAGTGACCTGGAAGACAGAATGGTGGAGTTCACTGCTGTGGAACAGAATAAAGAAAAAAAAATGAAAAGAAATGAAGACAGCCTAAGAGACCTCTGGGACAACATTAAATGCAACAAAATTCATATTATAGGGGTCCCAGAAGGAGAAGAAAGAGAGAAAGGACCCGAGAAAATATTTGAGGAGATTATAGTCGAAAACTCCCCTAACATGGGAAAGGAAATAACCACTCAAGTCCAGGAAGTGCAGAGAGTCCCATGCAGGATAAACACAAGGAAAAACATGTTGAGACACATAGTAATCAAATTGGCAAAAACTAAAGTCAAAGAAAAACTATTGAAAACAGCAAGGGAAAAATGACAAATAACATACAAGGGAACTCCCATAAGGTTAACAGCTGATTTCTCAGCAGAAACTGTACAAGCCAGAAGGGACTGGCATGACATATTTAAAGGGATGAAAGGGAAGAACCTACAACCAAGATTACTCTACCAGGCAAGGATCTCATTCGGATTTGATGGAGATAGCAAAAGCTTTACAGACAAGCAAAAGCTAAGAGAATACAGCACCACCAAACCAGCTCTAAAACAAATGCTAAAGGAACTTCTCTAAGTGGGAAACACAAGAGAAGAAAAAGACCTACTAAAACAAACACAAAACAATTAAGAAACTGGTAATAGGAACATACATATCGATAATTACCTTAAACGTGAATGGATTAACTGCTCCAACCAAAAGACACAGGCTTGCTGAATGGATACAAAAACAAGACCCATATATATGCTGTCTACAAGAGACCCACTTCAGACCTAGGGACACATACAGACTAAAAGTGAGGGGATGGAAAAAGATATTCCATGCAAATGGAAATCAAAAGAAAGCTGGAGTAGCAATACTAATATCAGATAAAATAGACTTTAAAATAAAGCATGTTACAAGAGACAAGGAAGGACTCTACATAATGATCAAGGGGTCAATCCAAGAGAAGATATAACAATTATAAAGATATATGCACTCAACATAGGAGCACTTCAACACATAAGGCAACTATTGACAGCTATAAAAGAGGAAATCGGGGATTCTCTGGTGGTGCAGTGGTTGAGAGTCTACCTGCTGATGCAGGGGACACAGGTTCGTGCCCCGGTCCAAGAAGATCCCACATGCCATGCAGTGGCTAGGCCCGTGAGCCATGGCTGCTGAGCCTGCACATCCAGAGCCTGTGCTGCGCAATGGGAGAGGCCACAACAATGAGAGGCCTGCATACCACAAAAAAAAAAAAAAAAAAAGAGGAAATCGTCAGTAACACAATAATAGTGGGGGATTTTAACACCTCACTTACACCAATGGACAGATCATCCAAAAAGAAAATTAATAAGGAAACACAAACTTTAAATTACACAATAGACCAGATAGATTTAACTCATATTTATCAGACATTCCATCCAAAAACAGCAGAATACACATTCTTCTCAAGTGCTCACAGAACATTCTCTAGGATAGGTCACATCTTGGGTCACAAATCAAGCCTCAGTAAATTTAAGAAAATTGAAATCACATCTTTTCTGACCACAACACTATGAGATTAGAAATCAATTACAGGGAAAACAATGTAAAAAACACAAACACATGGAGGCTAAACAATACGTTACTAAATAACCAAGAGATCACTGAAGAAATCAAAGAGGAATTCGTAAAATACCTAGAGACAAATGACAATGGAACCACGATGATCCAAAACCTATGGGATGCAGCAAAAGCAGTTCTAAGAGGGAATTTTATAGCAATCCAAGCCTACCTCAAGAAACAAGAAAAATCTTAAATAAACAACCTAACCTTACACCTAAAGGAACTAGAGAAAGAAGAACAAACAAAACCCAAAGTTAGTAGAATGAAAGAAATCATAAAGATCAGAGCAGAAATAAATGAAAAAGAAACAAAGAAAACAATAGCAAAGATCGATAAAACTAAAAGCTGGTTCTTTGAGAAGATAAACAAAATTGATAAACCATTAGCCAGCTCATCAAGAAAAAGAGGGAGAGGACTCAAATCAATAAAATTAGAAATGAAAAAGGAGAAGTTACAACAGACACCACAGAAATACAAAGCATCCTAAGAGACTACTACAAGCAACTCTATGCCAATAAAATGGACAACCTTGAAGAAATGAACAAATTCTTAGAAAGGTATAACCTTCCAAGACTGAACCAGGAAGAAAGAGAAAATATTAACAGACCAATCACAAGTAATGAAATTGAAACTGTGATTAAAAATCTTCCAAGAAACAAAAGCCCAGGAACAGACGGCTTCACAGGTGAATTCTATCAAACATTTAGAGAATAGCTAAAACCCATCCTTCTCAAACTCTTCCAAAAATTTGCTGAGGAAGGAACACTCCCCAACTCATTCTATGAGGCCACCATCACCCTGTTACCAAAACCAGACAAAGATACTACAAAAAAAGAAAATTACAGACCAATATCACTGATTAATATAGATGCAAAAATCCCCAATAAAATGCTAGCAAACAGAATCCAACAGCATATTAAAAGGGTCATACACCATGATCAAGTGGGGTTTATCCCAGGGATGCAAGGATTTTTCAATATACATAAATCAATCAATGTGATACACCATATTAATAAATTGAAGAATAAAAACCATATGATCATCTCAATAGATGCAGAAAAAGCTTTTGACAAAATTAAACACCCATTTATGATAAAAACTCTCTAGAGTTTTTATCTACCTACCTACCTACCTCAACATAATTCAACACCCATTTATGATAAAAACGCTCCAGAGTTTTTACCTACCTACCTACCTACCTACCTCAACATAATAAAGGCCATATACAACAAACCCACAGCAAACATCATTCTCAATGGTGAAAAACTGAAAGCATTTCCTCTAAGACCAGGAACAAGACAAGAATGTCCACTTTCACCACTATTATTCAACATAGTTTTGGAAGTCCTAGCCACAGCAATCAGAGAAGAAAAAGAAATGAATACAAATTGGAAAGAAGAAGTAAAACTATCACTGTTTGCAGATGACATGATACTATACATAGAGAATTCTAAAGATGCTACCAGAAAACTACTAGACCTGATGAATGAATTTGGTAAAGTTGCAGGATACAAAATTAATGCACAGAAATCTCTTGCATTCTTATACACTAATGATGAAAAATCTGAAAGTGAAATCAAGACAACACTCCCATTTACCATTGCAACAAAAAGAATAAAATACCTAGGAATAAAACTACCTAAGGAGACAAAAGACCTGTATGCAGAAAACTATAAGACACTGATGAAATAAGTTAAGGATGATACAAAGAGATGGAGAGATATACCATGTTCTTGCATTGGAAGAATCAATATTGTGAAAATGACTATACTACCCAAAGCAATCTACAGATTCAATGCAATCCCTATCAAATTACCAATGGCATTTTTTACAGAACTGGAACAAAAAATTGCACAATTTGTATGGCAACACAAAAGACCCTGAATAGCCAAAGCAGTTTTGAGGGAAAAAAACGGAGTTGGAGGAATCAGACTACCTGACTTCAGATTTACTACAAATCTACAGTAATCAAGACAATATCATACTGGCACAGAAACAGAAATAGAGATGAATGGAACAGGATAGAAGGCCCAGAGATAAACCCACACACCTATGGTCAACAAATCTATGACAAAGGAGGCAAGGATATACAATGGAGAAAAGACAGTCTCTTCAATAAGTGGTGCTGGGAAAACTGGACAGCCACATGTAAAAGAATGAAATTAGAACACTCCCTAACACCATACACAGAAATAAACTCAAAATGGATTAGAGACCTAAATGTAAGACCAGACACTATAAAACTCTTAGAGGAAAACATAGGAAGAACACTCTGACATAAGTCACAGAAAGATCTTTTTTGATACACCTCCTAGAGTAATGGAAATAAAAACAAAAATAAACAAATGGGACCTAATGAAACTTAAAAGCTTTTGCCAAGCAAAGGAAACTACAAAGAAGACGAAAAGACAGCCCTCAGAATGGGAGAACATATTTGCAAATGAATCAACGGACAAAGCATTAATCTCAAAAATATATAAACAGCTCATGCAGCTCAATATTAAAACAACAAACAACCCAATCCAAAAATGGGCAGGAGACCTAAATAGACATTTCTCCAAAGAAGAAATACAGATGGCCAAGAGGCACATGAAAAGCTGCTCCACATCACTAATTATTAGAGAAATGGAAATCAAAACTACAATGAGATATCACCTCACACCAGTTAGAATGGCCATCATCAGAAAATCTACAAACAACAAATGTTGGAGAGGGTGTGGACAAAAGGGAACCCTCTTTCACTGTTGGTGGGAATGTAAATTGATACAACCACTATGGAGAACAGTATGGAGGTTCCTTAAAAAACTAAAAATAGAATTACCATATGACCCAGCAATCCCACTATTGGGCATATACCCAGAGAAAACCATAATTTAAAAAGACACATGCACCCCAATGTTCATTGAAGCACTATTTACAATAACCAGGTCATGGAAGCAACCTAAATGTCCATCGACAGATGAATGGATAAAGAAGATATGGTACATATATACAGTGAAATATTACTCAGCCATAAAAAGGAATGAAATTGGGTCATTTGTAGAGATGTGGATGAATCTAGAGACTGTCATATAGAGTGAAGTAAGTCAGAAAGAGAAAAACAAATATCATATATTAATGCATATATGTGGAACCTAGAAAAATGGTACAGATGAACTGGTTTGCAGGGCAGAAATAGAGACGCAGATGTAGAGAACAAATGTATGGACACCAAGGGGGGAAAGTGGCTGGGGGTGGTGGTGTGATGAATTGGGAGATTGGGATTGCCATATGTACACTAATATGTATAAAATGGATAACTAATAAGAACCTTCTGTATAAAAAATAAAATAAAATTCAAGAAAAACCCAGAGGATATGGTACATATATACAATGGAATATTACTCAACCATAAAAAGGAACAAAATTGTGCAATTTGCAGAGATTTGTATGCACCTAGAGACTGTCATACAGAGTGATGTAAGTCAGAAAGAGAAAAACAAATATTGTATAATATCACTTATTTGTGGAATCTAGAAAAATGATACAAATGAACTTATTTGCAAAGCAGAAATAGAGACACAGACGTAGAGAACGGACATATGGATACCAGGGAAGGAAGGGAGAGTGGGATGAATTGGGAGATTGGGATTGACATATATACACTACTATGTATAAAATAGATAACTAAGGAGAACCTACTGTATAGCACAGGGAACTCTACTCAGTGCTGTGGTGAACTAAATGGGAAGGAAATCCAAAAAGAGGGGATATATGTATGTTTATAGATGACTCACTTTGTTGTACAGCAGAATCTAGCACAACATTGTAAAGCAACTATACTCCAATAGAAATCAATAAAATTTTCTTTTACTTTTTACTCTCGATGCCTTTTATTTCTTTTCTTGTCTGACTGTACTAACTAGAACCTCCAGTACAATGTTGAATAGGACTGGTAGGAGCAGCCCTCCCTGATTTGTTCCTAATCTTATGGGGACAGCACTGAGACTTTCATCCTTATACAGGACATCTGCTGTAGGCTTTTTGTAGATGCACTTCAGCAGGTTGAGGAAGTTCCTTTCTATGATTTCATGAGAATTTTTATTGGAAATGGATGTTGGATTTTGTCAAATGCTTTTTCTGTGTCTCTTGAAGATGATGATCTATTTTTTTCTTTTCTGTTTGTTTATATGGTAATTCCCTCATGCATGAAATGATCAGTACTCAGCTGAGCACCCAAGGGGGCCCTCTGCAGATCTCTGGACTCCTGCCTGTGTAGCTCTCTCCTGGGTGGCACTCTGTCCAGCAGCTCTAGCCACTTGGTCTCTCCTGACTCTCAGCTCCATTTCCTCCATTGGGAAACTGCCAGGCTGTTCTCAGTCTCCTTTTCTCTGCCACAGTCTGGAAACTTTCTCAGGGCAGTAAGTTGTGGAAATATTGCGGCTCACAACATTTGTTTCCCATCTCCCATGGATCACTGTCTTTTGTTGTCTGAGGTCCAGTTTCTTAAATATTGTCATTGTTGCTGGTGGTGGTGCTGGTGTGTGTGTGTGTGTGTGTGTGTGTGTGTGTGTGTGTGTGTGTTTTCTTGTTTCAGGAGTGAGGTAAACACGGTCTCTTTTCCATCTTGGCTAGCACGAGAGGTCATACACAGAAATTTATGTAAATTGAAAAACAATACATTGTACATATTGCTTTTCTTTTTTAAACTTTGCATCATGGAAAATTTCAAAGGTATAAAAAAACAGAGAAAATGAATCCCTATATACCCAACAACCAGCTTTAACAATGATTAATTTATGACCAATCTTATTTCATCTATAACTCTGCCCTGATCTTAGGAGACCCTTTCTCCCATTAGGTAATTTTGAAACAAATTACAGACATTGCATCATTTTATTTGTAAGTACTTCAGCTTATATATTTAAAATATGACTTTTTAAAAAAGTAAATGACAATTCCATTATATCATCAACTATATAGATGTTGTTGTCATTGCTGTTTCATAATAGTTTGTTCATATCAGGATCCTGCCCAGGTCTATACGTTGCATTTGGCAAATAGGTCTTTTAAAATCTATAGATTCCTTCCCTTGTGATTTATTTACTGAAGAAATCTGGTCATTTGTCCTATATGGTTTCCCAGAGAATGGAGATTCTGGTTGCATCCCCAAGTTGTCTTTAACAACTGATGAACTTAGATGTGACTCCATTTCTAGTTTTTGGCAAATATTTCACAAGTTGTTGTATATAGTAGCATCATGAATTCATAATCTGATTGTCCCTCTTTGTAGTGTTCTACTAGCCTCCTGTGCATACCCCTACCATAGTATAATCATATACCTCATATTAGTCTGCCGAGGCTGCCACAACAAAATTCCATAGACTGGGTGAGTTAAACAACAGAAATTTATTTTCTCACAGTTCTAGAGGCTGTAAATCTGAGATCAAGTTCTGGCAGGTTGATTCCTGGTGAGGACTCACTTCCTGGTTTGTAGACAGCCAACTTCTCCCTGTGTCCCCACATGGCAGAGAGAAAACTCTGGTGTCTCTTCCTTTTCTTATAAGGGCACCAGCCCTCTCATATTAGGGCCCCACCTTTATGGCCTCATTTAACCTTTATCATCTCCTCACAGGCCCTATGTCCAAAGAGACACATTGGGAATTAGGGTTTCAATATATGAGTTTTGGGGAGACACAAAGATTTAGTCCATCATACACCTTAAGATTGTCTTTTTAAAACAATAAACATTTTTTTCATAAATTTATTTATTTTTGGCTGCATTGGGTCTTTGTTGTTGCACGTGGGATTTCTTTCATTAAAAAAATGTCCATCTTGATTATAGTTTGTGAGAGTATCACTTTGCATAGTTTTCCTAGTGCTTACTGTAGGTATTACATATGTAACTTGGCACAGTCTACTGGCACAGATATTTTACTACTTTGAATGAAGTGGAGAAATATTACTTCCATTATGCCCCTATACAGTCCACTCTCTTTTGTTTTTAAATATAATTGCCCTAGGTATTTTTTCTATATACACTGACATCAGGGCTCTCCCCTCCTTTCCTCTACCCCCTTCCCTTTCTTTTTATTTATTTATTTATTTTTGCCATACGTGGGCCTCTCACTGTTGTGGCCTCTCCCGTTGTGGAGCACAGGCTCCGGATGCGCAGGCTCAGTGGCCATGGCTCACGGGCCCAGCCACTCCGCAGCATGTGGGATCTTCCCGGACCGGGGCATGAACCCGCGTCCCCTGCATCAGCAGGCAGACTCTCAACCACTGAGCCACCAGAGAAGCCCCCTTCCCTTTCTTTTACCCACATTTGTTGAATCCCTTCTATGCGCCCAGTGTTACACTAGGAGTAGCAGTTCCATGGATGAAAAGAAAGAATATCAACAAATCCAGCATCCTGTGTTTAAGTCCTGTGAGAGACAGAGACGCATGTGAACACACACTTGAGAGAAGAGGAAACACAAATGTCCCCGAACATGTAATAACACATTGGAACGCTATCTCCATCAACTAGATCTGGCCAAAATCAAGCACTCATCAGACAGTACTAAGTGTTGACAAGGATGCAGAGCAATGGGAACTCTCATTCATGGCTGCTGGGAGTGTAAACAGGTACAAACATTTTTAGAAATGCTTCGTTATTGCATAGGAAACTGGACATGTGCATACCTTAAAGCCCATAAATTCCACTCTGAGCTACACAGGCTAGAGAAACTTGCATGTGTGCACTCATGTGTTTATACTAATATACATATATAAACCACCAAGTGTCTATCACAAGTCAAAGGGATAAATGGTGGTATATCCACACAATGAAATACCACTCAGCAGATAACACACAGATCACACATCAACACGCATAAATATGAGGAGCATGTTGAGCAAAAAAAAGCAAGTCACAGGAAGATGCATACTGCATTCTTCAGTTTACATGAAGTTTTTAACCAAGCAATGTGTTATTTGAAGTAAAACTATAAACACACACAAGGTACACTGTAAGCACTGAGGAGGAGCAGAGATTTTGCTTCGTCCTGTATCAGTCAGCTCAGGCTGCTGTAACAAAATACTACAGATGGGTGGATTAAATAACAGACATTTATTTTCCCACAACTCTGGAGGCTGGAAGTCCAAGATGAAAGTATCAGCAGTGTGGGTTCCCCAGTGACCCCTCCTTGGCTTGCAGATGGCCATATACCCTGTGTCCTCATATCTTCCCTTTGTGCATGTCTGTGTCCTGATCTTTTCTTCTAAGGACAGCAGTCAGATTGGATTAGGGCCCACATATATGGGCCTCCTTTTAACTTAATCACCCCTTAAAAGGCCCTATCTCCAAACACAGTCACATTCTGAGGTACTGGGGATTAGGACTTCAACATATGAATTTTAGGACAAAATTCAGCCTATAACACCTCCCCACCTCCTTGGTCGTCAGGTAGTTGAACTTAATTACACTTAACAAAGAGTTAATTAGAACATATTCTGTTTGAAGGGATCAGAGCCGAGTTTTGAAGGACATTCGGAATTAACTGAATAACAAGTGTTGAGAATTAGTCTTCCAGCATTGTATAGGAACAGTGCAAGTGTGGACTGAAGGGGGTAGCGAGGTGGCATACAATGCAGAACTCAGGGTGCTGATGGAAGGAGAAGATATAGCATGGACAAGTGACGTGGCAGATATAGACATGCCCTAGACTTGGCTCCTGATGGCGGGATGAATGACGGAATGATTCCTGGGCATCCTCAGCATCAGCAGAGAGCAAGCACAGAGTAGCACAAATCAACTGCTGAAAGAATAGGAGTTTCATATTAGTCTCTTCCAATTGTATTGGAACTCTAATGTGAGCATACAGGATATTCTTAGAAAATAATTGACCATCTAAACTTTGCTAAAATAATTCAGAAAATGTCACCTACCAGTCCCAGGTACATTAAATTTAGTATTTGGTTGAACCATATGAAATGGCCCATATTTGATCATTCTTTATTTTTTTTGTTTTTTATTTTTTTGTGGTACGCGGGCCTCTCACTGTTGTGGCCTCTCCCGTTGCGGAGCACAGGATCTGGACGCGCAGGCTCTGCGGCCATGGCTCATGGGCTCAGCCGCTCCGCGGCATGTGGGATCTTCCCGGACCAGGGCACGAACCCGTGTCTCCTTCATCGGCAGGCGGACTCTCAACCACTGTGCCACCAGGGAAGCCCCATATTTGATAATTCTTGACTTGCAGAAATGGCCATTCAATATGGTTCAACCTGATTCAACGTCTGAGTAGTCTTGTTTTATTTTTAAGAGGAGAAAGAAAATGATAAAGCAATTCACTAAATCAAAACCAAGGAGTATTTGAAGACTGTAATCAAATGGTCATGTAAGCAGGAAAGTATTCTAAAAACATAACTTCTCTCTCAAAGAGGCAATTTTAAAACATGTTTTCATTTGCCTCCCAGAGGCAATCTTAAAACTTCTTTTCATTCTTAAAACATCTTTTCATCAAAAAAGCCAGGAGGCAAGAGCATAACAGCCTTCTTTTGTGATATAAATTGCAGTGGATGTATGAAACTTATTTTGAGTGAAAAAGGTTTTATGATATTAAAGTCTTATTGGGACATTATTTTTAGGGACTGGATATTTTAATTGCTGGCTTAGAACGAAGGTTTGCCACAGTTCCACTATTGAATGGCTCCATTGTGATTACTTATAAATCAGTTTTATTGTCAGCGTTGGGCTAATCAGAGATCAGCTCATGCTTAAAAGCATAACTAAAAAATAATGCACCACTGTGTAACAGGATTTGTTGAATTCTTCTCCTGCCATTTTATCTGTAAATAATTTTCAACACCTAACAATGAAAAGGGCTCCTTTGGTAAGGTGCTAATCTTGGGCCACATTCATAAAAATAAAAAGCACCAAAGGGAATGTGGTTCTTGGTTCACTTGCACTGAAAATATATCAATGCTTATTAATTTTGAACAATAACAAAGATTCTATGAGTAAGCTATCACTTTTAAACAATCACCCAAATTATTTGGGGGCCTTCAGATATCAAGAACTTGGGGCATGCACTGTCTACAACATAGCATCTCTGGAAATGTTTTTAGACCTCTAGAGAACAGCCAGAAATAGCACCCAAGCATATGAGTAAGTGTCCTCCACTTAAGAGAAAATAGAGATACTTTCTCTCTATTGAAGTATGATATATGGTTATTTTCATGGAATCCAGAGTGATGAAAGCACATACTCTTTCTCAGATAGAACTGGGAAGCTGGCTGAAGCAATGAGAAAGTAGATCAGCACAGCATTTCTGAGTTATGCAAATAGATGAAGCAATCTCTAAAAAAGCAGCACTTCATCTCAAAGAGCATCAGCAAATTCTCTGAAATAGGAAAAACCAAAAAGTGTGATATGCTAGAGATTATATATATATATATATATATATATATATATGTGTGTGTGTGTGCATATATATATAAAACAGTAACAGAGTGAGCTCAGTCTTTTTCAGAGGACAAAAAATGTGGGATATTTTCGCTGAAGTTATGGATAATGTGATGTTCTATAATGCCATCGTGGAGTCGAGTGCTGAAAGGGCCTCAAGAGGGAGGTGAGCATGGTTCAAAGTCAGTCAGAGGGGAATTCTTTCATCAGCCAAGTATGAAAAATACTTCTCTCTTGGTCTTGTAAGAGAAGTAAGCAAGACAATGCATGTGCTCAGCCATGGTAGTTAAGTTCTGAATGTGTGCGCTTTGGGCTCTTTCCAATCTGCTGACCTAAATTTTGCAGCCCTGTAACTTCTTCCAGTAGGTAGATTTCTATCCTCTGGGCTACAAAGAACTCCCCACCAGTTCAAACACAGGAAGGCAGGAATCTTGCTGACCTTGAGATTTTCCTTACATATTCCTCTTAGAACCCTCCTATCTGCCAGCCTCCAACCCTTGGTCATTCTGAACCGACAGGATGGGGACTGACTAGAGCCTGGCTAGCTGACTATTCAGCCTGCAACTCAGGCTGACCATCAGGATACTCTAATCACAAAGCCACATCTTTATCATCAGGACCTCAAGAGCACCAAGCTAAAGAACTACAAGACGAAGGCTATGGGTTTTTTTTTTCCCCCACTTTTATTCAAATTAATACAAAAACTGTATACAGTCTGATTAATTTCTCCCACCATCTCTCTTTTACAGGCTGGTGCACTTAGATTTTAGACATGCACTGCTGCGGTCACATCATGGCTGTGCAGGATCTATCCTATAATTTGAAACGATCATTTCAGACACACAAGCCAAAAGCCACTTGTCAAATAAGCCATGGTGGTGCCTGCCCATGTGAGACTGACTGAGATGAGGATAAACATCTTTTTAGGTAAAAAACATATTTTTATAATGTACCTTTGGATAAATGTAATTGTTCTCTCCCCTTCTTTCCCAGATCAGGCACTTGAAAATAAGAAATTTCAGGAATGGGCAACCCAGTTCATTAAAATTCACTGGATTTGATTTCCTAAAAAATTCAAACAGTGTGGCATTTGGCATTTGCCACTCGAGTTAGTAAGACCAATAATGGCTAAAATATTTTTGATGTGCTAGAGCTTGATTCAGAAGCACAAGTTGGAGAAATCTCATTTGTTGTAAATTAGCCTTACTTCCCCTGAAATTCCGTCTTTAAGATTAAGTAGTAGCTTTAGTTAGAAAATGGTTTAATATCACTTTTATTGGGAAAAACTACTATCTGTTCTGTGGCTTGGCCTCTCGTGCCCCACATATTCATTTAAATAATATTTAATGGCTTCAATTGCTGATAGTTTGGTTTATAAGGAACTAAAATAGTTTGAGCAGTTACTTCCTCTTATCCAAATGAATGCAACCTACGTTGAATCAAATTCAGTTTAAAAATCTTAATTCTCATAGAAGTAAAGCAGCCAAAGATAGGGCCCTGAGGCATCTGGGTTTATGGAACGATAGACTTAGGAGGTGTGGGCTGGTGCTCGTGCTATCACAACATCGGCGTGAACAGAACTGCCTCTGGGGAGAAGCTATGGCTAGGGTGCCCGCCCCTGTAAGACAGTTCTTTCTGCTGGAGTCCTGCAGCTTCCCATACTGCCTGTCACTGATCTCACTTTCTCTGTAAAGATGCTGCTCAGCTCAGCAACAGCCCAGGGGAGTGGGAATAAGGTTTGATGTGTTGAGAACTGCTCCTTCCGCCTGTGACAGCAGAGGTCAGTGAGGTTGTCTGGAAGCCTGACAAAGAGCAAGTCTATTTCCTACAGTAATAAGCCTCAAACACTGCACTGTCAATCCTTTAACGTAAAACTAAATCACTCTGAAAAATAATACATTTTGCCACATCTATAAAAAGAAAAAACAAATTCGAACAAATATTAAAAAAATCCTTTAAAAATGTTGTGTCAATTGCCTTATTAACAAATATAAAACAGTTTAAGACACTTGGTGACTTCCTTAGGTTGTGTATTGGGGAATAGACACACAGTGAAGTTTTACTACTAAAATTATCTATTTGGTAAAAACTCTAGGAAGAGTTCCATCAGTAAGATAATTGTTTTGGAAAGAAGAGTTAAAACTTTTTCCAAAATGTCAAAAAGAATAAGGATGTAAACACATTCTTAAAATATTAATACAACAATATTAATCCAGTTAAATAAATAAAAGAAGTGGCACCAACTTTATGGCAATTTTTCAACACAAAAATGTAACTCAAGGATATTTTAAAATAAATAATTGCTCCAAACAGGAACAAGCATTCTTAGCACAAACCAAGAGCATCTGAAATAAAGTGCTACGAGACGAAGCAGTTCCACATTTCAGCTTGTTCAGCTATGAGCAGAAATGCCATCTAGATCTTCAGGTCTGAAATATTCACGAGGGGAAAGTCAGCTTCACTAAATGCCAGGCTTAGGGCCGTCTTTTGTCATTTTTCTTTTTTCTTCCAGTGTGTGCTTAAATATTTTCTTCAGGGTGTTGTAAACTATTGGTCCATTTTCAGAATCAAAATTAACCTGGTAACAAAGAAAATTCATATTCAGGATACTATAACAAGAATTTTAACCAGTCTTTATTTTGGGAGAAAAGAAAGGGGGTGGAGAAAAAAACAAAGACTTATAAACAAAATTATATACAATTAAAAAGCACACACAATGCATTTCACACACTAGTTTTAATTAAAATACTATATTAGAACTGCCAATCATGTCAATACCAAATTTATGAATGAAAACTAAAAAAATTAAATCTAGTGCCTGGATATGTACTGTACTCATGAAGCAAGTCAATAGTGAGTGTGATGGGGGTTTTGAATGCAGAGACTAATCATGGATGGTATAAGGGAAAGGTCTCCTTATTAAAACAATGCACACCAGCTTAACTGTTGGACTGAGGTGACCTGAATGGGGAGCCTAGCTTTCCACCTGTCAGCAATTATAGCCTCAGGTCATACCTAACCTTTCTGTAAAATGAAGACCACAACATCCATCTCCTTAGGATTTCTCTGAGTACTAAATATGAGGCTCTAACACATGCTTGGCACATGTAAATACCTCCATAAAGTTAATTTCCTTTCCCATTGGTGGGAAGGCACCACATATACATATTTGGATTGTTTACCCAAGTTCACCATATTGCAGGGTTAGGAGTGATGTTGGGACAGAGAACCAGAGCAATCACCACACCTCCACCCCACTCCCACCGCCAAAGAAATGTGTGACTCCTTAGGAAAGGATCAGGATCACTTGGCCAGTGATCCCTTCCCTCCTGGAGAGAGAGAGCGAAGGCTGTTCCCTTATGAAGGGCTGGGAAGGGTCTGAGATTTCACCCTGATAACACACCTTATAGATGCCAGCAGAAGACATGAGATTGCTGGGTCAGAGACAAACAACTTTATGACTGAAGGCAGCACACACTCCATAATCACAGGGGTTCCCTTGCCCTCCAAGCCCCCTGGGGATGATACAGAGGGGCACAGGTGGAGTCTGCATCACAGCTGAGGAACTCCATGCTTAGGCAATCCCCCATGTTTGATGAAGGAGCTGTGGCAAGACTACTAAGCTTTGGCCTGAAGGAAACATATCTTTGTTACACAGGAAGCAGATGCTACACAGATTTCCTTGAAGAGCTAGCCTGGAATAGAAGCTATTAGGGCCTTTGCTCCTAAGATTGTGCACAAGGGGAGAGACCCAAGAACGGTATTCTAATATTTTTACAGACAGATTTGGAACAACTGGTATATTTAACTTTTCATTGGTATCCCCCTAAAAGGTCAACAGAAGTTGTAAAGAATTCCTACCACTTTCAGAGAGACCAGTATTCAGGATTTTTTCCAGTTGAATTCAGAAATTTAACTTTATCTTAATCATTATTTTGTCTGTCCTATCTGCAAAAACTTATTAACAACAGCTTGAACTGTATACTTTGTTAAACACCAAATCACAACCATCCCCACATAGCAGTGGCCTCTGGGTCTATGAAAACATAAACAGAGATGTAAAGGATCACATGACTTTGGTTTTGAGGCACTGACTCTGGAAACAGTCATGAAGAGACTGAGAGCATGCAAAGTGGTTAGTGCTGTAAAACATCAGATGAGGAACAAAGAAACCTGCCAAAAGGACATCACTTTGGAAAGAGTGGATGGGGAAAGAGATTGGTGAATGAGTACAAATAATAAGTGCTATTATCATTAATGTTTGCCACAGATACTATCATCGAAAAACGGGGTTCTTTGTTTAATGACATTTTTGTATCACATATGAGAGATATCAAACAAATTGGTTTAAGAGGTGAGGGGAACATTTTCTTTCTTTCAATATTTATTTATTTATTTGGCTGCACCAGGTCTTAGTTGTGGCATGTGGGGTCTTTTGCTGTGGCAAGCGGGCTTCTCTCTAGTTGTGGTGTGCGGGCTCCAAAGCATGTGGGGTCACTAGTTGCGGCGTGCGGGCTTAGTTGCCCCGTGGCATGTGGGATCTTAGTTCCCTGACCAGGGATCAAACCCGTGTCCCCTGCATTGAAAGGCAGATTCTTAACCACTGGACCACCAGGGAAGTCCCAAGGGAATCTTTTCTCTTGGTATGAAATCTGGCGTGTTTTTTCAGCCAGGAAAGACTGCTGCAGGCCAAAAGGATGTGCATGGAAAGGAAACATTATTTTACTTTTTGCTTAGGATTTGCCAACCAGACACGGTACCGAACTGCTAACGTTGGATGTTAAATTCTCAGCAGACGGTTTCTTGTTCAGACCCAAGGTAGAACTGGCCCAACAAGAAAAGATTCTCTGAGTTCTGCTAGGAACATGATTTAAAAATATTTTCTCAACACTCAATTGTTTCTCTCTACACAATACTTCTTTGTTCCAAAGTTTTCCTTCAAAAAATCCCACAGTTCAGCCTTTTATATCATTGTTAGGAAACTGGTATTTTTTAGCCAAAAGTTTGCAACTATTTTCGAGAAATGTCAAACACATTTCCATTAAAGGGAAACATGACCAAAAGGTTTATTTTAGAGAAGGCTGGTGACCCTCGGATTCTGATGTACGAAGATTATACTGACTGTGGTCTGTAGGGGGAAAGAGAAGTGCCACCCACCTTAGTGAAGGCTTTAATGGCACGTGCAAGAACGGCTTCCTCCACGCTGGCAGGAATCATCTGCAGGCTCACTATGCAATGCAACACGCAAAGAATAGTCTGTTGCTGGCCCTGTTTTTGCAGAAATCAAAATCAAACAAGTTAGGCATGGGATAGGGAGGGTGGGAGGGAGACGCAAGAGGGAGGGGATATATGTATACATATAGCTGATTCACTTTGTTATATAGCAGAAACTAACACAACATTGTAAAGCAATTATACTCCAATAAAGATGTTAGAAAAAAATGCCTCAAGAAATAAACTCAAAACAACTGCTAAGCCAAGAACTGGTTTGTGACCAAATCATCTTTACCTCAAATACTAAACTATCTACCAAGGGCTCTACCAGTGTTTATGGTTATGTGTTAACTTGAAAAGCTTTCAGTAGATAATATCAAAGCTGGTTAGTTATTACACAAAGTAGAGTTGAATCTGAAGATAAGTGCAATTTAAAATCAAATGCCTTCCATGCAGTGAACTGAGGACGATCCATTCTTGTTGTTTCTAGACATAATCGTTTGAGTATGGCTAGTAGACGCTGACACGTCACTGCAATGTGTGGACTAGATGGCTCAGTACCTTCATCATGTCTTGCCAGTTGCAGACAATACTGAGTGGGGAGGGGGAGAAGAAGAAAGACAGCCACAGCCCTCCAGGAGCATGCCATAACATAAGGGGGAAGGTCCCTGAAGAATGTGTCCCCAACTTGACTCCTGAGGGTTGCTTACTTTGGAGAAACAAAGGAGAAACTCCATCAGTGGAGCAATTCGCGTTCAATTCACGTTGCCCCCTGAGAGCCACTAATTTCACTTCTGGAAATCTACTCTAAGGACATGATCTGAAATGCATAAAAACCTGCAAGCACAAATTATCACTACAGTGATGCCTATAAAAGTAAAAAACTCTTAATAATGTAAATGCCCTGCACGTGAGGGTTGGAGTGAATGATGAGGAAACAGCACAATGTGACAGAAAGTATATGACCTTTGTGCCGGAGTTTGTATCCTGCTCTGACACATGCTGCACATTGTGGGCAGACTGCTTCACATTCCCTTTTATGAAAAGTGGGGCCTCTACCTCTCTGAGTTATGGAGATGAACAAAGGTGAAAATAGAAATTATGACCTAGCAAGGGCCTGGCCCATTGCCACCCAATGAAAGTTAACTGTCTTCCTTACCCGCCCTCCTGTTTCATCTCTAAAATTTAAATGCTCAGAAAATAGCCTAAGAAAGGGACTGCAGATACAGGAAAAACCTTATCTTTAAAGACGTGCATCACACAACTGTGAGCAAGTGCCTGTGTGTATCTCTGTGTGTCTATATGAAGTAGTAATAGTAGTAGAAGATTTGGAAGCAATGAGGTGTTTACACCACAGCGTAGTAGGTTACTCAAGGCTGATTATAACACTGTTTCCTAAACAAAACAAAGCCTACTTATAAATGAAAATTTAATATCTCTTCAGGGTTAAAAATATTAAATTGTATAAAAGAATCTACAATGGGGGCTTCCCTGGTGGTGCAGTGGTTGAGAGTCCGCCTGCAGGGGACACGGGTTCGTGCCCCAGTCCGGGAAGATCCCACATGCCGCGGAGCGGCTGGGCCCGTGAGCCATGGCCGCTGAGCCTGCGCGTCCGGAGCCTGCGCTCCGCAACGGGAGAGGCCACAACAGTGAGAGGCCCACGTACGGAAAAAAAAAAAAAAAAAAAAAAAAAGAATCTACAATGAAAAGTCTCTCTTGCTTCCTACATTCACTGTCTCCTACTACTATTCTCTAAAGCAGGGGTCCCCAACCCCCGGGGCCACGGACTGGTAACAGTCCCTGGCCTGTTAGGAACCAGGCCGCACAGCAGGAGGTGAGCAGTGGGCGAGTGAGCGAAGCTTCCTCTGTGTTTACAGCTGCTCACCATCACTCGCATTACTGCCTGAGCTCTGCCTCCTGTCAGCATTTTGGTGAGTTGTCTAATTATTTCCTTATATATTACAATATAAAAATAATAGAAATAAAGTGCACAATACATGTACTGTGCTTGAACTATCCTGAAACCATCCTCCCCCCAACCCACTCCATGGAAAAACTTCCTTCCACGAAACCTCTCCCTGGTGCCAAAAAGGTTGGGGACTGCTGTTCTAAAGGCAACCACCATTATCAGTTTCTTATTTTTCCTTCTATATTTTATACATACACAAATTATATACATAAATGTATATATGTGACACACACCCTTTTTAAAGAAATACAAATGAATGCATATTCCAACCTACCTCAGTTATTCACATTATATGCTCACAGTAAATAAGTAGCAACAAATACTTGAAAATGAAAAAATGGTTAGTTATAACATATCCCCATGTTAGAGCATTACCTACCCATTAAAGTTAACATTAATGAAAAACTTAAACATGGAAAAATACCTACGTCATAATTTTGAGCAAAAATGAAGTATAAAGTTGTATGTGAAATAATTTTTACCAAGTTAACATATGCATCAGTAAGACTGAAAGAAAAAACTTGAAAATGTTTAAAGTAGTTCTCCTGGGGTTATGGGTATTTTCCCTTTTTATTTTTGTATCTTCTAAATGTTTACTGGGGATGCATTTCTTCTCTTACCTTGGAAAAATTTAAATTAGACCCTGATAAGGGATTCTGTGTGAATTCTTTTTTTTATAATGGGTTTTTTTCAGTCTGTAAAACTTGTATTGAGGGCCTTGGTTAACTTCATCAACTGTTCAACAACTACTTTACCTTCTCTAATAAAAACAGTGCTTCTGCAGCATCCGCAGATCTGTCAACCAACATGTCCACGTCCTCTTTGGTTATCACAGGCTCCTTCAGCTGCTCCACCCAAGACCACATCAAACTGCACAGGATGAAAGGATCCCTTTCGCCACATATTCTTTCCCAAGCTCCATCTCGGGAATTTAGTTCTTTCTAAAAAGGAAGGAAGAAAGAAAGAGAAAAAGAAAGGACAGAGGAGAGGAGAGGACAGACAGGAAAGGAGGGAGAGGAAGAGAAAGAGAGAGACAAAGTGAGGGAGAGAGGAGGAGAGGGAGGCAGGCACGGTTTGACATCTGATGACCCTTAGGCTGTCCAGGAGAGTAAACTCTTAGGCTCTGGGGTACGAAATGGGACCCCTCCCAGTGACCCCACTTCCAGGCAGTACCTTGGGCTAAGACATGCAATTTCTCTAAGCCTCAGTTTCCCTTTGTAACGTTCATCTCCACCCCACAGGTAGACTGACTAACTGAGAGCGCTGTTGAAGCTCTTGGTACAAAGAAAGGCTTAGCTAACCTGAGTTCTCCACTTTGTTTAGAGACCACAGAAACAGTTCAAGAAGAGGGAACCTTCCTTTTCAGGCTCCTTGGAACAAAACAAATATTTACTGCAAGGAAGTAGAATGGTAGAAGAAAAAGTGTAAATGAAAAAGTGTAAAGTGTAAAAGTGCCAAAAAGTTAGTAAATGTGGTATACGTATTTCCTTCAAATTTTTTTAGAATCCTATGTAGAATTTAACAAACAAGCCCTGTATTCTGAAATTTGATAGGGTAAAACAACTAGGAAGTCTTGCCAATACTCCAAATGTCTGGAGATAATTTAAGATTTTAAAACTTTACCTCACAGAGATCAGGGGAAAAGTGAGATAAGAATTTTAATTTCTGACAGGGTTCAGATTTGTTTTTAATAAATAAAATACGTGTTTGCAATAGTAATAAGCAGAATAACTGCCACCATTCATTCATTCACCCATCCAATATTCATAGAATACTTATAGTATGACAAGAATGATGATACAAGACTTAGCTCTGATTCTTACAGCAACCCAGCGAGGAGGTCCCCTTTACAGATAAATGTACTGGGGGGCTCAGGAAAGATGAAGTAACTTGCCCAGGAGCCCAAAGTGTGAGAGCGCATTCCCAACCCAGATCTGCTCTATCCCAGTCTGTGATGTTTTTCTCATGCTACCAGGGTCCTCCAGCACTGGGTTTCTCTTTATTATGTCATAAATAAGCCAAAACTTTTAGTTGTGGATAGTCCTTCATATCCCATAGATCATGTACATAGCAGAGTAGCTTTTACTCCATTTTTATGTTGGGCAGAAACAACATGACTCAAAGACCCTCTTAGTAGAACAACCATTACATCATTGTTGTTTTCTGAAATCTTCCAGCAGGGTTAGGAAAAACATCAGGGATGATGGAAAGTATTAAACACATGAACTGTATCCTGGCCCTGCTGCCTTTGGACCACATCTCCTCAAGCACATCACTTGACCTCTGTGAGCCTTAGTTTCCTGACCTGTGATACGTAGTTCATAAGGACTGAAAGATTAACAAAGAATCTGTAAAAAATATCATCTGTTTCACAGGATTTCTGTGAAAATCACATGAAATAATAGATGTGAAAGGGCCTAATAAGGGCACAGGCAGCATTATGCTATTCTAATCATGTTCATTTTACTTTTTCCAGGATTCAACTGATTTGTTTTATTACTGGAAGTCCCACAATAAAATCTAGAAAGGAAAAAAAAGGCAAACCTATCCAAATGATAGGGTAGTATCTACCTCTAGGAAATGCTTTCGTTTATACTATGTGTTCAAACAGTCTGGCCCATGTGGGGCTGACCCACGAGGGGGTAGTGAGCTTTCAAGCCTGAACCCAGAGGTCCTGCCACTAGCTTCTGTGGCTCACAGCGACGCAGAGGAGACCTGCCCACTGAGTGGAAGGCTTGTTCAGTTTGGAGTAGGAAATAAAGAGAATACTTCATGTTGGCAGAAAGCAATCCATTTAACTATTCATTAAGCAAAACACTACAATTCTGATGGAGAAATCGTGTGTGGAAGCGCACTCCTCCTGTCACACAGTTGCAAGTGAGGGCGAGGCTCCACGCCTACTCTTCCCACCTCTGCATCTGGAAGGTCTGGCCTCCTGAAAAGTGTACACACCTTGTTTGATTAATGGTAGGATATGGAAAAGTAGCTAAACAAATAATTCATGGTAGGTTATGGGCTAACAAGCCAAACTTTCACTGAGCCAGGCCTCCCCAGGTCAGCCCCACATTTGGGCAGTTTATCTGTTTCTGATAACTAGGTTTATAAGGCCTGCCTCTTCTCTAGACCAGCTGCTTATTTTGGGCAGAGAGCAAGGCTAATTTAAGACTGTCTTCCTAGTGAAACTACAACACAAAAAGGCGTTAAAATTTAAAATTTCACATTCTAATTTAAGTAAAGGCTAAGAAATAGACCCCAAGAACCCAATCTCAGATAAAACCAGTGGCACAAAGGTACGCTGTGGCCACTCCCATTTGCCTTCCGGAATCCAACACCTATTGGGGTGGATTGGGAAGTCTGCAGGAGGGAATGCTGAGCAGACAGCATCCATCCCTCGTCCTTCTGGCTTTACCTGATACTTGGGTTAATGAGCTTTGGAAAAGAATTGTCTCTATGTCATTTATATCTCTGTCACTGGTTCTCAAAGAGTGGTTCCCTGCTAGGTCTCAGGTTAGAGATACTTCGGGTCAGTTCCTACAGCTGTCTGCTGTGGTCTGTTCATCTGTCCATCAGTCCTGCAAGCCCAGTGAGAAAGAGGGAAACTATCGACATCAATCAATATCATTGCCTTGCTCAGTCAAGCACCCTGCTGAGTGCTAAGCACTAAGTGCTTTCTTTCACAGAGACTGAAATGAACCTACAAAACAGCCCTGTGTCTGTTGTTTCTATGACAGCAAGCTGGTATTACAGCTGAGTAACTTGAAGTTCAAAAGTTATGTATTATACAAACATGTCTTCAAATTCCTGTAACAAATGAATTTGGGAAAATGTATTGTTTTTGCTCTGACACAAATATTTCCCACTCATATATAATTAAATGAAATACAAGTACCTGCCACATTTCTACCTTCTTTTTCACTTCCTCCTTTTCTGCAATCTCATTTAAATTTGCCAGGGCTTTGGCTGCCAGTATTCTCCTTGCTTCAACACTCAAGTCAGAATGTAAAGCCGTGTATGGAGCAACTTCAGACAGGTATTTGCTATCCCGGGTTTCAGGTCCAACCAAGAACTGTGCTTTGGGACTGGACGCACAGTCCACGGGGCGGTGGCAAGTCTCACTGTCCTCCGCAACGGAGCTTGGGCCACAACCACCACGAGTTTCACACTCACAGTGGGACACTTGCTGGTGAGAACAGTTTAGTTCCTTAGGGATATTTGCAAAATTTGGTGTAACTGGTTCCCCAGGATTGTATGAACCTGAAATACCGGAAGAGAAGGTTCTACTTCGCTGTACTTCCTTTGGAATGTTCGTCCTATGGAAAATTGATGACCTGTCATCTTTGAGTCCTTCCAGGCCTCCAAATTTAGCGTGATTCCAGAAAGAAAATGTATCGTGGACCAGCGTTTCCTTATTTAAATCTAGCTGTGGAGACTGTGGGGAGTAACAATGGCTTATGTGCTTCTGCTGCCTGGGGTTATGGCAAAGCAAGGCCTGGGCAGGCACTGTCCACGGAGTCCTCCCTTGCTCCAGAAGTGACTCGGCTCTCTTTAAGTCCGAGTCACTGTAGCTGAGCTGCCTTTTCAGACGAGTCAGGGGCTGAAGGCACTCAACATTCCGCCTCTTCCAAAGAGCGTCAAACTCTTGCTCACTGGAAAGAATCACATCCTGACTCTCAAAATCTGCCACCACCACTGCACTGGGGGTGAAAGAGTCCGATGCATCACTGTCATGTCTCAGTAACTCTTTATCCAGCTGCACTGTGACCATCTCAGAAACAGTCTTTTCAATTTCAGCAGAGAGGCCAGGTACTTCTGCCACTTCTTCCGTCACTACTGGCCTGTTCTCAGCTAAGTCCAGCAACAATTTGCACACGAGATGGATAATTTTGGGTACGTGTTTCAGAACTCGTGCCTCATAGCCATGAAGCAGATGCCGCTGACGAATGAGATACTGTGCTAAGGTGACAGCATGTGCCTTGGGGTCACAGCAAGAAAATATATTGCGAAGAGGAATCAGAAACTGAGTAAATTCCCTTACGCATAGTAGCTGTCCTCGGGTTTGTATGGAATTAGGTCGCTTTGCCCGAACAAATATAATTGCTTGGTCAGCAGTCATTCTCGTTGCAAAAACTAAGTAACATGCTATTAAAACACCTGAACAGAGAAGAAGAGAATATTGATATGAGAAAAGCTTATATTTTTATTTATACTCTTGGGTGATTTAAAATTTGAATATGTGTTAGGAAACCATGTAAATACAGAAACATTTTAAGGACAATGATAACTTTTTGTACAGGTGTTCATCTATTTACTAAGTCTATATGGCAACCCTCCCCTTGACTGAGAACACTCGTTCCCCTCTGCACTCCAGGGCAAGCACCAAGAACTGTCCCAGTGAAGCTGAGTAGGTGTGGAGTGAGGCGGGATGACTGAGTGTGGAAGGTGATGACTGAATAAACTGATGACCTGGCCCAGTTACCGTCATTAATGCCCAGCTCCAACACGGAAGAAAGTCAATCCTGCTTTCCACTCTGAACAGCTCTTAAAAATGTCTATCCAATCAGTCTGTACACTCTGCTTGGAACTTCCCACCCCTGCCATCTTTGACATCAACTGGTGGCACATTCCAGACTGGCATTTTTCCTACTTGGGTATTTTTATCTTTGGCAATTATTCACATTCACAATCTATTTTTTTCTCCTGATGATTCTTATTTAAGACTAAACTAATGCCTAAACTAATTTGTATTTTCCTCTAGACCATAACTATTTTTCTATAAGCACTTAATATTAAGGAAAATAGCCTTAACAGTATAAACATTATGTATTCTTGTTAATTAATACTAAATTAAAATGAATAAAAAGGCAATAATCAATTAACTCAAATAAAATAGTTAATTAACATCAAGTAAAAGGCAAATCAAAAGACATCTGTGTAAATCACCAAGTCTGTGAATCTCGTTACACATGAAAATCAGAACCTCTGAAAAATGCATGTTTCCCTAGTACACGACAAGGTCCAACCTATCTTTCTCACTAGGACATGGCAGTTCTTTAGGGTAAGTATGAAATATCTGCAGAGCTATCATGTGGAATCCCTAGAACAGTGAGATTTTGGCTCAACCATGAGAGCTGACAGTCTGGGACAGAACTGAGTCTCTACCCTAAAGATGCTCCCCAGAAGGTAGAAGACCCAGTGGTAGGTATATGGGTACACTGTGGACAGAGTCCAGCTCAGGTGTCTGGCTAGATTACATGACAATGAAGATTCCAACCCTTTTTGTGCCCCAATATCAGTATTGCACTGATATTCTGCAACATTTTTAAGTAAAATCATTGATTTTTATATAGAATTCTAGGTACAGGTAAGACTCTCCTTTATAAACAAAATCCTTACAGCCATGGATTTTAAATCATGGCCCTGCCACTTACTTGATGTAGCAAATTAACCTCCTTCAAAACTTACATTGTTGCTAAAGACTTAAAAAGATAGTAGGTGAAACGATGCTTGCTATTTTCATTATTATTTTGGTTAAGGGAAATTACATTTTAAAAAGACACTGCATCCTAAGAACAAAATGTTGATTTTTTTCCTTTAAAGAAGAAAATCAGAAAGATCATTTAGCTAGCTCTGGAAATCCACCTATTTATTACTCAATATGATGAAGTTTTAGCACTAAATCATTCAAAATTACTCTCATGAATATATGGTCACTGAAGCTATCTAAGATATTTCAAGTATCTTTTACTGACTTGCTCCATTTGACTCCAAAACTTTGATAGGAATCTGAAAACTATCCTCTAGAATTAGGAAATATTCCTTATATGTTTAAACATATAGGACAATAAAACCACCTCCTAGCATTTACCTGTTCGACCAAGCCCTGCATGACAATGGATAGCTACTTTTCCTTCTTGTAAGGCAAATGTCATCACCTTCACCATATCTAAGATGGTGGTAAGGGATGCTACACCATAATCCTTCCATCCAAAATTGTAGAAGTAAACTGGACAATGAGAAAGAGAAGAAGAAGAAAATCAACATACAGGAAAAATACTTGTAAAGACATTTGAAAAAAGTGAGTGAATTCATGAACAGTATAAAGCTGTAAGGCATGCAGATCTCACTGGATGAGCAGACCTAAAATAATAGGCTTTTTACATTTCCAGTACATTTACTGTTAACATTTCTTAAAAAGCACATTCTATATTACTTAACACATTTCCTGCTGAAACTGAGTCAGAAAGAATTAAGGAAAAGCAGGATTGCAAATTAAAGTCAATGATCTATGCCAAAATTACTCAACCATGGAGGGAAAGCATGCAACCTTGTTTAGCATGGAAACATGTCTAACTGACTGATAAATGGCATAAGGTAGTACATACAGATTTTCTAACTAGTGGGATAAAAAAGCTAACATAAACTTCTTCAAAACAAGTTGTAGATTGTCACATACAGAATCCCTGCATCCTACCCAGGGGCAGAGCTATGCAGTAGGTAAAAGCATGAATGAGTCCTGGGTTCCAATCCTGCTGCCATGTTTAAGCTGTGTGATCTTGGGCAAGTCAGAACTTCCTCAGCCTGTGTGACCTCATGTGTGAAGCAGAACAACTAGATATTATGTGACTGCTTTAAGGATTAAATGAGATGACAGGTCTGGATACTGTTTATGTTAATTATACAGGCATTATTTCTACAAGGTCTCCTCGCAAGTTCCCTCTCACAGGAAAAAAGAAATCTTATACTTTCAACAGCAATACCACAGAAGAATGATAGCATTATTTAAAGTCAAAGTTAGCTTATCTTCACTTTTTAGAAGCCCTACTACATTACTATGCAGTAACTGTTTATTTCCATCACCTTTTTAACCTAAGAGCTGAATAGACAAAAAGTCTCTGAGTTCTGTCCTTGGTAACTCATGGAGAGGAGGATGGAAGGACTTACTGCCAGCCTCCATGAAAGCTTCAGGAAGGTATGTGAAGCCACTTTCTTGTTCCAGAGGGCTCCCACAGCTGGCATGCTCACCAGGACGCTGCAGGTTGATGATACTTTTTATGCCATGGCTTAAAGGAAAAAGAAAAAAAATTAGTCATATTGGGAGGTAGTGTTAAAAAAATTAACCATTTTTGGCATTAATAAACATTATTAACTACTTTCAAAACCTTAATTGTCTTATTTGAAATAAGTTCTTCACACTCCTGTTGGTAAAATGAAAGCACCTTTCCATGTGAAGTCAAAAGCAATAGAAGAGAAAACACAAGCTGGCTTATTAAAGTGTGTAAACACGCAACGTTTACCTTTGGAACTGCTCGATGATGCAGTATTTCTGGAGGAGCTCAGTGGACGGGCGTGCCATGGCCAGGATATTATCAGTGACCCTACAGATGGGAGGAGGGACTGGTGATATGCACAAAACTGAGAAAGCAAGATTTCAGCCCTTACTTTTTCTATGATTTCAACAATGCTATAAGGTAAGAATCTCCTTATACAAATCCGGCTTCAATTCTGTATTATGATTAGGGCTCTAAGAAACCCTAGCTTCTTAAATCCCTGGAAAAAATTCCAGAACATAAAGTATTTATGGACTCCAGCAAAGTACTTTCAAGGATTTTCATGAGATTCTAGTGGACATGACGGAATGATGGAGAAACCTCAGCTGGCAGCAAAGGACATCCTGGATTAGTTATCCAAAGGTTACTGACTAAATGAGGAGGGCCAGCTGGGAGGCATTTTTAGTTACATAGCTATCTGTACCTCAGTTACCTAATGTATTGAGTGGGGATAATGCCTGCCTCACAAGGTTGGTGTGAGAATTCAATATGCTGTGAGTGTAAAGACTTTAGCACAAATCCTAGCATGTGGTTATGAATAAATGCTGAGTTATTGTAATTTTGCAAAAATTATGGCTTTGGAGACAGTTGGACCTGGATTCAAATGCTGGCTTTTCTACTTTCTAGCTGTGTAGCAAATTACTTAGTCTCTCTGGACTTCACCAATAAAATGACATTAATGATGCCTACTTAAAGAGGGTTTTTTTTTTTTTTTTGCAGTACGCGGGCCTCTCACTGTTGTGGCCTTTCCCATTGCAGAGCACAGGCTCTGGACGCGCAGGCTCAGCGGCCATGGCTCACGAGCCCAGCCGCTCCGCAGCACGTGGGATCCTCCCGGACTGGGGCATGAACCCGTGTCCCCTGCATCGGCAGGCGGACTCTCAACCACTGCGCCACCAGGGAAGCCCTAAAGAGTTTTATGAAGATACTAATTTGAGAGTGTTCAGCACCGTGCCTGGCTTTTAACCAAATGGATGTTTACTGAGTGTACAAATGGATAGAGACCCAGTAAACAGCTATCACTCTCACTAGGGCTCTGGCTTCACTCTGTTCTGATTGCATTTCTCACCAGTGGCCTGGTGAAAGATACATAAGGTAGACTATTGCAAGTTGTGGGTCACAAGAACCTGAGAGGAGTAACAGAGACATTAGATGAGCAGGTCAGGATTCAGAAAGATACTATCCCTCATGCCTGGGGCAATGTCTAAAACTTAACAGGGACCCCCAAAGGTTTGGGACCCCCCAAATTTAATAGCAGTTACTGTAGGATTGAGAGAGATGTAACATGAAAGCAGCAGAGGCGAAAAAAGTTCAGATAGTTTAGTCAACAATAAACCAAAAATATGAATGTGACCTTAAGCTGCATTATTAGAAATTTACTTGTCTGACCACACCTCAGGAATAGTGTTTGCTTTTTCACAACATTCTTCAAGAAAGATAGTGATAAACTAGAACATGATCTGTGGAGAACAACAGTGACAGTGGACCCCAGACTACAGTACTACACATGTACCCAGCAAATCCAATATGAAAAAGTACAGTGTTGCAAGTTAGTAAGCTGGTTGACAAATATCTAATTTATAAATGAATTCTTGCTCTATAAAATGATTCACAAGCAGAGTTCTTTGAATAGTGAATTCCTCTTAGTGCATTCCAAATGTGATTTGGTTTTGAATATCAGAATTTTTTAGAGATATCACTACATCAAAAAAGGTATACTCGACAGTTTACTATTAATAATAAAAGCAGTATGATTCAATAATGAATGAATTACATTTACATACCATAAACAAAGTAAGCATCTTATATCGTCTACTGAACTGACAACTCGTACCACCTTCTACTGAGCAGACTGGAAGTGTATGTATTTGCATGAAAATGTATAGTTTTATACAGAATACAGGAACAAAATAAAAACAAGGCTAAAGCTTACCTGTATGAAACTGAAAAACTACCTATGTACCTCATAATTTCTCAAATTTATAGTTGAACATTTTAATTATTTTTAGCAATTTCTCAAATTTATAGTTGAACATTTTAATTATTTTTAGCAATTTCTGAAATTTAAGAGCTATCTAGTTATCATTTCTTTAAGATACTTTACATACAGCATTCTATTCAATTAAAAAAAAACCTATAGGGTTGGTTTCATTATTTCCATTTTACAGATCAGGAAACTGTGGTTCCGACTGCCTGTGTGAGTAGACCAAGATCACACAGCTTGTCATGTGGCAAAGCCAGGGATGGAGGTGAGGTCCTCTGACCTCAGAACCCCCCATTCCTTCTTCTACAGCCCACTGCCTCCTGGCCATCTCCTACACATCCATTCCCTTTTCCCACTTAGCAGTAGGTGGGAGCTACCAAAGACAGACAGAATCACTTACCAGGACGAGTAGACCCCCTTAATAGCTTGCTCCTGTTCACTCCAGCGGGCTGCATTTTCATACTTGCAAGCTTTGCCACCACATGCCATGGAACAGGCCATATGTCCAGGAATGACATGCCGTAAACGCTCTCCAACTTTTGTATACTTTGGTGTTGGACGTCCTGAATTTCCTAGAACATTCAAAGGGACGATTCAAAATCCTACTCTCCGAACAGAATAGTAACATGGCAAACAGCTTCCATTTTCCCTGAGGATTGTAGATGACAAGCTGGTGCTAAATCCCCTTCACTTTGTCAGGTATAAAACTGTTTCCCTTTCGTGTAAGTACACTATCCTTTACTACAGAAAAGGCTTTTGCACACAATAATCTCCACATGTCATATTGGTAATGAAAAGGAAGAAACTGTAAAAGCAGATCTTCTACAAGGGAATGAGTTTTGTGCAAAAACTACATTTTTAATGAAAACACATTCAATCATTTTTATCTCCTATTACATGCCTACTGAATCTCTTAGCATAACAGACAATAAAAAGTATAATGCAGAATTGATTGTCAAAATTTTACAAAGTATCAACACAGCATAACCTCTTCACAGTTCTTATACTTAAACTCAAAGCTGTGGCAATCTTTAAGAAGAAAAGGAGCTTTACTTTTTCTCTCGGGGCAAGCTGGGTTTCTCTCAGCACAGCTGATGGAGGACATGGCCACCATCACCTGGAGAGAGGATGAGGAGAGCATCTTGGCAGTGGAGTTGCGCCGCCCCTGCTGCAGTCGCAGGATGGGGTCGGAGGCAGAGTGTCGTCGGCCCTGGAAAAAGGAGCTGAGGAATGGTACAGCAGAAAGCCTCCGGGGTGGATCTTGCATGGCGCTGGGCTTCCAGGAGGGAAGAGCTGGAGGCGAGATGTCAGCGCCAGCCTGCTCCATGATGAAGTTACACTGAGACATGAGCATCACTCTGCGTGATCTAACCGCCATTCAGGATAGGCTGACTTGTTTCCATAGTGACAAACAAAGAAACTACTGATTCCCACTCAGATCTGTACAAGCAAAATCCCACATGAATGGATTGTTTTGAACAGATTGTTCAAATATAAGGAAGAATAACATGTATTTTAAATAGATTATACCTAAAATGTGACTTTTCTATTGTTTCTCAAACACGTTTAAAAGATCTGACTGCTCAAAGAATTACATCTAAAATACTGTAATGAATTTAGAAAAATGTCTTTTTGATGTAAACACACACATATTAAAATATTTAAATTTTGTTACTCCTTTCATATCTATTCTTTGAACATTTTGAAAAATATTCTCTTTCTACTGCTCTCTGGAACAGGGCAGATAAAAAGTTAATTGTAACAAAGTGAGAGAGTGGCATGGACATATATACACTACCAGATGTAAAACAGACAGCTAGTAGGACACAGCGCAGGGAGATCAGCTCGGTGCTTTGTGACCACCTAGAGGGGTGGGATAAGGAGGGTGGGAGGGAGAGGCAAGAGGGAGGGGATATGGGGTCTATGTATATGTACAGCTGATTCACTTTGTTAAACAGCAGAAAATAACACAATGCTGTAAAGCAATTATACTCCCATAAAGATGTTAAAAAAAGTTAATTGTAATAAAGTGGGATATACTAGATACCTCTAACACTATTAAAACAGTTTAATTTTTCAAAATAAAAAGAAAACCCTATTTTTTTTATAGAACTATTAAAGAAATGCTTGGATAGAACAAATAAAGACATCTGTAGGGCTGATATATTAACCAAAAGACATTTATATTCATATTCTTATTTTCAGAATGTGAAAACCCAATTCTTGGTTATTGGATAGTAATAGTAGTCATAACTATAGTCCTCAAAAACTCAAAGACACGATTCTGTGCCTTTTGTTGCTGACTACGGGGAAAAGAAAAGCTTCAGTAATGTCTTGGCAGAGGCATAGGAAGAAAATTTACTAAGTTTCACATTTTTTAAAGGAACTGGATGAGGGGGAGGTTGCAACTTGAGGATCAAGGATATAAAGAACACAGAAACTATAACAACCACCAACTGTCTGCCTCCTCTCTTGTTAATGTCAAGCTGCACACCCTAACCCCACCCCCGTGTCTCTCTCCCTCTGTCTCTCCAAATGGTATTTCAGTCATGTGCAGGTGGAAACAGTCTACTGTCATAGATAGGGTTCTTCTTTGTTTTGTTCTCTTTTATTTTAACAATTAATAATGCTTTAAAGCATGCTCCTTTTAAAACACAACCCCCATCTCCCCAACTGGATGTGCTTTGTCAAATAAGACAGAGTAGCTCAATTTGGTGCCCAAATTCCTACGAGTATAGCACCCTGCCCCTGTTATTTTGCATACAGCAATGGAAAAGAATTCCTTTTAACATACCTAATCCAGAAGGCACAGCTTCCTCATAGTTTTACAGGAAAGGAAAGAGTAGAGGATGCAGTGTGGAAGGCAAGTTGGAACCTGATGGCAAGAGACCCTAAATGCTCAAACTTAGGGGTCTGAGTCTGCTATCTGGGGAACAGGGAGTCTGACTCAAGTTTCTTAGTGTTAACATTCCCTGCAAAGATAGGGTCAGGAGCCAAGGACTGGGGGCCTGCTGGGACTGTGATTGTGTGAACGGAGCTAAGCATGGAAACAAGACAGTACACAGGCAGACACTGCACTGGGTGCTGAGACTTCAAGCCTGAGTGACCAGCAGAAAGATACTGAAGCAGGTAAATATGGACGTCCATAAGAAGGTGCGAGAGAAAATCCGGCAGGCAAGTTCCATCCGAGATGAAAGGCATGTGAGGCAGCAACTAGGAGGTCTCAACCAGTGAGTATGAAATGCGTGATCTGTGCAGCTCTAAGGACATCCACAGAGGACAGTCCAAATGACTCTGTTCTCAACAGTTCTGAAAATGAGAATGAATTTGATGAGGATAGGAATTGTCTGGACCAAGCTAAGGAACAGAAGCTTTATGTATTAAAATACAATGTCTTACAGATGTGTGAAACAAGAAGTGTGAGTATATGTAACTAAACTGACCCACAAAATGAATAACTACTTTCAAAAAGAATACAAAAAGAGACCAATTTGGTACAGGTTCTAATATCTTTTATTCCATGAATTAGAAGATAATCCCTATAAAGTCATGGCATGATTGTTTTTTGGCAACATTCTGTGAACAAAAATGTGGTTATGTGGAGATGTGGATTTCTGAGGTCAAGGAGCTTGGCACAATAGCCTAAAAATCAATTTTTAAAAATTTAAATTGGGATGAATTATAGATTTCTAGTGATGAATTGTTCAGACTTTTAGAAATAACATTTTAATATTTATTTAAATTACCAATAGGGAAAAAAGTGAAGCCTTATCTTTAGATAGAAGGAGGAACAAGACTATTTTAATTTCTATTTCATGTATTATATAAGATGGAAGTATTTTAGAGTAAGAGTAATTATATGAAAGGCCATATTTTCAACAGAAACTAAAAGGTAAAGAACTGAGTTATTTGCAGTGAGGTGGATGGACCTAGAGTCTGTCATACAAAGTGAAGTAAGTCAGAAAGAGAAAAACAAGCAGCAAATGCTAACACATATATATGGAATCTAAAAAAAAAAAAAAAAAGTTAGATGAACCTAGGGCCAGGACATGAGTAAAGATGCAGACATAGAGAATGGACTTGAGGACACGGGGAGGAGGAAGGGTAAGCCGGGACAAAGTGAAAGAGTGCATGGACTTATAAATACTACCAAATGTAAAATAGATAGCTAGTGGGAAGCAGCCGCATAGCATGGGGAGATCAGCTCGGTGCTTTGTGACCACCTAGAGTGGTGTGGGATAGGGAGGGTGGGAGGAAGACGCAAGAGGGAGGAGATATAGGGATATATGTATACGTATAGCGGATTCACTTTGTTATAAAGCAGAAACTAACACAGTATTGTAAAGCAATTATACTCCAATAAATATGTTAAAAAAAGAAAAAGGTAAATAAATTTTTCTTCTGGCAACCACAGAGAAAGTCTGTAGAACCTCGTTATTATAAGCTACATTCACCTCTCTGCTCTCCTCCCCTCCTTCCTCCATAGTTACAACTTGAGGCCACAAGAAACAACACTACTGTTGTTTCTCCACTTACCTGTTAACAGGATCTATATTTTCCTTCTCTGACAAAGTGTTTTTCTAAATATATGAGAAAAAAATATCAGTTTTCTATATTCCATGAATATAAAATCATAGGGGACCCTGCCTCATTACTATTTTTACCGTTTTTCTTCCAAATATGCTGTCTCTAAAAAAAAAAAAAAAAAAATCAGGCTCCAAGAAAAAGTAGGAAAACAATACAAAAGATAATCCCCATGACCAATCCTATACTCCCCCCTAAGATGCTGTAATCATCAATGCATAAAAGACCCCTCTCAAAGCATAAAGAATATGGGTGCTGCACTCTAAACACAACAATACCTTTGTGGCCAATGGCCTGTTTGTAGGTAGGCAATCAGACCTTCCCAAATTCAGAATAATATTTAAGGAACCAAATGAGATACTGGTCACTTCAAACGTGAAATTAAGCACAGTAAACAACAAAGAAACCTACCTAAAGTTACTTATGAGACCTTGGTCTTTTCCTCTTTAGTTTCTATATGTGGGTGGTTAAAACACTAAAGAGTCTAAAGAGATGTGGAGCGTCAAGAACTGGTAATTCCCTTTTATACTCAAGAAAGGACTAATAACTTCCTATTTAAACAAACTCATGCAACAATAGGCCCAAGAATGCAGTGGGAGATGGAGGTCCATCTGGGGTCAGTCCTAAGTCAATACAGGAGTCATTTCCAGGAACTGGAAATGGACTAGAATGCTGACTTTACAGCTTCTTGTTTTCCACTTTTTGTGACAGGAGGCTCACTTTTCACAAGGCAACTAACTATTCAACTGTTTGACAGCTCAAGATGTTTTCTAATGTTGAGTCAAAATCCATTTCTCTGTAAACATTGGTCCTCGTATTTCCCTCTAAAAATTAAAAACAAAGCACCTCTTTGACTTGAAAGGTTTTCAAATATCTGAAGACAGAACTTCTCTAAGTCTTCCCCTATTCGGGTCAAATCTTCTTAATTTTTCAAACATTCCTAGTATATGTCATTGTTTCCAGATCCTTCACTATAATTCCCCTTCTTCAGAGAGCCCTCCCTCTCCCCTTCACAGCTAAACTTCTAAAAAAAGTTGACTTCATTTGCCATTTGCATTTGTCACCTTCTCGTCCTCAATCTATTGAACTCTGGTGTCTGTCTCCAGCATCCACTCAAATTCGATCTTGCTAAGGTCTCTGATGCCTTTTTATAGTTTTTGTCTTATTTTGACTGCTTAGCACATTAAACACAGTTGAACAATTTAGTTTTTTTTCTTTTTTATTAACAACTTTATTGGAGTATAATTGTTTTACGATGGTGTGTTAGCTTCTGCTTTATAACAAAGTGAATCCGTTATACATAAACATATATCCCCATACCTTTTCCCTCTTGCGTCTCCCTCCCTCACACCCTCACTATCCAACACCCCTCTAGGTGGTCACAAAGTACCGAGCTGATCACCCTGTGCTACGTGGCTGCTTTCAACTAGCTATCTATTTTACGTTTGGTAATGTATATATGTCCATGCCACTCTCTCACTTTGTCCCAGCTTACCCTTCCCTCTCCCCATATCCTCAAGTACATTCTCTAGTACTTCTGCGTTCTTATTCCAGTCTTGCCCCTAGGTTCTTCATGACCATTTTTTTTTTAATTTTTTAGATTCCATATATATGTGCTAGCATAAGGTATTTGTTTTTCTCTTTCTGACTTCACTCTGTATGACACACTCTAGGTCCATCCACCTCACTATAAATAACTCAATTTCGTTTCTTTTTATGGCTGAGTAATATTCCATTGTATATATGAGCCACATCTTCTTTATCCATTCATCTGTTGATGGACACTTAGATTGCTTCCATGTCCTGGCTATTGTAAATAGAGCTGCAATGAACATTGTGGTACATGTAAATTTTTGAATTATGGTTTTCTCAGGGTATATGCCCAGTAGTGGGATTGCTGGCTCATATGGTAGTTCTATTTGTAGTTTTCTGAGAAACCTCCATACTGTTCTCCATAGTGGTTGTATCAATTTACATTCCCACCAACAGTGCAAGAGGGTTGGCTTTTCGCCAACCCTCTTCAGCATTTATTGTTTGTAGATTCTTTGATGATGGCCATTGTGACTGGTGTGAGATGACATCTCATTGTAGTTTTGATTTGCATTTCACTAATGATTAATGACGTTGAGCATTCTTTCATGTGTTTGTTGGCAATCTGTATATCTTCTTTGGAGAAATGTCTACTTAGGTCTTCTACCCATTTTCGGATTGGGTTGTTTGTTTTTTTGATATTGAGCTGCATGAGCTGCTTGTAAATTTTGGAGATTAATCATTTGTCAGTTGCTTCATTTGCAAATATCTTCTCCCATTCTGAGGGTTGTCTTTTGGTCTTGTTTATGGTTTCCTTTGCTGTGCAAAAGCTTTGAAGTTTCATTAGGTCCCATTTCTTTATTTTTGTTTTTATTTCCATTTCTCTAAGAGGCGGATCAAAAGGGATCCTGCTGTGATTTACGACATGGAGTGTTCTGCCTATGTTTTCCCCTAAGAGTTTAATAGTGTCTGGCCTTACATTTAGGTCTTTAATCCATTTTGAGCTTATTTTTGTGTATGATATTAGGGAGTGTTCTAATTTCATTCTTTTACATGTAGCTGTCCAGTTTTCCCAGCACCACTTACTGAAGAGGCTGTCTTTTCTCCACTGTATATTCTTGCCTCCTTTATCAAAGAAAAGGTGACCATATGCGCATGGGTTTATCTCTGGGCTTTCTATCCTGCTCCATTCATCTATACTTCTGTTTTTGTGCCAGTACCATACTGTCTTGATTACTGTAACTTTGTAGTAAAGTCAGGGAGCCTGATTCCTCCAGCTCCGTTTTTCGTTCTCAACATTGTTTTGGCTATTCAGGGTCTTTTGTGTTTCCATACAAATTGTGAAATTTTTTGTTCTAGTTCTGTGAAAAATGCCAGTGGTAGTTTGATAGGGATTGCATTGAATCTGTAGATTGCTTTGGGTAGTAGAGTCATTTTCACAATGTTGATTCTTTCAATCCAAGAACATGGTATATCTCTCCATCTATTTGTATCATCTTTAATTTCTTTCATCAGTGTTTTATAATTTTCTGCATACCGGTCTTTAGTCTCGTTAGGTAGGTTTATTCCTAGATATTTTATTCTTTTTGTTGCAATGGTAAATGGGAGTGTTTTCTTAATTTCACTTTCAGATTTTTCATCAGTAGTGTATAGGAATGCCATAGATTTCTGTGCATTAATTTTTTATCCTGCTAGTTTACCAAATTCATTGATTAGCTCTAGTAGTTTTCTGCTAGCATTTTTAGGATTCGCTATGTGTAGTATCATGTCATCTGCAAACAGTGACAACTTTACTTCTTCTTTTCCAATTTGGATTCCTTTTATTTCTTTTTCTTCTCTTATTGCTGTGGCTAAAACTTCCAAAACTATGTTGAATAATAGTGGTGAGAGTGGGCAACCTTGTCTTCTTCCTGATCTTAGTCGAAATGGTTTCACTTTTTCACCATTGAGGATGATGTTGGCTGTGGGTCTGTCATATATGGCCTTTATTATGTTGAGGTAAGTTCCCTCTATGCCTACTTTCTGGAGGGTTTTTATCATAAATGGGTATTGAATTTTGTCGAAAGCTTTCTCCGCATCTACTGAGATGATCATATGGTTTTTCTGCTTCAATTTGTTAATATGGTGTATCACATTGATTGATTTGCTTATATTGAAGAATCCTTGCATTCCTGGGATAAACCCCACTTGATCATGGTGGATGATCATTTTAATGTGCTGTTGGATTCTGTTTGCTAGTATTTTGTTGAGGATTTTTGCATCTATGTTCATCAGTGATATTGGCCTGTAGTTTTCATTCTTTGTGACATCTTTGTCTGGTTTTGGTATCAAGGTGATGGTGGCCTCATAGAATGAGTTTGGCAGTGTTCCTGCCTCTGCTATATTTTGGAAGCATTTGAGAAGGATAGGTGTTAGCTCTTCTCTAAATGTTTGACAGAATTTGCCTGTGAAGCCATCTGGTCCTGGGCTTTTGTTTGTTGGAAGATTTTTAATCACAGTTTCAATTTCAGTGCTTGTGATCGGTCTGTTCATATTTTCTATTTCTTCCTGGTTCAGTCTCAGAAGGTTGTGCTTTTATAAGAGTTTGTCCATTTCTTCCAGGTTGTCCATTTTATTGGCATAGAGTTGTTTGTAGTAATCTCTCATGATCCTTTGTATTTCTGCAGTGTCAGTTGTTATTTCTCCTTTTTCATTTCTAATTCTATTGACTTGAGTCTTCTCTCTTGTTTTCCTGATGAGTCTGGCTAATGGTTCATCAATTTTGTTTATCTTCTCAAAGAACCAGCTTTTAGTTTTATTGATCTTTGCTATCGTTTCCTTCACTTCTTTTTCATTTATTTCTGATCTGATCTTTATGATTTCTTTCCTTCTGCTAACTTTGGGGATTTTTGTTCTTCTTTTTCTAATTGCTTTAGGTGTAATGTTAGGTTATTTGAGATGTTTCTTCTTTCTTAAGGTAGGATTGTATTGCTATAAATTTCCCTCTTAGAACTGCTTTTGCTGCATCCCATAGGTTTTGGGTCGTCGTGTTTTCATTGTGATTTACTTCTGGGTATTTTTTGATTTCCTCCTTGAGTTCTTCAGTGATCTCTTGGTTATTAAATAGTGTATTGTTTAGCCTCCATGTGTTCGTATTTTTTACAGATTTTTTTCCTGTAATTGATATCTAGTCTCATAGTGTTGTGGTCAGAAAAGATACTTGATATGATTTCAATTTTCTAAAATTTACCAAGGCTTGATTTGTGACCCAAGCTATGATCCTGGAGAACGTTCCATAAACACTTAAGAAAGCGTATTCTGTTGTTTTTGGATGGAATGTCCTATAAATATCAATTAAGTCCATCTTGTTTAATGTATCATTTAAAGCTTGTGTTTCCTCATTTATATTTTCATTTTGGATGATCTGTCCACTGGTGAAAGTGGGGTGTTAAAGCCCCATACTATGATTGTTTCTGTCAATTTCCCCTTTTATGGCTGTTAGTATTTGCCTTATGTATTGAGGTGCTCCTATGTTGGGTGCATAAACATTTACTATTGTTATATCTTCCTTCTTGGATTGATCCCTTGATCATTATGTAGATTCCTTCTTTGTGTCTTGTAATAGTCTTTGTTCTAAAGTGTATTTTGTCTAATATGAGAATTGCTACTCCAGCTCTCTTTTGATTTGCATTTGCATGGAATATCTTTTTCCATCCCCTCCCTTTCAATCTGTCTGTGTCCCTAGGTCTGAAGTGGGTCTCTTATAGACAGCATATATACGGGTTTTGTTGTTGTATGCATTCAGCCAGTCTATGTCTTTTAGTTAGAGCATTTAATCCATTTACATTTTAGGTGATTATCAATATGTATGTTTCCATTACCATTTTCATAATTGTTTTGGGTTTGTTATTGTAGGTCGTTTCCTTCTCTTGTGTTTCCTACCTAGAGAAGTTCCTTTAGCATTTGTTGTAAAGCTGGTTTGGTGGTGCTGAATTCTCTTAGCTTTTGCTTGTCTGTAAAGGTTTTAATTTCTCCATCAAATCTGAGTGAGATCCTTGCTTGGTAGAGTAATCTTGGCTGTAGGCTTTTCTCCTTCATCTCTTTAAATATGTCCTGCCACTCCCTTATGGCTTGCAGAGTTTCTGCTGAAAGATCAGCTGTTAACCTCATCGGGATGCCCTTGTATGTTATTTGTTGTTTTTCCCTTGCTGCTTTTAATATTTGTTCTTTGTATTTAATTTTGCATAGTTTGATTAATATGTGTCTTGGAGTGTTTGTCCTTGTATTTATTCTGTATGGGACTCTCTGTGCTTCCTGGACTTAACTATTTCTCTTCCCATATTAGGGAATTTTTCAACTATAATCTCTTCAAATATTTTCTCAGTCCCTTTTTCTCTTCTTCTTCTGGTACCCCTATAATTCGCATGTTGGTGCGTTTAATGTTGTCCCAGAGGTCTCTGAGACTGTCGTCAATTCTTTTCGTTTTTTTTCTTTATTCTGCTCTGCAGTAGTTATTTCCACTGTTTTATCTTCCAGGTCAGTTGTCGTTCTTCTGCCTCAGTTATTCTGCTATTGATTCCTTCTAGAGAATTTCTAATTTCATTTATTGTGTTGTTCATCATTGCTTGTTTGCTCTTTAGTTCTTCTAGGTCCTTGTTAAACGTTTCTTGTATTTTCTCCATTCTACTTCCAAGATTTTGGATATCTTTACTATCATTATTCTGAATTCTTTTTTAGGTAGACTGCCTATTTCCTCTTCATTTGTTCGGTCTGGTGGGGTTTTACCTTGCTTATTTATCTGTTGTGTGTTTCTGTGTCTTCTCATTTTGCTTAACTTACTGTGTTTGGGGTTTCCATTTCACAGGCTGCAAGTTTGTAGTTCCCATTGTTTTTGGTGTCTGTCCCCATTGGCTAAGGTTGGTTCAGTGGGTTGTGTAGGCTTCTTGGTGGAGGGGACTAGTGCCTATGTTCTGGTGGATGAGGGTAGATATTTTCTTTCTGGTGGGCAGGTCCATGCCTGGTGGTGTGTTTTGGGGTGTCTGTGGCCTTATTATGATTTTAGGCAGCCTCTGTGCTAATGTGTGGAGTTGTGCTCCTGTCTTGCTAGTTGTTTGGCATAGGGTGTTCAGCACTGAAGCTTCCTGGTCATTGAGTGGAGCTGGGTCTTGGCGTTGAGTTGGAGATCTCTGGGAGATTTTCGCCGTTTGATATTACATGGAGCTGGGAGGTCTCCTGTGGAGCAATGTCCTGAACATGGCTCTCCCACCTCTGAGGCACAGCCCTGACACCTGGCTGGAGCACCAAGAACCTGTCATCCACATGGCTCAGAATAAGAGGGATAAAAAGAAAGAAAGAAAGAAAGAAGATAAAATAAAATAAAATAAAAAAGTTATTAAAATAAAAATTAAAAAAAATTTTAAGTAATAATAAAAAAAATAAACAAAGAGAGCAACCAAACCAAAAAACAATCCACCAATGATAACAAGCACTAAAAACTATACCAAAAAAAAAAAAGACAGAGAGAACCCTACAACAAATGGTAAAAGCAAAGCTATACAGACAAAATCACACACAGAAGCATACACATACACACTCACAAAAAGAGATAAAGGGGGAAAAATATATATATATATATATATATATATATACATATATATACATATATATATATATATATATGGTTGTTCCCAAAGTCCACCTCCTCAATTTGGAATGATTTGTTGTCTATTCAGGTATTCCACAGATGCAGGGTACATCAAGTTGATCGTGGAGATTTAATCCGCTGCTCCTGAGGCTTCTGGGAGAGATTTCCCTTTGTCTTCTTTGTTCGCAGAGCTCCTGGGGTTCAGCTTTGGATTTGGCCCTGCCTCTGGGTGTAGGTTGCCTGAGGGCATCTGTTCTTCACTGAGGCAGGACGGGGTTAAAGGAGCAGCTGATTCGGAGGCTGTGGCTCAGACAGGCTGCGGGGAGGGAGGCGTACGGAGTTCGGGGCGAGCCTGCGGCAGCAGAGGTCAACATGACGTTGCACCAGCGTGAGGCGCGCCATGTGTTCTCCCGGGGAAGTTGTCCCTGGATCACGGGACCCTGGCAGTGGTGGGCTGCACAGGCTCCCGGGAGGGCAGGTGTGGCTAGTAACCTGCGCTTGCACACAGGCTTCTTGGTGGCTGCAGCAGCAGCCTTAGCGTCTCATGCCCATCTCTGGGGTCCGTGCTGATAGTCGTGGCTTGCGCCCGTCTCTGGAGCTCCTTTAAATGGTGCTCTTAATCCTCTCTCCTCACACACCAGGAGGCAAAGAGGGAAGAAAAAGTCTCTTGCCTCTTCAGTAGCTCCAGACTTTTTCCTGGACTCCCTCATGTCTAGCTGTCGTGCACTACTCCCTTCAGGCTGTGTTCACGAAGCCAACCCCAGTCCTCTCCCTGGGATCTGACCTCCGAAGAACGAGCCTCAGCTCCCAGCCCCCACCTGTCCTGGCGGGTGAGCAGGCAAGCCTCTTGGGCTGGTGAGTACTGGCCGGCACAGATCCTCTGTGTGGGAATCTCTCCGCTTTGCCCCTCCGCACCCCTGTTGCTGCGCTCTCCTCCATGGCTCCGATGCTTCCCCCCTCCACCACCCGCAGTCTTCGCCCATGGAGGGGCTTCCTAGTATGCGGAAGTCTTTCCTCCTTCACAGTTCCCTCCCACTGGTGTAGGTCCCATCCCTATTCTTTTGTCTCTTTTTTTTTCTTTTGCCCCAGCCAGGTACATGGGGAGTTTCTTGCCTTTTGGGAGGTCTGAGGTCTTTTGCCAGCATTCAGTAGGTGTTTTGTAGGGGTTGTTCCATGTGTAGATGTATTTCTGATGTATTTGTGGGGGAAAGGTGATCTCCATGTCTTAACTCTTCCGCCACCTTTAAGCTCCCTCTGTCAACAATTTAGTTTTAATTTTTAAAAAATTTTGGATAGGATTTTATTTTTTTGGAGCAATATCAAACTTACAGAAAAGTTATATATATAAGACCAAGACTATTGTTTCTTGAACCATTTGAGAATAAGCTGCAGACATACTGCCCCATTACTCTAAATAACTTAGTATATATTTCCCATAAACAAAGACATTCTCTAAAATTCCCCCAAATCAGAAAATTGATTGATACATTATTAGTTGCCCACTATTCCTCAGACCTCACTCAAGCTTCACTGATTATCTCAATGTTCCTTATGGTAAAATCATACTACACAATGTTCAGAATCACACAGTTTATTTTAGTTATCCCCTCATTTATTTCACTTTAGAACAAGTTCCTCAGTCTTTCCTTGATATTGATGCCTCTGACGTTTGAAGAGTATAGGCCAGTTATTTTGTACAACATCTCTCAATTTGGGTGTGTCTGCTTCCTCATAATTAGATCCAATAAGTCCTGATGTTTATTGGTAAAGAATAATATTTAGAAACCAAGTCCAGATGCTAGGTGTGCTCATTACTGTTAACAGTGTTGTTGCTAGCAGGCCCTCTCAGTGAATAGAACTAAAGAATATGTGCACTATATACATGCATACACACACATATCACACATGTAAATTAATATTTACATATGCATGCATATATGTTGAAAACTTATTCAAGTTCACCCTGACATTACCAGTTCCAATCCAACAGCACAGGTTTCCTCTTAATATTCCCCCTTCCATAATTATAACTCCCTTCTCTGATGGTGAGAACCCTGCTATTATCCTTTACTTCTCTGACTAGTCCCCCTCTATGTGACCAATCTCCCCTCACTGCTGCTGGCCCCCCTTACCTAAGTGGAGGCCTCCCTTCCTCCAAATGAACTCTAAGATCTTGAGCTAGGCTGCTGTTGCCACCCACATGTGTGGATGTCTCCTCACTCTGCTTGTGTTCTGATACACTATGAGGGGTCACTCTGCCATGAGGAGCCCTCCTAACCTCATTTGAGCTCTGACACCTATTCTAACACCCAGGAATCAGGTCAGCCTCCCACATGATATCATCCTGCTCAGGAATCATGACTGCCAGGCTGCCCCCCTATACAGATCCGCCTCACCCTGCTTGGCTTCCAGTGCTGCAGCCTTACTCACCCTCTGGTGTGGATGCCTACTTTTTACGGTCCCGCCCAGTGGCTTTTGGACTGTTCAGTTCAGGAAGGGAAGGAAAAAGATGAGGACGAGAAAGCTCCTTCCTTTTTTCCCTTGTTAATGGTGGTAAAATACACATAACATAAAATCTACTATTTTAACCATTTTAAAGTGTACAGTGCAGTAGCATTACGTACATTCAGATTGATGTGCAACCATCACCACCAACCACCTCCAGAATTTTTTCATTTTCCCAAACTGACACTGTATACCCCTTAAACACTAAGTCCCCATTTCTCTCTTGCCCTAGTTCCTGGCAACCACCATTGTGCTTTCTGTCTAAGAACTTGACATGCTAGGTACCTCATGTAAGTGGAACCAAATAATTATTTTTGTCTTTTTGTGACTGACTTATTTCACATAGCTTAATGTCTTCAAAGTTCATCCATGTTGTAGCATGTGCAGAATTTCCTTCCTTTCTAAGGCTGAATAATATCCCTTTGTATGTACATGCCATATTTTATCCATTAATCTATATTCATGGACGTTCAGGTTGTTTCCAACTTTTGGTTAGTGTGAATGCTGCTATAAATATGGGCGTACAAATATCTGCTCAAGTCCCTGATTTCAATTCTTTTGGTATATACCCAGAAGTGAAATTGCTGGATCATATGGTAATTCTATTTTTAATTTTTTGAGGAACTACCATACTGTTTTCAATAGTGGCTGTACCATTTACACTACCAGTAATACAGTAATATACTAGAGTTCCAATTTCTCAACATCCTTGACAACAATCAGTTCTGTGTTTTTGATAATAACCATCCTAATGGATATGCAGTTGTATCTCACTGTGGTTTTGATCTGCATTTTCTAATAGTTAATAATGTTGAGCATCTTTTCATGGTTATTGGACATCTGTGTATCTTTTCATGAGAACAGTCTATTCAAGTCGTTTGTCTGTTTTTGAATAGAGTTGTTTGTGGTTGTTGAGTTTTAGGAGTTCTGTATAATTCTGGATATTAGTCCCTTGTTAGATACATGATTTGCAAATAGCTTCACCCATTCTGTAGGATGACTCTTCATTCTGTTGATAGTGTCTTTTTTTTTTTTTTTTTTGCGGTACGCGGCCCTCTCACTGTTGTGGCCTTTCCCGTCGCGGAGCACAGGCTCCGGACGCACAGGCTCAGTGGCCATGGCTCACAGGCCTAGCCGCTCTGTGGCATGTGGGATCCTCCCAGACTGGGGCACGAACCTGTGTCCCCTGAATCGGCAGGTGGACTCTCAACCACTGTGCCACCAGGGAAGCCTGATAGTGTCTTTTGATGAACAAAAGTTTTAAGTTTTGATGAAGTCCAATTTATCTATGTTTTTCTTCTGTCACCTGTGCTTTGGTGTCATAATCAAGAAATCATTACAAAATCCAATGTTATGAAGATTTTCCCCTTATTTTGTTCTAAGAGTTTTATACCTTGAACTCTTATGTTTAGGTCTTTGATTTTTTTAAAAATTGAAGTACAGTTGATTTATAATTTTGTGTTAATTTCAGATGTACAGCAAATTGATTCAATTTTATATATACTTATATATGTTAATATATAACTATATATTCAAATTTGTATGTTAACATATATATATATACTCTTTTTCAGATTAGGTTATTACAGGATACTTGTAATAGGTTATTACAAGATATTACAGTTCCCTGTGCTATACAGTAGGTCCTTGTTGTTTATCTATTTTATATATAGTAGTATGTATTTGTTAAGCCCAAACTCCTAATTTATAACTTCCCACTTTCCCCTTTGGTACACAAACAAGTTGATTTTCTATGTGAGTCTGTTTCTGTTTTGTAAATTGTAATCGTTTATTTGTATCATTTTTTTAGATTCCACATATAAGTGGTATCATGTGATATTTGTCTTTCACTGTCTGACTTCACTTAGCATGATAATCTCGAGGTCCATTCATTGCTGCAAATGGCAATATTTCATTCGTTTGTATGGCTGAGTAATATTACACTATGTCTGTGTATGTATACACATACACTGCATCTTCTTTACCTATTCATCTGTGAATGGATACTTAGGTTGCTTCCATGTTTTGGCTATTGTAAAGAGTGCTGTAATGAACATTGGGGTGCATGTATCTTTTTGAATTAGAGTTTCATCTTTTCCTGATATATGCCCAGGAGTGGGATTGCTGGATCATGTGGGAACTCTATTTTTAGTTTTTTAAGGAATCTCCATACTGTTTTCCACAGTGGCTGCACCAATTTACAATCCCACCAACAGTGTAGGAGGGTTCCCTCTTCTCCACACCCTCTCCAGCAATTTATTATTTGTGGACTTTTTGATGGCGGTCATTCTGACAGGTATGAGGTTGTACCTCATTGTAGTTTTGATTTGCATCTCTCTAATAATTAGCGATGTTGAGCATCTTTTCATGTGCCTGTTGGCCATCTGCATATCTTCTTTGCAGAAATGTCTACTTAGGCCTTTTGCTCATTTTTTTTGATTGGGTTTTTTTTCATATTGAGCTGTATTTAAGTCCTTAAACCATTTCGAATTTATTTTTGTGCATGGTGTGAATGAGTGTTCTAATTTCATTGATTTACATGTGGCTGCCCAGCTTTTCCGACACCACTTGCTGAACTGTCTTTTCTCCGTTGTATATTTTTGCCTCCTTTGTCGAAGATTAATTGACTGTAGGTGTGTGGGTTTATTTCTGGGCTGTCTCTTCTGTTCCACTGATCCGTATGTCTGATTTTGTGCCAATACCCTGCTGTTTTGATTACTGTAGCTTTGTAATATTGTCTGAAGTCTGGGAGGGTTATGCCTCCAGCTTTGTTCCTTTTCCTCAGGATTGCTTTGGCAACTCTAAGCCTTTTATAATTCCATATAAATTTTAGAGTTATTTGTTTTAGTTCTGAAAAAATGTCATGGGTAATCTGATAGGGATTGCAGTAAATCAGTAGATGCTTTGGGTAGTATGGACATTTTAACAATATTAATTCTTCGAATCCAAGAGCATGGGATATCTTTCCATTTCATTGAATCATCTTCAATCTCCTTTATCAATGTTTTATAGTTCTCAGGATATAAGTCTTTCACCTCCTTAGTCAGGTTTATTCCCAGGTTACATGGTGATCTTTCCTGCAGTTTTGGTTGTATGAGATCTTCTGCCAGCATTCAGTAGGTATTCAGTGAGAATTATTCCAAATATTGATGTATTTTTGATATATTTGTGGGAAGAGGTAAGCTCCACGTCCTTCTACTCTGCCATCTTGATCTCTCTCAGGTTCTTGATTTTGAGTTAATTTTGGTATATGGCATAAGGTAAGGGTTCAACACCATTCTTTTCCATGTGCATACAGTTTTCCCGACAACAACTGATGAAAAGATTATCTTTTCCCCACTGAATAGTCTTGGCACCCTTGTCAAAAATCACTGACCACATTTGCAAGGTTTTTTCCTCCTGGGATCTCTTTTCTGTTCCATTCATTTATATGTTTTTGTTTATGCCAGTACCACACTGCTTTGATTACTGTATCTTTGTAGTAAGTTTTGAAATCAGGAAGCGAGTCCTCAAACTTTGTTATTCTTTTCAAGATTATTTTGGCTATTTGGGGGTCCTTTGAGATTCCATGTGAATTTTAGGGTGAGTTTTTCTATTTCTGAAAAAAACATAATTGGGATTTTGACAGGGATCGCATTGAATCTGTAGATCCTGTTGGGTTGTACTGACATCTTAACAATTCTTCCAATCCATGAACACAAGATGTCTTTCCATTTATTTACATCTTTAATTTCTTCCAGCAATATTTTGTAGTTTTCAAAGATGTAACTATTGGTGGAAACTGAGTAAAAGGTAAATGAGATCTTTTTGTACTATTTCTTACAATTGTACACTAGTATACAATTATTTCAATACTTTAATTAAAAATGTATATATAATCAAAGAAAAAACAGCCACAAGGCAGGCCTAAGTGAGGGTCATTTAGCAGAGGTCATGGCCAACACAGGGAAGACAACTAACAGTGTATGGTATGTGACCTGGTAGGGCGTGGGCTCCGTGTGGAAAAAGGAGCTAAGATGGATGATGGCTGGGCAGGGCTGAAAAGGAGGGCTGAATAAATAAGGAAACATATTGGGGATAATAAGAGCCAGGTTTCTCATTCTTAGAGAAGGGAATTATAAACAAAAAATGGGAAAAGCTAGAATGATGGTAAAGTGTTGGATTAGAACAGAAAGTACCAATATGAAGTCATGGCTTTCAATATGTATAGACAGAAACAAAAATAAATATATATGTATAAGTAGATATATATATAAAAACATATATTTTTTAGCTTTGTCCCCTAGGGAGCTTGGGAACTGTAACATTTCAGTGGTAGTTAGCACAACCAGTAGTGAGTACATCTTGGTTTCTAAATACCTTTCCCCACTAAAAGGGCTCCTTGGAGGAAACGTTGATTTCAGGGCTAGGATAGGGAAAGTGCAACATGAGACTGGAAGATCTTGCTGTGCTAGAAAGCAAGGAATGCTGGAGTGGTGGGGACCTGTCAAAATGATACAGCTAAGGGCCAAAGATTAAAGTATCATACCTGAGCATCAAACAAATGATGGTAAAAGATGATATTCCACTGAACAAAAGAGGAATCTACAACGAAATAAATAACTGAGTAAATAAATGGGAAGGGAAAGTTCTTCCTCACAGTAGAATGCCAACTAAGAAATGCCTATGGAATGATGGAATTAGAAAACCTCCATTTAGTTATCTATCATAGTAATAAAAGCTGAAACTACTGGGTAAAAGCTGGACGAGGACCAGGATATATATATAAGGTCTCAAAGCATCTCTCCATAAAATATTAACTATGAAGGGAGAAAGAATAATGTATAATGGGTAAATCTTGGCAGATACCACTTTACTGACATGATCAAACTTAACATTTCCAGTTTCATGGCAAAATGATATCTTGTGTCACTTGACAGGATGTATAACAAGTGTAGAGTCACCTCTGTGATGTTTCTGCCAAAAATGCATAACCTCAATCTTATGAAGAAACAGTAGATAAACCCACATTGAGAAACATACTGCAAAATAACTGCGCTGTAATGTTCACAAAGGTCAAGAAAGGACTAACTGTGATCATTGAAAGAAACTGAAAAAACATGACAAGTATCCTTTTGTTATTAAAAGATATTATTGACACAGTTGATAAAACTTGAATGGGGGTCTCCAGTTGAAAATACATAGAACTTTTTTTGTGCTTTTCTGTAAGTTAGGAAATTATTTCAAAAATAAAGGAACTAATATTACAAAAAGAGGGACAGTCAGACAACATGGGAATCCTGATGGAAGAATATAGCACAGTCAATGAAATATTGTGCCAATAAAAAAACCTGACTAGACTCTACAATCGTCTATGAATCCAATTTATAGGAAATACTATGAGGGTATAATCAGCAAATACGGATTGTGACAAAATCTACAAGGTAAAATTTCTGGTTTCTTCAGTAAATAAAGTGTAAGGAAAAAGAGACAGGGGGAAACCCAAATTTAAAAGAGATGTAAGATACATATCAACCATGTATGATATATGAAACTATATATATTGTTGGATCACAATTCAAACAAAGATACATCCATCTATGAGACAACTAGAAATCTGAGCAATATTTAGATACATAAGCAATTATTGTTAATTTTTTTAAGTTATTGCAATGATGATATATGATTAACAAATGAAATGAAGTAATATGGAAGTAGAGAAAATGAGTGGAGGAAGTGAGTGAGCTGAAATTGTTAAAGTTGGGTGATGGTACCTATATAGGGGATGGTACTTCCATGGCAGGGGGGTGGTACCCACATGGGAATCTTTACTGTATTTTGTATACTTCTGTGAATGTTTGAAATTTCCCGAAATAAGTTTTTCCCCCTCAAAAGTAGTAGAACCAAGATTTAAATTGAGGTCTAATTCCAAAACTAATTCTTCCTGAGTTTTGTATTTTCCTTAGTATTTTATTTATATATCCCCTGATTAAAATTTCCCATGACCCATTAGTCAACGTTTAAAAAATATACTAACCCCATCCCAATGTTAACCTAATAAAGTATAACTGACTAAATGAAGATGCACTTTAAGAAAGTTAAATATGAAGTAAGATTTTTATTTTTCCAGATTTTTTTCCTAATTAAAAATTAGCTACACTTATACAATGAGGAAAATTTTATTAAAAAAATGTTTTTGGAAAGGTGAAAATCAGCTTACCTAGTGGATTACAATAGGGGCTACAACCTTCCTGGGGGCATTTGAAAATGTATATGGGTTTTTTGGTTGTCATTGTAATCTAGGGACATTACTAGATGAGGGGGGCAGGGATACTCAATGTCCTCAATGCTCAGGGCTCTCCTGTACAGTGAACAGTTGCTCTGCCTCAAAAGCCAACAGAATCCCAGGTGAGAAACACCAACTAAGAGGTAACATTCCAACAGAAGAAAGGATAGAGAAAAAGGTTCATCTGATTCTTATATTCGTTAGGCTGGAAAGTACTTAGGGGAAAAAAACCCCCATTATTCTACAAGAGAAGCAGCAAATAGACACCATTATTGCATTTGTTTTAGACAGCACTGCTTTCTAAAACCAGGTAAATGAAAATGTATTGTAAGTCTGGCACATAGAAGCTGTCCACAGATGGTAATTATCAGAAGTATTAGTCCCTCTAGAGTCCCTCTGAGTCAGACACAGCATAGACAGATAAAGGAGAATCCACAAGGATCTGGAATTTAGCTCACAAGTAACACTGGTTTTCCTGATGAAAGAGAGCACCCCCTGGTGGAGTGGTTAGTTTCCAATAAGAGGCATAAACAACTCTGTGAACCAATTATTCCCAGCAAGCATTTAACTCCAATACCTTTAGACCTTTACTCCTTTACTTTTCCTTATATTATCTAATCCATACTTAGAGGGAAAAAAACCCTATAGAGGAGCACTAAAGTGAACCTGGGCAAAACCCAGAGTAGGCAATAAGAAAATCATGCAAAGGGTACTGCCAAGAAAAGTTATTCAACATGTCTCTTGGCTAAGTGCTGCTGGTAGCAGCAAAACTAGTGGTGCCAAATAACGTGGCAGGAAATCAGGGTGTACTTCTAGCTTAGAACTTTCAACAGTAAGAAAGGGTGAGTGTGGCAGTAAGAGTCCAAGTCACAGCACCCTTCCTTTCCTGGGACACCTTGTAAAAATCAGAACTGTAGGACCATGACAGAGGAGAGAAAAAAAAAGAGGAGGAGGACTAGTGTGCTTCTGAATGTGCTTTATAAGTGACACTTGCGAATAACAAAAGAAGAAAAAAATGAACGGTCGAATTGCAAGTAGGCATTTGATGAGAGGAACAACCGGATAATTTAAGTCTAAGAGGATAATGAAGGAGACAAACATTGTTTTCAATATTCCTTCTTAAAAGGCTAAGGAGAGAGTGGCCAAGATGGTGGAGTAGAAAGACTCTGAGGCCACCTCCTCTCATGAACACACCAACATCACAACTATATGCAGAAAAACCATGGCTGAAAAAGACTGGAAACTTCCAGAAAAGATCTCCTACAACTAAGGACCAAGAAGGAAACAAGAGATGGGTAGGACGGGTGGACTCAACGATATAATCAAATCCCATACTCTCCACAAACTACAGAATAATTACATTGCAGAGTGAGTGAGAATTCTGAGTCCCACATCAGGCTCCCTAGCCCTGGAAGGCGAGCCGCCAGAGCATTTGGTTTTGAACTCCAGTGAGGCTTAATTTCAGGAGCCCCATAGAACTGGGGAAACAGAGACTTTACTCCTAAAGGACACACACAAAATCACACACACCAGGACCCAGGGCAAAAGCAGTAATTTGACAGGAGTCTGGGCTGACCTACCTGCTTGTCATGGCAAGTCTCCCGGAGAGGTGGGGGCAGCTGTGGCTCACTCTGGGGACAAAAACACTGGTGGCAGCTACATTTGGGAACATTCTGCTGGATGAATACTGCTCCTGCCAGCTGCCATCTTGGCTAACTAGCGCTAACACCTGGCCTCGCCCAACAGCCTGTATGCACTAGAGCTGGGCTGCCTCCAGCCAAACAACTAACTAGGCAGTGACACAGCCCCACGCATCAGTACACAGGCTGCCCAAAGACTTCCTGAGACCACAGTCACCTCTAAGACACGCCCCTAGACAGGGCCCACCAGAGGGCCAGGACCCAGCTCCACCCACCAGTGGGCAGGCACCAGGCCTTCTCCCCAGGAAGCCTGCACTAGCCTCTAGAACAGCCTCACCCACCAGAGGGGGCAGACAACAGACGGAAGAAAATGACAATCTTGCAGCCTGCGATTCAGGCCGCCCACAGCAGGCCAAACCCTACCCTGGGACCAGCTGGGTCCTGGCCCTGTCCACTAGCAGGCCAACGCAACCTTCGGGACACCCCAGACCCCATACTCAACTGTGTCAGGAACCACTCCTCACCCCTGCCACCAGCTATCTGAAACGAGCTCTGGGATCCCTGCACCATGCAGCCAGACTCCAACAACAGTAGGCCAGCACTAACCCCAGGACCTGGCTTCACCAACCAGTGGGTGGGCAACAGCCCTGGAGTCTTCAGAACCCTGACCCTGTCCACCAGTGAGCCAGCACTAGCCCTGGGGTTCCCTAGGATTCTGTAGCCAGCCGCCTTGTGACCAGGCCCCACTAAACAGCAGCCAGCAGCATCTGCACAATGCAGGGCCTAGCAACCAAATGGGCTAGGGGTCAACCAAGCTTAAATGACCATCCACATAGCCCCCATAACAGAAGGACCCACACATTCCCTTTAGGGGGAAGCTCTAGAGCATATAGCTTGGATGATGAGAGAGGAGTGCACTGCTGTAACACATAAGACATCTCCTACAGAAGGCCACTTCTCCAAGGTTAAGAAATGTAACTAACCTACCACATACATAAAAAAATAAATAACGGGCCTCCCTGGTGGCGCAGTGGTTGAGAGTCCGCCTGCCGATGCAGGGGATACGGGTTCGTGCCCCGGTCTGGGAGGATCCCATATGCCGCGGAGCGGCTGGGCCCGTGAGCCATGGCCGCTGGGCCTGCGCGTCCGGAGCCTGTGCTCCGCAACGGGGGAGGCCACAACAGTGAGAGGCCCGCATACCGCAAAAAAAAAAAAAAAAAAAAAAAAAAATAACAACTTAGACAAAGTGAAGTGGCAAAGGAACATATTCCAGAAGAAGGAATAAGATAAAACCCCAGAAAAAAACTAAGTAAAGTGGAGATAGGCAATCTACCCAAGAAAGAGTTCAGAGTAACAATCCTAAAGATGATGAAAGAACTCAGGAGAAGAATGGATGCACACAGCGAGAAGTTAGAAGTTTTTAAACAAAGTCTTAAAAAATATAAAGAACGACCAGAGATGAAGAATACAATAATTGAAATGAAAAATACACCAGAAGGACTCAATAGCAGACTAAAAGATAAAGAGAAATGGATCAGCGAGCTAGAAGACAGAGTGGTGGAAATCACTGATTCTGAACACTAAAAAAGAAAAGAAATGAGGACAGTTTAAGAGACCTCTGGGATAATATCAAGTGCACTCATTTTGGCATTATAGAGGTCCGTGAAGTAGAAGAGAAGGAGAAAAGGCCTGAGAAGATATCTGTAGAAACAACAGCTGAAAACTTCCCTAACCTGGGAAAGGAAACAGTCACCCAAGTCCAGGAAGCATAGAGTCACATGTAGGATTAACCCAAAGAGAAACACATCAAGACACATGGTAATCAAAATGACAAAAGTTAAAGAGAGAATATTAAAAGAAGCAAGGAAAAAGCAAAAAATTACATACAAGAGAACTCTCATAAGGCAATCAGCTGGTTTTTTAGCAGAAATTCTACAGGCCAAAAGGGAGTGACAACTTGTTGATGTGGTGTATCACACTGATTGATTTGTGGATATTGAAAAATCCTTGCATCCCTGGGATAAATCCCACTTGATCATGGTGTATTATCCTTTTAATGTACTGTTGGATTCGGATTGCTAGTATTTTGTTGAGGACTTTTGTGTCTATGTTGATCAGTGATATTGGCCTGTAATTTTCTTTTTTCTTTGTGGTATCTTTGTCTAGTTTTGGTGTCAGGGTGATGGTGGCCTCACAGAAAGAATTTGGGAGTCTTCCTTCCTCTGCAATTTTTTGGAACAGTTTCAGAAGGACAGGTGTTAGCTCTTTTCTAAATGTTTGATAGAATTCACCTGTGAAGCCATCTGGTCCTGGACTTTTACTGGTTGGGAGTTTTTTTCGATTTCAGTGCCATGATTGATCTGTTCATATTTTCTATTTCTTCCTGGTTCAGTCTTGGGAGATTGTACCTTTCTAAGAATTTGGCTATTTCTTCCAGATTGTCCATTTTATTGGCATATAGTTGCTTATACTAGTCTCTTATCATCCTTTGTATTTCTGTGGTGTCAGTTGTAACTTCTCCTTTTTCACTTCTACTTTTATTGATTTGAGTCCTCTCCCTTTATTTCTTGATGATTCTGACTAAAGGTTTATCAATTTTGTTTATCTTTTCAAAAAACAAGCTTTTAGTTTCACTGTTCTTTGTTACTGTTTTCTTCATCTCTATTTCGTTTATTTCTGCTCTGATCTTTATGATTTCTTTCCTTCTACTAACTTTGGGATTTGTTTGTTCTTCTTTCCCTAGTTGCTTTAGGTGTAAGGTTAGGTTGTTTACTTGAGATTTTTCTTGTTTTCTGAGGTAAGACTCTATTGCTTTAAACTTCCCTCTTAAAACTTCTTTTGCTGCATCCCATAGGTTTTGGATTGTTGTGCTTTTGTGTTCATTTGTCAGTATTTTTTGATTTCCTCTTTGATTTCTTCAGTGATCCATTGGTTGTTTAGTGGCATGTTGTTTAGCTTCCACATGTTTGTGTTTTTTACAGGTTTATTTCATGTAGCTTATTTCTAATCTATAGCATTGTAGATGGAAAAGATGTTTGATATGATTTTATTTTTCTTAAAAATTGAAGAATAAAAACTATATGATCATCTCAATAGATGCAGAAAAAGCTTTTGACAACATTCAACACCCATTTATGATAAAAACTCTCCAGAAAGTGGGCACAGAGGGAACATACCTCAACATAAGAAAGGCCATATACAACAAACCTACAGTTAACATCTTACTCAGAGGTGAAAAGCTGAAAGCATTTCATCTAAGATCAGGAACAAGACAAGGATGTCCGTCCACTCTTGCCACTTTTATTCAACATAGATTTGGAAGTCCTAGCTGTGGCAATCTGAGAAGAAAAAGAAATAAAAGGAATCTAAATTGGAAAAGAAGACATTAAACTGTCACTTTTGCAGATTACATGTTACTATACATAGAAAATCCTAAAGATGCTACCAGAAAACTACTATAGCTGATTAATGAATTTGGTAAAGTTGCAGGATACAAAATTAATACACAGAAACCTGTTGCATTTCTATATACTAGCAATGAAAAATCAGAAAGAGAAATTCAAGAAACAATCCCCTCCCCAAAAAAGAAACAATCCCATTTACCATCTCATCAAAAAGAACAAAATACCTAGGAATAAACTTACCTAAGGAGACAAAAAACCTGTACTCCAAAAACTATGAAATGCTGATCAAAGAAATCGAAGATGACACAGGTGGAAAGATATACCATGTTCTTGGATTGGAAGAATGAGTATTGTCAAAATGACTACATTACCCAAGGAAATCTACAGATTCAATGCAATCCCTATCAAATTACCAATGGCATTTTCCACTGAACTAGAACAAAAAAATCTTAAAATTTGTATGGAGACACAGAAGACAATGAATAGCCAAAGCAATCTAGAGAAAGAAAAACAGAGCTGGAGGGATCAGGCTTCCTGACTTCAGACTACTACAAAGCGATAGTCATCAAAACAGTATGGTACTGGCACAAAAATAGAAATATAGATCACTGGAACAGGATAGAAAGCCCAGACGTAAACCCACACACCTATGGTCAATTAATCTATGAAAAAGGAGGCAAGACTATACAGTGGAAGAAAGACTGTCTCTTCAAAAAGTGGTGCTGGGAAAACTAGACAGCTACGTGGAAAAAAATGGAATTAGAACATTCTTTCATATCATACACAAAAATAGGCTCAAAATGGATTAAAGACCTAAATGTGAGACCAGACACTATAAAACTCTTAGTGGAAAACATTGGCAGAACACTCTTGGACACAAATTGCAGTATTATCTTTTTAGATCTGTCTCCCAGAGTAATGAAAATAAAAATAAAAATAAACAAAGGAGACCTAATGAAAGTCAAAAGCTTTTGCACAGCAAAGGAAACCATAAACAAAACGAAAAGACAACCCACAGAATGGCAGAAAATATTTGCAAGTTATGTGACTGATGAGGGATTAGTCTCCAAAATTTACAAACAGCTCCTGTGGCTTAATATCATCAAAATGAACACCCCAGAAGACCTAAATACACATTTCTCCAAAGAAGACATGCAGATGGCCAAGAGGCACATGAAAAGATGTTCAACATTGCTAATTATTAGAGAAATGCAAATCAAAAATACACTGAGATATCACCTCACACAAGTCAGAATGGCTATTATCAAAAAATCCAAAAACAATAAATGCTGGAGAGGGTGTGGAGAGAAGGGAACCCTCCTACACTGTTGGTGGGAATGTAAATTGGTACAGTCACTATGGAGAACAGTATGAAAGTTCCTTTAAAAACTAAAAATAGAGCTATCATATGATCCTGCAATCCCATTCCTGGGCATATATCCAGAGAAAAACGTGGTCCAAAAGGATACATGCACCCCAGTGTTCATTGCAGCACTGTTTACAATAGCCAAGACATGGCAGCAACCTAAATGTCCACCAACAGAGGAATGGATAAAGAAGATGTGGTACAATGGAATATTACTCAGCCATTAAAAATAATGAAATAATGCCATATGCAGCAACAAGGATGGACCTAGAGATACTGAGTGAAGTAAACCAGAGAAAGTGAAATATTGTATGATACCACTTATATGCAGAATCTAAAAAAAATGATACAAATGAACTTATTTTCAAAACAGAAATAGACTCACAGACTTAAAGAACAAACTTATGGTTACCAGGGGAATGGTGGGGCAAAGGGATAGTTAGGCAGTTTGCGACTGACATGTACACACTGCTGTATTTAAAATGGATAACCAACAAGGACCTACTGTGTAGCACAGGAATGCTGCTCAATATTCTGTAATAACCTAAATGGGAAAAGAATTTGAAAAAGAATAGATACATGTGTATGTATAAATGAATCACTTTGCTGTACACCTGAAACTAACAGAACATTGTTAAACAACTATACTCCAATATAAAATAAAAAGTAAAAAAAAAACTAAGATAAAAAACAAAAGTGAGGGGCTTCCCTGGTAGCACAGTGGTTGAGAGTCCACCTGCCGATGCAAGGGACATGGGTTCGTGCCCCGGTCCGGGAAGATCCCACATGCCACTGAGTGGCTAGGCCCATGAGCCATGGCCACTGAGCCTGCGCGTCCGGAGCCTGTGCTCCGCAACGGGAGAGGTCACAACAGTGAGAGGCCCGCGTACTGCAAAAAAAAAAAAAAAAAAAAAAAGGAGTGGCAAGATATATTTAATGGGATGAAAGGGAAAAACCTACAACCAAGAATACTCTACCCAGTAAAGCTCTTGGTTCCGATTTGATGGAGAAATCAAAAGCTTTACAGACAAGCAAAAGCTAAAAGGAGTTCAGCACCACCAAACCAGCTTCACTACAAATGTTAAAGGAACTTCTCCAGGCAAAAAAGAAAAATCCACAACCAGAAACAAGAAAATTACAAAATGAAAAAGCTCATAGGTAAAGGCAATCATACAGTAAAGGTAGGAAATAATCCACACACAAAGCTAGTAGAGGGGTTAAAAGACAAAAGTAGTAAAATCATCTATATCCACAATAAGCAGTTAATTGATACACTAAATGATTAGATGTAAAATATGACCTCAAAAACAGTAATTGTACAATATTGTAAATCAACCATACTTCAATAAAAAAGGAAAAACCAGTAATCGTGAGAAGAGTACAAATGCAGGGTTTTTAAAATGCATTTGAAATTAAGAGATCAAAAACTTAAAACAATCATGTATATATATAGACTGCTATACAAAAACCTCAGGGTAACCACAAAGCAAAAATCTATAATAAGTATACACTCAAAAGAGAAAAAGGAATACAACATAACACTAAAGGCATTCATCAAATCACAAGAGAAGAAAACAAAGGAAGAAAGGGAATAAAAGACCCATAAAAGCAAATCCAAAATAATCAACAAAATGGCAATAAGAACATACACATTGACATTTACCTTAAATGTAAACTGACTAAATGCTCCAACCAAAAGACACAGAGTGGATGAATGGATACAAAAGCAAGACCTATGTATATGGTGCCTACAAGAACCTTGCTTCAGATCTAGAGACACATACAGACTGAAAGTCAGGGGATAGAAGAAGGTATTCCAGAAAAACGGAAATCAAAAGAAAGCCAGAGTAGCAATACTTATATCAGACAAAATAGACTTTATTTTTTTTAAAAATTGTTTTATTATTCTTATTTATTGATTGATTTATGTTTCTTGGCCGAGCCATGCGGCATGTGGGATCTTAGTTCCCCAACAGGGATCGAACCCACACCCCCTGCACTGGAAGAACAGAGTCTTAACCACTGGACTACCAGGGAAGTCCAGACAAAATAGACTTTAAAATAAAGACTGTTACAACAGACAACGAAGAACGCTACACAATGATCAAGGAATCAATCCAAGAAGAAGATATACAGATTGTAAATATATATGCACCCAGTATAGGAGGCACCTAAATACATAAAGCAAATATGAACAGACATAAAGGAAGAAACTTACAGTACCACAGTAGCAGTATGGGACTTTAAAACCTCACTTGCATCAATGGAGTGATTATACATACAGAAAATTAATAAGGAAACACTGTCTTTAAATGACACATTAGACCAGATGGATTGTATTGATATATATATATATATATATATATATATATATATATATATAAAGCATTCCATCTGAAAGCAGAATACACATTCTTTGTAAATGCACATGGAATATTTCTCCAGGACAGATCACATGCTAGACCACAAAACAAGCCTCAGTAAATTTAGGAAAATTGAAATCATATCAACATCTTTTTAAAAATTTATTTATTTATTTATTCATTCATTCATTCATTCCTGGCTGCACTGGGTCCTTGTTGCTGCACGTGGGCTCCATCTAGTTGCAGCGAGAGGGGGCCACCCCTGGCTGCGGTGCACGGGCTTCCCACTGTGGTAGCCTCTCGCACCATGGAGCACAGGCTCCAGGCGCACAGGCCTCAGCAGTTGCAGCACATGGGGTCAGCAGCTGTGGCTCAAGGGCTGCAGAGCACAGGCTTAGCAGCTGTAGCACACGGGCCCAGCAGCTCTGCGGCACGTGAGATCCTCCCAGACCAGGGCTCGAACCCGCATCCTGCACACTGGCAGGCAGACTCCCAACCACTGTACCACCAGGGAAGCCCTCAAGAATCTTTTTTGACCACAATACTATGAGACTCGAAATCAACCAGAAAAAAACTGCAAAAAACACAAACACATGGAGGTTAAACAATATGCTACTAAACAAGAAATGGATCACAGAAGAAGTCAAAGAGGAAATTAAAAGAAAACCTAGAGACAAATGAAAACAAAACACAACAATCCAAAACCTATGGGATGCAGCAAAAAGTTCTAAGAGGGAAGTTTACACTAATACAAGCTTACCTCTGGAAATAAGAAAATCTCAAATAAACAACCTAACCTTATACCTCAAAGAACTAGAGAAAGAAGAATAAACAAAACCTGATGTTAGTAGAAGGAAAGAAATCATAAAGATCAGAGCAGAAATAAACAAAATAGAGATGACAAAAACAATAGCAAAGATCAGTGAAACTAAAAGCTGGTTCTTTAAAAAGATATACAAAATTGATAAACCTTTAGCCAGACTCATCAAGGAAAAGAGGGACAGGACTCAAACCAAAAAAAGTAGAAATGAAAAAGGAGAAGTTATAACTGACACCACAGAAATATAAAGGATCATAAGAGACTACTACAAGCAACTCTATGCCAATAAAATGGACAACCTGGAAGAAATGGACTAATTCTTAGAAAGGTACAAACTCCCAAGTCTGAACCAGGAAGAAATAAAAACTATGAACAGCCCAATTACCAGTAATGAAACTGAATCAGTAATTAAAAAAAAAAAAACTCCCCAACAAGTAAAAGTCCAGGACCAGATGGCTTCACAGGTGAATTCTATCAAACATTTAGAGAAGAGTTAACACCTATCCTCCTCAAAGTATTCCAAAAATTTGCAGAGGAAGGAATACTTCCAACTCATTCTATGAGGCCAGGATCCCCTAATACCAAGATCAGACAAAGAAAATTATAGGCCAATATCACTGATGAACATAGATGCAAAAATCCTCAACAAAATACCAAAATCCAAACCAAATCCAACCATATATTAAAAGGATCATATACTATGATCAAATGGGATTTATTCCAGGAATGCAAGGATTTTTCAATATCTGCAAATCAATCACTATGATATACCACATTAGCAAACTGAAGAATAAAAATCATGTCATCTCAATAGATGCAGAAAAAGCTTTTGATAAAATCAAACATCCAGTTATGATAAAAACTCTCCAAAAAGTGAGAGTAGATGGAACACACCTCATCTTAATAAAGGCCATATACGACAAACCCACAGCTAACATCATACTCAATGGTGAAAAGCTGAAAGCATTTCCTCTAAGATTAGGAATAAGACAAGGATATCCACTCTCGCCACTTTAATTCAACATAGTTTTGGAAGTCCTAGCCACAGCAATCAGACAAGAAAAATAAATAAAAAGAATCTAAATTGGAAAGGAAGAAGTAAAACTGTTAATGTTTGCAGATGACATGATACTACACATAGAAAATCCTAAGGATGTCACCAGAAAACTACTAGAGCTGATTAATGAATTTGGTAAAGTTGAAGGACACAAACTTGATAGACAGAAATCTGTTCATTTCCATACACTAACAATGAACTATCAGAAGGAGAAATAAGGAAACAATCCCATTTACCATTGCATCAAAAAGAATAACATACCTAGGAATAAATCTACCTAAGGAAACAAAAGACCTGTACTCAGAAAACTGTAAGACACTGATGAAAGAAACTGAAGATGACATAAACAGATGGAAAGATATACCATGTTCTTGGATTGGAAGAATCAATGTTGTTAAAATGACCATACTGACCAAGGCTATATACAGATTCAATGGAATCCCTATCAAAATACCAATGCCATTTTTCACAGAACTAGAATAAATAATTTAAAAAATTTGTATGGAAACAAAAAAGACCCCAAATAGCCAAAACAATCTTGAGAAAGAAGAACAGAGCTGGAGGAATCACGCTCCCTGACTTCAGACTATACTACAAAGCTACAGTGATCAAAACAGTATGGTAGTGGCACAAAAACACACATAGATCAATAGGGATAGAGAGCCTAGTATAAACTCAAGCACTTATGGTCATTTAATCTATGACAAAGGAGGCAAGAATATACAATGGGGAAAAGACAGTCTCTTCAATAAGTGGTGCTGGGAAAACTGGACAGCTACATGTAAAAGAATGAAATTAGAACATTCTGTAACATCATATACAAAAATAAACTCAAAATGAATTAAAGACCTAAATTTAAGGCCGGTACTATACAACTCCTAGAGGAAAACACAGGCAGAACACCCTTTGACATAAATTGTAGAAAGTTTTTTGGATCTGCCTCCTAAAGCAAAGGAAATAAAAGCAAAAATAAACAAATGAGACCTAATTAAATCTAAAAACTTTTGCACAGCAAAGGAAACCATCGACAAAATGAAAAGACAACCTACTGAATGGGAGAAGATAGTTGCAAATGATATGACCAATAAGCGATTAATATCCAACATATATTGATATAAACAGGTCATACACCTGATTAAAAAATGGGCAGAACTGAATAGACATTTTTCCAAAGAGGAAATATAGATGGCCAACAGGCACATGAAAAGATGCTCAACATAGCTAATCAACAGGGAATTGCAAATTAGAGCCACAATGAGATATCACCTCACACCTGTCAGAATGGCTATCATTAAAAAGAACACAAATAATAAATGTTGGCGAGGATGTGGAGAAAAGGGAACCTTTGTACATTGTTCGTGGGAATGTAAATTGGTGTGGCCACTGTGGAAAACAGTATAGAGTTTTCTCAAAAAGCTAAAAATAGAACTACCATATAGAACTTCCACTCTTGGGTATATATCCAAAAGAAAGAAAAACATTAACTCGAAAAGGTACATGCACCCCAATGTTCACAGCAGCGTTATTTACAATAGCCAAGATATGGATCAACCTAAGTGTCCATCAACAAATGAACAGATAAAGAAGATGTGGCATATATATACACAATGGAATTTATTCAGCCATAAAAAAGAACAAAATCTTGCCATTTGCAGTAACATGGATGGACTTGGAGGGCACTATGCTAAGTGAATAAGTCAGAGAAAGACAAGTACTGTACAATATCACTTTTATGTGGAATATAAAAAATACAACAAACTAGTGAATATAACATAAAAGACCCACAGATATTGAGAACAAACTAATGGTTATCAGTGGTGAGGGGAGCAATACAGGAGTAGGGGACTGGGAGGTACAAACTACTGGGTGTAAGATAAGCTCAAGAATATACTGTACAACACAGGGAATACAGTCAACATTTTGTAAGAACTGTAAATGCAAGGTAACCTTCAAAAATTGTATAAAAAATTAAGGAATAAAAAAGGCTAAGGTCATTACTCAGGATTTTGAAAAGGAATTTTAACAGGTGAAAATAGTAAGGCAGAAATAAACAAAAGGCTGTAAGTAGTACCTGCAACTTGAGATTCCAATATGAAGAATCAGCCTTTTCCTTCATGTGTATTCATATAACTTTATTAAACTCTAGTTTACACAAAGACAAAAAGCATATTAAAGAACTATTACCTTTCATGTTTGCAGCATACCCACTGTTATTCACCAAAGTAGAATATGGTTGTTCATTTTGAGGCAAGACTCCCGCAGCCATGGTAGTCTGTTGGGGGGGAAAAGATTACTTTTTGAAGGTTTGCCTATAGAATATTCATATGCTAATCACCTATAATGTGCTAGACTTCTACTGTCTAATACAGCAGTCATTAGCTAAGGGGTTATTGAGCACTTGAAATGTGGCTAGTACAGATTTGAGATATGTTGTAGATATAAAATACAAGATTTTGGAGACTTGTACATAAAAAGAATGTAAAATATCTAATTTTTTACATTTATTTGGCATTGAAATATTTTTGATATTTTGGGTTAAATACATTATTAAAATTATTTTTCTGATTCTTTTTATTGTTACTGGAGAATCTAAATTTGAATATGTGGCTCACATGATATTCTATTGGACAGTGCTGTGCTAGACAGTAAGGACATTACAGAGAAAAAAAAGACATACTCTTCCTATACATTTATAGACTGTTGGGAAGAGAAGATGTAGACACAAATAATGCTAATATGTGCTAAGTGTCACAAGGCAGTCTTGGACAAGCAAGAGGGCTGTCCAATTTGAGGGCAGGTGCAAGGCTTGAAGAAGGAATTTGTACTTGAACTGGGCTCAAGGAGTAACATTTATTGTGGACATGACAGTACACTAGGCAATTAAACAGAAGCCCTCATTCTTTACTAATTAAATGAGAGTTTACTGAGTTTATGACTTTACAGTTAACAGTCTTCATCTAGCTCATGCTAAGCTATATGGCTAAGCGATCACTGTGTTGCTATGGTTTCTCCACTGAGGAAAGTTAAGTAAATCTTTTTATGTGTCAAAAAGCAAAAACTGCCACCTTTCTGAAGCCCCTATTATGTGTTGGATTGTGAAATAAGGAAAACACATTGATCTTTGTTCCCTGGTTCCTGACAGAGCAACTAGACCGTCGTAAATTCCTAAGTGATAGGAGCCCTAGGAGCCTCTTTTGTTCCAATTCTAATGAGGCAACTTTAACTCTAGGTGGGCTACTGGATGGCTCCTGGATGGCGCTGGTCACCAGAAAGACCAAACCATGATTAAAAGCTTGGAATGTTCTAGAAGGGGAGAGTTGACTGTGACACAACAGAAAGTCACACACAATATTAAAGTTTTTTTCTAAATAATGATTTTAATATTTTTCTTTGAAAAAGCATGTTTATTGTTTGGGTATCAATGACTGGGGGGTCAAACTATAATTTTTATATCATTATGTATTTTTTTTAAATGCTCTAAAAATCTGTTGAAATTTTTTGCACCAATAAATTAACAGTGGTGATAATACAGCCTTAATATTTTTCCTTAGAGCATTTATTTTTGTAAAAAAAATCACTTCACAAATTTCAGGGGTCCTCCAAGAATTTCAAATTCACTAAAATTTTATTTCTAAAATCAAGTTTTATATGCTCAATAGGTATAAAATTTTTAATCTAAAGTCCTACTCAATGAAACTGTCTCCCTTCAAAAGAAATACAAGAATTAAAATCATAGAGGTGCTCTAACATGAAAGAAAAAATAAATTCCTGCAATATTTATATACAAATCTGCTATCATACTAATTAATACAAAATTTTATAATGGGCATAACATTTCAAATGAATGTTACATAAAGACAAGAAGTCAGTGGACTAACGGAACAAGTTGTTCCAGGAAACTCATTAGCAAAAACTTAATTTGAAAGAATATTCATTATGATTAGATTTACAGTGAACATTTTTACCACATGACTTTTCAAAAATTTGGACTTTTAAAACATGTTTTGACCAAAAAACAATTTACCACCATTTTAGAACCATGGAATTTTAGAGCAGTCAGAGTTCTAGCCCAGGTTGTTTTGTAGATGAGGAGTTATAAAGCATGTCCCAGGTGATCCAGCATGTGGTAACAAGGCAGAACCAGTCATCACTTTTTCTGTGAAGGCTTCCCTGATGCCACCCTAAGCTCTTCAGCTGTAATGTAATGAAATGCGACTACCGGACTGGCTCCCCTGCACACCACAGGGTCTCGAGAGGAGAAGCCATGATTTGCTCATCTCTGTCTCTAAAGAAGGGTAGAGTCTGGTGTAAGGAACACATTCACTGCACATCTGTTGAGCTGAAATGGGCATACCAGACTGAGTTTCATGGATCTATTCATGTCTTATTTATGTCTGTATCCCCAAGACCTAGAGCTCATTGAAAACGTGGCTTTTCATGTTGTGGTTAAGACTCCTCGCTTCCAATGCAGGGGGCGCGGGTTCGATCCCTGGTCGGGGAATTAAGATCCCACATGCTGTGCCACGCGGCCAAAATAACAAACAAAAACAAAAACAGAAAAACCCCATGGCTTTAAAGAGTGTTGAATTAATTTTACTCTTTTGGGTAGTAAAAAGTACAAATATAATTGTGGACTGTCTTTAAAAACTTTCTTTTTAACTAGTCCCTCAGAAACTCAAAGTTGTAAGGAACCTCAGAAGTCCTCTATTAGAATCCTAACCCACAAGAGCATTCTCTCCACAATGTCTCTGAACAGTAACACTGACATTATCACACAGCTCTGGTAGTTAGAAAGCTCTTTATAACGTGGCCACTCTGTAATTTCTGCCCATTGGTCAGAAATATTTCTGCCCTTTGAGACTACACAGAACAATAAATAAACCCTTTCTTCCTCATTTCAAAAGCTGGCCGGCGATCATGTTCCCCTTACTCCCAAATTACATCTTCCCAGACTAACCACCAGCAGTTCCTCCCCTCACCATTTTTCATACGTAATGGTTCTAGACCTCACAGACCTGGATGTCGTTTTCTGTTTACACTCTATAGTTATTCATATCCTAGTACTCAGAGCTGAGATGTATCCCTCAGGTGGGGTGTGATCATCAAAAATTAGAACAAAAACAATCAGCTCCTCTGTCTGTAGTGTATGTGGCTTACCACCATATTTCAGCAGTCTCAAGCAGTTTTCAGCAGTCTCAAGACACATCAGGATACAATGGTTAAAAAAAAAAAAGGCTAAAGAATGATCTATATAATACATTTTGAGGTTAAAAAATGGACATTCAGTACAGATAATTAAACATATATAAAAGTTTAAAGTGAAATGAATGGTACAGAAGGAGAAGTAAAGTCTCCATTCCTATCTCAGAGCCCAAGCTTTACTCCCCAGAGGTAAACAATGTAAACATAGGCTTTAGTTCTTCTGGGGGGTAGTGACTATATGTACACCTCTGGTTATTATTTTACCATCTTTAAAATGATTCACCAGATTATTGAATTCTTGGTATAAAAGATGAGGAAATTGGCTCATTTACTCTACCAACCTCCCACCATGCCAAACCTTTCCCCATTTAATACATCATTATATTTTTAATTCTTCTGATTATCTTTGTAATTTTAAATAACATCCTTTAACCATCTCTTCTATCAACTTTAAACAGTATCTTGACTCCTTACCTTGTAAAATAAGAAAAGTAGTTTATCTGTATTATTCCATTTCATCTTTCCCCTCCACTTCCAAGTTCTGCTAATTATATCATTTCTTTTTTTAAAAGATTTTTAATTTTTTAGCTTTAGCTACATCCGTAATTAAGTTTCCCATGCTTTGTCTCTAGGCTTATTCCAATATGTAAGACAAAATACAATATAATTATTGTGAGTGTATTAGATATTATATATATATATATCTGTATACACATATGTATAATCCATATATACTTACCTTAAAAATATTTGTTACCAAGTCTTATGCTTGGACTCATAAAAAGAAGTGCAATCTTGTATAACAAAACCTGTGCTGCTCAAAGTAAAACATTCCAAGCATCAGTGTCAAGTGGATTATCTTTTATTTCATTAGCTGCTTAAAACAAGGGCAGATTTTGTTCTGCTGTAAATTTAGACAATGTATTTCTTATATAGACTTCCCCCTGGTTTTTTTTTTTTTTTTTTTTTTTTTTTCTTTTTGCGGTATGCGGGCCTCTCACTGTTGTGGTCTCTCCCGTTGCGGAGCACAGGCTCCGGACGCGCAGGCCCAGCGGCCATGGCTCACGGGCCCAGCCGCTCCGCGGCATATGGGATCCTCCCAGACCGGGGCACGAACCCGTATCCCCTGCATCGGCAGGCGGACTCTCAACCACTGCGCCACCAGGGAGGCCCTCCCCCCCTGGTTTTTAATTGCCTTTTTCTTGCTGATAAACAAATATTTATTTCATATCCCTAAGATCTTTCAAATTCTTAATCATACTATCTACTTGCTTTTTAAAAATATTTTTTCCAAGCCCTTTGGGTTCCTAATTCTAATGTGGATGAAAAGCTTCCTAGGCCCACTAAACAGTTATCAACCTAGGATTTCTTTTAATTGCACCCCTGAGTTGAGGCCACTGTTCCTCAGATTCTGCTTTGGCTTTGCTCTATCCTCAAGTAATTTTTTCATGAAAGGTGAATGGACGACAAACTTTCTAAGTCCTCTCATTCTGAAAATATTTATTTTAACCTCATAGTCAGCTGATAATTTGGCTACTTACAGAATTCTAGGTTGAAAGCCATGCTATATGTCATGTCTACTGTGTTTTAACAAACAACATTGCTGATGAGAAGTCTGGGTGTCAATCAGTGTATTAGAAACAGGCCCTTTTCATTAACCTTGATTATTAGTTCCTTTCAATATGCAGATTGAGTCTCCTTCAGAAGCTAAAATTGTCTGTGTACCAAGTACCATGATCTATATTTTAAGTGCTTTACTTTACAAAATCCATGTCATTCTTACAGAATCACTCTATGCATTATATACTATTATTAGCTCCATTTTCTCAGGTGGGAAACCTTGCTTGAGATTACACATTTTCACTGGTAGAGCTGGGACATGAATACAGCCTGCACGCTTCTAATACCAATCCACTGTGCCCTATAGAAAGACCTGACCAATTTACCCAATTTATTAAAAGACAAGTCTTTTCTTTCGTCCTCATCAATGCCAGCCATTTTAAACCTTTTTAACAGAATCATCTCATTATTGTTTTACTTTGCATTTCTTAAGTGAGGAAAAGTAGTTTTTCAGAAACTTTTTTTAAAAAGTGAATTTCTTGTAAATAAACTGCCTGCTTCAGAATTTAGCCCTTTTCCTACTGGGACATCTGCCCCTTTCTTACAGACTTGCAAGATGTCTTTCTATATTAATATCGACTCTTTGTTTTGTTTTGTTTTTTGCAGTATGTGGGCCTCTCACTGTTGTGGCCTCTCCCGTTGCGGAGCACAGGCTCCGGACGCGCAGGCTCAATGGCCATGGCTCACGGGCCCAACCGCTCCACGGCATGTGGGATCCTCCCAGACCGGGGCATGAACCCGTGTCCCCTGCATCGGCAGGCGGACTCTCAACCACTGCGCCACCAGGGAAGCCCAATATCGACTCTTGATCATATATGCTACACATCTTTTTATTTTTTATTTATTTATTTTTGATGTGGACCATTTTTAAAGTCTTCATTGAATTTGTTACAATATAGCTTCTGCTTTATGTTTTGGTTTTTTGGCCCCAAGGCATATGGGATCTTAGCTCCCTGACCAGGGACGGAACCTGCACCCCCTGCATTGGAAGGCCAAGTCTTAACCACTGGACTGCCAGGGAAGTCCCTGCACATCTTTTTAAAAATAGCTTACCGTGTCTTAAATATGCTGTGTGTTTTGCCTAGCAGTCTAACTCTGTCTTGTAGTCCAGCCTGTAAGATTTTTCCTTTGACTTTTCTGGCTGCAGTGACACAATACAAAAAGCTTTCTCCAATATAAGATGTAAATCCCAATTTAATGTCTCCCATTTGGGGGTGATAAATGCTGTCCCTTTTTTGCAGGTTAACAGTACTATTGCTAAAACGTAAGTTAATCTACAAAATTAAAGATAGTCCATCTTTTTTTTTTTAAGATAGTCCATCTTTAAAGAATATCATATGTATCCTAATATGACTTTATAAAAGCCATCTTTAAAAATAGTAAAATAAAATATTCTCATTTGTAAATTATCTACAATTGTAAAGCTTAAATACTATATTTTAGCAAACAACACGACATGCTTTATATGAAAAAGTAATTCTTCTAACCTAGGAAAAACAGTGGAAGAATGGAAATTTTTCTTTAAAGGTGTTAGTAACCCAAGAGTTACTATACGTGCGTACAGTTAAATTACCAATTTTCAAAGATCTGAAATATATAATAAACATTAGTTTGAGAAACAGAATATTTCAAGACCATTCAAAATCTAAGAGTTAAGACAGAAAATCAGCTCTATTTGTACCTGTAGGGCCATCAAAAGCATCCAGTGCAGACTCCTTTTCATTCTTCTTGCAGTTGCTGATCACTTCCCGTCATCTAAACTCTAGTAGCCTCAGTTCCACTGCTTTATAAATTAAACAGCTTTCCTGTTTTCCTGAACAACCAGTCAAACTTTCATCCTGTTTTACTTAATCCTTCTTTCTCCTCAAGGAAATCCTCATTACTTATTCAATAGGTCTCAATTGCTGACTTTTTTTTCCTTTCTCATTAGACTAGTTATTTGAAATCAGTATGGCAGCTCCAGAACTGCCTTTATTTTAGGCAGTTTACTTTAGGCCCATTGCTTAAGGCCACATCTTTCTAAGGCTTCCACCTGCTTCTCTGAGTATTATGAGGCCTTTCTTCCGTGGCTGGTGGAAACACGAACTATTTCCAGCCCCCTGAGTGCCCTGAAAACTGTTCTGTCTACTCCTTCCTGTATCTTTCCCTAGTCTTGAGTAATTTGCACAGATCAGTACTCAGCCAAATACTTTAGGCCAGCGAAGACATGAGGGCCCTCTGCACGTTTCTGAAGGCTCTCTTCACACTGCTCCCTTCTCTCCAGTATGCTACGCTGCAAATTCTAGCCACCCTGGCTCTCTACACATCTCTGAGAAGGCTCTGTTTAGGTACCCCTACACTGCAGCCTACAGATTGCTTCCAGAGAGGCAGCTGGTACAACCTTAGGCTCATCACATTTCTCTTCTCTCAGATATCACAATTCCAAGCTGCCTGCTTTCCAATGTCCAAAACCCATTTTTTAAATATATTTTGCCTAGTTTTATAGTTATTTCAGGCAGGAGGGTGATTCTGGTCTCTGTTATTTCATCTTGGTTGGAAGCAGAAATCTCCGTTGGCCCTCTTCAAATACCTCAAATTCAGGGGAACTCTGCAAGAGTGCTCATTGTACACTGACTCTGCATAAAAACATTAATTTACTGTCCAATTATATACAGCTCAACTAGGTTAGTTAAACTATATGGTACAGTCAAAAGTTCTCTGTTTAAATCTTGACTCAGTTCATTGCCTTCTGTATGAACCATTTTGAGCTTCAATTTTATCTTCTGTAAAATGAGGATTATTATATCTACTTTCTTAAGATGCTGTGAAGATGAGAGGTTGTGTGTGTGTGTGTGTTTCTAGCACAATGTCTGGTATATAGGTATTCAATAAATGCTTGTTTATTTTCATTTGCAAACCAATATCTGTAATCCTTTTGTTTCTTTCCCTTCTATCTATACTCACTTCATTCTTCTGTGATTTTTTATAAGAATCTGTAAAGGATTCCCTTCATTATCTGTAAAACAGTCCTGCCAGTAGTTAGTAATGGTTGAGCTTTTCAAGAAGATTTATAAAAACATTATCTCCATTCACAACTGAATTTATTTCATGTGCCTGGTTGTAGATTCAGGAGAAAAAGGGTTTGAATAGTAATCCTATCATTTCACTGCACCATCATATATTACTTAACTTCATTTTCTGCTCCTTATGACAGATATTTTGCTCGCTCTATCCTAGAATTTGCTTTTATCCCAAGTCCCTCAAAATGACTCAACTGTTAGGTTAATCACACGCTCACTATTTAGTACTTAATACTTAAAAGTTAGAACAGTATGGACTACGACTCATACTGTTAAGAATCATCACAAAGTAAGAGTTCGAAACAAAGTATGTTCTACTTCATAAAAAAGTCATTTCACACCAGAGACTGGGTTCTGAGGTGGACTGAGGAGTTCTTAGGTCACTACTTTCCCTTCCATCTTCCAGATACACAGTGATCTGCCAAAATCTACATGTGTATTTTTGGGAGAGAATTTGTGGGGATTACATTAAGAAGTGCCTGGGAAGTTAGAAATGTGCTATAATCCTTCCTAGATTCTCAAAGCACTACCACTCCAACTTGCATCAGAATCACCTTGGGTGCTTGTGGAAAATGCAAATTCCTTGGCCCACCCTCAAAATGTCTGAGTTGGTAAGTTTGGTGTAACAATTTGTATTATCAACTTAACACGCCAGCTCATTCTGGTAAGAGGCCTTCTGCCCACACTTAAAGAAGTACAGTCAATATGATTAGATTCTACACAGCAACCATGACAGAAGAATTTGAGGCTGAAAAACTTAAGTTTGTAGGGGGAAAAACAGAGATGGAAGCCCAAGTCTATAAGTGAACCCATGAAACCTATATAAATATTTTTATGTTCATGAATAATAACTAAAACACATAAGCTTACTCGATGCCAGGCACTGTTCCAAATGCTTTATATATCCTAATTCATATAATATCCATGACAACACTATTAGGTGAATACTACCATTATTCCCATTTTAAAAAAATAGCTTTATTTGTTTATTTTTTGAACATCTTTATTGGAGTGTAATTGCTTTACAATGGTGTGTTAGTTTCTGCTTTGTAACAAAAAAATAGCTTTATTTTTTAGAGCAGTTTTAGGTCCATAGTAAAACTGAGTAGAAGGTATGGAGATTTCCCATAACCCCCCACCTTACCTCGCACATGCACAGCCTTTTTCCCATTATCAACAACCCCTACCACAGTGGTACATCTGTTACAATAGATGAACCTACATTGACACATCATAATCACGCAGAGTCCATAGTTTACCTTAGGGTTCACTCTTGGTATTGGACACTGTGGAATTGGACAAATGCATGGCATGTATCCACCATTATAGTATCATACAGAATATTTTCACTACCCTAAAAGTCCTCTATGCTCCACTTAGTTATGCTCCCTACCCTACCCCAGCAACCACTGATCTTTTTATTGTCTCCGTATTTTGGCTTTTCCAGAATGTATTGATAATACAGGTGGAATCATACATTATGTAGCCTTTTCATATTGGGTACTTTCACTTAGTAATATGCAAGTAAGGTTCTCCATGTCTTTTCATGGCTTGATAGCTCATTTCTTTTTAGTGCTGAATAATATTCCATTCTCTAGATGTAACACAGTTTATTCACCAACCTACTGAAGAACTTGGTTGCTTCCAAGTTTTGATAATTATGAATACAGTGGCTATAAACATCTGTGCACAGGTTTTTGTGTGAACATAGGTTTTACAGCTCCTTTGGGTAAACACCAAGGAGCATGACTGCTGGATCATATGGTAAGAACATGTTTAGTTTGTACATTATTTCTATTTTACAGATTAGGAAACTAAGGCAAAGAGAAATCAAATAATTTGCCTGAAGTCACATCTATTATTTGAATTGGGATTTGAGCTGGGATTTGAATTTACACAGTTTAGCTCCAGAGTTAGTGCTCTTAACCACTACACATACAGCTTCTCAACAATTAAGAAAGACCTCACACTAAATAAAAGGAACGTCACTGTTAGTCAGCTACACTATGCATTGTAACTTGGCTATGCTGGATTCTGCACCATTTCTAATTTCTTCATTTTCAAGAAACTCTTCTGATCTCCTTTCCACAGCAAAATTTTCAAATTTATTTTGCTCTGTGCAGGCAATCTGATGATTCTTCATTCCAAATCTTCATTCACTGCTGTACCAAAGACAAATATCAAGAACACAGCCCCTTTTAGGTTTAACACATTTTAGGTTCCTCCCTCCCAACAGAAAAAGAAATGCAGCTGGTCTGAACGTAACATTATAAAATCTAAACATATTTTCAATAGAGTCGTTGGCACTTACTAGCTCTGTGACCTTAAGCACACTTACTAACATCTCTGAGACTATCTGCTCTGCAGTAGCTATAAAGATTACCTGAGAGCCAGTACACAGATCCAATTCCATGCCTGATGCATAATTCAGTCTGTTCTCAAGACAGCAGCCAGAGTGATCTTGTTAACTTCATGTCACCCTTCTCTTCAAAACCCTTCTAGTCACCCGATTTACAATTTAAACCAGCTCCCCTTCCCTGTGCCACTTTTCTCTTCAGGACTTATGAATAGCACATTCCATCATTTATTTATTTATTTCTCCTGTTTATCATCTGCTTTTCTCTACTCAATGAAGACATAGATTTTTGTCTGCTTTGTCAACTGTTATGCCTCAAAAGGCCAGAAAAGGGCCTATCACGTAGTAGGTGCTTAAAGATTTGTTGAACAAATACATGAATACACGTTCAATAAAAAGTAGCTGCCAACACACCACCATCACTTAATCTCTTTGAACCTCAGCTTTTTAGTCTGTAAAGGAGGCACAGTAATAGTGCTTTACTTATCTCAAGATTATCGCTAAGAGCCTATCAATTACATGACAGTACCACTACGCAAATGCAAGGAATGGCATTCTCCCTATCTTAGCTTTCCTGATCACAGTTATATCTCCAACTTCTCACCTATTTTCAACCTGACAAATTTGTATTTCTTCTAATTCCCTGAGGGGTGTAGCTGTTTTCTTCTGCCAAATACACATGATGACAATAAATTCAACCCTCAGCCCAAATTTTCTCTCCTTTAGGATGCCTTCCCTAATACCAATTACGCAGTTTATTCACATCCCCTTATCATGAAGGGCTGACTGAAGATTTATCTAGTGGCTCGGATGCTATAAAACATAGCTTCCTAATACCACAGTAGTATTTTGTTCTTAAAAGAATTAAAGCACTCATGACTCTTTATGTAGTAAAACAAAACCAAACCAGGTTACTTTTAAACTGTAAGTCCTCACCTCTGAATCTGCAACCTCAAAAAAACAAAACAAAAAAACTCCAAAAACAACAAAAAAAAACCCAAACCCCCAGAACTATATAAAATCCCCTTTCTCCTCAAATCACTTCCGGACGGCAGGCAGGCAACATTTAAAAAACACCTTTTCTTTTTTTTCCAAATCCCTCCAGCCTTTCTAACTATGTTAAGTCCTCAGGGAAAGAACTTAGGACTGCTTTGAATATACAATATGTCTGGCAGTTTGCTATGAACTTCACTGGCTTCTGTGATCTCACACCTTAAATACACCTTAGGCAGGGTCCCTGTCTCTCAGGAGACTCATCACAGATCAGGGCAAAACAATACTACAGTACGATTCTCACCATTTCATCATTTAAAGAAATATGCTGTTTGTTTCAGATTCTTCAGAAAACATATTATGATAAAGCAGATAGGTACGATATTAACAATAGGTGAAGCTGGTTTTCACAAGCAAGGTTTCCATACTCCCTAGCCTTTTCCCAGAAACAACCACATCTGGCTGGTTATTTCTACAGGGTTGAACCAACCTCACGTGAATATCACCACCACAGATACTTCTAAACTCATAAGGAGGTCAACAATTCCTAATTCAACACTCATCAGAATCACTTGGAGGGCTTTCTTAAAAACCGAGACTGCTAGGCCCCACCCCCAGAATTTCCACTCAGTAGGTCTGAGTGGGGCTGAGAATCTGCATTTTTAACTAGTTTCCAGTGATGCTGATGCTTTGAGAACTACTGCATTAGGTAAGCAATCTGCATTTACCTAACAGCACATATTCTATAGGTTATTGTCAAAGAGTGTCTCCTGGGTTCTGTTAAAACCTGTCACACAAGCAAACCTTGCTTTTTTCTGAGCCGATCTTCACAATGTCTTGAAATATATTAAGAAGTCCTACATCATCAACCAGACCAAGAAAAAGCCTCATGTTCCTGGGTGAGACCTGGGCACTAATGTTCTTACCAAAATTCTATTTTAAACCAAACACATCACCTGGAATCAGGGCATTGCTATGCAAGTGGTATCAGCAAGAAGAAAGACTCTCCACATCAGCCACTTTTTAGTCAAGCACCACACACCGCATCATTTTGGAGACCATAATTAGGATTCCTAAGCAACAGATGTTTATTATCTGAATATTCCTTTTAGTAAGTATATAATTATTGCAGACATATAATTACATTCACCTTTAAATATACATATTGTGATACTGTTTAGAATTTTTAAAATAAATTGCAGCTAGTTCAACATGAAAAGCTTAAAATATTGGATGAAGCAGAGTTTACTATTCACTTTACTATCCCCATTTATTTACAGACTGGAAAGGATAACAAGATTTTACACCTCTTAAATTCCTGAACTACTTCTCAAAGAAAAAGCCATCCTGTGAAACATATTTCAAATACTTGGGTGACAAGCTTGGATGACTTAAAACATAGGCAGGTGTGTAGCTCCTGGGACACCACAGGCTTAGATTAGAACTTCTATAGCAAGACACAGAGAATATCTGGTTTAAGTAGTAGATTGAACTCATACACTAGCTTCCCCTTCCTCCTAAGATCATGGTGAGAAGAAATTTTAAAAAGAATAAGCTCGGGGCTTCCCTGGTGGCACAGTGGTTGAGAGTCCGCCTGCCGATGCAGGGGACGCGGGTTGGTGCCCTGGTCCGGGAGGATCCCGCATGCCATGGAGCGGCTGGGCCCATGAGCCATGGCCGCTGAGCCTGTGCATCCGGAGCCTGTGCTCCGCAACGGGAGAGGCCACAACAGTGAGAGGCCCGTGTACTGCAAAAAAAAAAAAAAAAGAATAAGCTCACAGAGCAAGGAGCAAGAGTCTTCAATGGATTTTGGAAGAAAGAAAGCAGATGAAAGTAAAGAGGCAACTAAAACTGAGTCGAGGAAGTTGTAGCCTAAAATACCATGAAGAAGGTAACAACAGATGGTTATGTCTCATCAGAAAAGATGGAAGACTCTGAGATGACCACCTTCAAAGTGCTGAAAGAAATACATGGTCAACCAAGAATTCTATAACCAGCTAAATTCTCCTTGAAAAATGAAGGAGAAATTAAGACACCTCCAGATTTAAAAACAAACAATCCAAAACCATAAAACAGATATGAGAGAATTTGTTGCTAGCAGACCTGCCCTATGAGAAATACTAAAGGAAATCCTTCAGGCCGAAATGAATGACATTATAGGGTAACTTGAATCCACACAAAGAAATAAAAAGCACCAGAAAAAGTTAACTAAATGGGTATTATGGAATAAATATAACTCTTTAAATATAACTCTTTTCTTGACCAGTTTTAAGATACTTGCATAAAGCAATAATTATAAAAATAGGTTGATAAGCATAAAGTGTATATAAAAGTATAATTTGATGACAGTAATAGTACAGAAGAGGGAGAAGGAAATGCAGATATACTGGAGGAAAGGTTTTGTATACTTCAATTAAACTAGTATTAATCTGAACGAGGCTGTTTTAAGAGCTAATTGTAATCCTAAGGTGAGTGCTAAGAAAATAACTGAAAATAAACAGAAAAGAAAAAAAATGAAATTGGAAAGGCATAATCAAAAATATCTAACACAACAGAAGGCAAGAATCAAGGAATAAAGGAACGCAAAAGCTGCAAGACATATAAAAACAAGAAAAGGGCAGGTGTAAATTCTAATTTATCAGTAATTACACTAAGTGTAAATGGATTACATACCCCAATCAAAAGTCAGAGATTGGCAGAATGGATTTAGAAAATGAGCCACCTAAAAATATATATATAAGACCTACATGAGGAAAACTACAAAACACTAATGAACAAAATCAAAGAAGAAATAAGTAAATGGAAAAATAGTCCATGTTCATGGACAGGAAGATTCAATATTGCCAAGATGTCAGTTCTCCCCAACTTGATCTATAGATTCAATGCAACCTCAGCCAAAAAAATCCCAACAAGTTATTTTACAGACATCAACAAACTGATTCTAAAGTTTATATGGAAAGGCAAAAGATGTAGGATAGCCAACACAATACTGAATGAGAAGAACAAAGCTGGAGTACTTATATTACCTGACTCCAAGACTTACAATAAAGCTAGCAGTAATCAAGACAATGTGGTACTGGCCAAAAGAACAGATCAATGGACCAAACAGAGAACCCAGCAATAGACCCACATAAATACAGTCACCTGATCTTTGACAAAGGAGCAAAGTTATACAGTCTCTTCAACAAATGGTGCTGGAACAACAGGACGTCCATAAGAAAAAAAACATTAATCTAGACATAGACCTTAGACTCATCACAAAAATTAACTCAAAATCAATGATAGGCCAAAATGTACAACACAAAACTATAAAACTTCTATAAGATAATATAGGAGAAAACCTTGGAAACAGTGATGCCTTTTGAGATACAACACCAAAAAAGACAAAATCCATAAAAGAAATGACTAATAAGCTGGACTTAATTAAAATTAAAAACTTCTGCTCTGTGAAAGACAAAGTCAAAAGAAAGAGAAGACAAACCACGGACTGGGAAAAAACATTTGCACAAGAGACATCTGGTAATGGACTGTTATGCAAAACATACAAACAACTCTTAAAATTCAACAATAAGAGAACAAACAACCTGAGTAAAAACTGAGCCAAAGACCTTAACAGAGATCTCACCAAAGAAAATACATGGCAAATAATCATATGAAAAGGAGCTCCACATCATATGTCATCAGAGAAATGCAAATTAATACAACAATGAGATACCATTACACACCTATTAGAATGGCTAAAACTTGGAACACTGATAACACCAAATGCTGGTGAGAATGTGGAGCAATAGGAACTCTGTACATTACTAGTGGAAATGTGAAATGGTACAGCCACTTTGAAAGAGTTTGGTGGTTTCTTACAAAACTAAACATACTCTTACGATATAATGCAGCAATTACGCTCCTTGGTATTTTCCCAAAGGAGTTGAAAACTATGTCCACACAAAAACCTGCACACAAATGTTTATAACAAATTTATAATACTTGGATGCATCAAGATGCCCTTCAATGAGTGAATGAATAAACAAGTTGCAGTACATCCAGATAATGGAATATTATTCAGCACTAAAAAGAAATGAGCTGTCAAACTATGAAAAGACATGAAGGAATCTTAAATGTATTATCACTAAGTGAAAGAAGTCAATATGAAAATGCTACATACTATATGATTCCAACTATATGACATTCTGGAAAAAGCAAAACTATGAAGACAAAAAGATCAGTTGTTGCTGGGGATGGGGGAGGCAAAGAGGTAAGAAGAGATGAATAGGCAGAGCAAGAGGATTTTTAGGGCAGTGAAAATACTCTGTATGATGTTCTAATGATGAGTATGTCATTATACATTTGTCCAAATCCAAAAAATGTACATCAAGAATGAACCCTAAGGGAAACTATGGCTGACTATGATGTATCAATGTAGGTTCATTGATTATAACAAATGTAGCATTTTGGTGAGTGATGCTGATAATGAGAGATGCATCTGTTGGGGCAGGGGATATATGGGAAATCTCTGTACCTTCCTTTCTCTGTACCTTCACAATTTTGTTATGAACTTAAAACTGATCTAAAAAAATTAGTCTTAAAAACATGGACCCAAACAACATAAAACAAAAAGGCATAAATTGGATTCCATTCAAAAAAATAAATCCAACTATATGCTATCTACAAAAGACAAGTTAGATTCAATAACACAAACAGGCTGAAAAATAAAAGATAGAAAAATATAGACCATGCAAGCAATAACCAAAATAGAACTGAGAAGGCTATACTAACATCACACAAAATTCTATAAGGCAAAAATTGTTCCTAGAAACAAAAGAAAGATATTTTACAATGAAAAGAGGATCGATTCATCAGGAAGATATAGTGACTATAAGTATACTTGCACTTAAAAAGAGAGCCCCAAAATACATGAAGTAAAACTGAAAACCTGAAGGGAGAAATAGACAATTCAACAAAAATAGTTGGAGACTTCAATACCTCTCTTATAAGAATGGGTTGAAAGCAAGGCAGAAGATCAACAAAAAAGAGCTAATTTATTGAAGAATACCATAAACTACCTTGTCGTAGCAGATATCTACAGAATACTCTAGATCCAAAAAGAACAGAATACACATTCTTCTCAAATGCACATGAAACATTCTCCGTGACAGATCATGTGCTAGGTGACAAAACCTCAAAAAACTAAAAAAGAATTAAATCATGCAAAGTATGTTCTTTGACCACAATGAAATTAAATTTGAAATCAATAACAAAAGAAAATGTGGAAAAATGACAAATATATAAAAGTTAAGCAACATATGCTTAAATAACCAATGGGTCAAAGAGGAAAACACAATGGAAAACATAAAGTACTTTGGGATGAATGAAAAAAACAAAAAAAAATCAAACCTTGTGATACACAGCTATGCTGATACACAGCAATGCTAAAGAGAAATTTATGGCTGCAAACGCTATATTAGAAAGAGAAAGAATTCAACTCAGTAACCTTCCACCTTAAGTAACTGGAAAAAAGAAGAGCAAGATGAACCCAAAGCAAGCAGGAGGTAGGAAATGCAAAAGATCAGAATGGAAAAAAAAGAGACAGAGAAAAGTCATGCAGAAAAATCAACAAAACCAAAAGTTGGTTCTTTAAAAAAATCAACAAAATTGACAGACTTTTAGCTAGACTTCCCCCCGCCCCGTACCACAAAAAAGAGAAGATTCAAATTATAATAATAAAGAGGGTATATTATAACCAGAAATAAAAAGGATTATAAGAGAATACTATGAAGAAAAGTATGCCAACAAATAGTTAAGAAAGATTTTAAAAGTTCCTAGAAAGACACAAACTACCAAGAATACCTTTGAGAAGAAACAAAATCTGGGAGAGTGATGTCAGCAGCACAGTGAAATGAGACACTCCCTTTCAATCTACAACCAGTAAAACATCCATAACTCAACTAGGTCCCCTCTACTCAACACAGTAGGATGCTGAAGAATACCACACACCTGTACACCAAAAGGTGGGTGGACTGTAACACACAGAGGCAGAACAGAGGGAACAATAGAGACAGTGCCTGCAATCCTAGTGCTCCAGCCACGACAGCTAAGTCCACAGCCCCAGAAAACCAGGTAGCAACAGAGGAGGTGGTATACGTGCCTCTGACCTCCCAGCATGAGTGGCACCCATGGCTACTGGTAACTGGGCAGCAGCAGTACTAGGGCCCAGGACCCCATCCCCCAAGTCACTGAGGCGCCCACGACTCTGGCCTACTGCCACAGTGCCCACAGTGGTGGAGCCTGTGAACCTTATAATACCAGACACAAGCAGAGGTGCCTGCATGAACCCAACTCCCCATCCCACCCTTGGTGGTGAAGCCTGTGATTCATGGAATTCTGGACGCAGCAGAAGAGCCCATCATCCCTGTGCCCCAGGAGGTGATGCCACTGAACCTGAAGGCACAAGAAGCGATAATGAGGGTATGGGGCAATACCTCTGACACTGGAAAACAAAAGAAAATCCTCTATTTTCTTACTTGTTGAGTTATTAGAACCCAGTGGGAAAGTATTTGCTACTTCAAATGCACCAGCAGAGGAACAACTCATCAGGCATCCTAAAGAACCACAGTAACACTGTATCACAAAAAGAAAATGACAATTCCCCAAAAACCAACCTAAAATTGTGGAGTATCATGATCTAACAGAGAATTCAAAATAGCTGTCATGAAGAAATTCCACAAGCTACAAGAAAACTCAGAAAGGCCCAAGTTCAATTAGCTCAGGAATAAAATTAATGAACAGAAAGAACACTTTACCAAAGAGACTGAGACTCTAAAAAAGAACCCAACAAACTCTGGAGCTGAAGAACTCAATACATGAAATAAAGAATGTACTAGAAAGCACTGGAAATAGAGCAAACCAGATATCACAAAAATGCAAAGAATTATAAGAGAATCTTATGAACAGCTACGTAGCAACAAATTGGACAACCTAGAAGAAACAGACAAATTCTTAGAATAATATAACCTTCCAAAACTGAATCATAAAGACAGAGGTTGAAACAGTAATATAAAAACCTCCCCCAAAACAAAAGTCCAGGACCAGAGAGCATCACAGGTGAATTCTATCAAACATTCAAAGAAGATTTAATATCTATCCTATCAAAGTCTTCAGAAAAATAAAGAAGAAGGAATGCTTTCTAACTCATTTCATAAAGCCAATGTCACTCTGATACCAAAACCAAATGAAGACAGCACACAAAAAAGAAAATTACAGCCAACATCTCTGATAAACACAGATGAAAAAATCCTCAACAAAATATTGGCAAACTATATATAACAGTATACTCAAAGGATCACACACCATGATCAAGTGGGATTTATGCCAGGGAGGCAAGGATGGTTCAATATCCTGAAACCAATCACAATGATACATCACATTAATAAAATGAAGCATAAAAACATAAGATCATCTGAATACATGCAGAAAAAGCATTTGACAAGATTCTAACACCCATTTGTGATAAAAACTCAATAAAGTGAGTATAGAACATACCTCAACATAATAAAGGCCATATATGACAAAAGCACAGCTAACATCACCCTCATTGGTGAAAAACTGAAAACTATCCCATTAAAATTAGGAATAAGGACTTCTCCAGTGGCGCAGTGGTTAAGAATCTGCCTGCCAATGCAGGGGACATGGGTTCGATCCCTGGTCCGGGAAGATCCCACATGCCACAGAGCAACTACACCCGTGCGCCACAACTACTGAGCCAGCGCTCTAGAGCCTGTGAGCCACAACTACTGAGCCCACATGCCACAACTACTGAGACTGCGCACCCTAGAGCCCATGCACCGCAACTACTGAGCCCACGTGCCACAACTACTGAGCCTGTGCACCGCCAACTACTGAAGCCCACGCACTCTAGGGACAGTGTGCCACAACTACTGAGCCCGTGTGCTGCAACTACTGAAGCCCGCATGCCTAGAGCCTGTGCTCCACAACAAGAAAAGCCACCACAATGAGACGCCTGCTCACTTGCAACGAAGAGTAGCCTCTGCTCGCCACAAATAGAGAAAGCCCATGCACAGCAACGAAGACCTAATGCAGCCAAAAAACAAATAAAAATTTTAAAAATTTTAAAAATTAAAATAAAATTAGGAATAAGACAAAGATGCCCACTCTTGCCACTCTTATTCAACATAGCATTGGATGTCCTAGGTAGAGCAATTAGATAAGAAAAAGAAATAAAAAACTGTTACTATTTGTGGATGGTATGATTATATATGTTAGAAACCCTAAAGACACCACCACTATTAGAAGTAATAAACAAACACAGCAAAGTTGCAGAATACAAAATCAACATACACAAATTTGTGGTGTTTTTAACACACTAACATTGAGCTAACAGGAAGAGAAATTAAGAAAATAACCCCACTTACAATCACAACAAAAAGAATAAAATATCTAGGAATAAATTTAACCAAGGAGGTGAAAGATCTGTACATTGAAAACTATAACACACTGTTGAAAAATACTGAAGAAGAGATAAATAAATGGAAATATACTCTGTGCTCACAGATTGGAAGAATTAACATTGCTCAAATGTCCTAAAGCAATCTCAGGTTTGAATAAATCCCTATCAAAAATTCCAAGGACATTTTTCACAGAAACAGAACAAAAACTTCTAAGACTTACATGGAACCACAAAAGACCCCTGAATAGCCAACATAATCCTGATGGAAAAAAAAAAAAAAACAAAGCTGGAGGTATCACACACCCCAATTTCAAATATTACAAAGCTATAGTAACAAAACAGCATGGTATTGGCAGAAAAAGTTACATAGATCTATAGAACAGAACTGAGAGCAAGAAATAAACCCACACATATATGGACAACTAATTTATGACAAAGGAGCAAAGAAAATACAATGGAGAAAGCCTAGTCTTTTCAACAAATGGTGATGGGAAAACTGGACAATCACATGCAAAAAAAGAAAAATGAAACTAGACCACTATCTCACATCATACACAAAAATCAACTCAAAGTAGATTAAAGACTTGAATGTAAGATCTGAAACCATAAAACTCCTGGAAGAAAACATAGGCTGTATGCACTGTGACACTGATCTTATTATCTTTCTAGATAATGTCTCCTCAGGCAAGAGAAACTAAAGCAAAAATAAACAGGACTCCATCAAACTAAAAAGCTTCTGCACAGCAAAGGAAAATGTCAACAGAACGAAAAGACAACCTACTGAATGGGAGAAGATATCTGTAAATCATATATCCAATAAGGGATTGATATCCAAAATACATAAAGAATTCATACGACATGACAACAAAAAAACCAAATGACCTTATTTAAAAGTGGGCAAAGGAGCTTCCAAAAGAAGACATACAGAATGCCAACAGGCACATGAAAAGATGTTAACAGCACTATTTATTAGAGAAATGCAAATCAAAACCACAATGAGATACTAACTCATGCTTGTTAAAATTAACAAGCTATTGTCAAAAAGGCAAGAAATAACAAGTTTTAGCAAGTATGTGAAGAAAAGGGAACACTCATACACTATTGGTGGGAATGTAAATTGGTGTAGCCACTAGGGAAAACAGTATGGAGATTCCTCAAAAAATTAATAGAACTACGATAAGGTCCAGCTATCCCTTGTTTGGGTATTTATCTAAAGAATACAAAAACACTCACTCCAAAAGATACACGGACCCCTGTGATCATTGTGGCATTATGTACAATAGCCATGATATGAATATAACCTAATTGCCCATCTTGTGATGAATGGAGAAAGAAGATGTAGATAGACAAATAGATAGATGTATATATACTAGAATACACACTACTCAGCCATAAAAAAAGAAAGAAATCTTGCCATTTCTTTCAACATGGATGGACCTTGAGAATATTATCCTAAGTGAAATATGTCAGATGAATAAAGACAAATATCATATAATTTCACTCATGTGGAATATAAAAAACGAATTTTAAAAAGTTGAGTAAACTAAACCAAACATAGATACAGTGAGCGTAGTGCTTACCAGAGAGGAAGGTGTGTTGTGGCAGGGGGGTGAAATGGGTAAAGGGGATCAACTATGTGGTGACAGATGGAAACTAAATTTTTGGTGAGCTGTAATGTATAGAGAAGCAGAAGTATATTATTGCACACATGAAGCTTATATAATGCTATAAGCCAATGTTACCTCAATAAAGAAGTAATTAAAACAAAGAAAAAAATAGAAAATCTGAATAGACCTATATCAAGTAAAGAAACTAATTATTCCAAAAACTTGCCACAAAAAAAGCACCAAGCCTAGATGGTTTTACTGGTGAGTTCTACCAAACATTAAAGAATTAACACCAATCTTTTTCAAGTTCCTCAAAAAACAGAAGAGGAGGAACATGTCACAATTCATTCTATGAGTACAGAATTACACTGATACTAAAATGAGAAAAACATCACAAGAAAATTATAGACCAGTATCTCTTATGAATATGGAGGAAAAAAATCCTCAAAATATATTAGCAACAAACCAAATGCAACAACATACAGAAAAGTATATACACCATGATAAAATGGAATTTATCTCAGGAACATGAGGTTGCTGTAACATTCAAAATCAATGAAATACCTCATATCAGTGGAATAAATGACAAAAACCACATGATCATCTCAACAGACACAAAAAGCATTTGACAAAAACCAACATCCTCTCAAGATAAAAACACTCAATAAACTAGCATTACAAGGGAATTTCCTCATACTGACAAAGGGCACCTATGAAAAACCCACAACATCATAAGTAATGGCGGAATACAAACAGCTTTCCCCTAAGATCCAGCACCAGACAGACATACACTCTTATCACTTCTGTTCAACACTGTAATGGGGGTTCCAGTCACAGCAATAATGCAAGATAAAGAAATAAAAGTCTTCCATATTGCAAAGGAAGAAATAAAAGAATTTCAATTTGCAGATGATGTGATGTTTAGAAGAGTTTAAGGAATCCACTAAAAAAAAAAAAAACACTGGGCTTCCCTGGTGGCGCAGTGGTTGGGAGTCTGCCTGCCAATGCAGGGGACACGGGTTCGTGCCCCGGTCTGGGAAGATCCCACATGCCGCAGGGCGGCAAGGCCCGTGAGCCATGGCCACTGAGCCTGCGCGTCCGGAGCCTGTGCTCCGCAATGGGAGAGGCCACAACAGTGAGAGGCCCGCGTATCGCAAAAAAAAAAAAACAAACAAACAAAAAAAACCAAAACTATTGGAACTAATAAGTTCAGCAAGTTGTCAGGATACAAGATTGATATACAAAAACAACTGTATTTCTGTAAGTTTAAACTAAACATAAATTCTACTTCTATAAGGTCTGTAAGAAAAAGATGCTCTTTTTCAAGCTGAGGCAGTTCCCCTCTATTCCTAACTTTCTGAGAGTTTTTAATGAGTCGGTGTTGATTTGTGTAAATGCTTTTTCTGCGTCGACTGATATAATTGTGTGACTTTTGTCTCTTTAACCTGTTAATATGGTCAGTTACACTGATTTTCAAATACTGAAGCATCCTTGCATCCTCTTTCAGCAGTGCTTTAGGCAGCTCACAAGTTTCTGATATGCTGAAATTTCATTCAGTTTAACATATTTCCCCCACTGAGAAAAGCAGGTCCACTCTTACCACTTTTACACAATACAGTATGGAGGTAAAATTATGTTTATTCAGAGATGACACATCAACTATGTAATCTGGTGCAATCCAGAAAAAACCTACTAGAAATAAGCCAACTTAACAAGGTTACATGATCAACATACAAAAATTAATCATATTTTTATATAAATCATAAATAATAAAATTAAAATTAGAAAGCAAATTTACAATAGCATCAAAAATAATGAAATATTTAGGGCTACATCTAACAAAAGATGTGAAAAGGTTGTATACTGAAAACTGTAAAACACTACTGAGAAAAAATAAACAGGACCTTAAAAAGGGGCAAGATCTCCTGTGTTAGTAGTTCAGAAGACTAAGATATCAATTCTCCCCATAATGACCTATAGATCCGTCACAATCTCAACCAAAATGTCATGAGGTTTTTTTGCAGAAATTGACAAGCCAATTACACAACTTATATGGAAATACAGTAGCCAAAACAACTTGAACAAGAAAAGTTTTCAGTCTAATACTTCCAACAGCAATAAAAACAGTGACGTAGTAGCATAAAGCCAGATAAATGGAGCAATGAAACAAGAAAAAAGAATGTCCAGAAATATACCCACACCTACTGGACAACTGATTTCTGACAAAGATATAAAGGCAGTGAAGTAGAAAAAAGTATGCTCTTTTCAACAAAGTGTGCTGAAACAACTGAATATCCCTATGCAAAAATAGGAACCTCTAATGACCTTTCATACCACAAACAAAAATTGACTCAAAATTGATAATATGCCCAAATTTGAGAACTGATAAACTTTATAAACATGAAGCAAAAACTGATAAAACTGAAAGGAGAAACAGACAAATTGCCTACAGTTAGCCCTCTATACCCACAGGTTCCCTATTCATGGATTCAACCAACCATGGATGGAAAATATTTGGAAAAAGAATTCCAGAAACCTCCAAAAAGCAAAACTTGAATTTGCTACATACCTGTAACTACTTACATAGATTTCAGCTTGTATTTACAACCATTTACATAGCATTTACACTGTATTAGGTATTATAAGTAATCTAAAGATGTTTTAAAGTATATGGTAGGATATGCATAGATTATACACAGAGACAACACCACTTTATATAAGGGACTTGAGCATCCATGGATTTTGGAATCTGGGGGCGGGGGGGGGTGGATACTGGAACCAATCCACTGTGGATAAGTGGGATGACTGTATTTACAATTGGAGGCTTCAACACCCTTTTCCAAGTAATTGATAGAACAGGTAGGCAGAAAATCAGTAAGAATATAGATGACCTGAACAGCACTATCAATCAACTTGATACAACTGATATTTATAGAACATTCCATCTAACAACAGGAGCACGCACAGAACATTCATCAACATTCTGGTACAAAAAACACAATTTAACAAATAGAACAGAAACCTTACAAAGTATATTCTCAAAGCATACCAAAATAAAACTAGAAATCAGTAACAGAAGATAGCTAGACAATTCAAAATATTTGGAAATCAATTTTTCATATACTTTTGGCTGCGTTGGGTCTTCGTTGCTGCACACGGGCTTTCTCTAGTAACAGGCGAGCAGGGGCTGCTCTTCATTGTGGTGCCTGGGCTTCTCATTGTGGTGGCTTCTCTTGTTGCAGAGCACTGGCTCAGAGCACTGGGCTCTAGAGTGCAGGCTCAGTAGTTGTGGCGCATGGGCTTAGCTCTTCTGCAGCATGTGGGATCTTCCTGGACCAGGGCTCGAACCCATGTCCCCAGCATTGGCAGGTGGATTCTTTTTTTTTTTTTTTTGCGGTATGCGGGCCTCTCACTGTTGTGGCCTCTCCCGTTGCGGAGTGCAGACTCCGGACGCGCAGGCTCAGCGGCCATGGCTCACGGCCCAGCCACTCCGCAGCATGTGGGATCCTCCCAGACTGGGGCACGAACCCGTGTCCCCTGCATCGGCAGGCGGATTCTTAACCACTGCACCACCAGGGAAGCCCCAAATATTTGGAAATTAAACAACATAGTTCTAAATTATATATGGGTTAAGAAGTCTCAAGATAAATTTGAAAATATTTTGAACAAAATAAAAATGAAAATACAATTTAACTTGCACAGCATGAATATATTTAATATCATTTAACCACTTAAAATGGTTAAGATGGTAAATTTTATGTTATGTATATTTTACTACAATTAAAAATAACTTTTAAAAATACATCAAAATTTATGGGATGCAGCTAACGTAGTGCTTAGAGAGAAATGTTTAGTATTATATATTTTAGAAAAGAAGAAAGTTCTAAAATCAATAACCTAAGCTTTCAACTTAGGAAACTAGATAAAGAAAAATGAATTAAGCCTAAAGTAAAAGGAATGAGATGATAAACCTCTAATCAAAGTAACCAAGAAAAAAAAGAGGAGACTACAAATTAACAATATCAGGAATAAAACAGGTATCATCACTACTAAAACCAAAGACATGAAAAGATAATAACGGAATACTACAAACAAAGTCTGTGCCCATACATCTGATAATCTGGATAAAATGAACCAGTCCTTGAAGGGCACAAACTACTGAAACTTACTTAAGGAAATATAGATAATATAAATAGTCCTATATCTAAAAAAGAAATTAAATTAGTAGAAAACCTTCACCCACACACACAAAAAAAAGGAACACAAGGCTTAGATGGTTTCACTGGTGAATTTTACTACGTATTTAAGGAAGAAATAATACCACATTTACAGTCTCTTCCAGAAAACATAGGAGATCACTTCCCTACTCATTTTATTAGGCCAGCATTAACCTATTCCCAAACTAAAATATACAGTTGACCCATGAACAGTGTTGGGGTTAGGGATGTTGACCCTCCACGCAGTTGAAAATCCGCTTGTATAACTTTACAATCAGCCCTTGGTATCCACAGTTCCACATCTGCAGAGTCAGCCAACCAGGGTTCGTTCAGTACTGTAGTATGTATTTATTGAAAAAAATCTGTGTATAAGTGGATCCACACAGTTCAAACCCATGTTGTTCAAGGGTCAACGGTATTACAAAAAAGAAAACTATAAAAGAGTATCTTTCATGAATTTAGATGTAAATATATTAGTCAACTGAATTCAGCAATATATAAAAAGGGTAATACATCATGATCACATTGGCGTTCATACCAAAATTGCAAGGTTGGTTTAACATATGTAAATTAATCAATGTAATTCATCATTTTAATACATTGAACAAGAAAAATAATGTGATCATATTAATACATGAGCAGAAACAGTTCAACATCCATTCATGATAAAAACTCTCAAAAAACTAAGAATAGAGGGGAACTTCACTAACCTAATAAAGATTATTTTTTAAAAACCACAGCTAACATCATCCTCAATGGCAAGATGTTAAGCTTTCCCCCTAAGATCAGGAACAAGGCAAGGATGTCCTTTCTCACCACTTCTAATTCAACCTCATACTAAAAGTCCTAGCTAGTGTATTCAAATAAAGAAATGAAAGGTATACAGACTAGAAAGGAAGAAATATGCAAAACTGCTTTAATCACAGACAACATAACTGTCTATGCAGAAAACCCCAAAGTATCTACCAAATAACTCCTGTACATAATAAATGAGTTTAGCAAGGTCAAAAGGTACATAGTCAATACACAAAAGTCCACTGCTTTTCTATATACCAGCAACGAATACTCAGAATTTGAATTTTTTAAAATAATACATTTATAATAACATCCCCCAAAATGAAGTCCTTAGGTGTAAATCTAACAAAATATGTACAGGATTTGAGTATAGAAAACTAGGAATCACTGATGAAAGAAAGAAAATCTAAATAAATAGAGGAGATATTTTGTGTTCTTGCCCTGGAAGACTCAACACAGTAAAGATGTCAATTCTCTGTGGCCTAATGAAATCCCTACTGAAATTCCAGCCAGGTTTTTTATAGACATACATAAGCATATTCTAAAATTTTATGAAAAGGTAAAGGTACTAGCATAACTAATTCAATTATGGGAAAGAAGAACAAAAGTTGAAGGATTTATATTACCCAATTTCAAGACTCACTGTTACAATAATGAACACAGGGTAAGAATAGACACATCAATCAGTGGGATAGAATAGAGAGTATGGAAACAGAACTACAAAAATACTGTCAATTTTTTGACAAAGGTGCAAAAGCAATTCAATGGAGAAAAAACAGTCTTTTCAACAAATGATGTTACACATTGAAAGTCCATATGCAACAAATTGAACCTCAGATCTTACACAAAAATTCACTTGAAATGGATCACAGACCTAAATGTAAAATGCAGAAACTATAAAATTTCTAGAAGAAAATGTAGGGGAACATCTGCATGACTTTGGGTTTGGCAATTAGTTTTTTTTTTTTTTTTTTTTTTTGTTTTTTTTTTTGCGGTATGCGGGCCTCTCACTGTTGTGGCCTCTCCCGTTGCGGAGCACAGGCTCCGGACGCGCAGGCCCAGCGGCCATGGCTCACGGGCCTAGCCGCTCCGCGGCATATGGGATCCTCCCAGACCGGGGCACGAACCCGTATCCCCTGCATCGGCAGGCGGACTCTCAACCACTGCGCCACCAGGGAGGCCCCTGGCAATTAGTTTTTAAGTACAATACCAAAAGCAAAATTCATAAAAGAAAAAATTTTAAGTTGGACTTAATTAAAATCAAAACCCTTTGCTTTGTGAAAGACACTGTTAGGAGAATGAAAAGACATACTGAGGGCTTCCCTGGTGGCACAGTGGTTAAGAATCCACCTGCCACATGGGTTCAAGCCCTTGTCCAGGAAGATCCCACATGCCATGGAGCAACTAAGCCCGTGTGCCACAACTACTGAGCCTGTGCTCTAGAGCCCACAAGCCACAACTACTGAGCCTGTGAGCCACAACTACTGAGCCCATGAGCCACAACTACTGAAGCCCACACGCCTAGAGCCCGTGCTCCGCAACAAGAGAAGCCACCACAACGAAGAGTAGCCTCTGCTCGCCACAACTAGAGAAAGCCTGCGTGCAACAAAGACCCAACATAGCCAAAAATAATAAATAAATAAGGAAAGAAAGAAAAGAAAGAAAAAAGAGAGAGAGAGAAGGACAGAGGAAGAAAGAGAAAGAAAGAAGAAAGAAAGGGAAGAAAGGGAAGGAAGGAAGGAAGGAAGAAAGAAAGGAAGAAAGGAAGGAAGGAAGAAAGGAAGGAAGAAAGGAAGGAAGGAAGAAAGAAAGAAAGAAAGGAAGGAAGAAAGAAAAAGAAAAGACATACTGGGAGAAAATATCTGCAAATCATATACTGACAAAGGACATGTTTCCAGCATATACAAAGAAACTTTTAAGGTTGAATAAGAAAACAACCAGGGCTTCCCTGGTGGCGCAGTGGTTGAGAGTCCGCCTGCCGATGCAGGGGACACGGGTTCGTGCCCCGATCCCGAAAGATCCCACATGCCGCGGAGCGGCTGGGCCCGCGAGCCATGGCCGCGGAGCCTGTGTGTCCGGAGCCTGTGCTCCGCAACGGGAGAGGCCACAGCAGTGAGAGGCCCGCGTACAGCTAAAAAAAAAAAAAAAAAAAAAAAAAAAAAAAAAAAGAAAACAACCAAAATTTTTTTAATGGGCAAAATGAGAGAGGGAAATGGTGAGGAGAGAGGGCAGGCAGGAGTGAGAGTGAGAGCAAGACTGACAGGAAGGATAGGTTTCAGGATAGAATATGATTACCACTCCCAAGAAGCCTACTGCTTTTTTTCTGTTTATATATTGGTAAATTATAAAATTATAGATATCCATATAGTGTATTTTTATTTAAGAAAAAAACTAAAAGGCCATCAGTGTGTATAAAAGTATGGTTACTGTAGTATTTTTCTTGTAGACAAGAAACTGGTATTAATTTGAATACTTTTGAGTAAGAAATGGTTGAGCAAATTATAGCACATATTTCTTATGGAATGAAAACCAGCTGGAACAAGTTAGATTTAAATGTACTGACCTGGAACACTGACTATAATACAGTGATAAGTTAAAAAATAAAAGCAAGTTGCAGAGTAATAATTTTAGTCTAGTTAGGTTTATATGTATAACATTTCAAAATTATAGAAAAAATGCATTTCTGTTACTAGAAGCATAGGGGAAAAACCTGCAGCATATGTGTCAATTTGTTAACACCAGTTATTTTAAAAGATTTAGGTTTGGAGCAAAAAGGGAGCATTTATCCTATTTTATTTCCTTTATACACTTCTGTATTGTCTGAACTTTGCTTTGAAATTAAAAATTAAACCTTGATATTCTATTTTTTAGTTCCTACTGAAATAAAAAAAAATGGGCAAAAGATCTATTCGTAGTTACCAACTGCCAATACCGGGAAACAACCAAGATGTTACAATCATGCTACGAACACCATTCTGTGATCAAACAGAAAGAGCCATTAATCTATGCAACAACATGGATAAATCATGGATAAATCCTAAATGCATTATGCCAAGTGAAAGAATCCAGTCTGAGAAGCCTACATCCTGTATGATTTCATTTATATGACTTTCTAGAAAAGACAGAAAACAGATCTGTTTTTGTAAGTGGTCTGGAAAGGGCAGAGGAGTGGCTAGGTAAAGCACCATTTTCTAGGGCCATTAAACTATTTTGTCTAGCACTACAGTAATGGATACATGATGTTATCCACTTGTCAAAATCCACGGAACTTTACAGCACAAGGAATCAACTTTAATGTAATATTTTAAAATGAAAATTAAAACAAAACTCAACTAAGAGGGTGGAGGGGGGGAACTCCAGCATGGAATGCAGACTATGACAAAAGAATTTAATTGTATTACAAATGCATGACATAACCCCACTGGAGGGGATGGGGGAGAAACGGATCTAAGTATCTTTGGAAATGACTGGAGACTGTAGGACAAAACAAAAGGAACTGTATATAATAAACACTATACTGTAGTTGGTAACGTTGTTTCTCAAGGAGGTACTGGTTAACAATTCTGATACTGCTGTACTTGTACACTGCGACTGATAAAATAAGTAAAAAGATGGGGAATGGCAGAAGCTAGATTTCTCACTGTTGGAATGGGAGTTTACAGATAAGTCAGGGGAAGAGGCTAAAATGAACCATGTAGTTCTGAACTAGAGTCTGAGACATCAGTGGGAACTCCTGTTTAGCTTAACTTAGGAACTGATGAGTAATAGTAGAAATAATACAGATGTGTATACATACACAGGTTAATATACACACATTTACTTTCTAACACTGACAGGGCCTAAAGGCAGTGACACCCCAGGTTCAATGATGAGCAGATTAGACCAATTCCTGGTTTCTAACACCATTCTACAATAAAAGGATCTGGGGATCCTTGTTGAAATGGCTGATTTTACATAAAAAAGAATGAAATAATGCCATTTGCAGCAACATGGATGAACCTAGAGATTATCATATTAAGTGAAGTTAAGTCAGAAAGAGAAAGACAAATACCACATGATATCACTTACATGTGCAATCTAAAATATGACACAAATGAACTTATTTACAAAACAGAAACAGACTCACAGACATAGTGAACAGACTTGTGGTTGCCAAGGGGAAGGGGAGTGCGGGAGGGATGGATTGGGAGTTTGGGATTAGCAGATGCAAACTATTATATATAGAATGGATAAACAGCAAGGTCCTACTGTACAGCACAGGGAACTATATTCAGTATCTTGTAATAAATCATAATGGAAAAGAAAACAATAAACAAAAACAAACAAAAAGAAATGGCTGATTTTAGGGGTGGAGCAAGGAATATACGAGATGATCCTGGAGCATCCTACAGGGCCAGAAAGTAGGAAAGTGCTCAAAACACAAACTGCTGGGATTATGCCAAAGTTCTTTCAGCCAACTGAAAGAACGCCCAATGGCAAATGCTGGAACAATTTGAGCAACAAAATAAATAATACGGTTTTCAGTGATAATTTTCTGGTAAGAGAAAACTTTGACATCCGCAATAATAATAAAATTAGGTCACCTTTGATATTTTTCCAACTTTCAATCATGTAAAATTGTCTTTGTGCAACTATTTTTTTTTCAAAGTCGGAAGACAGAACATACAAGGAACATAACTGAAAAAAGACAGATAAACTGGAATATGTTTAGAGGGGAAGAGGCCAGGATAGTTAGGGGCTCACATGAACAACAGTCCAATTCAATATAATAAATATTTGAGCTGCTACTAGATGCCAAGAACTATGAGAGTAATGGGGAATACAAGGATAAATAAATAGGCCCTGACCTTTAAAAACATAATTGTCTGGTAGAAAGGATGAAAACATATACTCAGGGAGTAATGAAGTGTGGAAAAGGAGTCAGAGTTGTTCACTATGACCTGAGGGGATAGGCTTAGGAATGAAGGGTGGATACTGTACCAGGCTCCCTTGGTCTCAATGTCTAGCACAAAGTGAATGATTGCTATATGTTAAAATCTCTTCCCCAAATGCCCATACGACAAGATTCACTCTGCTGAAACTGATAAATTTCACCGCTTATGTGACAAAAGGATATTACTTCTAGTCTATATTGTTAGAGTCACCTAGAAAAGTTAGTTTAAAAACTGTATAAAATTTAAGTCCAAAATTTAATATAAAGAAAAATAGTTCAATTTTATTTCCATCTTCACCAATGTGAGGAATTTTGAAGTTTGATTTGTCCATCTAGGAGATCTACCACTGATCCAAGTAATAATCAATTAGACAACGAGACTTTGAAAGGTACAAGCTAAAAGCATAATTATTCTACAATATTTTTACAGCAATTTAGACCATTAATGGCATTCACGCTTTAAAAATACACAAATAATTAGAACTGTGTTTCCCTGTTTTGAAATATCTAATCATTTGCATAAGATAGAAGAGAAGAAAATTATCTAAATGAGAATACTTTTCCCATGTGCACCAGGAACCACACACAAATAGTCACAGAGAGAAGAAAACCTCCCCTGTGGTCCTGTTTATCATCATTGTTTTCAATGAGCTTTTGCTCAAAGGAAAGAAATCACTGAACTAGAGTCAGTTGATTCTTTACAGCCTTTTACTGACAAAATTAGGCAGGCTAAATTAGATGCATGCATGGTAGGACCTGTGCAAAACAGACTTATAGAATGGAGGAAATGTGGAGATTACAGGGGCTGAGAAAATGAACTCAGCTATGGGGAAGAAAGGAAGACATAGCAGTCCAATAATAGCATTCACCAGGACATGATAAAGTAAGCTTGTTCAGATAAGCCACCAATATAAAGTACAGAAACATAAGAAGTGTTCAAGAAATGACAGCAATGATGACAGTGAATATTATAAAGCATCCACGTCAGGATGATCAACACCTGGGAAGAACCTAGCCTGCAGGAGAATTCAGATGGAGGAGCTGGGAAAGACAGGGGCTAGCATTAGCTGCAGTACATTATATCAGGGACATATTAAAATATTAAAAATTGATTTAAAGTGGTAAAACACTTCTATTAAGGAAGTCAAATACAAAAACTGTACACATACTTTGTAAAAATAAATAGGCAGAGAAAAAGGACTTGAAAGAAACTGACCAAAGATGGGAGTGTGACTGTTTTTATCCTTTACACATTTCTATATTTTCCATTATTACTTATAGTATTTCTTATTTTGTTATCACTCAGATTATTAAAACAAACTTAAAAAGTTAGTATGCTCACGCTTTGCCCTAGAGACACATGATGGGCCAGATATCTATAGATGCGCAAGGGAAGTTGAAATCTGTTATGGTTTATAAAAAGGGTGGATAAAAGATTTCAACCTTGGAATAGGAATAAGCCCATCCATTCACAAAACGGGTTCAAAAGAGATAATGTATACATATTCAATTCAAATAGAGTTAAAGCACTCACCACGGGAGAGCTGTCATTTGATATGACCATTATGAATAGAATTCACTATAGATTAGGAAAGAGAAAGGCACATTAGATTAGTAAACTAATGGAATATTAACAGTGGTGGGATGCTAAGTGTTTTTTTCTGTTTGGCCTATTGGCATTTTCTAAATTTTTAAACATTTAAATTTTTAAATGTTCTCCTTTTACAGAAATAAATGTCTTCAAAAGATTCTATAGTTGCACTGGTTACAATTATGTACACTTTTGGGTATTTACTTTCATGCTACAATTTAAAACCCATTCCTACCATTGTTTTTAATATCCAATATAAACTTCATCTGTGGCTTGAGTCATTTATATATAATTTCTCATAGAGTATAAAGACATTGAGAATGAAAACAAAAATATTGTATATTTCAAAACAGGGATATTTAATAGTCAAATATATTTGCACATTAGCAACAGATATAACAAAATTGCTAGAAAGTTTGAAGTAATACACAAAAGGCAAAATGGAATTTAAAAACTGGGCCATTTTCTTTGGAACACAAAAATTTTAAATTTGAATGTCTATTACTCAACCCTAAACATATATTTATTCAGATATCTCCCCTTCCCCTACAATTCTGAGCAAGAATTCCAGCATATGATTTTTATTTTCCCACATTATTCCAAACCCTCCCAACTCCACTCTTGATGGGAAGTTGAAATCTGTTATGGCTTATAAAAAGGGTGGATAAAAGATTTCGACCTTAGAATAGGAATAAGCCCATCCACTCACAAACCAGGTTCTCTAGCAAATAAAGTAAAAAATAAAAATTCTGAAGGATTGGCTGAAAAGGTTTGAAAAGATGAGATCTTAAGTGTCAGTATGTAACTGACTAGATAAACCTTCCTTCAGAGATTCCCCCAACAGAACCCTCCTGGGGGTGGGAGAATGGGCAGTGGGGAGTAAGGGGGACAGAATTAAGGATGGAAAGGAGCAGAGAAGTGGATTTTGTTGGTAGACTGGGTTTCTGAATTTATCCTGCGGAATAATTTAATAAATAGATTCTTGTAGTCCCTATTCTAGCAATAAAACATCTGCTTACAAAGAACGGGAATCGTGAATAAAAAAGCATATTTATTTGCCATGTAATACTAGATTAAAAAATACAAGCTGTAAAATAGAATGCAGAGTATGATCTCATTTTTATCAAAGAAATACATAAATAAAATAGGTACACAGAGAAAGACAAGAATATATATCAAAATATTAACAGGGTGTATTTTATTTCATTTTCTGATTATTAATATTTTCTAAGTTTGATACTGAATATATATTACCTTTATACCTTTATTTTCTTCCTAGAAAACATTATTTTTAAATAATGTTTTATATATTATATGAAAACTTCTTGGGAAACAGTATTGTGAATAGAATAAAATAAAAACACAGTCACAGAGAGTAGCATGGACATATATACACTACCAAATGTAAAACAGATAGCTAGTGGGAAGCTGCTGCATAGCACAGGGAGATCAGCTTGATGTTTTGTGACCACCTGAGGGGTGAGATAGGGAGGGTGGGAGGGAGGCTCAAGAGGGAGGGGATATGGGGATATATGTATACATACAGCTGATTCACTCTGTTGTACAGCAGAAACTTAAAACAACATTGTAAAGCAATTATACTCAATAAAGATGTAAAAAAAAATCCAGTCACAACACTAAATTAAACTACTGGGCTATTTAATTCCTAGAACAGAAGATTTTTTAAAATGGAGAAAATATAAATTCTCTAGAACATTTTCCACCTAGAGCTGAATTAGTCTTTATAAAGCTATAAAAGTAACATAATCAAGACTGACTTTGCAAAGGCATGTTTCTAAATGAGAAAATGTTTCCATGAGTAGCTAAGATCACATGGCCCTTCTTAAACATACAGAAATGTGCCACTGAATCCATAATAACAGATCCATTTAAATTACTATAATGTCTAGCACATAGCAAGTATTCAAAATTTTTTGATGAAATAAAGTCTTGAGTTCATTTATGCAGCCAGACAACCTTCCTTTTAAAGGGGAGAGTGCCACAAATTATTAGATCAAGTGTGCAGAAGAAATGGTGCTGCTTGAACTGTAGTGAACAGAAATGACTGAGATCAAAAAGGTATGTCTTTGTTTCCCTCAAGTACTATTTGTGGGCTTTCTCCAAACCATTCTCCACCTGCAATGGTCAACTCCTTGTGCTATAAACACAGCAGCATCCAGACAGAAAAGTATGATCCAAAGACTGATACTTATTCACACCCAAGAGAAAGAGCAAAGAGAGGAAGTATTCTTTCACAGCTGCTAGAATGAGGCTGGGTGATGGTCTTGAGGTAGAACCTACTACTCAAAAAGTTATGGATTAAAATCATAAAGGTTTATTACCCAAGAGAACAAACGTTAGGTTTTAAACCAAGACAAAAAAAGCATGTCCAAATATTTAACTACATAGCCCAGAAAACATGATCAATAACAAACTGAGAAAATGCTAAAGCAGAATCCCTATTAATATTTTTAAGTTATTTTTTTCAGGCAAGTGTATGTAGATAGGGAGTTTCAAATTTTCATCATTTTAACTAGCCACTTGCAAAATTCAGTTTTTTTAAAAAATCCAATTTGCCCAATTTACTGTAATCAGATTGATCACTGCTTGATCAACTAGGAAAATAAAGATATGTAACTTCTAAATTATATCTAAAATTACTGGACTTATACCTAAAGTTTCTTAGACACCTGTTTTATAATGGTCAGTCCATACTCACTGTGTGTGTTAAAGTTCCCATGGGCTTAAGAATCAAAACATTTTACAGAAACCATAGAGGAAGATGTTTTTTGGACACAATTTTCTACCAAGCTAGGTACCCATATTAATTTCTATTAAAGGGAATAATTTCCAAGAAAAATATTATAACTTCTTTAAAGTCAAGGTAAAGAACTATCAACATTGACAGTTCTATGGGACCAATGTAAATCACATCTCTTGCATCAGTTGTAAAAAGTACAGTATTTCAGATCTTGGTAATCTTTAACTGTGATCATTTATTTTCCCTAAGTTCTCCATTTTCTGACACACAATCTACATTCACAATCTTAACTGAGACTTTTTAGAGAATTTTCTAACCAATATTTGTTACAAATTAAACTCAGTGAGGAACACAGTTCCTTATCATGTTAACACTGAGACACTTTATAGTCTTATTGTCCTGGCATTTATCACAATCTGTAATTACCTTGTTTTATTCATTTATTGTCCTTTTCTTATATAAGTTTTGTAAGATAAGGGACGTTGTTTGTCTTCTTCACTGGCATATCCCCTACATTTAGATGCCTGGCACTAATAAGTGTTCATAAATGTTTACCGAATTAACAAATGGATGATTTTGGTCATAGCAAAATGTGATAAAGAGCTAGACAGTCTATGCCCTTAGGTTTCTCAAAGAAAAATTTTAAAGGTGGTTCACTATTATTTTTATGGATTTTGTTTATGCCACACATAGAAGATCCTCAAAAAAAACCTCTGCATCTCTTTTGGAAATGAAAATGACCTCAAATATTATACAGCAGGATTGGAACTCACAAATTTGCTCTAAAAAGAGTGAAGGAGAAAGAGAACTAATAGTAGAAAAAGAGTTGTGCTTAGTACTCTGGTGGCTTTATAAATGCTGTCTCAGATAAAACCCTGGTGGCACTGTCCCCATCTTTAAGATGAGCAAAGTGAGAAAAAGAGAGGAAGTCAATGGTCCAAGGTTAAAGTGTTGGAATTGGGATTGGAACATGAAGTTTTCCTTAAACCAAAACCCACTTCATTTTCTCTATCCCATACTGCCTCCACAAGAGCCAGAAAACTAAAACCTTTTCAGCAACAAAGTGCATTAAATGATAGTTAATAATTGCAAAGAAGTGTTTGATTATTCAACTTACATTTTTTAGAACAGGAAATATATAAGCAAATTAAGTAATTAAACATATTTTGGTGAGGGTGAAGTGATATGGGAAAGAACAGATAAAGTTACTAGAGAAGAAATATTTCAGTGTATACATTTTCATTCCCACTATACCATTTATTTTAGAGCTAAAGAAAAACCTTCAGATTTTGAGGAATTTGGAAGAAGAATGAGACATGCTTTCAAGAGAACTGTGATTTAAAGTTTATCTTCAGCATAATTTTCTGATTTCCAATAGGAATTGTGAAGTTCAAGCCTGTCTCTTGGAAGAATTTTCTAAATTTTGTGACCTTGAACAATCTATGATTATTCAATGATTAACAAGAGGGAGATCATTAATTAACAGTAGGACAATACAACGGAACATGAACATTGTTAGACTGGTAGCATTATGAGTGAACTGTGGCTTTTAAACTTTTTTTCATGGTGTTTTAAAGTTTAATATTAACTTTAAAAGAAATGTCTTGAGCCTGGTTTTTCAGGAGGGTCAGAATAGCAGTGAAGGAAGCTCTACAAAAAAAAGGAAGGAAGCAAGGGAGGGAGGAAGGAAGGCAGGGAGAGAGGGAGGGAGGTAAGGAAGGAAGGGAGGGAGGAGGAAAGAAAGAAGAAAGGAAGGAAGGGAAGGAAGGAAGGAAGGAAGGAAGGGAGGGAGGGAGGGAGGGGGGAGGAAGGGAGAGAAAGAAAGAAAAGCAAAATTGTCAGCACTTTCTCAAACAGAGCTGTGCAAGGTGCTACCTCATAAACTTTGGCTTCTCCCAACAAAGGACTTCCTCCCGAAGCTTGGTTGGTCACCTATCTGGAGAGGAGATGGAATCTCTGCTCTGGAAGGGGAATTTTGAATCCCTAGGGTACAATCCCATGAGGACATGGGGACTGGGTGGGAAATTAGACTTGAGTAGTTGTTCTCCAAATGGTCCCTGGATCACCAAAATGGAATCACCTAGTAAAGTTACTGAAATGCAGATTCCCGGTCCCAGTCCCAGATACTGAATTCACATTTCTGGAGTGGGGTGGGGGGGGGTGCTGGGAATCTTCATTTTTAAAAAGTCACAAAGCAGAATTCTTGGTTGGGACATAACTGGACCACAGGCTGAGAGGCAACATGATGAGTAGGCAGGTTTGGAGCCATAGAGACTTGGGTTTAAATCCCAGTTCTTCCATTTGACAGCTCTGACTTCAGCACATCACCCAAACCCTTTGACCCTCAATTTTCTCATTATAGAAAGTGGAATGACAGTTTGTTTTGGAGACCAAGTAAAATTATGTGTGTGTACGTGTATGGGGTCACAAAACTTTTCTAATAGTTAGATGACCTCTCAGGTTCTTCCAACTCTGTCTAATCCTTTAATATATACAAGTATCACAGGAACGTCTGTTTACCTCTTCCCTTAAAGAAGTGTTTCTCACCTTTTTCGCATTTCCCCACTCTCTCCCCCAGGAGCCTTTCTAGGCATTTTCTCTTCTAATCCCCCAGCCCCTATTAACATTTTAACGCCACATGTACATCTGCTTATATTCTGTGGCCCTTTGCAAAGCCACACGCCATTGTATTTTCTAAGACCTTTCTGACCCCCAGGTATATGAGCACTATTACCCATGTTGAGAATGCCCATCCCAGAGAGACGTGACTTGGTCAAGGTCACATCACAAATCAGGAAGAGAATCTGGTCTACATAGGTCACAAACTGATGGTCTGGAATCGGCCCGTCAACAACTTGTTTGGTTCCCCCCGTGTTTACTTATTTACTTTTAATTAGTTACTAACATTTAAAAATCAGGAGCCTCTACAGGAGAATGGCGACATTCAGCTTCTCGAGATCCAGGTCGGGTCCTGGGTGGGGGCTGAGGGCGGCCCCTCGCGCCCCGGCCCTGCAGCCCCGAGACCCAGGCCGGTCCCCCTCACTGAGGTGCCCTCTAGCACTCACCACGTGCTGATCCAGACGTTTAGGACGGTGTTGGAGTCGCAGGCGCAGCTACGTTAGCTGCAAGTCGCGCACCTCTTCCCCGACTCCTCATCCAGAGTCCTAGCATCGGCGGGCGGGTCAGCTTTGCAGCTTCCCCCGCCGGCCCCGCCCCACTCACTCCCCTCCCGCCGGCCCCAGCCTCAACCGAACCCCACAGGCCGCGCTTCGCCGGGGTGTCCCAGAGGCCCCGCCGCCCCCTGCAGCAGGATAGGCAACACCACCGCGCCTCACGGCCTTGCTCTACCAGGCCGCCCGCCTAGCAAACCGCTCACCGCCACCGGGCGTTCGGGGCTGAGGCAACTCTGCCTCTGCGGTCCCCGGTCCGCCCCCTCCTCCTCGTACCGCACCAATCGCCGCCGCGCGCTGCCGCACGTGACGCCCTCTGGCGAATGGCAGCTCGACACAGCCCATGACGCGACTGGAAGCTCCGGGCGCTTTCAAAGCGGGCGGCGGGCTGAGGGCGCGGCGTACCTCTACCTGGCTGCAGGGCCGCGAGAGGTGGAGTGATAACGTGGGTGGTCTTGGGCTCGGTTCTGCACGGCTGCGGGTAGCCGAAGTCCGGCTCTGACTCCCGCTGCTCTCCCCGGAGGACGGCGGAGTTCGGTGGGAGAAGGAAGGGAAAGGAGTTCGGACGAGGGCTGACAGAGTATGGGGCTTGGCCAGCCTCTCCGCCCTGGACCTGGAGTCTGTTACCCGCCTTTTCTCCGTCTATTGTCATCCTGGTCCAGCCCCAGTCTTACTGGCCACCTGGCCTCCAGCTAGTCCTAGGATGTTCCCAAGGACACTGCAAGGGATGGGAATACTGGGATTAGAACAAAGCCCAGCAGTCAGTCTCACACTAGCTGTTAACAGATGGACTGATGGGTTCGCCTGCATCCCCAAATTCCAACATCTTAAACACATATGGCTTTTTTTCCCTCTCTCAGAAAGTGTTAAGTAGGTACCCCAGGGATCCAAACTCTGCACTATACTTACTGCTTGGCTTCTATCCCCAAATTTGGGCCAAAATTGTTGTTGGAGCTCCAGACATCACGTTTTTTATTTTATTTTACTTTATTTTGTATTAAACTGTAGTCATTGTATTCTTCACCACTACTCTTTGCAGAAAAAGAAAAAAAAAGCCAGTTTCATTTAAGAAAGTCGTGGATGAAACAGTAACAATTATTAACTATACTAAAATTTGACCCTTGAAATATACATATCCTTGACATTCTATGATGATTGCCTAGAAAGGCATTTGGTCTATTAGGTTGAATGATATATGACATTGCCGTTTGTTCTAATCAAATACTGTTTGAGTTGTGAGCTTGTAATAGAGCGGGGCAACGTGCAGCCATTAGCACTCGGCCAGTTGCTGGGCGCCGTTATTGCGCAGCCTCGGGGGAGCTGGGGGTCCCAGGGAACAGGCTGGGGGCTGTGTCCTGCAGGACTCTAGAGCCCTCTCCAAGGCCGCCCACTGGCTGCACCTAGGCCTTGAGGCAGCGGCGAACCTCTCCCCATCCCCGCCTCTATGGCCCCGTCTGCAACCTCTGCATCTTCAGTCTGTCTGGGTCGCGGTCTGCAGGGCCTGGCCCCTGCCATATGAGCAGCCTAAGGGACAGTTGGGACCTGGGCGCCAGGCTTCCTCAGTGATGACAGCTGGGTAGGGTCTGGGGACCTGGCCCTGAGGGAGCTGCCTCTTCAGCCAGGCCTGGGCACTGGCGGGAGGACCCAGACTGGGTGCTGGACAAACGCTCTGGGGCCGGGTAACCGGCCCCTGCAGGCACCCCCTCCTCTTAGCCAGGACCTGGACTTCGGAAGGTGAAAGTTTTGCCTAGGGACCTTGCCCTTTTTTTGTCAGAAGAGAGACTAACTTTTGTTTGGTGGAGATTTACAGAAACGTAGTTACCTGACCATGACTTGACCTCAAGAACAAAGGATCTAACACCAAGAAGTTTGCAACAACTAATCATGTCCCTCCCCCACCTTTCCTGTAAAAGGGCTTTGCTAAAAACTTTCGGGGAGTTTGGGGCTTTTAAGGTGTGAGCCACCCATTTCCTTGCATGACCTTCCAATAAACCTTTCTCTGTTCCAAACTGTGACGTTTTGGTATTGTTTGGCCTCACTGTGCATCAGACAAATGGGAAAAAGACAAGAGAATAGACAGTTTGAACACATCATGGTGCTGTGGGTGGTATGGGAACACGTGAGAAGGGCATCCAACCTGGAGGGGAGGCGAGGGAGTTGTCAGAGAAGAACTTCTAAAGAGCTGATAACTAAAAAAATAAAAATACAAAATAAAGAGCTAATGACTGAACAGGGTCTTGAAAATTGAACTGGAGACCACCAGCTAAGTGTAGGGAATGGTAGTACAAATGTATGTAGATGGCAAAGAGTGTGAGTTATATGTGACTACTGGGTATGAAGAAAGAGGGGATAGGAGAGCATACTGAAGAGTTAGGCAGTGCCTTATTATGATGGATCATGTATGCATGCCAAGGAGTTTGTAACCTATGGCCACTAGAATCCATTCCCTCCTTGCTTTGGGGGGAGTTACATTCTTAATTTACACACCTTCTGCTTCCCCAGCCAATGGATGGGCAGTTGACTGAAGCAAAGCCAATCAGATCATCTACCAAGAGTAAGAGGGAAAGTTGTGGGATGGGGAGTTGAGTGTTTACACATCCCCACTAGAGAGGGGGTGAGGGGGTTGCTCTTGGATCCATGAAAAGATTCCAAGATTGGATGGAGAGCACAACTGATCATAGAGGTTATATGTATGATATTTTCTTTAGCAAACCCAATAACCTAGAGTCTCATTACTTCATTTTCACATCTCACAACTGGATATAAATACTGTATTTTATATGTGTAAATGAATCAACAGACAGAAGATTAATCTCCAAAATATACAAACAGCTCATGGAGCTCAATATCAAAAAAACAATAACACAATTAAAAAATGGGCAGAAGACCTAAATAGACATTTCACCAAAGAAGACATACAGACGGGCAGGAGGCATATGAAGAGATGCTCAACATACAAATTATTAGAGAAATGCAAATCAAAGTTACAATGAGGTATAACCACACACCGGTCAGAATGGCCATCATCAGAAAATCTACAAACAATAAATGCTGGAGAGGGTGTGGAGAGAAAGGAAACCCTTTGCATTGTTGGTGAGAATGTAAATTGATACAGCCACTGTGGAGAACAGTATGGAGGTTCCTTAAAAAGCTAAAAATAGAACTACCATATGACCCAGCAATCCCACTACGGGGCATATACCCTAAGAAAACCATAATTCAAAAGGACGCATGTACCCCAATGTTCATTGCAGCACTATTTACAACAGCCAGGACATGGAAACAACCTAAACGTCCAACGTCAGATAAATGGATAAAGAAGCTGTGGTACATATATACAATGGAATATTTCTCAGCCATAAAAAGGAACAAAATTGGGTCATTTGTAGAGATGTGGATGGACCTAGAGTCTGTCATACAGAGTGAAGTAAGCCAGAAAGGGAAAAACAAATATCGTATATTAACGCACATATGTGGACTCTAGAAAAATGGTACAGATGAACCTATTTGCAGGGCAGGAATACAGACATAGACATAGAGAATGGACATGTGGACACAGAGGGGGAAGGGGAGGGTGGGAGGAACTGAGAGATCAGGATTGACATATATACACTACCATGTGTGAAATAGATAGCTAGCGGGAACATGCTATAAAGTGCATGAAGCTCAGCTCGGTGCTCTGGGACAACCTAGATGTGTGGGATAGGGGGCTGATGGGAGGGAGGTCCAAGAGGGAGGGGAATATAAGTATACATATAGCTGATTCACTTCATTGTACAGCAGAATCCAACACAACAATGTAAAGCAGTTATACTCCAATAAAAAAATACTGTATTTTAGTTACTGAAAAGATATACTTATATATATACATGTATGTATATACATTGTGATCATACTCTCTAACCAAAAATTAAATACTTCATATTTAATCAGCACTGTTATGGAAAATCTGGACTATGTGGAAATCATTTCACTATGGTAACTTGTGTGGGGTGTTCCACACAAAATTTTTTTCAGTAATGTGTGCAAAAACCCTACCCAATTTTACTCTCATTCCATGTTCACCTAACAACCTTCCTGGAGTTTCAACTCAATAATAACAAGGTTCCCCGGTGGAAAAATGATTACTCTGGCATTATACATGAATTCTTTAGATTTCAAAATTTCTAAGAGCTTACAACCATTGCATCCTCTTGACCGAAACGAGACAGAACTGACTGCCTAGGAAAACTTCTACTTTCAAGACCTCTACCAGTATTATGATTTCAAGACACAGCCAGTAGCTGTGATCCAGAGATAGGAAGCCAGAATTAATAGTAAGTGCTGCTCTTGAAGCTGCTGGAATAACCTCTAGTCTCCTAGGATAGAGAAGGGATACTGGTGAACTGGACAGAAAAACCTTAACATATCCAAGACTTTGCTTCCTAGTAGAAAGAACTGAAGTTGGAGGCAGAGAACCTATGTCTCACTTCCACCTCCAAATCTCAAAATCCTAATTTACACAAGAACATAGTTTCAAGAGAATGTGTGAAGTATAGTTATCACATCTCCAGCCAAAAGGCATATTGAATGGAAATAGTGAATACCAATTCACATTATCTACCATGTAGAGATGTCATTAAATTGCCTGTTCAAGGAGGGATAATCAGATCTTACTTTTGTCCTCCATCCTCCCCAGGGATACTCTGATGTGTATGAGGAAGCTAGACTGGAGTGGTGCACTTCATTTTTGATCTCTTGAAAGCAAAGGTGCATGATTTTTTAAAAATGAAAGAATGTTACTACATATAAACCCTAATTTTAAGCAGTATTACATCTCTCACCAAATAATACTGGCTTTCATCAAAATACTGATGAAGGAAGAAAAAATGATTGGAGATTTAGAATTAAATTTATTCCTGTGAGTCTGAGTCATTTTATCTTAGTGAATAAAGTTGTGAATTTTAAAGCAGAAGGTTTTTTAATGGTAAAAGTCAAATAGAATTCATATGCTAACATATAAGTTCTCCCCTTTCACTGCCACCCTAGAGTAAAATTTTCATTGTCCTCATGATAAAGAGCAAGAGTGTTGAGAAAAGACAACTTTGTGGGAGGTGTGGAATAAAACCAGAGTTTTGATCTTAAGTTCCTGGAGGACCACTAGTTAGAGCCACTTGCAAGCAAACTCTTTTTTTCTTTTTTTTTTTTTTTACATCTTTATTGGAGTATAACTGCTTTACAATGGTGTGTTACTTTCTGCTTTATAACAAAGTGAATCAGTTATACATATACATATGTTCCCATATCTCTTCCCTCTTGCATCTCTCTCCCTCCCACCCTCCCTATCCCACCCCTCTGGTGGTCACAAAGCACTGAGCTGATCTCTCTGTGCTATGCGGCTGCTTCCCACTAGCTATCTATTTTACGTTTGGTAGTGTATATACGTCCATGCGACTCTCTCACTTTGTCACAGCTTACCCTTCCCCCTCCCCATATCCTCAAGTCCATTCTGTAGTAGGTCTGTGTCTTTATTCCCGTCTTACCCCTAGGCTCTTCATGACATTTTTTTTCTTAGATTCCATATATATGTGTTAGCATATGGTATTTGTTTTTCTCCTTCTGACTTACTTCACTCTGTCTGACAAACTATAGGTCCATCCACCTCACTACAAATAACTCAATTTCATTTCTTTTTATGACTGAGTAATATTCCATTGTATATATGGGCCACATCTTCTTTATCCATTCATCCATTGATGGACACTTAGGTTGCTTCCATCTCCTGGCTATTGTAAATAGAGCTGCAATGAACATTTTGGTACATGACTCTTTTTGAATTATGGTTTTCTCAGGGTATATGCCCAGTAGTGGGATTGCTGGGTCATATGGTAGCTCTATTTGTAGTTTTTTAAGGAACCTCCATACCGTTCTCCATAGTGGCTGTACCAATTCACATTCCCACCAGCAGTGCAAGAGTATTCCCTTTTCTCCACACCCTCTCCAACATTTACTGTTTCTAGATTTTTTATTTTATTTTTTATTTTTTATTTTTTATTTTTTTGCGGTACGCGGGCCTCTCACTGTTGTGGCCTCTCCCGTTGCGGAGCACAGGCTCCGGACGCGCAGGCTCAGCAGCCATGGCTCACGGGCCTAGCCGCTCCGCGGCATGTGGGATCTTCCCAGACCGGGGCACGAACCCATGTCCCCTGTATCGGCAGGCAGATTCTCAACCACTGCGCCAACAGGGAGGCCCTAGATTTTTTAATGATGGCCATTCTGGCTGGTGTGAGATGATATCTCATTGTAGTTTTGATTTGTATTTCTCTAATGATTAATGATGTTGAGCATTGTTTCATGTGTTTGTTGGTACTCTGTATATCTTCTTTGGAGAAATGTCTATTTAGGTCTTCTGCCCATTTTTGGATTGCGTTGTTTGTTTTTTTGTTATTGAGCTACATGAGCTGCTTGTAAATTTTGCAGATTAATCCTTTGTCAGTTGCTTCATTTGCAAATATTTTCTCCCATTCTGAGGGCTGTATTTTTGTCTTGTTTATGGTTTCCTTTGCTGTGCAAAAGCTTTGAAGTTTCATTAGGTCCCATTTGTTTGTTTTTGTTTTTATTTCCATTTCTCTAGGAGGTGGGTCAAAAACGATCTTGCTGTGATGTATGTCATAGAGTGTTCTGCCTATGTTTTCCTCTAAGAGTTTGATAGTTTCTGTCCTTACATTTAGGTCTCTAATCCATTTTGAGCTTATTTTTGTGTATGGTGTTAGGGAGTTCTAATCTCATACTTTTACATGTCCCTGTCCAGTTTTCCCAGCACCACTTATTGAAGAGGCTGTCCTTTCTCCACTGTACATTCCTGCCTCCTTTATCAAAGATAAGGTGACCATATGTGAGTGGGTTTATCTCTGGGCTTTCTATCCTGTTCCATTGATCTATCTTTCTGTTTTTGTGCCAGAACCATACTGTCTTGATTACTGTAGCTTTGTAGTATAGTCTGAAGTCAGGGAGCCTGATTCCTCCAACTCCGTTTTTCATTCTCAAGATTGCTTTCACTATTCGGGGTCTTTTGTATTTCTATACAAATTGTGAAAATTTTTGTTCTAGTTCTGTGAAAAATGCCAGTGGTAGTTTGATAGGGATTGCACTGAGTCTGTAGATTGCTTTGGGTAGTAGAGTCCTTTTCACAATGTTGATTCTTCCAATCCAAGAACATGGTATATCTCTCCATCTACTTGTATCATTTTTAATTTCTTTCATCAGTGTCTTATAATTTTCTGCATACAGGTCTTTTTTCTCCTTAGCTAGGTTTATTCCTAGATATTTTATTCTTTTTGTTGCAGTGGTAAATGGGAGTGTTTTCTTAATTTCACTTTCAGATTTTTCATCATTAGTGTATAGGAATGCCAGAGATTTCTGTGCATTAATTTTGTATCCTGCTACTTTACCAAATTCATTGATTAGCTCTAGTAGTTTTCTGGTAGCATCTTTAGGATTCTCTATGTATAGTATCATGTCATCTGCAAACAGTGACAGCTTTACTTCTTATTTTCCGGTTTGGAATCTTTTTATTTCCTTTTCTTCTCTGATTGCTGTGGCTAAAACTTCCAAAATTATGTTGAATAAGAGTGGTGAGAGTGGGCAACCTTGTCTTGTTCTTGATCTTAGTGGAAATGCTTTCAGTTTTTCACCGTTGAGGATGATGTTGTCTGTGGGTTTGTCATATATGGCCTTTATTATGTTGAGGAAAGTTCCCTCTATGCCTATTTTCTGGAGAGTTTTTATCATAAATGTGTGTTGAAGTTTGTCGAAAGCTTTCTCTGCACCTATTGAGACGATCATATGGTTTTTCTCCTTCAATTTGTTAATATGATGTATCGCGTTGATTGATTTGTCTATACTGAAGAACCCTTGCATTCCTGGAATAAACCCCACTTTATCATGGTGTATGATCCTTTTAATGTGCTGTTGGATTCTGTTTGCTAGTATTTTGTTGAGGATTTTTGCATCTATGTTCATCAGTGATATTGGCCTGTAGTTTTCTTTCTTTGTGACATCCTTCTCTGGTTTTGGTATCAGGGTGATGGTGGCCTCGTAGTATGAGTTTGGGAGTGTTCCTCCCTCTGCTATATTTTGGAAGCATTTGAGAAGGATAGGTGTTAACTCTTCTCTAAATGTTTGATAGAATTCACCTGTGAAGCTGTCTGATCCTGGGTCTTTGTTTGTTGGAAGATTTTTAATCATAGTTTCAATTTCAGTGCTTGTGATCGGTCTGTTCATATTTTCTATTTCTTCCTGATTCAGGCTTGGCAGGTTGCACATTTCTAAGAAATTGTCCATTTCTTCCAAGTTGTCCATTTTACTGGCATAGAGTTGCTTGTAGTAATCTCTCATGATCTTTTGTATTTCTGCAGTGTCAGTTGTTACTTCTCCTTTTTCATTTCTAATTCTACTGATTTGAGTCTTCTCCCTTTTTTTCGTGTTGAGTCTGGCTAATGGCTTATCAATTTTGTTTATCTCCTCAAAGAACCAGCTTTTAGTTTCATTGATCTTTTCTATCTTTTCCTTCATTTCTTTTTCATTTATTTCTGATCTGATCTTTATGATTTCTTTCCTTCTGCTAACTTTGGGGTTTTCCTGTTCTTCTTTCTCTAATTGCTTTAGGTGCAAGGTTAGGTTGTTTATTCGAGATGTTTCCTGTTTCTTAAGGTAGGATTTTATTGCTATAATCTTCCCTCTTAGAACTGCTTTTGCTGTATCCCATAGGTTTTGGGTTGTCATGTCTCCATTGTCATTTGTTTCTAGGTATTTTTTTATTTCCTCTTTGATTTCTTCAGTGATCACTTCGTTATTAAGTAGTGTATTGTTTAGCCTCCATGTGTTTGTATTTTTTACAGATCTTTTCGTGTAATTGATATCTAGTCTCATAGCATTGTGGTCAGAAAAGATACTTGATACAATTTCAATTTTCTTAAATTTACCAAGGCTTGATTTGTGACCCAAGATATGATCTATCCTGGAGAATGTTCCATGAGCACTTGAGAAAAATGTGTATTCTGTTGTTTTTGGATGGAATGTCCTATAAATATCAATTAAGTCCATGTTGTTTAATGTATCATTTAAAGCTTGTGTTTCCTTATTTATTTTCATTTGGGATGATCTGTCCATTGGTGAAAGTGGGGTGTTAAAGTCCCCTAGTCTGAATGTGTTACTGTCGATTTCCCCTTTTATGGCTGTTAGTATTTGCCTTATGTATTGAGGTGCTCCTATGTTGGGTGCATAAATATTTACAATTGTTATATCTTCTTCTTGGATCGATCCCTTGATCGTTATGTAGTGTCCTTCTTTGTCTCTTGTAATAGTCTTTATTTTAAAGTCTATTTTGTCTGATATGAGAATTGCTACTGCAGATTTCTTTTGGTTTCCATTTTCATGGAACATCTTTTTCCATCCCCTCACTTTCAGTCTGGATGTGTCCCTAGGTCTGAAGTGGGTCTCTTGTAGACAGCATATATATGGGTCTTGTTTTTGTATCCATTCAACCAGTCTGTGTCTTTTGGTGGGAGCATTTAATCCGTTTACATTTAAGGTAATTATCAATATGTATATTTCTATTACCATTTTCATAATTGTTTTGGGTTTGTTATTGTAGGTCTTTTCCTTCTCTTGTTTTTCTTGCCTAGAGAAGTTCCTTTAGCATTTGTTGTAACGCTGGTTGGTGGTGCTGAACTCTCTCAGCTTTGCAAGCAAACTCTAACTTATTTTTGATAAATGATAATGTTTCTGGTGACACTTTCAAAATAATGTTTTTTCTTAAGGAATAAAATGGTTATGGGCTTCCCTGGTGGTGCAATGGTTGAGAGTCCGCCTACCGATGCAGGGGACATGGGTTCGTACCCTGGTCCGGGAAGATCCCACATGCCACGGAGTGGTTGGGCCCATGAGCAATGGCCCCTGAGCCTGTACATCCAGAGCCTGTGCTCTGCAATGGGAGAGGCCACAACAGTGAGAGGCCTGTGTACCTCAAAAAAAAAAAAAAAAAAAAAAAAAAAAAGGTTACAAGTTAGGGTACATTAAAATGATAGTTTTTAAAGCATTTCTGTGTATTTTAATCCTTACTCTTTTTTTTTTGCTCTTTTTTTTGCTTCCCAGATTTGAATCTCTGAAAATTAATGATTGATTAGACTTAATTAAGTAGATTGCTTTATGAATTAGAGCATTAAGAAGAAAATCCTGATATAAACATAAGTCTTTAAGCCATATTTCCAAACTTTCACCAAATGCATTCTCTAGTTAATATTAAAACAGTTTATCCCATGGCACCATCTCCAACTATGTTCTCCTCAGTAATATACCTTAGCCACTCCTTGACCATCTCTGAATCCACCTACTGTAAGGGAGATAAATGGTCAATTATTCTTGAAGAGTAAGTTGTTGCTCTTACTGAAGAACTGGCCCTGTTAGTTTAGCTCAAATATTCCATTATTGGGTAGAATGAATGTTCTGGCATAGCAGTTATTCAAGTTGTGATTTTGTTTCCTTATAATCATTTGCAGTTGTGCTTGAAGTAAGCCATAAAGCAATTGTCTCAATTTAATGTGAGCTGTTTTTAGCAATGCAAAATCTCTGATTGCGTTTTTTCATTTTATCTTTTAGTATAAGATGGGAATACCTGTATAATCATATCCACAGATTACCTTAATGAACAGAAATGTATTACATTATTTTTATATTTTAAAACATCTTTATTGGAGTATAATTGCTTTACAATGTTGTGTTAGTTTCTGCTTTATAACAAAGTGAATCAGCTATATGCATACATATATCCCCATATCCCCTCTGTCTTGCGTCTCCCTTCCACCCTCATCTCACCCCTGTAGGTGCTCGCAAACCACTGAGCTGATCTCCCTGTGCTATGCAGCTGCTTCCCACTAGCTATCTGTTTTACATTTGGTAATATATATATGCCAGTGTTACTCTCTCAGTTCATCCCAGCTTACCCTTCCCCCTCCCCGTGTCCTCAAGTCCATTCTCAACATCTGTGTTTTTATTCCTGTCCTGCCCCTAGGTTCATCAGAACCCTTTTTTTTTTTTTTTTTTTAGATTCCACATATATGTGTTAGCATATGGTATTTGTTTTTCTCTTTCTGACTTCATTCTTTATGACAGACTCTAGGTCCATCCACCTCACTACATATAACTCAATTTCATTTCTATTTTTTAATAGGTTTTATCTATCTATCTATCTACTTATCTATCTATCCATTTACTTTTGGCTGTGTTGGGTCTTCGTTGCTGCGTGCGGGCTTTCTCTAGTTATGGCTAGTGGGAGCTACTTTTTGTTGTGGTGTGCGGGCTTCTCTCATTGAGATGATGGCCTCTCTCGTTGTGGAGCACAGGCTCTAGAGCACAGGCTCAATAGTTGTGGTGCACAGCCTTAGTTGTTTAGTGGATCTTCCCAGATCAGGGCTCGAACCCATGTCCCCTGCATCGGCAGGCGTATTCTTAACCACTGCGCCACCAGGGAAGCCCCTCAATTTCATTTATTTTTATGGCTGAGTAATATTCCATTATATATATGTGCCATATCTTCTTTATCCATTCATCTGTCAATGGACAAGTAGGTTGCTTCCATGTCCTGGCTATTGTAAATAGTACTGCAATGAATATTGGAGTACATGTGTCCTTTTGAACTATGGTTTTCTCAGGGTATATGCCCAGTAGTGGGAATGCTGGGTCATGTGGTAGTTTTACTTTTAGTGTTTAAAGGAACCTCCATACTGTCCTCCACAGTGGCTGTATCAATTTACATTCCCACCAACAATGCAAGAGGGTTTCTGTTTCTGCACACCCTTTCCAGCATTCATGGTTTGTAGATTTTTTGATGATGGCCATTCTGACCAGTGTGATGTGATACCTCATTGTGGTTTTGATTTGCATTTCTCTAATGATTAGTGATGTTGAACATCTTTTCACGTGTTTGTTGGCAATCTGTATATCTTCTTTGGAGAAATGTTTATTTAGGGCTTCTGCCCATTTTTGAATTGCGTTATTTGTTTTTTTTGATATTGAGCTGCATGAGCTGCTTGTACATTTTGGAGATTAATCATTTGTCAGTTGCTTCATTTGCAAATATTTTCTCAAATTCTGAGAGTCGTCTTCTGTCTTGTTTATGGTTTCCTTTCCTGTGCAAAAGCTTTTAAGTTTCATTAGGTCCCATTTGTTTATTTTTGTTTTTATTTCCCTTTCTGTAGGAGGTGGGTCAAAAAGGATCTTGCTGTGATGTATGTTATAGAGTGTTCTGCCTGTGTTTTCCTCTAAGAGTTTAATAGTGTCTGACCTTACATTTAGGTTTTTAATCCATTTTGAGTTTATTTTTGTGTATGGTGTTAGGGAGTGTTCTAATTTCATTCTTTTAAATTAGCTGTCCAGGTTTCCCAGCACCACTTATTGAAGAGGTTGTCTTTTTTCCATTGCATATTCTTGCCTCCTTTATCAAAGATAGGGTGACCATATGTGCATGGGTTTGTCTCTGGGCTTTCTGTCCTGTTCCATTGATCTATATTTCTGTTTTTGTGCCAGTACCATACTGTCTTGTTGACTGTAACATTGTATTATAGTCTGAAATCAGGGAGCCTTATTCCTCCAGCTCCGTTTTCTTTCTCAAATTTGCTTTGGCTATTCAGGTTCTTTTGTGTTTCCATACAAATTATGAAAAATTTTTTTCTAGTTCTGTGAAAAATGCCAGTGGTAGTTTGATAGGAATCACATTGAATCTGTAGATTGCTTTGGGTAGTATAGTGCTTTTCACAATGTTGATTCTTCCAACCCAAGAACATGGTATATCTCTCCATCTATTTGTATCATCTTTAATTTCTTTCATCAGTGTCTTATAGTTTTCTGCATACAGGTCTTTTATCTCCTTGGGTAGGTTTATTCCTAGGTATTTTACTCTTTTTGTTGCAATGGTAAAGGGGAATCATTCCTTAATTTTTCTTTAGATTTTTCATCATTAGTGTATAGGAATGCCAGAGATTTCTGTGCATTAATTTTGTATCCTGCTACTTTACCAAATTCATTGATCAGCTCTAGTAGTTTTCTGGTGGCATCTTTAGGATTCTCTATGTATAGTATCATGTCATCTGCAAACAGTGACAGTTTTACTTCTTTTCCAACTTGTATTCCTTTTATTTCTTTTTCTTCTCTGATTGCCGAGGCTAGGACTTCCAAAACTATGTTGAATAATAGCGGTGAGAGTGGACATCCTTGTCTTGTTCCTGATCTTAGAAGAAATGCTTTCAGTTTTTCACCATTGAGAATGATGTTTGCTGTGAGTTTGTTGTATATGGCCTGTATTATGTTGAGTAGGTTCCCTCTATGCCCACTTTCTGGAGAGTTTTTATCATAAATGGGTGTTGAATTATGTTGAGGTAGGTAGGTAGGTAGATAAAAACTCTAGAGAGTTTTTATCATAAATGGGTGTTTAATTTTGTCAAAAGCTTTTTCTGCATCTATTGAGATGATCATATGGTTTTTATTCTTCAATTTATTAATATAAGTTTTCAGGTTGATTGATTTGCATATATTGAAGAATCCTTAAATCCCTGGGATAAATCCCACTTGATCATGGTGTATGATCCTTTTAATGTGTTGTTGGATTCTGTTTGCTAGTATTTTGTTGAGGATTTTTGCATCTATATTCATCAGTGATATTGGTCTGTAATTTTCTTTTTATGTAATATCTTTGTCTGGTTTTGGTATCAGGGTGATGGTGGCCTCATAGAATGAGTTTGGGAGTGTTCCTCCCTCCGCAATTTTTTGGAAGAGTTTGGAAGGAATGGTGTTAGCTATTTTCTAAATGTTTGACAGAATTCACCTGTGAAGCCATCTGGTCCAGGACCTTTGTTTGTTGGAAGATTTTTAATCACAGTTTCAATTTCTTTACTTGTGATTTGTCTGTTCATACTTTCTATTTCTTCCTGGTTCAGTCTTGGAAGGTTATACCTTTCTAAGGATTTGTCCATTTCTTCCAGGTTGTCCATTTTATTGGCATAGGTTGCTTGTAGTCATCTTTCAGGATGCTTTGTATTTCTGCAGTATCTGTTGTAACTTCTCCTTTTTCATTTGTAATTTTATTGATTTTTTGTCCCTTTTTTTCTTGATGAGTCTGGCTAATGTTTTAGCAATTTTGTTTATCTTCTCAAAGAACCAGCTTTTAGTTTTATTGATCTTTGCTATCATTTTATTTGTTTCTATTTCATTCATTTCTGCTCTGATCTTTATAATTCATTCCTTCTGCTAACTTTGGGTTTTGTTTGTTCTTCTTTCTTTAGTTCCTTTAGGTATAAGGTTAGATTATTTATTTTAGATTTTTCGTGTTTCTGGAGGTAGGCTTGTATAGCTATAAACTTCCCTCGTAGAACTGCTTTTGCTGCTTCCCATAGGTTTTGGATTGTCATGTTTTCATTGTCTTTTGTTTCTAGGTATTTTTTGATTTCCTCTTTGATTTCTTCAGTGATCCTTTGGTTATTTAGTAATGTAGTGTTTAGCCTCCATGTGTTTGTGTTTTTTCACGTTTTTTCCCCTGTCATTCATTTGTACTCTCATAACGTTGTGGTTAGAAAAGATGCTTGACATGATTTCAATTTTCTTAAATTTACTGAGGCTTTGTTTGTGACCCAAGGTGTGATCTGTCCTGGAGAATGTTCCGTGTGCACTTGAGAAGAAAGTGTAATCTGCTCTTTTAGGATGGGATGTCCTATAAATATCACTTGAATCTATCTGATCTATTGTGTCATTTAAAGCTTCTGTTTCCTTATTTATTTTTGTTTTGGATTATCTGTCCATTGGTGTAAGTGAGGTGTTAAAGTTCTCTGGTATTATTGTGTTACTCTTGATTTCCTCTTTTACATCTGTTAGAAGTTGCCTTATGTATTGAGGTGCTCCTATGTGGGGTGCATATATATTTATAATTGTTATATCTTCTTCTTGGAATGATCCCTTGATCATTATGTAGTGTCCTTCCTTGTCTCTTGTAACATTCTTTATTTTAAAATCCACTTTATCTGATATGAGTATTGCTACTCCAGCTTTCTATTGATTTCCATTTGCATGGAATATCTTTTTCCATCGCCTCACTTTCAGTCTGTATGTGTCCCCAGGTCTGAAGTGGGTCTCTTGTAGACAGCATATATATAGGTCTTGTTTTTGTATCCATTCAACGAGCCTGTGTCTGTTGGTTGGAGCAGTTAGTCTATTCATGTTTAAGGTAAGTATCAATATGTATGTTCCTATGACCATTTTCTTAATTGTTTTCAGCTTGTTTTTGTAGCTCCTTTCCTTCTCTTGTGTTTCCCACTTAGAAAAGTTCCTTTAGCATTTGTTGTAGAGCTGGTTTAGTGGTGCTGAATTCTCTTAGCTTTTGCTTGTCTGTAAAGCTTTTGATTTCTCCATCGAATCTGAATGAGATCCTTGCTGGGTAGAGTAATCTTGGTTGTAGATTTCTTCCTGGTTCAGTCTTGGAAGGTTATACCTTTCTAAGAGTTTGTCCATTTCTTCCAGGTTGTCCATTTTATTGGCATAGGGTTGCTTGTAGTCATTCCTCCCTTTCATCAGTTTAAGTATATCATGCCACTCCCTTCTGGCTTGCAGAGTTTCTGCTGAGAAGTCAGCTATTAACCTTATGGGAGTTCCCTTGTATGTTATTGGTTGTTTTTCCCTTGCTGCTTTCAATAATTTTTCTTTGTCTTTAATATTTGCCAGTTTGATTACCATGTGTCTCGGCGTGTTTCTCCTTGGGTTCATCCTGTATGGGACTCTCTGCTCTTCCTGGACTTGGGTGGCTCTTTCCTTTCCCATGTTAGGGAAGTTTTCGACTATAATCTCTTCAAATATTTTCTCAGGTCCTTTTTCTCTCTGTTCTCCTTCTGGGACCCCTATAATGAGAATGTTCTTGCATTTAATGTTGTCCCAGAGGTCTCTTAGGTTGTCTTTATTTCTTTTCATTCTTTTTTCTTTATTCTGTTCTGCAGCAGTGAATTCCACCATTCTGTCTTCCAGGTCACTTATCCGTTCTTCTGCATCAGTTATTCTGCCATTGATTCCTTCTAGTTTAGTTTTTCTTTCAGTTATTTTATTGTTCATCTCTGTTTCTTTGTTCTTTACTACTTCTAGGTCTTTATTAAACATTTCTTGCATCTTCTCGATCTTTGCCTTCATTGTCTTTCCGAGGTCCTGGATCATCTTCACTATTATTATTCTGAATTCTTTTTCTGGAAGGTTGCCTATCTCTACTTCATTTAGCTGGTTTTCTGGGGTTTTATCTTGTTCCTTCATCTGGTACATTGCCCTCTGCATTATCATCTTGTCTATCTTTCTGTGAATGTGGTTTTTGTTCCACAGGCTACAGGACTGTAGTTCTTCTTGCTTCGGCTGTCTGTCCTCTCTAGAGTATTTTTAATTTCAGCAATTGTGTTGTTCATCACTGTTTGTTTGCTCTTTAGTTCTTTTAGATCCTTGTTCAATATTTCTTGTATTTTCTCCATTCTGTTTTGGAGATTTGGGATCCTCTTTACTATCATTACTTTGAATTCTTTTTCAGGTAGATTGCCTATTTCATCTTCATTTATTTCATCTTGTAGGTTTTTACCTTGATACTTCATCTGTAACATATTTTTTTATTGTTTGATTTTTTAATTTTTGATGGGTGGTGCTATATTCCTGTCTTACTGGGTGTTTGGCCTGAGACATCCAGCACTAGAGTTTGCAAGCAGTTGGATAGAGCTAGGTCTTGGTGCTGAGATGAGGATCTCTGGGACTTCTCGCTCCGATTGATACTCCCCTGGGTCTGAGCTTCTCTGTTAGTCTAGCCGTTTGGACTTGGAGCTCCCACCACAGAAGCTCGGGCCCGACCTCTGGTCTGGGAACCAAGATCCTGCAAGCTTCGTGGCATGGTTAAAAAAAAATAATAATAAAAAATAAAAGAAAGTAAGAAAGAAAAATGGAGCAGTACGATATCAAAGAATAAAAAACAAAATAATATTAGAAAGATAAAAAATATATTCAGAAAAATAAAAGTATAATTCAAACAAGTGCAACAATGTAAAATAAAACCACAAGAGAAAAAAGAAAGAAAAGGAAAAGGTGGAGGGGGGGTGGGGGGGACAGGAACAAGCCAAAAGGAGAGAACAATAATAAAGTATAAAGAATAAAGTAAAATTAGAAAAATAAAAGATTTATTAGGAAAAATCATAATATAAAAGAATTAACAACAATGAACCAACAAGGTAAAACGGAACCTCAGTCTAAAAGGAGAAAAAAGAAGAAAAAACCAAAAAGCCTTGGCCACGGGGGCGGAGTTTAGCTGGGGGTGGAACTTAGGTAGGGGCGGGGTTTAGGGTCGGGTGGGATCTAGGCAGGCGGGGGGATGACGTTTGATCGTGGGGCAGGGCCTAGGCGGGGCGACGTTCAAATATGTGGCAGGGCCTCTGCTTAGGACCTGCGGAGAAGGGGAGAGGCAGCATATAGAAAGGAGGGCCTCTGGAGTGTGGAGTTCCAGAGTTTGGAGGTAGGGCCCTGGGTGGGGGTGTAGGGGCAGGTCTTGGGTTCTGCACAGCAGGAGGGTGGCTTCGAAGGCAGAGGATTAGGCCTGGGAGCCCAACAGGCTTCCCGATGCCTAAGTGGACAGGGAAAGCACTGGCCGCGTTCCCTTCCATTCCTTCACACCCCTCCCCCACTGTCTTCTCCAGGGTCTCCCGTGGCCGCTGGACCCCTAACCGTGAGTGGGTCCCGCTGGATGTAGGAACTCCTCTCCTCCCCCAGCCACTCTGCAGTGGTGCTGGTCCCAGAGGTCCACCTTTACTTTTGCTCCCCCTTCCCTGCCTTCCATTCCCTCAGGACCCCTGCTCCTGGAGGGGGCCTAGGTGGGCAAGGGATCAGGCTCAGGATCTCAACAGGTTCCTGGGGGACCAAGTGGACAGGGAAAACCTGGCCACACTCCCTTTTGATCCTCTGCTCTCCCAGTGGTTCCCCAATTTCCCGCTATGGCATAGGATCCATTCCCCTCCCCAGCTGCCCCTCAGGGGCTCCAGTCCCGTTGCACCTCCACTTCTCCCCCCCCTTCACTTCCCCCATGCCCCGTGTCCTACCAGGTTGCTGGGGGTTCCTCCTGTCCCCTTAGGTGTCCGTGGTCCCCCACTGGTGCCTGGTAGTTGCCCTAGTTGTGAGGAGATGCAAATTCCATGTCCTCCTAGTGTGCCATCTTGACTCCGCCCCACATTATCTTTATTTATTTTTTTTTTGTAGGCACAATTAGTTTATTAAGAAGAAAAGACATGAAAAACTAATGCAAAGTGTCAAATGATAAGGACATTGGTATTCTTCAATTTCTCTTTAGCTTAGTTTTCCTATTTGCAAAGTGAAGGGAAAAGTCATATTACATAGAGAATGAAGACAGGTTTACAGACTTAAAGGGAAGGTTTTGTCATATTCCAACACAGGTCCTTGCTTTTTAAAAATGTTTGCTATGCCATGAAGTTTGGCCATTTCATTCATGAGCACTTGCAACTAGGGCTAAAAGCCTAGAAGTTTTTATTATGCTCTCCTCTTAGGGGAATGCATTATATACTGATGAAAAATAAGATATGTAATTGATGTGTGCTCTATTTCCATGTGCTTAGAATTGCCATATTCCAAACTAGTCTCTTCTTATATGTTTGCTAATTTTCATGTTAATAACAAAACGTCTGTGGCATTTATTAGCCTGTAAATTAGAACTCGACTTAGAATTCCCTGCCTTCAATTAGTCTTAAAAACAATTAAAGACCAATCTTTCATTGCTTCCTTTTCTACACGATACTTTCCAATGTTAATTTTCTACACTTTTGTTCTAATCTAATTTAATAACAGTGAAAGTTTATCTGTGACTCTGGTCTCATTTGGTTTATCCTTTTTTTTTTTTTTAAGTTTCTGCTTTATAACCCCACATTATCTTTAAATCAATGAATTTCAGTATGTTCCAAGGTTCCCCCCAAAATGTTGTATCATTATGACACAAATATGACACCATCACAGATAAACTTTCCTCCCAAGGTTTTGAATATATTTTTTTCTTTGAAAATGGGAATACATCTCTCTTTAATTATAAAATAAATGTTCATTGAAAAAATGAATTTCAAGACAGGCAGAAAAGTATGAGGAATACTTTTTAAATATATACATTATGTATATATATAATATATAAATTTTAAAATATATTAAAGTGGTTTATATTGTCCAAGACATTTTTCTACAAATATTTTTTCAAACATAAACTTAATTTTAAATAAGATCATATAACATACTGTTTCATAACCTATTTTTTATTTAACATAACCTAGACAGGTTTGAATAGCAAAACCACAAACTTAGTGACCTAGAACAACACTTATTTATTATCTCAGTTTTTTGTTGCCCGGCTACAATCAGGTGTTGTCTAGGACTGCAGTCTCATCAGAGGCTTGACCAGGGAAAGATTTGCTTCCAAGCTCCCTCAGGTTATTGGCAGGATTCATCTCTTTACAGCTCTAGACTGTGGCTCTTTTTTCTTGCTGACTGTCAGCAGTGGGCTGCTCTCAGCTCCTAGAGTTATATCAAATATCCACCCTCAGTTCCTTGCCATATGGTTCTCTCCATTGACCCTCTCAGAACCTGAAAGCTTCTTCAAAGCCAGCAAAAGAGAGAGAATCATTATCATTTTAATAGTAGCATAATATTCTACTGTACAAATGTCACGTAATTTAACTACCCTCTATAGATATAAGGTTGTTTCAAATTTTTCTTTATTATAAACAATACTACAATACATCTTTGTGACTTCTCTGGTTATTTCCTTAGGATAATGCCCAGAAGTGGAATTGCTGAGTCAAATGGTATGCGCTTTTAAAACTATTTAAATATTACAAAATAGCCATCCAGAAAACTAATCCCATCATACTTCCAGTAAGAATGTATGAGAGTGCTGGTTCGTGCACATACTTACCAACACTGGCCTTATCCATAAATTTAAACTTTGTTAATCTAATGGTGAAAAGTTATATTTCATTGTTTTAATTTGTATTTATTTGATTGGTAAGATCAAACATGTTTATATGTTTACTGGACATTGTGTTTTATGAATTGTCCTTTCATGACTTTTGCCTATTTTTCAGTTGTGGAACACTGTATGTTAAGTGCTCTTTGTGGACTGCAAATATTTCTCCTAATCCATGTTTGTTAATACTTGGGGGAACTGTTGGCCATATGAAAGTTTTAAACTTTTTTCAGAAATCAGTTCTATTGGTCATTTTCTTAATGCTTTTGCCTTTGATGTCATACTTAGAAATAACTTTCCCATCTGAGAAGTGTAAAAAGTTTCACACATTTGTGGTTCTAAAATTCTTATAGTTTTATATCTCATTTAACTTTTAATTGTCCTGGAATTATTGTGTTGTAAGATTAATTAATTGTGACAACCATGACAAGTGTGTGGGGTTTTTTTTCTTGAGTTGTTCTAGATGGGCAACTCTAGAGCTATTTTAAAAACGAGTCACTTGTTACTATAGATTTGAGGGAAATAGAGAACAAATCAGGACTGTGGAACATTTTCTTCATCATGTGCTTCTCTGAGTACTTTTATTTCCAGTAATAACCACTTTTTCTTGAAATTTTATGGAACTATGTCACTTGTGCTGTAATAACATTGTATAAGAGGATGTACTTAGTGATGAAATTGACAACAGGGAATAAATTAAGAGGACCTAGGACAAGGACCAAACCACAAAAGCCCTTAATTAAGAGGTCAGGATGATCTTGCCCCAACACAATTACTTTCAAAAGTAATAATGTTGAGGCGAAGGGCACTGAGGCTTCTGTTGAGAAAGTGGAGTTATTCATCCCTACAAGTGGGAAACCAAAGATAGTCGGGGAGTAGTGGGAGGCCAAGACTGAGATTAGGCCTGGCTGGAGTATAAAGCAAGTCTCTTAGGTACATTCTCCTGTCCCAGTGAAATTCAAAGAAGACTGATTCAAAAGGAATTTTGGTGACCAGAAAGCCAAAGTAGCTTTTGTGAGCTTTGATGTCTCTTAAATGAATGAATGTGTGAAATGAAGAAGCAAAAGCAGATATGAGATTCAAATGCTGTGAATTGTTTGCCTGCAATTCCCAACACTTAGCACAGAGCCTGGCTCAATGTGGGTTCTCAATCAATGTTAATTTCCTCTGATCCATCCTCTTGCTTGTTTCAACATCTATCACTTAGCACAGTGACTGGCATATTATTGAGCACTTAGTGAATGTTTATGGAATAAATGATTGCACGGTTTGAAGAAATAAATGTGTAGGTATCCAAGAGAAAGTTTAGTCACATACCAACAATTATAGTAGCCAATTTATGAAGTGCCAATTTCTAGACTAAGTGCTTTGCACACTTAGTTCATTTAATCTTCATGATAGCCTCATGATATAAATATTATTATAATTCCAATTTTACATGTGAAGAAACAGAAGATCAGAGAGGAACCAAAGATATCCAACTAAGTGGAGGAATCAAGGTCTAAAACCCTGAGCTGTCTACATTACAAAGCCCAAGTATTTTCACAGTTTCCCTTATAGCCTCTAAAATGTTCACAAACCACTATGGTGAGAAAACTCTAATCATTGTATAGGCATGTACACTCCTAAGGCATTTCATGGGGGTGTTTTTCCAAAATGGACAAGACCCACACCCAAAGATTGTGCAAGACCACACTAGCCAGAGAGAGCTCATTAACCTTCCAAATTCCTTCAACTCAGCTCCCCAGGGAAGAAAGAAAACAGATGGTCAATGTGCTGTTCACTTCCTCAGCTGCACAACTATTTCTGGAGACATTTAACTTGACAGGCTGGTTGGACTTTCTAGTGGCTGTGGGAGCTGGAGCATTCAAGTTTAGCTTGAGCCTTTACACCTGCTTATTAAATCTGTTCTAAAGGCAGCCACCAGGCCAACAGAGTGGGAAACAGTTTACTAGAAAGAGTGGTGAGAAGGAAATAGGAGATCTGGGTCCAGCTCACTGTTTATTTTCATTATTATTACTTTTATTATAAATTTGTTCATTCAGCAAATGCTTTTTGAAATGTCTGTTATATGCCAGACTCTGTGCTCTAGTCTATGAATTTAACAAGAAAGGGTTGAGGGAGACCATCACTTAATGATTTCTTCTGCTGAAGGGGAAAACATATATGTAACCATCATTCTTAAGCAAGTTACATCCTGGTCTATGTGCTCCTTTCTCAGAAAGTAAGCCATACTGAAGGAAGAGAAAATGGGGCTCCCACAGATGAGTGTGCTGACTTACTTTCAATGTTTCTTTCAGATAATAGACAACCTTGCCCCTTGGTGTTCTATAAGAGAGTTATAATTAGATGTTATCATAACTCATAATTTCTGCCCTAAGGAACATTGGAGAGCGGGGAGGTATAGACAAGCTGTCTTCCCTGCTGAAACATTTGCCTGGTCATCTCTGCTGTGCCTACCTCCTTCTGAGTTAGACCCCGACTTTACCAGATGAACCATGTCAGCTTGGCGGTCCAGTTTGGTTACTTGAAGAAATCCCAGCTTCAGCTGAGGGCTAGAGCCATCCAGATACATCCAAATACAGTTTAGCATTGTCCTGGGTAGGAAGAAATGGCCATTTAAACCCCGTAGCTTCCCTCCATTTCTTGGTGCCCTCAACTATCATGTCGTTGTGACTAAGAGTAAGGCTCACACTACAGAGGAGGAAGCCCCTATTTCTGGCAGGTCTGAAGAGACAAACTTTCCTCTAACTTTTAGGAACTTTGAGTCTAGGGATGCCACACGCTTGTACGTATTGACTTCAACTAGACCCTGCAGGTTGTGCCTTATACCTTAAAGCCACTCTCATATTCATCTTCTCATTAAGCCTTACAAAAGTCTTGTGGGGTATTTACTATTTTCATCCTACCAATGAAGAAACATGGGCTCAATCAAATGTAATGATATGTCCAACTGCAGAGATGGTGAGTGGTGAAGCTGTCAAAACCATGTCTGTGATTCCCATGCCCTTGTGTGTAGGGAGGATTATCACTTGTTTTCCAAGAGTTCTTGCCCACCTTCCATATACACATCCTGAATAATCCTTGGGATTGAATCTGATGGGTTTTCCTGCCATAATTATGTTACCCAGCACAGTTGATGTTAAGAAAAAGAGAGAGGATCTTGGTGGGCCTAACCTAATTGCACGAGACCACTGAAAGGAGAGGATTTTCTGTAGCTGGTAACCACAGCAGAAGTCAGAGATTTGAAGTGTGAGAAGGATTTGATGCACTGTTTTTGGCTTAATGATGGAGGTGCCAGGTGGAAAGGACTTGAGAGAGGCCTCTAGGAGTGAGAGCCAACGGCCAGCAAGGAAACTGGGCCTTCAATACTGCAACTGAGAGGAACTGAGTCCTGCCAATAAGGATGAGCTTGGGAGTGGGTCCTTCCCCAGAGCCTCCAGATGAGAACTCAGCCCAATGATGCCTTAATTTCAACCTCATGAGACCCTGAGCAGGGAACCAGTCATGCTGGGCTGGGCAGGGCCTCTGACCCATGGAACTGTGAGTTAATAAATTGGTGTTGTCTTAAGCCACTAAATTTGTGGTAATTTGTTTTGCAGCTTGCTTTTCTTGCTAAATCATAGGACTTGGAGCAAGTTTTTTAAAATTTCTGGTCTTCATTTTCATTTAAAAGAGAATTTCTGTGATCTTTAAGGTCTTTCCAGCTCAGATGATTCTAAGATTCTTAAGACTGTGTTTTTATAAAGATAGAAAGAAAATAGTGCACCTGAAAGAACTTTAATCTTGAGAAAGTATACAAGTTGAGAATAGTAATCAATCTAATAATGTTACGAGTCATCTGATGTCCTCTTGGGATCTTCTAGGACAGTTTCCCATGAAAAGTAATCTGTATTTTAGGGCTACAGCTCTGAACGTATATGGAAGAGAGAATCCCTGACTCCTGAGGGCTTTCTTTCCACTGTGGCAGACATCAGGGAGCACATAGAGGGAAAGACACCCCCCAGCATCTTGAAGCACCCGAGCTATGGGGTCGAAGGTGCTGTAGGAATGAGGTACAGCTCCTGCCTTGCAGTGTGGGAGGGTGGTGTCCACATGAATAAGCCGAGACAACAAAGTGATTGGAAGCTACAGAGGAGGAAGAGGCATTGTCAGGGGCATTTATGAGCTTGGGCTGTGTTTTGAAAGGAAGGGGTTTCCCAGCCACACTGTGTTAGAGCAGCCCAAACAGAGGCGGCAGCACATGGGAAAGTGTGGATAACAGTTGCTGATCCTAAAGCCCAGGTGGGTATTCAGTTGATGGGAACTGTTAGTTGATTAGTGCTGGAGAATTTGGAGTGGGCATGCTGGAGGGGGATTAGGGTGACTCTGTGCTAATATCCGAGTCTGATATCACCTCTCTAATTTTAAATTCACATAATTGATACTTACTCATCCTTCAACCTTGTGCACATCCCTTCTGAAGGATAGTTTTACTGTGTTTTACTTTCTGTAGTTAGAATTATCAAATCAGTAAGCACATATTGAATCTACCCTTTCCAATGACCTCACCATCACCCCTTTCTACCACCCAGCTCAAGATCCCATTAGGGTCTCCTGAAGATTAAGAATCATTTGTCCAAAATATGAACTTAATGTGAATTATGACTAATAGTGCTGACATAAGAATTGCTGGACTGTAAACTCCTTGAGGACAGGAGTCTTGCTTTGCACATCTCCATAGCACTCAGCACAGTTTCTTGCACACAGCAAATTCTGTGTTGAATTCAATTTAGTTTGAGATAAGCTGTATTAGCATGCAGATAAAAAAGGAGCAGAGATCATAACAAAACCTCCCTGATAGATAGTGCTCAGGCTTTTTGCACACACCAAACCAGAGCGGCTTCAAAGCACAGAGCCAATTGGTTAGAGCATGCTTCTCTGGGAGAATACCACATTTCAGGCCCTTGTTCCTGGGAGAAAGTCATTCAGCTGCCAGAGGCGAGCTTGGAGGAAATCCCATGTCCACACTAGTTCCAAGCTGTTCTCATCAGTCACAGGAGACTCACTTATTACTACTCTTTATGACAGCTTCATGAGTTGATAGTTAAATTACACAACAATTATGGATGATAGTGTGACATTAACTGAGGATTTATCAAAGTAGTTCTAATTAAAACGTTGCTAATCTCCTCCCACCATTATACAGAATTAAAGACCAGACATGATGGAAACTTGGTTGGTCAATCTTTTCTTTTTGATGGGAAAAAAATTCCCCCTGAAATCTTTTAATTTTCAATCTGGAGGAAACCTAGAGGTTATCTATTTCTCTATCATTTAGTCTACCATTAATTTATTCATTGAAAAATGCTAATTATTGAGTGCTTACTGTGACTCAGACACTAGGCTGGCCTCTAGGTTGGAGCTGCAAATGAGATCAATGTGTTTCCTTGTCCTTATATGAAGCTTCAAATCTAGAAGTAAGACATTTCAAGAGTGTAAATTATTATGATGGCCAAGGGCAAGATGCTCCAGGAATGTGTTCTCAGGGAACTAACCTAGTTCAGGGAGATGAGATTCTCTAAGGGAATATTTCAAGTGATAAGTAAAGAAGAATGTGAGTTAGTGAGGGGAGGGAGATAAGAGAGGATGGGAGGGATTCCAGATTAAAGGAATAACCACATTCTTGTAAACTAGTCCTTATGAAATAGAAAACTCAAGACTCAATTTCTTAAAGAGAAAGGATGCTATAAGTGGAGAAGGCAAATGTGAGATCTTAGACTTAGACCAACCTCATTGCATTTACTGAGAATTGTGCCACCTTGTGGCAGCTAATTATGAATGCACATACTGTGTGTCAACAAGTTTTCTTGGAATCCTAGGATTTTTTTGAGCTGGAAGGTCTTTTCTTTAGAAAACAACTATTACATACGTTCCTAACTTTATCAAGAAGGTTACTCATGATTATCTGCCTCTCCTCATGGGTCATGTTTTGAATGATATCTGTCAAACAAGGATACACTTCTTTTTATTTTTCCCCTCTGTTAACTGGATAATCCTAGCTACATTATTAAGTTGATATAATTCCATTTAAAAGCAAAGAAACTTAGTTTTTCATTTTATTTAGCCTTGTAAAACCCCAGTTCTGCCTTAGGAAAGTTATCTCCACAGTTATCTCCACTCTGTGGACTATTTCATCATCTGCAAATGGAAATGGTAAAATAGATATAACAATACCTACTTCATTAGGTAACTTGAAGGAAACATGAGCCTAGGACATGAGTACTTAGTAAATGTTTATTCCTTCTGTAGCCTCTTCGTGGGCAAAAGTTCCATTTTATTAGCTTACTGATTCCTGTTCATATCACTAAATGGTCCCTGGGAATCCAGGGGTCCAATTCTTGGCGTCTAACTCCAATCAAGTTCAACCTTCTTATTTTACAGATGAAGAAACTATGATGGACTTCCCTGGTGGCGCAGTGGTTAAGAATCTACCTGTCAGTGCAGGGGACATGGGTTCGATCCCTGGTCCGGGAAGATCCCACACGCCGCGGAGCAACTAAGCCTGTGTGCCACAACTACTGAGCCTGTGCTCTAGAGCCCGCAAGCCAGAACTACTGAGCCCACATGCCACAACTATTGAAGCCCACACCCCTAGAGCCCATGCTCTGCAACAAGAGAAGCCACCACAATGAGAAGCTTGTGCACCACAACAAAGAGTAGCCCCTGCTTGCCGCTACTGGAGAGAGCCCGTGCTCAGCAACGGAGACCCAGTTCAGCCAAAAAACAAAAACAAAAACAAAACAAAACAAAAAAAACTATGACACAAGAGAAAGGAATTTGGAAGCCTATGCCTATGGGGGAATGAAGACCAGGGAGGATTCGCATCTCCCCCGCAAGGTATCTATGACCACCTTGACTCTGGCACACTAGGACAGATAGTTCAGCCGAGGACTCAAATGGAAGGGCTGATGGATTTCTGCCTCCCTGTACTTTGCTGTCACATTTATGGGAGAAGAAAGGAGAATTTAAGGTCTTCTTTGCTAGTGGATGTTCCATTGACTTTTGCTTTGTCTTCTTATGTTTACTGTATTTAGTTAACAAACAAGTATATATTGCTCAGTAAGGTATCAGGTGCTGTTCTATGCTCAATAAGGTATCAGGTGCTGTTCTAAGGATCTTACAAGCATAAATTATTCCATTTATCTTGTAACTTTGTCAGGGACAGGGAATTCCTCTCCTTTATGCACCTTGGCACGTGGTAGACTCTAGGTAACATTGATTTGCTTACCCATCAACATGATTTAGAATAATCAAGAAGAGGAGGAAAGTCTATTGGATTTACCCATATTTTTTGTGTTTTTTTGTTTGTTTTTTTTTAGAGGGTTTACCCATACTTTTACTCCTACTGTTTTTCTTTCTTCCTTCCTGGAATTCCCAAATTCCTTCTTTTATCATTTTGGTCTCAACAATACCTTTTAGTGTATGTCTGCTGGTGACAAATTTTAGTTTTCCTTCCTTTAAGAGTATTTTGATTTCCCATTTATTCCTGAGGGATATTTTCACTGGATGTAGAATTCTGGGTTCATAGTTCTTTTCTTTCTGTATTTGAAGCATGCTGTGCCACTTCTGGCCGCCATGGTTTCTAATGAGAAATATGGTCATTTGAATGGTTTTCTCCACAGATAAAGTGTCATTTCTCTGGCTGCTGTCAAGATTTCTTGGTCTTTCATGTTCAGGAGTTTGACTGTGTTATTTGGCATGGGTTTCATTATGCTTATCCTATTTGGAGTTAGTTCAGTTTCTTGAATCTGTAGGGTTATGTCATCTGCTAAGTTTGGGAAATGTTCAGCCATTATTTCTTTGAAAACTTTTCAGTCCTATTTTCTTTCTCCTCTTCTTCTGAGACTCCAATGATGCATGTAAGATATGTTACAGCTCCACAGGAACTGAGGGCTCACTCATTTTTAAAAAAAATCTGTTTTCTTTCTGTTGTTCAGTTGGGGTAATTTCCTTTTTTCTACCTTCAACTTTATTGATTCTTCACTCTGTCCTTTCCTCTCCATTTTCCATGGTACCCATTCATGGAGTTTTTCATTTGTATTTTTCAGTTCTAAAATTTTCATCTGACTTTTCTTTACGTCTCCTGTTTCTTTGCTGAGACTTTCTATTTTTTTCATTTGTTTCAAACATGTTTATATTTGCTCATTGAAGCATTTTTATTATGGCTGTTTTAAAATTCTTGCCGTATAATTCCAACATGTGTCCTCTTGGTGTTGGCTTCTGTTGTCTTTTCTCAGTCAAGTTGAGATTTTCCTGGTTCTTGGTTTAACTGGTGATTTTCTATTATATTCTGGACATATTGAGTGTTACGCTATAAGACCCTGGTTCATATTTAAATCCTTTATTTCAACAGGCTTCTCTGTCACTGCACTGGTGGAGAAAGGAGGGTACCGTCTTGGTACTACCAAGTTGGGGTGGAAATTCAGATTCCCCACTTGGCCTCCACTGATATGGTAGAGGAGGGTTTCATTACCATCAGATAGGGATGAAAGTCCCAGCTCCCCATTCAGCCTTCTCTGACACCATGCTGATGGTTGGGAGGGGCTGTCTTGTTACAGCCAGGTAGGTGAGGGTTCCTCACTAGTTCTTTGAGGATGGGGATGGCAATAGAGCTGCAGTGTTTTCTGTGGTGTTTGACTGGAGTTTTTAATTTGCATTTTCTAGTTCTAAGATTTCTATTTGGTTCTACTTTATGGCCTTAAAGTTATGGTCTAAAAGTTTTCTGTCTTGCTAGGCTGTTGTGTTCCAATTCCTTTGGCTAGAGAGAATTGGCTTTTTGGAGGGCTTTTGTTGTCTGTACTCATTGGCATTTGCAAGTTGTCAGCTTCTGTAGCTCCAAATCTTGAATGTAGGAGGGAACCTAGGGAAAAGAAGAAGACCCAGGGAATACTCCACAGAGCCATTTCTCAGGTCTCAAGATCCCTAGTTGATCCCCCATCCTTTCTACATCTTTCAGATTATTCTCATGTTCATTTTATATGTAATGTCCAGGACTTTTAGGTGTACTTAGTGGGAGGAACAGGGATAAGTGAGTCTACACCACCTTGTGTGGAACCAAAAGCCCCCCCCCTTTTTTTTTTACTTTTGAAGTGGATCTTAGAAGATATGTTCCTGTTACCTTAAGTAGGTGTTAATGGGGAGGACAGTTGCATCATGTTGGAAAAGCATAAAATTTTTGTCACCTTTGCTGAACACAATCTTAAATATGGATAGGGAAGTGGGTCATAATGCTGAGGGACAGGCTGCATGGATTAGTTCTATTGTAGCTGAAGTCCCCACCTGCTTTTTGTCCTTCACTTTTGACTACTGGAGCTGAAAGAAATCTACATTTCCTAGATTCACTTGACAACTGGCTTCTGGTTCTGACAATGGAGGCATTAGAAGGAGATTGAAACTGGGGGAGAGAGAAGCTTCCTGTTCCTGCTGTGACAGCACATAGTTGCTCTGCAGGTGGGAAGGGCATGACTGTGCTCTTGCAGTCCAGGCAATGCCAAGGCCACTTCCTAGGGGGGTGAGAGGGGCATCACTATGCTCTCACATCCCAGCACGGGCAGCATAGGAGTGAGTGGTAGTTTCAGAGCAGGAGTGATGGTGGCCCCTTGGTTCCTGGTTATCACTCTTTCTTTTTCACTCTTCTAGCCCTTCTAACTCATTCGTAACCAATTCCCTATATAAATTATTTTCTGTTTAAATACCTAGTTTGGTTTCTGTTTTCTTTCTTTCTTTTTTTTTAACATCTTTACTGGAGTATAATTGTTTTACAATGGTGTGTTAGTTTCTGCTTTATAACAAAGTGAATCAGCTATACATATATATATCTCCCCATATCTCTTCTCTCTTGCGTCTCCCTCTCTCCCACCCTCCCTATCCCACCCCTCTAGGTGGTCACAAAGCACCGAGCTAGGCCATGACTAATATAGTAATCTAGAGTACCAGAAATACTGGTCGGACATAACACAATAAACACAACAGCCCAGCCCAGGGCCAGGTGGGGAGAGGGTAATAATTTGACAATGTTTAAATGGGTGGTTTTAAAACATTTGTTCAACGTTTACTTAGAGGAAAGGCTCAGTGCTCTTAACAAATAAAGGAAGGGCCCATAGGAGGAACGTCCCCAGGGCGTTGACCCCAGCCTTTCTGCCACCTCCAGGAAATTCATTTCTGGCCCCAAATTTATAGTCCCCTCTCAGCAAAACAAAAGCCCCACAATTAAGGGCACCTGTTATCTTAGGAGTCAATGTCCTGGTGCAGGCCCCTCAGAACCTTCTTTCCAGGCCCTAATCACATATTCCTTTCCTTGCCCTACTATTTCTCTTGAGGGCAAATCTGGAAAAGACTATTATGTCTCTATCTTGCTACTGTTTTCAGTGATATTCAGCTGGCCCACCCCAGCTAAAAGGAAATATTGTTTCTTTTCCAAGTGAATTGGGAGGGCTGAGTACTCTAGTGTTCCTATAAGGGGTGGTTGTGCCCTCATACCCCCTGCCCACCACTCCTAGCTCCACCGCACCCCCCAATTTATCTGTCAGTAGGGCCATGACATAGAATGTGCACAGAAGTTAGAAAGGATTGCTCTTTGGGTCTTTATAAGTTTAATTCTGGCTTCTAGCTTGGCACCCCCTTCACATGACCCCCTTGGTCACCTCTCCCAGCCTTGGAGTGCAGCTTATGATGCTGTTACTATTGCAAAGGGCTTCCTCCTGCAAAGGGCATGGCTCACTGAACTTTACCCTCTACTTCCTCCACCATTTCCATTATGGCAACTTGAGCTGCCTGGAAATTGGTTTTTTGACATTAAGTGTAATAGTCTTCCTTTTTCTCTTTGAGGCGAGTCCAGAATGATCACTTGAATACTTTTAACCACAACTATGGGTCAAAATTATTCCCTAGAACACAAGTGGCAGAAAGAAAGGACAAAGCAGAGTAAACAGTGTGTTTCACAGAACACAGTCAACTTTGAATAGCATGGAAAGTACTCATTAGCCAAGAGGATTTATAGTGCAGCATGCAATGCTCAAGGCACCAAAAAGGATGGGGCGCCTCGTTCCTCAGCTTGCATTAGTTGAGAATACTGAGTGTGATGTGTGTGTGTGTGTGTAGTATATACAACTTTTAAGAAAAGTATTTCTGAGACCAATAGTATCATAAAGAATTGGCACACTTAAACAGAAACTGTATGTGACCTATTTGTAAAAGTTAAAAAAAAAAAACTGGTGTGGTCAAGATGGTGGATTGAAAAGATATATGTTTAATTTCCTTATTTCCCAGAACCCAACCAAAATAGAAGTGGAGACATTTACAAAAACTTATTAACCCAAACAGCAAAGAGAACACTGGGAAGAAATATCAACATGTGAGAGAGTTTAATATGTTGACTGCAAATTAAATGTGGGTAGAAATCTGTCTTTGAAGGAAATAGGAGAGAAAGCCACTGTCCAGATGCAGTGGCTATCAGTGGGTGGACCACACAAAAGGCACCCCATAATTCCTACCTCCTGACACTCTCAGATTCCATCTTCTGCATTATACCAGGGGAGTTTGAGCATCTTACTGTTATTGAATGTAGTTTGTTGTTGGACCAGGTGTTAGTCAATCAGACAAACAAACTGTTAGAGTCACTCCACATTTAATCTAGGATCTCAGGTACTGGCATACCACATTGATACCTTTTCTCGATTCAACTATCCCACCCAGCCATTTTGCACGCTCTCATTCCTTCCCCCAAAAGGGGACACACAAAGTCCCATTACTCCCATGACAATGTCTGGATGGTCATTTCTTTTCTGACTTAATTCAAATCCCACCTAGAAATTCTGTGACCCAAAAAGTAATAGAAATTAATCACTATCAAAACAGCTGAGTAAACAACAGGGAAGACGAGAAGGCAAATCTTGGTTTACACACACACACACCAGGAAAAAAACAAGAAAATGTGTGTAGCTTTTACAATTTTCATTTGTACAACTGGTCTTGAAGCCATAGTCAATATTTGAGTTTTCTTCCTTCACTACCCTGTCCATGTTCTCTTCACTCTTAGTCAACCAACCTTTCAGCTGGTTGGGATCTAGCCCCAGTGGTGATCCAAACCTTCAGTATTTGAAACTTTGAATTCTTAATGGTCCTGCTTTTATTGAGAGGCCATAGTTTTTCCATTCACTTATATATATATAGTTGTGACATGTGGGATCTTCATTGAGGCGTGTGGGATCTTTCATTGTGGCGTGCGAACTTCTCTCCAGTTGCAGTGTGCAGGCTTAGTTGCCCCGTGGAATGTGGGATCTTACCAGGGATCAAACCCATGTCCCCTGCATTGGAAGGCCGATTCTCAACCACTGGACCACCAAGGAAGTCCCTCCATTCACTTTTAAAAATTAGCCTTATTGTCGCATAATTCACATGAATAAATAGCACTCATTTTAGTGTGGAGCTCTATGAATTTTGAAAAATGTACACATCCATATAGTCACCATGACAATCAAAATAGATAACATTCTCATCAGCCCAGAAAGTTCCACATGCTCCTTTGCAGTGAATCTTCCTTGCTGGAGCCCCAGACACTGCCAGTTTTCCTGTTAGGGTATTTCCTATAAATAGAGTCACATAATAGGTGCCCTTTTGTGTCTGGCTGCTTTTTTCTCAGCAAAGTGTCTTTGTGATGCATCTGAGTTGTGTGTGTGTGAGCTGTTCATTAATTTTTATTGCTGAGTGGTGTTTTCCATTGTATAGATTCACCACAGTTTGTTCATCCGTTAACCTATTGATAAACACTGGTGTCATGTCTATATTGGGGCATGTGCAAGATCAATTTATTGCCTCTGAACTCCAGATGCACCCCAAGAGCACTTTTTCTCGTGATAATGGCCTGGGTTCTATCGGCATTTCTCCTTTGCAGGGAGCATAATGCCAACACTGTCAGCAGATGGCACTAGAGGGCCAGTGTAGGAGGGAGGGGCCCCTCCTCTTGTCACCCATGCACTGCATCCTGCTTTTTCTTGCTTCTGCCGCACCCTCGGGGAACACCCAGAGGCGCTCTGCCCTGTCATATGCCCAGAGTTTGTGTCCCTTGAAACTTCTCTGCCTAGAACAGGCCCAGTAGCCACTTTGCTGTAGCCCTTCCAACATGGACTCCATGCACCAGAGGCCGTGTACTGTCCTGTTAGTGAGCAGGCAACCTCAGAGGGTCATTTCCTGTTGCCCAGGGACTTTGGATCAGCTCTGGCCAGGCAACCAGCAAAATCCTGTGCCATCTAGTGAGCTACAACCAACACCTCCAACAACAGTGCCTGAACTGCTTGGGGAAGCAGGGCCCCTTCCACGTTTGTTCTTCCTTATGTGTTCTTGCTACATACAAGAACGTGTGTGTCATGTGTTTTTCCTGCAATGTACCACAGTTTGTTTATCCAGCCTTAGGGTTCCCTTTAGAGTTCTCTCTACATCTTTATGGTTACTCCCCTAATCACAGCTTAATAAATCTTTATACTAAACTTTCCCTGTTTAAACTATGTGGTTTCTGTCTTTTGCTTGGATCCAAACTAATATAGAATTGGTTTTGAGACTGGTCTCAGGAAATAGATATGTAAAAGTTGAATTTGGGGATTGATGTAATTGTGCCCTCAGGTTCCTTGCCAATGGGAAACAGGAGGCTGGTAACCATGACATGGCATCATCACAGCTGATGATGGTGACCCAGGTGGCTGCTGCTCTTGACCATTAGGGCAGTAATGATTCCTGCAAGGACTCTGGGGTGGGATGTATCCTTTCAGGTGTACTTGAGCTCTTACAGAGAGAAAAATGAGAAACTCAAATGTGTTAACTCTCAGCTCAAGCCATCTCTGAGAACCAGAAGAGTCCATGGCAGCCCCTGAAGAGTCTCACTCCTTGTAGACATAGAACTGATACTGATGGAAATCAAGCACAAAATTTAGTTGTGCAGGTTGATGGATGAGGATTGTTGAATTCGCAGTCTTGCCAAGTTTCTCATTTGAAAGTTAGGGTATTGATCAGGAAAGAATGAGATCTTGAAACTTGGAATAGAGAAATCTGGTTGGACCCAGGTGAAAACAACAATATCGAACCCACAAATCATTCTGAGCCTCTCTCACCAGTGGAAGTGGCTTGCCTTTTAGTGGCCAGGGCGAGCTTCTGAGTTAAATGTTGTGATAACTTCACCTGGTCAAATGCCTCAAAAAGGAGTACTCGTTCTTTTCAAGACCCACCGCAACCTCTCCCTGTTGCCACTAGACCAATAAGTAAGGTCAGATCTCAGCATGATTTCTAGGAACAGATACACACTCTGACCCAGGAGGATATAGTTCAAACATCGAAAGATTCCCAAGATTTCACTAATATATATTGGAAACCTGGGGAACACGTGGAGATAGATTCTAAGCTGTTAGACCAAGGAGAATAGACTAGAACACCAGATCAGGCTGAATTTGTCGATGTGGATGTTCTTACTAGAGAGTCTGGATTTAACATATTAACTGGAGGTTGCTTTAACAGTTTATCTAGTTGGTTGGTTGAATGTCAACTCAGCAGTGGCCTACACTTAATGAGGTTGAGATGCTAGTGCTTTCTGGTACAACGTGAAGGAGGGAATCCAAAGGCTTAGGGAGATAGAAATGCAGGACTGGGTTTATCATGTGCATACCTACCCCCAACTATGCTCCACAAGAGGATCCAGAAGACACTCCCTTCACTAATACATTAAGAAATATGGTATGCTTGGGAATAAAACAGATGGGCAACCTACTGGAGTGATGCCTGATCTGTATAAAAAGAAAAGCTCTATGTCTGGTAGACCAAAGCCTAGCTCGAGGTATCACAGTGAATAGCCATGGCCCATCACGCAGTTTCCAGATATAAGTCAGTTTATAGGCCCTAAATCCATTGAGTCAAGGGCAGGCTGAATTCCCTTGAGAAAAGACCCTGTGCTTTTACTGCAGGTTCACACACACATATTCCTCGGAGCCTTCGCAAAGGAGCTGTGGCTATTTACTAAAGTGGCTGTGCATTGGAGAAAAAGAAATGTGCAGACCTTTTATGGATGAATGGAATCTGGCTCTGAATTGACACTAGTTCCTAGGGACTCAAAATGCCACTGTGGCCAATGAGTCAGAGTGGTAAGGCCATCAGTGGAGTCCTAAGTCTCACAGTGAGCCTGGTTGGTGCACAGGCAAGTGACAGATTCTCCATATTGGCTTTTTGACCCATGGAGTGAAGGCCATTATGGTAGGAAAGGCTAACTGGTGGCTCCTGGAACTTCCCCTCCCTACCAGGGTAGTAGAAGGATAGTAAACTAGAAGCAGTACTGCATTCCTGGGGGAAATGGAGAAATTACTCCCAGCATCAAAGTCTTGAAAGAAGTAGCACTGGTGATCCTATTATATCCCATTTAACTCACCAGGTTAGCCTGTGAAGAAGCCCAATGAATCTTGAAGAATGACTGTGGGCTGTCATAAACTTACTCAGGTTGTGACTCCAATTTCAGCTTCTGTCTCAGATGAAGTGTCTTCACTGGCGCAAATCAACATGGCCTCTGGCACTTGGTTGCATTTCCCTCTATACCAATTTCCAAGAGCACCAGAAGCTGTTTGCTGTTACCTGGTAGGGCCAATAGTATGCCTTAACAGTGTTTTTCCACAGGGCCCCATTAACTCCTCTTCTTTTTGTCAGTGTATAGTCCAAAGTCATCTTGATTGTCTCAACATTCCACAAAACATCACACTGGTTCACTCTGTGATGAGAGTATGCTGATTAGGTCTGATATGTAAGAAGTCACAAGTACTTCAGATGCTTTAGCCCTATGCAAACTAGAGGGTAAGCAATAAACTCCACAAAATTCACGTGGTGACAGGGACCCACCACCTCAGTGAAATTTCTGGGAATTCAATAGTCTGATGCTTGTTGAGACATCCCCTCTCTGGTAAAAGACAAGCTGTTGCACCAGCTGCCACAAAAAAAAAGAAAAAAGAAAGAAAAAATGAGACATCATGTTTGGTAGGTCTTTGAGACTTTTAGAGGCAATATATATCATATCTGAGTATGCTACTTTGACCCATGTACACAGCCACACAAAAGACTGCCAGTTTTACATGGGGACCAGAATAGCAGAGGGCTCTGCATCAAGTTCAAGCTGCAAGGAAAGTTACTTTCCACTTGCTCCTTATGATCCAGCAGATCCCACGATAGCTGAAGTGTCTGTGGCAAATGCAGTTGCTGTATGGAGCCTCTGGCAAGCACCAGTAGGAGAATCAAGGTGTTGTCCTTTAGAATTTTCTAGTAAATCTGTGCCCACTTCTGCAGAAAACTATTCTTTTTTTGGGAAATAGCTTCTGACTTGCTACTGGACCTTCATAGAGGCTGAATGTCTAACCATGGAGCATTGGTGACCATGTGGCCTGAGCCTTCTTTCATAAACTGGGTGTTGTCTGACCCACTTAGTCATGGAGCTTAGTATGCACAGTAGCAATCTATCATTAAATGGAAATGGTAGATAAGAAACTGTCAACTGAAAGAAAAACACACAGCGTAAGAGTTGTGAATTAAATTTTACTTATGGTCTTACTGAGGACTATAGCCCAGGAGACAGCCTTTCAGAAGCTCTGAGAAACTGCTCTGAAGAGGTAGGGAGGGGATTAGTTTATATATGATATTTTGGCTACAGAATACATGCAGTCAAGCATGCATCTTGGTAAAAGATGACTGCTAGTCCCAAAGAATAGATATCTAAAGTTAATCTATGTGTGGGAAGATTCAAGAAGCTGGGTTCATTAAAATTCTTCCTGAGATACACCTAACTAAGGGGACTGTTTGTCCAAAAGGACAGAGCATCCTATTATCTCCTTATTCTTTTCTGTCTAAAGCACAGGGTGTACTGTCGGTCAGCAACTGCAGTGGGTTAATATTTGTAGACTTGGATGGTGAGCAAAATGCTCTCATTGCTCCTCTTTTGTTTGCAGTTCTCGCCTTTTGGTCATAAATTTGACCAAAATTTGGAAGGCATTCCATGTCCAATTTGTCCCACGGTGCTAGGAAGGCTCATTCCTAGGTCAGGCAAGGATTTCATTGATAGGTCACTCATTGTACTATAACTAAACTGGGCCCTGTTAATGGTAGCCATAAGGGTCTCTGGACTACCTGTCTTAGTAGTCTGTTATGGTCCAGGAAATGATTCTCCCTTGTTGCTTCTTCCCATATATAAAGTTACGCTATTACATTCAATTTTAATCTTGTGTAGAGGTAAATAGCTGGTCAATTGTTTCAAGTCACTTAGTCACCATTATTTTTGTTGAAGCCTCAGTTTTATATTAGGAAATACAAGAAACAACAACTTGTAAAATAGGCAGAATACAAAAAACTAGTAGCATTGATAAAGTCATAAGTAAATATTTAAGCCAAGAACTTCCAGCACCAAACCAATTCTTTAAGAGATCACCAAGACTAGAGAGTGGATTGTTTAAGGCAGAAATCTGATTTTTTCATGTGGGTCATTAAATGTGTCATATTAAAGAATTCATCTGGTATGAAGACACAACATTCAGTGTGAATTATGGTGCAGGTGACTCTTTGAGATGCTGTAAGGATATTGAGGGCCATGCGATTTTGTAATACCACTTTTCTCATCAGAGAGACTTCAGAATTCAGTCGGCTAATAGCCTGATTACTATCATTTAAGGCCTGTTCAGTGAATTTGTTACGGCTTTGTTGTGTGCTATGACATCTTCCAATCCTACTGAAGGCACAAAAATAGCTGCTAAATGGTCATACCAATGAAATACAGATCTCTTGATCCATTGGGCTAGTACCAGTGGCAGATTTCCTGGAATTATACCAAAATTGGCATGCAAGTGGCCTTGAGACCAAGGGAATCTTAGGGTGCATCTTCCTATTTATCCTGGCAGAAACCAGGACCATAAATTGGTGCCACAAAACCACTGAGTTCCGTTAGTTGTGAACTGTTATATTTCTGGTTGACTGACCCAGTCTGTTCTGTGTCAATCACTACCTTTAAGGGTAATGATATATTGGGATACTGTTCATAAGGCACCCAGACAAATTTCCAAGTGTTAATATGCTGATTATCTTTAGTATGGTTTCATCATTCCCAACATAAGGGGGCCTTTAAACTTAAATGACTATAGGTTGGTATTATCCATATAAATCAATCCTGTAACTGAGACAGTATCTCTCCTAATAAGCAGAAGGTTGTGGTTTTTGACTAAAATTTAGCTCTTTGCTCTGATTGTACTCAAATAACAGTTAAAGAAAATTCATATTTATGCCCAGGGTCAGAATAAGTGAGTATTGATTAACCAAGTGAGGGGATCCCATCTAGTAATATCAACAGTGGCCCGAACAGAACTATGACTTCTCTCTTCTAAAATAAATTTACTAAGGGCCATCCAATCAGATCCTTGAAGAGGTGAAACTCACCAAGGTAAACCAGAAGTACTGGACATAGGTAATTTACCACAAACCCAACAATTTGATTGATTTTTAAAATTTGCATAGGATCCTGCCCACAACAGAAAGACATTTGATTCATAAGCAAAAATCCAAGAAATCAAGAGACCATTATAAATAATCATAAGGAGGGTTAGGGTTAGGGTTAGGTACTTTCCATGAAGTCCTTGCAGATATGACTAATCAGTGAATAACACAAGATCAGGATTATCCATACAGATTTCTTGAAGATCAGTTCTGGGAGGTAAAAGATTGAGATAGGGCTTCCCTGGTGGTGCAGTGGTTGAGAGTCTGCCTGCCGATGCAGGGGACACGGGTTCGTGCCCCAGTCCGGGAAGATCCCACATGCCGCGGAGCGGCTGGGCCCGTGAGCCATGGCCGCTGAGCCTGCGCATCCAGAGCTGTGCTCCGCAACAGGAGAGGCCACAACAGTGACAGGCCCGCGTACCGCAAAAAAAAAAAAAAAAGATTGAGATAAAACAATGCAGTCATGTTTCTTCATTATTGACATCTGATTCCTCTGTTAGCAAGGTGACTGGATTAACCTTGTTACACCTGTGGAGAGTTGTGTTCAGTGAGAGGAAGAAAATTTCACTAGAGGTTAGGTGACCTGCTGAACAATGTTGTGTGTGATAAGAGTTTAGTAAAGCTTCCAAGGAGTGGGGAACAAAGACAGTGAGAGGGTGGCTCACGACTGTGTCTTCTGTGGTCTGACATAGCACAGCCATTGCTGTAACAGCCTGGAGACCAGGGGGAGACCCTTAGCTACTGAGTCTGGTTGCTGACTCTAATGTCCAATTGGCCAGTAGTAACCACATGTTGCTGGGTTAATATTCCTAATGCAGCACATTTGTTTTCATGTACAAAGAGAAAGAAGGGTAAATCATAATTTGAATGCCCCAAGCCTGAGGACACTGCCAGGAGGTTTTTAAGAGTTTCTATAGCTTCAGAATGTTCTTTTTCCCAGCAAAGAGGTTCAGGTTGGTCTTGTTTAAATGGATGAACCATTAAGGAAAAATTTGAAATCCAGTTCCTGGAATAACTTGCAAGGCTTAGAAATCCCCTTAATCACCTTTTTGTCTTAGGAGTAGGGAAGGCCAAAATGATTTTCAACTATATCTAGATCAATGACAAGTCCTTTTTTAGATATCATATGTCCTAAATGTTTTACACTAGTCTTGCAAAATTGCAGTTTTTCCCTGGACACTTTATGTGCCTTTGAAGCTAGCTTCTGAAGTAAGTTCAGGGTGTCTTTCTGGCTATTTAAAAAGAACTCGAACACAACAGCAAATGGTCTACATATTGTATCAGAACTGACTTATGAGGGAAATTTAGATCATCTAGATCTGTTTTTAATATCTGAGAAGAGTAAGTGGGGTTTTCAGTATAGCCCTGTGGCATTACAGTCCATGTATATTGCCATTCATTCCAAGTAAAGGCAAAAAGATATTGGTCATCAGAATGTACAAAGATACTAAAGAATGCACTGCAGAGATCTATCACAGAAAACAACTCACTATTTTTAGGAATATAGGACAGTTTGGCATTATAGAATGGCAAAGAATAATAATAGTTTTGGTAGATCTCAAGTCATTTTACAAATCTCCAACCTTTGCCATTAGGTTTTTGTTTATTTATTTATTGTTTGTTTGTTTTGCAGTACGCGGGCCTCTCACCGCTGTGGCCTCTCCCGTTGCAGAGCACAGGCTCCGGACGTGCAGGCTCAGCAGCCATGGCTCACGGGCCCAGCCGCTCTGCGGCATGTGGGATCTTCCTGGACCGGGGCACGAACCCGTGTCCCCTGCATTGGCAGGCGGACTCTCAACCACTGCGCCACCAGGGAAGCCCTGCTATTAGGTTTTTTAACTGGCAAATTGGGAGTGTTACTAGGGCTGGTGCAAGGCACAATGAACCCTTTCTCAAAGTAAGCTGACAGCAAAGGCCATCTATGGCCTCCTGCCTTATTGGGTATTGATGAATACTGGGCAGGGGTTTATTCTGGTGTATAGTAATTTTAATGGGAGATGTGGAACGTATTTTTCCAATGTCAGTAGAATCAAGTGACCATAATTCTTTAGGTACTAAGCCTAGCAATTTTTCTTGTTCTACATCACCCTCATCATGGGTCACAGACACTATATGAGGAAGGAAGCCTGGCAGATTCTTCAGGTCTAAAAATAGTTCCCCCTTAGGAGTAAAAGAAATATGGTCTTCGTAAGTTTCTAATAGATCCCTGCCTATCAGGTGAACAGGAGCACTTTCCACCAGGAAAAAAAGAATGCCTTCCTTTAAGTTCTCCTAAGTAAAATTCGGAAGATAATGATTTAAAAGCCTTAATAGGTGCATTAGAAACCCCTACCATCTGTCCTGAAATATTACTCTGAGTCAGGGGGCCTTTAATTTTGGTAGAGTTAAAACTGAAAGGATGACCCTGTATCTACTAGCGCTTTGTTTCTCCTAGTATATTCACTTCAACTTCTCCTAGTATATTCACTTCTACTCCTCCTGGGGTGTTAGGAGAAGAGGAAAGGCTTCCAGTGTACCCTCGGAGCAGTCCTATTCTTTTTGGGTTTTTTTAGGATGGAAACAAAAAGACTCATTTGCTTCCATTCCAGGACAAAAGTACAATGTCACAAGTCACTGGAGCTATGGGACAGGAAACACTGATGCCTGATTAATAGTGCATGGTAGAAACAAATTATTACTGGTTTCAGATCACATGCATAACTATTTATTAAAACCCAAGTCAAATAAAAATATTAGCAGTAAGCCAAGATTTGTAAAAGATATGAAAATATAAGACACATGCAAAATCGCATGTTAAGGCGAGCAACTTGTGTACTGTATAAATGCCATACACTCTTTGGATCAGTATCATAATATTTAAAAGCAGCAGAAATATCACAGGATACATTTGAGCCTAAAAATGGTATCTGAAACTTACAAAGTTCTATTTTTCTTAAATGCTACTTCCCTAACTTTTAGTGAGAAGAGTCTCTCCATAATCAATAAAGACACAATTATTAAATCTACTGGGAGGGAGGCTCAAGAGGGAGGGGATATGGGGACATATGTATGCATACGGCTGATTCACTTTGGTGTACAACAGAAACTAACACAGTATTGTGAAGCAATTATACTCCAATAAAGACTTTAATAAATAAATAAATAAATAAATAAACCTACTAAGCATTTCATACAGCCAGAGTTAGAAAAAGCATTTACATTCCAACAATGGCTGCTAGACACACTGCTTCTGCACAGGATCAGCTGAGTCCTATAGATTCATCCCAGTGATTGTTACAAGTATGGAGGTATTACAGGCACACCTCTGAAACCTGAAATTTATGTCTGCAATTTTTGTAAAGTAGACTGAACAGCAGACTGAATTAGGAAATAGAGTCCTTAAGCACATGAAAAATCAGATTTCATTATCACTTGCATTAAACCACAACAATCACTGTCAGTGAGAAATATTACGTTAGGAGCCATCAGGGATTGGTGAAAGTTCTAGGACCCCATCTCTCTTGACTATGACAGTTCATGCCTTAGGATTTATCCCACCTTCCTGTATGGTTTTTGTGCTGGACCAGGTTCATACACAGGAGATTTCCTTTGTCCAATATGCTCACTTACCCGATTTCCTGCACAAATCCTTCCTTTATAGATTCCACCTCCCTGATGAATATAGAGAAAACCCACAGACCTTTTCCTGCTGCCTGGATGGTGGGCTCAACGCGAAGGTCAAAGCAATCAGTACACGTGAGAAAGGGGTAGCTCCACCCTGAGATATGAGTTTGTGATCCTGTGACCTCCCCTCCCCTCAGAACTGCAATTATCATTTCACCTGGAACAGCACTGGCAGGAAGAGGCTTGGGAGCTGTGATTATTTTTTAAAACATTTGCCTAGTTACTAATTACCAAGGCCAATTATCACTTTCTAGCTAATATATCCTAAGAGACTATTGGCATGTTTGTGACAGATGCTTACTTTTCCATGATCCCTGGAAGCAGACAGGGCTCATATGTAAGGAGCAGGAAGTACTTAGGTTTGACACATACAGGAATGGCTGCAAGTACGTGTCTCAATGGATATTTGCTTCACTGGGAAGTACTCCTTGATGTGAGCCCTCCCAGAGTCTGCCATTAGCCCCACCAAAGGGCCCAGGTAGGCTCCAGTGTTGGGTCGCCTCAGGCCAAACAACCAACAGGGAGGGAACCCAGCCCCACACATCAGCAGACAAGGAGATTAAAGTTTTACTGAGCTCTGCCCACCAGAGCAAGAGTCAGCTCTACCCACAACCAGTGCCTCCCATCAGGAAACATGCACAAGCCTCTTAGATAGCCTCATCCACCAGAGGGCAGACAGCAGAAGCAAGAAGAACTACAATCCTGCAGCCTGTGGAACAAAAATCACATTCACAGAAAGATAGGCAAGATGAAAAGACAGAGGGCTATGTACCAGATGAAGGAACAAGATAAAACCCCAGAAAAACAACTAAATGAAGTGGAGATAGGCAACCTTCCAGAAAATGAATTCAGAATAACAAAAGTGAAGATGATCCAGGACCTCGGAAAAAGAATGGAGGCAAAGATCGAGAAGATGCAAGAAATGTTTAACAAAGACCTAGAAGAATTAAAGAACAAACAGAGATGAACAATACAATAACTGAAATGAAAACTACACTAGAAGGAATCATTAGAAGAATAACTGGGACAGAAGAACGGATAAGTGACCTGGAAGACAGAATGATGGAATTCACTGCTGCAGAACAGAATAAAGAAAAAAGAATGAAAAGAAATGAAGACAGCCTAAGAGATCTCTGGGACAACATTAAACACAACAACATTCACATTATAGGGGTCCCAGAAGGAGAAGAGAGAGAGAAAGGACCCAAGAAAATATTTGAGGAGATTATAGTTGAAAACTTCCCTAACATGGGAAAGGAAATAGCCACCCAATCTAGGAAATGAAGAGAGCCCCATACAGAATAAACCCAAGGTTTATCCGTCGAGACACATAGTAATCAAATTGGCAAAAATTAAAGACAAATTATTGAAAACAGCAAGGGAAAAACGATGAATGGATTCAATACAATCCCTATCAAATTACCAGTGGCATTTTCTAGAGAACTAGAGCAAACAATCTTAAAATTTGTGGGGAGATGCAAAAGACCCTGGATAGCCAAGGCAGTCTTGAGGGAAAAAAAAAAGAGTAGGAGGAATCAGACTTCCTGACTTCAGACTATACTACAAAGCTACAGTAATCAAGACAATATGGTACTGACACAAAAACGGAAAGATAGATCAATAGAACAGGATAGAAAACACAGAGATAAACCCACGTACCTGTGGTTAACTAATCTACGACAAACTAGGCAAGGGTATACAATGGAGAAAAGAATTCTACACAGGACAATTCTTTCCTAACTTCTTTTTTTTTGAATTTTGTTTAATTTATTGTTTTACACAGCAGGTTCTTATTAGTTATCCATTTTATACATATTAGTGTATACATGTCAATCCCCATCTCCCATTGCATCACACACTGCCCACTGCTTTCCCCCTTTCGTGTCCATACGTTTGTTCTCTACATCTGTGTCTCAATTTCTGCCCTGAAAACCAGTTCATCTGTACCATTTCTCTAGGTTCCACATATGTGCATTAATATATGATATTTATTTTTCTCTTTCTGACTTACTTCACTCTGTATTACAGTGTCTAGATTCATCTATGTCTCTACAAATGACCCAATTTCATTCCTCTTTATGGCTGAGTAATATTCCATTGTATATATGTACCACATCTTCTTTATCCATTTGTCTGTCGATGGGCATTTAAGTTGCTTCCATGACCTGGCTATTGTAAATGGTGCTGCAATGAACATTGGAGTGCGTGTGTCTTGTTGAATTATGGTTTTCTCTGGGTATATGCCCAGTAGTGGGATTGCTGGATCATAAGGTAATTCTATTTTTAGTTTTTTAAGGAACCTCTATACTGTCTCCATAGTGGCTGTATCAATTTACACTCCCACCAACAGTGGAAGAGGGTTCCCTTTTCTCCACACACTCTCCAGAATTTGTTGTTTGTAGATTTTCTGATGATGCCCATTCTAACTGGTGTGAGATGATACCTCATTGTAGTTTTGATTTGCATTTCTCTAATAATTAGTGATGTTGAGCAGCTTTTCATGTGCTTCTTGGCCATCTGTATGTCTTCTTTGGCGAAATGTCTATTTAGGTCTTCTGCCCATTTTTGGATTGGGTTGTTTGTTGTTTTAATATTGAGCTGCATGAGCTGTTTATATATTTTGGAGATTAATCCTTTGTCCGTTGATTTGTTGGCAAATATTTTCTGCCATTTTGAGGGATGTCTTTTCAACTTATTTGTAGTTTCCTTTGCTGTGCAAAAGCTTTTAAGTTTCATTAGGTCACATTTGTTTATTTTTGTTCTTATTTACATTACTCTAGAAGGTGGATCAAAAAAGATCTTGCTTGATTTATGTCAAAGAGTGTTCTTCTTATGTTTTCCTCTAAGAGTTTTATAGTGTCTGGTCTTACATTTAGGTCTCTAATCCATTTTGAATTTATTTTTGTGTATGGTGTTAGGGAGTGTTCTACTTTCATTCTTTTACATGTAGCTGTCCAGTTTTCCCAACACCACTTACTGAAGAGACTGTCTTTTCTCCATTGTATATCCTTGCCTCCTATGTCATAGATTAGTTGACCATAGGTGTGTGGGTTAATCTCTGGGCTTTCTATCCTGTTCCATTGATCTATATTTCTGTTTTTGTGCCAGTACCATATTGTCATGATTACTGTAGTTTGTAGTATAGTCTGAAGTCAGGGAATCTGATTCCTCCAGGTTTTTTTCCTCAAGACTGCTTGGTTACTCGGTGTCTTTTGTGTTGCCATTCAAATGTTAAGATTTTTTGTTCTAGTTCTGTAAAAAAAATGTCATTGGTAATTTGATAGGGATTGTAATGAATCTGTAGATTGCTTTGGGTAGTATAGTCATTTTCACAATGTTGATTCTTCCAATCCAATAACATGGTATATCTCTCTATCTGTTTGTATCATCTTTAATTTCTTTTATCAGTGTTTTATAGTTTTCTGCATACAGGTCTTTTGTCTCCCTAGGTAGGTTTATTCCTAGATATTTTATTCTTTTTGTTGCAGTGGTAAATGGGAGTGATTCCTTAATTTCTCATTCAGATTTTTCATCATTAGTGTATAGGAATGCAAGAGATTTCTGTGCATTAATTTTGTATCCTGCAACTTTACCAAATTCATTGGTTAGCTCTATTAGTTTTCTGGTGGCATCTTTAGGATTCTCTATGTATAGTATCATGTCATCTGCAAACAGGGGCAGTTTTACTTCTTCTTTTCCAATTTGTATTCCTTTTATTTCTTTTCCTTCTCTGATTGCTGTGGCTAGGATTTCCAAAACTATGTTGAATAATAGTGGTGAGAGTGGACATCCTTGTCTTGTTCTTGATCTTAGAAGAAATGCTTTCAGTTTTTCACCATTAAGAATGATGTTTGCTGTGGGTTTGTTGTATATGGCCTTTATTATGTTGAGGTAGGTTCCCTCTATGCCCACTTTCTGGAGAGTTTTTATAATAAATGGGTGTTGAATTTTGTCAAAAGGTTTTTCTGCATCTACTGAGATGAGCATATGGTTTTTCTTCTTCAATTTGTTAATATAAGTTATCACATTAATTGATTTGTATATATTGAAGAATCCTTGCATCCCTGTGATAAATTCCACTTGATCATGGTGTATGATCCTTTTAACGTGTTGTTGGATTCCGTTTGCTAGCATTTTGTTGAGGATTTTCGCATCTATATTCATTGGTGATATTGGTCTGTAATTTTCTTTTTTTTGTAGTATCTTTGCTGGTTTTGGTATCAGGGTGATGGTGGTCTCATAGAATGAGTTTCGGAGTATTCCTTCCTCTGCAATTTTTTGGAAGAGTTTGAGAAGAATGGGTGTTAGCTCTTCTCTAAATGTTTGACAGAATTCACCTGTGGAGCCGTCTGGTCCTGGGCTTCTGTTCATTAGAAGATTTTTAATCACAATTTCAATTTCATTACTTGTGATTGGTCTATTCATATATTCTCTTTCTTTCTGGTTCACTCGTGGAAGGTTATACCTTTCTAAGAATTTGTGCATTTCTTCCAGGTTGTCCATTTTATTGGCATAGAGTTGCTTGTAGTAGTCTCTTAGGATGCTTTGTATTTCTGTGGTGTCTGTTGTAACTTCTTTTTCATTTGTAATTTTATTGATGTGAGTCCTCTCCCTCTTTTTCTTGATGAGTCTGGCTAATGGTTTGTCAATTTTGTCTATCTTCTCAAAGAACCAGCTTTTAGTTTTATTTATCTTTGCTATTGTTTTCTTTGTTTCTATTTCTTTTATTTCTGCTCTGATCTCTATGATTTCTTTCCTTCTGCTAACTCTGGGTTTTGTTTGTTCTTATTCCTCTAGTTCCTTTAGTTTTAAGGTTAGATTTTTTATTTGAGAGTTTTTTTTGTTTCTTGAGGTAGGCTTGTATTGCTATAAAGTTCCCTCTTAGAACTGCTTTTCCTGCATCCCATAGCTTTTGGATTGTCATGTTTTCATTGTCATTTGTCTCTGGGTATTTTTTTGATTTCCTCTTTGATTTCTCAGTGATTTCTTGGTTATTTACTAACATATTGTTTAGTCTCCATGTGTTTGTGTTTTTTACATTTTTCCCTTTAATTGATGTCTAATCTCATAGCATTGTAGTCAGAAAAGATGCTTGATATGATTTCAATTTTCTTAAATTTACTGAGGCTTGATTTGTGACCCAAGCTGTGATCTATCCTGGAGAATGTTCCATGCGGACTTGAGAAGAAAGTGTAACCTGCTGTTTTTGGGTGGAATGTCCTACAAATATCAATTAAATCCATCATGTGTATTGTATCATTTAAAGCCTGTGTTGTCTTATTAATTTTCCGTTTGGATGATCTGTCCATTGGTGTAAGTGAGATGTTAAAATCCCCCACTATTATCGTGTTACTGCCAATTTCCTCTTTTATAGCTGTTAGTAGTTGCCTTATGCATTGAGGTGCTCTTATGTTGGGTGCATATATATTTATAATTGTTATATCTTCTTCTTGGATTGATCCATTAATCATTTTGTAGTGTCCTTCCTTGTCTCTTGTAACATTCTTTATTTTAAAGTCTATTTTATCTGATATGAGTATTGCTACTCCACCTTTCTTTTGATTTCCATTTGCATGGAATACCTTTTTCCATCCCATCGCTTTCAGTCGGTATGTGTTCCGATGTCTGTAGTGGGTCTCTTGTAGACAGCATATGTATAGGTCTTGTTTTTGTATCCATTCAGTGAGCCTGTGTCTTTTGGTTGGAGCATTTAATCCATTCACATTTAAGGTAAGTATCAATATGTGTGTTCCTATGACCATTTTCTTAATTGTTTTCGGCTTGTTTTTGTAGCTCCTTTCCTTCTCTTGTGTTTCCCACTTAGAGAAATTCCTTTAGCATTTGTTGTAAAGCTGGTTTGGTGGTGCTGAATTCTCCTAGCTTTTGCTTGTCTGCATAGCTTTTGATTTCTCCGTGGAATCTGAATGAGATCCTTGCTGTGTAGAGTAATCTCGGTTATAGGTTCTTCCCTTTCATCACTTTAAGTATATCATGCCACTCCCTTCTGGCTTGCAGAGTTTCTTCTGAGAATTCAGCTGTTAAACTTATGGGAGTTCCCTTGTATGTTATTTGTCATTTTTCCCTTGCTGCTTTCAATAATTTTTCTTTAATTTTTGCCAATTTTATTACTATGTGTGTCAACGCATTTCTCCTTGTGTTTATCCTGTATGGGACTCTCGGCACTTCCTAGACTTGGGTGGCTATTTCCTTCCCCATGTTAGGGAAGTTTTCAACTATAATCTCCTCAAATATTTTCTCGGGTCCTTTCTCTCTCTTCTTCTTCTTCTGGGACCCCTATAATGTGAATGTTGTTGTGTTTAATGTTGTCCCAGAGATCTCTTAGGCTATCTTCATTTCTTTTCATTCTTTTTTCTTTATTCTGTTCTGCAGCAGTGAATTCCATCATTCTGTCTTCCAGGTCACTTATCCGTTCTTCTGTCCCAGTTATTCTTCTAATGATTCCTTCTAGTGTAGTTTTCATTTCAGTTATTGTATTGTTCATCTCTGTTTGTTCTTTAATTCTTCTAGGTCTTTGTTAAACATTTCTTGCATCTTCTCGATCTTTGCCTCCATTCTTTTTCCGAGGTCCTGGATCATCTTCACTTTTGTTATTCTGAATTCATTTTCTGGAAGGTTGCCTATCTCCACTTCATTTAGTTGTTTTTCTGGGGTTTTATCTTGTTCCTTCATCTGGTACATAGCCCTCTGTCTTTTCATCTTGCCTATCTTTCTGTGAATGTGATTTTTGTTCCACAGGCTGCAGGATTGTAGTTCTTCTTGCTTCTGCTGTCTGCCCTCTGGTGGATGAGGCTATCTAAGAGGCTTGTGCACGTTTCCTGATGGGAGGCACTGGTTGTGGGTAGAGCTGACTCTTGCTCTGGTGGGCAGAGCTCAGTAAAACTTTAATCTCCTTGTCTGCTGATGTGTGGGGCTGGGTTCCCTCCCTGTTGGTTGTTTGGCCTGAGGCGACCCAACACTGGAGCCTACCTGGGCCCTTTGGTGGGGCTAATGGCAGACTCTGGGAGGGCTCACACCAAGGAGTACTTCCCAGGACTTCTGCTGCCAGTGCCTTTGTCCTCACGGTGAGACACAGCCACTGCCCGTCTCTGCAGGAGACCCTCCAACACTAGCTGGTTGGTCTGGCTCCTTCCCCTGTGTCCCGCTGCACACACTACTTTGTGTGTGCCCTCCAAGTGTGTAGTCTCTGTTTCCCTGAGTCTTGTTGAAGTCCTGCAATCGAATCCTGCTAGCCTTCAAAGTCTGATTCTCTAAGAATTCCTGCTCCTGTTGCCAGACCCCCAGGTTGGGAAGCCTGACACAGGGCTCAGAACCTTCACTCCAGTGGGTGGACTTCTGTGGTACAAGTGTTCTCTAGTTTGTGAGTCACCCACACAGCAGTTATGGGATTTGATTTTATTGTGATTGTGGCCCTCTTTCCATCTCATTGTGGCTTCTCCTTTTTCTTTGGATGTGCGGTATCTTTTGTGATGAGTTCCAGTGTCTTCCTGTCAATGATTGTTCAGCAGTTAGTTGTGATTCCAGTGCTCTTGCAAGAAGAAGTGAGAGCACGTCCTTCTACTCCGCCATCTTGAAGAAATCTCTCCTAATTTCATACACTGAGTTAGACTGTCAATTAAGGTATGAGCAATGAAATGGAATTTGTCCAAGTATCTGAGAAGGATTGGGTCTTCTCACGACGTGGCTGGAACAACCACAGGCTTCCAAAATCTACTTTCCAAAGCAGGTCAGTCCTATTCTTGTTTAGCTTGAAATTCCAGTCTGAAATCTTGTCTCCTCTCAAAATATCTCTTTCTTTTTCTACAGTCCCTTTTCTGATGTCCTGGCCTTTTTCAGTAAAAGCAAATTCTAGATCCCTCTGTCAGTTGTGGATTGAAAGGAGGTTGATTAAACATTGACAGACATTGATTATTTAATTGATCCAATTGAAGATTTATAATTTTTATAGATGTAGTTTTTCCTTCTTTTCAGTCATTTTGAAAAGTTGCTTCGTCAACATGATAAGGGCCATGTAATGAGGACCAACCGAAATTGTATTTTTTAGAGTCAATTCCTCATCTAAGGCTTCTAAAAAGGCAAAGTTAAGCAAAGGATCACCTTGGTGATTAGAGAATGATTCAGGTTTCATGTTGGAATGTTGCTTAAAAGTTTTTTCAGGGCTTCCCTGGTGGCGCAGTGGTTGAGAATCCGCCTGCCGATGCAGGGGACACGGGTTCGTGCCCCAGTCCGGGAAGATCCCACATGCCACGGAGCAGCTGGGCCCGTGAGCCATGGCCACTGAGCCTGCGCGTCCGGAGCCTGTGCTCCGCAACGGGAGAGGCCACAACAGTGAGAGGCCCGTGTACCGCAAAAAAAAAAAAAAAAAAAAAAAGTTTTTTCAAACCTCTCATAATAACTCAGAATTGATTCATCTGCCCTTTACTTACACCACTGAATCTTTGTCCAGTCTATAGATTTTGGAAAAAGTTCTGGGTTAAGTCTGTGCAACCTATTAGCTAATTCCTTGCACTCAATTTGAGTCTCTGGACTATGCAAGTCAAAATTCTTTAAGTGGGGGCTTCCCTGGTGGTGCAGTGGTTGAGAGTCCGCCTGCCGATGCAGGGGACACGGGTTTGTGCCCGGGTCCGGGAAGATCCCACGTGCCATGGAGCGGCTGGACCCGTGAGCCATGGCCGCTGAGCCTGTGCGTCTGGAGCCTGTGCTCTGCAACGGGAGAGGTCACAACAGTGAGAGGCCCACATACCGCAAAAAAAAAAAAAAAAAGAAAAAAGAAAAAAAATCCTTTAAGTGGCGTTTTAAGTGGTGTTCCCATTCTGCTTTTTCTATCCATTCTTTTCCTTTACTTTCAGAAACTAATAGCTGTATCAATTGTTACAGGTCTGAATATTTGGGCTTATAAGCTCAGATAATTAATTCAAATTCCTTAGCAATTCCCAATGGGTCTTGACTAGGATGGGGAAATTCCTTAGTTGAAGCCTTTAAGTCCTGCTTAGGTCCAGGGTGTATATGTAAGCACTAAGGATAGGTTACCACTTCGTAGGGTTCTCCTTAATGGGAATTATAATTATTTCTGATTTTATGTCTTCCTTTACTGGAGGAGAGGGAGCAAGAGACAGAGAAAAAGAGATAGTATCTGGACCAGGCAGTTCAGATAAAAGAGGATGTGAGGGAGGAGGAGAAGGAGAGGCAGGCTCAGCACTAGCAGCCTTTTAAAATTCTGATATAGCTTTCAGCAATTTTTTTGTTGGTTTCTTTCAAAGAAGTTACTTTATCCTTTCCTCTTTTAGAAGCTTCTAAATAACCAATCAAAATAAGCATTCCATTCAGTTTGATCTTACAGTCGGCTTTCTCTAGCTGTGTATGAAAATAAACAACAACACAATTTTTGAAGGTCAAAAGAACCCCATCTTGACCATTTTAGGGTGAGATCTCCTTTAGTATGGTTTCTATAATTAAGTAAATAATTGCAAGTATAAACTCCAAACATATTATACATGAACCTGGCTGGGGTGTTAGTCAGATGTTGTCTATCTGGCACCTCTCTTTCTTCTGTTTGGGAGGATTTATTTGCTTTATTTCCCAATTTAAAGTTGGTTTGTTGGGATAAAATTACTATTGAAAACTGAATAGGGGGCCCGTGTGCTGTTTGTGAGCTTAACTCCTCTAGCTGTCACCCTAGAGTAGTTTCAGCTCTTTTATGTGTCTTGGTTTCTCTTTCTGGCAGTCTACAACTGCCATGGGCGCTCAGAGCACTGGATGGCCAGTTCTCATATGTGTATCCCCAGATGAGTGACTTTCTTTCAATTAATGAGTGGGCTTCCTTATGAGACTGCTACATAGTATGAGGGCTTTCTTCTACCACTCTTGTAAATTTCTCAGTTCCTGGAGAAAGCCTTAACTGGCCAGGAGGACCTGTTTCCCTTATCTTTGGAGATGAAAATATCTTTTTTATTCTCGTATCTTTATTTTTATTCTGACAAACCCAGTTAAAATAGCCAATTCAAAGAAAGACACCCTGTCATCCCCCTAGTTAATCACGCATTCCAGACCTTCTCAATGTCTTTCAACTGAGCAACCTCCCAGTGTCTTTCAACTGGGGAAGACAAGTACTTCTTCTTGAACTTAAGTTCAAGGGAAACCTACTCTTTAGATCAAGTTTACCAACCACTGAATAAAACTCAGGATCTTTAACCAAGGCAGGAGATCCTAGACCAGGAGATACTTACCCAGTTGTTGGGACTTGCTGAGGAGATGGATGGACACAAAGGGGCTCTTGCTGGCACCAAGGCTCTAGATCCTTGTAGAGTTCAGGTGAAGGAGAGAAGTCTGCTCTTGGTCCCTTCATGGTCACCAAAACTGTCAACTGAAAGAAAAATGCAGTGTTAGAGTTGTGAGTTAAGTCTTATTTAGCATTTTACTGAGGATTATAGCCCAGGATACAGCTTCTCATAAGCTCTGAGCAACTGCTCTGAAGAGGTGGTGGGGGAGGGTAGTTTATACATAATTTTTTGGGCTAGGGAATACATGCAATCAAGCATACATCTTGATAAAAGGTTACTGCTAGTTACAAAGAGTAGGTATCAAGTTAATGCTTATAGTGCTTTCCTATGTATGAGAAGATGTAAGAAGCTGGGTTTGTTAAATTCTTCCTGAGATACATCTAACTATCTAAGGGGCCTATTGTAGAGTGCATCCTGTTATCTCCTTATTCTTTTCTGTCTGAAGCACAGGGTGTACTGTCAGTCAGTGCAGTGTGTTAACCTTTGTAGACTTGGATGGTGAACAAAATGCTCTTTGCTTCTCTTTTGTTGGCAAAATCAAGCTTAGGCAGGTCGGGAAGGTCTAAGTAAGTGGCATGAACAGATGGCTCAGATTCCTTCAATGTCAACTGCTACTGCATTGTCTTCTGTCCCTTAGTGACTGCCTTTGGCCTCCCATAATGTTCCTTACAACCAGTTGACTGAGGAGTAAAAATTTTAGTCTGGTTACCACCCTCACCCTTTGTGTGAGGACACAGTGAAAAGACAACTGTCTATGAGCCAGGCTGTCTATGAACTGGAAGTAGGTCCCACCAGACACTGAATCTGCCACTGCCTTGATCTTGGACTTTTGGCTTCCAGAACCATGAGAAATAAATATCTGTTGTTTATAATCCACACAGTCTGTGATGTTTGGTTACAGCAGCCTAAACAGAGTGAGACAAGCTACTTCTCTGGGTTCCAGAGTGTGGTGACTGTTGTTTCCCTAACTGCCCAGTCTTGTCAAGAGTCCTGTATTGTCTCTCATCACTCACCAGCTCAGGCATGACATCTGTTTTCTGTCAGGGCCATCACAGAAAGAGCCAGGTATGTGTGCTATTTAGGTTTTAGTGTTAACTTTTAGGTGTGATAATGGGGGATCTGTTTAACGATGAAATGTTTTGACAGTTGTAACTTACTTTGAAAGAGCTCTGCAAAGTAGATAGAGAGACAAAGCAAAGTATCACCAGTTATTGAACCAGGGTGGATAGGAGTGGCCACTGTGCTAGTTTTTTCATTGTTCTCTCTGTTTGAAAATTTTTGTAATGAAAAGAAAAAAAAAATTGAGTCTGAGTCTCACCACAGTCGTGGTTTCCTGAATATGCCAAGCTCCTTCCTTTTGCCTCTGAACTTTGCCCAGAGTGTTCCCTGGACCAGGAAAGGATTTTCCCTGTGTCTTCACCTACTCATCCTTTGAGGACACCCCCTCTGGCTCCTTCAACACTCCCCCACCCTACCCGGTGTCTCCCCAAAACCTGGTTTGGATCATGTCACTCCAGATGCTGTCTGTCCAGCTGTGGACCCTACCTCACTTCCCTCTCCAGTCTTCCTCATGTCCTTATAAGGACATGAGGACTGATGTCCTTATAAGAAGAGAAAAACACCCTGTGGAGACAGACACACACAGAGAAGGCCGTGTAACTCGGGAAGCAGAGGTTGAAGTCACACAGTTGCAAGCCAGGGAACACTAAGGATTGCTAGCAACCACTAGAAGCTAAGAGGAATGCCTGGAACAGATTCTCCCCTAGATCTTCAGAGGCAATGCAGCCCTGTGGATACTTTGATTTTAGGCTTCTGGCCTCCAGAACTCTAAGACACTAAATCTCTGCTGTTCTAAGCCACTCAGTTTGTGGTACTTAGTTATGCCAGCCCCAGGAAACCAATGCTGTGGTCATATCATTAATAAGTGATAGAGTTAGGATTAAAAAAGACTAGTATCCCTATGAAATTTCTGCAATGTCACTTTCTTGCTTGGGTGATTTCAAGCAAGTTATGGCTCTTCTCTATGCCTCTGTTTCCTCATCTGTACAGTGTTATTAATAATACTAATAAAGTATTACTAATAAAACCTGCTTCATGGAGGTGAGGCTTCAGTGAGGTGTCAGACATCTGATATTCGCTGGTGTGGGTCACCCCACAGTTCTGGTGGGGACAAGGGTGTGTGAACCTCTGGTGACTGGAAGAGCCACGATGAACCGCTGACTCAGAGCAAAGACCATCTGACATCAGGAGAGAAATCTGGTGCAGCTGGAGGCAATGCCAAGAGAGAATTATGTCACAGAGCATCAGATAGCTGGGATGGAGTCACAAGGTGAGCATGCAAGCAAAATAAAACCCAGGTGGATGTTTGAGGATACAGTTCTGTGAGCCACCAGGTCATGCCAGCCTAGCTGGGAGAGAGCAAGGAATGGCAGAGCTGCCTTGAATTGCTCTGTCCTGGCTGTCCCTGGTGACCCCGTGTCTCTGCTCTGACCATTGCCCACTTCAGAGGAGGTGGTGGTGTCTTTGGGCAGTAAGGCAAGAAGCTTGCACAGCTCCTGGCTGCCTTGAAAGAGCTCCTGGACCTGGAACTCTCCAGGTACTGCTATTTCCCCCCCCCCTCAGGGCTGCACAAGCCTCCCAGTGTGTTCTGTCACTCTGAGAGAGGAAGCAGCAGTTGGGAGCACCCTCAGAGTGCTGGGGCCAGAGGAAGGTCATCAGTAGAATAGATTTATTTATTCTGTCTCCTTAGGACAGAATGGAGACTGTGAGCTTGGGGTACGGGGACAGACTTTGACTCAATGCAAGGAAGAGATTTGGTGACCAAACCTAAGAGAAGGTAGTGAGCCTTTGACACTGGAAGTACGCAAAAAGGGCTACATAGCATCTTATTGCTGCAAGGTTGTATCCAGTGAGAGTAGTGCAGATCAGTGTTCAGACCTGAGTGTGCATCCAAGTCACGAGGGGCTTGGTATAGCACAGATTGCCGGGTATTTGGGCATGCGTAGCATCTTGGTCAGCTCAGGTTGCTAAAAGTACCACAACTTAAACAACAGAAGCTTCTTTCTCAGAGTTCTGGAGTCTGGAAGTCTGAGATCAGGGTACCAGCATGGTCAGGTGAGGGCTTTTTTCTGGGTTGGAGAATTCTTGTATCCTCACATGGCAGAAGGGGTGAAGGAGCTCTCTGGGATCTCTTTTATAAGGTCACTAATCCCATTCACGAAGGCTCCACTCTCATGACTTAATCACTCCCTAAAGGCCCCACCTCCTCATACCACCACATTGGGGGTTAGGTTTCAACATACGAATTTGGGGGAGGAATTCATACATTCAGTTCATAACACACAGTCTAGGGTGGGGTCTGAGAATTTGCATTTCTAACAAATTCTATACTTTAAGAACCCTGGTAGATAATCTGGAGATTTGATAAATCCTGCAATAAATGCCACCCCCCCACCAGTGACCACATATCACTTAAGAAATTCATTCTAAGATGAATGAATTTTATAGTGACACTTGCAACTCTCTGCTTACTGAAAACCAATAGGCCAGTCTGGGCCCTTGCATTTTTCACTGGCATCCAGACAAATGTGAGAAGGTAGGAGCCATGGACAAGAACACTGCCACACACCTGACTCAGCCCTGAGGCTTCCACAAGTTGGGAGAAAATGGCCCACCTCCTCCTGCTCTCATTATGGTCAGGCAAGTGTGTGCCTTGCAGGTTTTTGGTCACTTTCACATGGAGAAAATATTGTTTTCAGGTGTGATCAATCACAGGTATGAAAGCAACCATCAAAGTTATTTCTGTGTTAAAAGGAGATATCTGACGACCATGATAAGACTGTGGAGTGGGACAGATTTTGACCTTCTGGACATATCAGTTGTTGGCTGAATTCAGCAGGCATTGCATTGATTTTTTTCAAATAGATCAAATATGAAGCTATGACTTAAGAGAAATGGGCCATTGCCCCTTCAGCAAACCACTGGGAAGATGATGTGGTGCTGAGTCCAGCTCTAGCTGTTACCCTGTACTGTTCTCCTGTTGCTGATAACAAATTAACACAAACTTAGTGACCTAAAAGATGCACATTTACCATCTTATAGCTCTGAAGGTCAGAAGTGTGAAATCAATTTCTCAGGGCTAACATCAAGGTGTCAGCAGGGCTGGTTCCTTCTGGGACTCTGGGGGAAAATCTATTTCCTTGCCTCTTCTAGCTTCTAGAGGAAAGAATCACTGCAACTTCTGCCTCCGTTGTCACATTGCTTCTTTGACTCTCCTGCCTCCATACTGTAAGGACCTTTGGAATTACATTGAGACCACTTGGAAAATGCAGGAAAGTCTCACCTCAAGAGCCTCAGCTCCACCACATCTGCAAAGTCTCTTTTGCCATGTAAGCTAACATAGTCACAGGCTCTGGAGACAGGGACACCTTTGGAGGCAATTATTCTGCATACCATACCCGGGAAGAATGCTGCCCCAACTGTGCTGCAGGACCACAGAGCAAGTGGCCCCTAGATGGGTGCTGAAGGCTGAGTAAGGACCTGCACTGAGGGTAAGAACAGGGACCCTGGAGGACAAGGGACAGACTGGTGTCTGTTGCAGGACTGCTGTGTCAGGAGCTGTGCCTGGGGCCTTATACCCCTTTTTCTTTTCATTCTCCCAACACCCCAATGAGATTCTCTTTTTGGAAGAGAAAACTGAGCCTCAAAAATGGTAAGTCAATAGGGAGGGTGAGAGGGAGATGCAAGAGGGAGGGGATATGGGGATATATGTATACATATAGCTGATTCACTTTGTTATACAGCAGAAACTAACACAACACTGCAAAGCAATTATACTCCAATAAAGATGTTTAAAAAAATGGTAAGTCACCTTCCAGGACTGAATCCAGGCTCATAAGATTTGCAAACTTGTGCTTTTTTTACAACACCATAGTGATAAATGGCACTGAGGTAAGAATTTGGGTGGCAAGTGATGTTGGCCTTAAGCATGGGTTATACATATATGAGAATTAAGGGAAAAAGGAAAAAATAGTAACAGTATTATGGGTCCCCCTTAGTGTCATGCAGGGCACTGTCACGAGTCCTATCTTCACTGCTCATGAAAATCTGACTGATGAGCTCTGTCAGCCCCTCATCTGGATAAGAAGTTCAGGGATGTTGAGAAATGAGCAGACATGGAAGGTGAGGGCCTGGGTTCAGGTCTATCTGGTTGGCTGAGACTGGGTCATGAGGAGTTTCTGTTTCATGCCAAGGACTTGGGACTCCATCCTGGGCACAGTGATGAGGTGCCATTGCTACTCCATTGCTCGGCTGTGCATTTGAGACAATTTAAAGAGGAATTCAAATTGGAGTGGAGCAGACTGGAGTGTGGTGGGAAGGCTGGAAGGCCGAGGGAGTGGCTACAGAAGTCATTCTGTGTACATGTGTGATGGTGGCGTTGAAAAGAGGATCTGGTGTCAAGTGGACAGGGAGGGGTGGAAACAGTCATCTTGGGAGGGCTCCAAGGTTCTTGCCTTAATGGCCAAGAGAGAGAATGGGAGAGACAGTTTTGTTATATTTTAAGGGTGACATTCGTAGTTATTTTTTTTTCAAGATTGTAGAGGAGTAAAAGAAAAGCAAAAGTTTCTCTTTGACTTCCGTTCCTCTCCAGTTCCACAGTTAAACTCTCCAGATGTAGCCCTTATTAAAATAGTTTCATCTCTGTACTTTCAGAAAATTTTCTCTGAAAAACAAGGATTTGGGGGGAAGAGAGGAAGGTTAGCCTAGACCCTTGAGTCTGAGGTGCTGTTGGACATCCAGGGGGAAGATACTAGAGGCAATGGAGAAAAGGGGTCTAGAGCTTAATAGAAGGATATGGACAGAAAATTTCTATGATACAATCTCAGAAAATTCATTTTCTGGAGACTGGATATGCTAGAAACTACCATTATAATGTTTTTTCCTGGATATTAATATTATAAGCTTTGTTCCTAAGCACATGGTACCATAGATGACCACTTCCTTTTTTCAATAAGGTATTTGCACATGTCATGGTAGTAAACCTCTTCTGCTTGAAATTGTTTTAGTTTAAGGATGCTCCTGTCTGGCTTCATTAAGGTGTATATCTACACTAGCTATTTGGGTAGAGTTCTGTTCATGTTTATGATCTCAGTGTTCAGGGAATTAGAGTTAGATTTGACTACAGGGAAGATTTTAGTTGAGTCTATTTCATCATTGGGCATAACCTCTTAGCCTCAAAAATGTTACTAAAAAGAAATCAGGGCTGAATTTCATTTTCTGCAATAGTGAACCAGTTTGTTTCAAACTAACCCTCACAACCAAGAACAACTAGAAAATCTGGACAAAATCCAAAGACACATCTTTTGACAGAATTGCAGAGAGATAGGAAGCCCAGTTAGGGGAGCCTGACATCTGGTACATTTTCTCCTCAAGATATTTGACAGAAACAAATGCTGCTGCTGCAGAGGCTGAGAAGCTCAGTGAGACTATTGGTGGTTCCATGGGTCTGGAGGCAACAATGGTCAATCAAAGTTGGCCAAGGAGGGGAGGCCTGTCCAACACCCAGGATCCCAGCTTGGTCCCTGAAGGGTTACAGCCTAGGAGAAAGGGGAAATAGGAAGCAGATCAGCTCTCAAAAGTACAAAAGCCAGCTTTCAGTCAGCTCAGTCCTTTGTTCAAATAAGGTGATCTGTCCCTTACTAACTGCCTGCCAGAAGTAAAAGTAAATCCTCTCTGCATGAGAAGGAATCCAAAGTCTCAAATTATCTCCATAATTTTTAAACCACAAATATCTGGCACTCAACCAAATATAGGCAGGCATTAAAAAAGACAATAATTAACCAGAAAAATTAAGAGAAGCAAAATAAGACCAAAGACAGTCCCACAGATGGCTCAGATACTGGGATTATCAGACATGGACTTTAAAATAATTGTTTCATATTTCATGTCTTTAATACATCCAATAAGAAAATAGAGAATTTTTTTCAGAGAACTGGAAACTATTAAAAACAATCAAATGGAAATTCTAGAATTGAAAACTATGGTAACTGAAATTAAGAACTTAATGGATGACTTGTACTTCTGTCCATGAAGGATTAAATGCTATGGGAATTTCCCTCTGGCCATAAAAATTAGAAAACTGGACAGGATATCTGAAACAACAGTTTTCAGACATTGGAAATCAGGTAGCACAAGACTGAGAAGCTGAAAGGAAGCAAGTGAGGTGAGCCCTACAATTACCCCAACTTACTGCCTGGAGCCAACTTCCAAGGAGCAATGCGGGACAGGACAGGAAAACTCAACAATACTCAGAAGTATTCTGAGTTCAAGAGATAGATATTGGGTTCTGGGGAAGTCAAAAGGTTGGACATTTCAGGACAGAATACAAAGAAGGATTGTGTCATAGAGAGTCCCAGGCATCTGCAGAAGGATCCTGTTGAATCTGTATTAGAGTACTTGTGCATGTTTGGGAGGAAACTCTCTCACACCAAGGAAAGAAATCCCAGAAAGCAGTAGACAGAACAATTCCTGGAGTTTAGATAAGTCTGGGAATATTTTATGTTCCCACAGGCCTCCTAATGCCTGGGGCATTGAGTAGCATGTTCACAAGGACCAGTCCTAGTAGCAGGATTGAATTTTCCCCAGAATAAGAGCTGCTCTGAAACACCCATAATAAGTCTTAAAGTTAAACCTTAAAATGATCAAATTCATCTGAAAGTAACTTAAATGCTGCCAGAACAAAATACAACCCTCTTTAAAATAATGTAAAATCCAGCATTGAAAAGCACTGTAAAACTCACAATATGTAATATTCAAATATAAGTTAGCAGGCAGGCAGGCAGAGAAGCAAGAAAACGTGACCCATAACCAGGAGAAAAATCAGTCAGTAGAGACAGACTGAGAAATGACAGAGATAATGGAGTTAATAGATAAAAATATTAAAACAACTATAAATCTTATAGCTGTGTTCGAGGTAATGAAGAAAAATGTGAACATAATGAGGAAAGAAATAGAAGATATAAAACAGACCCAAGTGCATTTCAAGATGTATGTAAGTCAAATCATTATGCTGTACACCTTAAACGTGTACAGTGATGTACATCAATAAAACTGGAAGAGGAATAGAAAGACCTAAGTGGAAGTTGTAGAGATGAAAAATATGATACTGAAATGAAAAATACACTAGATGGAATTAAAAGCGAACTAGAATCTGCAGAATAACAGATCAGTGAATTTGTAGCTGTAGCAATAGAAACTATCCAAAATAAAGCACACAGAGAAAAAACAAGACTGAAAAAAAGAAAAGAACTTTACTGAGTTGTGTTACAATACTGAGTGGTCTAATAGACTTGTAATTGGAGTGCTAAAAGGAGAGAAAAGGAAGAAAAATATCTAAAGAAGTGATACTTGAAAATTTCCAAATTTGAGGAAAAGTGTAAACCCAAATATCCATGAAGCTCAACAAACCCCAAATAGAAGAATCACTTTTAAAAAACACACCAAGGTACTTGATTACCAAATTGTTGAAAACCAATGATAAAGAGAAAATCTTATAAAACAGCTAGAGAAAAAAAAGGCATATTACAAGAGCAAAGTAAGAATGACAATAAACTTCTGTTCAGAAACCCTGCAGGTCAGAAGACAACAAAGGAACATCTTTAAGTACTGAAAGAAAAAATGTACTACGTCACCTATGTGACATTGCAACAGCCTGAGGTGCACCATGCATCTCTCCCAAAAGGCAAGAAAATCCCCACATACCTGGGTAGGGCAAAAGAAAAAAGAAAAAACAGAGACAAAAGAATAGGGATGAGACCTGCACCTCTGGAAGGGAGCTGTGAAGGAGGAAAAGTTTCCATACACTAGGTAAACCCTTCACTGGTGGAGACGGGGTGAGCAGGGGGGAAGCTTTGGAGCCATGGAGGAGAGTGCAGCAACAGGGGTGCAGAGGGCAAAGCAGAGAGCTTCCCACACGGAGGATTAGTGCTGACCAGGACTCACCAGCCTGAGAAATTTGTCTGCTCACCCACTGGGGCAGATGGGGGCTAGGAGCTGAGGCTCAGGCTTCGGAGGTCAGATCGCAGGGAGAGGACTGGGGTTTGCTGCATGAACACAGCCTGAAGGGGGCTAGTGCACCACAGCTAGACAGGAGGGAGTCCAAGAAAATGTCTGGACTTGTCTAAGAGGCAATAGACCATTGTTTTGGGGTGCCTGAGGAGAGGGGATTCCTTCCTTGACTGCCCACAGAAGGCAGAGCGCCACCTAAATGAGCTCCAGAGATGGGCGTGAACTGTGGCTATCAGCTCGGACCCCAGAGATGGGCATGAAATGATAATGCTGCTGCTGCAGCCACCAAGAATCCTGTGTGCAAGCACATGTCACTATCCACCACCCCTGGGAGCCTGTGCAGCCCGCCACTGCCAGGGTCCCATCATCCAGGGACAATTTCCTCAGGAGAACACATGGAACACCTCAGGCTGTTGCAACATTACGTAGGTCTCTGCCGTGGCAGGCTCACTCTGCATTCCAATTATGACCACCATGCGCCTCCCTCCCACTGGCTTGAATGAGCCACAGCCTCCCAATTAGCTACTGCCTTAACCCCATCCTGTCTGGGCAAAGAACAGATGCCTGAGGGCGACCTACAGGCAGAGGTGGGGCCAAAACCGAAGCTGAACCCCAGAAAATGTGTGGACAAAGAAGAGAAAGGGAAATTTCTCCATGCAGCTTCAGGAACAGTGGATTAAATCCCCACAATCAACTTGATGTACCCTGCATCTGTGGAATACCTGAATAGACAACAAATCATCCCAAAATTGAGGCGGTGCACCTTGGGAGCAACTGTAGACTTGGGGTTTGCTTTCTGCGACTGATTTGTCTCTGATTTTTATGTTTATCTTAGTATGGTTTTTAGCATTTGTTATCATTTGGATTTATTTCTTGGTTTGGTTGCTCTCTTCTTTTTTTATTATTATTATTTAAAAATTGTTTTTCTTACTTTTTTTTCTCCCTTTTCTTCTGAGCCGTGTGGCTGACGGGGTCTTGGTGCTCCAGCATGGTGTCAGACCTGAGCCTCTGAGTGGGAGAGGTGAGTTCAGGACGTTGGACAACCAGAGACCATCTGGCGCCATGTCATATCAATCTGCGAGAGCTCTCCCAGAGATCTCCCTCTCAACACTAAAACCCAGGTCCACCCAATGGCCAGCAGACTCCAGTGCTGGATGCCCCATGCCAAACAACTAGCAAGACAGTAACACAACCCCACCCCTTAGCAGAGAGGCTGCCAAAATCATATTAAGTTCGCAGACACCCCAAAACACACCACAGGATTCGGCCCTGCCCAGCAGAAAGACAAGATCCAGCCTCATCCACCAGAACACAGGCACCACTCCCCTCCACCAGGAAGCCTATACAAGCCAATGAACCAACCTCACACAATGGGAGCAGACACCAAAAACAACAGGAACTATGAATCTGCAGCCTGTGACAAGGAAACCCCAAACACAGTAAGTTAAACAAAATGAGAAGACAGAAATATGAAGCAGACGAAGGAGCAAGGGAAAAACCCACCAGGCAAAACAAATGAAGAGGAAATAGGCAGTCTACATGAAAAAGAATTTAGAGTAATGATAGCAAAGATGATCCAAAATCTTGGAAACAGAATGGAGAAAATACAAGAAACATATAACCAGGACCTAGAAGAACTAAAGAGCAAACAAACAATGATGAACAACACAATAAATGAAATTAAAAATTATCTAGAAGGAATCAATAGCAGAATAACTGAGGCAGAAAAACGGATAAGAGACTTGGAAGATAAAATAGGGGAAATAGCTATCACAGAGCAGAGTAAAGAAAGAAGAATGAAAAGAATTGAGGACAGTCTCAGACCTCTGGGACAACATTAAACAGACAAACATTTGAATTATAGGGTTCCCAAAGAAGAAGAGAAAAAGAAAGGGTCTGAGAAAATATTTGAAGAGATTATAGTTGAAAACTTCCCTAACATGGGAAAGTAAATAGTCAATCAAGTCCAGGAAGTGCAGAGTCCCATACAAGATAAATCCAAGGAGAAACCCGCCAAGACATATATTAATCAAACTATCGAAAATTAAATAGAAAGAAAAAATGTTAAGAGCAGCAAGGTAAAACAACAAATAACATACAAGGGAATCCCCATAAGGTTAACAGCTGATCTTTCAGCAGAAACTCTGCACACCAGAAGGGAGTGGCAGGACATATTTAAAGTGATAAAAGGGAAAAACCTACAACCAAGATTACTCTACCCAGCAAGGATCTCATTCAAATTCGACAGGGAAATTAAAACCTTTACAGACAACCAAAAGTTAAGAGAATTCAGCACCACCAAACAAGCTTTGAAACAAATGCTAAAGGAACTTCTCTAGGCAGGAAACACAGGAGAAGGAAAAGACCTACAATAACAAATCCAAAACAATTAAGAAAATGGTAATAGGAACATACATAACAATAATTACCTTAAATGTAAATGGATTAAATGCTCCAACCAAAAGACATAGACTGGCTGAATGGATACAAAAGCAAGACCCATACATATGCTGTCTACAAGAGACCCACTTCAGACCTGGGGACACATACAGACTGAAAGTTAGGGGATGGAAAAAGATATTCCATGCAAATGGAAATCAAAAGAAAGCTGGAGTAGCAATTCTCATATCAGACAAAATAGACTTTAAAATAAACACTAATACAAGAGACAAAGAAGGACACTACATATGATCAAGGGATCAATCCAAGAAGAAGATTGTACACATTTATACAATTGTATAACAATTGTAAACATTTATACACCCAACATAGGAGCACCTCAATACATAAGGCAATTGCTAACAACCATAAAAGAGGAAATCGACAGTAACACAATATTAGTAGCGGACTTTAACACCCCACTTTTACCAATGGCCAGATCATCCAAAATGAAAATAAATAAGGAAACAAAAGCTTTAAATGACACATTAAAAAAGATGGACTTAATTGATATTTATAGGACATTCCATCCAAAAAGAACAGAATACATTTCCTTCTCAAGTGCTCATGGAATATTCTCCAGGATAGATCATATCCTGGGTCACAAATCAAGCCTTGGTAAATTTAAGAAAATTGAAATCATATCAAGTATCTTTTCTGACCACAATGCTATAAGACAAGGTATCAATTACAGGAAAAAAACTGTAAAAAATACAAACACATGGAGGCTAAACAATACACTATTAAATAACCAAGAGATCACTGAACAAATCAAAGAAGAAATCAAAAAACACCTAGAAACAAATGACAATGAGAACACGAGGACCCAAAACCTGTGGCATGCAACAAAAGCAGTTCTAAGAGGGAAGTTTATAACAATACAATCCTACCTCAAGAAACAAGAAAAATCTCAAATAAACAGCTTAACATTACACCTAAACCAATGAGAGAAAGAAGAACAACCCCCCCCTCAAATTTAGCAAAAGGAAAGAAATCTTGAAGATCAGATCAGAAACAAATGAAAAAGAAATGAAGGCAACAGTTGCAAAGATCAATAAAACTAAAATCTGGTTCATTGAAAAGGTAAACAAAACTGATAAGCTGTGACAAAGCGAAAGAGAGGCATGGACATATATACACTACCAAACGTAAGGTAGATAGATAGTGGGAAGCAGCCGCAGAGCACAGGGAGATCAACTCGGTGCTTTGTGACCGCCTGGAGGGGTGGGATGGGGAGGGTGGGAGGGAGGGAGATGAATGAGGGAAGGGATGTGGGAACAGATGTATATGTATGACTGATTCACTTTGTTATAAAGCAGAAACTAAAAAAAAAAACAAAAAAAAACTGATAAACCATTAGCCAGACTCATCAAGAATAAAAGGGAGAAGACTCAAATCTACAGAATTACAAATGAAAAAGAAGTAACAACTGACACTGCAGAAATACAAAGGATCATGAGAGACTACTAAAAGCAAGTAAATGCCAATAAAATGGACAACCTGGAAGAAATGGACAAATTCTTATAAAAGCACAACCTTCTGAGACTGAACCAGGAAGAAATAGAAAATATAAACAGACCAGTCACAAGCACTGAAATTGAAACTGTGATTAAAAATCTTCCAACAAACAAAATCCCAGACCAGATGGCTTCCCAGGTGAATTCTGTCAAACATTTAGGGAAGAGCTAACACTCATCCTTCTCCAACTCTTGCAAAATATAGCAGAGGCAGGAACACTCCCAAACTCATTCTACGAGGCCACCATCACCCTGATACCAAAAATCAGACAAACATGTCACAAAAAAGAAAACTACAGGCCAATATCACTGATGAATATAGTTCCAAAAATCCTCAACAAAATACTAGCATACAGAATCCAACAGCACATTAAAACGATCATACATCATGATCAAGTAGGGTTTATACCAGGAAAGCAAGGATTCTTCAATATATGCAAATCAATCAATGTGATACACCATATTAACAAAGAGAAGGATAAAAACCATATGATCATCTCAACAGATGCAGAAAAAGCTTTCAACAAAATTCAACATCCATTTATGATAAAAAACTCTCCAGAAAATAGGCACAGAGGGAACCTACCTCAACATAATAAAGGCCATATATGACAAACCCACAGCCACCATTGTTCTCAATGGTGAAAAACAAACCATTTCCTCTAAGTTCAGGAACAAGACAAGGTTGTCCACTTTCACCACTATTATTCAACATAGTTTTGGAAGTTTTAACCACAGCAGAGAAGAAAAAGAAATAAAAGGAATCCAAATCAGAAAAGACAAAGTAAAACTGTCCCTGTTGGCAGATGATGTGAAATACATATACATAGAGAATCCTAAAGATGCTACCAGAAAACTACTAGAGCTAATCAATGAATTTGGTAAAGTATCAGGATACAAAATTAATGCAGAGAAATCTCTTGCATTCCTGTACACTAGTGATGAAAAATCTGACAGAGAAGTTAAGGAAACACTCCCATTTACCACTGCAACAAAAAGAATAAAATACCTAGGAATAAACCTACTAAAAGAGACAAAAGACCTGTATGCAGAAAACTATAAGGCACTGATGAAAGAAAACAAAGAGACACAAACAGATGGAGAGATATATAATGTTATTGGATTGGAAGAATCAACATTGTGAAAATGACTCTACTACCCAAAGCAATCTACAGATTCAATGCAATCCCTATTAAACTACCAATGGCATTTTTCACAGAATTAGAACAAAAAATTTCACAATTTGTATGGAAACACAAAAGACCCCGAATACCCAAAGCAATCTTGAGAACGAAAAATGGAGCTGGAGGAATCAGGCTCCCTGACTTCAGAATTTACTACAAAGCTACAGAAATCAGGACAGTATGGTACTGGCACAAAAATAGAAATATAGATCAATGGAACAGGATAGAAAGCCCAGAGATAAACCCACGCACAGATGGTTACCTTATCTTTGCTGAAGGAGGCAAGAATATACAATGGAGAAAAGACAGCCTCTTCAATAAGTTGTGCTGGGAAAACTGGATAGCTACATGTAAAAGAATGAAATTAGAACACCCCCTAACACCATACACAAAAATAAACTCAAAATGGATTGAAGACCTTAATGTAAGGGCAGACAGTATAAAACTCTTAGAGGAAAACATAGGCAGAACACTCTATGACACAAATCACAGCAAGATCCTTTTTGACTCACCTCCTAGAGAAATGGAAGTAAAAACAAAAATAAACAAATGGGACCTAATGAAACTTAAAAGCTTTTGCACAGCAAAGGAAACCATAAACAAGACCAAAAAACAACCCTCAGCATGGGAGAAAATATTTGTAAACGAAACAACTGACAAAGGATTAATCTCCAAAATATACAGGCAGCTCATGCAACTCAATATCAAAAAAACAAACAACCCAATCCAAAAATGGGCAGAAGACCCAAATAGACATTTCTCCAAAGAAGATGTACAGATTGCCAACAAACACATGAAAGGATGCTCAACATCACGAATCATTAGAGAAATGCAAATCAAAAGTACAATAAGGTATCACCTCACACTGGTCAGAATGGCCATCATCAAAAAACTACAAACTATAAGTGCTGGAGAGGTTGTGGAGAAAAGGGAACCCTCTTGCAGTGTTAGTGGGAATGTAAATTGATACAGCCACTATGGAGAACAGTATGGAGGTTCCTTAAAAACTAAAAATAGAACTACCATATGACCCAGCAATCCCACTACGGGACATATACCCTGAGAAAACCATAATTCAAAAAGAGTCATGTACCATGATATTCATTGCAGCACTATTTACAATAGCCAGGACATGGAAGCAACCTAAGTGTCCATCGACAGATGAATGGATGAAGAGGATGTGGCACATATATAGAATGGAATATTACTCAGCCATAAAAAGAAAGAAAATTAAGTTACTTATAGTGAGGTGGATGGACCTAGAGTCTGTCATACAGAGTGCAGTAAGTCAGAAAGAGAAAAACAAGTACCGAATGCTAACACATATATGTGGAATCTAAAAAAAAAAAATGTTAGATGAACCTAGGGCCAGGATATGAATAAAGACACAGACATAGAGAATGGACATGAGGACATGGGGAGGGCGAAGGGTAAGCTGGGATGAAGTGAGAGGCTAGCATTGACATATATACACTGCCAAAAGTAAAATAGATAGCTAGTGGGAAGCAGCTGCATCACACAGGGAGATCAGCTTGGTGCTGTGTCACCACCTAGAAGGGTAGCATAGGGAGGATGGGAGGGAGATGCAAGAGGGAGGGGATATGGGAACATATGTATACATATAGCTGATTCATTTTGTTATATAGCAGAAACTAACAGAACATTGTAAAGCAATTATACTCCAATAAAGATGTTAAAAAAAAGATCCAATTATGTGTTGTCTGTAAGAAATTCATTTAAATATAAAAGCAACTCTGCAAGAAAACTAAATAAAAGGCATCCAAATTGGAAATGAAGAAATAAAGCTGTCACTATTTGCAGATAACATGATATTATACACAGTAAACCCTAAAGACTCCACCAAAAGTTGATTAGAAATAATAAATAAATTTAGTAAGGTTGCAGGATACAAAATCTACATGCAGAAATCTGTTGCTTTTTATACACTAATAATGAACTAACAGAAAGAGAAATTAAGAAAAAAATCCCATTTATAGTTTGCATGAAAAAGAATAAAATACATAGTAATAAATTTAACCAAGGAGGTGAAAGACCTGTATACTGAAAACTAAAAGACATTAATGAAAGAAATTGAAGAAGACAAAAATAAATGGAAAGATATTACATGCTCATGGATTGAAAGAATTAATAGTTTTTAAACGTCCACGCTACCCAAAGTAATCTACAGATTCAATGCAATCCCTATGGAAATTCCAATGGTGTTTTACAGAGAAATAGAACTAAAAATCCTAAAACTTGTAAGGAACAAAGGAATAAAGCTGATGTCAAAATGCTTCCTCATTTCAAACTGTATTACAAAGCTATAGTGATCAAAATAGTATGGTATTGGCTTAAAAACAGACACAGAGATACATAGAACAGAAGAGAGAACCCCAGAGTAAGCCTATGCAAATATGGTCAATTAACTTATCAAAAAAGAACCAAGAACATACTATGGGGAAAGGACAGTCTCTTCAATGGTGTTGGGAAAACTGCACAACCACATGGAAAACACTGAAACTGGACTACTATCTTACACTATACACAAAGTTAACTCAATGGATTAAATAACTGGATGTAAAACCTGAAACCATAAAACTCGTAGAAGAAAACACAGGCACTAAGCTCCTTGACATTGGTCTTGGTGATGATTTTTTGGATTTGACACCAAAAGCAAAGGCAACAAAAGTATAATATAAATTAGTGGGGCTACATCAAACTAAAAAGCTTCTGCACAACAAAGGAAACCATCAACAAAATGAATGGGAGAAAATATTTGCAAATCATGTGTCTGCTAAGGGGTTAATGTCCAAAATATATAAAGAACACATACAGGGGGCTTCCCTGGTGGTGCAGTGATTGAGAGTCCGCCTGCCGATGCAGGGGACACGGGTTCGTGCCCCGGTCCGGGAAGATCCCACATGCCGCGGAGCGGCTGGGCCCGTGAGCCATGGCCGTTGAGCCTGCGCGTCCGGAGCCTGTGCTCCGCAACGGGAGAGGCCACAACAGTGTGAGGCCCACGTACTGCAAAAAAAAAAAAAAAAAAAAAAGAACACATACAACTCAATAACAACAAGAACAACAATAATACTCTAAAAAATCTGATTAAAAAATGAGCAGAGGGGCTTTCCTGGTGGCACAGTGGTTGAGAGTCCGCCTGCCGATGCAGGGGATACGGGTTCGTGCCCTGGTGCGGGAGGATCCCACGTGCCGCGGAGTGGCTGGGCCTGTGGGCCATGGCTGCTGAGCCTGCGCGTCTGGAACCTGTTTTCCACAATGGGAGAGGCCACGACAGTGAGAGGCCCACGTACCGCAAAAAAAAAAAAAAAAAAAAAAGAGCAGAGAATCTGAATAGACATTCTTCCAAAGAAGACATACAGATGACCAACAGGTACATGAAAAGATTCTCAACATCACTGATCATTGGGGAAATGTAAATCAAAACCACAATGAGATATCACCTCACACCTGTTAGAATGGACATCCTGAAAAAGATGAGAGATAACAAATGCTGATGAGGAGGTGTTTTTCTCTTTCTGACTTACTTCACTCTGTATGACAGACTCTGGGTCCATCCATGTCTCTGCAAATGGCACAATTTCGTTCCTTCCTATGGCTGAGTAATACTCCATTGTATATATTTACCACATCTTCTTTATCCATTCCTCTGTTGATGGACATTTAAGTTGCTTCCATGTCCTGGCTATTGTAAATAGTGCTGCAATGAACACTGGGGTGCATGTATATTTGGAATTATGGTTTTCTCTGGATATATGTCCAGGAGTGGGATTGCTGGGTCATATGATAGTTCTATTTTTAGTTTTTTAAGGAACCTCCATACTGTTCTGCATAGTGTCTGTACCAATTTACATCCCCACCAACAGTGAGGAGGGTTCCCTTTTTCCACACCCGCTCCAGCATTTATTGTTTGTAGATTTTTTGGTGATGGCCATTTTGACCAGTGTGAGGTGATACCTCATTGTAGTTTTGATTTGCATTTCTCCAATAATTAGTGATATTGAGCATCTTTTCATGTGTCTCTTGGCACATGAGGTCTTCCATGTTTTTTTTCTTTTTACTTTTTTTTTTTTTTTGTGGTACGCAGGCCTCTCACTGTTATGGCCTCTCCTGTTGCGGAGCACGGGCTCCGGACACGCAGGCTCAGCAGCCATGGCTCACGGGCCCAGCTGCTCCGTGGCATGTGGGATCTTCCCAGTCCGGGGCACGAACCCATGTCCCCTGCATCGGCAGGCACACTCTCAACCACTGCGCCACCAGGGAGGCCCTTGATGTTTGATATTTTGGGATATTTGATTTTTTTTTTGATATTGAGCTGTTTGTATATTTTGGAGATTAATCCCTGTCAGTTGCTTCATTTACAAATATTTTCTTCCATTCTGAGGGTTGCCTTTTTGTCTTGTTTATGGTTTCCTTTGTTGTACAAAGCTTTTAAGTTTAATCATGTCCCATTTGCTTATTTTTTTAAAATTATTTTCATTACTCTAGGAGGTGGATCCAAAAAGATATAGCTGCAATTTATGTCAAAGGGTGTTCTGCCCATGTTTTCCCTCTAAGAGTTTTATAGTGTCTGGCCTTACATTTAGGCCTTTAATCCATTTTGAGTTTACATTAAGGAGTGTTCTAATTTCATTCTTTTACATGTAGCTGTTCAGTTTTCCCAGCACCACTTATTGAAGAGGATGTCTTTCTTCCATTGTGTATTTTTGCCTCCTTTGTCATAGATTAGTTGACCATATGTGCGTGGGTTTATCTCCGGACTTTCTATCCTGTTCCACTGATCTATATTTCCTGTTTTTTTCCCAGTACCATACTGTTTTGATGACTGTAGCTTTGTAGTATAGTCTGAAGTCAGGAAGCCTGATTCCTCCAGCTCCGTTTTTCTTTCTCAATATTGCTTTGACTATTTGGGCTCTTTTGTGTTTCCATACAAATTGCAAAATTTTTTGTTCTAATTCTATGAAAAATGTCATTGGTAATTTGATAGGGATTGCTTTGAATCTGTAGATTGCTTTGAGGAGCGTAGTCATTTTCACAATATTGATTCTTCCAATCCAAGAACATGGTATATCTCTCTGTCTGTTTGTGTCATCCTTGATTTCTTTCATCAGTATCTTATAGTTTTCTGAGTACAAGTCTTTTGCCTCCTTAGGTAGTTTTATTCCTAGGTATTTTATTCTTTTTGTTGCAGTGGTAAATGGAATTGTTTCCTCAATTTCTCTTTCTGATTTTTCGAAGTAGCATAATTTTAAAAGAATAATATATTTCAATTAAAATATATTCAAATTAAGGGAGTTCCCTGGTGGCACAGTGGTTAAGACTCCACACTCCCAATTCAGGGGGCCCAGGTTTGATCCCTGGTCAGAGAACTAGATCCCACATGCATGCCGCAACTAAGAGTTCACATGCCGTAGCTAAGGACCCAGCACAACCAAATAAGTAAATATATATATATATATATATATGAAAACATAAAAGATATTCAAGTTAAGTAAAATATTTCATGTACAAAATAAATTTGCATTCACAAATAAAACTATTATACCTTGCAATTTGCAGTGTTTCATTGTTTTGTTTGGCTTTTGAGATTATTCTTTTCCACAGTTATTGTTTTAACTTTTTATTTTGAATTCTATTATAGACTCATAGTAAGTTACACAGGTAACAGAGAAAGGTCCTGGTGTACCCCCCACCCTGCTCACCCCCAGTGACATCTTAGGTTAACTAACTATAGTTAATCAAAATCAAAAGCAGGAAATTGATGTCAGCACACATGTGTTGTTCTTTGCCATTTTACTACCTGTGTAGTAACCACTACCACATTCAGGATACAGAACTGTCACACCTTACACTTGGCTCTCTGTTTCATTGTTGTAAGGATTAAACACTAAAAAAAACCCCAAACTCCCAGTGCTCTGGAAGAACAGCAGATTTGAAGGAGCCTGAGATCTGTCTTTGTCTTCGCAGTCACCCTGCTTTCAGGATGGACTGTGTCTTTACCACTGGTCTCAGAAGTGTGTAATCCTACTGGGGCTGCAATCACCAATGGTCCCCAGACCTCACAATCTCAAGATGTATGTCAGACCCTACTGCCTAACTTCCAGTTCTCTGAATAACTTCCACACAGACCACGGTGTTGGTGACAAGGTAATAAGTGTGTGCTAGCCTGAAGCTTCCATATGTTCTGAAGACTCAATGATATCAGCAGCAGTTATTTAGAAACTGCTGAAAATGTGGGCAAGGAAGGAGAGTTTCATGACTGACATTGTTTAAAATAGTGGATGCATGGTGATAATAAAAAGCAGACCAACTTTTAGTCAGCTTTGTTATTGCTCTTAAATTCTCTGCAGAGAATGCATCACTTATGGCCTTGCCCGCTGCAGACCCTGCCTCGGCCCCAGCCTTGGGATACAGCCGCTCAGGCCCCTCCCTTGGGCTGGGTAGCACCTTTGGCCCAGATTGAAGTTGATATTTCAGTCTGGACCTTTTACTTGGATGGATGTTAAGCTTTTAAATTAGATGTTCCAGAACAGGGCTGTTGCTTACGGTTGTGCAGGTTACTCGCTGCACAAGGGTGCCCAGCTCAATGGTGAGTGAGGAGCTCAAACCCAGCTTGTGCTTGACTGCTATAGCCATGCCTACCTTCAGGAAGGGGTGTCCTTATGTAATTTGTATAAAGATGCTGTATGGGCAGTGTTGTGGGGAGAACTGTGCCCCCCAAAGAGATAGGTTGTAGTCCTAACTCCTGGGACCTGTGAATGTCACTTTATTTTGAAATAGGGTCTTCATAGGTGTGATTAGTTATGATGAGGTCAGGCTGGATTAAGGTGCAACATGAACCAAAGACTGGAAGCCTTATAAGGGAGATTTGGAGACATAGACACGGGAGGAAAAGACCTACAGACACATGGGAGGAAAAGACCATTTGACCACAGAGGCCAAGACTGGAGTGATGCAGCCAGAAGTCAAGGATTGTCAGCAGCCACAAGAAGTTGGAAAAGAAGAGGAAGGATCCTCCCTGGAACTTTCAGAGGGAGCGTGGCCCTGCCAACACCTTGATTCTGGACTTCCAACCTCCAGAACTGAAAAAACAGATTTCTGTTGTTTTAAGCCAGGCAGTCTGTGGTGTCTTCTTATGGCAGCCACAGGAAACTCCTATGGGTCGTGATGACCCTGTTCTAGAATCCTCCTTTAAGTGTTTTTAAATATCAGAACTTGCCCCCATCTCCCTAGAAAACATAAAGTTCTTCGCACTGTGTTGGAGGTGAGGTTGGTGAATGTTGTTCTCATGGACCTTAAAGGCCTGTGGCAGGAATTTAAAAAAAATACACATAATACATAAATAAATACCTGTTTCCTTGGGAGTTCTGTCCCACCCTAACGGCCGGCTGAAGAAAGCTAGGAGCTGAGTTGTTGCTCTGGGAGATGCCAGCAGAGGGCGTGCGGGATGCACGCAGGCAGGTCTTGCACACCTGTGCTCAGCATGGGCCTGGCGCCTCTGGGGCTTTCTGCAAGCACAACAGAAGGCTGTGCTCGGAGCCCTGGGGCACCTTCCACAGCCCGCTCTTCCTTTCTTCGGAATTTCCACATGCCAACGTGGCTATCCTGGGGCCAACCCTGGTCTGTCACACCCTCTGAGAAGCCACTCACCCCCCAAGGGCTCCCTCATTGTCCCAGGAATGGGGAACTGCCCAACGTCACCAGGGGAGAAAGCTGAGGCTGGATAGAAGGAAGGAGGATTCACCTTAAGTCATCCATCCAGTCGGGGTGTCTGCATCTCCTCTCTCCTCACTCATCTTGGGAAGGTGCCTGGCTTCACACCAAGTTCTGAAACCCAAGTCTGGGCCTGTGCAAGAGAGCTGGGGGCTTGGGGGCACTTGACAGAAGGCAGCCAGGGACTCCAGGCAGCGAAGGAGGCATATTACAGACTGGGCCCCAGTTCCTGCTCTCAGCTCTGGACCTTGATTTGAGCTTCTTCAGGCAGATGCCTATATGCAAGGGGGCCTCGGGGGTGGGTGAAAACCATGCCAGCATCTTTATGTCGAACCACCCAGATGTGTCTTTGCATTCAGGCCTCCAAGGCTGCTCTGAAATGCACACACGCAGCTCCAGCATCTCCTACCGTGACCTCCTCACTGGTCCTCTCAAGGCTTCACTCTCCATCTCTTATTCTGGGTATTGTTACATACGGGTTTCATCCCTGCCAACTGGCCACTAAGTTCCCGCACCCAGGACAGGGCAGCCGCAGACTTTCTAGTGTAGGATTCAAACTTGATTGTGCCCTTACTGGCTTCCTTGCACAATTTCTATAATACCTCAAGCCTCAGTTTGCTGGTCAGAAAGATGGGGACAACACTGCTTAATGGCAAGGGGCTTAGGTGTATGGTAGTAGACACTCAAACAGGAGCCACTAGAAAGGATTTTCTGAGCACTTAGAAGCATCTTATCGTTCCAATTTTGTGAGCACTAACTCTGTTCTTGGTCTTCTGCTAAGCACCTTGAAAGTATTATCTCATTTTATCCTCATGGTAATCCCAGAATGTGGGATTGCTACTGTCCCTGCTGGACAGATGGAAAAGCTAAAGCTCAGAGAGGTTTCAATGCTTTGTCTGAGACACAATGCTGTGTCTCAAACTGGTGAAGGATGGAGCCAGAACTGGCAGGGAGATATGACTGGTCATGAAAATACACATGAATTGGTTTGTCACAGAGTGTTGGACGAAGAGGGCGCTTGGAGATTGCTTTCACCCCTGTGACCATACCTCACAAAGGGAGAGACAGCCTGGGGATGCCATAGAGCCTAGAGGTAGGACCCAGGCTCTGAGCTTTGGCTGCCTGCAGTGCTCATCTCAGCTCTGGCGTGTGGTAGGATTGTCCCAGCTTTGGCCGAGTTGTCAGGGAAGGTAACCAACAACACCTCCAAGCTGGACCACTTAATCACCAATATGAAACTCTCCAGAATCCCCTCTTCCCCTCTGCCCCGTGGCCAGCAGTCCCCACACAGAGCTGCTCTATGGACCAATGAGTGGTGGACTCACAGCAGGAGCCGGCATAAGACTCCCAGGAGAGGGAGGCTTTCATTAGAGCCTGTCATGACTGATACATGTCCTTCCAATTCTGCCACCAACTGTGTGGCTTGGAGTGAGCCCCTCCCCTCCCCAGCCTTGCATGGAGCGAGTGGGAGCTCCCTTTCATTCAGCACCTACTATGGACCAGGTGCTGAGAAAACCTGTGATGAGGAAGCTGGTCTGCTTTTTTTTTTTGGCGGTACGCAGGCCTTGCACCGCTGTGGCCTCTCCCATTGCGGAGCACAGGCTTCAGACGCGCAGGCTCAGCGGCCATGGCTCACGGACCTAGCCACTCCATGGCATGTGGGATCTTCCAGGACCGGGGCACGAACCCGTGTCCCCTGCATCGGCAGGCGGACTCTCAACCACTGTGCCACCAGGGAAGCCCAGCTGGTCTGATTTTTATGTTATGATAGGAAACTGAGTCCCTGAGGGGTGAAGTGACAGCATTGATATAACTGAGCCTTCTCACCAGTGACATGGGGCACAGTTCGCTGAACTGCACCACATTTACAAGGCATTCTGACCCTTGAGATTGAAGGGGCCCCTGAGGAAACAGGGCGGCCAGGCTGGGGGTGTGCAGCAACATGGAGAGGTCCTGGCCCTGTTGCCTTATCCTTCAGCAGGCGGGATGAGCGAATGGACTCCCTGTGACACATGCAGGGTTGGGTGAAGCCTGTAAGGAAGGGGTTTGGCTGGACACTGGGAAGGGGGTGAGCAACCCCTGGGCGTTGGGACAGAAGTGGCATCCCAGGCCCTCCCAACCCCTCCATCCTACCAGATGTTGGCATTCTACAGGAAGCAACATCACCCCAGTGACAAAGGCCTTAGGAAGGATATTTGGGCGTGACTCTGCTTTGCTGGAATGTTGAACTGGAACAAAGTCTTGGCCTAACTCGAGTGTGTCCTGGCCTCAGGAGCTCAAGCCCCATGCTGGGAGGTCAGCAGGGCCTGGAAAGTGGCTTAGGCTTGTCATCTCCAAGCCCTGGAGATGGCTTGCCTCGCTTTCCGGTGCTGTAAACTTTCAAGAACAACCACTCCTCACCCCAATCCAGCCGCACACCTCACACCCCCACCCCCACCCCACTGTCAGCAGCACCCACCTCAGGTGCTCTGGTTGGCCGTTGCCAGCAGGCTCAGTTCACTTTGGTGCCTGTCAGGGGACCATGCAGATGTTGAGTTGGGCCCTGACTGTAGGACACGTCTCTTTGACACATGGTTCAGGAGCCACTGTCTCCACCCTGTTGCAGTGCACCTGCCAAGGGGTCATGTTCATCTATGATAGATTTGGGTGAAACTCTGCTGGAGGCTGGTGCTTCCTGCTTGAAGGCTCAGGGCTCTTTCTGCGGCAAGCACACTCAGCATCCAGATAGCTGCATGGTCGCAGAGCAGTCAGAACCTTCCTGATACTTCATTCATTCACTTCATTCATTCACATTCATTGACTGGGCCAGGCCCCCTGCCAGATTCTGCAGCTGCCAGTCACTTCCTCCTGCCAGGAGCTATAATGGTCATGTCCGGGAGACAAGAGAAGCGGACAAGAGAAGCAAGTGGTAGAGGAAATCCGGGGCTGCAGGTGTCAGCGCTGGGGCAGCCCCACTCAGACTGGGGTCAGAAAGTCCATGAAGGAATGGCCATCAGCAGCATCTGGAAGGGTGCAGAGTGCCCTCCCGGGAGGACTCACTGTGCAGGCTTCCTAAACTCCAGTTCCTAAACTCTGTCAAATCTATTTAACAAACACTCACCTAGCAAGTGCAGCATGCCACGGCCAGCTGTGGGCTTTGTGAATATGCACATAGCTGGTCTTCACAGTGTTATCCTCCTTTCTCAGTGAAAGAAACTGAAGCACAAAGAAGGCTCGTGCCCTAGGTCACTGAGCGAAATTCGAACCCAGATCTATGCTGCCCCCGCTCACACCACCTCCATGATCATGTCATTTCCTCATGAATCACTTGTGCTACTATTTATCTGATTTTTTTCCCTTTAAATGACGTTCCCCTCACTTGCTCAATGTATTTAACATTTACTTAGATTCTAAAAACAAAAACAAAACAACCACCCAGCATCGCTTGGGAAAAGTGAAACGTAGTTAACTGTAAAGATGAATCCAATTACAACACAACACTGTCCCCACACATCCTGACACTGCTGCCTGCCTGTTGCTGCAGAGCTGAGGCTGGACTCATCCACTGAAAGGAGAGTGGCCAGAGTCTGTGAGCCCCGTGAAGCCATACCAGCAGCAAGGTGAGACTTGGGACTTACCAACATCAGAAAGATGAAGAGAAAAGGAAAGGGAGGAGCTTTCCCACCATGTGACACAGTGTTGAGAGTGCTGTGTTCACTGCAGTTGTCCACAGAGTCTGTGCAATTCACCTGCTAGAAGTTAACCAGCTCTGCCACTTGCCCACATCCAGCCCTGCTTTCCTCTAACGTAGGGGGAATGAGAAGAGGACACAGAGGACTAGAACAGGATTCAGCGGTGAATCAAGACTACACTTGACCAGGGCTTGGCCAGTAGGAAGGTCTGGTCTCACAGGCCACAGGCAGAGGCTAGAACCCGTGACTGAAGTCACCGGGCGAGAGGGGAGGTCTCCCGCGGGCAATGCATTTACTGTGAGAGTGGGGCTGGGTGGGGCAGGGACTGAGACTTGGCCGCAGAGCAAACTCCAAATTGGGGGGTGGTGCCCCAGTGCACCAGATCAGCGGTCTGAGAATGGGGTCAGATTCCATGTGCTACGTCTTCTTGCCTCCCAGAGCCCAGGGGATGGGAGAAAGAGGAACTAGACACACGCCTTCCCCCACCTCGCTCTCCCCTTCCCCTGGGTCTATGTGCACCGCTGGCCAGCTCTGCAGCATCAGGGAGGTTTAGGGGCAACTTTCCCTCTCTGGGTAGAGTCTTCCTTGGATTCACTTTTAATCACAGTGAGTGGGTAGTTGCAGGACCCCAGGACACTGGCGAGCAGAAGGATCTCCCTTTTTCTTCACCCCAGGTGAGGAAGCATCATGTAGGTCCTGCCCACACTGTGGCCAGTTGCCTGCCCAAGGGGCTTCCTTGGGGGTCAGCAGGCGTGTGAGGACAGAGGTGGGACTCCCACCTTTGCCCCTGCATCACAGTAAAGGCCAAACTTCCCAAAACTGGTGTCCTGTCCTCATGTATGCTCTCTTCTGAGGCAGAAGTCAGGTTTGGCCCATGCACAACTTGCTTACTGGATTGGTTTCTACTGCTGCATAACAAGTTACTGCAAACGTAGTTGCTTAAAACAATGCACACGTTATCTCAGGGTATCTGTGGGTCAGGAGTCCAGGCTGGGCTTAGCTGGGTCTTCTGCTCAGGGCCTCACAAAGTGGCAATTGGGGACGTGGTCTCATCTGGAGGCCCAGCTGAGGATGGGTCCACTTTGAAGCTCACTCTTGCTGTTGGCAGAATCTATTTCCTTGCTCTCAGATCCTTGAGGCCACTCTGGGGTCCTGGCCCCATGGCTCCTCTGTAGGCCCCCTCACAATGTGGCAGCTGTCTTCAAAGCCTGCAGGAGAACTGCTCAGACCTCAGGGAGGTCTAAAAGGAGCCATCTAGTTAGGTCAGGTCCAGGATAATCTTCCTTTTGATCAGTTCAACACCAACCAGTTAGGGACCTTAATCACATTAGCAAAAACTCTTTTGCCGTATAAGGTAACACAATCAGGGCAATGACAGTCTACCACACATTCAAGGGCAGGGCTTGTATAGGCTGTGTACATACACCAGGGGGCAATCTTGGAATTTGGCCTGCCATATGTCCCTTACTCAAAACTTCGAGAAATTCTGCTCTAATCTGAAACAGAAACATAAAACAGCTAGACAGTAGAATTCTAAATTAAGGTATATTTTTAACATGAAGTACGCAGATAGGATATGTTTTCCTCTGTGGCCTCAACATGTAGCTTATCATCTGGGAAAGGGGCACATAGAATGTGATAGAACTTACCGACAAGTCTCTTCAACCCCATTCAGTTCTATGAAAACAGAAGGAAACAAATAATTGGCAGGACTGCTGGACACAGTTGGCGGGGATGGGGGGTTGTGCAGTGCACAACCAGGAAGTGCCATTCCCAGCTCAGTCGATGATACCCCCAGGAGTTACGTAGCCTGTAAATGGCGGTTCTGGTAATGGGGTCACAATAGAGGTCCCCAGACCTGCTCCAGGTCTGCAGGCTGTCCCTAGGCACCAGGATGGTCTGTAAGTGTAACTCCCTGGTGAGAACAAGCTGCTGCAGCACCATCAAATGCAAAACCATTTGGGAACAAACTTGTTTCTGGAACAAGCCTTTCAGCCTCAGAGTGGGTGGCTGCCCAGACATCCCAGAAGGGCTCAACCCCGACTCCAAGCTCAGCACTTGGGAGGGCTTTCCAGCCCTGGCAAGTGTGCTCCTTTGCCTCCTTATACCTGCCTGCCACAGCCAGATACCTACTCAGCTGCCCCTGCCGCAGCCTCCCCTGACTCCTCAGGTTCCCAACAGCCCGCCCTTCCCAAAGCCACCACAGTTGGTCGCCCTCTCTCCTCTCTGCCCCTATGCCCTCCTAGACAGCTGGGGTGGCCTGGGTTGGGGCCAGCACAGGGCTGGCCTGTGGAAGGGGCCCAGTACCTGGCTACCATGCCCACTGAATGGGGATGCCCTGCCTGCTGTGTGCACTCTGGTAGGAATGGGGCCTGCCTCTTGGGGCATCCCTGGCCAGCAATCAGTGAGGCGTGTCTGCACTGATGGCTGCTCCAGTTGATGATCTCCACCCAGCCCGGGTGAAGGGAGCAGGAGCAGCAGCCTGGGGAGAGGCGAGAGATGTTGGGTCCAGATTTGGACGCTGTGAGCGCGGTGTGTCTGTGGACACCTGACTGGAAGTGACCTTTGGCAGATGGTGTTAGTGGTTTAAACCTTAGTAGCAATCAGGGCGGGAGAGAAAATGGGGGGTAAGTCAGAAGGTAGAGGATCCCCCCCACTCCCCCCACCAAAAGGTCACTGTGGTGCTCTGGATAGAATGCTGGTTCAAATCCCAGCTCACCACTTGGGCAAATGAAGTTGCTCCACGGCACCTATTGTCTTACCTGTAAATTAAGGCTAAAAATACCCTCTTCCTAGGGTGAGATTAAATGAGATAATGTGGGGGGCGGGTGTGACAATGCCCCCACAGAAGACATGCTCCTCAGATGGTTCCTAGGGCTATTTCATGTAGGGGAGTACACAGTGGAACCCGTAACTCGACTGAGAGACACCCCTTCTCAGCAGCAGGGGTCAGAAAACATCCCCATGGACCTTAGGAGAAAGCGTGGAGTGTGGAGCTCCAGCCTGTCATGTCTCTGAAGGCCAGCTGTGGCTGGTGCTAAAGTAGCCAAACATTTAAAAACTGACACATGCTGCCAGTCACTGATTGGAACACTAACACCCTCCAGAAGCATGAGCTTACTGTGTCTGAGTCTGGAAGCTCCTCACCCCTCAAGGGGGCTTATGTCATGTCACCTGCTCTGGGAAGCCATCCACCTCCCCGCCCACCTTGTTGTCACTTGTAAGCACATCTGTCTATCTCTCTCCATGGCTAAACTGCACTCCCGGAGGACATCTCTTCTCTCCTCCTCAGCATCCAGCAAGCGTCTGGTACATAAAAGAGAGATAAAGTTCTGGGTTGCTTTTCCTTTTAAAGAGGAAAGGTGGGTCCAATTGAGCCTGGTTAGGGCTCAATCTGACCAGCAGAGGGCGCAAGAGCCATTGAAGATGCAGAAGAAGGGGGTGAAGCCTCCACATGAGCAAGATTTCCTGGAAATTCTTTTAGCAAGTAACACATTTATAATAGCTATTTTTCTGTCATATTCTTTCCCTTTGCCTATTCCTTGCAGGATTTGTCACTTGGCAACTGCAAGGGCCTGCAAAGGCTCAGGGCTTGGGAAACTCCCAGAAAGTCAAGGCTGCAGCCCCCTTGTCCAATCCACATTTCAACAGCTGGAGAGGATTTAGCTGGAATTGAGAGGAGATGGGAAAGGACGGCCCTGGAGGGAGCACTCACACCCTTGATGGCCTTTGACCTTCCAGGGCTGCCAGCCAGGTCACTGGCCTCTCAGCAGCTGGGGTTCTCCAGAGGAATCAGCCTTTAGAGTCTGTTAGGGCTGCCACTGAAGAGAGTGAGTGTACTGTCACCAGGATTATGCAAGGAGCTGGAAAGTAGGGGTGAACAATTCCTACTCTAAAGACTATTGTGGGATTAAATGAGATGACGGTTGTAAAGCATCCAACTCAGTGTCCAAACATATTAGTATCAGGAAGATTTTAAATTGTTGAGAATTCTGACATGGGAGTAGGAAATGAACTTGATGATTTGTGTTTCTAAGGCCCCAATACCGCAAAACGAATAGGTGCTTTCATGGAAAAAAGTTTAAAAATTTTTTAAAATAAGGTAACACTTCTGATATGGAAGTGCACATATTTGTGCAATGAGAAGAAATGAATTTAGACTAGGAATTGGTAACTATGGCCCACTGCCTGTTTTTGCATGGCCTATGAACTGAGAATGTTTTTCACATTTTTAAATGGTTGAACAAATAGAGATAAGAATAATATTTGTGACATAATGTTTTGTGAAAATTAGATGAAGTTCAAGTTTTAGTGTGCATATAGAGCATGACTGGCACAGAGCCACATTCATTCCTTTACATGTTACCTATGGCAGCATTCATGCTGCAGGGCAGAGTGGAGGTGCTGCACCCGAGCTATATGGACCACAAAGCCTAAAATATTTACTTACCTGGCCCCTTACAGAAAAATATTTTCAACCCCTGATCTAGGCTGTTAAAACTGGCAAGAGGGGCCTCCCTGGTGGCGCAGTGGTTGAGAGTCCGCCTGCCGATGCAGGGGATACGGGTTCGTGCCCCGGTCTGGGAGGATCCCATATGCCGCGGAGCGGCTGGGCCCGTGAGCCATGGCCGCTGGGCCTGCGCATCCGGAGCCTGTGCTCCGCAACGGGAGAGGCCACAACAGTGAGAGGCCCGCATACCGCAAAAAGAAAAAAAAAAAAAAAAAAAAAAAAAAAACTGGCAAGAGGAAGTTCATCCAATTCACCCCCTCTTGTTTTTTCATTCTGGGAAACTGATGCTTAGACAGGGAATGGGCTTGCATCATGGGTTCCTTGTGTGCCCTGCATGGCATTTGGGCATTTGCAAACAGGGCCTCTGTGCCCATTCCTGGCACTGAGGGGGCATGTGCAAAATGGTGCAGGAAGCACAGGTGTGTGTGGATGTGCACCAAGTTCCCGGACCCTTTATCTCACTCAGACCAGCAGGAGAAGAAGGACTGGACTGGAGCCCAGGGACCAGAGGCTGGGCCTGGCCTGGCATCTAAGGAATGAGGTGAATGTGCCTTCTCGGTGTCCCCTTTAGCTCCCCCTTGCCCCCTCTCCCCAGTACTCAGGGGGAGAAGGGACTTCTGTGTTAGAGAGGACAGCTGCAAGTGTGAATTCCCTCTTGAAAGGGGCAATATGATCTGGCCTCACACCTGCTGTTGGAAGACAACCTGGAGAAGATGTGCCCCCCTCTCCTGGCTGGGGGGACAGGTCCAGGGCCTTTTGCCTCACCCAGCTTTGCCACCCAGTCTGCCCACCTGGCTGGGAGGAGACCGTGTCCCAGGTACATAGTCCACATAAGCCTCAGAGGGCTCTGCAACCAGCACCTGGAGGTCCCTTGGTGAGTACAAGGCCCCTCCCCTTATTAGGAGGAAGATAGACTGGAACGTGGGCGTCCTTCTGACTAAAGGAAACAGGGAAAGGGAGATCAAAGCAGCAGGAAAGAAGAGAACCAGAGCCCAACTGAAGACGGAGAAGCAGGCAGAGGAAAGCGAGTTAAAGAAGAAAGAGGGTAGACGGATGGAGGGAGGGAAGAGAGAAAGGAGAGCAAAGAAGGGAGGGAAAGAAAAAGAAGGAAAAGCAAAGCTCGAGCCCTTTTCATGAACCTTGCCCACCAGTCTGGCCGGAGGGACAGGTTTCCGTCATGGGGTCCCTCCTTTACTGCAGTGTCGCCGAGGCCAGTCCCGCGGCTTCAGGAGGGCAGTGACCTGGGCTAGCGAACACCTGCCGGAATGGACGGCCAGCACTGATCCTCTCTCTCCGAAGGCCAGAAGGGCTTGGGGCCTGAACTGGGGTCCCTGACTGGCGCCCGAGCGGGAGTCGGACCCAGCCTCCTGGTCCTGGCACCCGTGTCCCCAGAGCACGGCGCCCTTGTCTCAGGGCACGTTCTGGAAGGACCCGCACACGCCACCGCCACCGGGAGAAGCCCAAAGGAGTTCCCCGGGCTGCCCACATACGGCCTCGGTATCCACGCGCAGCAGCTCCTTAGCAAGCCTTGGGGTCCCAGCGAGCCGAGGCACCCGCGGCCACTACTTCTGGGCCCTGGGTGTGGCCTCGGGTGCCGCTATTTCTCACGACTCTACTAGGATCCAAGGAAGCTGCTAGAGCCTCCCGGGCCAGGCTGAAATGCCTGGGAGTGGGGGGAAGGGTGTGGTGCAGAATGGCCCGGGGTCTGCGCTGTGACCAGCAGGATCGCTTTGGGTTTCTGGGGGCATCAAAAACCGGGTCTTAGCTACGTCAAGGCAATGACTACCTACCTATGGATCTATCTTTTAAAACTCACACTTCTAAAGAAAATCACACATTAAAAATTAGCTACAAAACAAAAATAAAGTAACTATTTCCAAAGGAACAAATTTGTAAATTACTTGAAGAGGGAGAATTTGAAAGGGAGAGAGAGGAATGTGTCTCAAGGTGCTGTCCCAAAACGCGCTTTGAGCCCCGAGCTCACAGGTGTTTGAAATGATTCAAAACGAAAACTCTACACATGACTTTGAAATGTTCATCAAGGAAGGTGTCATGAGAGACCCATTTCGCCAACGAGAAAGTGATGGTGCGGTCACCGGGAGATGTGACTTGCGAGCGTGGAGACGGAGTAATTTTATAACCTCGAGATTTTCTGTTTTGAAGGCAAGACAGATGTCGGCAGTCTTGGATTCAGACACTAGGAGCAAGAACGGGCACGGGCCTCAGACCGAACGATGCGTTCCCGGCCGAGTGCAGGTGGCTTCCTTCTGGCATTGCCCACGGAGACCGAGCCGGGGCGCCCGCCTGAGAGCCACCGCCTCCCTCGCCAGCCTGCCCCGGGCCGGGGACAATCAGAAGTCAGCTTACAGAAAGAAGCGAGTGGAGGATGACCTTCGTTCCGGGCGCTGATTGTGCGCGTCCTCATAGAGGAGGCCCGGCACAGGGCGTGGGGCGCGGGGGCAAGGACAGCGAAGCTCTTCCGGGCTCGGTTTCCCGGTCTGTCAGTTGGGGGTGGGGGGAGGTGTAGGACTCCCCGTTGGCAGCTTCTGGACGGTTGCACCCGGAGGTGAGCTGACCGGTCCAGAAGAAACCGCCCCTTGGTTCCCATCCCCACCTCTGCTTTGCCAAGTAGGATACAAACCCGCGACAACTGGGAGAGGGGACAAACGAAAAAAGGCCGGAGTTGGCTGGGTGCTGGAGGGGGAGCTGGGCCCAGAACACTCCAGGTAATGCAGAAGCACCCAGACCTTGGCCACCAACCTTGCCCAGGCCTGCCAACATCCGGACTCAGCTTCCCCATCTGTACAATGGTTCGGGGACCCCTTCGCCCAATCGGCTCCAGAAACCGACCCGGGAGGCGCTAGGGGAGGAGGAGGGCTTAGGTGGAGGAGGAGAAGTTCTGGAACCTGCATGCCTGGCCTGAGAGGGTTCGATTAAGGAGGGAGGTAACCCTCTCCCTCGCGTTGCCCCTCCAACGCGGCCTTGGGGTCTGAGGAGCAGGGCAGCGGTGGGGAGGGGGCCTCACCCGGCGTCCGGGCGGCGCCGAGACCCCCCCTGCCGCCCGAAGCCCCTCGCCGCCTGGCCGCCGGTGAGGGCGGCTGGCCGCGGGCGCTGAGGTCACCTTTTCCACTGCGCCCGCCGAGAGCGGACGGTTTCCGGGATTTTCGCGGCGGCAACGGCGGCTGGAGGCCCGGGCTGGGTCCCAGGAGTTGGGCACGGCGGCTGCGCCCCTGGGTTGGGGATTGCAGGGCTGGGACCTCGGGAGAGGCCCCGAGGCCCCGTCGCCCGGGGTGCGGGGGGGCTTTCCTTCTCTGGGTCTCTGTTCCCGCAGGGAGGAGGGACCCCTCTCTCTGGGAATCCTTTCCCAGCCAACAATGCTGCAATTCCCGAGCAGAGGAGGCCCTGCTGCTGTTTTTAGCATTTTTTCGCCTAAAAGGGGTTTATCTGTAGGTCTGCTTTGGGATCACTCGGTACACAGACAGCCCGGGAGGGGGTAGATCAGAGGCCTACCCACCAAGGGGAGGGCCTTGAGGGGTGACAGGGTGGACCCGGCTCTTAGCCCTTCGGACCTCCAACGCTCCAGGGCATTCCCCAAAAGGGCCCTGGGGCCTCATTCCCAGCGGATGCCACTGCTCAGCCCTCAGCCTCAGCCACCTGGAACTATCCCAAGGAGCTGAGGGGAAGCACTCTGACCACTCAGCACCCGTGAAATAGGGTGGGGGCTGGACAGCACTGGTCTTCTGACTCCCAAAAATCTAGAGGTGAGGCCTCAATCCTGAAAATAACCTCCTACCCCTAAACCTGACCCAGGACTGGGGGCAAAATGGATTTGGTGAGAGCTGATCAATGTGATTCCCAAGTCCTCTGATCTGGGTCCTGAGCTCCCACCTGGAGGACCTGAGACCTTCAGGGAGGCAGTTGTGTGGAGCAGAGATGGTTCAAAACCAGGTGGCTTCGGTCAGGGGCCCAGATAGGAGGTGAGGGGATGGAGTGGGGGTGGCTGGGCCTAACCCTCACAGCAGACTAGGCTATGCCCTCGGGAAGATGTGGAAGGGAGGAGGAGAAGGAGAAAGAGATGGCCAGTGGGCCCTACTGGGTGGAGGGAGGTGAGAGAAAAATGGGCCCCATACCATATATACAGGGAGCAATAGAAAACAAAACCTGCTCACTGTGGTCCCTGGGCCAGTACTTTCTTTTTCCCGGGCCTTAGTTTCACCATCTGAGAAAGCAGGTGGTTGGACTGGGTGACACCCAAGCACCTATCTAGGGAGGGGTCCCAGCTGGACTGCCCAGGGCTCCAGGAGACACTGGCTTTTCTCTGTTTGCTGGGTGGCTGCTGGGCCAACAGAGATGGCACAGACCCACCCCTGTCTGTCTACCTCCTACTGGGATAGAGGCCTGCCTAGTATGGGATACCATCACTTAGTAGGTCCCACACTGTCCCCTTCTGAGAAGCTATATGACTCACAAGATCACCCACACATGGAGCACCTGGAGGCCACCTTTCAGTTCTGATGATGGCCGGGAGGTTCAGAAACATGCAGCCCTGGCTGAAGCCACTCAGCCTCTAGGGGGAGAGGCAGCTAGGCTCTTAGAGACTCTGGTAAGACATTCTCTTTGTCCCTGTGGACAATGAGTCTTGGGCATCTCCCAGTCCACACAGGGTCTGGGGCAGGTGCCAGGGTCTCACCACTAGCAGCTGGAGCTACAGAAGATGCACCATCTTGGGGCAGGGCCATGGATGTGGTGGATCCTATTTTTCAGAGGTGACCACTGAGGCCCCAGGCAGAGCTCACATGAGAAGGAGAAGTGGCCCAGGACCCCAGTTGAGGGACTCCCGATGGGCAGGAGGAGAGGGGCAGGCACCCTCCCCAGTCTCCTGGGGACACCCATCCATCTCCACTGACACCCCACCCTCCTTGCCTGGACAAACTATATACTCCTCCCTAACAGACCCTGTGGAGCCCATGGGAACAGGTCCCCCCCCGACACACACACTAAGTCCTCACAGCCTCCCTGGAGCCAAGTGTCAGCATCTTCTCAGGGACAGGTAAGGAGATTGAGGTCCAGAATGGGGCAGTGGCTTGTCTCGAGTGGCATCACCAAAGAGATAAACTCAGCGGAGAGTTGAGCTTTGGGACTGTTCACCCCACGACTTGGACTTATATTCTCCCAATGATGAAAAGAGGGAGCTAGCAAAGCCTCTGGCCTTCCTCAGTGACATTGGGGACTTTACAGTTCAGAGAGGAGGCAGGTCACACCAGAGTTTATCCCCAGGCTCCCAGGGCGCCCTGTGGCTTCTCACCCAGCTCCACCCAGTACTGGTTTTCTCTGATGCTCCAAAACTGCGAAAAGGCAAAGCTGCAGGCTTTGCCTTTTTCCTTGTCCTGGCATCCATCTCTTGCTAGAACTAGGGGAACACAACCCACTCCACAGCATCTAGGGTTGTGTAGATGTGTCCACATACCACTTGGTAATACAAGCAAATTCTGGCTGGAGAAATTTGCCTCTCAGGGCAGTTCAGGAGAAATGAGGCGGTACCTGGTAAACTGAGGCACAGGTGAAGCTACTACCCTGCGAGTTGCACCCGGCCCACTGCTGCAGTCCTGCCCGGGCGGGCAGCCCTGCGTCCTGGCACGGAGGCTGAGCACCGCCACCCCCTTTCCAGCCGAGCTTCGGGGTCGGGGTCTCTGCCTCTCCTCCTCCCGATCTTTCCGGGGCTCCCTAAACCCTGCCCAGGCCGCTCGCCTTGATAGCTGTCCCATCTCTTTCTTAACTGCCCCCTCTTTCTGTGCTGCTTGCCTCTGTGCTCTCCGGCACGTCAGGGCCCGCTGACTCCCGCGCCTCTGTCGGTTGCTCTCTGCGCACGTCTCGGTGTCCCTGGCATCCTCACGTCACTGTCTCGCATCTTGTGTGGCCCTCGCTGTCTCGCTGTAGACCCTCTCTCACCTCTCTCTCGATCCCTCAGCTCCCATCCCCGGGGGTCTTGTCTCCCGAGCTCTCCGGCTCGATCCTTCTTGGGCGTGCGCTCCGCTGGGTCTCCCTCTGTCTGGGACGGTCGGCCCCTCTCCCGGCCCCCTCCCTCCTGCCACCCTCCCATCTCTGGCCCTCCCTCGGGCTCGGGCTCGGCCTGGGGGGTGGGGGGCGGCGACGCGGGGCGGGGCGGCCGGGCGGGGCGGGGCGGTGACGCGGGGCCGGCGGGGCTAGAGGCGCGGCAGAGTGGGGCGGGGGCGCAGTCCCGGGTCCGACCGGCCGAGCCCCGCGCGCCCCGCCCGCGCCCTGTGCCTCCGCCCGGCCGGCCGGCGGGGGAGGGGGCATGAACCGGCGCCCGCGCGCCGCCCGGATCTGCGGGCCGGCCTAGACCCCCGCGCGGGCCCCGCGCCCCAGCTGCTGCCGCCACCAAGCCCCGGGGCGCCGCGATGCAGCGGCCGGGGGAGCCGGGCGCAGCGCGCTTCGGCCCGCCCGAGGGCTGCGCCGACCACCGGCCGCACCGCTACCGCAGCTTCATGATCGAGGAAATCCTCACTGAGCCTCCGGGGCCCAAGGGCGCCGCTCCTGCCGCCGCCGCCGCCGCCGCGGGCGAGCTGCTCAAGTTCGGCGTGCAGGCTCTGCTGGCGGCGCGGCCCTTCCACAGCCACCTGGGTACGTGCGGGGCCTGGGGCCGCGGGGCGCTGGCCGGGCTCGGCGGGAGGAAGCGAGCCGCGGCGTCTCTCGGACGCAGCTCCGGGAACGCAGGCCCCCGACCGTTCCCTCCGCGCGCTCCCGGCGGGGAAGCAAAGGGGGCAGGAGCTGGGCCGCGCAGAAGCCAGGCCTCGTGCCCGTGGGCCAGGCCTGCCGGGAGGGCATTCGCTCTCTTCTTCACTGCGACCCTGCGGTTTCCAGCCCCGAGGAGTCCAGGCCCGGGGACCCGAGCCCGCATCCCCATCGTGGGCGCTGGACCAGACTGCTAATCTCAGACTTCGGGTCAAAGTGACCTCAGGCCGCGGGCGCCTGGGCCTTCCCACAGAGAGCTGGCTGGGAGTGGCCGCGGCTGCCCAAGCCGGGAAAGCCGTACCTTTGGGAAAGAGGCCCGTGTCTCCGAGTGCTATGCTGGGGGCTGACGCTGGCCCGAGCCAGCCCGGAGCCTTCCAGAGCCCGGGGTCTCAGGCTGCCGACGAACCGACCTGTGCTGTAGCACAGAGCCCCTTGGGTCTTGCCTGGGGACAAGAGGCTTGTTTGTGAGCTGCTGCCCGAATGGCCCTTCTGCTCCAGGTCGGCTGCGCCTTGGCAGAGCTTGAACCAGCAACTCGGGCTTTTTCTGTCCCTTTCGGTTCTCTTCTTTCCTTGTCTGGGCCCTGCCTTGACCTGCCGTGCCCTGTCCACTGCACCCCTTCTTCTGGCCTTTCCCCAGCCTCTCTCCAACCGGCCTCTCTCGGTGGGGTGGGTCTGCCTTTCCTTTCTCACCTTCCCCCAAGGATCCTTTCTCCCCTCTGGGCTCTCTCCTCATATTCACCCGTACATCTTGCCTGGGCCCTTCCCGACTCCATCGGGGCTAGCGCTCACTGGTAGTGAGATGCCTATCTGGGCAGGGAGCCCTCCTACATTCTAGCGTGACCTCAGCCCAGGGAGCCGACTTCCTCCACATGCAGTGACCCTCCAGCCAGTGCTCCGCCTGCCTGGGGGGCAGCAGGGCCAGTTTGTTCGTTTTGAGCCCAATCTCTGCTGCCTTTTGCCTCCAGCTGCACTATTAATAATTCGTTTGAAGCGGGCAAAAAAAATCGTTTAGGACTAATGAAAACTGAAACGTCTTCGTGGGGAAGAGTCTAAACGGAGAAAACAGGAAGAACAAATTTCCCGTTTCTTGGGGTGCTTTGGAATTTCTGGGAAGCGTCCAACTTCACCCCTGCTGACAACCCACTGTCTGCCCCTCAGAATTGGCTGTTTTGCCCTGCACAGAAGAGCAGATGTGTTTATTCCACTGAAACTCTTTTTGTTCCCCCCCTCTGAATGCAGCAAAGCCTATTTAGTTGGGGCAAATGCTTATCTTCCTAACTCTGTGCCGTTTTTTCTTGGTTTCCCTTTTCCGTGACACATACTCTATGTGTTTGGGAGCTTCGACCTTGTTCATTGAGAATCCTGAAATCTCGAGCAGCTGGGGTCTGGAGAATGCCAGGCAGAGCCCGGGTGGGGGAGGTTCCCTTCCCAGACTCTGGGGACCCTGGCGTCGAGGAGGTTCAGCCGAGGTGCCTGGCGCAAATCTCTCACTTCCCGTCCAGCACGAAGGTTTTGTGTTGGGTCACCGGCTGAGAGAGAGAGCTCTCGGCTAGGGCGCATGGTGCGAGGATCTCCAGGAGGAGGAGCAAGGCCCGAGCTCACCCGGCTCCCCACTCTCTCCCCGCAGCCGTGCTGAAGGCCGAGCAGGCGGCGGTGTTTAAGTTCCCGCTGGCTCCGCTTGGCTGCTCCGGGTTGGGCTCGGCGCTGCTTGCCGCGGGGCCTGGGCTGCCCGGCGCTGCCGGCGCGCCGCACCTGCCGCTCGAGCTGCAGCTCCGCGGGAAGCTGGAGGCGCCTGGCGCCGGGGAGCCGGGCACCAAGGCCAAGAAGGGGCGTCGGAGCCGCACCGTGTTCACCGAGCTGCAGCTGATGGGCCTAGAGAAACGCTTCGAGAAGCAGAAGTACCTCTCCACGCCCGACAGGTAGCGCGGGGCCAGGCTAAGCCCAGCGGGTAGGGGGAGGGGGGCTGCCTGCCCTGCTGAGGGTGCACCCCGCTCTTTCCAGAATAGATCTCGCCGAGTCCCTGGGTCTGAGCCAGTTGCAGGTGAAGACGTGGTACCAGAATCGAAGGATGAAGTGGAAGAAAATAGTGAGTGTTTTTGTGGCATTCTGCGCCCTCTTATTTGCGGCCGTGCCCCTGTAGCCTTCTTCAAGAGCTGCTCCACCATGGAGACTTATGCCCAGCCCTCCCGATTCCCTCGGTGCCTGGTGCCCAGAGGGACCCTCTCTGCTCTCTGTCCCACTGGGTGCCCTAGCTCAGCTCCTTTCGTGCTCCCTAAACCCTCAGGATTCCTGGAAGCCTTGAACCCCTCTGCCGGACTCTCTGGTCCCTTTTCCCTAGCAACGCTCAGACAGATGGCCGCCATCTCCCGGGGGCTAGGTTCGGCCTCGAATGGCCTCGTTGGGCTCTTCAGGCCCTGCCTGGGCACAGGGCGCGGGTGTCCCCGGCCCAGTCCCAGCTCACCGCGGTGCCGCCCGTCTCCCGCGCAGGTGCTGCAGGGCGGCGGCCTGGAGTCTCCCACCAAGCCCAAGGGGAGGCCCAAGAAGAACTCCATCCCCACGAGCGAACAGCTCACGGAGCAGGAGCGTGCCAAGGAGGCGGAGAAGCCGGCGGAGGCGCCGGGCGAGGCCGGCGACCGGAGCCACGAGGACTGAGCGCGGCAGAGGGTTCGGGCCCAGGGAACCCCAGCGCAGTCCGCGGCCCCCATAACCCTCCGGAAGCCGCGAGTCGGCCCTTCTGCGTCCACGCCGTTTGCTTTCTAAACTTTTTATTATTACCTTGAATGCGGACATTTAGGGGCCAAACAAGGAAGGACAGACCCTGAAGCCAAACCCGTGCGCTCGCGGGCCCTAGCCTGGAAACACGTCCAGCGCGGCGGAAGGTCGCCTCCTCTCGGAGCTCGCCGTCGCCAGGCGCTCCACGATCATTCACGCCCTGATCCTATCCTGCACCCCCCAGTCGCCTCGGTCCGGCCCCCCGGGCCCGGACGCCTCCAGGCACACACCCGCTTCCGCGCGTCGGGGGACCCCGCGGCCCGGCGCAGGCCACCACGGCCCGAGATGGCGCCCGGACAACCCGACGTCGCTGGGGCCCCTACCCCTCTCTTACGAAGACGGTGATTTTTTTCCAATAAAATATTTTATGACACAGCGGGACTTGATCGGGGGGTTCTGAATCCGCGACGTTGGCGGGGGGGGGGGACGCGACGAAGTAAGAGAGACACGCGCAGTGTCTTCTGAAAACATCCTTTCCCCGGGCTACGTGGACTCGAGCCGTGACCTGCTCCACCTGGCCCGGGCCGGGCACGCAGTCAGCTCGGTCGCTGCAGGATCCTAGGAATCGCTTCCACTCTGGGCATGAGGGCCACTCTGAACCTCCTGCCCTTCCTTCTCAGCCCAGGGCACTTTAGACGGTAGCAACCGGGCTACACAGGGGTCGCCAGCCCGAGGGCACCGCGGCACTCACTCCGGAAGTTGCCCGGGGCTGAGAGCCGCCTCCTGTTGTTGGTTCAGTCTCCTGGGGCTCTAAGGACTAACTGCGAGGTCCTTGAGATTGTACCGGCCAGCCCTTCCTGAGACCTACGGGAAACCAAGGACTTGGGGTTTGCACAGAGGCCGGCCACCATCAGCAGCTCCAGCCTGCAGAGGCGCCTGCCTCCGTGAGTTTTCAAGTTTTCCACGGTATACACAGGAGGGAGGCATCTGGCAGCCGAGTACGGGCACCTTTGGGGGTACCTGACCGAGGCAGAGGGCCAAGGACTCCAAACTGCTCAAGGTCACGCAGGGTGCCCTTTCCAGGGCGCAGCTTGGTGGCACGTGTTTGCCCCCCCCTCCCCCCCAACACACACACGGAAAGCCTCGGTTGCCTCCTGGTTGCCTCCTCTCTGGTCTAGTCTGGGCTGGGAGCTTCCATGTTGGTTCCTGTTTTTGTGCTTCCTAGGACTACCACCAGGGTATGGAAATGGAAAAATGGCCACTTTGCTGGTTAAAGCTAGGGGAGAGATGGAAACTTGGTCCTGCAGAGTTCCAAACAGGACGGAGATTTGAAACCAGGTCCTTGCAGGTGCAAATAAGAGGGAAAGAGAGTCAGGAATATTATGCTGAGACGAAGACTTTGCATTTCAGAACGTGAAAACCGTTATGGCCTCCACCTGCAGCGGCTGATGACTTCCTTTTTAAATCGCTGCTTGATCGCCCTTTCCTGAAACCTGCACTTGGATTACTGGTACCCGAGGATCTCAGGCCTTGGTTTAAGGCTGGGAGGAGTGAGAAAGAGGGTGTTTTCTGAGGGCAGCAGGCAATTCTCTGCAAGCCCCAGCCCTGCCAAGTCTTTGGAAAATAAGCTCCCTTTCTAGGCTCTTAACCTCGAAACAGCTCCCAGGATATTCACTTGCCACTGTCCCCTGAAGGGCCTGAGAAAACCTGCAGTTCGGAGGGAAGGAATGGACCATCAGTGTATGAGTGCACCTCCTAATCCCTTCCAGCCCTTAGGGTTACCCCCAGTTCTGCTCAACGTAGTGGTCCTGCTGTAATCTTCCTGAGCCAGGCCCAGGCTAGCCAAGTCAGGTACACTACTGAGTTTAATCCACTCCACCTCAAAGTGCGGCAGGGGTAGGAGTGAAAATTCGAGTTCTGTCCCTCCTGGGCCTGGGGGACAGAGATTCCAGCACAGCCTTTGTTAACTATGCGGAGCTGTGGAAGGAGGGTGGAAGAGGAGAGAGGAGGCGTAGTGACCCACACTCCTTCAGTCCATTCTGGGACCTCGTTCGGGGTCCTCAGGTTTTATTAAATCTGAGGAATGCAACCTCGGGCAGATTGCCTTGTGGTTCTATGGTGTTTCCCCAAGGCAGCCCCCCTCACTGGACTGGAGGAAAGGGCCGTAAAGCACTAGGGCTCTAAGAGGGAGGGAGAGAGGAAGGGCGTACAGCGAATCCGGTGCCACAGAGCAAGGGCAACCCCTCCAGGCACAGCTGGGGAACCTGACGGGGGCACTGCTGTCACGAGGTCACCAGCCGGTCAGTGAGGGAGCTGGGCCCCAAATGAGGGGGTCCAGATTCCAGTGCGAGAGAGGGTGTGGGAGGGGTTTCTGTCACTGCCTGCCTCACTGGGCTCCTCGGCGGACAGGGCGCGGGGTGACTGCAGCAGATCGACACCCGGAGGCCCGGGAGAGGACGGGGCCGCGCGCCGGCTGCGTCCTGGCACCGCGGGGTTCCTTGCTTGGGTAATTCCTATGAGACCCGATGGAAGCTCAGGCCCGCTCCAGAAAAAGCCGAAGGCTCGGAGGCAGAGGTTTTACTGCCCATCCCAAGACTTCTACCGCGGACCGTAGCCCGCAGAACCAGGACTCTAGGTGAAGAGAGGCAACCTATCCACGGACGGTGATGCAGTTGCCAGGCCTGAGTGACACCCCACCCCGGCCACCCGGGCCACCCAGTGCGGAAGCCCCCTCCCTGCCTGGTGGCAACCGCTCCCCTCACTCCAGGCCCGGGCCTTCCGGGAGGGACGGCCTTCTCGCTCCCTCCCCCTCTGTCGCACAAATCTCTTCTCCGCCCCAACGTCCTGGGAAACAAAACCCGGAGACCACACCGGAGAGCCAAGGAGGCCGCGGCTGTGTCTCCGGAGCCCGGAGCCCGGGGCCCGAAGCCCGGGCTGGGAGAGGGCTCGGGTGTCTCGCGAGATAAGTGGACCTGGAATGGGGGTGGACGGGGAACGCCCGTGGCGGCCAGGACCCCGTGAGCAGCACCCGGCATTAGCCAGACAGCAGCGCTCAGCGGCGAGAGCGAAGTTTGCGCTTCTGGGCTTTATGGGGTGGGGGTAGGGGCCTGGGCAAGAAGGAGGACTTTGGGGGAGGTTTGGCTGAAGAGCAGGCAGGAGATGGGGGATTGTGACCCCTTTCCTGAGCAAGTCGTTCTCCTTGTCGGAAGCGGGAGCCTAGCTCTGTGCGGCGCTCAGCTCAGGCCAGGGTCGCAGGAAGCGTTCAGGGGGAACTGGGCCTCTCGCGGCCGGCCTGGGGTCCGCAGCCCGTTTCAGAGCCTCCGACTAGCCGCTGGTTTTGCGCGGAGCCGGCACCACCAGGATATGACAGGCGCAACCGGGCGGGGGCTCCCCATCCCCCACTTCTGCCGCCCCTGTTTTTAAAAAATAAAGTTTACTCGGGTTTACACTCTTTCCCTGTTCTGGATTCTCCTGGAGGGTCATTGGTGAGAACCCGTAACGTGGAAGAAAAGAAACAGGGGCCCCAGGGCCACATTAACCCGGCCAGGTGCGAGGTTTGCGTCTCCTGGAGCCGGAGGGTGCTCTCTTACTGTACCTAAGGGGAAACCAGGGCCTGGAGCAGCGCCCAGCCGCCGCTCAACCTGGAGTAAGCAACACTTCCCAGGGACCTTCCTGGAGCTCCAGGGTCCGAGGAGAAACCAGGCATCTCTTTCGTCTTTGGTTGCCCCACTGCCTGATTTCGTTTCTACACTCAAGGGACCACCTGATCCCCCGAGCCTCTGCCCCCAAGGCCTCTCCAGGCCCAGGTTTCTCAAGGGCTGCAGCCAGGCTAAAAATGACCACAGAGGCCCCATAGGCCCCTCCAGCTCAGTCTGACCCCAGACTTTCTGAGCTGAAAGAAACATCTCCCAAACCATCCTCCCAGACCCACTTTAGGGGAGTAAGGAAGCCAGGACTCCTCACTCCTCATAGGTGGGCAGGACAGAAAGGTAACAACAGCAACAGGGTCATGCATCTGAGTCAGCCTGGCTCTAGGCCAAGTTCTTCATTGGCCTTGGTCCCTAGGCCACTCCACATCCATGGTGCAGCAGAAGGCGGTCCTCCTGCCTTTGCAGGGGCCCCTCCCTTTTGCGACTTCAAAAGTTCCCTTTGTCCTAGTTCTCACATTATATTACACTGCATCTCATTGACTTTAAGATGGCATCCTCCCATTTCTGAAATCTGGGATCATATGACAGTTGGGGGTGTATGTTCCAGGCACTGTGGGCCCTGTGTCTGCAGGATGTGACTGTCCCTAAGGAGGTGTCCTTGGCTGGACAGTGGAGGCCCCTCACCTCTCAGGCACCAACTCTCAATGGAGAAAGCCACAAAGCCTGGGGGGAGGAAGGGATCTTCCTCAAGGTGCAGGAAAACACAGGGCAACAGCATGGAGGGAACTCGGATTCACTCACCCACCAAGCAGAGGCTAAGGGGGACAGGGCTGTGGGTTGCGGGGGTGGGGGGATCAATTCATAGGGGGCTCTGACCTCGGAGAAGTTTTAGGAACACTCAGTCCATTGATTTCCCTGATTTTTTCCTTTTAATGTAAACTCAGTAGTGATCTGTGATAGAAATTTATGTCTTATTAAGCTCAAAAGAGATCCTTGAGTAAGTATAGGATAAAAATTCCTAGGTGCTAAAAAAACACTGGGTTATGTCTTCATTGGCAATGTTTTAAAATTTTTCCTTCTTAGTGTTTCAGGAAATAACAGTGTCTGACATCAGCACTATCATGGACTGTCTGATATTAATCAAGCTCTTTCTTGGGCCATTCGTTCATTTAACAAGCAGTAACTGAATGTGGTGGGGTTCTCAGGACTGGGACACAGGCCCTTCCCCCCTCACTGGTCCAGTTACAGCCTGGTAAGATAGGTGCCCTACTCCCATTCTGAAGATGAAGATAATGCTCAGAGATGTTAGGCAACTTGCCCAGGGACACACAGCTGTCAGCAGCAGAATTTGGATCTGATTTCAGCTCTGTGGGTCTCCACTGCCCCTTATCCATCAGCTTGGTGTATGCTAGATGGTTTAGGGTCCCCAGTGGCCCCTACCTGCCCAGAATGAGTCTCATCCATTTGTCTATCAAGTGTCTATTAAACGCCTGCTGTGTGTCAGGCACTGTGCTAGTCATGGGGCACTCAGTCTCTGATGCAAGGAGCTCATGTTGGAAGCATCGACGCCACAATTAAATCTACAAGATGATTTCACGAAGTAACAAATGCTTTGTAGAAGATAAAGCAGGTGATAGACAATGAGTGTGATGGCAGCTTTAGTCAGAGTGGTCAGGGAGAGTCTCTCTCAGGAGCTGACTCTTCAGTTGAGACCTGAATGACAAGAAGGAATGCCTACCTGGCAGTGGACATAGCAAGTGCAAAGGTTCTGAGGCAGTTTGGAGCTTGGCCTTAAAGACACAGAACAAGGTCAGAGTGGTGGAAACAAACGTGGAGAGGTGTGCAAAAGTAGTACGTAAGGAGGTGAGAAGGTAGGTGTCCGTGCTGCCCGGGGTACTGCCTGGAAGGCGGCGGGGAGGAGGTGGCATTCTGGTTCCTGCCAACGGCAGACCTCTGCCAGTTCATCCCCTCTGAACTCCGAGCCACCAGAGCCCTGCGGCCGCTCCGCCTCCACCAGGCAATTTGCTTTTTTGTTCTTTTTCATAAGGATGCAATTTTCTGCGTGCTTTAAGGACATTAGAAGGGTGTTTGACTGACGCGCCATGCGAAACGCATTAGCAAGGCTCGAGGCGCTGCGCACAGGAGGCGGCACCCGCGTGGGGAAGGGGCAGGTGGGGGCGGGAGCAGGCCCTGGGGACTGACCTGGGGCAGGAGGTAGAAAGACAGAAACCAGGAGAGAGGAGAGACAAAAAAGAGAGAGTTGGAGAGATAGGAGATGCGATAATGGAGTACCAATGTAGAAGCATTTGGGGGAGGGTGCAGAGAGAGAGAGAGAGAGAGAGAGAGAGAGAGAGAGAGAGGAGGTGGAGCGGGGAAAGAAACAACTAAAGGGGAGTGAGGAGACTCAGCGGAGATGGAGAGAAACAGAGGAGAAAGGTGGGGAAAGGGGGCAGAAATGAGAGTTACAGACAGGAGATGATAAAAGGGGAGGGGGGCAAGGAAGGTGGTAACAGGAATGGGGTTCTTCCTGGGGCACGCTGTCTCCCAGACCACCATGTGACCTTGAGCACAGGAGTGTGTTGCCTGGTAGACGGTGGGGAAAATGAAAAGCAGTCTAAAGTGCCTTTGCCTGTGGTTGACGTGCTGTATTTCAGCCTCTCAAGCATGCCAAGCTCCTTCTTTCCTCAGGGCCCTTGCTCATGCTATTCCTGGGCCCTGATGTTCTTCCCTGCACTCCCCTGCTGTGTGTCCTTTCTCTTCCTCCAGGTTGGGGCTCCCTTGTTATTTCCAGGGTGACCTACTCTGACTGCCTTGCCTTGCTGGCTGGCACTCACCTCTGTTGTGATGCCCGGTGCATTTGCCTGGAGTCTGTCTTGGGGCATGGCTGTCTCAATCCTGGCATAGACTGACAGCCCCCAGCAGCAGCTCCTTTCCACCTGAGCAACAGAAACACTGGATTTGCAGCCAGACAGACCTGGATTCAGACCTCCCGGTTCTTGCTGGGTTGGGTGTACACTGCAGATGCTCAGAAAACTCCCAGAGCTAGGAGGATGCCAGGCTGGGCTGTTTCCTTTCCAGGCTCCCTGCAGGGTACTTCTCTCCTGTGTGAACAGGGGCAGGTGGGCTGGGCATAAACAGGGTGGGCTCTAGAGGGGTTTGACCTGGTCCTGGAGCTGGGCACCCTCCAGGTGTCTCCTGGGGGGATGTGGTATGGGAGTTCATAGCAGTATCGTCCCCCAGCCTTGGAGCCCAGCTGGAACCCAGAGCCCTCCCTGAGCTTGTAAGTGTGCCACCACTGCCCCCACCATTTATGGAGCACCAACACTGGGCACTGCTTTGGTGAATTGTCATCAAGGTTAATCTTGAAGCCCTTCAAGTTGGAGACTACCAAGTCCATTTCACAGATGAGGAAACTGAAGCTCAGAAAAGAGCTGACTTGCCTATACTTACATAGGCAGAGCTGGGGTATAAATTCAGGCCAGAGCAACTTACTGTTTCAGCTCTGCATCCTCAACCCCAAGTAGATTCCTAAGAAGGTTTAGCTGAGAGCAGTGGAGGCAGCCTGGCTTGGTGGTTGAGGGCCACGCCAGCTTAGGTTCAAATCCCGACGCACCACTCACTAGCTGTGTGTCCTTGGGTGAGTTACCTGTCTTTTTTTGTGCCTCAGTTTCCCTTTCTTTAAAATAGGGACCGATAATAAAACCTCATATCCTCCTTGAGGGGCCTGATCACTTAGCAAGCAGGATTTTCTCACAAAGGATTTTAAAAGTTATTTTGAGGGTATGACATGATGTTTGTGTGGTGTCTCGGGCTGATGGGAGTGACTCGGGTGTTGTCAAGGAAGCAGCCCCCTGCCCCACCCTCCTTCCACATGTGTCTTAGTGGCACTTGTCATTGTGTGCAATTTTTGGAGCGGTTATCAGTTGATGGATTTCTGGCCAGCTCTCCTACTGGGAAGGCAGAGACCCTGCCTGTTCTGCTTGTCCCTGCGCCCTCGTTCCTGGGACAGTGCCTGGGATGTGGTAGATGCACAAGAAACATCTATGGGCCAGAAGAGTGCATGCCACTTACAGGCTGGGAGATCCTGGGCCAAGTACTCCCGCCTCAACACGTGCTGAGGATGTGTGTGAAGATCTCATATGACAATAGTTAGCCTGGCCTTCGCTCCAGCAGGCTCTAGAATGTAATGCCTCTCCTCCCAGGGCCTTGTGGTGGTACACTGAGGCAGGGGCAGGGTGATTGTCAAGACGCTGGGTGTGGGCTTGGGGAGCTCTGCTTGTTCAGGTAGCTGCTCGGAAACTCAGGGCCTTGTCATTGTCAGGTTTACTGTTTAACAGCTCCCATCTGCCCGGGGCCAGGCCCAGAGCCCCCCAGCCAACCCACCCGTCCACCCTCTCCCCTCGCCACCCTCTGACTGGCCTGTGGGCTCCACCATGTCTAGAACCTCTCACCTTCCGGAGCTCCCTCCCCTGCCTGTGGCACCATTTCTGCTCTTCCTCAGTTGGCCAACAGCAGATACTTCTCAGGCACGGCTTCTCCAGGGACCTCTCTGTTTAGGTTGGGCACCGGGCTATGCTCCCACATCCCCTGGGCTTGCCCTGAACCTGGACACTCACACACATCCCCTCCAGACTGTGGTCAGACTGTCAGGCCTACAGTGAATGAATAAGTGAGTGAATGGATGAATGATGGCCCGGGCCTGACTTCCACCTGCAAGTGCTGGCTTCAGGCTGCCTGAGGGTTTTTGCTGCCACCAGAGCCCATCCTCACAGTAATTCACACACTATACCCCAACCAGTGGCTGCCAGGAGTTGGTGGGTAAGCATAGAATCTTACCCCCCAGTTGCCCCCAGTGGGAATTTGCTGGAAAGCACCCTTTGTCAGCCATGTGGCATTTTGCCCTTTGTAATAGGAGTGCATGGGGTGAGCTCCACGGAGGACTGTCAGAGAAGGTTACCATCGAAGTAGCCCCACTGACAGCTCTGAGTTAATAAGGCTCTAGTAACATGTTATCTGAACAAGGGAATACTTGCTAGATAAGTTTAAGACAGCCAAATGTAATAGATGCTTTCTGAGGACTCATTCCAGCTCAGAGCTTCTGGAATCGTCTGATGCTGTTCATCCATCTACAAGAGCTTCTGGATCTCTGATGCTGTTCATCCACTTTCAAGAACTTCTGGAATCCTCTGATGCTGTTTGTCCTCCTACAAGAGTTTCTGGAATCCTCTGATGGTGTCTGCCCACCTTCAAGCAGCCACTGGCTTTGCTTCAACCCTGGTGTGTGAAGAGGAGGAGATGGGGAGGAGGGGAGGAGCAGAAAGGGCAGGAGCAAGATGAGGGAGGAAGCGGGAGACAGAGAAGGGGGAGGAGAAAGCAGAGAAGTACATCAGTGTTGCCCTGATGTCCAGTCTGTGTGATGCCAGCAGCTGCTGTTCAGAAGCTTCTGGATTCCTGCCTGCATTTCCCACTTGTCAAGGAGACCTTAGGCATTGTGTGAAACAAACTGGTAGAATCCCTTCTAAAACACAGGCATCAGCTCGGTGCTTTGTGACCGCCTGGAAGGGCGGGATAGGGAGGGTGGGAGGGAGGGAGACGCAAGAGGGAAGGGATGTGGGAACAGATGTATATGTATGACTGATTCACTTTGTTATAAAGCAGAAACTAAAAAAAAAAAAAAAAACAAAAAACACGGGCATGGCATTTCTTTGTAGCAATGGCCCTGTCCGATGGCCCAGCTGATGGAGGATGTGCAGGTCAAGAGGAGGGAAGGAGGGACGACACAGAAACCACACCTTGGGGGTCTGTGGGAGAAAGCCCAGGCCTGGATGCTCTGAGCATGCACTGTTCATTCATTCATGCATTCTTGTCTTCATTCCCTCCTTTGATCTTGCAACAAAAAGTTATTTAGGCCATTCGTACACCTATGTTCATAGAAGTATTGGTCACATTAGCCAAAGGTGGAAACAAGCCACGTATCCATTGATGGATGAATGGATAAGCAAAATGTGGTCTATTCATACAATGGGATGGTATTCAGCCTTAAAACAAGGAAATTCTGACACATGTTACGACATGGATGAACCTCGAGGACATTATGCTTAGTGAAATAAGCTAGTTACAAAAAGACCAATTCTGTGTGATTCCACTCATGTGAGGTGCTTAGAGCAGTCAAAATCATACAGACAGTAAGTAGAATGGTGGGTGCCGGGGTGGGGGAGAGGGGAGAATGGAAAGTTATTGTTTGATATGTATAGAGTTTCAGTCTTACAAGGTCAAAAGAGTTGTGGGGATGGACAGTGGGGATGGTTCAACAATAATGTGAATGTGTTTAATATCACTGAACTGTATGCTTAAAAATGGTGAATGGTAAATTTTACATTATGAGTATTTTAACACAATAAAAGAAAATCTTAAAAAAATTCACGTGCTCTAGCTCTATCCACTGAACGTTCCTTGAAACAATAAATCCAGTAGCAATGAACACATCTGGTGCCTTCACTGTGGACTCTCTTTTCCCACTAAAAGGAACCAGGACTCTGTAAGAGAAATAGCTGGTCTATGTCTGGGGCAGGAAACAGGCAAGATGAGCTTGGAGTTCTTGTTATAACAGATGGCAAGGAGGTGACTAAGGCTACTGGGTACATGTGAAAAGGACCTGGGGCCAAGGAGAAGAGCCCCCTGCTGGCCAATATGGGATAATTTGAGCAACAATAATAACTGCAATGATTTGAAACATATCACATATTTGAAAAAAACTCAAGACCAAGGAAAACTCATTAGTTGCTTTTGGAGGGGGCTAGGTGTTATGGACTCAATGTTCGTGTTCCTCTCAAATTTATATGTTGAAATCCTAACCCCCAAAGTGATGGGTTGGCCCCAAGGCAAGGAGCAGGGAGAGGCTAGGGCTCCATTTTGCACGAGGCCCTGAGAAGCAGTCCTCGGAGCCCCCATGTGGTCGCCTTTCTCCTCAGGGACCCTGGTGCCTACAGAGGAGAGCTTTCTTCCAACATCAGCTGCCAGGGATGCCCATGACGGGCTGAGCGTCCCCTCACAAGAGGCGTGTGATGTGAGAGAGGCTGTAAGAGGGCAGTGCGGCAAGTGGCGCTGCCTCTGAAGGCACCTCCAGCCCTTAGAGGCAGGGTTCTTCTCTCCAGTCTGTAAATGAGGAAACTGAAGCCAAGAACGAGCCAGTGAAGTGGGAAGTGTCGTTTCTGGGCCCCCAAACCACAGGGTCATCAGCTCTGACTGTGGTGTCTGTGCTGGTGTGTGAAGCGTGGGAAGTGTGGAGGACACAGGCTCCGATGCTGATGGTGATGTTTACTGTCTGGGTGCAAGCCTGGACTCAGTGTTCCCGTCGAGGGAGCGCTGACCTGCAAGGGGCACGGGGTAGTGTCCCATGCATGTCTGTGCTCCTTCCCTGCTGGGGTCCCCTGTCTGCAGGACAAGTCCCTGTTCACTGCTGTCTTCACCACAAAGTACTGTTTGTGATTTTTTAAAAAACACACTCTCTGTGAGTGACTCATGCATTTAAAATTATTTTAATATATTTTACACACTTGTGTATAAATGGGGCCGTGTGTTTCTTCTTATTAAAGGAGTCTTATTTAGGCTGGTCATAATATGATCAGGAGGCTCTCTGCTGAGCCCAGGGTATTTACAGGGACTCAGAGTGGTGAATGTGTGGAGGGCAGCTCTGCCGTGTGGGATTCTAGGGGTGCCTACACCCAGTGGTCCTCTCTGGGGTGCTGCAGACCCCAGGGCCAGGGCGTGCAGGCTGCAGCCTCCTGTACACAGCAGCTTGAGATGCCCACCTGGGGACCCCCAGGACCTGCTCCAAGACTCCAGGAAAGGCATTGGTCAGGTAAGAAATGTTGTCAGGTCGTAGTCCACACAATAGGTGGGCATGGAGGGGCAGTGGACTGCAGGTCCTATCCTTGTGAAGCCAACTTGCTACACTTTTGAGAACCTGCAAAATGTCAGGTCATCACTCTGGGGATGCAAATGTGGGTGAGAGTCAGCCTGCCTCCATCAGTGGGGACGTGGACGTGTGAGTAGAACCCACTTTCCTTCCTGGTCTCCTCAAGTTCCCTGGCCCCCTGAGACTCCCCCCACCTTCTGTCTGCTCCAACCAACTCTTCAGCCATGCTGGCCTCCCAGTTTTCTCTCCAACACCCACCCCAGGGCCTTTGCCCATGCTGTTCCTTCTTCTGGACTGCTCCTCCTCCAGACACTTACACAGCCAACTCTGTCCACTTCTCACAGATGCTCTCTTCTCTGCTGTCTTCTCAGGAAGCTCCCCAGCACCCCGCCCATGCCAGCACCCCCAGCCTACTTCCTCACCTTTCCCTGCTCCGGTGCTCTTAGCACATATCCCTAGAAATCGCATTATCCATTTTTTTGGCTTTATCTTGTTTATGTCTGTTTCCCCTTCACAATGAGATCTCTTTCATTCCTCCTGCTTCCTCCGCTCCAGAAGGGTGCCTGCACACGGTAGGTGTCTGATAAATATTTGCAGACCGACTGGACGGATGTGTTGATTGATTGAGTCTGGTCTGCTGGTGAATACATTGCCCACATTTTAATTTGGTATGCGTTAGGGGTGGAACCACTGGGCCACAACTGCACGCAGGGTCAGCTCGGGTGGAAAGTGTCAGCAGCTCTCCAAAGTGGCTGCACCGTCTAAGCCTCTTTCTGTGGGATTCAGGTTGCTCTGAGTCCTTCCTGCACTTGATGCTATCGGTCTCTTTCATTTTACCTCATCTGTGCTGGGTGGTGTCAGCTCACTGGGATTTTAATTTGTATTATTGCCTTTCCCTATGTTTGTTGCCATGTAGATATGTTCTTTTGTGAAATGCTTGTTCAATACTTCTGTTCAGTTGCCTGTGGGGGCTACATGTTTTTAATGTATTATTATTAAATTTAGGACACTGTACTATTCTGGATAAAACTCTTGGTCATTGCATGGGTTGCAAAGAGAACCTAGTTCCCACGGTATGCCTAGTGCCCACCACACTCCCTCCCTTCCCGTCAGCTGGGAGCTGGGTATGTGTTGGGATGCTATTCCTTAGACTGCCCCCAGGGGAGGGGCCATAGGGTTACCAGGGGAACTAATAAAAATGTGCCTTATCGGACTTGCTTTCCCAAGGCCTCCTCTTTTTGTCATCCGAACTCCTGCTTCTATTCAGAGTCATTTTAGAGGGCACCTCCTCCAGGAAGACCTCCATACTCTTCTAAGGCTGAGGTGGGAGCCTCCCCAGTGCTCTTACAAGTCACTCTGTTGCATCATCGTTGTCCAATTGTCAGAATATCCCTGGGCACTCAGGGCCTAATGCCCGCATGCAGTAGTCGCTCAGTGTGTGATGTTTGAATGCTGAACGAAGCCATGAGTGTAAGTCTCAGAGCTGTGTCTTCCCCCGGTTGCAAAGGCTTGAGTGAGGGCTCTCATGTCAGGGCTTTCTCATAACAGCCTGAGCTTTAGCTGACTGAGAACTTCCTGTGTGCCTTTCTTACCTGCAGATCTGCTGCACGATGATTCACTTCATGTTTCTCTTTGAATCTATTTGCTTTTTTTGGTTAGTTGGTTGGTTGCTAGATCTTTTCCTTTATTTTTTAAAAAATCATTTTCTTTTTTCCAATATCTTTTTTAAAAAGACTTTATTTTTTAGAGTAGTTTTAGGTTCACAGCAAAATTAAGCACAAGGTCCAAAGATTTCTCATAGACTCCCACCCTCATCTGCCATTATCAACATTCCCCACTACAGTGGTACTAAGAAACACGACAGGGAGTGGGTAACTAAGCTGACTCTCCATCCCTCCAATACCTTTGCTGTGTCATCAGGAGGCTCCTGCCATGCCCCAGGCACCTGCTGGACACTTTATAACTTTGTCACATCTCCAGCAACTGAAAAGGTGGTTCAGGTCCAGAGTGCCTCATAGGAAACCTTGGTGCCAGATGGTTTCTGGCTTCAAGCTTTCAGGTATTGGGAGGCACATGCATGTCCTATGTATGTGCATTATGTTCTTAAGCTCTCTATCTGCTGAACAGAACGTGGGAACGATGATTCTGAGATGGTAAACAGTGCACAGATGGCCTTGTGCAAGGTCAGGACTGTCGCCAAATTGTTTTTTCACAAACTTACAGAAACAGCTCCCAGGTTTCTGGGTCTTCTAGATTTTAGAATTGGGGCTGTCTTCCTATTTCCTCCATTTCACAGATGAGGAAATAGAGATGCAGAGAAGTGAGTAGCCTGCCTGGCAAGGGGGCGGGGAAGCCAGGCCTCCAACCGGGTAGAGTGGCTCTGGTGGCTTTCTGCCTGTGTGCCAGGTCATGGGCTTGTCCCAAACAAGGGACAAAAATGGTAGGACAAACCAGAGTGTCCTGCAGACACTTCTTCCTGAAGCCAGAGGAGCTGACTCAAGTGTGCAAGTGTTTTGGACTGACTCCAGAGCAAACTCAGAGTCTCGCCTCTCAGCTGGATGATGGGCACTGCTTGGAAATTCTCCTGGGGGTCCTGGTCAGTCCTGTCCCTCATCTTCTATGGCAATGATACTTTGCCTTCCCCACCTGTGATAGAGTGATTTCACCCCTTCCTCTATCCCTGTACCCATGCCCTTCTGGAATCTATCCCCCCTCCCCTTGGGTCCAGTACAAGGTGATGGCATTAAAGGAGTGCCCGTTCTGAGCTCGGCCTGGGGTCCTTGCAAGCTCAGCTTTCTGCTGGCTCCTGCCTTTGCCGTGAGGACAAGCTGAGATGGTGCGGGCCAGTGAGACTGTGTTCAAGTGCTATGGTGCTGGTGGTCCCTGCACCAGCATTCCTAAGTTACCTCATGAAGGAGCCCAGCTCCTCCATAGACTTGTGAGCCATAAGCAGCTGCTGTGGTTTGAAGTCACTAAATTTGGGGGGGGCTTCTTACGCAGCAATAGCTAACTGGTGCACCACTACTCAGGGGCCAGTCTGTCCCCACCTCGTCCTCCCAATGAAAAGTCTGTCTTTCTACTGAAGTAGGAAAATCAAGCTCATCATCCTCCTTGGTACCCCTACTTATGCCTGAACCCATCTTGCTTCTCCTTAGGGAGGGAAGTGGAGTCTCCTCTTGCAAGAGCCAGGCTCCCCCTGAGGTCTGGGCCCCACTCCTGTCAGTTTCCCTGACCTCATCCGCCAGGGTATCAGCCTCCCGGGGTTGGCAAAACAAAGCACCATGACTGGGGGTCCCGAAGAACAAACATTTATTGCCTCTCGGTTCTGAAGGCTAGAAGTCCAAGATCAAGGTGTCAGTACGATTGGTTTCTCCTGAGGGCTGTGAGGTAGAATCTGTTCCAGGCCTCTCTCCTAAGCTTCCAGTGGTTTGCTGGTGCTCCTTGGCTTGTAGAAGCACCATCCTGATCTCTGCCTTCATCTGCACATAGTATCCTCCTTGTGTGTGTCTATGTCCAAATTTGCCCTTTTTATAAGGACACCAGTCATGCTGGATTAGGGCCCATCCTACTCCAGTATGAGTTCATCTTAACTCATGGCATCTACTATGCCCCATTTCCAAATAAGTCACATTCTGATGTCAGGATGTTCATAGGTCAGGATGTGAACATAGGAATTTGGGGGCACACCTGCCATTGGGATGCAGTGAGTGCAGTGGTTGGGGAGTTTGAGGTTGACAAAGCCAGAGGCCTATTGGCTCTGCTGGGCGCCCAGTTCAGATGTAGAGCACCGAGGCCTCTGGGTGGTGGACATGCAAACACAAGTGCACTGCTGGGCTGTCGCCAGCCCTTAGAAAAGAGCATGCAGTCAACGCTCAATAAAGCGCAACTCTCACGTCTTAAATTGTCACTCTGCTCCTACTACCTCCAGCCTCTCCCTTCTCTAGTGATGTGCAAGTCACTACCACCCGTAAACACCTCCTGCTGCCAGCATGTAGGCCTCTCCCACGGCCTCCTGCATCTGGACCCTGTGGCACACTGATTTCAGTGCTCCTGTGAGCCATGCCCTCCAGATTTCTCACCCTCCCACCCCACTCTGGGCTTGGCCATATGGGTAACTGTGGGCCATAAGACATTAGCAAGCATGATGCAAACAGAGGCTTTATACACACTTGCCCCATGGAGATTGGCTTCTTGGAGTGCTGGTTCTCCCCACCCAGTGCCATGCTATGAGGAAGCCCAAGCAGCCACGTGGAGAGGACACCTGGATGAGAACCAAGAAACCCTGGACGGCAACCCTAGGGAGGTCCTAGCCAATGGCTAAAACAGACGGCCTGCTCTGTGGATGAGGCCATCTTAGACCTCCCAGCTGTCCCAGGACCCCAGTCAAACCCAAGTGAGGCAGGAGAAGTATCTAAGGAACCCACAGAGTCATGAGAAAAATAAATTGTTATTTTAAGCTACCAAGTGTTGGCAGGATTTGCTCCCCATCCATAGGTAGCCAGAACACCCCCATTCACAGCTAAACGTCTCGAAAGAACTGTCCTCACCAGTTATCTCCAGTTCTCCACCCCCTACACCTCCATGCCCCATGTCTACCTTCTCCCCGTCACTCTGCCAACATTGTTCTCAGTAAGGTCTCTTTTATGGCCTTCATTGTGTCCCCCACAAAATCATATGGTGAAGCCCTGACCCGGAGGACCTCAGAATGTGACTGTATTTGGAGACAGGGCTTTTAAAGAGGTGATTAAGGTGAAATGAGTTCCCGCGTGTCCTCAGACACAGTGCCTGACACACAGTAGGTGCACAGCAAGGACCTGTGGAGCCTGGCGAGGGGATGAGGCTTTGACAATGAAGACTGAGTGGGCAGAGCAGGGCGGGGAGCCCCGCCCGGGTCCTGTGAGGACACGTGATGGCCAAGGCGTGTGCAGGTGCCCTGGGGGACAGAGGGGATCCCTGCAGCCTTCTCCTGGATCTCTCCTTCCTTCACCCCTGCCCCCGTCCCCGCTCCACACCTCTTCTTTCTCCACACTTTCAGAATCCTGGTAGGAAGCCCAGAGCTTTCCACCGTGGACTTGCAGCATCCAACCCTCCCCCAGCGCCAATGGTTTGGTCATTGTTCTCACAACCATGTCAGTATCGAACAAACAGATGTTTATAGTTAATCCCTAATTTTGCCATCAAAAAAATATACAATCTTGGGTAGAAACTGAAGAGGAAAGAATTTTTTAATTTACAGTGTCTCCCCACCGCCCCACTCCTGAAATTTGAAATTGCTGAACAGCCTCCAAATTCAATATTCAAAGTCAAACAAATCTATGTGTTCTCCAAAAGGAAGTATTGAATGTCTGACCAAGATGGAGGGGGAAGAGAAAGTCAGGAGAGGGAGAAGCGCCCTGCTCGCCGGCAGTGCTTCCCAGAACGCCTCTTTTCCGGTGTTTGTTCGTTCTTTCTTCTTCTCGTGTTTTAATGAAAGAAATACCTCTGTGAGTTGGCCTTTTTGGAGGAGCTGGCTGCAGGTCTCAGATGGCAGTCAGATTAACCAGATCCTGCCGTTGGGGGCTGGGCCTGGGGCCGGGTGCAGCCTGTGCTGTCCTGCGGCGGACAGAGCCAGGAGGAGATTCATGGCTGTTCTGCCATGAATCAGGTCTGTAGCGGGGAGCCCGACTTCAAGGGGTATCAGGAAGGGTTGATGCCAGAGGAGACTCTGGATCTGGGTCTGTGGGAGAAGCAGGCAGTCACCCAGCAGAGCCAGGACCGACAGTGTGACCCACCTGGGGTGTCAGGGTGGAGCTGAGGTGGGGGGCATCTTTCAGGAGGAGCCGTGGGGTCTTGCTGCTCTTACTAACATGGCATGTCTAGATCTGACATTCTAGACCTTGCCCTGAAGCCTTCCCCACTCCTCAGCTGGAACTTGCCTTGTCCCCCCTCTACTTCCAAGGTCCAGTCTTTGGCGTTTGGGGGCATGCCGCTGCATGGGGCTGCCCTCGGGTCGAAGTATAGGTGGCAGCGCTCCCTTCATAGTGAGTCTCGTAGAAGCTGGGACAGCCTCCGTTTTATGGATGGGGAAGGTGAAATGAAGTGAGCTGCCACATCAACCCAGACTCTACTGGGTCGTGAGTGACAGAAAGAAACCCACAATGGTTTGAACACAGAAGGGAATTTGCTAGCTCACAACACTGAGAAGTCCGGGGACTAAGGGGATCCAGGGAAGGGAACAGATGCTTTCAGCTGGGTATCCACTGCCCCACCCCTTTGCTCTGGCCCCCTGTCGTGGTGGGGCAAGCCTGTGGCAAGCTCCATGCTGACTTTTTAGCCTGTCAGCCACCTTACAGAAATAATTGTCTTTTTCTAATAGCTCGAGTAAAGATGGGGCCACCTGTCCTGGAGTCCTGTGCTCATCTAGGTAAAAATCACAATGGTGGGAGGGACCAAAGCTATGTCCTCATCCTGCATCCCAGGGCCTGGTTAGTCCCTCAGACCACATAGATGGAGGGTGGGGCTCCCAAGGAAAATCAGAGGATGTGCTTAAAGAGGGAAAGAGGAAGGAGGGGGCTGCTAACAGGTCCAATGCAGCTGCCAAACCTCGCCTCTCATAATGGGGGCACCAGGATTCAAACCTGAGTTCCAGGTGGGGTGTCACTGCCAAAAGGGCATTGCAGGATCCATTCTGTTCTACCCCTCCATGCCACCTCTGCCAAATGACAAGCCAGCCTTCCCCGTGGGGGTTGCCAGGTCAGAATGGAGGAGTGGCCAGAAAGGTCCCCTGAGGACTTCATGCTGCTCAGGTAAGATCAGCAAACACCGTCTGCCCAGCAGAGTTTTGGACAGGGAAACACTGTCGTTATCCCATCAGAAGGTGATTAGCAGGGCTACATTTTGGCAGCTGAGCTTTGCTGACAAAATACTTTTTGGAATCCTGAGGTTGCAGCTCATTTATTTGAGTTTCACTCAGCAGGTACTTGCTGAGCACCACTGCTGGAGACAGGACATGAGCTAGGGTGGGGATGTGGTGGGGAAGCGACAACTATGGCCCATGGAAAATTGTGGAGCCATCTCTTCCTACAGTCCAAAGACTTTGGGGGCTGGAGCAGAACAAGCTAAACCACTGGCTGAATGGGTAAAGGATTTACACCTTTCCTTCTACAAACATAAGTTCCTCCAATCAGTTTTTACTGAGCATGGTGACAAGTGCTAGGCAACCAGCCCCCAGTCCTGTAGGGTTTGCAATCGGGGACATCCTCCTGAGTGGAAGCTCCTGGGTTTCTAAGCCGAGCTCTGCTGCTGAGATCCCTTTTCCGTGCCGGGGCCTCACCTTTGCCTTGCTGATGTCACCCTCCTGGCTTCAGGGCACTCCCCTGCTGGCGTTCCCACTGTGAGCATACAAGCTTCTCATCATGTGTGGCCCAGTTTAGAAAAGCCCAGACTATTCAAACATAGCTTTTCTGAAGGCTGGAGCAACGCTGGCCAGGAGAACTTTCTTCAGTGATGAAGTGCGGCTGACGCCCCAGACCTCATCAAGTGACACTGACCTTGGTCCAGCACTCCCACCCCCAGCAGCGGGAGGGCCAGAAGTCTCCCTGAGCCACAGGCCAGTACCGACCTCATGCCAGGCACCGCTCTGGGGCCTTACCAGCCTGCAGAATTTGTGGGCCAGGGGTTAGCACGGTCATTTTGAAAAATAAACGGTATAAATGCACATTTAAGTAATTTATATTAAGTGTTAAGAACAGCAACTCTGGTACTATTATTCATACTCTTGAGGCCATGTGGCCTATATGTCTGTTTGGGAAGCACCACAGGATGGCCACATTCCTTCCCAATGCGGCCACTCATGTTGTGGAAAGCTGGGAATGTTACAGAGCAAGGCTGAGTTGATTGACTTGTAGTTTGTTCAAATGAAAAGTCAGCAAACTTTTCTGTAAGGGTCATAGTTTAGGCTTTGTAGGCTGCATATGGTCCCTGTTGCACCTCCCACCTCCCCTCTTTCCGTCTCTCTGCCCTCCTCCTCCCCATCTGTCCTCCTCCCTGCTTTCCCTCTCCCTTCAGGAGCTGGTGTGCTGGCCGAGGGCTTGGACCTGTTCAGTGTGATCCAAGCCCATGGCTTGGCATCCATCCCTCATATGCATTTTGCCAAAGGTCACGTGTCAGGTGCAGGCACTTAATTAGCAGGATTCCTGAGGCGCCGGCAATAGAGTCAGAGTTTGGGAGGTGAGGTTGGCAATGGGCCTGAGGCTGGATTGTGTGGGTCTTCCTGTGGCCCTGCAGGGGGGCTGTGGGCAGACTTTCTATCCAGAAGGACAGCAGCAGCCTAGAGTGGCTGAAGGTGGTGACGACAGGTGAGGGCTTGCTACTTAGGCCCAGAGGAGGCCTCCACCTAGGGGTGGGCGTTAGCCCCAGTGTCCCCACGATGGAGAGACACCCCCTGTCCTGGCTCTTTTCCCTGAGAGCTGCTGCGGGCTGGGTGGGGGTTAGAGGCCCCTGTGGTTTTCTTGTTTGGCACCCACCATGTGCAGTGGATGCCTCAGGGCATGGGGACCTCAAGGGCACCTTGCATGTAAGGGCACAGCAGCATCCATCCATCTCCACACAGCACGACGGCATCCATCCATCCAGCACAGACCCCAGGGCCCAGTGGGGGCCAGGGTGTTCGTCTGATTCTAGTCTCTGTCCCTCATGTAAAAAAGGGACTGGGGCAGTTCCTAAGGCTCCCCCGGCTACCCTCATCAGCCCATGCCCCCCCCAATATCTATCCCCCCTATGCTCCTCACCCCATTACTGGTCCCCTGTCCCCTGTCGTGGCCGGGCAGTGGCCGGGCCTCGCCACCACATGCACTGGATGAGCCTAATTACCATGAAACCTAATTCTTCCAGGCAGCGTGCTCTGGTCAGTGGGGACTCCTGCGTGTTTTCCTTGGCTGTCTTCTGACAAAAGGATTGGGGGAAAGAAAAGCAAGGTGGGGAGGGCTGTGCACTGTGAGGGCCCTAGCCTGCCGCTCCACTCAGTAAAGCCCACCAGCGCTCTGGTTTCTGGGGCTGGACCATCCTCTGCTGTGGGGTGGCCTGGGGTCCTGCAGGGTTGCCTCCACCCACCAGATGCCAGTAGTACCCCCTACCCTTGTCGCGATGTTGTAAAGCGTCCAGCTGACTCAGAGGGGCTAGGGGAGACAGACCTGCACAGACCCAAGGGATGGTGGCCTGTGCCAAAGGACCAAGTAGCTCAGAGCAGGGAGGTGATCTCTCACTTGATGGGGGAGAAACTGGCCAGGCGGGAGGTGTGAGGGGAAGCGTGAGGTGACAAGAGGAATGAGCTCAGCTCCTCTGTAGGCTGGGGTCTCCACGGTGAGTGTGTACAGTCCAGGGCCAGCAGGGGCTGGGTGCAAACAGAACTACTAAAGGTGGGAGAAAGAAAGGAAGCATGGCTCCCGAGGGAGGCTGGGGGGCCCTCTCTGCATCGCCGTCACACAGGTCCAGAGGGTGGGGATTCCACATCTTGAAGGATGAGGGGCTGCGTTCCTCTGCTTTGGGGATGTTACAACACAGCGCCACGGTGCAGGCTTCCTGAGGGGGTTTGTGGTGATGCTGCGAGGTGGAAGGGTGCTCCGGGCTGGGTTCCCGCAAGGCCAGGCAAACTTGGGGCAGTGTCTCCCTCCTAGGTCATTACACTCAGAGCAGCCCTGGGGGAAGGGGTGCTCATTATCCTCCTCCATACAGGTAAGAAACTGAGGCACAGGGTGGCAATAACTTGCCCAGGGACTCGCAGCTTGAAAATGGCAGGAGCAGGATGGCCAAATCACTCCTACCTAAGTAAGCCTACATTTGGGGGGGTCCCCCAAATTCATTTCCTGATGGCCTGCTGAGCAAAAGTAATTTGGAGCCAAGTGCTCTAGGTGAGGGTGTCCTTTGGCATGCAGAACAGATTTGGGCTTTTGAAAGTTCAGTGGGAGTTGAGGTGAGAGAGATGTTAGCTCAGTGGGGCAGGGGTTGGGGCTGGGGTGGTGTGTGGGGAGGGGGGATGGGGTCCACACAGAGGCTGGAAGGTGGGAGTAAGGTGGTGGCCAGAAACCCAGGCCCTGGAGCCTGTGGTGTAGCTCCATTGACGCTACCTGTTACAGGGGAGGAGGGTGATGGAGATGTCACCATTGGCCCGTGGCTGTGGAATCCTCCTGCTGTATGAAGCCTGTTCCCAGAATCCAGCCCTCTGGGGTCTCCGTCTCCTGGAGGCTGAAAGCTGTTGACTCCTCTGGCAGGTCAGGAGGCAGAGGTGGGGAAGCGGGCGGTGTTCTGGCTCCAGGGCTGTGCTGCCCTCAGTGGTCCTTTCCATGGAGCTGGGTGGATGCCCTCGGCTGCCTGCCTGACTTCTGGGAACCAGAAGAGCAGAGGCTTCTGGTGCTTTGTGGCACAGCCCAGACCACCTCCCAGAATCACCCATCCACACGAAGCATCCCCTGGTTCCTAGCACACTCAGAGGCCCAGCCGGGTAGCCCTGGGGCGGTGGCTAGAAGCCAAACCTCCCCACTGGACACTTGCTCTGGTTTCTGCCTCTGCCCTCTGGAGTTTCTGTCGAGGATTCCTCTGCCTGGGGGTCCGGGCAATTATAGTGCAGGTGCACACACACACATGCCACTCACATACACATGCGTACATTCATTCTCTCACATGCATGCGTGCTCACACACTAGCACACGTCTTACACTCATATACACTTGCACACATGCACACACATACACTCATGCTTACACACACACTCGCATGCTCACACCCCTTTGCACACACAAATGCATGCCCTCCAGAGCTTACAGGAGGAGGGCTGTCAGGTGGAGGAGGACAGCATTTGGTGTCACCCACTCTGAGCTTAGTCTGCTCACATTGGGCCAGCAGAGGTCCCAGGCTCCCTGGGACCAGCATCAGCATCAGAGGGTGGAATGTGTAGCTGACCAGCCCAGGAGGTCTTCCTGCAGGTACAGCTAGGTCTAGCAGCTTCACCACGTCTTCACCTTCTCTGCTGGCTTCTCAAGGTGTCCCCCTTGTGGAATCAGAGCTGGTGTGGGCACCCAGGGAGAGTTCGAGTCCCACAGCTGTCAGAGGAGCAGCACTTTTCCTACTGGCTCCAGCTGAGGCTCCCAGACAGCTCCGACTGGTAGACATGAGCCAGCTCAGCATTTTGGTGGGCGGGAGTGCATTTGCACCCCTGCATTCAGGATAGGGGCTGCCTTCCAGGACCAGATGGACTGAGGAAGGCGCAGGTCCCCGAGGGAAAAGGAGGACGCAATACCAGGCGCCATTCTGTGGGGCAAGTGTCCTCTGTCCCTGTGCACCCTACAGAGTGGCCAGTGAAACCCATTCTACAGAGGAGGTAACTGAGGCCTAGAGGGGCAGAGTGTCTTGTCCAAGGCCACTGAGCTGGGCAGTGAGAACAATGGTGAGCCACGGGGGGCCTTCAGCAGGAGGACACCATGGGCCAGGGTGGAGGATGAAGGAGGAGGTGGGAGCAGGGGAGACAGGGCGAGCAGTTGGAGGGCCTGATGTGGAAAGCGCAGGAGCAAGGCCTGTGGTGGGTGGGGCCTAGGTGGGGCAGGGCCCATGGCTCACAGGGAATTTGGGCCCACCTCAGAGTCTGGACTGCCGGCCAGAAATGATGATGAGGCCCTGCAGCAGCTCATCTACAGGTGGGTGACCCCAGCCCTGCCTTCCAGTCTTGTGGGGACTTAGTTTCCTCATGGATCTGGTCTAATCTTCCTGGCACGGGGGCTGGCACTTGTTTATTGAATGACCCCAGCGTCCCAAAATGGTTTGTATAATGTAGAGCAAGAAATGGATATCGCTTCTTCAGATGGGGGCAGGGGTCTCTCGAGTTGTAGTATAGGTGACACCCCCTCTCAGCTTGTGAGCTAGTGCAATTCTTTTTGTGCAGTCTGAGACTGTGTCTTCGTTTTCGTTATCAATTTCTCATTTCAGCTTGCTCTTGATACGTCATGGAATGAACTCCATTGTTGCTGAGCGCTGAGTTCTGGTTCTTCACACTTGGGTAGTTCTGCCCCTAATGCTGACACTAGCCAAGGCTTGTCCCTGTCTGTGCTCTCCAAGGGTGCCTTTGTCCCTAGAGATTTGAGATGTTTTCTTCCCCCCTCTCTACCTGTTATAGGGGCCTGAAATGCCACCATGCTTTTGGTTTCTTCTTTGGAATTCCCTATTAAAAACATGAATGTTCTCTGAGCAGGAGATGGCCTGAATTAGGTCAGTTTTTCCCAAACTCTAGTCATGTGGGCGTCACAGCCTACATGCCTCAGGATCTCATGCATTTAACATCATTCTTGCAGTGGGCCCGCCCTTGTTGTTTGTACTGTGCGGTGCCCAAAGAAGCCGTAACTGCACAGTGATGTCTGTGTGCTGGTTACATCTCCTTAACCTGTGATCCTAGTGTGCTGCCTTCCCCGCCTCCGCCTGCAGGCTATGGAGCTCTTCATGGGCCCCGTGGAGGGAGGGCGTGGGCTGACTCCTTTCGTGGTCTCAATGTTCACCCTCCTTTACAATTCCTCCTAGAAAGAGGTGAGAGCCCACGCCTGGTACTTGGGCCAGTGGGAGTGGGTTGAGGCAATGGTGGCCCCTTTCGGGGCATAGGCCCTGAAAGTGCACATTCCCTCTTGTATGTCTGACACTGTTGCAGATGAACGTGCCCCGTTGGCCATGCACATGTCTGCTCGTCCAGGAGGTGAGATGGCCATGCCCAGCTGAGCAGCCCATCCTCAGCCACATTGCCTCCAGGCCACAGGCATGTGGGGTAAGCCCATGTTTTTGTTGTATGAGCTTCTATGGTTGTTATGCCATGTCACTGCAGCCACAGCTGACCCATACAGGGTGAGTGCCAGGCCTCAGGTCCTGAGGGGCTCTGCATAGGGATGATCCAGGAAGGGACATACAGGGCCACTCCCACAGCAGGCAGCTCCAAGGCCGCATGTTCCCTTGTGGATGGTAATGCTGGAGGTGGGACCCCTGGGCTCCAGCCCCACCTTGGTCATAGATTTGCTGGTGGTTTTGAGCTGGATCTCACCCTCTCTGGTCCAGCTTTCTCACCTGAGATCTTCCACATGGAGGTTGGACTCGGTCTCTGACATCAGGTCACACTGATCTGCTCTTGCTCTATCCAGCAGCCTCTGGCCCACTTGACTATGTGTGACATCTCTCGGTGGTGCCCCCAAGCCACACAGCAGAGAGTAGTAGTTCTTGCTGATGGGTTTAATTATGGCCCCATACTTGAGCTGTCTCCACATAATAGTGTTTATCAATTTCCACTGAGGCATTCTGTGTGCCCAGGGCTACAGCACTTCACGTGGATTACATCCCCAAGGCAGGTTCATTGTGGTCCCACTGTGTGGATGGAAAGACTGAGCCCAGAGGGGCTAAGTGACTCAACAAAGCTTGAACCAGGGAGGTGATGCCTGTCCAGTCCCAAAGTCTTTGCCTTAATCACCCCGGAATGTCTGGGGCATAGTAGGGGTGCTCTAAACCCTCAGGGGCCCTCTTTTAGCCTCCTAGGGCTGCCACAGCAAAGCCACAACACAGATGTGGGTTTAAATGACAGAAAGTTATTCTCCCACTGCTCTGGAGGTCAGAAGTCTGAGATCAAGGTGTTGGAAGGGCTGGTTCCTTCCACAGCAGCAAGGAAGAATCTGGTCCGGTGCTTTCCCCTAACCTTCGTGGTTTGCTGGCAGTCTTTGGTGATCCTTGGCTTGCAGATGCATCACCCCAATCTCTGCCTTCATCTTCACATGGTATTCATCCCATGTGTGTGTCCGTGTTCGAACTTTCCCTTTTTATAAGGATACCAGTCATACTTCAGTATGACCTCATCTTGATTAACTACCTCTGCAATATCCCTGTTTCCAAATAAAGTCACATTCTGAGGTACTAGGGGTTAAGACTTCAGTATATGAATTTTGGGGGGACACAATTCAACCCATAACAGCCTCCCCCAGCATGGATATTGGCGTTGCAGCTACAGCCCTGGCTAGGTTTTGGCCACTAGGGGAGTGGTGGAACCTCTTGGTGGGGTACCCACCCATCTCCCTTAGGAATCCGTGTCTGCAGAGAGCTGAGCCTTGGGTCTTTCTTTCAGGGAGAAAGGAAGGGACAGGGCTGTGTGGGGTGTCACCACTTTGCCAGAGAAGGGAAAGCGGTTGTTTACACACACGCTCTCCTGGAATGGCCCCCAGAACTGCAGAAAATACTGTCTCTGGGGCAGGTACTGGGTACCTGGCGGGGTACAGAGGCAGGGGCCTGTCCTCGATGGCATGTCAGCATGTACCTTTTGATTGAGGACCATGAAAAAGATTTGCAAAAACGATTTCAAAAATTTTTTATTAAAAATAGCTCCAAACATTAAAAAACAGGACCTACCAGGTAGGCAGGGGGAGGAGCCAGTGAACTAATGGATGGAAACACCACTGGCCTGGCCTCCGCTTGCGGTGCTGCTATTTTTAGCTACCGGCCCGTGCTGGCCTCTGAGGAGGCTCCAGGCTCGGCAGCCTTGGCTGAGCAGAGATGGACCAGGTCCTTCCAACTTTGCCCAGGGGAGCCCTCGGAGCCAGCATGGCCTGGCTTGGCCTGACGTCGATGAATGCAGGGGATAGGCCGATTGAGGGGGCCTCCTGATGGGCCGGCCCCACTCCTGCTGGAGGCTCCTGTGGCCTCTGGACAGGTGTGAGAGCTCATAGGCCTCCAGCCTTCACGCAGCCTTTTCCGGCCCTGCCAGCCCCGCTGCCAGGCCAGGCAGCCCTTGGGCCTTGGCAGCCCTGCGAAACCTCCAGCTGGGCGGATGATGGATGGGGCCACGTCAGCACTGGCCTGAGAGTGGATTTTGTGTGTGTGTGACATTTATTTACTGTCCGTATAAACACTAACACCTATGAAGCATGATTCCCGTGTGATAGCTTGGCTGAAGGCAGCTCTTAAGTACATAAATTATGCACACCTCACTAATGAAGGACCTGACAGCCGGGAAGTTCTATTTACCGCGGGCCGAGTTTCCATACAAAACCCGGCACCAGTGAGCCAGGATTTGCCCACGATCACAGTCCTGCCTGTTCAGACTCCGACTCATTTCTTTCTTTTTTTAAAAAAAATCTCTCCTCTGTCTTCTTTTTTATTCCCCCCTTTGCAGGGTTTGACATAAAACCGAAGTTGATGTGTAACTTCGCTGCCTGGAGCACATGTGGGGAGCCAGCCCATCTGGCGCGGGCCCCGCTGACGGGCGTGTGTGAGAACAATATGTGGTCTGACAAATGTCAAGGCAGCCTTATGAAAAAATAACAGTGGCACAGCCGTTGCGGTGAATGCCTGTCCACCTGCGGGTGCGGGCAGGGGTGCCAGGCCCATGAGTCAGGGTGCCCGGTGGGGGATTAGGAGGCCCCTGTAAATCACCGTCGTCCTGCACATGTTGACACAGCAGCGTTGTTGTTCCTGAGACCTGTCTCCACCCCCAGGGTGCGGCTGTCCTCGAGAGCCTCAGGGAGGAGGCTCCCTCAGGGAGCCTTGAGACGCTCCAGGCAGGGTGGACCTCCGGCCCGACATCTCTGGAGACTCAGTCTTTTCAAGTGAGAAAGGGGTGCCTGTGGTGGACCCCTGGCTTCAGCTGAACTCCAGCAGCAGAGCCCTTCTTGTGTGCCCAGCCTTGTGAGGCTGTTGGGAGAGTCATGGGGCTCTGGCTTCCAGGCAGTCTTGTCCTGAAGACTCCGGCCAGTCACCTTGGGCACATTCCAGGGCTGCCATATACTGTGTGGCCTCAGGGGTCTCTTACCTTTCTGTGCCTCGATTTCTCCACCTGAAAAGTGGAGGTGGTGACAACACCTGTCTCTGAGAGGTGCTGTGAGCAAGCACTTCACCCATGCAGCCAGACCCAGAGCGGCTAGGATATCTGCGAGGGGCTTCTGGGTGCTTCTTTTGGGGCTAGGGCTCTGCCAAGAGGGAGGCAGGGGGAGGCTGTAGCTTCTGTATGACTGGCCTCTGTGGTGGCCGTGCGATGGCCTCTGAGGGTGTGTGTGTGGGGGTGTGTGGGCGGGGGTGCTCCGGTACCTGGCGCTGGCTGACCCTGTCTCTATGGATGGCATAAGCCATCCTCAGCATCCTAGGAGGGGGCATGGATGGTCCCCGCAGCACTGGGACCCCCAGCCCCACCAGCACGAGCTGGTTGCTGTACTCTCCTTGCCTGGGCCACAGCTTGTGGACACATCTTTGGCGCATTCCACCAGCCCTGTCTGGGCCTCCCACCCAGAGTGGGGCTCAGTCTGACTCTGTCTGGGTCTCTGGCCTTCATATACAGAAAGGGCTCAGTAAATGTCCCAGGACAGGTAGGAGGCAGGAGGTGCGATGTGAGCAGATGTGTGGATGTAGGAGTTATGGGCACCTCCCTTGCCTCACTTCTGGAGTCCCAGTCTCATCCTCTATCCAGTGGGGGTAGTAAAGCCCACACGGAGGCCTGCTGCACCCAGGGCAGATCTGAGAGGCTGTGGGCCCACGGCGTGTTGGTGTGGTCATAGCTCTCAGGATGCTGGCTTTATCAGCAAAGTTATGGAGGGCTTCCTGGAGGAGGGGATGGCTGTGGTGGGCCAACGACGGTTTACTTACCTGCAGGGGAGTTTGAAGACCACTCCAAGGCTCAGGCTGGGGAAGGGATGTAAATTGCCAAGATCACAGGAGTGAGACAGGAAGCAATGTCACCCAGCCCTGTTCTGAGCAGCCCAGGCTGCTGGGACACTGGCTCAGGGGCCCACGGAGTGGGGCCACGTGCTGCCAGCTTTATTAAATTCATATTTCCACCTCTGTCCTGCACAAATATCTGTATTTACCATCAACTTCGGCAGTATTTATTTTCTAAAGTAGTTCTGTTTAAACAAGGAGTTTCTCTCTTAAATTCATCGACTCCAATTTCCTGTGGACCCTGGCCCTCCACAGAGCTGACATTAATCATTTGCATGACTGCAGGTTCTGTGGCCATAAGGCCCCGGGCAGGCGGCATCCATGGCACTGGGCCTTGCCGTGGCTTTCCCTGACTCTTCAAATTAAGGTAGGGGGATTGAACACTGGGTGCCCCACCCTGTCCAGCTCTTCACTGTGCCTGTCACACCCCAAGGTAACCAGAGGTGGAGTGTGGCTGGGTGGGGTGGAGCAGGGTGTAGGGGCCAGCACAGCAGTTCCTGGCTCCCACCCTGGATAAGTGATTCCTTTGGGAATCCTGGCTTGGACCTTGGGCATCAGGACCTAGACCCCAGCTGGCTGTCTGCATCCAATGCTGGCCCCATCATGGACAGTCTTGGCGCCTCAGTTTGCTCATCTGTGAAATGAGACACTACACATCGCTTCTGCCTGGCTTGGACTGAGTTAATACACATGAAGTCCTGAGGATGGCCATGGGCCATGCCTTCTATTGTTGATGATGTTTGGTGACGTTCTGTGACCAGCAGGATCCTCAGGCACTGGGCTAGCCCACAGCAGGTGCTCCATGGGTGTCGTTCCTGTCCTGTACCCAATGGTGTTCCCTGGACAAGTCTTCCTGCTGAGTAAGATGCTCTGGTCTCAGCCTCCCTAGGGAAAGGGCGTGTGTACGCACTGCAGAAGTCCTGCACTGCCTGCCGAGGCCTGAGCCCTGAGGTCCTCTGGAATCCTAGAGTGTGAGGGGCAGCCTCGGGCCATGTGGCCACCCTGCCCCACTCCAGCTGGGTGACCATGCTGGCCTGTTTGTTTCCATTGAGCACCTCTATGCGGTGACTCAAAGTTGTGTTGTGGGCTATGACAGCCCAGGGAGCTTGGCTGCCTGCAGCAGCAGGGAGATGACCTGGAAGGTTATCAGGTGAGGGGAGGCTAAGTGTTGGATTTGGAAAAGATAGTAACTGGGTCAGCCCCAGGAGACTGATGGTAAGGACGTCAGCAACAACTACCTGGGCTAAGGCTTTGTGAGCCCTCACGGTGTGCCAGGCACCGTGCCATCGGATCATCTCGTCGGTCCTGATTAGCCTATTGTACAGATGGGGAAACCAAGGCACAGAGCCAGTGAGCAGTTTGTGAGTGGGGGAGCTGGGATTCCACAGCCTGAATTTGGACACGGGTGGCCGGCTCTGCTCCTGTCAGTTGCACAAAGTCCTCAGCTGCGGACACCTTAGGAAGAGGATCTCAGAGCTCTGTTTCCTGGTGGTATTTCAGGGAAGATGAGCCTCTGGCTGCATGCCCAACTCTCGATAGCAGGAAGGCAGGCACTGGAGAGTGATTCAAGATGACCATCTCCAAGGGATTTGGAAAGGAACCCGGGTGTTATTTTCAGAACCAGGTGCTATGGACTCTGGCTGGCCCAATCTCCCCCATGTCCATTAAAAGGGCTAAATAATGCCTGAAAGTCAGCAGTCCTATCCAAGCCGCTTACTTTGCAGACAAAGGAAACTGAGGTCCAGAGAAGGTATGGAAGTTGAACCAAACCTCCCACTCACCTGTGCCCCCTGCCAAAGCTTCTCTTTAAGGCACCAAGTGCAGTGGCTATTTCTCAATTTGCATTCCCCTTCCCCATCTCTCTGGTTATAGCTTCAAAGATTAGTGGAGACCTATATCAGTTAGATATTGCCATGTAACAAGCCACCCCAAGACACAGTGGTTTAAAACAACAACAATAATTTAATAGCTCCAGATTCTGAAGTTTGGGTGGGGTGGGGCAGCTCATCCCTGCTCCACGTGGCATTGGCTAGCCCACCCAATCATTCCAAGGTGGTCCCGTTCACAGCATGGTGCCTGGCGGGGGGGATGGGGCTGTCTGCCAATCTCTCCATACTCTCTCCTCTCCAGAGACCCTCTCTCCACAGAGCTTCTTGTCTTGCCAGGGCCCAGGAAGGCTTCTGGTCCTAGTGATCTAGGAGGCAGGAGCACTCTGAAAGGGAACGTTTTCCAGGAAGTGGACATGGGAACAACAAGGCCCCAGGAGGCCCAACCTGCAGGGATGAGTTCCCTCCCCCCGCCTTCCATTGGTCAAAGCAAGTCATGAGGCGAGTCCAGGTGTGAGGGGAGGGGAAATGACATCACTCTTCAGGGAGGAGTAGTTGTGGGGACAGAGAGGAAGAATCCTCAGCTTGTCTCTGCAGACAGTCTACGTGGCCCACACGTCACTTCAGCAACTGTCTTGGTGACACAATTGGGGAAAGCCTATGAAGGAAGGCAAGGACAAGGTCAAGTCTAGGTTTGACATAGGTCTTTGGGGCCAGCATGGGGGTGGGCTAGAGTGGGGAGAAGCAGAAGCACTGCTATGGACTGAATCCTGCCCCCCAAATCCACATGTTGAAGCCCACCCTCCAGTGTGACTGTATTAGAGATGGAGCCTGTGAGGAGGTGATTCAGATTCAATGAGGTCATAAGGATGGTCCCTGATTCCATAGGACTGGTGTCCTTATAGGAAGAGCTCTCCCTCTCTCTCTCTCTCTGCCATATGAGGATGCAGTGAGAAGGTGGCTGTCCTCAAGCCAGGAAGAGAGTCCTCACCAGATCCTTGATCCTGGACTTCCAGCCTCCAGAACTGTGAAGAAGAAATGTCTGTAGTTTAAGCCCCTAGCCTGTGGTGTTCTGTTACAGTGTCCCAAGCTGCCTGAGACAGGGACCAAGAAGGTGGGTTCTTGTCTGGGGGTTCATTCCTCAGCCAGCTTCTTCCCAGACACCATCACGTGGGACATGTTTGTTGGTTTGTGGCCCCCACAGTATGTGGGGATCTTGCCCTCCTCCTCTTTGGTCCCCGTGTTCCTGCCCCAGGGGTGGAGAAAGTGACCTCAGCCCATGGTGGTCAGCAGCTTCATACTGGTCACAGTGGCTGGGTGGGTGGTCGTGTCTCATCTGGCCACAGGGCCGGACCCTCAGAGTCCTTGCCCAGGCAGCTGGGAAGGCCCCCGAGGGCAGAGGCCCAGTGGGAAAACCAGCAAGCCACCCTTGGGGCAAGGGGAAGGGAAAGTGCATCTTGAAATAATTCATTTGAGCCCTGGGTCCAACCAGGCCTCTAGTCACTTCCTCGGGCCCTTTGTGCCTGAGCCAGTTTGCATCCTCATCACCAGCCTCTCTGTTCTGGTTGTCCTCAGCAGTGTGTCTGTTTTTCAGTGAATATTATCTAAGTTCACCCTCAGAATAATCACATTTGCAACATAGACAGTGCTGAGGTCCCCATGTATAGCTGGGGGCTGATGAGACAAAGTACCACACACACTAGGGAGCTTAAACAACAAACAATTATCCTCTCCCTGTTCTGGAGGCTGGAGATCAAGAAGTCACAGGCCTGAGAGGAGGACCTTCAAGATGACGGGGGAGTAAGATGTGGAGATCACCCTCCACCCCACAAATACATCAAAAATATATCTATATTTGGAACAACTCCTACAGAACACCTACTGAATGCTGGCAGTAGACCTCAGACTTCCCAAAGGGAAGAAGCTGCCCACATACCTGGCCATGTAGCTGACAAGGATCTTGATGCTCTGGTTGGGTGTTAGCCCTGAGCGTCTGAGGTGGGAGAGCCGAGTTCAGGACATTGCTCCACCAGAGACCTCCTAGACCCATGTAATATCAATTAATGAGAGCTCTCCCAGAGATCTCCCTCTCAACGCTAACACTCAGCTCCACCCAACGACCAGCAAGCTCCAGTTCTGGACACCCCATGCCAAAGAACTAGTAAGACAGGAAAACAACCCCACCCATTAGCAGAGAGATGGCCTAAAATCATACTAAGTTCACAGATACCCCAAAACACACCACAGGACATGGTCCTGCCCACCAGGAAGAGAAGATCCAGCCTCAACCAACAGAACACAGGCACCAGTCTCCTCCACCAGGAAGCATACACAACCCACTGAACCAACCTTACCCACTGGGAGCAGGTACCCAAAATAATGGGAACTATGAACCTGCAGCCTGCAAAAAGGAGACCCCAAACACAGTAAGTTAAGCAAAATGAGAAGACAGAGAAACACACAGCAGATGAAGGAGCAAGGGGAAAATCCACCAGAAAAAACAAATGAAGAGGAAATAGGTAGTCTACCTGAAAAAGAATTCAGAGTAAGGATAGTAAAGATGATCCAAAATCTTGCAAATAGAATGGAGAAAACACAAGAAATGTTTAACAAAGACTTAGAAGAACTGAAGAGCAAACAAACAGTGATGAACAACACAATAAAGAAATTAAAAATTCTCTAGAAGGAATCAATAGCAGAATAACTGAGGCAGCAGAATGGATAAGTGACCTGGAAGATAAAATAGTGGAAATAACTACCGCAGAGCAGAATAAAGAAAAACAGAATAAAGAAAGGAGACCTCTGGGACAACATGAAATGCACCAACATTCAAATTATAGGGGTCCCAGAAGAGGAAGAGAAAAGGAAAGGGACTGAGAAAACATTTGAAGAGATTATAGTTGAAACTTCCCTAATATAGGACAGGAAATAGTCAATCAAGTCCAGGAAGTGCAGAGAGTCTCATACAAGATAAATCCAAGGAGAAACACACCAAAACACATATTAATCAACATACCAAAAATTACATACAAAGAAAAAATATTAAAAGCAGCAAGGGAAAAACAACAATTAATATACAAGGGAATCCCCATAAGGATAACAGCTGATCTTTCAGCAGAAACTCTGAAAGCCAGAAGGGAGTGACAGGACATATTTAAAGTGATGAAAGGGAAAAACCTACAACCAAAACTACTCTACCCAGCAAGGATCTCATTCAGATTTGATGGAGAAATTAAAACCTTTACACACAAGCAAAAGTTAAGAGAATTCAGCACCACCAAACCAGCTTTATAACAAATGCTAAAGGAACTGCTCTAGGCAGGAAACACAAGACGAGGAAAAGACCTACAATAACAAATCCAACACAATTAAGAAAATGGTAACAGGAACATACATATCGATAACTACCTTAAATGTAAATGTATTAAATGCTCCCACCAAAAGACATAGACTGGCTGAATGGATACAAAAGCAAGGTCTGTATATATGCTGTCTACAAGAAACCCACTTGAGACCTAGGGACACATACAGACTGAAAGTGAGGTGATGGAAAAAGATATTCCATGCAAATGGAAATCAAAGGAAAGCTGGAGTAGCAATTTGCATATAAGACAAAATAGACTTTAAAAGAAAGACTATTACAAAAGACAAAGAAGGACACTACATAATGATCAAGGGATCAATCCAAGAAGAATATAACAAATGTAAACATTTATACACCCAACATAGGAGCACCTCAATACATAAGGCAATTGCTAACAGCCATAAAAGGGGAAATTGACAGTAACACAATAATAGTAGGGGACTTTAACACCCCACTTTCTCCAATGGACAGATCAACCAAAATGAAAATAAATAAGGAAACACAAGCTTTAAATGACACATTAAACAGGATGGACTTAATTGATATTTATAGGACGTTCCATCCCAAAACAACAGAATACGCTTTCTTCTCAAGTGCTCATGGAACATTCTCCAGAATAGATCATATCTGGGGCCACAAAACAAGCCTTGGTAAATTTAAGAAAATTGAAATTGTATCAAGTGTCTTTTCCAACCACAACCCTATGAGACTACATATCAATTACAGGAAAAATACTGTAAAAAATACAAACATATTGAGGCTAAACAATATGCTACTAAATAACCAAGAGAACACTGAAGAAATCAAAGGGAAATCAAAAACTACCTAGAAACAAATGATAATGAATACACAATGGTCCAAAACCTATGGGATGCAGCAAAAGCAGTTCTAAGAGGGAAGTTTATAGCAATACAATCCTACCTCAAGAAACAAGAAATGTCTCAAATAAACAACCTAACTTTACACCTAAAGCAATTAGAGAAAGAAGAAGAACAACAAAAAAACCCCCCCGAAGTTAGCAGAAGGAAAGAAATCATAAAGATCAGATCAGAAATAAATGAAAAAGAAATGAAGGAAACAATAGCAAAGATCAATAAAATTAAAAGCTGGTTGTTTGAGAAGATAAGAAAATTGATAAACCACTGGCCAGACTCATCAAGAAAAAAACAGAGAAAATCAAATCAACAGAATTAGAAATGAAAAAGGAGAAGTAACAACTGACACTGCAGAAATAAAAAGGATCATGAGAGCCTACTACAAGCAACTATATGCCAATAAAATGGACAACCTGGAAGAAAGGGACAAATTCTTAGAAAAGCACAACCTGCTGAGATTGAACCAAGAAGAAATAGAAAATATAAACAAACCAGTCACAAGCACAGAAATTGAGACTGTGATTAAAAACCTTCCAACAAACAAAAGCCCAGGACCAGATGGTTTCACAGGGAAATTCTATCCAAAATTTAGAGAAGAGCTGACACCTATCCTTCTCAAACTCTTCCAAAATACAGCATAAGGAGGAAAACTTCCAAACTCATTCTACAAGGCCACCATTACCCTGATACCAAAACCAGACAAAGATGTCACAAAGAAATAAAACTTTAGGCCAATATCACTGATGAACATAGATGCAAAAATCCTCAACAAAATATTAGCAAACAGAATCCAGCAGCACATTAAAAGGATCATACACCATGATCAAGTGGGGTTTATCCCAGGAATGCAAGGATTCTTCATCCATGCAAATCAATCAATGTGATACACCATATTAACAAATTGAAGGATAGAAACCATATGATCATCCCAATAGATGCAGAAAAAGCTTTTGAAAAAATTCAACACCCATTTATGATAAAAACCCTCCAGAATGTAGGCATAGAGGGAACCTACTGCAAAATAATAGTGGCCATATATGACAAACACACAGCCAACATTGTTCTCAATGGTAGAAAACTGAAACCATTTCCTCTAAGATCAGGAACAAGGTTGCCCACTCTCACCACTATTATTGAACATAGTTTTGGAAGTTTTAGCCACAGCAATCAGAGAAGAAAAAGAAATAAAAAGCCTCCAAATCAGAAGAGAAGAAGAAAAACTGTCCCTGTTTGCAGATGACATAATACTATACATAGAGAATCCTAAAGATGCTACCAGAAAAATACTAGAGCTAATCAATGAATTTGGTAAAGTAGCAGGATACAAAATTAATGAAAAGAAATCTCTTCCATTCCTATACACTAATGATGAAAAATCGAAAGAGAAATTAAGGAAACACTCCCATTTACTATTGCAACTAAAAGAATAAAATGCCTAGGGATAAACCTACCTAAGGAGACAAAATACCTGTATGCAGAAAACTCTAAGGCACTGATGAAAGAAATCAGAGACGACACAAACAGATGGGGAGATATACCATGTTCTTGGATTGGAAGGATCAACATTGTGAAAATGACTATAATATCCAAAGCAATCTACAGGTTCAATGCAATCCCTATCAAACTACCACTGGCATTTTTCACAGAACTAAAACAAAAAATTTCACAATTTGTATGGAAACATAAAAGACCCCAAATAGCCAAATCAATCTTGAGAAAGAAAAACAGAGTGGGAGGAATCAGGCTTCCTGACTTCAGACTATACTACAAAGCTACAGTAATCAATACAGCATGGTACTGGCACAAAAACAGGAATATATATCAGTGGAACAGGATAGAAAGCCCAGAGATAAACCCACTCACATATAGTTACCTTATTTTTGATAAAGGAGGCAAGAATATACTATGGTGAAAAGACAGCCTCTTCAATAAGTGGTGCTGGGAAAACTGGACAGCTATGTGTAAAAGAATGAAATTAGAACACTCCCTATCACCATACACAAAAATAAACTCCAAATGGATTAAGGACCTAAATGTAAGGCCAGACACTATCAAACTCTTAGAGGAAAACATAGACAGAACACTCTATGACATAAATCACAGCAAGATCCTTTTGGACCCACCTCCTAGAGAAATGGAAATAAAAACAAAAATAAACAAATGGGACCTAATGAAACTTAAAAGCTTTTGCACAGCAAAGGAAACCATAAACAAGATGAAAAGACAACCCTCAGAATGAGAAAAAATATTTGTAAATGAAGCAACTGACAAAGGATTAATCTCCAAAATATACAGGCAGCTCATGCAACTCAATATCCAAAAACAAACAACCCAATCCAAAAATGAGCAGAAAACCTAAATAGACATTTCTCCGAAGAAGATATACAGACTGCCAACAAACACATGAAAGAATGCTCAACATCATTAATCATTAGAGAAATGCAAATCAAAATTACAGTGAGATATCATCTCACACCGGTCAGAATGGCCATCATCAAAAAATCTACAAACAATAAATGCTGGAGAGGGTGTGGAGAAAAGGGAACCCTCTTGCACTGCTGGTGGGAATGTGAATTGGTACAGCCACTATGGAGAACAGTATGGAGGTTCCTTAAAAAACTACAAATAGAGCTACCATATGACCCAGCAATCCCACTACTGGGCATATACCCTGAGAAAACCATAATTCAAAAAGAGGCAGGTACCACAATGTTCATTGCAACACTATTTACAATAGCCAGGACATTGAAGCAACCTAAGTGTCCATCGACAGATGAATGGATAAAGACGATGTGGCCCATATATACAATGGAATATTACTCAGTCATAAAAAGAAATGAAATTGAGTTATTTGTAGTGAGGTGGATGGACCTAGAGTCTGTCATACAGAGTGAAGTAAGTCAGAAAGAGAAAAACAAATACCATATGCTAACACGTATATATGGAATCCAAAACAAAAAAAAAGGTTCTGAAGAACCTAGGGGCAGGACAGGAATAAAGACGCAAACGTAGAGAATGGACTTGAGGACAAAGGCAGGGGGAAGGGTAGGCTGGGACAAAGTGAGAGAGTGGCATGGACATATATACACTACCAAATATAAAATAGATAGCTAGTGGGAAGCAGCCACTTAGCACAGGGAGATCAGCTCGGTGCTTTTTGACCACCTAGAGGGGTGGGATAGGGAGGGTGGGAGGGAGACGGAAGAGGAAGGAGACATGGAGATATATGTATAGCTGATTCACTTCGTTATACAGCAGCAACTAACACAACAATGTAAAGCAATTATACTCCAATAAAGATGTTAAAAAAAAAAAAAAGATGTCACAGGACTGAGCTCCCTCTGATGGCTCCAGGGGAGGGTTCTACCTACCTCTTCCAGCTGCTGGGGCTACAGGTCTCCCTGGGCTTGTGGCTGCATGACTCCAATTTCTGCCTCCAAGTCTCATGACCTCTTCCTTCACATACCTCTGTGTCCTCAACTCCTCTCCTTATAAGGACACCAATTATTGGATTTGGGGCCCATCTTACTCTAGTATGACCTCATCTTAACTAATCACACATGTGAAGACCCTACTTCCTAATAAGATCATGTTCCTAGGCTCCAGGTGGACATGACTTCTGGAGGACACTCTTTTACCCACTTTGGAGACTGAGCCCAGAAATGGCCCTATCCAGCCACACAGACTGGGCAGCAGATCTGGAATTCACACTGGGCCTGTGGATGTCCCACCTGCTCTGCCCTCACAGCAAACTTCCCTCTTCCCCTCTTGGGGTTACTGAAAACCAAACGGCTGGTGGCTCTTGGTGGATCTGGCCCCCAGTTACCTTTTTCACTCTGAGCTGTCAATACTGTGGAGTAGAATAATATAGGGGCAGTCGAGGGGCGCTGTGGGAGTAGGAGAGTGGCTGCCCTGGCTCCACATCTGGTGAGGACACTGCTCCTCCTTCCATACTTGTCCCCGGGCCACAAGAGACATGGCCTTTGGGGCGGGGGGTGTGTAGGCAAGGAGTGGGCAGAGTGGACATCTCCAGTGGGCATCTCCCTGGAACTTGGCGGCAGAGCAGGTTGGGCCGTGGGGACACCTGTCTCTCAAGCCAGCATTGAAGCCCACAACAGTGAGAACACTTGCAATCTAACCTCTTGGCAAATTTCAAGTATTTCAATACAACACTGCAGTATTGTTAACTGGAGTCACTATGCCATGCATTAGATCCTCAGAACTTATTTGTCTTATAACTGAACCTTTGTACCACTCAGCCTTTTCTCTTCTCTTAGGTTATTTGGTTGAGGGCAGCATTCAAGTACATGAGTAAAACGTCTAGACATTCTCTCTCTAAAAAAATGAAAACCTTACAAGTTAGATTTATGACCCCACGAATGGCCATGCTCCTCTGATCCCCTGTCCCACCTCCACAGGTGTCCACCTTTGCCTGTTTGGAGCACGTTCTTTTGGCCATTTAAACATGCCTTTATTTATATTCATGTGTATATGTAGAAAACACTTAGTACTGTCTTATGGTGCTTAATCTTTTTGTTGATATTTTCAAATCGACAGAATAGTACGAAGAGCCCGTGTACCCATTGCGCAGCTCCACCAGTCTCTCATGGCCACTCTTGGGGCCTCCATATCCCCTTCCCTAACAGATTATTCTAAGCAAATCCCAGACACCACCGTCTCATTTGCGATCATCTCAGTATGTTGCTGTGTCCCCGAGGTAGAGGTCCTTTTCCCTTTAACAACATCATTCCATCAGCACACTTAACAAAATTAGCAGTCATTCCTTAATATCATCTAATGCCCCATCAGTCTTCAAATTTCCCCGATTGTTCAAAAAATGTCTTCCTGCAATTAGTTTGTTTGACTCGGGATTTGCTGGGCTGTCAAAGGCCTCCACGGGATCATGTTTCTACACTTCACTGTGCAGGTTGCTTCCGCTACTCCCCATTGCGTCTCAGAGATCCATCCTGTCCAAACCTGCAGAAAACCTCAGAGGGCTTCCTAATTTATTTAGTCACACCTCTATTGATGAAGGCACATTTAGGCTGGTCTGGGGTTTTGCTACAAAAACAAGGCTGCAATTAACATTCTTGTCTTGTTCTTTCTGTGCCCTCTGAGTGTTTTTCTAGGGACAATGGCTGGCTCTTGGGCAAACCATTTCCCTCTCTGAGCCTTGGTTTCCCTTCAGTGAAGGGTGGAAATGCCTACATTCTCTCAGCATAGATATTCAGGATGACTCCCTGAAATAACCCACCATGAGCCCTCATTTTTCTCTGTGAAGGGAGAGGAGGTGTTTTGCCCCAACTTGGAGGCACTGTTACAGCACGTCCCAGACACAGGGGCTCAGTGGCCAGGATCTGAGTGTCTGATGAGGCTCCTTTCCATTGCTGGGCTGTTTGCTATCCCAGCCTCTCCTGGCTGACTCCCTCAGGGTCTGTACTGGTTTTCCATGGCTACCATAGGAAAGCATCACAACTGGGGAGCTGAAGCACCACAACTGAAGTATATCTTCTCCCAGTTTTGGAGGCCAGAAGTCTGAAGTAAGGCTACCAGCAGGGCTACGTTCCCTCTGGAGTCTCTTGTGAGGATCATTCTTGCCTCTTCCAAGTTTCTGGTGGCCCCAGTCATCCCTTGGATTGTGGCCTCATCACTCCGACCTCTGCCTCTGTTGTCATGTGGCCTGTCCCTGTGTGTGTGTGTCTGTGTTCTCACCTCTTATAAGGACACCAGTCATTGGATTTAGGGCCCACCGGGATAATCCAGGAGGATATCATCTCAAGATCCTTAACTCATTAACCTGCCAAGACCCTATTTTCAAGTAAGGTCATGCTCAGAAATACCGGGCAGATGTGACATTTGGAAGGACACCATTCAACCTCTACATGGTGTATACACTGGAGTCGCAGTGACCTTTGGCCTCATCCACTAGGGAATCTGGGAGCTGCTTGGGAAGTTTGGGCAGCCTCAGGGAAGGACATATGCTCCTCCCAGGCAGGAGCCCTTCAAGCCCTGCCTGTACTGTATTCGTTTTCTAAGCTGCACAAGGAGCTGCCATACACTTAGTGATCACAACAACAGACTGATGATCTCATGGTCTCCATGGTCAGGAGCCCAGGAGTGGCCTAGCTGGCGCCTCTGTTCAGGGTCTCCTGGCTGACATCTTTCTGCTGTGCAGGGCTGCACTCTCATCTGGGGCTCGGGTTCTTTCCAAGCTCCCTGTGGTTGGCAGAATTCAGGTCCATGCAGTTGTGGGATGAAGCTGTCTGCTGGGAACTGCTCTCACTCCTGGAGGCCACCCAGTAGCCACGTGGCCCCCAGCAACAGTTCACACCATGACCATCTTCACCCTCCCAGGCCATCAGAAGGGCATCTTTCTGATGCTTCACCTTCTTTTAAAGCCCTCCCCACAATTAGGTCAGGCCCACCCCAAGTCAGTCTGATCAGTAACCCATTCATGTGTCCTGTCACAGTCACAGGATGGGACTCTGGGGTAGGCCCTGGGCCATCTCAGGATCCTGCTCACCATACTGCCCTAGAGGAGGGGGTGGTGGAGCTTCAGCAGTGAAGGCTGAGTGGGAGTGGGAGGATAGTCACGGGTGCAGGAGCTGGGAGGGGGTGGCCAAAGAGGTGATATTGCCTGTTCCAAAGAAGTCACAGAAGGGGGCCGACAAGGGTGTCTCCTCAAACGCCCACAGATGTGCCCTGAGAGTCCACTTCACCCACTGGCCAGGTTCGGGAGAGTGATGCCACCTGCAAAAGAAATCACTGCCCTCCTCCTCTGTCCCTCCCTACAGTTATGCTCTGACTGGGCAGCTGGTGAGCAGGAGGGAAGTGCACTTTGGCCCCTGCAGGGAGATGGAGCCTTACAGATCAAGTTCAGAGCTTTCATTGTCCTGCAGGATGGAACACTCTAATCTCTGAACGATCTCCATCCTTAAAAGACAGACCAGGAATTACGGGACACACTCAGGTGTGGTGAGAAAATTCTACGTGTTCACCAAACCCATTTTGTTTCCCCATCACATGAGGGGAGTGCCCTTCCCTGCCCACTTCGCAATCCCTGGGCTGGGTGACAGGTTCTAGTTGCTACAAGTTGGGCAGGGGAGATGTGTGCCTTTCCTGGCTTGACTACCAAACCTCCTGCACCCTTTATCTTTTATCATCTCTTGGCCCTTGCATAGGACCCAGTCAAGGATGCTGAGGCCCTTGAGATGGTGGAGTCACCATGTGGAAGGAGGCTGGCTCCCCAGTCACCATGTGGAAGGTTGGATCCCCATTCACCACGTGGAAGGAGGTTGGATCCCCAGTCACCATGTGGAAGGAGGCTGGATCCCCAGTCACCATGTGGAAGGAGGCTGGATCCCCAGTCATCACATGAATAAGGGAAGGAAATGTCAGCAGAGTCATGAAGAGGGTCCCAGAAGCCACTGGAGACAAGGCCTTGCGGGTCGAAGGGCTGGTAGGAGGGACATCACCAGGCCAGTGTATACAGCCCCCAGGGCAACCCCCACCTCCTCTACCTCTCTGTGCTGGGGCTCAGTTGTGCCCCTGCAAGAGGTGGGGAATTGCAGGAATAAGTTGACTGAGAATGACCACAGGAGGTTAAGAGACATGTCTGGGATTTCCTGGGCTGGTAGGAGATCAGTGGGGGACAACAAAGTTGTTTCAGGGATGGGGAAAGTGAGGCTCAGAAAGGCCTGTGGCAGCCCCAACTCTGAGCTCACAGGATGACGGGCCCCCCACACTGCTGAGTCTTGCTGGGGAGCCCTGGTAATCCAATGAAGCCAGGGCTGCTCTCCCGGAGAACGTGTCCATGCCCAGTTCTGCAGCCATTTCAAGGAATCAATGGAGCCTTGGACACAGATGCCCCAGCTGTTTTGTTTTCACTCACGGGTTTGTAGTAACTGTGAGCCCAGTAGCGCACTTCCCTTAAACAAGGCTCTGGAAACTTCCAGGACTTTCAAAATTCTTGCCTTCATGGAACACATGTCATCTGCAGGGCAGGATTATACCCAAGGCCTGTAGGGCAGGAGAGTCCTGAGTTTCCACATTGTCTCCCGCAGCCCCCTGCCCACCTGGGTGGGGGAGACAGACACTCTCCAGGACGGCCCCTCGCCTGCCCCCACCTGCCGCATTCTTTTCCCATGACATCACCTGGCGCAGGCAGGTGGCAACCCAAAGCCCTGATGGCAGGCGGACAAAGGGCAGGGATTAGGACTGAATGACAGGCCCGACAGCGCCTTGGGTGAATCCTTACTGGGGCTGCCTCTGCCCTGAGCGAGTGGGAAGGACCTGGCCCCAAGGTGCAGTAATAGCTGGGTGTCTGTCATCACTCCCTCCCAGGGTGGCCCCAGGCCTCTTGGAACCCTCACATCACCCTCTGCCTGGCTGCCTCCAACCATCCTGCTACTTGTGCCAAAGTTGCCCAGCTGGGGACCCGCAAGGCCAGGATCTGAAGCCAGGGCTGTAACCCCAAGTGCACACTTCCCTGGCACCAACCTGCTGCCCCTGATTTTTTCTGGAGGCCCCCTGAGCAGGCAGTGCCTGTCTCCATTTTGCAGATGAGCAAACTGAGGCAGCCTGCCGCTAGGTGCTCATGATGCCTGTTGAATGGAGGCTGGAGATTGGGGTGTCACTGTGAGGTCCTGGCTGGGGAGGGCTTTGGGCTGTCCCATCGGGTGGTGCCCCTGAGTGTGCATCCAGCTCTGGGGGATATGTCCTTCCGAGGAGATGGGGGCAAAGACCAGAAGCCCAGATGGCACTTTCAGCATCTGAGTCTTGCCTGTAATAGGGAGAGAAGCTTCCTGGCTCCAGTGGGCTGGAAGGGAGGTCAGCCCCTGAGACCACCTGCTGCATTTGGGGCCTCAAACCTGTGACAGCTGTGATGCTCCTGCCCATCCTGCCCAGACCCCAAAGCTCCTTGGATCTGTGTCCCTTTGTAAAGGGGGTGACCATTCCTATCTCGCTGGGCTGGGGTAGAGACAACCAGTGGCTGTGGACACAGGGCACTGAGGCAAAGGGGTGCTTGCCAAGGTGACCCCTGCCCACCTCGCCCTGGCTCCTCTTGTTCCTCTCCTTCTCTCCACTGGTCCTTCTTCCCACACCCCTCTTGTCTCCTCGTTTTCCTTCTCTTCCCTATCACCCCATTTCCCCACGGCCATTCTCCTGAAATGACTCCAGTCTTGGACTCATAATCTCCCAAAGATGAGCAGCCTCCCAGGGCTGGTTGGTGGCTGAGCACCACTGCCGATGGTAAGGCTTTCTTGTGGGTCTCCAGGGACCCCAAGCTGAGCTCAGTCATGAGGGAGTGGCCAAGCTGGAGCCCAGGAGCAGGCATGGTGGGTACAGGCACATCGTCCCAGGAGCCACACTACAGCCCGGGCCCCGCACGGTCATCAGGACCCTGGCTCCTTCCCCACTGAGGCTCTGCCCACCTCCGGTCCCTGCAGCTCTCTTCTCAGCCGCTGATGAGATAGATGGGGTAAGTGGTGGAGCCATGGAAGACCTGGGATAGTGTCCTTCAGGCACACTGCCAGCCTCTCTCCCACTGGGAGAGGAATGATTCTTTATGCAGCACAGAAAGTGAATACAGAGGTCATCCTAAACAAGCCTGCTCCTGGCCAAACTGCCGGGTGACCACAGATGCCTCAGCAGGTCCAGCCAAGATCAGTTGAGCCTGGGAGAACTGGCTGACCAGTAGACTCATGAGCAAAAGTAAACACTTGCTGATTTAAACCATCAAGTTCTGGGTACTTTGTTACACAGCGAGAGCTGACTTACATGGTCGTCAACACCTACAAGCCAAGAGGGAAGGCCTGAGAAATGCAGCATAGGTTGCTCTGGGGGCTTTGAATGTTGTGAGGTAGGGGGTCAGGAAGCTTCAGAGGGCATGCCTGAGCTGAGCAAGTAGGGAAGGAAGGAGGGGCATTGCTGGCAGAGGCATGAGCACAGGGAGGAGAGGAGGAGAGCATGAGCCTTCAGGATCAGGAGTGGAGGGTGAGGCTACTGGGTGGACAGGAGCAGGACCCTGAGTGCCTTGGGTGGCTTGTGTGGAGAGCAGCAGTTTGAGCAGCACAGGGACAAGGCTGTGGGGTCTGGTGGATGGCATGGAAGCTGGAGTTGAAGGGGATACAGTAGAGCAGAAGGACCAGTCAAAGGAATTAGGGTGTTCATCCTGAGAGCCTCCTCTCCAGGGGCCCTGGGAAACATCAGTGGTAAACTGAGGCACAGTGCTGAAGGCAGATAGGAGTGGAAGAGGGAGGGGAGGCCGTGACTGAAGAGGGAGGAGGGCTTGGGCAGCAAGGGACACACCCAAGGTCCCCAGTCTGGGCCAATGGGACCCCTGCCCAATATGGGCTGAGATTTCTGGGAGGGAGGGAACTCCCTCAGGGGTCCTGGTTGAGAGGTCCCTGCATCCAGATTGAACATGCCAAGCCAGGGACCTCCCAGGAGAGCTGTAAAATGGAATCACAGCTCATCCCTCCCTGGGCTGTTGAGAAACTCACAGTCCCAAATAGGCTCACATGCAAAAGCCCCTATGACCATTTCACAGCCAGGGAGATTGAGGTTCAGAGAGGTGGGGTAACCTGCCTAATATCAAACAGATGGCCCAGAAGGGAAGGGCTCTGATTGGAGGATGCCTGTCCCTGAGGTCTGGGGGTTGAGACTGTTGTGACTCTGCCCCAAGGTGGCTTCGTGTGAGGAGGGGAAGCTGGAGCCCACAACCCACTCCTCTTCCCATCCTGGCTCCACCCTGAGTGGCAGGAGCTGGGGAAGTGATGTTACGACTTGGAAAGCATTAGACCACACGAGAAACCAATTTTTGCCTCCACTTATGTAAAATAAAATAAAATAACCCCAAAGCATTTGAAGTTCTGCCCGCCTTGGCCGCCTTCCCTGGGGGCTGGCTTGGAACCACTTCAGACTTAGGTCCACAGAACACCCTTTCCCTGTGTGCCCCGGACCCCAGCCTGGCTCTGGCGGGCCCCTCAGTCCTGCCAGACTACTGACAAACCCAGCCCCAGACACAGAAACAGGGCAGGCCTGAGAACACACACTCTCACTCAGGATATTAGAACAACCAACCATTACAGCCTCAGGAAGTTCATAGTCCTTTAGAATTTAAGGTCCCTCCCGTCTAAGAGGGGCTCTCCCCTGCAGTACCCCAGTGAGCATGTTCTGTTCTATCTGGAGACTGGGGTGTCAGGGCCCCAAGTCAGGTGGGGAGTGAGGTGTCCTGACTAGGTCCTGCTTCTGCTCTCTCGTCTTCTGTGAGCTCTGGGCCCTGGTCCTGTGCCCAAGGAGACCCTCCTCTCCCATCAGCCTCACTGGCTTTCTTTGGGTGCTGCGTAGACCCCATCAACCCCCTTCTGGCCTGGGGAAGGTCAGGAGCTGAGGGCTTGTCTTGCTTTGGCAGTGCAGGCAACTCCCATGCAGGCAACCATGACCACAGTGCTTTTTGAGATGCAATTTTCAGCTCTCACCTGTGTGTCTTTGCTTTCCCGCCCCCAGACTTCTCCCTCCTACCTCTCCTTCCTCTTCCTCCCATCTGCCTTACCCCTTGTTATGGGCTGAATTGTGTCCCCAAGAATGCATAGGTTAAAATCTTAACATACCCCAGTATCCCAGAATGTGACTGTATTTGGAGGTGATTACGGTAAAAGGAGGCTGTTAGGGAGGGCTCTAATCCAATATGACTGCTGTCTTTATAAGAATAGGAGATCAGGGGCTTCCCTGGTGGTGCAGTGGTTGAGAGTCCGCCTGTCGATGCAGGGGACGCAGGTTCGTGCCCCGGTCCGGGAAGATCCCACATGCCGCGGAGCACTTAACACCCGTGCGTCATGGCCGCTGAGCCTGCGCGTCCGGAGCCTGTGCTCTGCAACGGGAGAGGCCACAACAGTGAGAGACCCGCGTACCGCAAAAAAAAAAAAAAAGAATAGGAGATTAGAACACAGAAACACCCAAAGGGAAGACCATGTGGGGACACAAGGAGAAGGTGGCCGTCTTCAAGCCAAGGAGAGAGGCCTCAAGGGAAACCAACCCTGCCTACAGGCCTGTTGTTTAGGCTGCCAGTCTGTGGTGCTTTGTTATGCAGCCCCAGGAAACAAATTCTCTATCAGCCTTCTGCAGGGATAAAGCTGCTCTGTATCTGATCCACCCTTATTCTGATCTTGCCTCAGGCCATCTGATGGATTACAAGAGTTTACTAGGCATTGTTCCTCAAAGGCATCTCAAACTTACCTTCTAGGTTTGGGTTCACAAGCAGTTAGTTTTCTATGTCATCCAGGCTCGACTTTCTGGGCACTATCTACTCCTTTTCTGTTCTGATAGAAATCCGGCCAGTTCTGTCCTGAGCTCCTTTTTTTTTTCTGTAACCACTGCACAAGCACAGCAAGTTGCAACCCCACACACTGCTAACATCTGCTCTTCCCACCTCTTATCCCAAAGCCAGTCATTCAAAGTTCTACTTGCAGCTGTAATCATGTGGGTCACCATCCTTCCAGCATCTGATATGGATTTCACCCCGCCTCCTGCCCAACCACGGCACTACCACCATCACACCAATGTCATGTATTCTGTTGTTTTCTTTCAGTCACCTACCCATTTCTGATACCAATACTTGGCATGAGTCAGGATAAGCTAGGTTCTTCTGTAAAAACAAATGACCCGATTTTCAGGCTTAGCACCCCAAAGGCTTGCTTCTCATGCCTGCCCCACCTCACACACAGTTTAGCTGGGGCCCTGCATCCCACAAGTCCCTCAGGGCTCCAGGCTGATGGCAGCTTCACCATCTTGCAGCGACACCTCTGGCCCCTTGGGCACCACATACTGAAGAAGAAAGAGCTGGGAAGTGGAAGACTGACTTCTCTGCTCCAGCCTGCAAGTGACCTTTGCCACTCTGCCCACAGGCCACAGGCCAAAACTAGTCCCACAGAATTGCCTAGTTGCAAAAAGGCTGGGAATGTGGAGCGTTTGATGAACTCAAGCCATTTTGTGTGGAAAATCAGAGAGATACAGAGGCAGGAGCCCTTTGGGACACAGATGTAGCCTGCCTCCACTCTGCACCTGTCCCCTGTGTAACACCATCCCTTTGCAGCTCACCTCAGCCTCCTGGGTATTGTTCCTGGCGGTTGGGAGTCTCAGCTCTGGATCTAGTCCAGAATAAAAGGGAAAACCTAAGGCCCCCACAGGGTCTGCTTTCTGAAGCCCTGGGTTCCCCACCTACCACCGAGTTCACGAGGGTCCTGCCTTAGAACAGGAGGCAAGAGCCTCTGCGGGGGAGGGGAGGTGGGTCTGCAGGGCCCTTTGTCCTCTCCATGTCACCCGCCCCCTGCCAACAGAGTTTTGACCAGCTCTGCATTTCTTGAGGGATTACCATGGGGCTGGGGCTGGAGTTGGGGGTCCACGTGTCCCTCTTGCTCCTTGTGACCTCGCTCTGCAGAAGGAAAGTCTTCCTGATATGTGCTCTGATGGCCTAGTTAGGTGCCCTGTGCATGTTCTCACCAGGCCCAGCCTTCGAGGCTTTCTAGGAGGACTTCTGTGATAGATGAGGACTGGGGAGAGGCCAAGGGGTTGGCCCAGGTCACAGTCAGCTCCATAGGCCAATTCCAGCCTACAGTCCCCCTGCTAAGAGGAGCCATGCCCCCTCTCCAAACTTGGCCCACTTCCTGGCTCCTCCCTCCAGGATCTTGTATTGCTTCAGACCCTGTGCTTGTTCTGTTCTCTCAGAGCCCTCAAACCATGGAAGACAGAGCCACTGGCAGTCACAGCACCATGAGGGCAGAAGCTGGGGTTTCTGGGTGGGCCCCTGGAAGACTTCCTGGAGGAGATGACGGTGGATCCAACCAGAAGATGAACAGGAAGGACCCTGCATAGGGATGGGGCAGGTGGGAGAAAATTCCTCGTGGAGGAAGGAGGATGGGCAAAGGGGCTTCCTGGGAGAGGGACCCTTGCATCTTGGTAGATGGCTCCTCCCACCCATGGCCGTGACATCCCCTCCCACCAAGTCCCCTGGGACACTGAGCTGTCCCCACCCTAGATGGCCCTCTCAGCCCCAGATTCACCTGCCATTCCTTTGCCTCCTGCCCGCTTTGGGTCTCTTGCCCCCCCCCCCCCCCCCACTCAAGGAACTGCAGCCTCCTGTTCCATCCCTCTAGGCACCTGCCAGGGCTGGGACTTCAGCCCAGTCCCCCCATTGCCCCTCCATCCCAGCCCCCACCTGCACAGGAGAGAAGCACCCACCCCTCACCTCCACAGGTCTCCCCCAGGCTGTGGAAACAGCCTATTACACTTGGTACCGATAATGGCTCCTCAATTGAATTAAGAGAGTTCATGGGAAGCCTAGGCATGAAATCCTTTTCCGTAAAAGTCCAAATCTGGGATAGTGGTAAGAATAGGGGGTGGGGAGGGGACCGTGGATCCACCAAAGAAAACACCCCTGTGCATTTGTTTCCAATTCCCCTTCCATCATGCTTACTCCCTCCCTGCTCTCCCAAGGACCTTGGGCGTGGGGCCAGATGCTGCGTTTGTAATTCTCTTTCATTAATGGGTAATTTCCCCTCGAGTGGAGGCAAGGAGGAGGAGAGAGCCCTGTCGGGGAGGCAAGACAGCATGTGACGCTCCAGCCTGGAGCCTCTCAGATCGGGTGGGCGTAGCCAGGTCACCTCTTGGCTTCCTGCCACCAGGATCCCCATGGACAGATGAGAAAGCCGAGGTCTGAGTGGGCTCTGGTTTGTCGACTCATACTCAGCGGGTAGCCAGGGCCAGGCATCCTCTGAGTTCTGTGCTGTCCACAATATCACAGAACAAGAGGGCATGAGAGAGAGGGATCAAGAGCCCGGAAAATGTGCAAAAGGGTCAGATTCCCAAACTACCGGCCCCGGAGACTGATAACCATTCTGTTGGTGTGAGTGGGAGAATAGAGTGGAAGCCCTGGGAAGGAATCCTGGCCCACCTCAAGAGGTTTTGGGAAGTTGGCTTGCCCATGCCAAGCCTCCGTTTCTCTACCTGGACGTGGAGGTGTTTCACAGAGGGAATCTGTGCCTTGCTTGAGTGGATCAGACCACCATCAGGCTCCTGTCACCCTGGGATGCCAAGATTTTAGGTTCTGGGACATCTTTCCCTGCCCACTCTCTCACCAGCCCTGAATCCCACTTACAGCTTTGTGACCATCATCTCTACATATGCCCAGGAAATGGACAGCTCTGCACGCAATCCTTTGGTGGGTGTTGTGTGATGTAAAAAAGACCAGTGTCTGGGACTGAAGAGACAGCTCCTGAGATGGAAGCAGGTGGAGGGAAGCCCCATGGGAAAGGCAGGAAGGAGCACAGGTTTTGGAACTCATAGCCTCTCTATCCCTGCAGTGACTATTTGGGGTGGGAGGGGTGTCTCTATCCCTGCAGTGACTATTTGGGGTGGGAGGGGTGTGGGGAGGACTAGGCTGAGCCCAGACTCCTCCATTCCCTCCCCAGTGCGAGGGCCTGGTCTCTCACCCTGCGTAGGCCTATTTTAGAAAACAAGTGGGGACTGTGGACCCTCTGCCCACAGACAAGTGTCCCACCTGCCCATCACCAGTCTGGCTTGCTGTTTCTTCAGCTCCTGAGCCCCAGGCAGAACCCTGGTCGGAGGCACATGGGACATATCCAGGAAGCTATTAAACACGGGCTCTGGTCCAACATAGCTCAACTCAGTTCCCAGTGTGGCCCGGGTGTGGCTCCAGACAGAGGAACCGGGTTCAGTGCCCCAAGCTCTCCCTTGGCCGAGCTGCCCTTGCAGTGGCTGGAAGAACCAGGGCTTGCTGGGGGACACTTCGGGACCTGCAGGGGCTGCCCTGCAGTGAGCCAGGGTGTTTGGGAGCAGGTTCCTCCCAGGCCAGCCTTGATAGACAGAGTGTGACTAAAGAGCAAAATGTGAGGCTAATGGAAAGCAAACGCCAAGGGATGCATAGCCCACACGGTGTTTTCTCAGCAGTTTGCTGCATGGCCCACGCTGTTCGGCCAAGGACTGCGGCTGTGTCAATCACTCAGCGCTGTTTGTCTAACCTCGCCAAGTGTGTTTCTCTTTATTAGCAGAACACAGATAGGGAAGGAGATCTCCCCACAGATGCTGGGCTGCAAGAATGCACCCTCCCAGCAGAGTGGAGGGCAGTGGGAGGGGCCTACAGCCCTAAGGACCCTGCCACAGTCTAGAGCTGCTCTAGAAACCCCACTCTGCTGAGCACTCACCTGACCAGGCTCTGGGAAGGGTACTCAACAGGTGCTCTCTCTAAAGCCTGCAGACCCCCAAGGGGGCCTGTCATTCTGACCATTTTACAAACACAGTGCTGAGCTCAGCTGGCAAGGTGGGCCACCCAGAAACACACAGCCAAGGAGGGGTGGTGAGTGCTGAGGTTGCCACTGATTTCTGCCTTTTAACCAAAATCAGCATTCTGTTCCCATTGCCAGTGGGTTGACCCTGGCTTGGGTCAGCTGCCTCCTTCGTCATTCTAGATGCATGCCAAAGGCCTCTGTGCCCTCAGATCCTTCTTTCCTTGTGCTAGAATAGGACCAGCAAACTTCTGTTAAGTGCCACTCACAGACACAGTGCCATGAAAGTGGGGGACTTCCTGGAGGAGGTGAAGGTGGCTACAACCAGAGGATGAGCAGGAGGGGCCCTACATAGGGATGGGGTGGGTGGGAGAGAATTCCTCAAGGAGTAAGGCTTTAGATAGCTGACTTTCTTGGTCTCTCCACCTGCACATGGAGGTGTTTCACAGAGGGGATCTGAGACTTCCTTGAGTGAATAGTCTCTGTCACAACTACTTGACGCTACTTTTGCAGCTTGAAAGCAGCCATATGCAACTGTAAACAAAGGGGTATGGCTGTGCCCCTGTAAAACTGTTTCTAAAAATGTGCAGTGGGTCAGACTCACAGACTCTAGTGCTAGGTTGATTGCAAAACGTTCTTTGGGCCTTCCTGTATATACACCCTCTACTGTGTGCCATTCAGCTCCTCCCATCAAGAGGTGGAGTCAGCACCCCATCTGGTGAATCTGACCTGGTCTCTCCACTTGCTTGGTCAACAGAACAAGGTGGAGCCAACAGAGTGTTGGATCCAAGCCTAAGACTTAGAGCCTGGCACACTTCCCCCTCTCAGAGGTAAAGTGTCATTCTCCTCACATCATATCAAGGGTACACACCGCCTACATAACTTAATGTTGGCCTTGATCACCTGGCTGAGGTATCATTTGTCAAGTGTCTCTGCTGTAAAGTTACTCTTTTCCCCCTTTTCCGTACCATGCTCTTTTGAAGGAAGCCACTTAGTACATCTCACATCTAAGGAGTGGAGAGTTCTGCTTCCATCCTTGAGGGTGGAGTATCTATGTAAGTTATTTGGAATTCTTCTGCATGGGAGATTTGAATCTTCTCCCCCATTTATTAATTTGTTCAGTCATTTGTTTATATTAGTATGATCCCATGGATATTTATTTTATACTTTGGGTTATAAGGCAGTACTACTTTATTTTTTGCTCAAATTATTCCATCTTTGGTCACTGGGAGTTCTTTCAGTTGGTTCCTGTGCACCTTTGAAACACCTCCATCAATGTGTTTCTGTGTGTGTGTTTTGAGCACTTCCTTATTTTCTGCAACTGCAAGATGCTCCAGGTACATCTTGTATATTTCCTCCCCAGACTTAGAATCACCAATTACTCCAAGGAGCCCTGATTTCTCTTATTGGAGAATAGCAGTAGAAACAAAGATCTTGGGCTAGGTGTGCTCATTGTTACTGGGGTATCATTTCTTTTAGGCCCTCTCAGTTAAGAGAGCAAAAAAAAGATGTGTTTATAGTAACTTGTATATACACACATATCTATAAATATTTCTATATGGAACCATCTGTATCTATATTAGCTAAACATGAGTTCATACTGATGGCTCCCAATCAAATCCATCACCACATGGTTTGTTATAGCTACCTCTTCTTTCTTATCTATAAACTCCCACCCATAAGTGAGACAGCTGGCACCACAAGCCATTTACTTAATTAATACATACTTAATTTTCTGTTTTTAAAATTATTTTAAAATAATGGTAAGTGTGAAGTGGTATTTCCACATTGTGGTTTTGATTTATTTGCATTTTCCTAATGTCTAATAAAGTTGAACATCTTTTCATGTACATATTGGCCATTTTAATATCTTCTTGGATAAGAGTCCTTTGCCCATTACTTAATTGAGTTGTCTTTTTGTTGTTGAGTTGTAAGGGGGTTCTTTATATGTTCTGGGTATTAAACCATTATCAGATATATGAGTTGCAATATTTTCTCCCATTGTGTAGGCCATCTTTTCACTTTCTTGATAATGTTCTTTGATACACAAAGTTTTTAATTTTTTGAAGTCCAATTTATCTATTTATTCTTTTGTTATTCATGCTTTTGGTGTCACATCTAGGAAACCACTGCTAAGTCAACGATCATGAAGATTTATTCCCATGTTTTCTTCTATGATATGAGTATTACAGTTTTAGCTCTTGTATTCAAGTCATTGATCCATTTTAGTTAATTTTTACATATGATGTGAGGTAGGGCTCCAAATTCATTCTTTTGCTTGTAGAAATCCAGTTGTCTCAGCACCATCTGCTGAAGAGACTATTATTTTCTCGAGAATGGACTTGGCACTCATAAAAAATCAATTGGCCATAGGTGTATAGGTTTACTTCTGGACTCTAAATTCTATTCCATTCATTTGTATGTACATCTATCCTTATGCCAGTACCACACTATTGTGATTACCTTAGATTTGTAGTAAGTTTTGAAATTGGAAACTGTGAGTCCTTCAAATTGTTCTTCATTTTCAAGATTGTTTTAGATATTCATGGCCTCTTGCTATTACATGTGAAAGTGAGGTTCAGATTTTCCATTTCTGCAAAAATACTGTGGAATTTTCATAGGGACTGTGTTGAATCTGTAGATCTTTTGGGTAGTATTAAAAATATTGTCTTCCTATCCATGAACATGGGACATTTCCCCATTTATTTAGGTCTTTAATTTATTTCAGCAATGTTTTGTAGTTTTCAGTGTACAAGCCTTTTACTTCTTTGGTTAAATTTATTTCAGGTATTTTATTCTTTTATATGCTATCATAAATTGAATTTCTTAATTTCATTTTGGATTGTTCATTCCTTGTGTTGTAAACACAACTGATTTTCATGTATTGATCTTGTAAATTTTACTGAGTTTTTCAACTTGTTTTAGTAGCTTATGGATTCTTTGGGATTGTCTAGATATACGATCATGTCATCTGAAAATAGACACAGTTTTACATCTGTTTTTCTACTTTGAATGCCTTTTAATTTCTTTTTCTTGTCTATTTGCTCTGGCTAGTCCAGTGAAGTGTTGGATAGCAGTGATGAAAGTGGACTTCCTTGTCTTGTTCTCGATCTTAGGGGGAGCATTTTCAGACTTTCACCATTGAATATGATGCTTGCTGTGTTTTATTCATAAATGGCATTTATTGTGTTAAAGAAGTTTCCTTCTCTTTGGAGTTTTTTGAGTATTTTTATCATGAAAGGATGTTGGATTTTGTCAAATGCCTTTTCTGTGTCAGTTGAGATGATCATGAAGTTTTATTCCTTCTTTCTATTTTTTTACATTGGATTTTTAAAATTGGTTATCTATTTTATACATATTAGTGTATATATGTCAATCCCAATCTCCCAATTCATCCCAACACCCCCACCCCCTGCCACGTTCCCCCCTTAGTGTCCATACGTTTGTTCTCCACATCTGTGTCTCTATATCTGCCTTGCAAACTAGTTCATCTATACCGTTTTTCTAGATTCCACATATATGCATTAATATATGATATTTGTTTTTCTCTTTCTGACTTACTGAACTCTGTATGACGGTCTCTAGGCCCATCCACATCTCTACCAATGACCCAATTTCATTTTTTTATGGCTGAGTAATACTCCATTGCATATATGTACCACATCTTCTTTATCTATCCGTCTGTCGGTGGGCATTTAGGTTGCTTCCATAACCTGGCTATTGTAAATAGTGCTGCAATGAACATTGGGGTGCATGTGTCTTTTTGAATTATGGTTTTCTCAGGGTATATGCCCAGTAGTGGGATTGCTGGGTCATATGGTAATTCTATTTTTAGATTTTTAAGGAACCTCCATACTGTTTTGCATAGTGGCTGTATCAATTTACATTCCCACCAACAGTGAAAGAGGGTCCCCTTTTCTCCACAACCTCTCCAGCATTTGCTGTCTGTAGATTTTCTGATGATGTCCATTCTAACCGGTATGAGGTGATACCTCATTGTAGTATTGATTTACGTTTCTCTAATAATTAGTGATGTTGAGCAGCTTTTCATGTGCCTCTTGGCCATCTGTGTGTCTCCTTTGGAGAGATGACTATTTATGCTTTCTATCCATTTTTTGACTGGGTTGCTTGTTTTTTTAATGTTGAGCTGCATGAGCTGTTTATATAATTTGGGGATTGATCTTTTGTCCGTTGATTCATTTGCAAATATTTTCTCCTATTCTGAGGGTTGTCTTTTCATTTTGTTTATAGTTTCCTTTGCTGTACAAAAGCTTTTAAGTTTCATTAAGTCCCATTTGTTTATTTTTGTTTTTATTTTTATTACTCTAGGAGATGGGTCAAAAAAGATCTTGCTGTGATTTATGTCAAACTGTGTTCTGCCTATGTTTTCCTCTAAGAGTTTTATAGTGTCCGGTCTTACATTTAGGTCTTTAATCCATTTTGAGTTTGTTTTTGTGTTAGGGAGTGTTCTAATTTCATTCTTTTACATGTAGCTGTCCAGTTTTACCAGCACCACTTATTGAAGAGACTGTCTTTTCTCCACTGTATATCCTTGCCTTCTTTGTCATAGATTAGTTGACCATAGGTGCATGGGTTTATCTCTGGGCTTTCTATCCTGTTCCATTGATCTATATTTCTGTTTTTGTGCCAGTACCATATTGTCTTGATTACTATAGCTTTGTATGATAGTCTGAAGTCAGGGAGTCTGATTCCTCCAGCTCTGTTTTTTCCCTCAAGATTGCTTTGACTACTGTCTTTTCTGTCTCCATACATATTTTAAGATTTGTTGTTCTAGTTCTGTAAGGAATGCCATTGATAATTTGATAGGGATTGCATTGAATCTGTAGATTGCTTTGGGTGGTATAGTCATTTTCACAATAGTGATTCTTCCAACCTGTGTCTTATAGTTTTCTGAGTACAGGTCTTTTACCTCCTTATGTAGGTTTATTCCTAAGTATTTTATTCTTTTTGTTGCAATGGTGAATGGGATTGTTTCCTTAATTTCTCTTTCTGATCTTTCGTTGTTAGTCTATAGGAATGCAAAAGATTCCTGGGCATTAATTTTGTATCATGCAACTTTGCCACTATCACTGATGAGTTCTAAGAATTTTCTGGTAACATCTTTAGGGTTTTCTATGTGTGGTATCATGTCACCTGCAAACAGTGACAGTTTCACTTCTTCTTTTCCAATTTGTATTCATTTTATTTCTTTTTCTTTGATTGCTGTGGCTGGGACTTCCAAAGCTATGTTGAATAATAGTGGTGAGAGTGGACATCCTTATCTTGTTCCTGATCTTAGAAGAAATGCTTTCAGTTTTTCACCATTGAGAATGATGTTTGCTGTGGGTTTGTTGTATATGGCCTTTATTATGGTGAGGTAGGTTTCCTCTATGCCCACTTTCTGGAGAGTTTTTATCATAAATTAGTGTTGAATTTTGTCAAAAACTTTTTCTGCATCTATTGAGATGATCATATGGTTTTTCTTCTTCAATTTGTTAATATAAGTTATCACATTGATTGATTTGCATATATTGAAGAATCCTTGCATCGCTGGGATAAATTCCACTTGATCATGGTGTATGATCCTCTTAATGTGTTGTTGCATTCTGTTTGCCAGTGTTTTCTTGAGGGTTTTTGCATCTATATGCACCAGTGTTATTGGTCTGTAATTTTCCTTTTTTGTAGTATCTCTGTCTGGTTTTGGCATCAGGGTGATGGTGGCCTCATAGAATGAGCTTGGAAGTGTTCCTTCCTTTGCAATTTTTTGGAATAATTTCAGAAGAATGGGTCTTAGTTCTTCTCTAAATGTTTGACAGCATTTACCTGTGAAGCCATCTGGTCCTGGACTTTTGTTTGTTGGAAGAATTTTAATCACAGTTTCAATTTCAGTGTTTGTGTTTGGTCTGTTCATATTTTCTATTTCTTCCTGATTCTGTCTTGTAAGGTTATACCTTTCTAAGAATTTGTCCATTTCTTCCAGGTTGTCCACTTCATTGGCATAGAGTTGCTTGTAGTAGTCTCTTAGGATGTTTTGTATTTCTGTGGTGTCTGTTGTAACTTCTCTTTTTTCATTTCTAATTCTATTGATTTGAGTCTTCTCCCTTTTTTTCTTGATGTGTCTGGCTAAAGGTTTATCAGTTTTGTTTATCTTCTCAAAGAACCAGCTTTTAGTTTCATTGATCTTTCCTATTGTTTTCTTTGTTTCTATTTCATTTATTTCTGCTCTGATCTTTATGATTTCTTTCCTTCTACTAACTTTGGGTTATGTTTGTTCTTCTTTCTGTAGTTCCTTTAGGTGTAAGGTTAGATTGTTTATTTGAGATTTTTCTTATTTCTTGAGGTAGGATTGTATTGTTATAAACTTCCCTCTTAGAACTTCTTTTGCTGCATCCCATAGGTTTTGGATCGTCATGTTTTTGTTGTCATTTGTCTCTAGGTATTTTTTGATTTTCTCTTTGATTTGTTCAGTGATCTCTTGGTTATTTAGTAACATATTGTTTAGCTTCCATGTGTTTGTGTTTTTTTACTTTTTTTCCCCCTGTAATTGATTTCTAATCTCATAGCATTGTGGTCGGAAAATATGCTTGACATGATTTCAGTTTTCTTAAATTTACTGAGGCTTGATTTGTGACCCAAGATGTGATCTATCCTGGAGAATGTTCCGTGTGCACTTGATAAGAAAGTGTAATCTGCTGTTTTCAGATGGAATGTCCTATAAATATCAATTAAATCTATCTGGTCTATTGTGCCATTTAAAGCTTGTGTTTCCCTATTAATTTTCTGTCTGGATGATCTGTCCATTGGTGTAAGTGAAGTGTTAAAGTGCCCCACTATTATTGTGTTACTGACAGTTTCCTCTTTTATAGCTGTTAGCATCTGCCTTATGTATTGTGGTACTCTTATGTTGGGTGCATATATATTTATAATTGTCAATCTTCTTCTTGGATTGATCCCTTGATCATTTTGTAGTGTCCTTCCTTTTCTCTTGTAACATTCTTTTTTTTAAGTCTATTTTATCTGATATGAGTATTGCTACTCCAGCTTTCTTTTGATTTCCATTTGCATGGAATACCTTTTTCCATCCCCTCATGTTCAGTCTGTATGTGTGCCTAGGTCTGAAGTGGGTCTCTTTTAGACAGCATATATATGGGTCTTGGTTTTGTATCCATTCGGTGAGCCTGTGTCTTTTCGTTGGAGCATTTAATCCATTCACAGTTAAGGTAATTATCGACATGTATGTTCCTATTACCATTTTCTTAACTGTTTTGGCTTTGTTTTTGTAGGTCCTTTTCTTCTCTTGTGTTTCCCACTTAGAGAAGTTCCTTTAGCATTTGTTGTAGAGCTGGTTCAGTGGTGTTAAATTCTCTTAGCTTTTGTTTGTCTGTAAATCTTCTGATTTCTCTATTGAATCTGAATGAGATCCTTTCCTGGTAGAGTAATCTTGGTTGTAGGTTCTTCCCTTTCATCACTTCAAATACATCATGCCACTCCCTTCTGGCTTGTAGAGTTTCTGCTGAGAAATCAGCTGTTAACCTTATGGGAGTTCCCTTGTATGTTATTTGTCATTTTTCCCTTGTTGCTTTTAATAATTTTTCTTTGTCTTTAATTTTTGTCAATTTGATTACTATGTGCCTCAGCATGTTTCTCCTTGGGTTTATACTGCCTGGGACTCTCTGTGCTTCCTGGACTTGAGTGGCTATTTCCTTTCCCATGTTAAGGAATTTTTTGCCTACAAGCTCTTCAAATATTTTCTCTGGTCCTTTCTCTCTCTCTCTTCTCCTTCTGGTACCCCTATAATGCGAATGTTGTTGCATTTAACGTTGTCCCAGGGGTCTCTTAGGCTGTCTTCATTTCTTTTCATTCTTTTGTCTTTATTCTGTTCCATGGCAGTGAATTCCACCATTCTGTCTTCCTGGTCACTTATCCATTCTTCTGACTCAGTTATTCTGCTATTGATTCCTTCTAGTGTATTTTTCATTTCAGTTATTGTATTGTTCATATCTGTTTGTTTGTCCTTTAATTCTTCTAGGTGTATGTTCTTTAATTCTTTTAGGTCTTTGTTAAACATTTCTTGCATCTTCTCGATCTTTGCCTTCATTCTTTTTCTGAGGTACTGGATCATCTTCACTGTCATTATTCCAAATTTGTTTTCTGGAAAGTTGCCTATCTCTACTTCATTTAGTTGTTTTTCTGGGGTTTTATCTTGTTTCTTCATCTGGTAAATAGTCCTCTGCCTTTTCATTTTGTCTATCTTCCTGTGAATGTGGTTTTCATTCCACAGGCTGCAGAACTGTACTTCTTCTTGCTTCTGCTGTCTGCCCTCTGGTGGATGAGGCTATCTAAGAGGCTTGTGCAGTCTTCCTGATGGGAGGGACTGGTGGTGGGTAGCACTGGGTGTTGCTCTGGTGCACAGAGCTCAGTAAAACTTTAATCTGCTTGTCTGCTGATGGGTGGGGCTGAGTTCCCTCCCTGTTGGTTGTTTGGCCTGAGGTGACCCAACACAGGAGCTCACAGGCTCCTTGGTGAGGCTAATGGTGGACTCTGGGAGGACTCTCGCCAAGGAGTACTTCTCAGAACTTCTGCTGCCGGTGTCCTTTTCCCCCGCGGTTAGCCACAGCCACCCCTCACCTCTGCAGGAGACTCTCCAGCACTAGCAGGTAGGTCCGTTTCAGTCTCCCATGGGGTCACTGCTCCCTCCCCTGGGTTCTGATGCACACACTACTTTGTGTGTGCCCTCCAAGAGTGGAGTCTCCACTTCTCCCAGTCCTGTCAAAGTCCTGCAGCCAAGTCCCATCAGCCTTCAAAGTCTGATTCTCTAGGAATTCCTCCTCCTCTTGCCAGACTCCCAGGTTGGGAAGCCTGACGTGGGGCTCAGAACCTTTACTCCAGTGAGTGGACCTGTGGTATAAGTGTTCTCCAGTTTGTGAGTCACCCACCCAACAGTTATGGGATTTGATTTTATTGTGATTGTGCCCCTCGTACCATCTCATTGTAGCCTCTCCCCTGTCCTTTGATGTGGGGCATCTTTTTTGATGAGTTCCAGTGTCCTCCTTTAAATGATTGTTCAGCAGTTAGTTGTGATACTGGTGCTCTCACCAGAGGGAATGAGCACAGTACTCTGCCATTTTGAACTCTATTCCTTCCTTCTATTAATGTGATGTATTACACTGATTGATTTTCTTATGTTGGACCAACTTTGCATTTATAGGATAAATTTCACTTAATCTATAATTTGGTGTATAATCTTCTAAATATTCTGTTTAAATATTCTGTTTGGATATTTAGCTTGCTTGTTGCTATGGAGTGAATGTTTGCATACCCCTCTCCCCCAAATTAATATGCTGAAGTCCTAACCTCCAGTGTGATAGTATTTGGAGGTAAAGTCTTTGGGAGGTAATCAGGTTTAGATGAGGTTGAGGGTGGGACCCTCATGATGTGATTAGTGCCCTTATAAACAAAAGGAAGCACCCTCTCACTCTCTCTTTCTTCTCTCTCTTTCTGTCCATACACATGCACTGAAGAAAGCCCATGTGAACACACAGTGGGAAGTGGCTATCTGCAAGCCATGGAAAAGTTCCTTACCAGATCCTGCCATGCTGGTACCCTGCCCTTGGACTTCCAGCCTCCATAACTGTGAGGAAAAAAATGTCTGTTTTTGAAGCCACCCAGTCTATGGTATTTTGTTGTAGCAGCCTGAGAAGACTAAGACATTAGTATTTTGCTGAGGATATTTACATCCATATTCATAAGGGACATAGTCTGTAATTTTCTTTTCTCATGATGTCTTACCTAGCATTGGTGTTAGGATAATAATAGATTATAGAAGGAGTTAGGAAGTGTTCATTCCTTTTCTCTTTTTTGGGAAGAGTTTGAGAAGAATTGGTGTTAAATCTTCTTTGAATGTTTGCTAGAATTCACTAGTGAAGCTATGTGGTTCTGAACTTTTCTCTGTTGGGAAGTTTTAAATTACTGATTTAATATCCTTAATAGCTAAAGGTCTGCTCAAATTTTCTATTTCTTTTTGAGTCAGTTTTGTTCATTTCTAGAAATTTGTCCATTTTATCTAGGTTATCTAATTTCTTCATGCAAAATAGTTCATAGTGTTCCCTTACAAAATCTTCTTATTTTGTAGGGTTGGTAGTAATGCCTCCACTTTGATTTTTTTATTTTAGTTATATGAATTGACTCTCTTCTGTCCCTTTTCAGTCTGCTTAAATTTTGCTAATTTTCATCTTTTCAAAGAATTAATATATTAGTCTACTCAGGCTGCCATAACAAATACCACAAACTACATGGCTTAAACAACAGATATTTCTGTTTCTGTTCTAGAGGTTAGAAATCCATGATCAAGGTGCTGGCAAACTTCGTTTCTGGTAAGAGCTCTATTCCTGGCTTGTAAAGTACAGCCTTCTTAGTTATCCCTCATATCGCCTTTCTTCTGTATGCTTGCTTTTGTCCTCTTTTTATAAGGACACAAGCCCTATTGAATTATGCCCCCATGCTTATGACCCCATTTAACCTTAATTACCTCCCTAAAAGCCCTATCTCTAAATATAGTCACATTGAGGGTCAGGGCTTCAACATATGAATTTTAGGGGAACAATTTGGTCCATATCAACCTACTTTTAGTTTCATTGATTTTCTTTATTATCTTTCTATTCTTTATTTCATTTATCTCTGCTTGAATCTTTATTATTTCCTTCCTTCTGCTGCTTTGGTTTTGGCTCTCTTTTCCTAGGTCCTTAGGAGTAAACTTAGGTTATTGATTTTTGATCTTTCTTATTTTTTAATGTAAGCATTTACAGCTATAAATTTCTCTCTTAGAACTGCTTTCACTGCATCTCATAAATATTGTTATGCTGTGTTTTTCTTTTTCAATAGTCTTTAAATATTCCTTAATTTCTCTTATTATTTCCTCTTGACCCATTGGGTGTTTAAGAGTGTGTTGCTTAATTTTCATATATTTGTAATTTTCCCTGATTTCCTTCTGTTACTGATTTTTAGCCTCATTTCACTGTGGTCAGAAAAGATATTGTATGTATGATATTAATCTTATAAATCTACTAAGACTTATTTTGTGGTCTGACATATGGTGTATCCTAGAGAATGTTGGGTCTAGCTGGTTTAGAACGTTGCTCAACTCCTCCATTTCCTTATTGATCTTCTCTCTATATGTTCTATCTGTTATTGAAAGTGGAATTTTCAAATCCCCAACTATTGATGTAGAACTTTCTATTTCTTCCCTCATATCTGATAAACTTTTCTTCATATACTTTAGGGCTTTTTTTTTCTCCAGGTTTATTGGGACATAATTGACATATAACAAACACTGTGTAAGTCTAAGGTATACAAAGTGATGATTTGATACATGTATATTGTGATATGATTACCACAATAAGGTTAGTTAACACCTCCGTTACTTCACATAGTTACTTTTGTGTGTGGGGGGGGCGGTGAGAACTCTTAAGATCTACTCTCTTAGTAAATTTCAAGTATACATTACAGTATTGCTATCTGTAGTCACCATGCTGTACATTAGATCCCCAGAACTTACTCATCTTATAACTGGAAGTTTTACTCATTGACCACCTTCATCTGTCCCCACACCCCACCTCTGCCTCTGGCAATCATCAAGCTAGTCTCTGTCTCTATGAGCTTAGTTTTTATCGATTTCATATCACGGAGATCATATGATATTTGTCTTTCTCTGTCTGACTTATTTCACTTAGCGTAATGCTCTCAAAGTTCACCCATGTTGCTGCAAAAGGTAGAATTTCCATTTTTTTTCATGGCTGAATAACACTGCATTATATCAATTGCTTTTTCTTTATTCATTCATTCATCGATGGACACTTAGCTTTGTTATCTTAGCTATTATAAATAATGCTGCAATGAACATGGGGAGGCAGATATCTCTTCAAGATGGTGAATTAATTTCTTTATATATCCAGAAGCAGCATCACTGGATAACATGGTAGTACCATTTTTAATTTTTTGAGAAACCTCCATGCTGTTTCCATAGTGGTTGTACCAATTTACATTCTTATCCTCACCAGCACTTCTTACGTCTTGTCTTTTTGATAGCAGCCATTCTAACAGGTGTGAGATGATATCTCATTGTGGTTTTGATTTACATTTCCCTAATGATTAGTGACATTGAGTACCCTTTCATGTACTTCTTGGCTATTTGTAGATCTTCTTTGGGAGGAAATGTCTATTCAGGTCCTTTGCCCATTTTTGATTGGATTATTTGTGGGGGTTTTTGTTGGTTTTTTGGGGGGGTTGTTTGTTGTTGAATTGTATTATTCCTTATATATTTTGGCTATTATTGCCTTATCAGATATATGGTTTACAAATATTTTCTCCCATTCCATAGGTTGCCTTTTCATTTTGTGATTACTTATTTTGCTGTGCAGAAGCATTTCAGCTTGATGTAGTCCCACTTGTTTACTTTTGCTTTTGTTGTTTGTGTTCTTGATATTAAATCCAAAAAATAATTGTGAAAACTATATCAAGGAACATTTCCCATGTATTTTCTACTAGGATTTTTACAGTTTCAAGTTTTTAGTCTTTGGTCCACTTGTAATTAACTCAAATTATTGTTAGTGGTTTAAGGTAGGGGTCCAATTTCATTCTTTTGCATGGGGATAGCCAGTTTTCCCAACACCATTTATTGGAGACTATCTTTTATTCATAGAATATTTTTGGCTTCCTTGTCAAATATTATTTGACCACATATGCATGGATTTATTTCTGGGATGTTGATTCTATTCCATTGGTCTAAGTGTCTATTTTTATGCTAGCCCTATACTATTTTTATTACTGTAGATTTGTAATATAGTTTGAAATCAAGAAGTGTGATACCTCCAGCTTTATTCTTCTTTCTTAAGATTGCTTTTGCTATTCAAGGTCTTGGGGTTTCATATAGATTTTAGTATTTGATTTTTCTAATTCTGTAAGAAATACCATTGGAATCTTATAGGGGTTACATTGAACCTATAGATGGCTTTGGGTAGTATGGACATTTTAACAATATTATTTCTTCTGATCCATGAACACAGGATACCTTTTCATTAATTTGTTTCTTCCTCAATTTCTTTCCTCAATGTCTTATAGTTCAGTATAGATTTTTCACCTCCTCATTTTATTCCATAGTATTTTGTTACTTTTGATGTGATTGTGAATGTTTTCTTTATTTCTTTTTCAGATATTTCATTGTTAGTGGAAAGAAATGCAACTAATTTTTGTATGTTGATTTTGTATCGTGAAGTTTTACCCTGGGGTCTTTAGGATTTTCTATATATAAGATTATGTCATCAGAAAACGGACAATTTTACTTCTTCTTTTCTGATTTGGATGGCTTTTTTTCTCTTTTTCTTGCTTGATTGTTCTGGTCAGGACTTTCAGTACTATTTGAGTAAGAGTGGTGAGAGTGGGCACCCTCATCTTGTTTCTGATCTTAAAGGGAAAGTTTTCAGTCTTTTACCATTGAGTATGATGTTAGCTGTGGACTTGTCATATACGGCCTTTAGTATATTGAGGTACATTCCTTCTTTACAAGATTTGTTGAGAGTTTTTTTTTTATCATGAAAAGATGTTAGATTTTGTCAAATGTTTTTTCTAGATCTATTGAGATAATATGACTTTTATTATTCATTATTTTAATGTGATGTCACATTTATTGATTTGCATATGTTGAACCATCCTTGCATCCCAGGGATAATCCCATTTGATCATTGTGTTTGATCTTCTATATTTGCTTTTGAATTCAGTTTGCTAATATTTTGTTGAGAATTCCTTCATCTATGTTCACCAGGGATATTAGCCTATAGTTTTCTTTTCTGGCATTGAACTTATCTGACTTTGGTATCATGGTAATTCTGGCCTCATAAAACTAGTTTGAAAGTGTTTCCTCCTCTTCAGTTTTTTTGAAAAATAGGCATTAATTATTCTTTATAAATGTTTGATAGAATTCACCAGTGAATCCATCCAGTCATGGGCTTGTCTTTGTTGTGAGAATTTTGATTACTGATTCAATCTCCTTATTCATTATTGGACAGTTCAGATTATTTATGTCTTCATGATTTGGTCTTGGTGGGTTGTATGTTTCTAGAAATGTATCTATTTTTTCCAGGTTATCCAATTTGTTGGTGTATAATTGTTCATAGTCTCTTATGATCTTTTGTATTTCTGTGGTATCAGTGTACTGTCTCCTCTTTAATTTATATTTTTATTTATTTGTGTCCTCTTTTTTTTCTTGGTTAGTCTACCTAAATATTTGTAAATTTTGTTTATCTTTTCAAAGAACTAACTCTTAGTTTTGCTGATCTTTCAAAAATTGTTTTTCTATTTTGTTTATTTTTGTTCTAATCTTTATTATTTTCTTCCTTCGGCTAACTTTGATCTTAGTTTGTTCTTTTTCTAGTTTATTTGAGATTTTCTGATGTATGCATTTATAGTTATAAACTTTACTCTTAGAACTGATTTAGCAGCATCTATAAGTTTTGGTATGTTATGGTTATGCTTCCATTTTTATTTATCTCAAGTTATTTTTTGATTGCCTTTCTTTCTTCTTTGATTCATTTCTTTTTCAGGAGTGTGTTGTTTTATTTCCAAGTTTTATGAAATTTCTACCTTTTTGTTATTAATTTCTAGTTTCATACCATTCTGGTTAGAAAAGTTAGTTGGTTTGGAGAATTTAATCCATTGATATTTAAAGTAATTATTGATAGATTGAACTTACTCTTGACATTTTGTTGATTGTTTTCTGTCTCTTTTGTAGATATTTTGTTCCTTGCTTCTTCTCTTTCTGTCTTCCATTGTGATTTGATGACTTTCTGTGGTAGTATGCTTTGACTTCTTTATCATAATCTTTTGTATATTTACTATAGGCTTTTCTTTTGTGGTTACTATGAAGCTTACATATCATATATATATATATATATATATATATATATATATATATATACACACACACACACACACACATACATATAAACATCTTTATTGGAGTATAATTGCTTTAATTGTTGTGTTAGTTTCTGCTGTATAACAAAGTGAATCAGCTATATGTATACATATATCCCCATATCCCGTTCCTCTTGCATCTCCCTCCCACTCTCCCTATCCCACCCCTCTAGGTGGTCACAAAACACAGAGCTGATCTCCCTGTGCAATGCAGCTGCTTCCCACTAGCTATCTGTTTTACATTTGGTAGTGTATATATGTCCATGCCACTCTCTCCCTTCGCCCCAGCTTACCCTTCCCCCTCCCCGTGTCCTCAAGTCCATTCTCTAGGTCTGCATCTTTATTCCTGTCCTGCCCCTAGGTTCATCAGAACCTTTTTTTTTTTTTTTAGATTCCATATATATGTATTAGCATACAGTATTTGTTTTTCTCTTTCTGACTTACTTCACTCTGTATGACAGACTCTAGGTCCATCCACCTCACTACAAATAACTCAGTTTCGTTTCTTCTTATGGCTGAGTAATATTCCATTGTATATATGTGCCACATCTTCTTTATCCATTCATTGTTGACATATAATATTTTATAGTTAAAACATCTTTGTTTAAGCTGATAACAGAGTAACTTCAATAGCATACAGAAGCTTTTTTATTTTTACTTATTCCCCCCTCACATTTTAGGTTATTGATGTTACAACTTACATTTTTAATATTATGTATCCAAAAAGAAGTTATTGTAGTTATAATTATTTTTAACACCTTTGTCTTTTAACTTTTAATCTAGAGTTGTATGTGATTTATGCACCACATTACAGTATTAGAGAATCTGACTTTAACTATACATTTAACTTTACCAGTGAGTTTTACACATTTATATGTTTTTACAATGTTAATTAGCATCCTTTCATTTTGGCTTGAAGAATGCCCCTTAGCATTTCTTGTAAGGCAGGCCTGGTGGTGATAAACTCTCTCAGCTTTTGTTTGGGGAAGGTTTTTATCTCTCCTTCATTTCTGAAGGACAGCTTTGCTGGGTAGAGTATTCTTGGTTGACAGATTTTTTTTTTTCAGTATCATGATTATACCATCCCATTCTCTCCTGGCCTGCAAAGTTTCTTCTGAGTAATCCTCTGGAAGTCTTTAGGGGGCTCCCTTTTTTTGTGACGAGTCACTTTTCTCTTGCTGCATTTAAAATTCTCTCTTTGTCTTTACTTTTGAAACTTTAACTTTAATCTCTCTTGTTGTAGCCCTTTTAGGGTTCCACCTATTTGGGGTATTTTGGACCACATGAATCTATATGTCCATTTATCTCCCCAAATTTAGGAAGTTTTTAGCTTTTATTGCTTTAAATGACATTTTTGGCCATTTCTCTCTGTCTTCTTCTTCAGGGATTCCTATAATGTGCATATTTTTCTTTTGATCATATCCTATATGTCCCTAGTCTTTCATTCTTTTTTGCTCTTTTTCTTTTTGCTCCTCTGACTGGATAATTTGAAATGACTTATCTTTAAATTCACTGATTCTTCCTTCTGCTTAGTTGAGTCTATGTTGAAGTCCTCTGTTGAATTCCTCAGCTCAGTCACTGTATTCTTCAGCTCTAGTATTTCTGGGGGTTTTTTTTAATGTTTTTTTTTCTTTGTTGGACTTCTCATTTTGTGCCTGCATTTCCCCCCTAATTGTCTGTCACTGTGTTCTTGTAGTTCACTGAACTCTTTCAAGAGGATTACTCTGAATTCTTTGTCAGATGGTTCACAGATCTCCATTTCTTTGGGGGAATTTATTGGAGCTTTATTTATGGTCTTCTTTGCAGGTGTCATGTTTCCCTGATTTTTCATGGTCTTTGTATACTTGTGTTCATATCTGCTCATTTGAGTGAGTAGTCTCCTTTTCCAGATTTTACAGGTTCACTTCAGTCAGTCAGCTCAGCTCAAGTTTTTGGACAGGTCAGCTGGTAACATCTGTGGGCAAATGGAGCTTGCTATTGGGGTCTTTAGTTGAGCAAGCCACTGCCTGAGCTCTAAGGTTGGTGGTGGGAGTGCTGCTGGCTGGGCTCCATGCTCCAGTTGTGCCTCTGAATGGCCTCCCTGATCAGAAGAGGCTCCTGGCTGTGTTCTATTGTGGGCCAGTAGCTGGGCTCAGCAATCACCTATGGTGAGGAGGGTTTCAGTCTGTGTTCCCTGGCAGAGCAATGCCACTGGTTGGGTTCCATGATTTGGCAGAGTATCAGCTGAGTTCCATCATTGCTCTTGGTTGGGTGGAGACTTGGGCTGGGTTCCTTGCCTGGGTGAGGCAGCAAGCTGTGTTCAGCAATTGGTCAGGGCTGTATGCTGGATTCTGCTGCTAGATGCAGCTGTAGGTTGGACTCCATGAGTGGATGGTACCACAGCCTGAGCTCAGAGGTAGCCCAGGGTCACTGATCAGGTTCCCTGAGTATTCAAGTCAAGAGGCTATACTCAACAGTTGGATAGGGCTGATAGCTTTGCTTCCTCCCTGAGCTGGACTGCAGGTTGAGGGTATGCTTAGCCATTGGGTGGGCCTTCAAACTTGATTCTCTGCTCAGGTGGGGCCACAGAAAGGGCTCCATGCCAGTGTGGCCCATTGGCTCGGGATTCAAAGAACAGCCAGAACTGCCAGCTGAACTCCCTGGTCAGACAGGACCACCAGCTTGGCTCTGTAGATGGGCAGAGCAGCTGGCTGGGACCTCTGTTTGGACATTCCTGTAAGCAAGGATGTGATACACAAAGATCTGATAACTAGTTGCTCTCAGTTCAGCCCCCTTCTCTGTCTCTCTCTGATCCCCAGTGACTGAGCTCTGCAGTGATCTCCATGAAGTGAGACATCAGTGAGCCTCCCAGGAAGTGTCATGCAACACTGAAGGAGTTGGATATCCACTTTGAACTCTCTTTTCCCATTGAAGAAACTACAGGCTCAGGGGGCCTCTCTTCTCGTTGCACTGTGCCAGGCTGGGGGAAGGGTAATGCTGTCAAAGTGTAGCCACTCCTCTCATCATTATAATGTAATTTGTCTCAGTCTCTGGGATATAGGGGGATTCTTCAGCCCCATCCTTGGCTTCTGGGACTTTCACAGTAGTGTGTTGTCTGTGGATAGTTGGTAGTTGGTTTTCTTGTGAGGGAGACTGAAGTCAGGAATGACCTATGCCACCATCCTGATGATGTCATCTCTCTAGGCTCTGTTGTTTTACATATAAGTGTTTATAGGTGTAGTATCTTCTGATAAATTGATCCCTTTATCAATACATAGTGACCTTTTGTCTCTTTTGCAGTTTTTTACTTAAAGACTATGTTGTCTGATAGAAGTGACCTTTTGTCTCTTTTGCAGTTTTTAACTTAAAGACTATGTTGTCTGATAGAAGTATAGCCATTCCCACGGCTTTTGGGTTGTCATTTGTCTGGAGTATATTCTTCCATCCTTTCACTTTTAAGCTATTTGTGTCTTTAATCTAAGGTGAATCTTTTGTGGACAGCATAATCAACTGTGGACAGTTGAATGTTTTTGTTTTTAATCAATTCTTCCAATCTGCATTTTTATCGGAGAGTTAAACCCATTTACGTTGAAAGGAAAAGGTTACTTTTAAAGAAAGATTTATTTCTGTCATTTTCTATTTGTTTTCTCTATGTCTGAGCTTTTTTGCCACCCATTTCCTCAATTACTGCCTTCTTTTGTGTTTAGTTGATTTTTTGTAGTGGAACTATTTTGATTCCCTTCTCATTTCCTTTTAATTATATTCTTTAATATGTTCTTTATTACCATAAGTGTTACATTTACTATCTTAAATTTACCTTGGTCTAGTTTTAATTGATACCACTTTACATCAATAATATACGAAAATTTGTTTCTGTACAGCTTTGCCCCTTTATGTTATTGTTATCATGAATTGCATCTTTATACATTGTGTGCCCAATAACACAAAGTTATAATTATTTTTATGCATTTCTTTTTAATCATGTAGGAAATAAAAACCAGAGTTAGAAACCAAAGATTCAATAATGCTGATGTTTATATAATCCATGTATTTACCTTTAATAGAGATCTTTATTTCTTCATATATCTTTAAGTTACTGTCTAGAGCTCTTTCATTCCAACCTGAAGGACTCCCTTTAGCATCTCTTGTAGGGAAGGTCTCGTGGTATTACACTTCCTTTGCTTTTGGTTGTCTGGGAATGTCTTACTTTCTCTTGCATTTTTAAAAGACAGGTTTACCAGATATAGAATTCTTAGATGACAGGTTTTTTTCTTTCAGCACTTTAAATGTCATCCCACTACATTCTGGCTTCCAAGTTTTCTGATGAGAAATCAGCTATTAATGTTATCAAAGATAACTTGCACCTGATGAGCTACTTCTCTCTTACTGATTTCAAGATTCTGTCTTTGTTTTGTCTTTCAACAGTTTGATTATGATGTGTCTCAGCATGGGTCTCTTTGAGTTTATCCCTCTTTGAGTTGAGCTTCTTGGATTTGTAGATTCATCAAATTTGTGAAATTTTTAGCCTTTATTTCTACAGATATTCTTTCTACACCTGTTTTTTTTTGCTTGTTTGTTTGTTTGTTTTTGGCTGTGCCACATGGCATATGGGATCTTACTTCCCTGACCAGGAATTGAACACATGCTCCCTTCAGTGGAAGCACGGAGTCCTAACCACTGGATCACCAGGGAATTCCCCTCTCTTCTCCTTCTGAGATTCCCATTATGTCTATATTGTTCTGATTGATGTATCCCACAGGTTCTTTAGGATCTGTTCACTTTTCTGCACTATTTTGTTCTCTCTTCTCTTCAGATTCAATCATTTCAGTTGGCTTATCTTCAAGTTTGATAATTATATCTTTTGCCTGCTCAGATTTGCTGTTAAGCCCCTTTAGTGAATTTTGCATTTTGGTTATTGTACTTTTTAGCACCAAAACTTTTGTTTGATTTCTTTCTATAACTTCTGTGTCTATTGAAATTCTCATGCTGTTCATACATCATTTTTCTGATTTCCTTTAGCTCTTTGTCCATGTTTAAAGTCTTTGTCATCTAGTAAATCTGATGTCTGGGCTTTCATGGGGACAATTTTTGTCAATTTATTTTTTCCTTTAAATAGGTGACACAAATTTTTTTTGTATTCCTCATGATTTTGTTGTTGTTGTTGAAAATTGAACATTTGAATGCTATAATGTGGTAACTTTGAAGATCAGTTCTTCCCTTCCTCAGCACTTGCTGTTTTGTATTGTTTTGATTGTTGAAGGGTGTAGCTTTAGCAGCATATTTATTTAGGGACTTTCCCAAAATATTTTTGCAAAGACTTTAACACTTGTCACATGTGATTACTGAACTTTTTGTTTCTTTACCTCATGTTCAGCTAAGATTTTGACAGAGATTTCATTCCATGCCAAGAACTTAAAGAAAAAAACAACAAACACAAACAATAAACAACAAAACCAAACACCTCTCCTAGTCTTTGCAGATAGTCTCTGCACTGGGGCACTCTAATACTTAAGCAGGTTTGCACTGAACCTCAGGATTATCCCAACAGGAAAGCTTATGGTCTTTTTTATGTCCTTTCTGAGCACATGTCTTGTCCTGGGCATGTTTCTAAAATCCTCTATATTCTTGGTGCTTTTGAGTGTCTTAATTTCCCAAAGAATCAAGAATTTCCCCCAGCTTTTCCTCTCAGGCCTTAGATAGTCTATTATATTTGCCAGAGCCATCTGTGGGTTGTTAGTTGGCCTTGCAGCATTTTTGAGCAATGCTCACCAGTTTTCTGGCCTGAAGTCTGGGTTAGGTGAAACAGAAATGAGTGCCCTGCATCAGTCCTTTAGGTGACCTCCAGACACCTTAGAAGAGATTTTTGCTCTTGCAGAACCAGGGACCAGAATCTCATACTGGGAAGTTGGGCTGCTGCTGCTTGAAGACTATCACTGCACCAGGGAGGGAGTGAGCCAAGGGCAAGTAAAAATGCCACAAAGCTTTGTTACTGTTTTCAAGTTGCCTTTTCTTGATTCATTGTTCAGTTGGTTGCTGTAAACCTTTGACTGTTTTCCAGAGTTCTGACAGTTTTTCTTGTTTGCCAATGTTTCTGTGGAGGGTCAGAAGTTCGGAGCTCATCTGTACGTTTTTCTGATCACTGCTCATGCATTTTCTTAATATTTTTTAACATGTATATCAAGTCCTAACCTTGTTGGCTTCCCATCTTTCTTGCCCCTAGGAGCACAATGATCCTATTGTCCTCCTTGGTGCTAGGGAACCTGGGGTCATATCAGTATCTAGATTCATAACAGTTCCTCATCCTCACTGCTTCAGTGAGGAAACATCCACTGCATCTTCCCTGAAGAACATAGTAAGCTGGAGGGTTTATTGGACTTCGTAGAGATCTGTTCGAGCACACCAATTTATCAGAGTATTTGGTCTCACCCACACACTCCGCCAAAGCTGTTTTAATACCTCCATTTCATTTAATGCAAGCCATCATTTTTTTTTCCCCAAACTTTCAGAAGGCATCCCAGTAGTGTATTAAGACCAGCTCCTGGTGTCCTTCCTGGTTGTGTCTTAGTCAACTTAGGCTGCTATGATGAAATACCACAGACCGGGGGACTTAAACAACAGAAATTTATTTCTCACTGTTCTGGAGGCTGTGAAATCCAAGATCAAGGAGCTGGCAGATTTGATGTCTGTTAAGAACCTGCTTCCTGGCTTACAGATGTCTGCCTTCTCTCTGCATGCTCACATGGCCTCTCCTTGGTGCATGTGCGAGGTTATGTCTCTTCCTCTTCTTATAAGGCTACTAATCCCATCATGAGGATCCCACCTTCATGACGTCATCTAAGCCTAAGCACCTTCCAAAGGGCCCACCTCCAAACACTATCACTTTGGGTGGTATAACTTTAACATATAGATTTTGGGAGGAGGCAAACATGCAGTCCATAATGGGGGGTAATCCTGAGTCATAGGAGAATGCCCTTGAATGAACAAACTCTCTCCCCTACAGCCTTCTATTCTGAACCCCAACCCCTTGGTGCAGCATCCTCAAGATCATCCCCAGGTATATTCTCTCAGTTTGTGATGGAGCACATTAGCCAAGTTCTGCACTTTCTTTAGTGAATAATTTCTCTCCTCAGTTAGTAGGTCCTTCTCTACTGGGTCATACTGGAATTCGACCATCACTTTTTATCTAACAACCAAGAGGGAAAGGGAGAGAGGATTTTGTGAAAGGCATTCCCCTGAGTGGAGATATCTGCATGATATTCAGGGGAGGCTGCTATTCTCCAGCAAGAAGAGTGACGACTCTTTCATGCATGCAGATCAGGGGAATCTGGGGTTTGCTACTGTGAAGCACATCCACCAAGATAGCCTTATCCCAGGTGTGGTCAGCAGAATTATGGCCTCTCAAAGGAGTCCACACCCCAATCCCTGAACCCTGTGAATATAGTATCTTACATGGCAAAAGAGACTTTGTAGGTGCGATTAAAGCTACAGACTTTAAATAAGGAGGTCAATAGTTGGGTCAATCTATTCACTGGAGTCCTTACAAACAGGGAATCTCTCCTAGCTAATGTCTGATATGTGGCTGGAGAGGAAGTGAGAGATTGAAGTCAAAAGGGACTTGACCCCCACCCCACCCATTGTTAGAGGTGCCACATGGAAAGAAAGCATGAGAAGGAACATGGGCTGCCTCTAGGAGCAAAGGCCAGCCCCTCACCAATAGCCAGCAAAGAAAAGGAACCTCAGTCCAATGGGACAAAGAAAGGTATTCGTGGGAGCAGACTCATCCTCAGAGGTTCCAGAAAGGGGTACAGCCTGGCTGGCACCATGACTTCAGCCTTGGAGAACCTGGTTAGGGGACGCAGCTGAGCCCCACTGATCCCAGACTTCTCAACTTCTGGCCTATACAAAGATAAGAGAATGAATTTGTGTTGTTTGAGCTGCTCAGTTGTGGTAATCTGTTACAGGAGCGATGGGAAAAAAATACACCAGGCCTCAGGGTTCCACTGCTTCCCACTGAGGCCATGCTGAAGCTGTGAATTCAGGCTTCCTTGTAGTTCAGCCACTCTCAGCTCCTCATTGTCCACTGTCCAGCTTCAGGGGGCAGGGGGCTCTTAACACCACCGTGAGGCCTGGGTTCCACACTGCCCCAAGTTGGTGATTTCTTGACCTGAGCTCATCATTTCTATCTGACAGCTCATGGCTGGCAACTCCCAGTCTCTCTCATTACAACCACCCGCCACACCATCTCTTAAATGCTCGATGTGCTGCCCAGTCCAGACTCTCCTTCCAATCACATCCCTTCCCAATGCAGCCAGAGAGGACACCGCTGTCATACTTCTGCAGCAGCCACTGTTCTCCCACTCCACCAGCACATTGCCCTTTGCCCATGAGGGATCCAACTTCAGAGCCTTGCCCCAGAGCTTGCCTGTGGGGACAATATTCAGTAACAAGCCCCAGAAGAGAGCCTGAGTTGGGGGTTCCTGTGAAAATGATATATTAGGAAAGAACAGGGAAGGTGGAGGAACAAAGCAGGGATGTGAGGTCATGAAGAGCCCTGGATGCCATCCTGCAGGAAGGAGAGGAGACAGGGGGACCATCTTCAAGAACCATCCCAGAGGGGCGAGGGGCTGGGTGGCTGTACTCCTCCCCTTGGTCACTGGCAAAGGTCTGATAAGTCCTGAAAGATGCAAATTCCCGGATGCTCCCCATCCCCCATATATGCAGGCCAAGTGGATTCCAGCAGCTTTGCAGCAGTGCCCCCTGCCCCGGCCCTGCAGATGCTGATGTGGGGTGTGAACTGATGGTGCAGGGTTCCAGGGTGGGAGGGACCGACAGGCCCACTACAATTTGGAGCATGGGAGGTCAGGTGCATTTGCCTGCTTGTTGAATAAATAAAAGGACATCGAGACATTCCCTCATTTGGTCACTTACTCATCTGAGCACACCTTCCCCGTCTGCTCTTGATACCAGCTGCACGCTGGACACAGACATGATCTCTGGGACAGATTCTGTCCCAGAGGTCCTCAGGGAGGAAGGGAAGACAGCTGTGTGTGTCCTCTGTGAGTTCCAGGGGCACCAGCTTAGCCTGGGGTGAGCTGTGGGGAAGGCCCAAGGAAAGCTTCTTGGAGGAGGAGATGGCTAAGGGATGCTTTTAAGTAAAAAGAGCAAATAAATCATTGTGTGGCAGGCAAATGGGCAATCCTTTTGCACCAGAGGCCATGAGAGGCCTGTGAGTCTGTCAGGGTTGGGACCCCCCTACTATCACGTGCTAGCTGGGTTGTCCCACGTAAGTGCCCTCCTCTCCCTGGAGCTCAGTTTCTGAACCTGTAGAAGGAGGGAGTTGGCTGAGTTGGAGCAGAGGGCCAGAGGCCATTGTCCACAGTCACCAAGGAGCCAGGACATGACCGCGGCCAGGCCTCCCTGTCCAGCAGGCTGAGTTCTGGCCATAAAGCCCCAGGGCCATTGTGAGGGCTGAGGACAGCTTGCCAGGGCCTGGGGCAGTGTGGAGGCTCAGTACTTTGTGTATGAGTGTGAGCATGCATGTGTGTGACTGTGTGTGTTTGCATGTGTGCACATGTGTGTGGTATGTATGGTTTGTGCATATGTGTGTGGTGTATGCATAGATATGGTGTGTGTGGTGTATGTGTATATGCATGTGTGTGTGGTGTGTATATATGTGTAGTGTATATGTGTGTGGTGTATGTATGTGTGTGTAGTGTGTATGTGTGTGTGAGTATATGGTATGTGTATACATATGTGTCTGTATATATGCACTTGCGTACATGTGTGTATATGTGGGGGAAGTATGGTGTGTATGCCAGTGTATATACATGTGTGTGGTGTGTGTATGTGTGTGTAGATGTGTGGTGTGTGTGTATATATGTGTGGTGTGGTGTTTGTACATGTGTATGGTGTGGGTTGGTGTTAGTCATCCCTTACCCTCCTGCCCTCCCTTGGGTTAACCCTACAAGCCCCAGGCCCTTGTCCAGGGCAGACGGTGGCTGTGCCACTGGGCCTGCCACCTTGGGCTATTTCTGCTCCAGCCTTGGCCTCCTGGGCAGCAAGCAGGCAGGTGGAGCCAAGTGTCCAGGCCCTGGTCTGGGGCTGTCAGAGGAGGGTAGGTGGGTCGCAGGGGGGCAGGTGGGACCAGGAGGAGGCAGTTCCTTCCCCGCCCACCAGGCAGATGGCTCCTAATGTGCAACAGAAGCTGGAGCTCTGGACTCTGCCCTCCCCGCTGCCGGGCCAGGGGTGGGGTGGGGGCTTACAGAGCAGGCCCCAGATGCCTTCACTGATCCCACAGTGTTGCTCCCAGAGCCGGGATTCCTGGTGGGGATGAGTGGACAGGAACTCAGTCTGGAAGCCTTCCTCACTGCACAGATCAAATCCTCCCTCATACAGCCAAGTGGGAAACTTCCAGAAGCCCCAGGAAACTCACGCTCTGAGTGATACTTTCAAGACCCACTTTGACAGTGTTTTGCAGGTTTGTGTCTTTTGTGCATAAACTGTGGTGAGTTAACCAGAGCCCTCAGTTCATGAGGACTTGCCAGCATGGGCTGGTTTTGACTGCTTCTTGTTTCTGCCCCAGAGGCCCACTCTGATGTGTTTGGTGTTGCTTTTTGTCCAGGATTTATTCTTTGAACACACATTGTTTTGTGCATGGAAGTTTTTAATTTGGGTTTTTACTTTTTCTGCTCAGCCCTGCATTTTTAAGTTTCATCTTTGTCTCTTATTGCCTCCTGGCCCTCTGAGCAGTGTGTCCACTGAATGTCCTCTTCCATTCCCCTGGCCTCCTCCAGCTCCTTCTGTCTCAACAAGGCTGTCCTCACACCCACTCCTTGTCCCCTCTGAGACCCGTGTGAAATGAGAGCACTCTGAAAAATGATAGAGGCCCTTGGTGTCCTGGCCAGCTCAGAACAGAGGCCCAGGCAGAGACTCCAATGTCCTTTGGCTTTGGGCTAATGGCAGCCAAGCCCTGGGTAAACGTCTGAGACAAATGTGGGTCTAGGAATGAAAACCCATAGCGTTAGTGTGATAAAGCCAGTGATGAGAACACATGAATACACACACACAGGTATGTATACATGCATACACACTTGCATACATGTATACACATATATTCATAGACACACAGATATATACAAATATACATGCATACATAATATAAGCACACATATACAAAACACATATATACATGTACACTCACACACATGCACACGTCACCACTGTCTTCCCCACTCACGCTATTGTACACATTTGTGCCAGGCATTTTGTCAGCTGCATTTCACTTAGGCCCCCAACACATAAGTTCCTGGGGGAATTTATGACCACCTTACAGATGAAAAGCTGGGGCCCCAAGAGCACCAATGCTAAGGGCACATGGCCTGACCCCAGAGGGTTCTGTCTGGCGGTCATGGGTGGCAGGCGCTGAGTTACAGATTTCTCGAAGGAACTAGCGGTGGTCTCTGTCTTGGTTGGGGGTATAGGGGAAACACCCCCACTGTCTGAAGAGGAGGGTGATCCTGGATCCAAGTGGGAGGTCAAAGGTTGGAGGTCAGTGTGGAGAAAGTGAACTCTGAAAGCGAGGGGTGTCTGCAGGAACTTCCCCACGGACAAAAGCACTTTGGAGGTCAGGTGGGAGGCCAGGGGTCCTCAGGGAGCCCCCTGGCGAGGCGGTGCCCAAAGTCTGCTTATGTTCCAGGGATAAGGGATGCGGGGCGATGGATAAGGGATGGCAGTTCCTGGGTCTTGGACCCTTCAGGAAATCACTTTCAGGTCTGCCTCCAGTGAGTACTACAGGAAAATGGCCTTTTACTTTAAATTGCCTCGATTTTCAATTTGCTTGATATTTGAGCAGCATGGGGCCTCCTGAGTTCTTCTTGTTCCCTGCCTGGAGCAGCCTGGAGCTGGACAATTCCAGAGCCCATCAAGAAGGGTGTGGCTTCCCTAAGGGGCATGGGACACCTGGGGGCCAGAGGTGTCCATGGGAAGGGCCCTCAGGTGAAAGCACAGATTTCCAGCAACCCCTCTTCCCCATAGCCGGGGCTCTGGCTCCTGGAACCTCCTGCAGCCCATCTACCCACACACAGACCAACCTTTTCCATCCTTCCCTGATGCCGCCTTCCAGGGTCTTCCCCCAGCTCCGGGTCCCCAGCGGCACCCCGAGCCTGCTCCCACCTTCCTATCTGGGTTCCTCCTCTGGAACAGGCCCGGGTCCACAGTAGGGAGTCAACATGGGAATGAGGCTGACAGGATCACTTTCTCCACAGACACTGGCCAAGCCCTGCAGGTAAAATTCCCATCCTCAGGACCCACGTCCAGCTCTGGGGACAGAAAGTGACTCTAGAAATGAGGAGGAGGGGTACTATAAAAGAAACAAAGCAGGGTCCCCTGAGAAGGTAACATTCAGGGATAGACCTGGGAGAGGTGAAGCCAGGCAACATCTCAGAGGTCAGAGCAGGAAGGGGCTTCGGGACATTGTGGGGTTGGCTTCTCTCTGAGAGTCAGGGCCCAGGAGGGTCTGAGCCATGGAGGGATGGTCGAACTTGAACTAAGACCCTATGGGGAGTGGGTCGTGGGGGTGGCCGGGGAGAGGGGTGCCTGAGGACAGATGGGGGATGATAGGTGAAGAAAAGGTGGAGGATGACTCCAAGGTTTATGGCTTTGGCAGGCAGGTTTGGGGGAAGATGATGGACTTTTAATACAGTCCTGTGGCATTTCATGGCATCCCCAGTCTCTCTCCCTGACACGTGCTCCTGTAGTCTGGATTCCAGCCCAGACTGCAGGGCCCTGGCAGGCGTGATGAACATTTACTCCTTGCTGGTGTGAAGAGCTGCCTGAGGCGTGGGTGATGAAAAGCGTGGCTTGCAGACAAGCAGGCAGGCATGCTGCCATCTGAGGAGACGGATTCCATAGGACAAGGAAAGTCCAGGGGACATCCCAGGGGAAGCAGCGTTGTGTGTTTTTCTGAAAATTTTCACTGGGGAGCTGAAGCCTTTAACTCTGAATCACTCATGTTTTTTTTTTTAAAACAACAATCAATTTTTAAATGTTAAATATCTTTCAGTGAACGAAGGACGGGAGGCAATGAATGATTCATCCCTGTGATTTGGTCTTGGCTGCTGATCCCTGCTGGGGTTCTGAACATCCACTCTGGGGGTCAGTGAGATCTGGGCTTGACTGGCCCAGGGCTGTTCTTGTTTTCACACAGACTGCTTGTCTACACTCTGCTCTATCCCCTGTTTGCCCCTTCCGCCTCTTGACCAGCCCAGCTCCCTGGACGTGTCTCCTCCATCCACACATGCTCTCTCTCAGGGGGTAGGCAGGGGGCCCATTTGCCCACCTGTGGGTGGGCTGCTTCAGGAATCATTTGGGATGGGAAGTGGGGCACTGGGGGCCAGGTGATAGGTTGGGGTCCAGTTCTGCCCCCACTCACCCTGTTTCACATGAGGGCACTGGAGACAACGGGGCTAGGAAAAGAAGGGTGTACCACTGGGTCTGGGCTCTGTGCCCCCCAGGACCACACTCACAGGGCGACAGTGCAGGGGTGTGGGCTCCAGGGTGAGGCTCTCGTCCTGGACCTGTGTCTTCTGGCTTCATCATCCTGGGCCAGTTGTTGAACCTCTGTGTGCCTCAGTTTCCAAGTCTTGAAATTATGGGTATACCAGCAGCCAGCCTCTGGTTGTCATGACTGCAGGGAGCAAGTGTATGTCTGGGGGTGTGTGGCAGTCACTGGGGTGATGTGTGTCTAGGCCAGTGCCAGGGCACGTTCCTGTCCACAATGCCCTGAGCACTCCCAGTTATTCCACACGAGCACCCCAACAGACAGGAGGGAAGCAAGGTCGGGTGATGGAAGTCTTCATGGGAGGGCTTACAGTGGGGTGGCCGGGCTGGGCCCTGGTGTCCAGGCCTGTGGTGGCCCCTGCCCCAGCTACCTCTCTCGTCAAGGTCCCTGGAACTCTGGCCAGCCATCTCGCCTTTCTTGCCCAGCAATGAGGCTGCCCCAAACTCTATAGCCTGAACTGACCCTCCCTCCCATGTCCTGCCCCTTACCCAGGGCCCTTGGAATGTCCTCTCTGCCCACGAGGCAGGGGCTGTTCCCCACCCTCCACATCCCACAGCTGCCCACCCTCCCTGTCCTGCCCCCACCAGCCATCCCAATCCGGGGGCTGCTCCTGATTTCGGCCCCTGTGCCCCTTGCTCCATGGTCCCTCTGCTCCTACTGTCTCCTTGTGGCCACTGCCTATTCTCCTTCCAGACTGCTCCGATGTCACCACCTCCATGTAGCCAACCCTGATTTCTTCACCCCCACCAAAAGATAGCAGTCCTTCTTGTGCCATCCCCCCAATATACATTGTTCATCCTCCACTGCTGAAATCTCCCCCTACCCCAGGCCAGGGGTCTATGTCAAGCCCTCTCTGAGCCACCAGGGCTGAGAAGGGAAGAAGTGGGACCACACTCTTCACAGGACATGTGCCCAGGGAGGGAGGGGTCGTGTGCAAGGGAGGAGGCAGAGAAGGCAAGAGAGACAGGCAGTGAGGAGACAATGAGAGTGATAGAAAGAGCATCAGAGAAGAAAAGAAACAAGAGAGAATGAGGCGGGTGGAGAGAGAGAGAGAGAGAGAGAGAGAGAGAGAGAGATTCAGGCTGGGGAGAAGGGAAGGAGGTGAGACAGGGAAACAGAATAAGAGAAAGGCAGAGAGAGAACCCAACCAACTAGAGACACTCCCTGCCTGCCCACCTGCCCAGGAGAAGGAAGCGAAGCAGGGGGAGGGCGGAGGCGGGCAGCAGGGGGAGGAGGCCGGCCAGGCTTGGCTGTCTCCTGGGAACCCTGACCCCACCTCCGGGCGGCCCAGCCGCTCACCTCACAGCCACGCTCAGATTTCAGGGCTTGGAGCTCACGCAGATTCAGTAACAAATGCATGTGCAACACATTATGAAGAAAGCCTTAAAAAGCCCTCGTTTATCGCTGTTTACGTTACGTGATTGAGGGGAGAATTTGCCAAGACCAAAGGTTACTGCTGGTGTTTCTGTGATGAATATTACCTCAAACTAAAGCAATTAGCTTCAAGGAAACGTGCGCTGTCTTTGGGAGGGCTTTCAAGAGTGACCCGTAATGTGCCTGCGATGGATTTCCACGCTACACAGCACGACCAGCCGCACGTGCACATCTGTTTTGCACGGAGTTTCCGTGTGCACTTGACCTGATCGCCTGCCTCGCTGGGCCTCGGTTTCCCTTTCTACAGAGTTGGGGGAGGGGAGGGGGTGTGGACTGGACCCAGGCTCCAGGCCTCCTCGCGGCCCAGCCGGGGTGATTTACTTCCACTGGTTTGTGCTTCCTGAGCATATCCTTTAGCCTTTCTCCCTGAGGCTGTTTCTGTTCACGTTTGGCTGATAAAACCCTTTCTTGAGGCAATTATGGAAATTGCTTGAGTGGTAATTAGTGAACGGTAATTAGTGAACGCTCCTTTCTTCCAAGGAGAGCACGTGACAAATCTGCCCTGCCTTGCTTCCCTCTCCTCGGCTCCCCAGGCATGGCTTTGGGGGCAGTCGGAAGATGGTTGGAGCAGGGCCTTGTGCCTTCAGACGTGACTGGGTGTGCCTCAGTTTCCCTATCTGTAAGCAGGGTGATGATAGCACCTATGTGGTGCTGTGAGGAGGGAATAGAATGGTTCCTGGCATGTCGGCAGCATAAATGAAGGTCATTGTCACTGTTGTGCCCAAGAATCTGGAGGACTGGCCAGTGCAGCTGCAGGGAAGGAGGGAGGGAACTCTCCATTGAGGTGAGAGGGGCAACTCCCTGAAAGGGAGGGGAAAGAGACCAGAACCTGTTGGGGTGTGGGGGGAGGTCCTGCCATCTGCTTCCCACTGCCTGTCCCCAGTCACCTTGCAAACCAACCAGCTGAAGTCACATAGGTGCTGCTGCTGTGCCCCCATTATGCGCATCTACCGCTAGCAGAAGGTGGAGATACCAGCTCCCGGGGGCACTGAGAGGTGGACTGACCTTAAACGCACAGGTGGCAGCCAGGATCTGCCCCTTATTCTCTGTTGGCATTTAGCGGGGGTTCCTCATCGGAAGATGGGACTAATCATATCCCTCCCTCCTACAGCTGTAGAAAGACGGAGTAGATTATACAGGGAGAGTACTCAGAAGAGGGCATGGAGCAGACCCTGTGTGAGACAAGGCCTGTGGACATTGGCTGTGGGGAGGGGGTCAGACCAGGCCCAGGGAGGCCCCAGGGGGGTACAGAACCACCTGGGTTTGTGTGCTGATGGGGAAAACCCCAAACAAATGACCTATCACTGCAAGATCTGGAAACAAAGCAGCAACCAAATTGAATTTGAGGGAGGGTCCGGCCTGACAGCCCAGCAGTCATACTCATACTTTATACAGTCTCTGGCCTGAGCACAGAAAAAGCATGACTGTCCTCAGGTGGATCAGGAGCCTGAGTCAGCAACTTGGGACCAGAGGTCACTGGGAGAGAGGAGTCCCAGAAGCTCTGTCCCAGCCTGTGCAACCTCCACAATGTGGAAAGTATCTGCCCAGAGACAGTCGTAGTGGAGGAAGGATAAAACCGTGAGTTGGAAAAGCCAAGGCTCAGCTGCCAGCGCAGCCACAGGCCACATGTCCTAAGCAACAAGGGGGACATCAGGGCTCCCCGAGTTGACCACTTGTTTCTTCCTCCCATTATTTTCCCCATTTTATAGATGAGAAAACTGAGGCTCAGAGGGGCTGTAACTGTACATTCAAGGCTCGAATGTATGTTTGTCAAGTTGCTGGATGGAACTGAGCTTTGTTGTAGTCACCCTGCACCCACCAGCACCTAGCATGGAGCATGGCATGTCCTGGAAGCCCAATCAGTATCTCCCTCTCCCTGCCACCTGCAGGCCTCAGTGGCACCTCAGCTCCATCAGCCCAGAACTGGATGCAGGGTCACTCCCATCCATACCATCCCCAACAAGTCCTCTCTGACATCTTCTGAGCCAGTGGACAGAGGTGCAAGAAGCAGGCATGCAGCCCCCCAACTGCCCAGGCCAGCAAGAGCACTTTCCAATGCTGGACCCACCAACTGCTCTTGGGTAGGGCCCCATCCTCAGCTGCTCCTCCATGCGTCCAGCCCCAGGTGGCCTTGGCGTTCCTGGTCCCTCCTTGGTCAGTGACCACAAGCCCTGTAACCCAAGGATGCCCAGAGGGACCCGACAAGCCATCACGCCACTCTGCTTCCACCTCCAGAGAGACCAGCTAATTCCTCAAGGTCACCGCTCACCCTCAGCATAAAGCACCCATTCTTCCCCAGCGTGGGGCTGAGGTGGGAAAATATTTTCCAAAGGTCAGTTTTCCAATTATACTTAAAATTTGAAAGTTCATTTCTCTTTTTTTTTTGCCTCCCCTCGGTGCAGCCGCGTTCTGCTAATTTCATAAAGATACCATTTAGCTGAGGTAGGTGGGATTCTGGGCATCAGAACAGCTTCCCAACGTCAACAGCCAGCCGTAACCGTAACCACCGAGTTCCCATCATTTGTGGGGAAAAAAACATTTCTCTCCCCAAAAATTATGGCCTGTAGGAACCAGACAACATCCCCATTGCTTGGTGGGAAATTACAGAGATTTTCTTATGCACTTAACTTTAAGCCACATTTATAAAGTTCTGCTAGGTCTTAATGACTTGCTCATGGGCCGCTGGGGATGCAGGATGTTAGAGGCCTTTGCTTCGGCGTGGGGTGATGCAGTTGAGCGCCTGTCTCATGGGACAGCGGCTCCTGGGGGTCTGGCATGCAGCCCAAGAGCTGAGAACCCCCAGAGCCTGGAAGGAGGCAGGCAGGGCTCGCTGAGGGCTTGGGTATGAGTCTGAGAGGGGTCGGAGCAGGCCAGACAGGACTGTCTTGGCTACACCCTTTGAGTGGGGATGAAGTGAGGGACACACAGGCAATAAACATGGGACTCTCCCTCATCTGCCTCAGCTGACCCCAAAGGGAATTGGGATCTGACCCTCTCCCTACCTCCACTCCATCTGTCCCCCACACTCCATTCTCCCCGAGCCAGACTGTGTCTTTCCCTCATCCAAACCATCCAGACCCCCATGTGGTTCAGAGGGAGGTGGCTCCTCCCTGAGGTCTACCAAGACATCCACCCTGCTCCAGGCACATGGGGCTCCTTGCTGGTTCTAAGCCTGGGCACAGCACAGCCCCACACAGGGCCTCAGCCCCTCCTCTCTAAGACAGGGGAGCCAAAGTTGTTATGAGGATGAAATGAAGGGATGTAGTGAAGGTGGCATCAGAAGCCTCTGGGGGGCAGGTGAGGGGCTCAGAGGGCTACATCACACCAAGGATGGGAGGCCAGGCTTTTCCTGGACTAGGAAGGGTACAAACTGCAGGGCAGGATGGAGCTCTCCCCTTCTGGGGTTCTCCCCCTCTGTGCCAGTCTGTCTGGGGCACCTCCAGGGGTGAGGAGCCCACAGACCAGGCACAGCTGGGTTGACATAAGAAGGAGGAGTGGCAGTCAGCAAGAAGGCAGAAGCAGAGGACCCAGAGGACAGGCTGGAGCCGGACCTGGGGTCAGGGGTGCAGGAGCAGTGAGAGGCCTCTGTCCTGTGGGGACTGGGAAGGGCAAGGTGCAGGTGTGGTGAGGGGCTTGGGTGTGCAGATCCCACCTTTTACTAGAGGGCTGAGGGGCTTACTGGGCCCAGGAAGAGGTGGGAGGGAGATTCATGCCCAGTCTGCGGTCGGACTGTGCCCCTCAGTTCCAGATTATGAGCCTGGTGGTACCAGCAATGCAAAACTTTAGAAGAATGAAAAATCCAGCTTTTGATGTGAAATATCCCAATTTTCCAAGTTTGGCACCTATTTCATATTTTTAAACACTGGGCATGTCATACCACACCAGGCTTTGGGTCTCAATCAGTTCTATCACCTCCCATCTTTCCCCTCACCCCCATGCTACAGCCACTTCTTGTGGTTCCTTGCTCCTATCTCAGGGCCTTTGCTCATGTTTTCTCTGTCCCTCTGCCCAGGAAAGCCCTCACTAATAATTGCATGTCCAGCTCCTTCTTCATTCAGAGGGCTCTGGCCATCTGTCACTCCGGTCCACTGTTCCATTTTGTTTTCTTCCCAGCCCTTCCCTGACTTCACTTTAAATTATCCATCCATCCATCCATCCACCAGCCCATGTATTCATTCACCCACCCATCCACCTATCCACCCACTTATCCATCCTATAAGTGCACAGGGACAGGGCAGACAGAGAATGGCTACTTTGTGGTTGAGAGCTGAATGGATATTCTGGAGGTTGTACAATGTTCAGGAAAATTGGAGTTCTGCCTATCCAGTGGGAAGGGTTACTCTAAACCCACCCTAAAAAACCTAAAAACAAACTTCACCAAGATCAAGTTTATTAGCCAGTAAATTGACTGCCTGTCAGAAAATCAGTCAACAACACTCTTTAAAGAAAAACAACACCCAGGATCTCAATAGCATAGGATTTACAATGTTTGAAACACAATAAAAATTCCTAGACATGCAAAGAAGAAGGAAGAAGGACTCACAACCAGGAGCAAAAAAACAAAACAAAACAAACAAAAACAAAAAAATCCAATGAAACAGACACAGGAAAACATGTTGAATTAGGAGACAAGAACTTTAAATGATTGTTATAGTACACCGTATTATTTACTATATTCTGGTCATGAATTTAAAGTAGAAGATAGAGTGAAAAAAAAGTAGGAAATTCATCAGAAAAAATAAAACTATAAAGAAGAATCATGTGGATTTTCTAGAGCTGATAAAGAAAATATTTGCAAAGTGAAATTCTCTAGATAGGTTTAATAGCAATTTGGGCACTGCGGGAGAAAAGATCAGTAAACTCGAAGACAATAGAAACTATCCAACTGAAGTATACAGAGGAAAAAAAACAGAAAATAAATAAACAGAGCCTCAGAATTGTATGGAAAAATGTCAGTCAGTCTAACATACATGCAGTTGAAGTTCCAAGAGAAGAGAGAAAGACTGGGGAAGAAAAATATTTGAAAAAATAGTGGCAGAAAAATTTTGAAATTGGGTGAAAACTATAGACCTACAGATGAAAGAAGCACAAAAGAACTCAAGCAGAAAAAGCAGAAAAAAAAAAACCCACACAAGGGCTTATCATATTCCATTTGTGGAAAAGCAAAGTTAAAGAGAAAAATCTTACATGTGGTCAGACAAAAAGACACAATTATATATAGAGTAACAAAGATAAAAATACCACTGAGTTATCAGCAGAAACAAGGCAAGTCAAAAGACAATAGAATGATGTCAATGGAATGCTGAAAGAAAAAAAAAACCCTGCCAATCTAGAATTCTATAGCATTAAAAACACTGCTTAATAATAAAGAAAAATAAATGTATTTTTATACAAACAAAAGCTGAGAGAATTTATCACCAGAGATTTGAGCTACTAGGAATATTAAAGAAAGTTCTGTGGATTGAAAAGAAATATCTGATGGAACCATATTTACTTGAAAAAATGAAATACCAGAAATTGTAAATGTGTGGGAAAATATAAAAGATATAAAGTCTTATTAGAGAAAGAAAATTGATTTATATTGATAACAGTGGATTCTTCAGAAAGATATAGTAATTCTAAGCATTAATGCACCTAATAACAGAGACTCAAAATGCAGAGAAGTGAAAACAGAGAACTAAAGAGAAATAGACACATCAACAGATATAGTTGTACATTTAACCTTCCTTTCTGAGTAACTGATTAAAAATAGACAATTTAATAAGGATATAAAAGATTTGAACAACATCACAAACCAAGTTAATCTAATTGACATTTATAGACCACAGTCTGGAGACTATGAAGTTTTAAGTGTACAATGGAAATTTAGCAAAACAAGTCTTAATCAATTAAAAAAGATTGAAATAATACAGAGTCTGTTTTCTACATACTCTGTAGAGAGTATACCACTACAGAGTTAAATTAGAAATTCATAACAATAAGGTAATAAGAAAATCCTCTAATCTTTAAAAGCAATACACTTCTAAATAGCCCATAGGTCAAAGAGGAAATCACAGGGTAAATAAGAAAATGTTTTAAACTAATGAAAATGAAAACTGAACATATAAAACTTTGTGGAATGAAGCAAAAGTTGTGCTTAAAGGGAAATTTATAGCTTTAAATGTTTATATTATCAAAGAAGAAGTGCCTCAAATCAATTATATAAGTATCCATATTTAGCATTTAGAAAAAAAAACAAATTAAACTCAAAATAGAAAAAAAAGGGAAATAATAAAGATAAAAATAGAATTCAATGAAATAGACAAACAATGAATAGAACAAACAGTAGAGACAATTAATGAAATAAAAGTTGGTTATTTGAAAGGATCAATAAAATTAATAAAACCCCTAGCTAGGTCAATAAAAGTAAAAAGAGAGAAAACACAAATTAGTATTATGGATCAAAGAGGAGATGTAATTACAGGTCCTGAAGACAACAAAAGAATAATCAATGAATATTATGGACAACATTATGCCAATAGGTTTGTCAACTGAGATGAAATGAACAAATTTCTTAAGTCATAAAATGCCGAAATCCTCTCTCTCTTTCTCTCAAACACACACACACACACACACACACACACACACACACACACACACACACAGTAAACATAAATAGCCCTACACTTACTAAAAATTTGAAATTTCCCCACAAAGAAAACTTTAGGCTCAGATGATTTCACTGATACATTATATCAAACATTTAAGAAAAAAATAGTACCAGTCTTACACTAACTCTTTCAGGAGAAACTTTCCAATTATTCTATGGGGCTAGAATAACCTTACTAAAAAAACTAGGAAAGGACATTACAAGAAAATAAAATTATAGACCAATATCATTTAAAAATATGGATACAGGGGCTTCCCTGGTGACGCAGTGGTTGAGAATCTGCCTGCTAATGCAGGGGACACGGGTTGGAGCCCTGGTCTGGAAGGTTCCCACATGCCGCGGAGCAACTAGGCCCGTGAGCCACAACTACTGAGCCTGTGTGTCTGGAGCCTGTGCTCCACAACAAGAGAGGCCGCTATAGTGAGAGGCCCGCGCGCCGCGATGAAGGGTGGCCCCCGCTTGCCACAACTAGAGAAAGCCCTCGCACAGAAACTAAGACCCAACACAGCAAAAATAAATAAATTAATTAATAAAAATATGGATACAAAATTCTTAACAAAATTCTTAGCAAATCAATTCCAGGAAAAAAGTTTCTGTGTTTATGTCCACATGCACGCATGCATTTGTTAATACCAGGAATGCAAGATTGGTTTAATATTCAAAAATCAATATAATTTACCACATAACAGAAGGAAGGCAAAAAATATCATATGATCATCTCAATAGATGCACACAAAAAAAACCAATTTAAAAATTCAACACCTATCCAAATCCCATGATTTGGAGGAAAACAACCCAAGTCTTAGCAAATTCTATGAACAGAGGGAAACTTCCTTAACCTGTCAAAGAGTATCTACAGAACTGGAACTGAAAAGAACTAGAACTTGAAGAAAACATAAAAGAATATTTTTGCAACCTTTAGGCAGGAAAAGTTTTCTTAGAGAAGACACAGAAAGCACTAGCTAAAAAAAAAAAAATATATATATATATATATATATATATATATATAATTTATATATATATATATATGAGACTTCATCAAAATTAAAAACTAATTTTTCCCCATCAAATGACACCTCTAAGAAAATGTACAGACAAGTCATCTAATGAGAGAAAAAGTTTTTTTCTTTCTGATTTCTATCATCTATCATCTTTCACTCTCAGGACTTATATCCAGAATATATAAAGAACTCCCACAACTCAACAGTGAAAAGACAAATAACCCAACAAAAATGGCCTTGAAAAGATATGTCACCAAAGAAGATATACAGATGGTCAATAGGAACATGAAAAGTGCTTACCACTGTAAAATCAACATGAGACAGCACGATTGCATACACACCAGAGGGGCTAAAAGTAAAAAGAATGACAATTCAAAATATAAGTGAGGGTGTGGAGCGATTGCATACCTCATACATTGCTGGTAGAAATGTAAAATAACACAACCACTTTGGGGAAAATTTTGGCAGTTTCTCACAAAGTTGAAGGTATGTTCACATATGACTCAGCACTAGCTTTCTAGGTATTGATCAAGGAGAAATGAAATCATGTATCCATCCAAAGATTTGTATTGAAATGTTCATAGAAACTTTGTTAATAATTTAGTTAAATTGGAAACAATCTAGATGTCCAGAAAGAGAATGGATAAACAGACTGTGATACACCCATACAGTGGAATGTTAGAAATGAAGGTACTGCTGATACATACAGCAACATGGATGGATCTCAGCATCATTGTGTTGAGTTAAGGAACACAAACACAGGTGACTCTGATGCACGACTCAATTTATATGAGAGTGTAAAATGGGATTTGTGGGTGCAGGACAGCATCCTCTATAGCAGCATGTTTTGAAATCTCTATTCACCTTGTCTTTTCTGCTTTACAATGTATTAGGTCACTAGTCCCTATCAGTGTATTTGCATCTGCCTCTCTCTCTTCATCAGTAGCGTGGCATTCCATTGGGTAGACAGAACATAAATTATTTACCCAGCCTGCTATTGGAAAACAGAAATTGTTTCCAGTCTTTTGTCCTCATAGCACCAGCACAGTAAAACTCCTTGTACATATGTCTGGTGCATGTCAACAAGTCTATCCAGCTGGAGCACAGATTCCTAGAATGGACTTTTAGGGTCAAAAGAATGCATTGGCTTTTTTCTTGGGAAGCCAGAACACAGCTCCAAGCTCTCCAGGGAATAAGGGCTTACCTGAGCCATCTCAAGGCACCAAGGGCCATGAGTCCAGAACTTCCAGTATGGACAGGCATTAGGAGTCACTACTAGCCACCAACATAGTGCTGATGACCTCAGACGACAGCTAAGGTGTGCTGGTAACACCTGGCTATGGCCATACTATCTGCTAGACCTCAAGGTGTTCCTGCCTACCTACAGGTCAGCAGGTTGAAAGACACCTGGGAGAAGATCTGCCCAGGATAGAGCTTTGCCTGAACACAAATGGACTAGGTCTTCTATCTCAGGGAAGAGGCGGCCAGAGCTCACACGCAAAGCCCTTCTTGCCAAGTCTCCAACTACCTTAGGTTATAAGACAGGGGCAGTGACTGAAAAAGCAGACAACTTCTTGGACCAGGACCCATAGGTCAAAACCCCAATGTACCTGCTTGGTACCTCCTGGTCTTTCTCTTCTTGTCAGCTTCCACACTTATCTCTGAGTATGATCCCACCCCCTCAAACCCTAGCCTTCCAGTCCACCCTTCATATCCCTCCAAGGCAATCATTGTTTTTTAAAAAACAATTTTTATCAGAGTATAGTTGATTCACAATGTTGTGTTAGTTTCAGGGACAATCATTCTTTATGAAAATAAACATAAAATTATGAAAAGATTTCTGCTTCTGGTCAATAAAGAGTAACATAGTCCAGATTTACCCTCTCATCTGAAACAAACAAACAAAAAATAAACAGGTTATTTGAAACAATGGTTTTTCAAGATATTGGACGTCAGGCAGTGGACTGTAATCTATAAAGGCCAGGAAACAATGGAGGTCAGCCCTGCAATTACTCCTTTGAGAGTTTCCAGGCCACAGTGCAAGGAGAAGGAAGCCAGATGGAGTCTGGTGGTCTTACTGAGTTGAGAAACAAAGCTGAGAGTCTGGGGAGAATAGATAGCTAGAACTGTAGTACAGAGTATTAGTGAGTGGAGACCTGCAGAGAGATAACTCCAAAGAAATGCAGAGAACCCCCATTCCCACCCCCACCCCCGCCCCAAGCATGTAGCAGAGTATGAATTAGCACTTGCATGGGAGAAACTAGTCAAGGATGAAGAAAGAACTACCAGAAATGATTATAGGTAACAAAGCCCAGTACTCACACAGGACCAGGAACAGTGCCTGTTCCCACCAACCAGATTAGAAAACCTCATGACTAACAGGGCATTGGATAGAATACACAGACAAGTCTTGCCTTCTCAGCAGGGAATCATTTGCCCTAGACTGAGCACTGCTTCAGCACCACCTAATAAATCTTAAAAGCATGACCTCAAATCATCAAACTATTTCCAAGTAATTTAACTGCATTCCAGAATGAAGCTCAATAATATTTGCAGGAATATGAATTATTCAGCACCCAACTAGGTAAATTCCACAATGCCTGGCAACCAATAAAATTACCAGGCATGAAAAGAAGTAAGAACATACAACTTACAATGAGGAGAAAAATGAATCAAAACTGACCCAGAAGTGACACAGATATTAGAATTAGCAGACAAGAATATCAAACAGTTATTATATTCTATATGTTTAAAAAGTTAAGTAGACACATGGAAGACATAAAAAAGACCTAAAACCAAACTTCTCTTAAAAAGAAAAACAAAGTTGGAAGACCAACACTAGCTGATTACATGACATCGTAAAACTACAGTAATCAGAACAGTGCTGTATTGGCACAAAGATAGTCAAATACATTGATGGAACAGAAGAGAGTCCAGAAATCAATTTCTCCCAAATATAGAAATACAGTTAGCTGACTTTAACAATGGTCAAAGGCAATTCAGTGAAGAAAAGATAGCCTTTTAAACAAATGGTGCTGAAAGAATTGGATATCAAAAGGGGGAAAAAGAATTGAACTTCAATCCAAAACTATATCTGAAATTACACTAAAATGGATCATATACTTAAACGTAGAACTCAAAACTATAAAACTTCTAGAACAAAGCACAGGAGCAAACCTTGTGACTTGGGCTAGGCAAAGATTTACTAGCTACAACACCAAAAGCACCATCCATAAAAGGACAATTGATAACTTGGACAAAACCTCTGCAAAACATATATCCAGTAAAGAACTTATATCTGTAATTATTAAGGAATTAGCAAAATTCAATAAAAAGTAAATCCAGTTGTAAAGCGGGCAAAATATTTGAATAGGCACTTCACCAATGAATATGCATGAATGGCAAATAGGCTCATGAAAAGATGCCTAACATCATTAGTCATCAGAAAATGCAAGTTAAAAACCCAGGGAGATGCCACTACACACCTAATAGAATGAGTAAAATTAAAAAGACTCACCAGAGACTGATTGAGAATGCAGAGAAACCAGGACCGGAGGGAAGGTAACATGGTATAAGCACTTTGGAAAACAATTTGACTGTTCATTAAAAAGTCATAGTGGGGGGCTTCCCTGGTGGTGCAGTGGTTGAGAGTCCGCCTGCTGATGCAGGGGACACAGGTTCGTGCCCTGGTCCGGGAGGATCCCACATGCCGCGGAGCGGCTGGGCCCGTGGGCCATGGCTTCTGAGCCTGTGCATCCGGAGCCTGTGCTCCGCAACGGGAGAGGCCGCAGCAGTGAGAGGCCCGCGTGCCGCAAAAAAAAAAAAAAGAAAAAGAAAAAAAGTCATAGTGGGATGTCAGCATGAGGCACTCCATGGATTCACTCAACAGAGAAAAAAACAAAGCTGGCAATAGTTATTTTAAAAAACCCTAATCATTTAAAGTCTCTGGAAATTGTCCTAAGGGCATATAACAGGGGAAAAAAATTCATTCAAGAAAACATACTAAAACTTGGTAAGAATGTCAAGAGTCTGCATCATTTGAGCCATTTCTTCTCTCCCTCTCCACTCTCAGCTTGAGGGACACTCCACTGTAGGTGAGTATGGCCAAGAAGATGGTGCTCCCTCTCCCTTCAGCTCTCAACCAAGCCTTACTATACCTCACTGAGAAGGGCAGGCCACAAGGATTTCTAATCCCCTGAAATTCCAAGTTGAAGAATTCCTGGTGAGTGTGGCTGAGAGGTCAGGAGCTCCCTTTTCCCATCAGCCTTGCACCTATAGGACAGAGGCTCTACCCTCGGCACAGAAGGCCAAGAATACTAGAGCTCTAATCATCCCCAGTTTAGGGCAGAGTTTCCAGATCAAGAAAGACAAGTAATGAAGACCAGTGGCTACTACCCCATTCAGAACCCAGAAGAGTGGATTAGATACTATGTCCAGGAGGAGATGTAGTCCATAAGAAAAGAGAGCTCCAAAGCTCTCCACAAAGGAACTGACATTATTTGAAACAGAGTATGGAGAAGTTTAAGTCTAAAGTTGCTCTCAAAAATAATAGCTCCTCTTAATTAAGAACAGCAAGTTAAACCATAGGCCATCTATGTCACCAGAGAGAATCAGGGAAAGATACAGTAAGAAGACGCCCCCTGGGTGCAAAACAAATCTCAAAGACTGGTCTCAAAATCTACTTCTGTCCAAATTTATCTGGATCAGACTGCTGAGAAATACATGCCCAAGGGCATTGCCAAAACTATAAAGCAATCAGCTGGGAATTAGTGGTGCCTAAAGGATAGAAAGTAATATCAAATGAAGAAGGTAGACTAATAGAGAACTCAGGGAAAGAGATAGTCAAAACGAGTCATCCCAGGGTGACTCTGTACATGCTCGAGGTTCTGCCCCCAGAGGAGCAACAACAATGGCTTCATGCTGTGGGGGAAGTAAAATTCACTAAAATAGTCTAGTCAAGTCACAAAACAAGCAAAAAACAACAAAAAGAGCAATCCAAACTTGCTACAATGTATTACCTAAAATATACAGCTTTCCACAAAAAAATTATGACATGCAAAGAAACAGGAACATTTTTATACAGAAAAAAAAAAGAAGAAGAAAGTGCTTCTAAAAGGGTCCATATGTCATATTTAATAGACAAAGACTTCAAGGTCACCATTATAAATATGTTCAAAGCCTAAAGGAAACCATGCTTCGAGAAGTTAAGGAAGATATGAAGACAATGTTTCATCAAATAGAGAATATCAACGCACATAGAAACTATTACAAAAGAACCAAATGAAAATTCTGGAGTTGAAGAGTATAATAAATGAAATGAAAACTTTATTAGAGGGGCTTAACCAGATTCGAACTGGCAAAAGAAAGAATCAGTGAATTTAAAGATAAATCAGTAGAGATAATGAATTCCAAAAAGACAGGGAGAAAATAGAAGGAAGAAAATTGAACAGAGCCTCAGAAAAATGTGGGACACCTTTAAATACTATGAGGCGAAGAGAAAGAAGCAGAAATAATATTAGAAGAAATAATGGTTGACAAACTTCCCAACTGATGAAAAACGTTAATCTACATATCCATGAACCTCAACAAATTCCAATTAGGATAATAACAAAGAAATCCACACCCAGATACATCATAGTAAAAATGCTGAAAGACAAAGAGAAAATCGTGACAGCAACAAGAGAAAATGAATCTTATATCCAGCAAAACTATCTTTCAAAAATGAAAGTGAAATAAAAACATTCTTGGGTAAACAAAAAGATAATTTGTTGTTAGCAGCCCAACTTATAAGAAATGTTAAAAGAAGTTCTTTAGGCTGAAAGCAAATAAACGCAGATGAAAATTATAATCCACATAAAAAACCTGTGAAAGTTAATTATGTAATTATTAAAAATCCCAGAAAGAAATTCATATTTTTCTTTCTCCTCTTAATGGATATTAAAAAGCAGTTGTATGAAATAACTTGTATATAAATGGGAGATAAAAATTTGTTGGGTTGAGAGTCCGCCTGCCGATGCAGGGGATACGGGTTCGTGCCCCGGTCTGGGAGGATCCCATATGCCGCGGAGCGGCTGGGCCCGTGAGCTATGGCCGCTGGGCCTGCGCATCCGGAGCCTGTGCTCCGCAACGGGAGAGGCCACAACAGTGAGAGGCCCGCATACCGCAAAAAAAAAAAAAAAAAAAAAAAAAAAAAAAATTTGTTGGGATACAAATATCATATATTTGACAATAACAGCACAAATGAGACGGAAAAGAGCTGAGTTATATTGGAGTAAGAAAATGACACCAGGGGACTTCCCTGGTGGCACAGTGGTTAAGAATCCTCCCGCCAATGCAAGGGACACATGTTCAAGCCCTGGTCCGGGAAGATCCCACATGCCGTGGAGCAATTAAGCTCATGTGCCACAACTACTGAGCCCGCGTGCCACAACTACTGAAGCCTGCACACCTAGAACCTGTGCTCCGCAACAAGAGAAGCCGCCGCAATGAGAAGCCCGCTCATTGCAATGAAGAGTAGCCCCTAATCACTGCAACTAGAGAAAGCCCGTGCACAGCAATGAAGACCCAATGCAGCCAAAAATTAAAATTAATTAATTAATTAATATTTAAAAAAAAAAGAAAATGACACCAGGTTGTATCTCAAAACCACAGGAATTAGTAAAGAGAACCAGAAATGGCAAATAATAAGGTAAATATAACAACTCAGTAAATACAGACCTCTTTCTTTTCTCAGCATCTCGCTAAATATAAAGTAGCAAATATAACAGTGTACTGTTGGTTTAGTAACATGTATAGTTGTAATATGTATAACAATAACAGCACAAAAGGGGAAGAGAGGTTAGAGCTATCTTGGAATAACATTTCTATATCTCACTGGAATCAAGTTGGTAGAAATCTGAAGTAGATTCTTATATGTTTGGTAGGTCCTAGAGAAACCACAAAAGAAATAACTAAAAAAAAAATAGAGACAATGAGTCATTAAGGGAATTAAAATGTTACTCTAGAAAACATTCACTTCATGCAAAAGAAAGAGATAAAGAAGGAAGAGAGGAACAAAAGAAGTAAAGAGATATAGAATAAACAATAAGTAAAATGGCAGATGTAAATCCAACTATGCTAATAATTACATTAATGCAAATGGATTAAACAATCCAATCAAAAGGCAGAGATTGTCATAGTGGATAAAAAAAATCATCTAACTGTATGTTGGCTCTAAGAAACACATGCTCGATTCAGAGATACAATAGGTTGGAAGTAAAAGGATGGAAAGAGATATATCATGCATACAGCAACCATAAGAAAGTTGGAACGGTTATGCTAATATCAGAAAAAATAGCTTTAATATTTTTTTACTAGAGACAAAGAGGGACATTTCATAATGATATGAATGTCAATCCATCAGGAAGTTATAACAATTATATATGCACCTAACAACAGTGCCCTGAAATATGTGAAGCAAAGGCTGACAGAATTGAGGGTAGAGATAGATAATTCAACAATGATCATCAGAGACTTCAATACTGCACTTTCAATAATGCATAGAACAACCAGGGAAAAGATCAACAAGAAAAAGAAGACTAGAATAACAATATACACAGATTAGACCTAACTGATATCTATAGAACACCTAACAGGAGCAGAATGCACAATTTTTTCTCAAGCATACATGGACCATTCTACAGGACAGACCATATGGTAGGTTATAAAACAAACCTCAATTAATTTAAAAAGGTTGATGTTGTACGAAGTATGACCTCCAATCACAATGGAGTAAAATTGGAAGTTAGTAACAGAAAGAAATTTGGGACATTCACAAATGTGTGGAAATTAAATAACATACTACTAAATGCCAATGGGTCAAGAAGAACTCACAAAGGAAATTAGAAAATACACTGAGATGAATAAAAATAAAAAATAACATATGAAAATTTCTGGGATGCAGCTAAAGTAGTGCTTAGGGGGCAATTTATTGGTGTAAATTACATGAAAGAAGAAGAAAGCTCAAATCAACACCTTTCCACCTTAAGAACCTAGAAATAAGAAGTGCAAACTGAACTCAAAGCAAGCAGCAGTGATAAAATAAATATTACAGTGGAAATTAGTGAAATAGAGAATAGAAAAACAATAGAGAAATCAAACTAAACCAAGTGTTGGTTCTCAGAAAAGTCTCACTAAACTGACAAACCTTAAGCTAGACTGATAATGGGAAAAAAAGAAAAGAAAATTCTAAAATTACTAAAATCAGAAATGAAAGATAGTACATAACTACTGACCTTACAGAAACAAAAAAAATTATAAGAGAATACTATGAACAACTGTATGTCACAAATTAGATAACTTAGATGAAATGAACAAATTCCTAAAAGAAGACCAAGTAAAACTGACTCAAGAAGAAATAGACTTATGGTGGTGATCATTTCACCATAATATACAAATATCAAATCATTATCAAATATCAAATCACCTCAAAACTAATATAATGTCAATTATACCTCAATAAAAAAAAGAAGAAATAGAAAATCTGAATAGACCTATACAAATAAAGACATTGACTTAATAATCAAAAAACTTCACAAAAATAAATCAAAGACCAAATTGTTTCACTGGTAAATTCTACCAAACATTTGAAAAAGAGCTAACCCATTAGAACTAATAAACAAGTTCATCAAGGTTGCTGAATACAAGATCAATATATAAAAATTTAATATTTCTAAACAATCCTGTTTGTAATAACATCAAAAAGAATAAAATACTTAAGAATAAGTTTAACAAAAGTAGTGTAAAACTTTTACTCTGAAAACTGAAAATTATTAATGAAAGAAATTAAAGAAGACCTAAATAAATGGAAAGACATGTTTTTCACCTAACCCATGTTTATGGATTGAAAGGCTTAATATTGTTACAATGCTAATACTACCCAAAATGATCCATAGGTTCAACACAATCCCTACCAAAATCCTAGCTGAGTCCTTTTCAGAAATTGACAAACTGATCCTAAAATTCATATAGAAATTTAAAGGACCCAGAATAGCCTCAATAATCTTGAAAAAGACCAAAGTTGAAGGACCCACCTTTCCCCATTTCAAAACTTACTACAAAACTATAGTAATCAAGACAGTGTGGTGCTGACATAGGAAAGACATGAAGATCAAGGGAATAGAACTGAGAATCCGGAAGTGAACCCTCACATTTACAGTCAATTGATTTTCTATAAGATGATTCAATGGATAAAGAATAGTCTTTTTAACAAACAGTGCTTCTGCAACTGTAGATCCATGTGCCAAAGAATAAAGTTGGATCTCTACTTCACACCATATACAAAAACTAACTCAAAATGGATCAAAGGTCTGAATGTAAGAGCTAAAACTGTATGTCTCAGAAGAAAACATCAGTGTAAATCTTCAAAACCTTGAATTAGGAAATGGTTTCTAAGATACGACACCAAAAGAGTAAGCAACAAAAGAAAAAGATAGACTAGATATCATCAAAATTAAAACTTTTTATCCTTCAAAGAACACTATCAAGAAAGTAAAAAGACAACCAGAAAGTGGGGTAAAATACTTGCAAATCCTATAAAGAAATTGTATCCAGAACACATAAAGAACTATTACTACTCAATAATAAAAACCCAAATAACCCAAATTAAAAATGGGCAAAGCATCTGAATAGACAGTTCTCCAAGGCAGACATACAAATAGCCTATAAGAATATAAAAGGGTGCTCACCATCATTAGCCATTAGGGAAATGCCAATGAAAACCATGAGATAACACTTCACACTCACTAGAATGGTTATAACTAAAAGGACAAAGTAGCAAGTGGTAGCAGGGATGTAGAGGAATTGGAACCCTCATATACTGCTGGCGGGAATGTAAAATGGTGTGACTGCTTTGGTAGAGAGCTTGGTGGTTCCTCAAAGAACTGAACATAGAATTAGCATATGACCCGGCAATTCCACTCCTAGGTATTTACCCAAGAGAAATAAAAACATAAGTCCACACAAAGACTTGCATCTGAATGTTCAGAGCAGCTTTAAAAAACAAAAATAAAAGCTCCAGATTGGAACAAACCCAGATCAGATGTCCTTCAATGAATGACTGGCTAAACAAACTGTGCTGTGGTATATTCATTACAAGGAATACTGCTCAGCAATAAAAAGGAATGGAATATTGATATACACAACAATGTGAATAAATTTCCACATAATTATGCTGAGTGAAAAAAAGCTGATTATGGCAAACTTTTGAGGGTGATGTACATGTTCAGCATTTTGATTGTAGTGAGGGTTCCATGGAGATAGATTAGATAGATAGATAGATAGGTAGATAGAGAGATAGATGTGTTGAAACATATCAAATTCATCAAGAAAGTGAAAAGGCAACCTGCAGAATGGAAGAAAGTATTTGCAAATCATATAACTGATAAGGGTTTAATATCCAGAACATATAAAGAACTCCTACAGCTCAACAACAAAACAACAAGCAACCCAATTATTCCAATAGGAAAACTATTTGAATAGACATTTCTCCAATGAAGATATACAAATGACCAACAAGCCCATGAAAAGATGCTTAACATCATTAGTCATTAAGGAATGCACATAAAAACAAGAATGAGTTACCGCTGCTTTACACTTACTAGGATGCTTATAATCAACAAATGGAAAATAACAAGTGTTGGTGAGGATGTGGAGAAATTGGAACCCTCCAACATTCCTGGTGGTAACATAAAATGGTGTAGCCACTGGGAAAAAGTTTGGTGGCTCCTTAAAAAATTAAACATAGGATTACCATTTGGCCCAGAAATTTCACTTCTAGCTATATACCTGAAAGAATAAGGACTTGAACAGGTATTTGTATGCCAATGTTCATAGGGAAACAACCCAAGTTTCCACCAACAGATGAATGGATAAACAAAATGTGGTATACACAGACAATAAAATATTATTCACCCTTAAAAAAGAAGGAAATACTGACACATACTATAACATGGATGAACCTTGAAAACATTAGGATAAATGAAATAAGCCAGACACAGAAGGACAATATTGTATGATTCTACTTACATGAAATATCTAGAATAGGAAAATTCATAGAGACAGAAAGTAAATTAGAGAGTGCCAGGGTGCTGAGGTGGGTGGGGAATGTGGAGTTATTGTTTAATGGAGACAGAGTTTCTGTTTGGTTTCACAACATTGTGAGTATAAGTAATGCCACTGAATTGTGTACTTAAAATGGTTAAAATTGAAAATTTTATGTTGTATATATTTCACCACAATTTAAAACAATAATGTAATATGCCAAGAACCATTGAATGGCACACTTTAATTAGGTGAATTGTACAGTATGTGAATTATATCTCAATAAAGCCATTTCAAAAAGTGATCACTTTTTGCACTCTTTATATGCATTTCATTGTACGTCAATTATACTTGATATAAAACAGCTAACAAAACTAAGCATGGATTACTTTGATAAAAATGACAATTAAATTTTCAGAAAAAAATTCTCTCTCATTGAACAATACAGATTTATACAGAGCAAAACTTAATGTTTCTCTGCATATCCCTGCTGCCCTGGGATTCATTCATTCAAATAAGAATCAAGTGCATATCACTTAGCATGTACCAGGTGGGTTGTGACCAGGACACGCATTGCCTCAATTCATCTCACTGGCCTTAAGAAGCAAGCCCTGAGACACTGAGATGCAAAAAAACAGAAATGGGACCATGGCAACTTTACTTAGGCTCTTCAAGCCTTGGTTTCTTTACCCCTAAAATGGAATAACAATAATGTCTACTTCAAAGGATTTACAGAGGCATCTTAGAAAAGGCTTAGCAGTGTATGGCATGCAGAAAGGGCTGGATACACATCAGCTACGTACGGGGGACTCTGGCCCCCCAGTAAAGGACATATGATCCTTACCTGGACCTCTGAGACAGCAAGACTGGAGACCCCATGTCACGGGAGAAAGGTGAGGATGGAGACCAGGTCTGGTGGCTAGCAGTGGCCTTGGTGTACCTCTTGGCCCCTGAGAGGTTCTGGAGCAATGGCGGGTGAGTAACCTGGAAGGGGAAGAGAGGTAGGAGCCAGTCCTGGGACCTTGGATAGGCCCAAGGTGGAGACCAGGGACCCCACAACCATACAGAATTACAGTAGTAATACTGTATTCAGCTCCATCCTGAGATGGGGGTGTATCCACATCCTCACCTGGAAAAAACAGCGGGAGCTACCTGGCGAGGCAGTGAGGAGCGGGAGGAGGAAGAAGTGGATCATGCTGCACCCCCATCTGCCCACGTTCTCAGTGTCCGCGTGGCATGGTGCTCCGGGGTCTGCCCACCCCCTCAACCCCAGGGACCCAGCCCACGCCCCTTCTGCCCTCTCGGATCTGTCCATCCTACCAAGCCCGCCCCCCTCGCCTGGCTCGGACAGCCTGGCTGGGCTATGAATAGCACATGGCCCTTTTCCTTTCCAAATATAAAATGTTTGCTTTCAATCAGGGGCGTCTGGGGAAATGGAAATTATAGGATTGGAGAGTGTCCTTGGGTAAAGAAATACCTCGAATGCCGAAACCTCGCAGGGCCTCTGATTAGGGCTGGAATAATTCCTGCTGTAATATAAACAATCCTTGCTCAGCTAATGGGGGGCGGGGGAGCGGGGCCAGAAAATAGGGGCACATGCTGTCTCTTTGTTCTCTCCCCTCCCAGCATGCCTGTGCGGCTGGGCCAGGGTTCAGGGTCCGGAGTAGACCAGCTTGGGGGCCTCAGGACATCAGAAGCCTCAGCTTCTGGGGTACTGAGTGGCCATGGGCGAGGCCCTGCCCCTAGGGACCCATGTTCCTGCCATAGCGGGTGGGACAGACGGGTTCTGTGGGTGTACAGGTTCTCTGTAAGGAGCAGCCAGTCTTGACCCCTTGGTCCTCTCAGGCTTCAGAGCCCTGGGCCTGATCTGGGGGCTGGTGGGGTGCACGGGTGGAGGCTGGCTGAGCAGATGGCCAGGGAGAAAGGAGAGGAGGTTGGAAAACGGCTCTGAGCAGAAGTTTTCCAAATGGTTGGTCAGTTAGTCAACGAACACTTCTTAGTGTCTCCTCGAGGCACCAGGATGTGAAGGTGGTAAAGACACTGTCCCCACCCTGGAGGGGCACAGGGTCTATCTGGCAAATACTCCACCAACACACAAATCATGAGCCTGGCAGAAGTGTCTCAGGGCAGCGGCCCTGGGAAGGGGCTTCGGACGTCCCCATGACTCCCAGGTGGGGTACCGGAGGCATGGCTCCCCGCCGCTCAGAGCAGGAAGGTTGTGCCTCGGAGGGCCTGTCTGTGTCTCCAAAATCATGCCATTGACTCTCAACATCCCATTAGGTGCCCTGGTTAGCTAGCACCTCAACTAACCAGAACAGGGAATATCCTGGGAATCACCATGACATTTGATAACACTCAGCACCAAAGCCAGGCTTTTTTTTTTCTTTTTTGCAGAGGAATCTCTCAGGCTAACAGCTCTTCTTGACACCCAGTTCTCAGATGTGCAGTTATCTTGATGCAAAACACTGAGAGAAAGAAGGCAGGGAGAGCTCCTCATAAAACAGAGAAATTGGGAAACTCTAGGAAGCGTTTGTAAAAACTCACCAATCACAGACCTATGTGGCCACGTCGGTGAGGGTCAAACTGTGCTTCAGTCCTCCCTGAGGACACAGTCACACAGGCTGGGGGTGGGGGCCGGGAAGGGATCCTGGCTTGCTGTGTCTCTATGGCCACAGCCTCTCATCTGTAAAATGGGTGCAAATGGCAAAGAAAAGCCAACCGAGGTGATATTGAGGAAGATAAATCATGGGTGCTCAAGTCCCACCCTGATGAAGCAGGGGATCCTGGGGGCTGCTTCAGTCCACAGGCATGGCTGGCCCATGGGGTCTGGCCCAACACCCAGTTCCGAGAGTGGCCGGTCCAGGCTGGCCCTACGTGCAGTGGAGGCCCAGACCGTGTGAGCATGAGAGAAGGCCAACAGTGCAGGCTGCCATCTCTGAAGAGAAGAGTAGGCACAGACGGGGCGAGGGAAGAAGGTGGGGTGCCTGGATGCCAAGGAGGGACAGCTGTTTGCCCCAGGCCTGAGAGCTGGGCCTGCAGTGAGAGAGGGGCTGGGAATGCACTTGACCACCCTCCCCCACCCTTCCACCTCCTGCTGCCGCCCCCCAGGATGGAGACTCAGGCCGGGATGCATTTGGTGGGTCCAGAGCAGGGAGAGGAGGGAAAGAGAGGAAGGGGGCAACGCGGGGACACCTGCCCAGTGCTCCCCAAGGGTGGACTCATACCCAGCCAAGGGGGCAGGGGCTGCTGCCAGACCTCTGCCGAGTGACTGAGTGACGGGATTTGACCCTCACATTGCTGCTCAGCGTCTTAAGTGAGAACATGTTGAAAACACTTCAACGTGGGGAAGCATTCTCAGGCCTCAGAACCCCAACTGGCGGCCGCCCTGCCGCTCGGGGCCAGCAGGAGAAAGCCATCACCTGCAGCAGCGGCTCCTGGGGGTGGGGGTGGGGGCCCTGCCCAGGAGGGTGGGGTGGGAACAGGCCCCAGGAATGTGATGGCAGCCTCCTCCTAGGCAGATTGCCCCCCACGCACACACCCTGGGCCGCCAGCGGTTCCGTATTTACACTACATTAATAATGGTTTAAACGTTCTCATAAATAGATGCTGATTAATTGGCAATCCATTTGCTGAAGCCTGGGCTGCCAGACGGTTTCCTGGAGGCCCGTTCCACATCCCGATAAACACCATCAGGGAGCAAGGCAGGCGCTAATGTAGTGGGCGCCCCTCCCGCGCCGCAGCCCGAGAGCAATTCCTCAAGCCTGAAAGGGCCCGACCTGGAACTCCAGCCTCGCACAGCAGGGCGCCAGCAGGGTCGGGCCCAGTCTACCCCTAACAGGCTGTGGCTGGCAGCCCCGCCCCCTGAGCTGGTCCTGGTGGAGTAGTCCCCCTGCTGCAGTGGCCAGGTCCTGGCGTCTAGGAAGAGATGGGTCATCCAAGGATCTGAGCTGTGAGGGCAGGAACCGTGTCCTGTTCCTTGTTTGTTCACCTGTTCATTCAGGCTATCCGTCATTTCTTCATTCAGTGGAGTCTGCCCCTGGACAAGCCCTGGAGGTCGTCAGGGAAGGGCCTTAGGCCTGTTAGCACCTTCACAAGCCCTTGGACGCCTGAGAGACCATTTTTGGAGGATGCCTGATGGATGGAGTCCCTCAGTGCAGGTGTGAACAAAGGGCAGGAACTCTGTGCCCCCGGCTAGTGGGGACTTAGCTGAGCTCCACTGCCAACGGACAGCCCCTTTGGGGCATGTTAGCTCCTGCCCTCCCTCAGGTCTCCCTGCTCTGCCTATCCAGCCTGCATGGCCCCCCTTCCTGTCCACCTGGAAGCTGCCCCTGTACTTTCCAGGCTGAGCTCCAACCCCTTCCGCATAGGATGGGGACTCAGCTGCACCCCACACACAGGAGCCCCCTTCCCAAACTGATGTCACCGCCCAGGCCCTAGTGCTGCAGCCCACAGCCTGGTCGTGCCCTGGTCCCCCCGACACTCACTGGCCTTTACTGAATGCTGTTCTCATAGTGTCCTGTGCGTCCCTTCCACAGAACACTGACGTCCGATAGTCACCTGCCCAAGGTCACTGGTCTGGTAAGTGTCACAGTCAGCTGGTAAGTGCCAGGTCCACTCCAGAGGGTCCTAACTACTGGGCCATGCTGCCTAATGCTGGGTTGTTGAAAGAATGAAAGCAGGAGGGATGAATGAATGAATTCTACCAGCCCAGGTCCAGGGAGCAAAGGGATTGGGGGAGGGGCCTCCCCTGGTGATTGGGTTTTAAAGCTCATGCAGACCCTGAGCCTGAGTGTGGAGGTCAAAGGTGGCTGTTGATGGTTGTCACTCAAGCAAAATAGGCCCATTTTCATTTTTCACTTGGGCCCAGACCCCTCCAAACAGACAGTGATTAGGCCCTGATTGAGCCTTTCCTCTGCCTGATGACTCCCACATGTGACCCGCTCCCAAATTACATGCAAATGTTCCGCCGATGAGCTGCTGAAAGCCCACGGCCTCCCAGCCAGCTCCTGCTGCTGCGCAGGCGCCCTCTGTGCAGGTGTGTGCAGGGCCAGGTCACCACCAGACGCACCTGCAGGCCACTGTGCTCCGCAGAGCCCCTGGGGGTGACGCACCTGAGCCTTAGTCTGCTCATCTGTGGAGAGGGCATATTGACAGAGCGAAAGCTGCCTCACCGGCCGCAGTGAGCATGATATTACACTTAAGAAGCCAAAGTGCCTGGGCTCAGAAGAGGCACGGACTAGTTATTCCATGTTGGTCTCTGATTCTATAAGAGCCCCTGCCTCCCAGAGGTGCTGGGGACAGAATAAACAGACATATCTAGCTGCTTAGAACAATGCTGGGCACGAGTATTCACACTTGTCACTGTCACCGTGACTTCTGGGGACACTGTGCAAAAGGAAGGCTCTGTGTGGCAATGCCGCACCCCCACCCAACCCCAGAGAAGCCTGGAGCCCATCCGCAGACATTTCACTGCTCCTTAAACAGGCCAGCAACTATGGTCATTGGAGACATCTCTGTACCAGCCAGCCCTGTGTAGGCCCCCACCCTACCCATCCCATGAGGGTGGTGACACCCTGAATCTCATTTTCAGTGGATGGCACTGTGGTCAAGAGAGGCCCGTGGTCACAGAGCTGGTCAACGGTGGAGATATCCTGAGGGCCCAGCCCATACCTGCAACTTCAGAGCTGAGGCCCTGGCCTGCAGATGGCAGGATTCCCCTCTGCAACATCCCTCCCTGGCCGTTCGCCTCCTGTGAAGGGGAGATCAGTCCCATGCCTGGTAGAGTGTTACAGCCCTTTCCCTGAGCTGGGAGGGAAAGGTTCCTACTAAACCAAATCCCCTCCCTGATGACCTTGGATCTATGCTTTAAGGGCCCCCAGTTGGATCTTCACTCATTCATTCATTCACTTATTCAGCAAGACCTTCTCTGACCACCCACCCTAGTTGTCTCCCCTCCCTTGAACATGTTTCATTCTATTCTCAGTGCTGATACCCCTTTGACATGAGCTGGTTCATAGGTTGGTTGGTTCTTGCCTGGATCCCTGTTAGAACATCAGCTTCACCAGGGCAGGAACCATGCTCATCTCCCTCACCTGCATCAGAGTCATTACAAAATGCATACTCCAGAGAGAGAGAGAGAGAGAGACAGGGTGGGGTGGGGGGAGCAGAGAAAGGAAGGAAGAGCAAGAGGAAGAGAGAGGGAGAGAGACAGAGACACAGAGAAGGAGGGAGGGAGAAACAGAGAGAGGGAGAGAGACAGAGACACAGAGAAGGAGGGAGGGAGAAACAGAGACAGAGAGAGATGGAGGGAGAGGTGGGAATGAGGGATTTGCACTTTGGATGGGGGAAGAGGGGAGTGAGGGGCCCAGGTAGGGACAGAGGCCAGGCCTTGGAAACAGAGTGGGCGGGTGGGCAGGGCCTTTGGGTTTCACCGTGTGAAGTGACCAGATCCGCTTCTAGGGTCAGGCTGAGTGGGAGGAGTGGGGAGGTGGGAGGTGGAGACGTGAGCACATGGCCATGGCGGACAGCTGGGCAGGCTGGGCGCTACACACAGGGGCGCTGTGGAGTTCGGCCAGTCCCACTGGACACACCGAGCTCTCTGAAGGGAGGCTGCACCCACCAGCCGGCAGGGACGTCTTTCCCTGAATCCCATAAAAATGCCCTAAGACCAGTGTGGGCCTTGGGTTGGGTGGTTCTGGGGGAAGCCCCTGGACTGCTGGGGCTGCCTACTTGTGGGTTTGTCTGTGAGTTATAGGATGGGAAGCTCGGGACTCTGTTGATGAGGAAGCAAGACTGGAGGGAGGGATCAGGCACAGGGGCCTTGTGCGGAGGCGCACTCCCCGCTGACTGTGCTGGGGCCCTTCCCTGGCTGCCTGCATCCTCCTGCTCTCAGCCCCACAATCGTCCTCCACGTAGCTGTTATCCTCAGCCCTCGCGAGACAGTGAGGGACCAATGTCCTGCAGGTGAGTGACTTGCCCAGTTGCCCAGGTTGCCCGGTGGTGCGCGCCCCCACCCCACCCCCGTCCCGTCCGCTTGGCCTGGGTTGCCCCCCGCGCCCATCCCCTGCGTTCCCGGGCAGGAAGCAGCTCAGCTCAGCCCTTCTCTCAGTGGCAGGTGGGTGGCCCCTCATCAGCCTGATGTGGAAAGTGAAATAACTTCTCCCAATTACCCTTGAATCTGGAAACTTTTTGTGCCTCCGACATTTCCTCCTACCCGGGAGTTAATCAGCCCCTTGGCCATCCCCCCACTGGGCCGGGGCGTGGGGGCACCAGGGGCAGTTGTGCCCCAGAAAATTATTTCTCATCGCCAATTACTGCCCATTAGAGCTAATGGTCGCGCTTAATCACCACACACTTATCTGGGGTTTTTTAAGCCACTGGAATGGGTCTGGACCCTCCCCCTCCTCCCCCTCCCTGTTCTCTCTTGAGCAAAGCTCAAGCCATTGCCAGAAACATATATTTTTTTTAACCAAATCACACATCTGATACCGTTTTGTTTGAAAAATGAGCTACCCTCCCCTTTCTTGTGTCTGCTGGTTACACAGCCAGTAGAGTTTGGGGGACAGAGACAGGACCTCCGTGGGGCTCATTCTCAGGACTCTGGGGGTGGGGTGGGACCCCTCTGCAAGGGGAAGGACCCTTAGCCCCAGCTACAGAAAAGGAAACTGAGGCTGGGGGCCGGGTTGTGTTAAAGGTCACATAGAGCAGTGGCAGAGGGAGGGCCAGAGCTCAGGCTGGGGGGAGTCAGACCTGATGGGTGCAGGAAAGGGGTGGGGCGGGGGGAGAGGACAGTCCCAGGGGATATTTAACCCTTGGGATTGGAACAAGTTGAGCCAGATGGTGGGGGCTCTCCCACAGCAGCCCTGTGGGGCCGAGACCTTGAATGAGGATTAAAACAGTGTTCAGGTGTCCACCTGCGAAGTGAAAAGGCTCAGATGGTGCCCAAGGTACAGCGACCCCACTGCATGTGGGACACCTGGTTGTTCATGAAGCCAAAGCACTTGGGCAGAATCTGCTCCACAACCTCTTTCCACAGAAGTGCCAGAGCCTCTCTGAACCTTGGTTTCCTGATCTGAAAAATGAGGCTCTGGTTCCCCAAAGGGCAGGGCTGCTGTGAGGACTCAGGTGCTGGGCCCCACCTGCAGTGTGATGTGTGGCCCAGGAAACTCCGTCCCCAGGTAGGCCGACCCTCTGGGGTAAAGGTGGCTGGGAGGCAAGTGCACAGAGCTGCTGCCAAGCAAGCGCATCTTCCGCTGCCAGGGGCTGAGACCACCCAGCCCAGCCAGGTGGCTTGTTCCTTGGAACCTCACTCCAAACCCAGTAACCTCAGGCAAATCTTCTCGGCGTCCACAGAGGTGCATCCACTCATTAGAGAGTCTTTAAAGGCCTCCTCCACTCTGGGCCCACTGTGAAGGACAAGACAGGCCAATCCCTGCTTCTGTGGGACTAGGGGATGGCTCAAGGGGACAGGTAAACAAGTAGACAGATTAGGAAACCAGATCATTTGAGAGCATCCTATGAAAACCATGATGGAGGATACGAGGGAGAACAGTGTGGTGCCTGCTCGTATATGTCAGGTTTTGAATATGTTGCCCATCATGTGTTTCTGGCACTGTCTGATGAGAGAGATTTGAAGCTGGCCACCGGGAGCTGTGAGCACCTCCAGCGCTCAGACCTTGGTCTCTAATGTCACAGCCCAGGAAAAGGAATTCAGCTCCTCAGAATATAGCTGATTCCAAAGTTGGGGCAGGGTTGATACAATATAAGCCTGGACTGTTCATTACATGTCAAAAGAGTACTCAAAAAAAGAAGAAATGATGATGGCGTGTCAAAGGTTACAGGAGCCAGCTTGTGGGGGCTCCCACTGGCTGAATCTGAGACAAATCGAGCACCAAAATAGGTAAGAAAAGTGATGATTATGAGCCATTGAAAAATAGGAATTCATGATCCATCCTTATAATAACGGATAAATAAACAGGGGAGGAGGGAGGCTCTTTTTTACAGGAGAAAGATAAGGGTTCTGTTAGCTGGCAAATGAGGAGGGAGGCTTAGGTTGAAAATCAGCATTTCGCCGCCTTTGTAAGGCGGGAGTCATCTACAGATACTAAATCCAGTAGAAACTTGTTCAAGGAGCAGGGCGTTCGCATGCTCTAACGGAGTCCTCTAACAGACTGTGGGTTAGATGCAAGGAGGCAAAACGTTACAGGGGCAGCCCTTTGGTGGGTGACCAAGTTTACCCACACCGCAGAGGGCAGGTGGGCCCGGGCCTCCAGGTGGCGCCCTGAGAAGGCCACGTCCCTCATGTCACTCACACCCAGCTGGAGAGATACAACCCGAACTCAAACAGGAGGAAACTCAGAGCCACGTGAGGGTGTTCCACAAAAAACTCTATTCTTCAAAAATGCCACTACAATAAAAGAAAAAAAGGCGTGGGCACTGCTTCAGACTAAAGGTGACCAAAAACATCACCTGGCCCTGGATCAGATCGAGGGTTGGAGGGGAAAGAACGCTATGAAGGACATGGTATATGAATGGCAGATGAGAGAAAAGCGTGGTATCCGCGTTAAATGTACTGAAGTGGGAACTGAATCATGGCCACGTAAGAGCGTGCCCTACTCTTGGGAAATTCCCCGAGGCCTGCAACAAACCCTCAAACTGTGTGTGTCTGAGAGACAGAAGGAGAGTCAATAATACATAACAATCAAAAGTTAACAGTAAATGAGGTCTATGCCGGCGTTCTCTCATTTCTGCAACTTTTCTGTAAATTTTAAATGGTTTCCAAATAAAAAGTTAGAAAAGAATGATGTGGGTAAGAGGCAACTTGAAATGGGCTCGAGGTGCGTGCTCTGAGGGGACATTTGGGCAGAGGCCTGAAATGTGAGCTGAAACCACTGAGAAAGAGTGTTCCAGAGGGAGGGGCAGTCTGTGCTTAGGCCCTGGGACCGCCAGATGGGTGTGCAGGGGCCAGGGGGGCACCCTCGGTGAGGCAGGGAGACTGTGAAGTTGAGGAAGTTGGCAGGGACCTGGCAGGTCCAGGTGGGGAGTTTGGGATTTAGTCTTAGTGTTGTATGGGTGGTAGGGGCTGGTCCCAGCCCTGAGGATGACATTGAGTGAAGACAACGTCATTATTATTCAACAAACATTTTACCCCCATCTATGACCCAGACAGTTTGGGAAAGGTTATAGGATCCAGGAGGAGCGCTTCCCGTGCTTCTGTAACAACCATGGCATCTGGGAAGATTCTGCTAGAAGGAAGGCACAGGTATTTCCCTAAAGGTAGTCTCAGGGGTCTGTGAATCAGGATAGTCTGGGCTCTGTTCAGTAACAGACAAGCCCACATCTAAAGGCTAAGCACAGCAGTCACACCATGTGCTGATGACCAGTCTGTCACTGTCCCTGGGGACCTCAGCCACTGGGATGCGGCAGGGGGCGGGTGGGCATACTGTTTCCGCTCATATTCCACTAGCCAAGTTACATGCCACACCCAGCTGACAGCCTAACGGACAGCCCCATTAACAGCAGCCCTAAGGACAACCATGGGGACATGGGATGCCCAATCTGTGCAGCTGTCCACCCATGCTGGCTGAGAATGTGTGATAAAAGACTGGGGTGTTTGAGACCCCCTCTCTGAGGGGCCTCTTAAAGTCAGGCCATGGCACTGCCAATGGGGCTGCTGCATGGCTGGCAGTGAGTACATGGCCAACTGCCTGTCCCCGGCAGAGTTCCAGGTAAGTTTTTCTCTCTCCAGCCCTCAACCCTGATGGAAATGTCACAGAACGCAAGGAGGAGGAACTAGCTGATAGCCCATAGTCAGAACCACAGGTTGCAAGGCATGGCTGTGTTTGGGTTATTCAGGGCTGTCCTGGAGGAATCAGAAGACATGGCTATTCTAGATCCAGACCCCTGAGTGGCCTGGCTGGTTTGTGTGTGGGTTGCCATAGTCCCCACTACTTCCTACTGTCCCCCAGTGGAGGACCCATGGTGGCCATTTCCCACCAGTCTGTGGCTGGTGTCCATCTGTGAACACCAGAGAACTCCGAAGGGCTGCACGGCTTTAGCAGTAGGGGAGTGACCATGTTGTTGGGGAATTCTGGGAGCTCCAGAGGGTCTAATGTGTGGCTGAGCTGGAGGTTCCCTCTGTGGACCCAGAGGCCTTTGGCTTCACAACCTGCTCTCAGGGTTCAGGACTGCTGTCTAGAAGGACAGCACTGCCTCTGACCAGGCCCAGCTTCTTCCTGCTAAAGCCCACAGTGTCCCCCAGGCCTGCTGGATGTGGTACTTCTGCAAGGGAGGGACCCATCCATCATGAGTCATCAACGGTCAGGCACAGCTCACACACCACCCGGAAGGGGCCAACGCGGAGTCAACTTGGGCCACTGCAGAGAGCCGCTGGGCCATGGCCTCCAGGCATGATGGATGGGCGTCACCCGGCCACTTGAAGTCGTGTTTATGGGACACCTAAACAGCCAGTCAATCCCCCGAGACCATCACTCACCCCAGCTACCAGGCATCCCTGACAGGTCCCCAGGTTGTTTTGCTGCTTTCACTCCAACAGCACTTAGAGTCTTAGCCTGTCAGACCTGAGGGTCCCATCCAGCCAGCGCATGACAGATGGGCACAGAGCCCCATGGGGCACACGGCTGCCACGATCACCAACTATGAGCCCAGCCAGGGCTCCTGGGGCTCAGCCATCCCGCACAACCACTGGGCTGTCTGCTTGTGCCTGCAGACTTGGTCACCAGGCCCTGTGCATGTGGACTGAGGGCTCTTCCCAGATCAACCTGTTGTGTAGTTTAACTCATGTTCTCTTGCTGTCATGGTGTACTCGGGGCCAGGGGGAGCTCAACTCCTGCTTTAAGGAAGTAACCTCCTTCCTCTTTCCTTCCCTCCTTTCTTCCTTCCCTCCCTCCCTCTCTCTCCTTCCCCCTTCCTCCCATTCAACAAATGAGACTGTTGGTTTAAGAAACAGAGAATGTGGGAAATCCAGCCCTCCATCACTGTCTGTAATTCAAACAATCCCAAGCAGTCAGGAGATAGGGGTTTCTGAGGAAGAAGACTCTGATAGGTAAGGAGGTTTCCCCGCTCCAGAGCAGAACTTTTCGTGGGGAGGAGGGGCAGGAGGGTTTGAGGGAAGAATATGGGTTCACCTCACTCTGTTCTTCTGGACAGGTGACTTCCTCCCTGTTCATGAGCCTCAGTTCCCACCCCCTCCACACACACACACGCCATGAAGTGGGATTACTTAACATGCTCATACGGGGCTGTGGCGGGGAAGGGAGGGGATAATGGATGTGATGTCACATTCCTCATGGCTAGGCATCTTCTAAAACCCAGAAGTATTGTGAATGAGGGAGAAACGTAAAACCAGGCCTCACGAGCATTCCTCAGAAAGTACTAACTCCAGGGAGTTGGCATGAAAAAGTAACTGTTTCAAAGAACAATGTACAGACCCACATATGCAAGTATGAACTCAAAATGGATCGAAGACCCAAGTGTAAGAGACAAAACTATAAAGCTCTTTGAAGAAAATGCAAGAAAATCTTTGTGACCTTCAATTTGACAATGGTTCCTTAGATGTGAACATGAGAAGCACAAGCAACAAAAGAGAAATAGCTGAACTGGACATCATCGAAATCAAAAATTTCTGTGCTTCAAATGACCCCATCGAGAAGGTAAAAATACAACAACAGAATGGGAGAAAATATTTGCAAATCACATATCTGGTAAGGGTCTTACATCCAATATACACAAAGAACTCTTATAGCTAAAATAAAAAGGCAAAATATCATTTGTCAATGAGGGAAATGCAAATCAAATCCATAGTGAGATACCACTTCATACCCACTAGGGCAGCTAAGCACAAAAGGACAGATAATAACAAGTGCTGGCGAGAATGTGGAGACATTGGGACCCTCATTGCTGGTCAGGGTAGAAAATTGTGTGACTGCTTTTGCAAATAGCCTGGTGGTTCCTCAAAGTGTTAAAAGTAGTTATCACATGGCCCAGAGGTTCACTTCTACATATATATCCAGGGGAATTGAAGACATGTATCCACACAAAAACTTGTACTTAAGTGTTCAAGCAGTATTTTTCCTAACAACCCAAAATGGTAATAACCTAAATGTCCATTAACAGATGAGTGTGTAAGCAAATGTGGTTCATCTATACAATAGAATATTATTTAGTCATAAAAAGGAATGAAGCATTGAAACATGGATAAACCCTGAGGACATTATGCTGAGCAAAAGAAGCCAGTCACAAAAGACCAGAAATTATAGGATCCATTTATATGAAATGTCCAAAATAGAGAAAGGCATAGAGGCAGAAAGGAGATTACTGGTTGCCCTGTGGGGGGGAGGGGGGAGGGTGAATTAGGAGTAACTACTAAGGGATATGGGGTCTCCTTTGGGGGTGATGAAAATGTTCTAGAATTACTGGTGATGGTTCCACGACTCTAAATACTAAAAGTCACTGAATTGTACACTTAAAAGGGGTGACTTTTATGAAGGGTGAATTATATCTCGATACAGGTTTTATTCAAAATGTAATTATCTGAGTTGGCACCAGGCAGTGTCTCAAAGCCTTTCCTGCCTTTCTCATTCTGGCCCCAAGTTTCTATCAGGTGGGTGAGGGGCCAAGAAATTTCATGATGGAGTATGGATTCCTCCACCATTTGGCTCCAAACCTCCTTCAAAACTCTACAGTCTTTGGGAATAATTAATGACTGCTTGGAATTTTGTAACAGAGAGACCAGCCCACTTGTGGTTAATAAATAAAGGGAAAAATTGCTCATCAAATCCCAAGAGGATAAGTGGGTCTAGCATGTTTAACCATTTGCAAATGAGACATTAAAAGCATTTGAATCAGCCCCCCAATTGCTCATATCCTTTGGCAAAGTAACCTCCTCTTGGGAATGTTTTTCCTACAGAAATTATTTAAAAAGCAAAAAGCTGTGTGCATGTGGGTGCTCCTGGCAACGCCATTTCACCAGGTGACATGTCTTAGGGCTGGAGGGAGAGCCAAGGTATAGAAGGAGGCAGAGGCCATCTGGTGAGTGAGTGGCTTCACTGGGGTTGGCCCTGGTGTTAGGGCGTTTCCATGCTATGTCCACATCTTTACATCAAACAAGCACCCACAGAAATCAGAGGAAGCCCAAATCCCAGGGTGGCCCACAGGTTAGGTGGAAGGCCTAGAGACTGAACTTGCAGGACAGGACAGCCCAGCAAGTAGGCAATGCCGTGGGGACCTGCTGGGAGGGACAAGTATATGTGTGTTGGCTTCACAGCTTCTGGAGATTAGAGGTCAGCAGGGCCAGGGAGAAACATATGTCTCAGCTCACAGTCAGAGGTGGAACCCGGGTAGCAGGCAGCTCCACTAGGTGTTTAGAGGAGAGGGTCTCTAATGCAGAGAACTGGCTGTGCAGATGATGAAGGAGGTGAGAGGTCTCTCTGCAGATCGGTGCCTGCTGGAAGTCCCACCACCTGGCTGGCGGGGCACCTGTAGGGCAGTGCTGAGCAGAGATGGGAGGGGACTGCTCCTTTGCTCCTGCTGGAGATAGAGTTCTGGGCAGGGGAGAGTGAGGGAGGGATCTCAGGGCCAGAAGCCCACGGCCAGCACAAAGGTAATGGGCTGGACCTTCTGCTGGGTCTTTGGACAAACCGGGGCCCCAAACCAGGTGTGGACCCCAGCCCACTGGCTGATGTCTCATGCACCCCTTTCAGCCTCAGCCATGGCTCAGGTCACCTTGACTGTGGCACAACTAATTTCCTTTCCATGATGTGCCTTCTTTTCCTCAGAATAATTTACTTCAAAGGAGACGTTTTGCCACCACCATAAAACCCGTCCATGGAAGCATAACTAGGAACTTGAAGACAATAGAAGCCAAAGAGTGGTATCAAGTTCTAGCCAGACCCGCTGCCTTCCACGGCTTGGAGTCTAGAAATTGGTGTATGGGGGCTTGCTCCTAGAGCCAGCCAGAGGTTTTCAGAGGACTGGGAAGGGGTGCCACCTTCCACCCCCCACAGGATGCCCCACACCTGTGCCACCTGAACTGATGTGCCGTGCCACGCGCGACCCTCCCAGGGCCCCAGGACCATATACTGCCAGAGCTGGGACTGAACCAGCTGGGTACACGTGGCTTCCCTCTCCTCTCAGAACAGCCGAGGGTGTGGTTGGAGCACTTCTGTGTGGGTGGGGCTGCTTGATATCCATGTCCACAGGAAAAGGACAACCCTGGTGCCTCCAGAACCAGATCCTCCTGCGCTGTTTTGTTCTCCAAGCGTCCTTTGTGTGAGTCTGCACTTACTGTCCCGCCAGCAGCTAGGCTGGGGGTGGGGGTGGGGGCTTTGAGCAGGAGATTGCACCCTAATGTCAAAAGCTTTTTCCCGAAAGCATCTCGCAGCTGTCAGGGGCCTCAGCAGGCAGGGCCGTCCATTAGTGGAGGCAGGTGATTTGTATTGCTTGCTGATGCTTGTGTAAACAGAGGGCTTAGGGAGCTGGAGAGGAGGGGAGGCCGGGAATGCACCTGGTACACCTGAGCTGGAGGCTCGCCACTAAATGGTCATCCACAGACACGTGCCAGGGCCCATCTGCCTCATGAGGGCACTCTGGCACCTTGGACAAGGCCAGTGCCACCTTGGGTATCTCTGCACATAGGGAGAAACAGAGGTGAAGGTACACCCACCCACTCCCACCAGCTGGTCACCACAGCCCTGCACCGGGCACGGAAGACCCAGAAGAGTGCTGATGTTGAGTCCCCTCCTGCCTCCCGGCCTGGCACCTGGGGTGCGCCCGTCTCTGTGTTGAGCCAGTGTGAGTCCATTTCAGCTCACTGGGCTTCACGTGGCAGCCTCTCTGCCCCCCGCCCCCGCCCCCATCCCAGCACTTACCTCACGGCTGTGATGGTCTGTTTACAAGGCTGTCTTCCGCACCAGACGCAGAGCTCTTGAGGGATTTTAATGACCTCCACCTCCCCTGTCATCGCTAATCAGTGTTTCTTGAATCAATGGATAAAGGAATGAATGAATTCTTGGGCACCTACCACGTGCCAGGCTCCACGCTGGGAGCACGAGCGGGAGCAGCATGTCGTGGTTATGCCCAGGGTGACCCTGGGAGAGTGTTGGGATTGGATGGAGAGGGGGCTTGCTGAGAAAAGGGCTCTGAACCAAGACCTGAGGGGGTGGGGAGGGGCCTACACAGACAGACATGTGGGGAATAGTGCTCTGGGGAACGGCACATGCAAAGGCCCTGGGGGCAAGGCCAGCCAGGGGAGGTTCAAGGAACAGTGAAAAGGATGGCTCAGCTAGAGCCAAGTGAGGGAAATGACAAATAGAGAGATACATAGGTAGATGATAGATAGATAAATGGATAGATAGATAGATAGATAGATGATAGATAGGAAAGGAGGGAGGGAGAGAGAGGAGCAGGTTCTGAGAAGTCCTGCTATGGGACAGGCTAGCCTGTCCCCACCTGTCTCCCTCCACTCTCACTGTAAGTGAGAAAGAGCCAGACCCTCACCTCATTTTGCAGTGAAGCAGGGCAGGAGAGGCCAGTCAGTTCTCGCAGTTCTCGTCAATGAGATGTAGAGAGAGCTCCCTGGGGAAGGGGTGTCTGAGAGGATTTATCCTCCCTGAGAGGATGAGAGGGACCTTTCCAACTGTCACTCTCAGCCTCCCTCGCATATACTCCACATCCCTGCCTTTGCTGTGGTCCTGTGTGCACTTGCTGTCTAGAGTGCTGGCAGCCACATTGTGCCCATGAGACACGGCAGAACCCCCAGCCCAGCACCCAGATAGGAGAACAGCTGCTACTCTCCACCATTGACTTGAGTGCTGTGTGAACCCCAGCCCCAGTACGTGTCATACAACTCTGACAAACAACAACTACCCCAAGAAGCCCTCCTGGACCATCTGAGCTAGAGCCCTCTGTATGCCGGCCCATGACCTGTATTACTCTCTTCATAGCTCTCTTTCTCTCTCCAAGATGGTCTGTTTTCTGTCTAGACATTCCTTCTGGGACATCAGCTTATGGCATTGGACTTGGGCTTGTTTTTCTTACATGTGTGTCTTCTACCTGGAACAGGGTCTGACACATAACAGGTGCACCAAAATATTGTTTAGTACATGAGCCAGTGGGCAGCATGGTTCTTGTTGATTATTTATTTTATAAATAAATTTAAAATAAAATTTTAAAATAAAATTTATTTATTTATTTTATTTTATTGGATGTCAGCATCCAAGGGCCATATTATCATTGCTGTTGTGACTCCTGTTTCCTCCACCCAGATGGAACACCCATAGGCTTCATTTGCATTGTGAATGCATCTCCTTTTACAGACTATGGAACTGGTGTGGTAATCTGCTGGGGACTGCAGTTCTGGTGTGGGTGAATGGGGGATGGCACCACAGCTGGGACCAGTGACCCAGGAGGCACAGGACAGATGTGTGGGCACTGTCATGGCCATCGTCTGCCAAGGCCCAAGAGCTGCCTAGGGAGCACAGCCATGGGGAGGAGCCTGTGGACCTTCAGCAGGCGCCACCTGCCTGGCCAGAACCAGCACCCCAGCTCCTGATGTATTTCGTGGCAACCATTACCATCCTGGGATACAATCAGTAAACAACACAACCTCCACAAACACATCATTTCAAACCTCCATATAATGCCTCATCTGCCATGGAAGGAGACATAAAGGAAATTAATCTAATGTTTTTAAATGTATGTTTTAACATACAAATGTGTAGGAGGCGTGGCTACACCACACAACACCAGGAGACACCCAGATGGTGCATGATGCCGCAAGTACAAACTGGCGTGAAGAGAGTATTCAGCTGCGTGGACTGCCAACACTGTTGTTATCTATGTGAAATTTGGGAGTAGCCGCTTGGTTATGAATTCACATCTGCGTGATGCAGCTGTGAAGGGCATGCTGGGCAGGATGGGGAGGGTCTGGGCGGGCCCTCAGAGCCAGGCACACTCTGGTTTGCAGTTTCCTACAAAGGCGAGCAGCACCTGGGGATGCTTTATAAAATGCAGTGTGACAGTCCCTTAGGTCACACAGGCATTGCGTTCTTGGAAAAGTCAGAAATCAGAACCATGAAAAAGACACTCTATGTTTTTGTATAAAAGAGAGATAGGTTCCAGGCTGGGACACTGAAGAGACTCTCCCCATGTGAGTATGTGTAGCACCCTGGCAAGTGTCTTGGCCCCAGGGACCTGGGCTCTACCTGGCACTCAGAGCCCTGCATGCTCAATGCCACACCTGCAAACATCCCTTGCTGCTCTCCAGCCTGGCCGTGCTCTGGACCTCCATCTCCCCTGGCTCTTCCCCAGCTGGGCTGAGCGGGCAAAGATCTCACTCCCTTGGTTGGCTCATTTCTAATGCCCCTGCTCCCAGAGACAGGCCTGGCCAACTTGGACCCAGGCAGGCTGGGAGCCCCTGCTGTCAGGCTGCATGAACCCCCCTGCTGGGGCTAGACACAGGCCTGGGCAGGCATCTGCCTCTCCCAGGCTCCCCCACTACACAGCACAGCGAGGGGCTCCCAGGCAGGTGGTGATGGATGGGCCAAGGAGGCTCCATTCTGCCACGGGTCTCACAGACATTCCTCCCTGCAGATAAACGGCCTCTGAGTGGCCGCCCCCACAGCAGCCCATCGAAGAGGCCCTCTTGAAAGGCAGGAGATGAGGGGCCTCTGTATATAATAAAGGTGAAAAGTGTCATCCAGACATTTTTATGCTCTTCTTGAGGCCCCAGCTGCTGCGCGGCCGGAAGGACCTGGGGCTTTTAGCAAGTGGCCTGAGGAAGCGGCTGCTTTTAGCAGGTTCCAAGCTTGAGAGGGAATGCAGGGGTCGGAGGCTTGGGCACGGCTCAGGGCCCCCTTTCCAACCGAGTCTGCCTCAGCACCCCGTCCTTTGAAGGAATTAGGACAACCTGCCTGCGACTCTGGGGACTTGCTAATCTGCTCAGAGCCATGTCTCTGGGGGGCATGTGGCCTGTGGGGTGGGGTCTACCACTGGGTTAATGGGAGTCAGAGCACCCCTCGCAGAGCTTCAAGTGACTACCTGAGCTCAGGTTTGAGGAAAGCCCCGCTTCCTCAGGTGCCCAGCCAAGCGATGCCATTGCTCCCAATACAGAGGCTCAGAGGCCTGAGGACAGGCCCTCCTGCACTCAGCGTTCAGCCTCGCAGGCCTGGTGCTCTCTCTCTAGCCAGCACCTGGGGCCTGCTCAGCCTGCCCTCCATCCTGTTGTCTTAGCATCCTCCTAGTCCATCAGCCTGTGACCCTGCAGCTCCAGGCAATCTCCAGGCCACCCCTGAACATAAGGGTCAGGTAACATGCAAGAGGCTGCAGGGGTGGTAGTGAGTGGACCCACAGAGGGGAGGCCCCCAGGCCTGCTGCTGGAGGGCCGTGCCCTGCAGCGAGAGCCTGAGGCCCATGCAAGGCCAGTGGACTCATCATGCCTTCACGGCAGCCTTGCAACCCAAGTATCAAATTCCCATTTTCTGGAGGGGTAAACTGAGGCATAAGAAGTGAACAGATCTGCTCAAGATAGCAAAGGGGTGGGATTTTGGATTCAAACATGTGTGCATCTGGCTCTAGGTATAGAATTCTTTGTAAACCCCACACCTGCCCCTTGGCTGGCAAACACGAAGTACCTTCTTAATTCATAAAGAAGCCCTCTGGAAAAGGAAATCAGAAATGATTTAGTATTTGATCAATAGCACTGATTTGCCTCTCCAGGTGCCAGGCAAGGTACCACGTGGAGCTCAAGAGTTTTCTGAAAAAACAGATGGAGAGGTTGGTTATAAGCCACTCAGAGAGGAAGAGATAGCATGTTCTTTGGCTTTTTCTTACCATCGTGAGCCTAATGCTGAGCCCCACCTCCTGGGCCAGGCTCAGCATTAGGATCCCCAGCAGCAGGGGTGCCAAGGCCCCTCTAGTCCTTAGTTGGGGGGCACTGACCCTCTGTTGACCCCTGAGAAGCTCATGGTTCCTGCCCTCTTGGCCTGGCCATCTGGATAAGAGAGACAGGCTCCCAGCTCCTGCAGGGCTAGGTGAGGGGTCCTCACCACCCCACCTCCTAGACTCTCACCTTCTTCTCTCCTTGCCCCAAAGCCACCTTTGGTTCGTTCCTCTCAGACCTCAGGACACCCAGCTCCATCTTTTCAGTGAGTCTGAGTTTTTGCAAATACAGGAGGGGCCTGGGGGAGCGTGAGGATCCTGCCTGAGTGTGGAGACAACCCAGTGGGATGGAGCTGGGAAGTGGGATGTCACAGGAACTGCTGGGCCTAAAGCAATCTCCTGGCTTAGCCCTGGACTGGCCCACTCCTTTTTCCTTAAGCCATGGGAGTTGGTTCCCCTGGCAAACCCCAAATACATTACCCTGTCCTTTCTTGGAAAGTACTGTTCTGGATGCTGAGACTCCTGCTGTATGTAATAACAAATGGCAGTGGGTCCTTGTTTGATGACTCAGTGCATAGCCATGCTCAGGTTCTCCTTAACATTTTTAAGGTTGTAGACCCATGAAATCTCATGACCAGGGGCTCCTGGGCCTGCCGACCCTCAGATCCTTCTGAGGGGAGGGTCAGACATCTCAGCCATAATCATGCCCTGTGTCCGGAAGTCATGACTGAGTGACCTCCGTAACAGCAGAGCCCCACACTGCCCTTCTGGATGCCAGGTACACCAGGCATCTCTGACCTGGATACATCAGGTGTCTCTGGCCTTGGGGAGAGATCAAAGCAAGAGGTGAAGAGGGGCTGTCTTGTTTGTCCTTAATTTTTAATAGATAACTCAATATATAGTTCAGAATACAAATGACAGTTCAATGTACCAAATGACAGATACCCCACCTCTCCCCCATCCAGGACCTCCCCCAAAGCAGTCTCTGTTCTCTAGTCTGTGGGTCTCCAACCTGTGTGGGTGGAAAGGGCAGGTGAGAGGATGTCCGAGCAGTCCTCCTATTGGGAGGCACTGGACACTCACTGCGTCCTCACCCGGTGGGGGCGCTGGAGCTCCTGCCCACAGTGGCTAAGTGCAACGCCACATGTTTGGTTGTCCCTGTCCCCTCCCTGCTGTACCTCCCCCACCCTACTGGTGTTTCCTGGAGTCAGCCCCCAAATAAAGGCCTTACATGTCAGCTTCTTGGAGAACACCAGCAGTCTGGCTGAACAAATGGGAGGCTGGGGACCCCTCATCACAGTGGAAAACTTGGGAGGCACAAGTGGAGCCAAGAGCAAGGGTGGGATAGCCCTGAAGTCCGAGCACCTGCCCACCCATGGCCACCACCCCTCTTTCCCCAGTGCAGGCCCCAGCCTTCCTGTTCCCACCACTCTGTGCAGAGGAGTCTTCGCAGTTTCTGCAGTGCTCGCTGAATCACATCAAGACCCTGCTAAACACGGACAGCAGCAAAACCCACTGTGACAGCCTGATGCATTTACCCATCATGATCAGTTTCCTCCTTCCTCTCCAGCCTCATCTACTTGTCCATCTGCCCTTGCCAACCTCCTCCCTCCTCTCCCCACTGCTGGACCCTCTCCCCAGCTGAAGCCTGCTCACCCTCCAGTCAACCTGGGCCTGGAAGACGCCCCCAACAGGACCAAAGCTTCCTCTGACCCCCAGACTCCCAAGCACACCTCTCACCCCACCATCCCTAAAGGGTCCCACAGTGCCCTCTGACCCTGGCCCCCGCCTCTCACCTCATCCCCTCACACATTCTCAAAAAGGAAACTCCCAAAGCAAGGAGACATCAACTCTCTGGAAGGAGTGGGCATGCCCCGCCGGGGCTCACAGCTGCATCAGCTCTCCCTCTATGTTCATCTGGAGGCCAGGGTCTCAAGGGCTGCCGTGCTGGCCTGGCCTGTGCCCTGAGCTGGGCCCTGCACATAGCAGGCGCTCAGTAAGCATTTGTTGACTTATTGTGTGGTTACCACTCCGCCACCCCCGCCCTGAGATGAGGTGGGCTCTCCCCTTTTGCAGAGGCTGGGGGGCCCAGGCCAGGTGCTCCACCAGCCTAGCAGGGCCAGCACTAGGGACTTTGCTCCCCAGGCCACTCAGTACCCACTGCCTGGGTCAGGTTTCCATCCGCCATCATCAGGCAGATGTCATGCTCGAGGGGCACCAGTAATTTGGACAATTACGGCTGCTATTATTGCTTCCTCTCCTTAAACAGGGGCCTAAATTACTCAGTCACAACCACCAGCCGCTCGCCGTGGCAGAGGGGACACGCAGGGGCAGGGTGGGGAAGGGGCACAAGAGCAGGAGGGCAGGAGACCAGGGAGGTGGGGCGGTGCGGGAACAACACATCTGCTGGTGATTGTCCAGTTTGAGTGCCTACTGTGTGAAGTTGGTGGGTCACTCCACCCTGAGACTGGCAAGGCCATTGGCAGAGGGAGACTGGTGCCCTGAGGGAGGGTTGGCTGAGCTTGCCCAGCTGGTCACTGCAGGACGGTGTTTGAGCCCCAAGTCCAGAGTGAGGTCTCCTCCTCCAAATCCCAGAGCAGGTATGGCCCCGAGGCTGGGTGGAGGATGAATGCGGGGGCACTGCTGGGTGTAGGGGAGGGGGCTGGGAAGTTGTGGCCTAGGTTACGCTCACCACCCAGGAGACGGTGGCCCAGATGCCAGGACAGGGTTACTAGGGGCCAGGCAGGCCCAGGAGGCTGCCCTTCTGTTGGCAGACAGACGCTGGGTACTTGGGCTCCCTGGTGAGTGAGAAATAGCGACTACCCATTTCTGGGTGTGGTTCAGGGAGAGGAGGTAAATCCTGACATTCCCTCTTCCCAGAGCTAATCAGCCACAATCAGATAAAAGCAAATACTTACATAGCACCTGCTACTTGCCGGCACTGGGCCCAGTTTATGTGTAGTAGCTCATTTTAATCCTCAGAAAATCCCTGTGAGGTAGGCATTCCCATCACCCTCACTTTACAAGAGGAGGAGACTGAGGCACAGAGAGGTTCACTAGCTTGCCCAGGGTCACACAGCAGGGAACTCTCCCCTTCCAAGAGCCGCCCACCACTTTGCAGGCCTCTGTGAAGCAGAAGTAACTTGGGAAGGTATATTCATTGTCAGCCCCATCATACAGGCAGGAAATGTGGGCTATAGGAGGGAGGGGACTGCCAGGGTCACACAGGTAGGGCGTTAGATATGCCACAGGCAGTGGGCTATGAGCCAGGTGGTCTGGTGAGAGATCTACAGGAGCACAGAGGGGCGAAGAGTGGCCAGGAAGGAAGATGTTCTTGAAGGGTCCTAGGGTGGGGGTGGTCAAGTTGCAGGTGGGAAAAGGGTCAGGTGAGTAAGTAGAAGGGTGGGGTGGGATTTGCATTAGGAAGATCTCTGGAACCCCAAGAGGGAGGGATGGGGGCCAGAGTCAGCTAAAGCTACAAGTTCCCCATGGGGCAGCCCAACTGGCTGTTTTCTCTGGAACAAATTACCCCCATTAGAAAGGAAGAGGGGCAGACCTCCCCACACCCAAACAACCCAGGTCCTGGTACACTCAGGCTTCCAGGGCTGCAGCCTAGAAGAGATGCCGAGGAGGGGTCGGGCCAGGGGATGTCACTGCCAGTCACAGTTTTTGGGGGCTGTGTGCCAGTGCTGTGGTGCCTCCCCCACCAGCTCCTCCAGCTGTTACCTCATGTCTATGGGGCGATGTCAGATGCTCATCTTATGGGCAAGGGGACCAAGGCTCAGACAGCGGCCATTTACTCAGAGCTCAGACTGGAACCCCCAGCCCAAAAAGCATTCTCCATTCCTGATGACAATTCCGCTCGTAAACATTCATGATTGACACTCTTAATCATTTACATTTTAAATATTTAACATCAATTAATTTGACAAACATTAGTGCCTCTTTCTAACTCACTTGACAAACCTGCAGTAGCGAGCATGGTTAAACTTTACTGTCAACGTGGGTCAGCAACTCTGTTCTCCAGGCGTGCACTGCATGGACACCAGAGCCAGGATGCATGGCCTCGGTGTAAGTCCCTGGCTCCACACTTATAAGCAGTGCAACCAGGGCCAATGTCTGCTTTTCTCCTGTGCCTCAGTTTTCTTATCTATAAAATGAACAGTAAAAAATATTTAAAAAATGAAAATAAAAAATGATACCTACCTCAAAGAGTTGTTACAAGCATTGTTTTAACTCAGGTGCAATAACAAGATACTACAGACAGAGGGCTTAAACAACAGACTTTATTTCTCACAGTTCTGGCAGCTAAAGTCTGAAATCAGAGAACCAGCATGGTCAGGTTGTGGTAAAGATCATCTTCCAGGTTGCAGACAACCACCTTCTTGCTATGTGCTCACATGGCCTTTCCTGGGATCATGTGTTTGGTCTCCTGTCTCTTCCTCTTCTTATAAAGGCACTAATCCCATCATGAGAGTCCCACCCTCATGACCTCATCTAAACCAAATTACCTCCCAAATACCCAACCTCTAGCACCACCATCACATTGGGGGTTAGGGCTTCACCAAATGATTTTGGGGACACAATTCAGTCCATTGTAAGGATTACATAATGTAATCTATACAAAGTACTTCGAACACAGTTGGCCTGGCCTGGATCAAAGGGAGTTATGATCACTTTAGATTGACCTGGGCAAGATTCCTGGTCTACCATCTGCCTACTATGTGACCATGGGCCTGTCACAGCCCTCTGAAATCAGTTCCATGATAGCTAACAGATGCCCACAGTAACTGAGCCCCTGGTGTGGCATGGCAGGTTTTATTTGAGCTGTGTTGTCCCCATTTACAGATGAGAAAACCAAGGCACAGAAATGTGAAGTGGGTGGCCAAGTTCACACAGCAAGTGGGAGGGTCAGGGTGTGAATTTGGGCCTGGGAATTGCTATTCCCCATGTGAGAACCCAGGGCTGGTACAGAGGGACAGGCCAGGGAGGCAGTGCCCTCCGCACACCTGTTTTCCCAACCGTGGGTCCTACCCAGCACACATGCCTCAGACTTTCCCCATCAGGCACACTCACCCCATAGACTCAGAGTAGACCCATCACAGGGCAAGGGGAGACTGGGCCTGAGGATATTGTCCCTGGAGGTAGTGCAGGCGTTGAGAGAGACTTCAGAATTGTGCTGGGTCAGCACATGGCAGGTGCAGGAGTTGCTATCACCATTATAGCTACTGCTACTGCCATGGGGTTGACCACATGAGACCCCCAGCAGCCTGAATGCAGTGATGGCTCTTTTCTGCAGTCTGTAGAATGGGTTTCCAGCTTTAGTCCCAGACAATCACTCCCATCTGTTCTCTCTGGCCCCACATGGGGAGGTCTCCTGACCTCTCCAAGACTGGTTTTCTTCATCTAGATCTTCATATTTGTTGCTGACTGAGGGACCAAGGTGTGAACAATGCTTCTGCTGGCCCCGGGGGCTCAAAAGTGGTAACTGTGAGACTCCAGGCAAGGGCCTTCATCTCCCTGAGCCCATGTCCTCATCTGAAAATGAAAACATATCTGCTTCTGCCTCATAGGGTTTGTGCCAATTAAGTAAAATAACATGTGTTAAGGGGCTTCAAAGTGGGGCCTGGAATCTGGACAGCACTGTGTGAGGCTGGCTGGCCATGACTACTACTGTTATGATTATTACCGTGTGCAAAACAAAGGGAAAGTGGGAACACTGATCATCTGCTTCCCCACCAGTAAGGGTCTACGAGGTAAACACAGCAGCTGAGACCACTGAGGTGCAGAGCGGCCACAGAGCCAGGGGCAGAGGCCACACTGGAGCCAGGGCCTGTCCTACTGCACACACCACCTAGGACCCCTGCAGCCCTACGTCTACAAGGCCTGGTCCCTGGAGAGACTGGGCCTGTTTCTCAGTCTGGCCTGGAGCAGGGCTCCCTCCCTGCACTTCTCCCAGCAGGCTTCGGTGGGGGCTGATGGTCATTAAACTCTTCTTGTGCACTAAACACTTCCACTGCATTGTCTTACGTCATTATTGACCCCATTTTGTAGGTTGTGGGGGGATCTGAGGTCAAAGTGGAGGCATCACTGCCTCAGGTCACACAGCCAGGAGTGGGCAAGTCAGGATCTGGCTGGCGAGTCTCCTTGACTCAGAAGAGGTGTCAGCTGGAAAGTCAGCTACTGAACAGTCAGTGTCCAGCCCCTATGCAACCTCCACTGAGGCCTGGCTGGCCTGGCTCCGTGGGAGGCAGCTACAGCTCCCAGCAATCTGTCTCTTACACTATGGGGGAAAGAACCTGATCGGCCTCTGGCTGGGTTGTGGCTCTCAAGGAGACCCCAGCTCCCAGTCTGGGGGGAAGTTGGACTTGCAAACAGGCAGCCCCACACAGTAAGGTGTGCAAGGGGCTGCTGGAACCAGAGGAGCTCCAGGTCCTGCCAGGGAGGGCTCCCCAGGATGTGACTTCAAAGTCAAGGGGCAGGGGTGCTGATATGTTCACTTAGAATGAAATTGCATCTGTTTTCTAGAAACACTGAACAGGTAGGCAGCTCACCAAAGACAGGTAACAAGTGCAAGTTCACACAGCAGGGTTTTCACCCTGCTTCCTCAGACCAACACCTTCAACTGAAATTCCAGAGTCATTGTCCTTGGGGTGCTTCTGGGTGCTGTGCAGCAGCAGGACACTTCTGAGATTCGATCCCCTCCCTGAACCATGATTTTCCACCAGCAAAATTTATTTTGTATACCTCTGACTTGTGGCTACTTGTAAAAGTCTGTAGATTGTCAACCAATGTCCCACAGGTAATCTCCAGAATAAGATGAATTTACTGTCATGTAAATGGACTTGAGTCGGGTGTTTGGGCTATCAAGACTATGATGTCATAGATTTTAATATTAAGGCCATTGTCTCTTTGTGGGAAATGTCTCTGCCACTTATAAAATTGCTTCAAGACAGTAATGTGGTTTGGAGAGTACAATGTTATAGCACCCTAAACTAAGGTACTACTCTCAACCAAAAGTACAATGAGGATTCAAGTGATACCATGATCACCTGAATGTACAGATAGAGAACCAAGAGATCTTACTATCACCCCAAGGACAGATGAGGGATCTCGTGATACCACTATCACCTCAATGGATATGACATATGCATTTATCAAAACCCATATAATTGTACAATGGTTCTTAAAAAAGAAGAAAATCTCAAATCAAGAATCTAACTTTGGGCTTCCCTGGTGGCGCAGTCGTTGAGAGTCTGCCTGCTGATGCAGGGGACACGGGTTCGTGCCCGGGTCCAGGAAGATCCCACATGTCGCAGAGCAGCTAAGCCCGTGAGCCATGGATGGAGCCTGCGCATCTGGAGCCTGTGCTACGCAACGGGAGAGGCCACAACAGTGAGAGGCCTGCATACCAAAAAAAAAAAAAAAAAAAGAATCTAACTTTACACCTTAAGGAACTAGCAAAAAGAAGAACAAACTAACCCAAGCCTAGCAGGAGGCAGGAAGTAATAATGACTAGAGGAGATAAACAAAATAGAGAATAGAAAAACAATAGAGAAAACCAATGAAAGCAAAAGTTGATTCTTTGGAAAGATCAACAGACTTGACAAAGCACAAGACAAAAAACCAAACAAACAAACCCAAAACAAAACAAAAAGGGTGAAGATGTGAATAACTAAAATCAGAAATGAACATAGGGACAATAATACCTACCTTATAGAGATAAAAAGGATTATAAGAAAACACTATGAACAATTGTATGTCAACAAGTTAGATTATCTAGTACAAATGGAAAAATTTCTTGAAAAACACAGATTACCTAAACAGACTCAAGAATAGAAGAACTCAACAGACCTATTACAAGTAAACAGATTGAATCAGTAATTGAAAACATTCCAAAAAGGAAAATCTTAGACCAAAGGGGTTCAACAGTGAGTTCTAACAAACATTTAAAAAAGAATTAATATCAATCCTTCTCAAAGTCTTCCAAAGAGTCCAAGGAAAAGGAACACTTCTTAAATGATTCTATAAGGCCAGATTACCCTGATACCAAAGCCAGATAAAGACATAAGGAAATAAAATTCTAAACTAATGCCCCTTATGAATATAGATGCAAAAATCCTTGACAAAATATTAGCAAGTCAAATCCAACAGCACATTAAAAGGATATTCACTATGGCCAAGTAGGATTTATCCCAGGAATACAAGGGTGGTTCAACATAAGAAAATCAATCAGGGAGGAGTCAAGATGGTGGAGGAGTAGGTGAAAGTGGAGTTCATCTCTCTCCACAAATGCATCAGGAATATACCTACAAATGGAACAATTCTCACAGAGCACTGGCTGAACACTAGCAGAGGACATGGACTCCTAAAAGGATAAGAAAGATCCCCACATAACTGCGTAGGATGAAAGAAATAAGAAGGGAAAAGGAAGAGGAGAGGAAGCATGATGGGACCTGTGCCCCTAGGGAGGGGGCGAAGCTGAAGGATAGGACAGGTTCCTGCATCTGGTGAAGTCTGCTCACCCACAGGGAGATCAGCTGGGACAGAAGGGTAGCTTCGGGAGCTATCAGAGGAGAGAGCAGCCACCAGTCTGTGGCAGGCAGGACAGAATGACACCTACACAGATGGTCCGTGCCAACAGCCCTGCATTCCCCAGCCTAAGATGTATGTCTGCCTGTGTGGATGGGGGCTGAGTGCTGGAACATGGGGTTTGGAGAGCAAACCTGGGGAGAGGACTGCTGGCTGCGAGGAGACAGCCTGAGGGGACGGAAGTGAGGAAATCTGGGACCAGGAATGCTTGTGGAGGAAACCCCGAGTGCCATAGAAGAAAAGCACTATTGTTGAGTGATGCACAAGGGGAGGGGCTGCAATCGCAGCCCCTCTCCCCACAAGCAGGTCCCTGCCTTCCTGGGTACTAGGAAGGGCACTTGCCAGGGCCAGCTCTCTTGCACCCACAGCGACCACCACCCCCCTCATGCCCTGTCCCCACTACGGCTGGCTCTCTCATGCCCGTGACCACCAGCTCCCCCACACACCCATCACTGTCAGGGCTCCCATGACCCTGGCAGCCACCACCTCCTCAGTGGCACCCCATCCCACTGCAGTGGGCACTCTCGTGACCCCGGCCATCACCAGCTCTGTGCCCCCTCCTCTATGGGGCAGACTCGTGTATACCAGGGCAGCCTTGGGAGCAGATCCCTGTGGGTGGCCTACATGCAGAGGTGGAGCTGAAAACCACAGCTGAATCCCAGGGGCCATGCAACTAAGGAAGAAAAGCTGAAATATCTCCTTGCAGCTTTGCAAATTATGAATTGACACACCCACAACTGGCTTTTAAACTCAGCACCTACAGAACATCTAACGAGTGCTCCTGCAGCCAAAACAAGTCTAGCTTTAGCAGTTATAGACTTTGTGGGCACATATATGTGAGGGTTGGGCCAGGCCAGAGTCTGAGCTGCCCCCATATTTCCCACAGTGGGTCTAGATCCATGGTTACTGCAATTCTGGGACGTGACTTCAGTGGATCTACACTAGTGGCCTGGTGAAAACAACATATGAGGGATTTTCCTGGTGGTCCAGTGGTTAAGAATCAGTCTTGCAATACAAGGGATGCTGGTTCGATCCCTGGTTGGGGAACTAAGATCCCACATGCCACAGGGCAACTAAGCCCATGTGCCACAATTACAGAGCCAATGCGCTTTGGAGCCCATATGCCACAACTAGAGAGCCCATGCACGCTGGAGCCCATGCACTGCAACTAGAGAGAAGCCCACACACTGCAACTAGAGAGAAGCCCATGCACCGCAATGAAGAGCCCACATGCTGCAACAAAAGATCTCGTGTGCCACAACTAAGACCTGATGCAGCCAATAAATAAATAAATAAACAAGTAATTTTAAAAAAAAGAAAAGAAAACAATGTCTGAGAGACACCAAGACCAATTGCCAGCATACCCATGGTTAAGGTGGGCTCAAGAGCAGTGCCAACAACAGTGTAATCTGAGAGCTCACACAACAGGTGAAAGGAGACACAGTAGAGCACACCTACAGGTGAACACCTCCAGAGGAGGAATACTCAGTGGCTTCCCTCCCAGTGGAAGTGCCCCAATCCTGCCTACTTCACACTGCAGATCATAAATACAGCTAAGAAACAGATCTGGGGGACCTCTACTCCAACAACTAGAGGACACCCCACATCTGACAGGGCAGTGGAAACCACAGAGTAAAGGGGAGGCCCTGCTCAATATCCATTACAGGCTCTGGTCATCACAAAATCAGTCACACCTCCTATCAAGGAGCTAATGGCCAGCATACACTAAGGAAAGATGTGGCAGACATCAATAATAAGAACAGCCCTAACATCAAAAACTATTAAACCCATTCAGGCTACACAGGTATGTTCCCACATAAAAGTAACCCTCCAAGACAGTCTGAGAGTCTGGTATTGGGAAGAAGAACCCCCAGAGAATTTAGGCTTGGAGGCCAGCAGGACTTCAGGGTAGGAGTTTCACAGGGTTGAGGTAAACATAGACTCCATTCTTGGAGAGTGCACACAAGGTCTCATGTGCCCTGGGACCCAGCACAAAGCAGTACCTCCATAGGAACATATGCTACACTTCCCTAGTGGTCTTGGAGGGCCGCCTGGGGAAGCGAAGGTCAAATGTAGTTCACCATGAGGACAAGGACCCTGGTAACAGAAGCCCCAGGGAATATCGATCAGAGCGAGCTCACCCAGAGGTCCACATTTTGGCATGAAGACCCAGCCCCACCCAACAACCCGCAGGTTCCAGTGCTGGAACTCCTCAGGCCAAACAACCAGCAAGACAGGAATGCAGCCCCACCCATCAGCAGATAGACTGCCTAAAGTCATACTGAGCTCACAGCCACCTCAAAACACACACCTTGACATGGCTGGGCCCATCAGAGGGACAAGAAGCAGCTCCAGCCACCAGAGGGCAGGCACAAGTCCTTCGTACCAGGAAGCCTGCACAAGCCACTGGACCAACCTCACCCTCCAGGAGCCAGACACCAGAAGCAAGAGGAACTATGATCCTAGAGCCTGTGGAAAAAAGACCACAAACACAGAAAATTAGACACAATGAGACAACAGAGAAATATGTTGAAAGTAAAGGAACATGATAAAAACCCACAAGAACAACTAAATGGAGAGGAGATAGGTAAGTTACCTGAAAAAGAATTCAGAGTTATGATAGTAAAGATGATCCAAATTCTTGTAGAAAGAATGGAGGCAGAGATTGAGAAGATACAAGAAATGTTTAGCAAGGAGCTAGAGGATTTAAAGAACAAACAGAGATGAACAATACAGTTACTGAAATGAAAAATACACTAGAAGGAATCAATAGCAGAATAACTGAGACAGAAGAACGAATAAGTGATCTGGAAGACAGAGTGGTGGAAATCACTGCCACAGAATAGAATAAAGCGAAAAGAATGAAAAGAAAGGGGGACAGTTTCAGAAACCCCTGGGACAACATTAAATGCACCAACATTTGCATTATAGGGCTCCCAGAAGGAGAAGAGAAAGAGAAACGGCCTGAGAAAATATTTGAAAATATAATAGCCAAAAGCTTCTGTAACATGAGAAAGGAAATACTCACTAAGTCCAGGAAATGCAAAGAGTCCCATACAGGATGAACCCAAGGAGAAACACATTGAGACACATAATAAGCAAACTGACAAAAATTAAATACAAAGAAAAAATATTAAAAGCAACAAGAAAAAAGTAACAAATAACATACAAGGGATTCCCATAAGGTTATCAGCTGATTTTTCAGCAGAAACTCTGCAGGCCAAAAGGGAGTGCATGATATATTTCAAGTGATGAAAGGGGAAAACATACAACCAAGAATACTCTACCCACCAAGGCTCTTATTCAGATTCAATGGAGAAATCAAAAGCTTTACAGACAAGCAAAAGCCAAAAGAATTCAACACCACCAAACCAGCTTTACAACAAATGTTAAAGGAATTTCTCTAGGCAGGAAAGAGACCAGCAACTTAAAACCACTTTGGACATACATAGACTGCATAGCAAAAGCTTATAGAAACAGCAAACCTAAAACTACAATAGATACACACACAAAAAAGAAAAAGCAACCCAAACACAACACTAAAATGGGTCATGAAACCACAAAAAGAGAGAACAAAAGAAGAAAGGAAGAAAAAAGACCTACAAAAACAAACCCAAAACAATTAACAAAATGGCAATCAGAGCATACATATTGATAATTACCTTAAATGTAAATAGATTAAATGCTCCAACCAAAAGACATAAACTGTCTGAATGGATACAAAAATGAGACCCGTATATATGCTGCCTACAAGAGACCCACTTCACATACAGACTGAAAGTGAGGGGATGGAAAAAAGATATTCCATGCAAATGGAAATCAAAAGAAAGCTGGAGTAGCAATTCTCATATCAGATAAAATAGACTTTAAAATAAAGATTGTTACAAAGACAAGGAAAGACACTACATAATGATCAAGGGATCAATCCAAGAAGAAGATATAACAATTGTAAATATACATGCACCCAAAATAAGTGCATCACAATATATAAGCAACTGCTAACAGCCATAAGAGGGGAAATCAATAGTAACACAATAATAGTGGGGGACTTTAACACCCCACTTTTATCAATGGAAAGATGCTCCAGACAAAAAAATTAATAAGGAAACACAAGCCTTAAATGACATATTAGACCACACAGAATTAATTGATATCTATAGGACATTCCATCTCAAAGCAGCAGAATACACTTCCTCTCAAGTGCACATGGAATATTCTCCAGGATAGATCAAATCTTGGGCCACAAATCAAGCCTTGGTAAATTTCAGAAAATTAAAATCATATCAAGCATCTTTTCCAACCACAATGCTTTGAGATTAGAAATCAATTACAGGAAAAAAACTGTAAAAAGCACAAACACATGGGGGCTAAACAATGTTACTGAACAACCAATGGATCACTGAAGAAATCAAAGAGGAAATCAAAAAATACCTAGTGACAAATGACATTGAAACAAGATGATCCAAAACCTATGGGACACAGCAAAAACAGTTCTAAGAGGGAAGATTAAAGCAATAAAATCTCACCTCAAGAAAAAAGAAAAATCTCAAATAAACAACTTAACTTTACACCTAAAGCAACTAGAGAAAGAAGAACAAACAAAACCTAAAGTTAGTAGGATGAAATAAATCATAAAGACCAGAGCAGAAATAAATGAGATAAAAGATGAAGAAAACAATAGCAAAGATCAATGAAACTAAAAGTTTCTTCTTTGAGAAGATAAGCAAAATTGATAAATCTTTAGCCAGACTCATCAAGCAAAAAAGGAGGAGGACTCAAATCAATAAAATTAGAACTGAAAAAGGAGAAGTTACAGCTGACACAACAGAAATACAAAGAACCATAAGAGACTACTACAAGGAAGTATACACCAATAAAATGGACAATCTAGAAGAAATGAACAAATTCTCAGGAAGGTACAATCTTCCAAGACTGAACCAGGAAGAAATAAAAAACAAGAATAGACAAACCACAAGTACTGAAATTGAAACTGTGATTTAAAAACTTCCAGCAAACAAAAATCCAGGACAAGATGGCTTCACAGGTGAATTCTATCAAACAGTTATAGAAGAGTTAACACCTATCCTTCTCAAACTCTTCCAAAAATTTGTAGAGGAAGGAAAACTTCCAAGCTCATTCAAAGAGGCCACAATCACCCTGATACCAAAACCAGACAAAAATATCACACAAAAAAGAAAATTACAGGCCAATATCACTTATGAACATAGACACCAAAATCCCCAACAAAATACTACCAAACCAAATCCAACAACACACTAAAAGGATCATACACCATAATCAAGTGGGATTTATCCCAGGGATGCAAGGACTCTTCAGTATACGTAAACCAATGAATGTGATACATCACATTAACAAACTGAAGAATAAAAACCATATAATCATCTCAATAGATACAGAAAAAAACTTTTGAAAAAATTCAACACCAATTTACGAAAAAAACTCTCCAGAAGTGGGCATAGAGGGAGCATACATCAACATAATAAAGGCCATATACAAAAAAGCCACAGTAAACATCATTCTCAATGGTGAAAAATTGAAAGCATTTCCTCTAAGAAAAGGAACAAGACAGGGATGTCCACTCTCATCACTTTTATTCAACATAGTTTTGGAGGTCCTAGCCACAGCAATCAGAGAAGAAAAAGAAATAAAAGGAATCCAAATTGGAAAAGAAGAAGCAAAACTGTCACTGTTTGCAGATGACATGATACTATAGTATAGAAAACCCAACAGATTCTACTAGAAAACTACTAGAGCTAATCAATGAACCTGGTAAAGTAGCAGGATACAAAATTAATGCACAGAAATCACTTGCATTCCTATACACTAAAAATGAAAGACCAGAAAGAGAAATTAAAGAAACAATCCCATTTACCATCACATCAAAAAGAATAAAATACCTGGGAACAAACCTACCTAAGGAGGCAAAAGACCTATACGCAGAAAACTGTAAGATATTGATGAAAGAAATCAAAGATGACACAGATGGAGAGATATACCATGTTCCTGGGTTGGAAGAATCAATATTGTGAAAATGACTATACTACCCAAAGTAATCTACAGATTCAATGCAATGCCGATCAAATTACCAATAGCATTTTTCAGAAAATTAGAACAAAGAATTTTACAATTTGTATGGAAATACAAAAGACTTTGAATAGCCAAAGCAATCTTGAGAAAGAAAAATGGGGCCAGAGGAATCAAGCTCCCTGGCTTCAGACAATACTACAAAGCTACAGTAATCAAGACAGTATGGTACTGGCACAAAAACAGAAATATAGATAAATGGAACAGGATAGAAAGCTCAGAGATAAACCTACACACATATGGTCACCTTAATTTTGATAAAGGAGGCAAGAATATACAATGGGGAAAAGGCAGCCTCTTCAATAAGTGGTGTTGGGAAAATTGGACAGCTACATGTTCAAGAATGAAATTAGGACACTCCCTCACACCATACACAAAAATAAACTCAAAATGGATTAAAGACCTAAATGTAAGGCCAGACACTATAAAACTCTTAGAGGAAAACATGCAGAACACTCAATGACCTAAATCACAGCAAGATACTTTTTGACTGATCTCCTAGAGAAATGGAAATAAAAACAAAAAGAAACAAGTGGGACCTAACAAAATTTAAAAGCTTTTGCACAGCAAAGGAAACCATACACAAGATGAAAAGACAACCCTCAGAATGGGAGAAAATATTTAAAAATGAAGCGCCTGACAAAGGATTAATCTCCAAACTATACAAGCAGCACATGCAGCTCAATATCAAAAAAACAAACAACCCAATCCAAAAATGGTTAGACGACCTAAATAGACATTTCTCCAAAGAAGATATACAGATTGCCAACAAACACATGGAAGGATGCTCAACATCACTAATCATTAGAGAAATGAAAATCAAAACTACAATGAAGTATCACCTCACAGCAGTCAGAATGGCCATCATCAAAAAATCTAGAAACAAAAAATGCTGGAGAGGGTGTGGAGAAAAGGGAACCCTCTTACACTGTTGGTGGGAATGTAAATTGATACAGCCACTATGGAGAACGGTATGGAGGTTCATTCAAAAAATAAAAATAGAACTACCATATGCCCCAGCAATCTCACTACTGAGCATATACCCTGAGAAAACCATAATTCAAAAAGAGTCATGTACCGCAAAGTTCATTGCAGCACTGTTTACAATAGCCAGGACATGGAAGCAACCTGTGTCCATCGACAGATGAATGGATAAAGAAGATGTGGTACATATATACAATGGAATATTACTCAGCCATGAAAAGAAATGAAATTGAGTTTTTTGAAGTGAGGTGGATGGAAGTAGAGTCTGTCATACAGAGTGAAGTCAGAAAGAGAAAAACAAATACCGTATGCTAACATATATATGGAATCTAAAAAAAAAAAAAGAAATGGTTCTGAAGAACCTAGGTGCAGGACAGGAATAAAGATACAGATATAGAGAATGGACTTGCCGAAATGGGGAAGGGGAAGAGTAAGCTGGGACGAAGTAAGAGAGTGGCATTGACATATTTACACTACCAAATGTAACATAGATAGCCAGTGGGAGCAGCCGCATAGCACAGGGAGATCAGCTCTGTGCTTGGTGATCACCTAGAGGGGTGGGATAGGGAGGGTGGGAGGGAGATACAAGAGGGAGGTGATATAGGGGTATACATAAACACATAGCTGATTCACTTTGTTATACAGCAGAAACTACCACAAAATTGTAAAGCAATTATACTCCATTAAAGATGTTTATTAAAAAAAAAACAGTATGGTACTGGAACAAAAACAGAAATATAGATCGATGGAATAGATTGGAAAGTCCAGAGATAAACCCATGCACCTGTGGTCACCTAGTCTATGCAAGGAGGCAAGAATATACAGTGGAGGAAAGACAGTCACTTCAATAAGTGGTGCTGGGAAACTGGACATCTACATGTAAAAGAATGAAGTTAGAACACACCCTAACACATATAAAAAAATAAACTCAAAATGGATTAAAAGACTTAAACGTGAAACCAGATACTATAAAACTCATAGAGGAAAACATAGGCAGATTCTCTCTGACATAAATTGCAGGAAGATATTTTTGGATCCACCTCCTAGAGTAATAAAAATAGAAGCAAAAATAAACAAATGGGATCTAATTAAACTTAAAAGCTTTTGCACAGCAAAGGAAGCCATAAACAAAAGGAAAAGACAATCCACAGAATGGGAGAAAATATTTGCAAATGAAGCTACTGACAAGGGATTCATCTCCAAAATATACAAGCAGCTTATGTAGCTCAGTATGAAAAAACCAAACAACCCAATCAGAAAATGGGCAGAAGAAATTGGTATAAAGATCTTATTTACAAAGCAGAAATAGAGACACAGACATAGAGAACAAAAGTATGGATACCAAGGGTGAAAGAGGGGAGTGGGATGAATTGGGACATTGAGATTGACATATATACACTATTGATACTATGTATAAAATAGATAACTAATGAGAACCTACTGTATAGCACAGGGAACTCTACTCAATACTCTGTAATGACCTATATGGGAAAAGAATCTATAAAAGAGTGGATATATGTATATGTATAACTGATTCACTTTGCTGTACAGCAGAAACTAACACAATGTTGTAAATCAACTATACTCCAATAAAAATTAATTAAAAAGAAAATTAATCAATGTAATGCATTGCATTAATAAAATAAAAGAGTAAAGCTTCAATTGATGCAGTAAAGGCATTTGACAAAATTCAACACCCTCTCATGATAAAAACCTCTTAGAAAACCAGGAATTCAGGGGAAACTGAGCAATGTGATAAAGGATATTTATGAAAACCCGCCACTAACATAATCAAAGATAAATGCTTGAAATCTTCCTCCTTAATATCAAGAACAAGGGAAAGATACAAACTTTCATGACTGATATTCAATTTTGAACTAGAAGTTCTAGCCAGGGCTATTAGTTAAGAAAAGGAAATAAAAGTCACCCAAGTTAGAAAGGAAGTGGTAAAACTATCTCTATTAACAGGAGACATGTCTTTCATATAAATGCCAAAGAATTTTTTTAAAAAACTACTATTCAGCAAAGGTTCAAGGTACAAAATCAACACACAAAAAATCAGTTGTGCTTCTACATACCAGCAATGAACAATCTGAAAAGGAAATCAAGAAAGCAGTTCCATTTACAAAAACATCTAAAAGAATTGAATACTTAGGAATAAATCCAACCAAGGAGGTGAAAATTTTGTATGCTGAAAACTACAAAACCTTGCTGAAAGAAGTTAAAGAAGATCTAAATAAATGAAAAGACATTCTGTGTTCATGGATAGGAAGACTTAAGGTTGTTAAGGTTTCAATTCTATACACAGCAATCTATAAGTTCAACAAAATTGTTTAAAATTTTAACAGCTTCATTTACAGAAATTAAAAAGGTGATCCTCATATTCATATGGAATTGCAAACGACCCTGAATATCCAAAACAATGTTGAAAAAGAAGAATAAAGTTGGAGGACTCACATTTCCAGATTTAAAACTTTACTTCAAATTTACAGTAATCAAAACAATGCGGTACTTGAATAAATGTGGGCATATAGATCAATGGAATGGAATAGAGAACCCAGAAATAAACTCAAAATGACCACTTGTGGTTATTTGATTTTTTAAAAAACATCTCTATTGGAGTATAATTGCTTTACAATGGTGTGTTTGTTTCTGCTTTATAACAAAGTGAATCAGCTCTATGTATACATATATCCCCATATCCCCTCCTTCTTGCATCTCCCTCCCACCCTCCCTATCCCACCCCTCTATGTGGCCACAAAGCAAGAGCTGATTTCCCTGTGCTATGCGGCTGCTCCCACTGGCTATCTATGTTACATTTGGTAGTGTAAATATGTCAATGCCACTCTCTCACTTCGTCCCAGCTTACCCTTCCCCTTCCCCGTTTTGGCAAGTCCATTCCCTACCTCTGCGTCTTTATTCCTGTCCTGTCCCTAGGTTCTTCAGAACCATTTCTTCTTCTTTTTTTTTTTTAGATTCCATATATATGTGTTAGCATACACTATTTGTTTTTCTCTTTCTGACTTACTTCACTCTGTATGACAGACTCTACATCCATCCACCTCACTACAAATAACTCAATTTCATTTCTTTTTATGGCTGAGTAATATTCCATTGTATATATGTACAACATCTTCTTTATCCATTCATCCGTCGATGGACACTTAGGTTGCTTCCATGTCCTGGCTATTGTAAACAGTGCTGCAATGAAATTTGTGGTACATGACTCTTTTTGAACTATGGATTTCTCAGAGTATATGCCCAGTAGTGGGATTGCTGGGTGGTATGGTAGTTCTATTTTTATTTCTTGAATGAACCTCCATACAGTTCTCCATAGTGGCTGTATCAATTTACATTCCCACCAACAGTGCAGGAGGGTTCCCTTGTCTCCACACCCTCTCCAGCATTTATTGTTTCTAGATTTTTTGATGATGGCCATTCTGACAGCTGTGAGGTGATATCTTACGGTAGTTTTGATTTGCATTTCGCTAATGATTAGTGATGTTGAGCATCATTTCATGTGTTTGTTGGCAGCCTGTATATCTTCTTTGCAGAAATGTCTATTTAGGTCTTCTGCTCATTTTTCATTTGGGTTGTTTGTTTTCTTGATATTGAGCTGCATGAGCTGCTTGTAAATTTTGGATATTAGTCCTTTGTCAGTTTCTTCATTTGCAAATATTTTGTCCCATTCTGTGGGTTGTCTTTTCGCCTTGTTTATGGTCTCCTACGCTGTGCAAAAGCTTTTAAGATTCATTACGTCCCATTTGTTTATTTGCGTTTTTATTTCCATTTCTCTAGGAGGTGGGTCAAAAAGGATCTTGCTGTGATTTATGACGTAAAGTATTCTGCCTATGTTTTCCTCTAAAAGTTTTATAGTGTCTGCCCTTACATTTAGATCTATAATCCATTTAGAGTTCATTTTTGTGTATGGTATTAGGGAGTGTTCTAAATTCATTCTTTTACATGTAGCTGTCCAGTTTTCCCAGCACCACATACTGAAGGGGCTGTCTCTTCTACATTGTATATTCTTGCCTCCTTTATCAAAAATAAGGTGACCATATGTGCATGGGTTTATCTCTGGCCTTTCTATCCTGTTCCATTTATCTATATTTCTGTTTTTGTGCCAGTACCATACTGTCTTGATTACTATAGCTTTGTAGTATTGTCTGAAGACTGGGAACCTGATTCCTCTGGCTCCTTTTTTCTTACTCAACATTGCTTTGGTTATTCGATAAGGATTGCATTGAATCTGTAGATTGCTTTGGGTAGTATAGTCTTTTTCACAATGTTGATTCTTCCAATCCAAAAACATGGTATATTTCTCCATCTGTTTGTATCATCTTTAATTTTTTTCAGCAGTGTGTTATAGTTTTCTGCATACAGGTCTTTTGTGTCCTTAGGTAGTTTTATTCCTAGGTATTTTATTCTTTTTGTTGCAATGGTAAATGGGAGTGTTTCCTCAATTTCTCTTTCAGATTTTTCATCATTCCTGTATAGGAATGCAAGAGATTTCAGTGCATTAATTTTGTATCCTGCAATTTTACCAGATTCATTGATTAGCTCTAGTAGTTTTCTGGTAACATCTTTAGGATTCTCTATATATAGTATCATGTCATCTGCAAACAGTGACAGATTTACTTCTTCTTTTCTGATTTGGATTCCTTTTATTTCTTTTTCTTCTCTGATTACTGTGGCTAAAGCTTCCAAAACTGTGTTGAATAATAGTGTGGTGAGCTGACAACCTTGTCTTTTTCCTGATCTTAGTGGAAATGGTTTCAGTTTCTCACTATTGAGAATGATGTTGGCTGTGGGTTTGTCATAAATGGTCTTTATTATGTTGAGGTAAGTTCCCTCTATGCCTACATTCTGGAGGGTTTTTATCATAAATGGGTGTTGAATTTTTTCAAAAGCTTTTTCTGCATCTATTGGGATGATCATATGATTTCTATCCTTCAATTTGTTAATATGGTGTATCACATTGATTGATTTGCATGGATGAAGAATCCTTGCATTCCTGGAATAAACCCCACTTGATCATGGTGTATGATGCTTTTAATGTGCTGTTGGATTCTGTTTGCTAATATTTTGCTAATGATTTCTGCATCTATGTTCATCAGTGATATTGGCCTGTAGTTTCATTTCTTCATGACATCTTTGTCTGGTTTTGGTATCAGGGTGGTGGTGGCCTCGTAGAATGAGTTTGGAAGTGTTCCTCACTCTGCTATATTTTGGAAGAGTTTGAGAAGGGTAGGTGTTAGCTTTTCTCTAAATGTTTGATAGAATTTCCCTGTGAAGCCATCTGGTCCTGGACTTTTGTTTGTTGGAATATTTTTACTCACAGTCTCAATTTCAGTGCTTGTGATTGGTCTGTTTATATTTTCTATTTCTTCCTGGTTCAGTCTTGGGAGATTGTGCTTTTCTAAGAATTTGTCCATTTCTTCCAGGTTGTCCATTTTACTGGCATAGAGTTGCTTGTAGTAATCTCTCATGATACTTTCTATTTCTGCAGTGTCATTTGTTACTTCTCCTTTTTCATTTCTGATTCTATTGATTTGAGTCTTCTCCCTTTTTTTCTTGATGAGTCTGACGAATGGTTTATCAATTTTGTTTATCTTCTCAAAGAACCAGCTTTTAATTTTATTGATCTTTGTTATTGTTTCCTTTATTTCTTTTTCATTTATTTCTGATCTGATCTTTATGATTTCTTTCCTTCTGCTAACTTTTGTGGGGTTTTGTTCTTCTTTCTCTAATTGCTTTAGGTGTAAGTTTAGGTTGTTTATTTGAGATGTTTCTTGCTTCTCGAGGTAGGATTGTATTTCTATAAACTTCTGTCTTAGAACTGCTTTTGCTGCATCCCATAAGTTTTGGGTCATCGTGTTTTCACTGTCATTTTTTTCTAGGTAGTTTTTGATTTCCTCTTTGATTTCTGCAGTGATCTCTTGGTTATCTAGTAGTGTATTCTTTAACTTCCATGTGTTTTTATTTTTTACAGATTTTTTCTGTAATTGATATCTAGTCTCATAGTGTTGCAGTCGGAAAAGATACTTGATATGATTTCAATCTTCTTAAATTTACCAGGACTTGATTTGTGACCCAAGATATGATCTATCTTGGAGAATGTATCATCAGCACTTGAGAAGACAGTGTATTCTGTTGTTTTTGGATGGAATGTCCTATAAATATCAATTAAGTCCATCTTGTTTAATGTATCATTTAAAGCTTGTGTTTCCTTATTTATTTTCATTATGGATGATCTGTCCATTGGTGAAAGTGGGGTGTTAAAATCCCCTACTATTATTGTGTGACTGTCAATTCCCCCTTTTATGGCTCTTAGTATTTGCCTTATGTATTGAGGTGCTCCTATATTGGGTGCATAAATATTTACAATTGTTATATCTTCTTCTTGGACTGATCCCTTGATCCTTATGTAGTGTCCTTCTTTGTCGCTTGTAATAGTCTTTATTTTAAAGTCATTTTGTATGATATGAGAATTGCTACTCCAGCTTTCTTTTGATTTTCATTTTCATGGAATCTTTTTCCATCCCCTCACTTTCAGGCTGTATGTGTCCCTAGGTCTGAAGTGTGTCTCTAGTAGACAGCATATATATGGGTCTTGTATTTTTATCCATTCAGCCAGTCTATGTCTTTTGGTTGGAGCATTTAATCCATTTACATTTAAGGTAGTTATCGATATATATGTTCCTCTTACCATTTTCTTGATTGTTTTGGGCTTGTTATTGAAGGTCTTTTCCTTCTCTTGTGTTTTCTGCCTAGAGAAATTCCTTTAGCATTTGTTGTAAAGGTGGTTTTGTGGTGCTGAATTCTCTCAGCTTTTGCTTGTCTGCAAATGTTTTAATTTCCCCATTGAATCTGAATGAAATCCTTGCTGGGTAGAGTAATCTTGGTTGCAGGTTTCTCTCCTTCATCACTTTAAGTTTGTCCTGCCACTCCCTTCTGGCTTTCAGAGTTTCTGCTGAAAGATCAGCTGTTAACCTAATGGGGTTAACTGTTGTATGTTATTTGTTGTTTTTCCCTTGCTGCTTTTAATATTTTTTCTTTGTATTTAATTTTTGATAGTTTGATTAAGGTGTGTCTTGGTGTGTTTCTCCTTGGATTTATCCTGTATGGGACTCTCTGTACTTCCTGGACTTGACTGACTATTTCCTTTCCCCTATTAGAGAAGTTTTCAACTATAATCTCTTCAAATATTTTCTCAGTTCCTTTCTTTTTCTCTTCTTCTTCTGAAACCCCTATAATTCAAATGTTCATTTATTTAATGTTGTCCCAGAGGTCTCTAAGACTGTCCTCAATTCTTTTCATTCTTTTTTCTTTATTCTGCTCTGCAGTAGTTATTTCCACTATTTTATCTTCCGGGTCACTTATCCATTCTTCTGCTTCAGTTATTCTGCTATTGATTCCTTCTAGAGATTTTTAAATTTCTTTTATTTTGTTCTTCATCATTGTTTGTTTGCTCTTAATTCTTCTAGGTCCTTGTTAAATGGTTGTTGTATTTTCTCCGTTCTATTTCCAAGATTTTGTATCATCTTTACTATCATTACTGTGAATTCTTTTTCAGGTCAACTGCCTGTTTGGTTATTTGCTTTTTGATAAGGGTGCCAAGACCACTGAATTGGGGAAAAGACAGTCTCTTCAACAAATGATGCTGAGGGAATTGGATATCTACATGCCAAAGAATGAATTTGGACTCTTGCCTTGCTCCATATACAAAAATGACCTTAATATAGTTGAAAAATAAATACTTAAGGACTAAAACTATAAAATTCTTAGAAGAAAACTTTGGGGAAAAATCTTTACAAGATTGGATTTGGCAGCAAATTTATGGATATGATACCAAATAAAATAAAGTAAAATAACAGATAAATTGGTCTTCATCAAAATTAAGAATTTTGATTCTATCCAAAAGAGAAAAGGCAAGCTAAAGAATGGGAGAAAATATTTGTAAATCATATATCTAACAAGGATTAATATTCAGAATGTTAAAGAACTCCTATTATTCAACAACAAAAAAACAAACAATCCAATTTAAAAATTGGCAAAGACTGAATAGACATATCTCCAAAGAAGATATATCCAATAATAAGCACATGATAAGATGTTCCACCTTATTAGTCATTAGGGAAATTCAAATCAAGCCATAATGAAATACCACTTCACATGTACTAGAATGGTTATAATTTTTTAAAAATGGAAAATAACAAGAGTTGGTGAATATGTAGAGAAGTTGGAACCCTTCTGTATTGAAGGTGAAAATGTAATATGGGACAGCTGCTGTGAAAAAATTTTTTTGGTTTCCTTAAAAAGCTAAACACACGATTATGATATGATCCAGAAATTCCCCTTCTAGGTATAGATCCCAAAAAATTGAAAGCAGGGACTTGAACAGGTACTTGCCCACCCATGTTTATATCAGCTTTGCTCCAATATCCAAAAGGTGAAATCAACTCAAGTTTCCATCAACAGATGAATGGATACATAAGACATTATAATATTCCATTGTGTGTGTGTGTGTGTATAATCATAAAAAGGAGCTGAAATTTTGATATATGCTCTGTGGATGTACCTTTGAAACATTATGCTAAGTGAAATAATTCAAAAACAGAATAATCCAAAGCATAAAATATTCCACACAAAAAAATATTGTATGAGTCCAGTTATATGAGGTAACAAAATAGGCAAATTCATAGAGATGAAAAGTAGAACAGGGGTTACCAAGGGCTGAGTGAAAGGGAGAATAGGAAATTATTATTATTATTTTTTTTCCTTATTCTTTATTTTTATTTTTTTTATTTTTATTTTTTATTAGTTTCTGCTTTATAACAAAGTGAATCAGTCATACACATACATCTGTTCCCACATCCCTTCCCTCATGCATCTCCCAGGAAATTATTTAATGGGTACAGAGTTTATGTTGAGGATGATGAAAATGTTTTGGATATAAGTAGAGGTCATGTTTACACAATGTTGTGAAAGTATACAGTGCAAATGAGTTTTATACTTGAAAATTATTAAATGATAAATATTATGCATATTTTACCACAATAAAAAGAAATCTAATGAGATGTGTAGGCTGCACACTTAGGAATGGTGCCTAAGGCTCAAGCCCTTACTAGCCCTGTATCCAGGAAATGGTGAAGAAAGTTACTGTTTGCCTGATGCCAACCATGAAGTAATAGAAATCTGCCTCTGTGTGGTGTGGTGTCACATTTACCTTTAGTTCACTTTCTATATGAGATGATGGCTGGAGCACCTGAAAGGTCTGAGATCTGGGGCTTCATTAGCATATAGGACAGTGTATATGAACTGTTTTGTACCTACTTATTAATAAATATTTTCATTTAAAAAAATCCTACAGCTAACATCATAATGCTTTCCTGCTATGATTGGAAACAATTAAAAGATGTCTTCTGTCACCACTCTTATTATATACTAAAAGTTCTAGCTACCGCAATAAGGCAAGAAAAATAAATAGAAGGTACACAGTTTGGAAAAGAAATAAAACCGTCTCTGCTTGTAGACAATATGATTGTCTACATAGGATTCCAAAGAATTAAAGAAATTCCTAGAACTAATAAACGAATTCAGTAATGTCATTTGATACAAGATCAACATGAAAAAGCAATTAAGTTTCTGAATACTGGTAACAAGTGGAAACCAAAAAACAAAAATGTAATAGCATTTTGTAACTGTTTAAAAGATAATAAAAAATTAAGTAAAAATCTAATAAAGAATCTGTGTGATAAAATCGCAAATTGCTGAAGAATGAAGGAAAACTTACATATCATGTTTGTGGATTGAAAGATTCAACATAGTAAAGATGTCAATTCTCCATAAATCTATGTATAGGTTTAAGACAATTACTGTCAAAATTTCATCAAGGTCTAAGTTTTTATAAACGTAGACAAGCTTAGTTTATTCTAAAATTTATGTGGGAAAGCATGGAGATCAAAATACCCAAATTCCTTTTGAAACAAATTGAGTGAGAAGTTTCCTTTCTCCCAGTGTTAGGGCACACTATACAGCTATAGTAATCAAGACAGTGTGGTGCTGGCAGAGGAGTAGACATACAGCTCAGTGGAACAGAATGGAGAACCCAGAAATAGATCTGCACAAATATGCCCAATTAATTTTAACAATAAACTTCTAATTTAGAACAGTTTTAGATTTACAAAATTACTGCAAAGATACTAGAGAGTGTTTCCATATACTCAGTTTCCCCTATTAATGCCTTTTATTGTCACAATTAATATTGACACATTATTATTAACTGAAGTCCATATTTTATTCAGATTTCCTAATTTTCCACTATTATTTTTACTTTCCAATATCCCATCCAGAACACCAGATAACATTTAGTAGTCATGTCTGTTTAGGCTTCTATTGGTTGTGACAGTTTTTAGACTTTGTTTTTTTGAAAGTCTTGATAGTTTTGAGGATTACTGGTCAGGGACTTTTTGCAGAAAACTCCTGAATTGGGAATTGTCTGATGTTTTTCTTATGATTAGAATGGAGTAATATGTTTTTCAGAGGAAGACCACAGAGGTAAATTATCATTCTCATCACTTCATAGCAAGGGTACATGTTATCAATATGATTTGTCACTGTTGATGTTATCATTGGTCACCTGACTTGAGATAGTGTTTGTCATATTTTTCCATTGTAAATATTCTTTTGTCCTCCATTACCATATTGTATTCTTTAGAAGGAAGTCACCACGGGTAAACCACAGTTAAGAAGAAGAGAGTTATGTTCCATCTCCTTAAGAGCAGGTTATCTACAAAAATTATTTGAAATTCTGCATAAGAGATTTGTCTGTTTTCCCCATTTATTTATTTATTCAATCACTTATTTATATCAGTATGTTCACATGAATATTTATTTTATACTTTAGGTTACAATTCAATTCTAAGTTTTTTATTCTGCTGCTCAAATTGTTCCAGCTTTGGCCATTGGAGCTCTTTCAGTTGGCTTCTCTATGTCTTTGGCATGCCTCCAAATCACTGTGGGTTTGCTAATTTTTTTCTTTCTTTATTTTTTGGATTTTTAAAAAACACTTTTCTACTTTCTGGTACTACAAAATTCTGGCTCATTTTGTATACTTCCCACCCTAGTCCAAGAGTCAGCAATTTCTCCAAGGATCCCAACTTCTCTTTATTAGAGAAAGGTATTAGAAACCAAGATCTGGGCACTGATGTGCTTGTTGCTACTAGAGTGTCATTGCTCTTAGGCCGTCCAAACTGACAGAGCAAGGAAATGTATGTGTGATGCTAACCCACATTTATGCAAGTCTGTAAATAATTCTATGCACAGCCATCTCTATCCATATTAAATTACATGTGTTCTAACTAGTGTCATTAACCCTAGCCATTGCTACATGTATCATCATAGCTTCCTCCCCTGGTTTACCTTTGACATCCCATTCCAACAGTAAGAAATCTGACTCTCACCATCAGCCATCTATTTATTTAATTGTTCAATTCCAGTATATGTAGTCGTTTAAGAGCTGTTAACCCATACCCCCAGGGCAGATGGCTTTATCAACTAGAGGTACAATGCACAGTGTACAGGAACACAGTTCCTTTTACATTTAGTCTTATAGACTTTGCTCATTTCCAAAGTTACTTTCTTATTCCCTCACTCTATTCAGTGAGGCTGCTTCATACATTTTTCAGCTTTATTGAGGTATAACTGACAATTAAAAATTGTATGTATTTAAGGTATACAACAATAAAGATTGTATATATTTAAGATGTACAACAATATCAATGCTTTGATATATGTGTACATTGTGAAATGATTACTACAATCAATTTAACATATTTTTCACCTCTACATAATTAATATTTTCCTACTTTTCCTTTCTTTCTTTCTTTCTTTCTTTCTTCCTTTCTTTCTTTCTTTCTTTCATGGTAAATGGCAAGAATGCTTAAGATTAGCAAATTTCAAGCATACAATGCAGTATTGTTAAATGTAGTCACCATGCTGTACAGTAGGTCTCTGGAACTTATTCACCTTTCATAACTGAAACATTGTAAACTTTGACCAACATCTCCCCATTTCCCCCTGCCCCCAGCTGCAGAAAACCACTATTCTACTCTCTGCTTCTATGACTAATTTTAGATTCCACATATACATGATATCATTCAGTAATTGTTTTTCTGTATCTGGCTTATTTCACTTAGCATCATGTCCTCCAGATTCATCATGTTGTTACAAATGGCAGGAATATATATGTATGTGTGTGTGTGTTTATTTGACAGATGAATGGATAAAGAAGATATAATTGTATCTTCTTTATCCATTTGATATAATCACATCTTCTTTATCCATTCATCTGTTGATGAAAATTTAGAATGATTCCCTATCTTGCCTATTGTGAATAATCCTGCAATCAATGTGGGAGTACAGATATCATTTCTTTTGGATATATACCCTGAAGAAGGATTGTTGTACATTGCATTCCCATGACATTTATTTTATAACTGGAAGATTGTACATTTTGATTCCCTTCACCCATTTCATCCACCCCCAATAAAACTGATCTGGGGGACTTCCCTGGTGGTCCAGTGGCTAGGACTCTGTGCTTCCACTGCAGGGGGTACAGGTTCGATCCCTGGTCAGGGAACTAAGATTCCCACATGCCTCTCAGTGTGACCAAAAAACCCTCCCCCCAAAAAAAACCCAATCTGTTCTCTTTCTATGAGCTTGGTTTTTTGTTTTGTTTTGTTTAAAATTCCACTTATAGGTGTATTATACAGTATTTGTCTTTGTCTGGCTTATTTCACTTAGCATAATGCCCTCAATATCCATTCATTTTGTTGCAAATTCTCCTTCATTTTTAAGGGACAGCTTTGCCATCCATAGTATTCTTGGCTGGGCGGCAGGTTTCTTTTTGGTGGTGGGGGAAGGGAGGGTGTCTCTAACAGCCTCTCTAACTCTGACTTGCTGAGAGTTTGTCATCTTAGTAATGAGCAGTGTGACTGGGATATATCTGAGTCAAGGTTTTCTCTTCTCCAAAATGAAGATGATCACTGCGCCTCCTTGTTGTTCCTTCTTTCTTTTCCTCCTTTCTTCAGTCATTCTGCAGATATTTATTGAGCATCCACTGTCAATTATGTGCTGTGAGCTGTTGATATGGTAGGAACAAAGCAAGCGACACCCTCATAGACCGAGTTTCAGCACAGAAGATGACAGTCACACATAGAAAAGTAAACTCTGTCTGTCAGACAGCCTTAAGTGTGGTGGAGGAAAATGAAGAAGAGATGGTGAGTACTGGGTGTGGAGCTTGGCAGTGTCAGGCCGGTGGTCAGAGAGATGGCTCAGTGAGGACATTTAAACAATACCTCAAGGGCAGTGAAGGAGAGTCATGCAAAACTCTACAGAGGTGAGGAGGGGGCACAGCAAGAGCCAAGGCCCTGAGGGGGATGTGCACATGGTTGAGGAGCAAAGGAGGCCCTGGGACAGGAGGTAGAAGTGGGGGCCAAAGGCTGAAGTGAGGACTCTGGAAGTTGCTGGAAGGCTGTAAGCAGATGAATGGCGGCGTCTGACTGTGTGGGGGTGAGGAAAGAAGTGTGACAGGGACTGTGCGGGCTCAGTGGCTGAGAAGGAGATGTGAGAAGGGGGTAGATTCTGGGTGTATTTGAAGTCAGAAGATTCAGGATTGGAGGGTTGGCTGTGAAGTTCCTAGAAAAAGGTGAATCATGCAGACTCCTGAACACAGGAGGGCAGAAATGTTTTGAAAATGAAGTTCAACAGGCATCTAACAGCCAACCCACCCTGCTTGCCCAGGACTCTGGGATGTCTGAGGCAGGATGGAGCTCACTGTGAGCAAGGGCCCTGACTTCCTGTGAGCCTGCCCATGCTGAGGATCTCAGGCTGGTCATGCACCTGTTCCATCTCAGTAGCCCTGGGGGTCATGTGAACTCTTGAGAGCATGTGCTCACTCTGCCCTGCAGCACCTGGCATCTGATCTTCTCTATAGTTTCCTCAATTTTTGGAAGTCCCACCCAGGGAGCACCAGATCTGCCTGGCTGAGGGAGACAGGACCCCAATCAACAACATCTGGAACTGTCTTGGAAGATAAAGTCTCCTTTTCTGTGCTACTCACTAAGAACAAATTTTTCCTCACCTTCTCTCCTCAGAGTAAAGGAAAAAACCAGAACAACTTGTACAGTTGTTTTCTTTTGGAACAGACCCGAACTGGATATAAAGGATGGTCAGCAGTTAGGTGGGTTTCCAGACCCAGTTGCTGGCTGACCACTTTCAGAACCTACAGGTCATGGCCTGTAGATGGCAGCTCAGGAGGGCAGCACGTGTGTCCTGTAGGGTAAGGCCAGGACATGTGAAAGCACACTTGGGCTTCTGGCTGCACACACCTGCAAACCTGCAACAGGACATGCTCAGGCCTTGGGCTAACTGGCTGAAGCCCTGCTATCTGGACCTCACCTCTCCAGGTGGTCATTAACCTTGAACTCAGGGCCAAACTCAGAGTGGGGACTTACTGCCGGGTCTGAAGTCACCTTCCTCAGCTTCTGCCTGCATTAACTCATGTCCACGGATCAGGGTAGCAGCCTCTTTGATTTCACAGCCTTCCTCTCCTCCGGAACTGCCCTGCACTGTGGGCACAGAGATGCCAGAAAAATAAGCTCCCCAGGGCCATCATGAAGTTTTAGGGGGCAGTGTGTACCCCTTAGAAATGGAAACTTTGAAAGGCAAACCTGAGTCAGGTGGGTTCTGCCCCTTAGGAAGTGGGAACTGGGAGGGGTCACAACTCTGCTCTATGCAATGGGATGACAATGGCTCACACCTGCCATATCAAAAAGCACACAGGCCCTCCCTGATTGTACAAGCCAGTCCAGGGAGAGATTCTGCAGCTCTGCCAGCAGCCTGAGGGCACAATACCGCATCAATTTATATCCTGGAGATGTGAGTTAGAAAGGAACCATATCTGGGACACAAAGGCCTGGTAAGCACTGAGACAGATGCAGGGGCAGAGGTGTCCACTGAGGGACCTCAGCCATAGGACCCTCATCAAAATATCACGAGAAATGCCAAAGCAGTCACTGCCAGTGAGTGGGACACATGACCTAGGGACAAGTTAGATGCTTTGGAGTGTTCTGGATGTGGAGTTGAATAACTTTGCATCACATGGCAAGAGCATTTTTCATGTCTGTTACCCTGTTTCTGATTATACCAGGGAGAAGTGCTCAGTTTGATAATAATGTCTTGAATGTCTTTCTAGTTATTTGTAGCAAAAAGAGTAGCTCTCACTCACTCAGCCAGCCACTTCAAGTAGCTACAGTTCAACATCAACACTAAGTTTCCTTTGGGCTTATTGTGACAGGTAAATTCAGTTCCTGGAAAGTGATGCTGTTTATTTTTTTATGAGCATGACCTAGTTTCCTTCAGATAAATAGATAGGTAGATAGATAGATAGATAAATAGATAGATGATAGACAGATAGATATAGATATAGACAGATAAGACAGACAGATAGATGATAGCTAATTAGCTAACTAGATAGTAGATAGATGATAAATAGATAATAGATAAATAGATGTTATTTAGAAAGATAGACACATGCGTACAATACATACATAATACATAAACAGATCAATGATAAATAGATAAACAGATGATAGTAGATAGATGTATATATGTATATTATACACATATATACAAATATATGTACACATGTATGGATGATTCCATTTATATAATGTTCAAGAACAGGCAACACTTACCAATGATAATAGAAGGCAGAACATTGGTTTCCTCTGTTGGGGAGGGTGTTGACTGCGAAGAGGCATGAGGGAGCTTTCCAGGGTGCTGGAAATAGTCTATGACCTGGTTAGATGTGTGTACACATAAGCAAAAAGTCACTGACTTAGACATTTGTGTGTGTGTGCATGTGTGTGTGTGCGTGTGATTTCTCAATTTTTATAAATTTATTTACTTATTTATTTTTGGCTGCGTTGGGTCTTCGTTGCGCGCAGGCTTTCTCTAGTTGCGGCGAGCAGGGGTTACTCTTCATTATGGTGCCCGGTCTTCTCATTGCGGTGACTTCTCTTGTTGTGGAGCATGGGGTCTAGGCATGCGGGCTTCAGTAGTTGTGGCTCGTGGGCTCTAGAGCATAGGTTCAGTAGTTGTGGCACACGGGCTTAGTTGCTCCACAGCATGTGGGATCTTCCTGGACCAGAGCTCAAACTCATGTCCCCTGCATTGGCAGGTAGATCCTTAACCACTGCACCACCAGGAAAGTCCCTATTTCTCAATTTTTAAATACTACACCATTTTCACACTAAAAAATGCAAGATACAAAACGTTGCCTTTACACCAATTAAGTTTTCATCTCACAGATTCAATTTCAAACCATTCAAACAATGTTTCAAACCATTAAAAGAATTTTGAATCTAATTCTATCATCACTGGTATTTTTTATGTATGATTTCAATAGAATAGAGACTAAAGCAAGAACATAACTTTTGGTATTAAACAGCTTCCACAAACTCCTTGAGTTGTTTCATTCCCTGAAATCTTCCCTTCTACTCACACTACTTGCATTTATTCTCTTATCACATGGTTATCATGAAAAGCATTGTCAAATGCTTTTCAAAATAAAGACAAAATATCTTTACCAAAATAAAGATAGACTAAGTCTCATTTATCACACAAGTAACTCAATTTTACTCATGTTGTTTAAATCTTTTATACTCTATCAGATATGTTTATGCTTGTTCCATCAGTTATCAAGAGAGATGTGGTAAAATCTCCTACCATAATTGTAGACTTATCTCTTTTTCTTTTCTTCCTTTTTTCTTTTTCTGCAACAGGAAATTTGTACCTCTTAATCTCGCTCATCTAATCTTTTCTCAGCCTACCACCCTCCCCTCTGGCAAACACCTGTTTGTTCTCTGCATCTATAACTCTGTTTATGTTTTGTTATGTTTGTTCATTTGTTTTTTTAGATTCCACATATAAGTGAAATCATATGGTATTTGCCTTTCTCTGTGTTATTTCACTTAGCATGATATCCTCTAGGTCCATCCATGTTGTTGCAAATGGCAATATATCATTATTTTCTATGGCTGAGTAATGTTTCATTTTATATACATACTACATCTTCTTTATCCATTCATATGGGGTGTAGAGGCCCTAGAGGCCACAGAAGGGTGTGGGTTTTCTTCTAAGTAAAATAGGAAGCTGTTGTAGGGATTTAAATGGAGAGATTATGAGACTTGATGTATGTTTACAAAGACCCATCTGGCTACTCTCAAGAGTTGAAGGACCTGCTGGCGGTGTATGGAAAATGGGCAGTAGGGGGCTTCAGTGAGGAGGCAAATTCAATTGTCTGAACAAGAGCCCAGGGTGGCAGTGAAATAATAATAAAGGGATAGTTTCTGGATATGATTTTTTAAATTAGCTTTATTGAGAAATAATTTACATCAATAAAATATAGCCACTTTAACTGTACAGATTGATAAGTGTAGACAAATATACTCAATCATATAACCACCACCACAATTGTGATATAGAACATTTCCATCACCCCCAAATATTCCCTTATGCCTGTTTTCATTCAATCCACTCCCATTTTCCTGGCAACCACTGATCTTTTTGCTGTCAGTATAGTTTTACTTTTGCCAGAATCTCATATAAACAAAATCATATGCAGCCTTTTGTGTCTGGCTTCTTTCACTCAGCATAATGCTTTTGAGATTCATCCATGTTGTTGTCTGTCTAGTCAGTTCTTCATTTTGGTGGTTGAGTAGTGTTACATTGTATGGAGGTACCACAATATTGTTTATCCATTCACCAGTTAATGAACATTTGGATTATTGCCAGTTTTGTAGACAGTATAAATAAAGATAATATGAACATTAAAGTACAAGTCTTTGTGTGAATATATGTTTGCAGTTCTTTTGGGTATATACCTAGAAGTGAAATACTGGAGTCATGTTAAGTATATGTTTAAATTTTTAAGAAATTGGAAAATTGTTTCCAAAGTGTCTACACAGATTTTCATTCTCACTAGCAATGAGAGTTCCCATTGACTGGCATCCTCAGCAGCACCTACTATTGTCAGTTTTTAAAAATTGTTTATCCACTTTTAGCTTTCTAGAGAATATATAGAGGTATCTCACTGTGATTTTAATTTGCATTGCCATAGTGATGAATTATATTGAACATTTGTTCATGTGCTTGTTGGACATTTGCATATATTCTTTGGAGAAATGTCTATTCAAATCTTTTGCCCATTAAAAAAATCTTGTCATTTTGTTGTTGAATTATAAGAATTCTTTATATATTCTGAACACTAGATGTTTTGTCATATATATGATTTGCAATTTTTTTGTCTCATTCTGTTGGTTGTCTTTACATTTCCTTGATTAGATCTTTTGATGCACAAAATTTCTAATTTTGATGAAGTATAAAGTATCTATTTTTCCTTCTGTTGCTTGTGCTTTTGGTGTCATGCTTAAGAATCTATTGTCAAATCCAAGGTCATGAAGATTCACCCATATTTTCTTCTAAAAGTTTTATTATTTTCCCTCCTATGTTTTGGTCACTGACCCTTTTAGACTTAATTTTTTTAGAGAGTGAGACAGGGATAGAATTTCATTCTTTTGCATGTGGAAATCTAGTTGTTCCAGCAATATTGTTGAAAAGACTATTCTTTCATCCTTATAATGATCTGGGCACTCTCACTGAAAATCAATTGACCATAAGATGTATGAGTTTATTTCTGGAATCCTGATTTGATTCTATTGTTCTATATGTCTATCCTGATGCCAGTCTGTTTTGATTGCCATAGCTTTGTAGTGAGTTTTGAAACTGAGAAGCAAATCCTTCAATTTTTTTTCTTCCAGCTTTGTTGAGTTATAATTGACATATAATACTGCATAAGGTTTTTTTTGTTTTTTGTTTTTTGTTTTTTGTTTTGCAGTACATGGGCCTCTCACTGTTGTGGCCTCTCCCATTGAGGAGCACAGGCTCTGGACGTGCAGGCTCAGCGGCCATGGCTCACGGGCCTAGCCACTCCATGGCATGTGGAATCTTCCCAGATCGGGGCATGAACCTATGTCCCCTGTGTCGGCAGGAGGACTCTCAACCACTGTGCCACCAGGGAAGCCCAATACTGCATAAGCTTTAAGTGTACAGCATGATGATTTGATTTACATATATCGTGAAGTGATTATCACAGTTTAGTGAAATGCATCATCTCATACAGACACAAAATTAAAGAAATGGAAAGAAAATTTCCTTGTGATTAGAAGTCTTAGGATTTATTCTCTTAACAACTTTCATATATAATGTACAACAGTGTTAATTATATTCATCATGTTATACATTATATCCCTAGGATTTACCTTGGAACTGGAAGTTTATACCTTTTGACCACCTTTATCCAATTCTCCCTATCCCCATCCCCTACCTCTGGTAACCGCAAAGTAACATGCTCACAAACACTTGCTATTTGTTGTCTTTTTGATAATAGCCATTCTGAAGGTGTAAAGCGATATCTCATTGTGGTTTTGATTTGCATTTCCCTGATGATTAGTGACGTTGAGCATCTTTTCATATGCCTGTTGGCCATCTGTATGTCTTCCTTGGAGAAATGTCTGTTCAGATCCTCTGCCCCTTTTGAATTAGGTTATTATTTTTTTTGATGTTGAATTGTTTGTGTTCTATATATATTTTGGATATTAATCCATTATCAAACATGTCATTTGCAAATATCTTCTCCCATTCAGTAGGTAACATTTTCTTTTTGTTGATAATTTCCTTTGCTGTACAAAACTTTTCAGTCTGATATAGTCCTATTTGTTTATTTTTGCTTTTGTTTCCCATGCCTGAGATGACATACCCAAAAAACTATTATGAAGACTAATGTCAAAGAGCATACTGCCTATGTTTTCTTCTAGACGTTTAATGGTTACAGGTCTTACAGTTAAGTCTATAATCTTTCAGTTGATTTTTGCACTAGGTGTGAGAGAGTAGTCCAGTTTGATTTTTGGTTTTTTTAATGTAACTCTTCAATTTTCCCAACACCATTTATTGAAGAGACTGTCTTTTCCCTTTGTATACTCTTACCTCCTTTTGTCATGATTAATTGACCATATGAGTGTGGGCTCATTTCTGAGCTTTCTATTCTGTTCCATTGATCTATGTGTCTGTTTTTGTGCCAGTACCACACTGTTTTGAATACTGCAGTTTTGTAGTATAATTTGAAATCCAGGAGTATGATACCTCCAGCTTTGTTCTTCTTTCTCAAAATTTTCTTTGGCTATTCAGGGTCTTTTGGTTTCCATACAAATTTTAGAATAATTTGTTCTAGTTTTATGAAAAATGTCACTGGTATTTTGATAGATATTGTATTTAATCTGTAGATTGCCTTGTAGTGTGGTCATTTTTAGCAATGTTAAATTTTTGAATCCATGAACAAGGTATATCTTTCCATATTTTTGTGGCATGTTCAATTTCTCTCATCAGCATCTTATAGTTTTCAAAGTACATTTCTTTTACCTCCTTAGATTTATTCTTAGGCATTTTATTCTTTTTTATGTGATTGTAAATGGGATTGTTTTCTTAACTTCTTTTTCTGATGGTGTGTTGATACTGTATAGATATGCAACAGATTTCTGTATATTAATTTTGTATCCTCCAACTTTACTGAATTCGTTGATGAGCTCTAGTAGTTTGTTGATGATGTCTTTAGGATTTTCTATGTATAATATTGTGTCATCTGTAAACAGTGACAGTTTTACTTCTTCCTTCCCAATATGGATTCCTTTAATTTATTTATTTATTGTCTGATTGTTATGGCTAGGACTTCAAAAACTAAGTTGAATAAAAGTGGTGAGAGTGGGCATCCTTGTCTTCTTTACCTTAGAGGAAATGTTTTCAGCTTTTTACTGTTGAGAAAGATGTTAGCTGTGGACTTACCATATATGGCCTTTATTATGTTGAGGTATGTTGCCTTTATGCTTACTGTATTGAGAGTTTTTATCATAAATGGAAATTAAATATTGTCAGAAGCTTTTTCTGTACATGTTGAGATGATCATATGATTTTTATTCTTCCACTTGTTGATGTGGTATATCGATTTGCAGATATTGAACCATCCTTGCATGGTTGTGATAAATCCCACTTGAACATGGTGTATGAGACTATTAATATATTGTTGAATTCTGTAAGTTAATATTTTATTGAGGTTTTTGCATCTATGTTCATCAGTGATATTGGCCTGTAATTTTATTTTTTATTATATATTTGTCTGGTTTTGGTAACAGGCTGATGCTGGCCTCATAGAGTGAGTTAAGAAACATTCTATCTTCTGCAATTTTTTGGAAGAGTTCAAGAAGAATTGATGTTAAATCTTCTCTAAATATTTAGTGGAATTCACCTGTGAAGCCACCTGGTCCTGGACTTTTATTGGTTGGGAGGTTTTTTTTGTTTGTTTTGTTTTTACTGATTCAATTTCATTACTGGTTAATTAGCATGTTCTTATTTTCTACTTCTTCCTGATTCAGTCTTGGGAGATCATAAGTTTCTAGGAATTTGTCCATTTTTATTAGGTTGTCCATTTTATTGGCAAATAGTTCTTCACAGTAATCTCTTATGATCCTTTATGTTTCTGTGGTATCAGTTGTAACTTCTCCTTTTTCATTTCTGATTTTACTGATTTGGGCCCTCTATTTTTCTTGATCATCTTGCTGGAGTTTTATCAACTTTATCTTTTCAAAGAACCAGCTCTTAGTTTTATTGATCTTTTTTACTTTTTTTAGTCTCTATTTCATTTATTTCTGATCTGATCTTTATGATGAATTTCCTTCTAGTAATTTTGTTTTTGTTTATTCTTCCTTTTCTAGTTCCTTATGTGTCAGATAGGTGGCTTATTAGAGATTTTTCTTGTTTCCTGAAGTAGACTTCTAATCCCACAAAGTACCCTCTTAGAACTAACATGCTGAATCCCATAGATTTTGGATTGCTGCATTTTTTTTAAATTTCTCTTGGTATTTTTTAATTTCTTCTCTGATTTCTTCAGTGATCCATTGATTGTTTAGTAGCATACTGTTCAGCCTTCACATGTTTGTGGTTTTTGCAGTTTTTTCTTCTAGTTGATTTCCAGTCTCAAAGCATTGTTGTCAGAAAACATGCTAGTTGTGATTTCATTTTTTTAATAGACCTTTGTTGGAGTACAATAGCTTCACAATACTGTATTATTTGCTGTTGTACAACAAAGTGAATCAGCAATATGCATACATATATCTGCACATTCCCTCCCTCTTCAGCCTCCCTCTTACCCTCTTTATGCCACCCTTCTAGGTGGTCACAAAACACCAAGCTGGTCTCCCTGGGCTATGCTGCTGCTTCCCATTAGCTATTTTACATTTCGTGGTGTATATATGTTGATGTTACTCTCACTTTGTCCCAGCTTCCCTCTCCCCTCCCCCGTGTCCTCAAGTCCATTCTCTATGTCTATGTCTTTATTCCTGCCCTGCCACTAGGTTCAGTAGCTTTTTTTTTGTTTTTTGTTTAGATTCCATATATATGCATTAGTATACAGTATATGTTTTTCATTTTCTGACTTACTTCACTCTGTATGACAGACTCTAGGTCCATCCACCTCACTACAAATAACTCAATTTCGTTTCTTTTTATGGCTGAGTAATATTCCATTGTATATATGTACCACATCTTCTTTATCCATTCATCTGTTGATGGACACTTAGGTTGCTTCCATGTCCTGGCTATTGTAAATAGTGCTGCAATGAACATTGTGATACATGACTCTTTGTGAATTATGGTTTTCTCAGGGTATATGCTCAGTAGTGGGATTGCTGGGTCATATGGTAATTCTATTTTTAGTTTTTGAATGAACCTCCATACTGTTCTCCACATTGGTTGTATCAATTTACATTCCCACCAACAGTGCAGGAGGGTTCCTTTTCACCACACCCTTTCCAGTATTTATTGTTTCTAGATTTTTTGATAATGACCATTCTGAGCAGAGGTGTTATCTTACTGTAGTTTTGATTAGCCTTTCTCTAATAATTAGTGATGTTGAGCATCTTTTCATGTGCCTCTTGGCCATCTGTAGGTCTTCTTTGGTGAAATGTCTATTTAGGTCTTCCACCATTTTTTAATTGGATAGTTTGTTTTTTTGATATTGAGCTCCATGAGCTGTTAGTATATTTTGGAGATTAATCCTTTGTCCATTGTTTCATTTGCAAATATTTTCTGCAATTCTGAGGGTTGTCTTTTCATCTTATTTATGGTTTTCTTTGCTGTGCAAAAGCTTTTAAGTTCCATTAGGTCCCATTTGTTTTTTGTTTTTTGGGGGTTTTTTTGGTTTTATTTTCATTACTCTAGGAGATGGGTAAAAAAAATCTTGCTGTGGTTTATGTCAAAGAGTGTTTTTCCTAGGTTTTCTTCTAAGAGTTTTATAGTGTTTGGTGTTACATTTAGATCTACAATGCACTTGGAGTTTATTTTTGTGTATGGTGATAGGAAGTGTTCTAATTTCATTCTTTTACATATAGCGGTCCAGTTTCCCCAGCACCACTTATTGAAGAGGCTGTCTTTACTCCATTGCATGTTCTTGCCTCTTTTGTCATAAATTAGGTGCCCATATGTGCATGGGTTTATCTCTGGGCTTTCTATCCTTTACCATTGATCTATGTTTCTGCGCTAGTACCATACTGTCTTGATTAATGTAGCTTTGTAGTATAATTTGAAGTCAGAAGCTTGATTCCTCCAGTTCTGTTTTTCTTTATCAAGATTCCTTTGGCTATTTGGGTCTTATGTGTTTCCATACGAATTGTAAATTTTTTTCTTCTTATCCTGTGAAGAATGCCGTCAGTAGTTTGATAGGGATGGCATTGAATCTGCAGATTGCTTTGGGTAGTATAGTTATTTTCACAATATTGATTCTTCCAATCCAAGAATATAGTATATTTCTCCATCTCTTTATGTCATCTTTGATTTCTTTCATCGTATTTTATACTTTTCTGAGTAGTCTTTCGTCTCCTTAGGTAGGTTTATTCCTATGCATTTTATTTTTTGTTGTGATGGTAAATGGGATTGTTTCCTTAATTTTTCTTTCTGATTTTTCATTGTTAGTGTATAGGAATGTCAGAGATTTCTGTGCATTAATTTTATCCTGCAACCTTACCAAAGTCATTGATTAGTTCTAGTAGTTTTCTGGTGGCATCTTTAGGATTTTCTATGTATAGTATCATGTCATCTGCAAACAGTGATAGTTTTATTTCTTCTTTTCCAATTTATATTCCTTTTATTTCTTTTTCTTCTCTGATTACCATGGTTAGGACTTCCAAAACTATGTTGAATAAGAGTGGTGAGAGTGGACATCCTTGTCTTGTTCCTGATCTTAGTGGAAATGCTTTCAGTTTTTCACCATTGAGAACAATGTTGGCTGTAGGTTTGTCATATATGGCCTTTATTATGTTGAGATAGGTGCTCTCTATGCCCATTTTCTGGAGAGTTTTTAGCATAAATTGGTGTTGAATTTTGTCAAAAGCTTTTTCTGAATCTATTGAGATGATCATTGGTTTTTATTCCTTAATTTATTAATATGGTGTATCACATTGATTGATTTGCATATACTGAAGAATCCTTGCATCCCTGGGATAAACCCCACTTGATCATGGTGTATGATCCTTTTAATATGTTGTTGGATTCTGTTTCCTAATAGTTTTTCAGGATTTTTGCATCTATGTTCATCAGTGTTATTGGTCTATAATTTTCTTTTTCATAATATCTTTTTCTGGTGTTGGTATCAGGGTAATTGTTGCTTTGTAGAATGAATTTGGGAGTGTTCCTCTCTCTGCAATTTTTTTGAAGAGTTTGAGAAGTATCGGTGTTAGCTCTTCTCTAAATGTTTGATAGGATTCGCCTGTGAAACCATCTGGTCCTAGACTTTTGTTTGTTGGAAGAGTTTTAAATACAGTTTCAATTTCATTACTTGTGATAGGTCTGTTTATATTTTCTAAATCCTCCTGCTTCAGTCTTGGAAAATCGTACCTTTCCAAGAATTTGTCCATTTCTTTGTGGTTGTCCATTTTATCGGCATATAGATGTTTGTAGTAGCCTTTTATCATCCTTTGTATTTCTGTGGTGTCAGTTGTGATTTCTCATTTTTCATTTCTAATTTTGCTGATTTGTATTCTCTCCCTTTGTTTTTCTTGATGAGTCTTGCTAAGGGTTTATCAATTTTGTTTATCTTCTCAAAGAACCAGTTTTTATTTTTATTGATCTTTGCTATTGTTTCCTTCATTTCTATATCACTTATTTCTGCTCTGCTCTTTATGATTTCCTTCCTTCTACTGATTTTGGGTATTCTTTGCTCTTCTTTCTCAAGTTGCTTTAGGTGTAGGTTTAGATTGTTTGAGATTTTTCTTGTTTCTTGAGGTGAGATTGAATTGCTATAAATTTCCCTCTTAAAACTGCTTTTGCTTCATCCCATAGGTTTTAGGTCGTTGTGTTTTCATTGTCATTTTTTTCTATGTACTTTTTTATTTCTTCTCTGATTTCTTCAGTGATCTCTTGGTTATTTAGTAGCACACTGTTTAACCTTCATGTATTCGTGTTTTTTACAGTTTTTTCCTGTAATTAATTTCCAATCTCATAGCGTTGTGGTCAGAAAAGATACTTAATAAAATTTCAATTTTCTTAAATTTACCAAGGCTTGATTTGTGACCCAAGATGTCATCTATCCTGGAGAATGTTCCATGTGCACTTGAGAAGAAAGTGTATTCTGCCACGTTCAGGTGGAATATTCTATAAATGTCAATTAAATCTATCTGGTCTGTTGTGTCATTTACAGTTTGTGTTTCCTTGTTTATTTTCTGTTTGGATGATCTGATCTGTCCATTGGTGTAAGTGGGGTGTTAAAGTCCCCTATTATTATTGTGTTACTGTTGGTTTCCCCTTTCCTCATTGTTAATATTTGCCTTCTGTATTGAGGTGCTCCTATGTTGGGCTCATAAACATTTATAATTGTTGTACCTTCTTCTTGGATTGATCCCTTGGTCGTAATGTAGTGTCCTTCCTTATCTCTTGTAACAGTCTTTTTTTTTTTTTTTTTTTGTGGTACACGGGCCTCTCACTGCCCTGGCCTCTCCCGTCGTGGAGCACAGGCCCCGGACGTGCAGGCTCAGCGGCCACGGCCCACGGGCCCAGCCGCTCCGCAGCATGCGGGATCCCCCCAGACCGCGGCATGAACCCGTGTCCCCTGCATCAGCAGGCGGACTCCCAACCACTGCACCACCAGTGAAGCCCTCTTGTAACAGTCTTTATTTTAAAGTACATTTTATCTGATATGAGTATTGCTACTCCTGCTTTCTTTTGATTTCCATTTGCATGGAATATCTATTTCCATCCCTTCACTTTCAGTCTGTATGTGTCCCTAGGCCTGAAGTGGGCCTCTTGTAGATTGCATATATATTGGTCTTATTTTTGTATCCATTCAGCCAGTCTGTGTCTTTTGGTTGTGGCATTTAATCTATTTACATTCAAGGTTATTATCAATATGTATGTTCCTATTACCATTTTCTTAATTATGTTGGGTTTGTTTTTGTGTGTCTTTTTCTTCTCTTGAGTTTCCACCTAGGGAAGTTTCTTTATCATTTGTTGTAAAGCTGGTTTGGTAGTGCTGAATTCTCTTAGCTTTTGCTTGTCTGAAAAGCTTTTGATTTCTCTGTTGAATCTGAATAAGATCCTTGCTGGGTAGAGTAATCTTGGTTGTAGGTTTTTCTCTTTCATCACTTTAAGTATATCCTGCCACTCCCTTCTGACCTGCAGAGTTTCCACTGAAAAATCAGCTGATAACCTTATGAGGATTCCTTTGTCTGTTATTTTTTGTTTATCCCTTCTGCTTTTAACATTTTTTCTTTGAATTTAATTTTTGTTAGTTTGATTAATGTGTGTCTTGGTGTATTTCTCCTAGGGTTTATCCTGTATGGGACTGTCTGTGCTTCCTGGACTGGGGTGACTATTTCCTTTCCCATGTTAGGGAAGTTTTCCACTATAATCTCTTCAAATATTTTCTTAGACCCTTACTTTTTCTCTTCTTCTTCTGGGACCCTTATAATTTGAATGTTGGTGCGTTTAGTGTTATCCCACAGTTCTCTAATATTGTCTTCAATCCTTTTCATTCTTTTTTCTTTACTCTGCTGCTCGGCAGTTATTTCCACCATTTTGTGTTCCAGCTCACTTATTCTTTCTTCTGCCTCAGTTATTCTGTTATTGATTCCTTCTATTGTATTGTTCATTTCAGTTATTGTGTTGTTCATCTCTTTTTGTTTGTTCTTTAGTTTTTCTAGATCTTTATTAAACAGTTCTTGTATTTTCTCAATCTGTGCCTCCATTCTAATTCTGAGATTCTGGATCATCTTTACCATCATTACTCTGAATTATTTTTCAGGTGTTGCCTATTTCCTCTTCATTTATTTGATCTTGTAGGTTTTTACTTTGCTCCTTCATCATATTTTTTGCCATCTCTCTCTCTCTTTTTTTTTTTTTTTTTTTTTTTGTGGTACGCGGACCTCTCACTGTTGTGACCTCTCCCGTTGTGGAGCACAGGCTCTGGACACGCAGCCTCAGTAACCATGGCTCACTGGCCTAGCCGCTCCAAGGCATGTGGGATCTTCCCAGACCGGGGCGCGAACCCATGTCCCCTGCATCGGCAGGCAGACTCTCAACCACTGCGCCACCAAGGAAGCCCTCTTTTTTTTTTTTTTTTTTAATGAGTGGGATTGTATTCCTGTCTTACTGGTTGTTTGTCTTGAGGCTTCCAACTTTGGAGCTTGTAGGCTGTTGGGTAGAGCTGAGTCTTGGTGCTGAGATGAGAACCTCTGTGAGACCTCACTCTGATGAATATTCCCTGGGGTCTGAGGTTCTCTGTTAGTCCAGTGGTTCAGACTCGGAGCTCCCACTGCAGAAGCTTTGGCCCGACCCCTGGCTTGGGAACCAAGATACTGCAAGCCATGCAGGGCAAAAAAAAAAAAAAAACGGAGAAAACAATAACGTAGTAAAAATATAATTAGATTAGGAAAGTAAGAGATATGTTAGAAAGAATATAAAAATATAAATATAAATGAAACAACTGGAAAGTAAAACAGAACCACTATAGTAAAAAAGGGGAGGAGAAAAAAAAGTGGAAAAGGCCTTGGCTGTGGAGGGTGGAGCCTAAGCAGGGTTGGGGTTTGGACAGTGAGCAGGGCCTATGACTAGGACCACAGAGCTGGAAAAGGTCCTGGGGGTGGGGGTGGGCCTTAAGCTCAATGGAACAGATGGGGCTCAGTCGTTCCTCCCACCTCTGGTCTAAGAGTGCGGGGGACCCTACCTGGGAGCCCAGCAGGCTTCCTGGGCTCCAGGGGGTGGGTCAAATGCCCACCGCTCCTCTCCTGCTCCTCCAGTCCTGGAGGCCTCCTCCCTCCTGCCTCTCCTGTTCTCCCCAAACTCTTTCTTATGCCTCCAGGATGCATGCAGCCTGGAGGGGGCTTTGGAGGATGGGGGACGTGACCTAGGTTGTTCACAGTTTTCCCGTACTTGAGTGGGTGGGGCAAAGGTCCTCCTCCTCTCCCCTTCTTCTGGTCCTGGAGAGATCCTCCCACCTGCCTCTTGTGTTCTCCCCTGGCCTCCCTCCTATGCCACCAGGGCCAATGCAGCCTGGAGGGGGCCTCTGAGGGCATAGGACCCAGCCCAAGTGCTGGGCTGTCTTCCTCAGCTGATTGGGCAGGGGAAACGCTGGGCACACTCCCCCCTGATCCTAGCCCCTGAGGGTCCCTCCAGGCATGGGAACTGCCCCCCCAGCCACCCTTCAGGGTCACTGGTCTTGTCTTTTCTGGCCTCCACTCCTCCTCTCCCCTCAGTTCCCCAACATCCTACCAGTTCTCTTGGGGGTTCCTCCCTTCTTCTTATCAATTTTGTTTATCTTTTCAAAGAACCAGCTCTTAGTTTTATTGAATTTTCCCCTTTTTTTAGTCTCTATTTCTTTTATTTCTGCTCTGATCTTTATGATGAATTTCTTTCTAGTAACGTTGTTTTTGTTTATTCTTCCTTTTCTCATTCCTTAGGTGTAAGATAGGTTGTTTATTTGAGATTTTTTATCATTTCCTGAAGTAGACTTGTATTCCTATAAACTTCCCTCTTAGAACTAACTTGCTGAATCCCTTAGGTTTCGGATTGCTGCATTTTTGTCTTCATTTGTCTCCTGGTATTTTTTGATGTCTTCATTGATTTCTTCAGTGGTCCATTGATGGTTTAGTTGCATACTGTTCAGCCTTCACATGTTTGTGGTTTTTGCAGTTATTTCTTGTAGTTGATTTCCAGTCTTAAAGCATTGTTGTCAGAAAACATGCTTGATACGATTTCAGTTTTCTTAAATTTATTGAGACTTGTTTTGTGGCCCAGCATGCAATCTATCCTGGAGAATGTTCCATGTGTACTTGAAAAGAATGTGTATTATGCTGCTTTTCAATGGAATGTTCTCTATATATCTATTAAGTTCATTTGGCCTAATGTGTTAAGGTCAGTGTTCCTTTATTGATTTTCTGTTTGGATATCTGTCTATTGATGTAAGTGGGGTGTTAATGTCCCCTACTATTGTTGTGTTACTGTCACTTTCTCTCTTTATATCTGTTTATATTTGCTTTATGTATTTAGGTGTTCCTTTGTTGGGTGTATAGATATTTACAACTGTTATATCTTCTTCTTGGATTGATCTCTTGATCATTATGTAATGTTCTTCTTTGTCTCTTGTTACAGCCTTTGTTTTAAGGTCTATTTTTCCTGATATAAATATTACTACCTTGACTTTCTTTTCATTATCATTTACATGGAATACCTTTTTCCATCCCCTTATTTTCAGTCTCTGTGTGTCTTTAGATCTGAATTGAGTCTCTTGTTGGCAACATATGTAGGTCTTGTTTTTGTATCATTTCAGTCACTCTACGTCTTTTGATTACAGCATTGAGTTCACTTGCATTTAAAGTAATTATTGATAGGTATGTACTTATTGCCATTTTGTTAATTGTTTTGGTGTTGTTTTTGTAGTTCTTTTTTGTTTGTTTCTCCCTCTTGTGTTCTCTTCCCTTTTGATTTGATGACTATCTTTAGTGTTATGTTTGGATTTCTTTTTCTTTTATGTGTGCTTGTATCTATTATAGATTTTTGGTTTGTGGTTACTATGTGGTTTGTATATATAGCAATCTATACATGAATATGTTCATTTGCTGATCTGTTAAGTTCAAATTCATTTTAACAACTGTGCATTTTTACTCTTCTCTCCCAATGTTTACTGTTTTTGCCACCATATTTTACATATTTTTGTTTTGTGTGTCCTTTAACTATTAATTGTGGGTATAGATGATTTTACTACACTTATCTATTAACTTTCCTACTAGCTTTATTCATGGCTAATTTTATCTTTATTGTATATTTGCCTTTACCAATGAGATTTTTTCCTTTTTTTTTTTTCTTTTTTCTTTTTGGCCATGCAGTGCAACTTGCAGGATCTTAGTTCCCTGACCAGGGATTGAGCACATGCCTCCTGCAGTGGAAGCATAGAGCCCTGACCACTGGACTGCCAGGGAATTCCCAAGATTTTTTTCATAATTTTCATGTTTCTAGTTCTGGCCTTTTCTTTTTCACTTAAGGAAGTCCTTTTAACAAAGTTGTTTTGGTGGTGCTGAACTATTTTAGCTTTTGCTTGTCTGTAAAACTTTATTTTCTCCATCAAATTCAAATGAAAGCCCTACCAGATAGAATATTCTTAGTTGTAGGCTTTTCCCTTTCATTACTTTAAGTATATCATGCCACTCCCTTCTGGTATACAGAATTTCTGCTGAAAATTCAGCTGATAGCCTTATGGGAATTACCTTATACGTAACTTGTTGTTTTTCCCTTGCTGCATTTAATATTCTTTTTTTATCTTTAATTTTTGTCATTTTAATTACAATGTGCCTTGGTGTGTTCCTCTTTGGGTTGATCCTGTTCTGGAATCTCTGTATTTCCTTGACCTGGATGTCTGTTTCCTTTCCCAGGTTAGGGAATTTTTCAGCTATGATGTCTTCAGATATGTTCTTTGCACCTTTCTCTCTCTCTCCTCTCCCTGCAACCCCTACAATATGTACGTTAGTGCATTTGACATTGTCTCAGAATTCTCTTAAACTGTTCTCATTTCTTTTTATTCTTTTGTTGTTGTTGTTCACCTTCAGTGATTTCCACTACTTTGTCTTCCAGCTTGCTGATCAGTTCCTCTATATAATCTAATCTACCGTTGATTCTTTCTAGTGTGTTTTTTATTTCAGTTATTGTATTCTTCATCTCCGTTTGGTTCTTTTTATATTTTCTAACTCTTCATTTAAAATTTCTAATTTCTCATTCTGTTCATCCATTCTTCTCCTGAGTTCATTGATCATCTTTATGATCATTACCTTGAACTCTTTATCAAGTAGCCTGGCTATCTCCACTTCACTTTTTCTTCTGGGGTTTTATCTTGTTCCTTTTTTTGGAACATCTTCCTCTGCCATCTCATTTTGCCTAATTTTCTGTTTTTATTTTTATGTGTTTGGTAGATTTGTTAAGTTTCCTGACTTTGTGAAGGTGGCTTTTTGTAGCGGTTTTCCTGAGTCAGCAGCACAGTCCCCTCTGGCCACCAGATCAATATGCTTTAGGGCTGCCCCCTATGTGGGCTGTGTGGGTCCTACTGTTGTGCTTGGCTGACTATTGTGAGTGGTCTCTTAGGAGTGTCTGGCCTCTGGTCCAATTGGTTAACAGACCATGCCTTGTGCCAAGGCTGCCATCCACTGGTTGGCAGGGCTGTTATGAGGCAGCTGGCTGCAGAGCTCCATGGGGTCTTGGGGCTATTGCTGGCACACTGAGGGGTGAAAAAGTATTCTGGGGTGGGTGGCTTTGGGCCAGTCTTCCTGAATCTAGTGTCAGCTTACTGATGGCTGGGGCCGGTTCCTGACATGTTGGCTGCAGGCTCCAGGCTGTCCCAAAGTTAGTGCTGGCATGCTGGTGCATGAGCCTGAATTCTAGGGCAGCTGGCTGATGAGTCCAAGTTATCTTGGTGCTGGCATTGCCTGCCTGTAGGTGGAGTCATGGCCCAGGTTGTTCCAGGGTTAGTGCTGGCTTCCTGGTTGGTGGAACCAGGTCCTGGGGTCTGGCTACAGGGCCCTTGGTGTCCTAATGCTAGTGCCTGCTTGCTGATGGGTGGGCTTCATCCTGACATGGCTGGCTGTGGGGTTGTGGTAGTCCTGGGGCTTGTGTCTGCCTGCTGGTGGGCTGGGCTGGGGTCCAGGGGATCCTGGGACTGGTTCCTGACCATTGGTGGGTGAGGCCATGTCCTGGGGTTAGTTCCATCCCACTGGTGTGTGGAACCTGATCCTAGTGTCTCTGGCTGCAGGACCCAGAGGTCCCAGAGCTGGAGTGGGCCTGCTTGTTGGTGGGAGGTTGAGGCCCAGAACATCCTGGGACTAGTGCTGGCTCACTAGTGGGCAGAGCTCAGTTATTTGTTTTTTGGTTTCAGGGCCCTAGTGATCTTGATTTTAGTATGTTGGCCCACTAGTGGGTGGGACTGGATCCAAGGAGTCTTAGGGGTGGTGCCTGCCCTCTAATGGGTGAGACTTGTCCTGGACTTATGCTGATCCACTTGTAGCCACAACCAGGTCCTAGGGTCTCTGGCTGCAGGGCCCTTGGAGTCCCAGGGCTAGTCATGGTGCACTGGCGTGCAGGGCCATATCCTGGACCCTCAGGTGGACAGAGTCAGACCCTGTGAGTTCAAGGGGTCTTAAGGCAGCAGGTCTGTTGCTGGGTGGAGCTGTGTCTCTGTCCAAATAATTGCTTCACCTGATGGGTTCCTGTACTGATGCTGACAGGCTGATAGGTGAGGCCAGATACCAATGCTAATAAGCTAGGGAGAGCATTCGAAAATGGTACTTGGCAGCACCAGTGACCACATGGTAGAATGAGCACCCAAAAATGGCTGCCGCCGGTGTCTATGTCCTTCAGGTATGCACAAGTTGCCCTGGGCTGTCCAGGAGGCTCTCCAAGATCAGCTGGTGGGTCTGACCCAGGCTCCTTTCAAATTACTGCTTCTGTCCTGGGCTCTGGAGTGTGTAAGCTTTATGTGCACCCATTGAGAGTGGAGTCCATTTTGACAGCCCTTTTCATCTCCCCCAAATTAAGCCCCACTGACCTTAAAGCCAAACATTGGGAGTCTGTCTTCTCAGTGAAGAACCTCTGGGTAGGGGAGCCCAGTGTGGGGCTTGGACCTCTCACTCCTTGGGGAGAACCTTTGCAATAGTAATAATCTTCCTGTTTGTGGGTCATCCACCCAGGGGTATGGATCCTGACTATATTGTAACTCTGCCTCTCTTACCCTTCTTGTGATTGCTTCTCTATATCTTTAGTGGTAGAAAATCTTTTCTGCTAGTTTTCTGGTCTTTCTCCTCAATAGTTGCTCTATAAATAGTTGTAATTTTGGGGTGCATGTGGGAGAAGGTGAGCTCAGGGTCTTCCTACTCTGTCATCTTGATCACTCCTCCCTTTAATTTTCATTATTCTTTTTCAGTATTATTTTTGACTATTCAGAGCTCATTGCAATGTCACATGAATTATAGCTTTTCTTCTTTTTTTCAATTTTCTGTTTAAAAATGCTATTGAAATGTTAATATGTATTGCACTGGATCCATAGTTCACTTTGAGTAGTATTAACATCCTAACCCTATTACATCTTCCAATCAATGAACAAAGGATATCTTTCCATTTATTTAGGTCTTCTATAATTTCTTTCAAGAATACTTTGTAGTTTTCAGCATACAAATTTGACACCTCTTTTGTTAAATTTATTCCTAGGTATTTTATTCTTTTGGATACTATCATTCATTGAATTATTCTCTTAATTTCCTTTTCAGAGTATTCATTTGTGGTATATAAAAATACAACTAATTTTTCCATGTTGATCTTATACCCTGAAACTTTGCTGAACTTTTTTATTAGCTCTAGTAATTTTTTGTGGATTCTTTGGGACTATGTATAGATAATATTATTTCATCTTCAAGTAGAGATAGTTTTATTTTTTCCTTTCCAATTTGGGTGTCTTTTATTTCTTTTTCTTGTTTAAGTGCTATGGCTGAAAATTCCAGTACTGTGTTGAATAGATCTGGTGAAAACAGGCATTCTTATTTTATTCTTGATCTTAGAGGAAAGATTTCAATCTTTCACCTTGAATATGATGTTAGCTGTGTATTTTCATAAATACCCTTTATCATTTGAGGAGGTTTCCTTCTATTCTTAGTTTTCTGATTATTTTTATCAAGAAAAGTGTTGGATTGTTTTCAAATGCTTTTTCTGCATCAGTTGAGATTATCACATGCTTTTTCCCTTAAATCCATTATTTGGTTTATTATGTTGATTGGTTTTCTTATATTGAACCAGACTTGCATTCCTGGGAATATTGATATTTAAACAATATTGAATTGATATTATGTATAAAATAAACAATGAAAGAGAACATAATGTATAGCACGGGGAACTCTACTTAATGCACTCTGGTGACATAAATGGGAAGAAAATCTTAAAAAGAGGGGATATATGTATATGTATAGCTGATTCATTTTGCTATACAGTAGAAACTAACACAACATTGTAAAGCAACATTGTAAACCAATAAAAATTAATTTAAAAATAAATAATATTGAACCTTCTGATTAATGAACATACTATACCTCTTCATTTGATTTCTCTCACCAATATTTTGTAGTTTACACTGTATGTATTTTGCATAAATATTGTTAAATATTTATTTCACATTTTTGGTGATATTGAAAAGGGCAGTTTTTAATTTTTAATTTTCAAAACTGTTCATTGCAAGTTTGTCAAAATACAATTTGTATATTAACTTTGTGTCCCCAATGTTTTCAAATGCATGCTATAGTAAAGAAGTTTTAAAATTTTACTTAGAATTTTCTATATTGACAAACATGTTGTTTATGAATAAGGCCAATTTTACTTCTTCCCTTCTAAAATGTATGCCTTTTCTTTCTTTCTTTTTTTTTTTTTTGCTTTCCACTATACTAATGGCTAAGACAATTGAATAGAAGTGATGAGAATACATATCTTTGCCTTGTTTCTAATCTTAAAAGGGGAAAATTCAGCCTGTCATCATTAAGTAAGATATTAGCTATAGTATTTTCATATATACCCTCAATCAGATTGAAGAAGTTCCCTTCTTTTCCTAGTTTGTTGAGAATTTTATCATAGCTGTGCATTGACTTTTGTCAAGTGTTTTTGGAAAACTTCTATTGACATAATCATAAGATTTTCCCCCTTATTCTGTTAATATAATACTACATTGATTGAATTTCAAATGCTCAATCAAACTTGCATTCATGGGACAATCACTTGATCATGATGTGTAATATGATTGTATTTATTTCTAGATTTGATTTGCTAATGTATTGTTAGGCACTTTTTGCATCTATATTTATATAGAATATTGCTCTGTAGTTTTCCTTACATCTAATCACTTTTGTTTTGATAACAAGACAATGCTGATCCCATAAAATGAGTTCAGAAGTGTTCCTTCCTTCTGTATTTTCTGAAAGGGTTAAAGTAGAATTTTAGTTCTTCCTTAAATATTTAGTATAATTAATCAGATTATAGTTGTTAATTAAATTCTTTAAACTATTAATTCAATCTAGTTAATAGGTATAGGACTATCAGGTTATCTCTTTTTTTTCCTTGGTGAGTTTTGGTAATTTATATCTTTAAAGGAATTTGTGCATTTCATATAAGTTGATAAATTTATTAGCATATTCCCTTATCCTTTTAACATTTGTACAATCTGTATTGATGTCTTTTCTTCCTTTCATAATATAGGTAATTCATGTGTACTCCAAAAAAAAAATCTCACCAGTCTTGCTAGAGCTTTAGAAATATTATTGACCTTTTCAAAGAACCAGCTTTTGGTTTTATCAGTTTTTCTCTATTGTTTCTGTATTCTTTATCTTATTGGTTTTGGCTCTTACATTTATTATTTCCTTTTATGTGCTCAATTTGGGTTTAATTTGTAATCCTTTCTGAAGATTCTTAAGGTGGGAGCCTAGAGCATTGATATGAGACTTCTTTTGTTTCTAATATAAACATTTAATCTTTATGCTTCCTTCTAAGCACTACTTTGGCTGAATCTCACAGATTTCAATATGTTGTACTTTCACTTTATTCAGTTCCCTTGTGGTTGTTTTCTTTGTTCTATAATTTATTTAGAAGTATATTATTTAATTTCTGAATATTTGAGGGTTTTTCAGATATCTTTCTGTTACTGGTGTCTAGTTTAATTTTGATGTGGTCAGAGAACATACTTTGCATAATTTTAACTCTATTAGATTTGTTGAAAATTTTTTATATCCTAGAATATAGCTTATTTTGGTGAGTGCTCTGTGTGCACTTGAAAAGAATGCATGTTCTGCTGCTGTTGTGTGGCTTATTCTATAAATAACTACTAGTTCAAGTTGGTTGAGTGTGCTATTCAAGCTTTCTAAATCCCTACTGATTTTCCATCTACTTATTCTATCAGTTACTGAGACAGGAGTGCTAAAATCCCCAACTAAAATTTTGAATTTGTCTGCATTTCCTTTGAGTTCTATTAGCTTTTTGCTTCATGCCTTTCATCTTCTGAAGACTTAAACAAATTTAGGGTGAATTAAGAATTATGCTCTCTTGATGAATTGATTCCTGTTATAATTTTGACATATCCCTCTTTATCCATGATAATACACCTTTCTTTTTTTAACATCTTTATTGGAGTATAATTGCTTTACAATGGTGTGTTAGTTTCTGCTTTATAACAAAGTGAATAAGTTATACATATACATATGTTCCCATATCTCTTCCCTCTTGTGTCTCCCTCCCTCCCACCCTCCTTTCTTGCTCTGAAACCTGTTTCTGAAATTAGGATATCCACTCCAGCTTTCTTTTGACTGGTGCTTTCATGGTGTATATTTTTCATCCTTTTACTTTTAATCTATTGATGTCTATTTAAAGTGGATTTCTTATAGAAAACACATGTGATTTGCTTTTTTATCCAATCTGAAAATATCTGTTATTTTTGGAATTGTCACCCACTTACATTTAATGTAAATTATCAAACTAGTTGAATTTGTTTTTTATTTGTCCAATATATACTTTGCTCTTTTTCATCTTTTCCTGCCTTCTTTTGAACAGTTATTTTTATGATCCCATTTAATCTCTGCTATAGCTTATTAGTCATATCTTTTTTTCAGTCATTGAACTAGAATTACAATATACCACTTTACTCATCACTACCAACTTCAAATAATATTGGGCTACTTCACCTTTAGTCTAAGACTCTTTCAACTGTATACTTTCATTTCACTCCATTTATTCTTTATGCCATTTTCACTCATGTTACTTCTGCATACAGTATAAGTCCTGCAATGTATTTTTGCTGTAAAAGAAAAATATTGTTTTAAAAGATTTTAAAGTGAGAAAGAAGTTTTTTTAATAGTTACCCACATATCCACCATTTCCAGCATTCTTTGTTCCTTTGTCTCAGTCCAAATTCCATCAAGTATTATTTCCCTCTTATTTAAAGAAATTATTTTGGTATCTCATGTAATCCAGGTCTAATGACAATAAATTCTTTACTTCTGTTTGATTGAGTCTTTATTTGCCTTTTACTTATTTGTTTATGTAAAAAAAACACATAACATAAAACTTATCATCTTAATCATTTTTAAGTCCACAGTTCAGTGGTGTTAAGTACATTCACATTATTGTGCACCTATCACTCCCACCCATCTCCAGAATGCTCTTCATTTTATAACACTAAAACTCTGTATTCATTAAACACCAACTCCTCACTCCTCCTCCTAAACCCTAGCCCCTGGCAACCACCATTCTATTTTCTGTCTCTATGAATTTGACTACTCTAGGGACCTCATATAAATGGAATCCTACAGTATTTGTCTTTTTGTATCTAACTTATTTTACTTAGCATAACGTACTCAAGGTTTATCCATGTTGTAACGTGTCAGAATTTCCTTGCTTTTTTTTTTAATTTTTTGCCTTATAACAAATTAAATCAGTTATACATATACATATGTTTCCATATCCCCTCCCTTTTGCATCTCCCTCCCACCCTCCCTATCCCACCCCTCCAGGCGGTCACTAAGCACCGAGCTGATCTCCCTGTGCTATGCGGCTGCTTCCCACTAGCTATCTACCTTACATTTGGTAGTGTATATATGTCCATGCCGCTCTTTCACTTTGTCACAGCTTACCCTTCCCCCTCCCCATATCCTCAAGTCCATTCTCTAGTAGGTCTGTGTCTTTATTCCTGTCTTACCCCTATGTTCTTCATGACATTTTTTTTCTTAAATTACATATATATGTGTTAGCATACAGTATTTGTCTTTCTCTTTCTGACTTACTTCACTCTGTATGACAGACTCTAGGTCTATCCACCTCATTACAAATAGCTCAATTTCATTTCTTTTTATGGCTGAGTAATATTCCATTGTATATATGTGCCACATCTTCTTTATCCATTCATCCGATGATGGACACTTAGGTTGTTTCCATCTCTGGGCTATTGTAAATAGGGCTTCTATGAACATTTTGGTACATGTCTCTTTTTGAATTATGGTTTTCTCAGGGTATATGCCCAGTAGTGGGATTGCTGGGTCATATGGTAGTTCTATTTGTAGATTTTTAAGGAACCTCCATACCGTTCTCCATAGCGGCTGTACCAATTCACATTCCCACCAGCAGTGCAAGAGTGTTCCCTTTTTTCCACACCCTCTCCAGCATTTATTGTTTCTAGATTTTTTGATGATGGCCATTCTGACTGGTGTGAGATGATATCTCATTGTAGTTTTGATTTGCATTTCTCTAATGAGTAAAGATGTTGAGCATCCTTTCATGTGTTTGTTGGCAGTCTGTATATCTTCTGTGGAGAAATGTCTATTTAGGTCTTCTGCCCATTTTTGGATTGGGTTCTTTGTTTTTTTGTTATTGAGCTGCATGAGCTGCTTATAAATTTTGGAGATTAATCCTTTGTCAGTTGCTTCATTTGCAAATATTTTCTCCCATTCTGAGGGTTGTCTTTTGGTCTTGTTTATGGTTTCCTTTGCTGTGCAAAAGCTTTGAAGTTTCATTAGGTCCCATTTGTTTATTTTTGTCTTTATTTCCATTTCTCTAGGAGGTGGGTCAAAAAGGATCTTGCTGTGATTTATGTCATAGAGTGTTCTGCCTATGTGTTCCTCAAAGAGTTTGATAGTGTCTGGCCTTACATTTAGGTCTTTAATCCATTTTGAGCTTATTTTTGTGTATGGTGTTAGGGAGTGATCTAATCTCATACTTGTACATGTCCCTATCCAGTTTTCCCAGCACCACTTATTGAAGAGACTGTCCTTTCTCCACTGTACATTCCTGCCTGCTTTATCAAAGATAAGGTGACCATATGTGCGTGGGTTTAACTCTGGGCTTTCTATCCTGTTCCATTGATCTATCTTTCTGTTTTTGTGCCAGTACCATACTGTCTTGATTACTGTAGCTTTGTAGTATAGTCTGAAGTCAGGGAGCCTGATTCCTCCAGCTCCATTTTTCGTTCTCAAGATTGCTTTGGCTATTCGGGGTCTTTTGTGTTTCCATACAAATTGTGAAATTTTTTGTTCTAGTTCTGTGAAAAATGTCAGTGGTAGTTTGATAGGGATTGCATTGAATCTGTAGATTGCTTTGGGTAGTAGAGTCATTTTCACAATGTTGATTCTTCCAATCCAAGAACATGGTACATCTCTCCATCTATTTGTATCATCTTTAATTTCTTTCATCAGTGTCTTATAATTTTCTGCATACAGGTCTTTTGTCTCCTTAGGTAGGTTTATTCCTAGATATTTTATTCTTTTTGTTGCAATGGTAAATGGGAGTGTTTCCTTGATTTCACTTTCAGATTTTTCATCATTAGTATATAGGAATGCCAGAGATTTCTGTGCATTAATTTTGTATCCTGCAACTTGACCAAATTCATTGATTAACTCTAGTAGTTTTCTGGTAGCATCTTTAGGATTCTCTATGTATAGTATCATGTCATCTGCAAACAGTGACAGCTTTACTTCTTCTTTTCCGATTTGGATTCCTTTTATTTCCTTTTCTTCTCTGATTGCTGTGGCTAAAACTTCCAAAACTAGGTTGAATAAGAGTGGTGAGAGTGGGCAACCTTGTCTTGTTCCTGATCTTAGTGGAAATGGTTTCAGTTTTTCACCATTGAGGACGATGCTGGCTGTGGGTTTGTCATATATGGCCTTTATTATGTTAAGGAAAGTTCCCTCTATGCCTACTTTCTGCAGGGTTTTTATCATAAATGGGTGTTGAATTTTGTCGAAAGCTTTCTCTGCATCTATTGAGATGATCATATGGTTTTTCTCCTTCAATTTGTTAATATGGTGTATCACGTTGATTGATTTGCATATATTGAAGAATCCTTGCATTCCTGGAATAAACGCCACTTGATCATGGTGTATGATCCTTTTAATGTGCTGTTGGATTCTGTTTGCTAGTATTTTGTTGAGGATTTTTGCATCTATGTTCATCAGTGATATTGGCCTGTAGTTTTCTTTCTTTGTGACATCCTTGCCTGGTTTGGGTATCAAGGTGATGGTGGCCTCGTAGAATGAGTTTGGGAGTGTTCCCCCCTCTGCTATATTTTGGAAGAGTTTCAGAAGGATAGGTGTTAGCTCTTCTCTAAATGCTTGATAGAATTCGCCTGTGAAGCCATCTGGTCCTGGGCTTTTGTTTGTTGGAAGATTTTTTATCACAGTCTCAATTTCAGTGCTTGTGATTGGTCTGTTCATATTTTCTATTTCTTCCTGATTCAGTCTTGGCAGGTTGTGCATTTCTAAGAATTTGTCCATTTCTTCCAGGTTGTCCATTTTATTGGCATAGAGTTGCTTATAGTAATCTCTCATGATCTTTTGTATTTCTGCAGTGTCAGTTGTTACTTCTCCTTTTTCATTTCTAATTCTATTGATTTGAGTCTTCTGCCTTTTTTTCTTGATGAGTCTGGCTAATGGTTTATCAATTTTGTTTATCTTCTCAAAGAACCAGCTTTTAGTTTTATTGATCTTTGCTATCGTTTCCTTCATTTCTTTTTCATTTATTTCTGATCTGTTTTTTATGATTTCTTTCCTTCTGCTAACTTTGGGATGTTTTTGTTCTTCTTTCTCTAATTGCTTTAGGTGCAAGGTTAGGTTGTTTATTCGAGATGTTTCCTGTTTCTTAAGGTGGGATTGTATTGCTATAAACTTCCCTCTTAGAACTGCTTTTGCTGCATCCCATAGGTTTGGGTCGTCGTGTCTCCATTGTCATTTGTTTCTAGGTATTTTTTAATTTCCTCTTTGATTTCTTCAGTGATCACTTCGTTATGAAGTAGTGTATTGTTTAGCCTCCATGTGTTTGTATTTTTTACAGCTCTTTTCCTGTAATTGATATCTAGTCTCATAGCATTGTGGTCGGAAAAGATACTTGATACAATTTCAATTTTCTTAAATTTACCAAGGCTTGATTTGTGACCCAAGATATGATCTATCCTGGAGAATGTTCCATGAGCACTTGAGAAAAATGTGTATTCTGTTGTTTTTGGATGGAATGTCCTATAAATATCAATTAAGTCCATCTTGTTTAATGTATCATTTAAAGCTTGTGTTTCCTTATTTATTTTCATTTTGGATGATCTGTCCATTGGTGAAAGTGGGGTGTTAAAGTCCCCTACTATGATTGTGTTACTGTCGATTTCTCCTTTTATGGCTGTTAGTATTTGCCTTATGTATTGAGGTGCTCCTATGTTGGGTGCATAAATATTTACAATTGTTATATCTTCTTCTTGGATCGATCCCTTGATCATTATGTAGTGTCCTTCTTTGTCTCTTCTAGTAGTCTTTATTTTAAAGTCTATTTTGTCTGATATGAGAATTGCTACTCCAGCTTTCTTTTGGTTTCCATTTGCATGGAATATCTTTTTCCATCCCCTTACTTTCAGTCTGTATGTGTCTCTAGGTCTGAAGTGGGTCTCTTGTAGACAGCATATATATGGGTCTTGTTTTTGTATCCATTCAGCCAATCTGTGTCTTTTGGTGGGAGCATTTAGTCCATTTACGTTTAAGGTAATTATTGATATGTATGTTCCTGTTCCCATTTTCTTAATTGTTTTGGGTTCGTTATTGTAGGTCTTTTACTTCTGTTGTGTTTCTTGCCTAAAGAAGTTCCTTTAGCATTTGTTGTAAAGCTGGTTTGGTGGTGCTGAACTCTCTCAGCTTTTGCTTGTCTGTAAACGTTTTAATTTCTCCATCAAATCTGAATGAGATCCTTGCTGGGTAGAGTAATCTTGGTTGCAGGTTTTTCTCCTTCATCACTTTAATTATGTCCTGCCACTCCCTTCTGGCTTGTAGAGTTTCTGCTGAGAGATCAGCTGTTATCCTGATGGGGATTCCCTTGTGTGTTATTTGTTGTTTTTGCCTTGCTGCTTTTAATATGATTTCTTTGTGTTTAATTTTTGACAGTTTGATTAATATGTGTCTTGGCGTATTTCTCCTTGGATTTATTCTGTATGGGACTCTCTGTGCCTCCTGGACTTGATTAACTATTTCCTTTCCCATATTAGGGAAGTTTTCAACTATAATCTCTTCAAATATTTTCTCAGTCCCTTTCTTTTTCTCTTCTTCTTCTGGAACCCCTATAATTCGAATGTTGGTGCGTTTAATGTTGTCCCAGAGGTCTCTGAGACTGTCCTCTGTTCTTTTCATCCTTTTTTCTTTATTTTGCTGTGCAGCAGTTATTTCCACTATTTTATCTTCCACCTCACTTATCCGTTCTTCTGCCTCAGTTATTCTGCTATTGATCCCATCTAGAGTATTTTTTATTTCATGTATTGTGTTTTTAATCGATGCTTGATTCATCTTTAGTTATTCTAGGTCCTTGTTAACTGTTTCTTGCATTTTGTCTATTCTATTTCCAAGATTTTGGATCTGGGAAATAGAATCTTGGATCATCTTTACCATCATTATTCTGAATTCTTTTTCAGGTAGACTGCCTATTACCTCTTCATTTGTTAGATCTGGTGGGTTTTTATCTTGCTCCTTCTCCTGCTGTGTGTTTTTCTGTCTTCTCATTTTGCTTATGTTACTGTGTTTGGGGTCTCCTTTTTGCAGGCTGCAGGTTCGTAGTTCCCGTTGTTTTTGCTGTCTGTCCCCAGTGGCTATAGTTGGTTCAGTGGGTTGTGTAGGCTTCCTGGTGGAGGGGACTAGTGCCTGTGTTCTGGTGGATGAGGCTGGATCTTGTCTTTCTGGTGGGCAGGTCCACGTCTGGTGGTGTGTTTTGGGGTGTCTGCAGACTTTTTATGAGTTTAGGCCACCTCTCTGCTAATGGGTGGCGTTGTGTTCCTGTCTTGCTAGTTGTTTGGCTTAGGGTGTCCAGCACTGTAGCTTGCTGGTCGTTGAGTGAAGCTGGGTGCTGGTGTTGAGATGGAGATCTCTGGAAGATTTTTGCCGTTTGATATTATGTGGAGCTGGGAGGTCTCTTGTGGACCAGTGTCCTGAAGTTGGCTTTCCCACCTCAGAGGCACAGCACTGACTCCGGGCTCCTCAATTTGGGATGATGTGTTGTCTATTCATGTATTCCACAGTTGCAGGGTACATCAAGTTGATTGTGGAGCTTTAATCCGCTGCTTCTGAGGCTGCTGGGAGAGGTTTCCCTTTCTCTTCTTTGTTCTCACAGCTCCTGGGTCTCAGCTTTGAATTTGGCCCCGCCTCTGCGTGTAGGTCGCCGGAGGGCGTCTGTTCTTTGCTCAGGCAGGACAGGGTTAAAGGAGCAGCCTCTTCGGGGACTCTGGCTCACTCAGGCCGGGTGGGAGGGAGGGGCACGGAGTGCGGGGCGAGCCTGCAGCGGCAAAGGTCGGCGTGACGTTGCACCAGCCCGAGGCGCGCCGTGCGTTCTCCCAGGGAAGCCGCCCCTGGATCCTGGGACCCTGGCAGTGGCGGGCTGCACAGGCTCCCGGAAGGGCGGTGTGGACAGTGACCTGCGCTCGCACACAGGCTTCTTGGCGGCGGCAGCAGCAGCCCCAGTGTCCCACGCCCGTCTCTGGGCTCCGCGCTTTCAGTCGCGACTCGCGCCCGTCTGTGGAGCCCTTTTAAGCAGCGCTCTTAATCCCCTCTCCTCGCGCACCAGGAAACCAAGAGGGAAGAAAAAGTCTCTTGCCTCTTCGGCAGCTCCAGAGTCTTCCCGGACTCCCTCCCGGCTAGCTGTGGCACATTAGCCCCCTTCAGGCTGAGTTCTCGCCGCCAGCCCCAGTCCTCTCCCTGCGCTCTGACCGAAGCCCGAGCCTCAGCTTCCAGCGCTGCGCGCCCCGGCGGGCGAGCAGACAAGCCTCTCAGGCTGGTGAGTGCCGCTCGGCACTGATCCTCTGTGTGGGGATCTCTCCGCTTTGCCCTACCCAGGTATGTGGGGGGTTTCTTGCCTTTTGGGAGGTCTGGGGTCTTCTGCCAGCGTTCAGTAGGTGTTCTGTAGGAGTTGTTCCACATGTAGCTGTTTCCTTGCTTTTTTTTTTTTTTTTTTTTTTGCGGTATGCGGGCCTCTCACTGTTGTGGCCTCCCCCGTTGCGGAGCACAGGCTCCGGATGCGCAGGCCCAGCGGCCATGGCTCACGGGCCCAGCCGCTCCGCGGCATATGGGATCCTCCCAGACCGGGGCACGAACCCGTATCCCCTGCCTCGGCAGGCGGACTCTCAACCACTGCGCCACCAGGGAGGCCCTCCTTGCTTTTTTAAGGTTAAATAATATTCCATTGTATGGATATGCCACATTTTGCTTATCCATTCATCCATTGATGTACTTCCATCTTTTGACTATTGTGAATGCTATGAACATTGTTGTATAAAAATCTCTTTAAGACCATACTTCAATTCTTTTTCTGGATATATACCCAGAAGTAAAACTGCTGGATAATATGGTAATTCTATTTTTAATTTTTCAAGAACCATGATATTATCTTCCATAGAAGCTGCACCAATTTACATTCCCACCAACAGTGTACAAGACTTCCAATTTCTTCACATCCTCACCAAAACTTTTTATTTTCCCTTTTTCTTTTTGATAGTAACTATCTTAATGGATGTGAGATGGTATCTAATTGTGGTTTTGATTTGCATTTCCCTAATGATCAGTGATGTTGAACACTTTTTCATTTGCTTATTGGCTGTTTCTATATCTTCTTTGGAGAAATGTCTATTTAATCACCTTGCTCACTTTTTTTTAATTGAATTTGATTTTTTGTTGTTGCATTGTAGGGGTTTTTTATATATTCTTGATATTAATACCTTATCAGATATATGTCTTGCAAATATTTTTTCACATTTCATAGGTTACTTTTTCATTCTGTTGATTGTGTCCTTTGATGTACAGAAATTTAAAATTTTGATATAGTCCAATTTATCTATTTTTTATTCTGTTACCAGTGCTTTTGGAGTCATAACCAAAAAATCATTGACAAATCCAGTGTCACAAAGCTTTTCCTTTGTACTTTATTCTAAGAGTTTTCATAGTTTTAACTCTAACGTTAAGATGTTGATGCTTTTTGAGTTAATTTTTGTGTGTGGTGTATGACAAGGCCCAACTTCATTCTTTTGCATGTGGATATGTAGTCTTCCTAGGACCATTTGTTGAGAAGACTAACTTTCCCATTGAATGGTCTTAGCATTCCTGTCAAAATTAAATGACTATAAATGTGTGATTTTATTTCTGGGCTCTCTATTCTTTTCCATTGGTATATATGTATATCTATATGCCAGTACCACACTATTTTAATTACTGTAGCTTTGTAATAACTTTTGAAATCAGGAACTGTGAGACCTCCAACTTTGTTCTTTTTCAAGATTGTATTGATACATTTGCTTTCATATTTTAAATTAATAGACATTATTTTTCAAAGCAGTTTTAGATTTACAAACAAATTGAGCAGAGAATACAAAAAATTTCTTTATACTCCTTCTCTTCCCCACCCCCACAGTTTCGCTATTATTACATCTTACATTAATACATTTGTTACATTTGATGAAATGATATTGATAAATTATTTTTTTAATTTTTGAAATTCATTTTATTTATTTTTTATACAGCACATCCTTATTATTTATCCATTTTATACATATTAGTGTATATATGTCAATCCCAATCTCCCAATCCATCACACCACCATTATTATTAATGGAAGTCCATAGTTTGCATATACTTTTTGTGTTGTACACTTCTATTTGTTTTGATAAATATATAATATCATGTATCCATCATAACTGTAACATATAGAATAACATCTCCACCTTAAAATTCTCCTGTATTCTATCTATTCATCAATCTTACACATTTCCCTATCTCTGGAAATCACTGAACTTTTTACTGCCTCCATTATTTTGCCTTTTCTAGAATGTCATAGAGTTGGAATCATACATTTTGTAGTCTTTTAATATTGACTTATTTCACTTAGTAACATGTATTTCAGGTTGCACTAGGGCTTTTAAGATATTGACAGATTATTTCTTTTTGTTACTGAATAACATCCCATGTTATGATTTTACCGTGGCTTATTTATCAGTTTGTCTATTGAAGGAAACTTGGTTGCTCCAAATGTAAGCAATTAGGAATAAAGCTGCTATAAATGTTTGTGTACAGAATTTTGTATGGCCACACATTTTCAAATAAGGTAAATACCAAGGAGTTCTTCCATGGCTCTAGGCAGCTTCCTTGGCTCCAGGCTCCTGGAAGTCTCTTGCAAATCCAGGCCCCAAATCCATTCCAGTGACTGCCAGCTCGCTGTCCCTACTCAGCTCCAGTGGCCCAAGACTCTTATCCCACCTCAGTGACAACCAACTCTCAAGACACCAGGTTCCTGGTAGACTCCTGAAAACCCAGGTTCCTAGCAGATCCCAGTACAGGGCTTTTACAGCCTCGAAGTCCTCCTGTTACCCTAGGCTACCAATCAATGCCCACAGACCCAGGTTCTAGGAGGGATTCATAAACCCAGGGACCTAATGCTTTTTTGTGTGTGTGGTACATGGGCCTCTCCCTGTTGTGGCCTCTCCTGTTGCAGAGCACAGGCTACGGACGTGCAGGCTCAGTGGCCATGGCTCACGGGCCCAGCCACTCTGTGGCATGTGGGATCTTCCCGGACCAGAACACAAACCCATGTCCCCTGCATCAGCAGGCGGACTCTCAACCACTGCACCACCAGGGAAGCCCCCCAATGCTTTTGACTCACCCAAACACCAGGTCACCAAGAATTCCAACAGCAAGCCTGTCAATGGATACCATCTGACTCCCCACCCAGAATTTTTGAGAGGCTGATGAAGCTAGTCTGTAAAGACTGGAAGAGATGTCTACACTCTCAAAATTCACACTCACCAATATAAGGCCACAGGATCATAAATGATCAAAGAAAAATAATACCACTGAAGGAAACTAATAAAATTTCAATAACTGAACCTAAAAATTGGAGATCTATGAACTGTCTAAGGAAGAATTCAGAATAATCCTCTTAAAGAATTAAGTGAACTACAATAAACCCAGATAGATAAGTAAATGAAATTAGGGAGAAAAATGCATGAACAAAATGAGAGATCAACAAAGAAATAGAAATTTTTTTAAAGCAGAAATCCTAGAGTTGAAGACTGCAATGACTGAATTGTAGAATTCAAAAGAGAGCAACAGAATCAACCAAGCACGAGAAAGATTTAATGAACTAGAAGACAGGTCAGTTGAATTCATCCAGTCAGAGGAGCAAAAGGAAAAAAGAATGAAAAAGAAAGTGAAAAATAATTAAATGAAATGTAGGATAATATTAAAAGGAACAATCTACACATTATTGAAGTCTCAGAAAGAGTAGAAGTAGAAAGCTTATTTAAAGAAGTAAAGACTGAGAATTTCTCAAATCTGGGGAGATATTTAGACATCTAAGTCCATAAACCTAATAGGTAATCCCAAAGTTCCAACATTTCAAAGCGATCTTCTCCAAGGCACATTATAATAAATTTGTCTAAAATCAAACACAGAAAATTTCAAAAGTAGGAAGAGAAAAAAAATTCTCACAGATAAAGAAAACCCCATAAGATGAACAGCAGATTTCTCAGCAGAAAGCTTGCAGGTCAGGAGAGAATGGGGTGATATATTCAAAGTGCTGAAAGAGTTTGGTGCCAACCAAGAATAGTTTACCCAGCAAAGTTGCCTTTCAGTAATGAATGAATGAATGAACAAGAGATAAATATTTACCAAACAACAAAAGCTGAGGGAGCTCATCACCACTAGACCTGTTTTACAAGAAATGCTGAAAGGAGTTCTTAAGCTAAAATGAAAAATGTTAGTTAGTAACAAGAAAACATGCTGGTAAAAGTTGGAAGATAGTCAAATTCAGAATATTCTAATATTGTAAGGTGGTGGTGTGTTAATCACTTTAGTGTAAAGGCTTTAAGGACAAAAGTATTAAAAAATAACTATAGCTACAATAATTTGTTAATGGATATACAAATAAAAGAGGTAAATTGTGATATCAAAAATAAATTATGGGGTGGGTATAAAGTAAACATCCAGTATGTATCGAAGTTAAGTTATAACATAAAACAGACCATTATATCTATAAGATGTTTTATGTAAGTGGCATTAACTACAAAGAAAAAGCCTGCAGTAGATATTCAAATGATAAAGAAAGAAATATCAATAGGGAAAATCATCAACCCACAAAGAGAGACAGCAAAAGATGAAGGAAAGGACAATAACTACAAAACATCCAGAAAACAAAAAGATGATATCAGTACACTCTCACCTGTTGGTAACTACTTTAAGTATAAATTTATTGATTCTTTTAATCAAAAGGCATAGAGTGACTGAAAGTTTGAAACCACTATATACTGCCTACAAGAGATTCACTTCACCTTTAGGGACACTCATAGGCTCAAGGTGAAGAGATGGAAAAAAATATTCCAGGAAAATGGAAAACAATAGAGAGCAGAGGTAACTATACTTATATCAGACAAAATACACTTTAAGTCAAAAACTGTAATAAGAGGGCTACCCTGGTGGCACAGTGGTTGAGAGTCCACCTGCCAACGCAGGGAACACGGGTTCGTGCCCCAGTCCAGGAAGATCCCACATGCCATGGAGTGGCTAGGCCCGTGAGCCATGGCCGCTGAGCCTGCACGTCTGGAGCTTGTGCTCTACAACAGAAGAGGCCACAACAGTGAGAGGCCCACGTACCGCAAAAAAAAAAAAAAAAAGTATATATATATATATATATATATATATATATATATATATATATATATATATATATATAAAGCAAATACCAACAGACCCAAAAGAAGAAACACACAAAAATACAATAACAGTAGGGAACTTCAATACCCCCACTTTCAACAATGACTAGATCATCCAGATGGACAATTAATACAGACACACTGGACTTCAACTATACCTTAGACCGAATGAACATAAAACATACACAGAACATTCCACCCAGCAGTAGCAGAATACACACTTCTCCAATGTGCAGACAGAATATTCTCCAGGGTAGATCATATGTTAAGCCACAAAACAAGAATTAGCAAATGTAAGAAGATTGACATAATACCAATTATCTTTTCTGACTACAACTGTAGGAAATTAAATATCAATAACAGGAGGAAAACCGTAAATTCAAAAATGTGTGGGAATTAAACAACATACTCTTGAAAAGCCACTGGGTCGAAGGAAATAAAAAAATATCTTGAAACAAACAAAAATGGAAACACAATATATCAAAACTTATGGGATAGAGCAAAAAGCATGACTAAGAAAAATTTATAGTGAAAAACATTAAGAAAAAGGAAATATCACAATTAAATAACCTAAATTATCTCCTCAAGTAATAAGAAAAAGAAGAACAAACTAGCCCCAAAGTTAGCAGAAAGAAGATAATAGAAAAGATTAGAGTACAAATAAGTAAAATAGAGATCCAGAAAAATTATCAACAAAACTGAGCTGGGTTTTTTTGTTGTCTTTGAAAATATATATACAATTGGCAAACTCTTAGCTAGACTAAGAAAAAAAGAGAGAAGACTCAAAATTAGAAATGTAAGAGGAGACACTACACCTGATCTGGCAGAAATACAAAGGTCCATAAGAGACTACTATGAACAATTATATACCCAAAAATTGTATAACCTAGAATAAATGGATAAATTCCTAGAAATATAGAACCTATCAATATTGAATCAGGAAGAAATACAAAATTTGAACAGGCCAATAATGATTGAGGAGATTGAAACAGTAACCAAAAACCTCCCAATATAGCAAAGCTCAGGAACAGATTATGTTCTATCTTGATTAATGTTCCATGTAAGTTTGTGAAGAATGTGTATTGTTGTGTTGTTGGATGAAGTGGTTGATAGATGCCAATTATATCCAGCTGATGGATGGGGCTATTTAGTTCAACTATATACTTACTTATTTTCTGATTACTGAGGCTGAAAATTACTGGTAGAAAAGTGTCAAATTCTCCAAATATGTGGAGTTGTCTATTTCTCCTTGCAGTTCTATCAGGTTTTGTCCCACATATTTTGATGCTCTATTGTAAAGTGCAAACATATTAAGAATTGTTATGTCTTCTTGTAGAACTGACTCCTTCATATGTAGTGTTCCTCTTTAACCCTCATTATTTTCTTTGCTCTGAAATTTGCTTTGTCTTAAATTAATATTTTTTAACATCTTTATTGGAGTATAATTGCTTTACAATGGTGTGTTAGTTTCTGCTTTATAACAAAGTGAATCTGTTATACATATACATATGTTCCCATATCTCTTCCCTTGTGTGTCTCTCTCCCTCCCACCCTCCCTATCCCCCTCCTCTAGGTGGTCACAAAGCACCGAGCTGATCTCCCTGTGCTACGCAGCTGCTTCCCTCTAGCTATCTATTTTACGTTTGATAGTGTATATATGTCCATGCCACTCTCTCACTTGATCACAGCTTACCCTTCCCCCTCCCCATATCCTCAAGTCCATTCTCTAGTAGGTCTGTGTCTTTATTCCTGTCTTACCCCTGGGTTCTTCATGACCTTTTTTTTCTTAGATTCCATATATATGTGTTAGCATATGGTATTTGTTTTTCTCCTTCTGACTTACTTCACTCTGTCTGACAGACTACAGGTCCATCCACCTCACTACAAATAACTCAATTTCGTTTCTTTTTATGGCTTAGTAATATTCCATTGTATATATGTGCCACATCTTCTTTATCCATTCATCTGATGATGGACACTTAGGTTGCTTCCATGTCCTGGCTATTGTAAATAGAGCTGCAATGAACATTTTGGTACATGACTCTTTTGGAATTATGGTTTTCTCAGGGTATATGCCCAGTAGTGGGATTGCTGGGTCGTATGGTAGTTCTATTTTTCATTTTTTAAGGAACCTCCATACTGTTCTCCATAGTGGCTGTACCAATTTACATTCCCACCAGCAGTGCAAGAGTGTGCCCTTTTCTCCACACCCTCTCCAGCATTTATTGTTTCTAGATTTTTTGACGATGGCCATTCTGACTGGTGTGAGATGATATCTCATTGTAGTTTTGATTTGCATTTCTCTAATGATTAATGATGTTGAGCATTCTTTCATGTGTTTGTTGGCAGTCTGTATATCTTCTTTGCAGAAATGTCTATTTAGGTCTTCTGCCCATTTTTGGATTCGGTTGTTTGTTTTCTTGTTATTGAGCTGCATGTGCTGCTTATAAATTTTGGAGATTAATCCTTTGTCAGTTTCTCCCATTCTGAGGGTTGTCTTTTCATCTTGTTTATGGTTTCCTTTGCTATGCAAAAGCTTTTAAGTTTCATTAGGTCCCATTTGTTTATTTTTGTTTTTATTTCCATTTCTCTAGGAGGTGGGTCTAAAAGGATCTTGCTGTGATGTATGTCATAGAGTATTCTGCCTATGTTTTCCTCTAAGAGTTTGATAGTGTCTGGCCTTACATTTAGGTCTTTAATCCATTTGAGCTTATTTTTGTGTATGGTGTGAGGGAGTGTTCTAATCTCATACTTTTACATGTACCTGTCCTGTTTTCCCAGCACCACTTATTGAAGAGGCTGTCCTTTCTCCACTGTATATTCTTGCCTCCTTTATCAAAGATAAGGTGACCATATGTGTGTGGGTTTATCTCTGGGCTTTCTATCCTGTTCCATTGATTTATATTTCTGTTTTTGCACCAGTACCATACTGTCTTGATTACTGTAGCTTTGTAGTATAGTCTGAAGTCAGGGAGCCTGATTCCTCCAGCTCCATTTTTCATTCTCAAGATTGCTTTAGCTATTCGGGGTCTTTTGTGTTTCCATACAAGTTGTGAAATTGTTTGTTCTAGTTCTGTAGACTAGAATACTATATCTTTTCCCTTCCCTTCACTTTTGTACCCTTAACTATATTTCAAGTAAGTCTCCTGTATGTAGATCACATATAGTTGTATCTTGTTTTATATTCACTCTTACAGTTTTTATATTTTAATTGGTGTATCAGACCAATAACATTTTAACTGATTATTTATATAGTTAGCTTAATATCTACCATATTTTGGAACAGTTTTCTATTCATTGTTATTGTTCTTTTTTTATTTGTTTTTTTCTTTTTTTAGTCTTCTCTTTTTCTGCCTTCTTTGGTTGTAATTGAGCATTTTATATAATTCCATTTTTTCTCCTTTCTTAATATTAATTATACTTCTTTTGAAAATAATTAGTGGTTGCCCTAGGGTTTTCAGTAGGCATTTACAACTAAATTAAGTCCACTTTCAAATAACACTGCACTGCTTCATGGGTAGTGCAAGTACCTTATAACAGAGTATTTCTAGTTCCTCCCTCCTATTCCTTATAACACTGCTATCACTCACTCATCACACTTATCCATAGGGTAAAATCACCTAATTGTTGCTGTTATTATTTTGAACAAGCTATTTTAAGAAAATTTTTTTAATTATTTATTTTTAGCTGCATTGGGTCTTCATTGTTGCACGTGGGCTTTCTCTAGTTGTGGCAAACGGGGCTACTCTTCGTTGTGGTGCATGGGCTTCTCACTGTGGTGGCTTCTCTTGTTGTGGAGCATGGGCCCTAGGCGCATGAGCTTCAGTAGTTTTGTCTCGCGGCTCTAGAGCACAGGCTCAGTAGTTGTGGTACACGGGCTTAGTTGCTCTGTGGCAAGTGGGATCTTCCCAGACCAGAGATCAAATCCATGTCCACTGCATTGGCAGACGGATTCTTAACCACTGTGCCTCCAGGGAAGTCTCAGTGATTTATTTTTTAAATCAATTAAGAATATGAAAAATAAAAGACTTCACATTACCTTCATTTATTCCTTCTTAAACACTGTTTCTTTCCTTATGTAAATCCAGAGTTTTGACCTATATCAGTTTTCTTCTCCCTGAAGAACTTTTAAAAACATTTCTTGTGGGCCTCCCTGGTGGCGCAGTGGTTGAGAGTCCGCCTGCCGATGCAGGGGATACGGGTTCGTGCCCCGGTCTGGGAGGATCCCATATGCCGCGGAGCGGCTGGGCCCGTGAGCCATGGCCGCTGAGCCTGCGCATCCGGAGCCTGTGCTCCGCAACGGGAGAGGCCACAACAGTGAGAGGCCCGCGTACAGCAAAAAAAAAAAAAAAACAAAACAAACAAAAAAAATAAATAAAAACATTTCTTGTAAAATAGACCTACTGGTAACAAATTCCTTCAGTGTCTGTTTGAGACATTCTTTTTTTTTTTAACTTTTGAATAATGTTTTTACTGGATACAGAATTTTAGTTTTGTGGTTTTTACTTTCAATACTTTATATATTTCACCCCACTCTCTTCTTGCTTTCATGGCTTCTAAAGAGAAATCCAGTGTAATTCTTATCCTTATTCATTGATAACCTGTGTCCCTCCCTCCTTCCATGATCTCCTATTTTCTTTGTCTTTGATTTTCTGCAATTTGCATATGATATGCCTACCTATAGATTCTATGGTATTATAATGCTTGGTATTTTCTGAGATTCCTGGATCTGTGGTAAGTTGTCTGTCATTAATTTTGGAATATTCTCAGCTAATTATTACTTCAAATATTTCTTCTGTTTCTTTCTCTTTCTTCCCTGTCTGATATTCCTATTATGCATTTGTTATACTTTTTGTAATTGTTCCACCATTCTTGAATATTATGTTCTATTTTTTTTCACTCCTTTTTCTTTTTACTATTCGGTTTGGGACAATTTTGTTTACATATTTTCACTCTCCATAATTATTTCCTCAGCCATGTCTAAACTGCTGGTGAGTGCATCAGAAGCATTTATTTTTATTAGATTGTTTTTTATTTCTAGCATTTCCTTTTGATTCTTAGAGTTTCCATCTCTCTTCTTAGATTCTTGCATATTATCCACTTTTTCCATTAGATCCCTTGACAAATTAATCATATTTATTTCAAATTCCTCATCTGATGAATCCAAAATCTCTGCCATATGTGCATCTTGTTGTGATGCTTGCTTTCTCTTATACTGTGTCTTTTGCCTTTAAGTATGCATCATAATTTTTTACTGAAAGCTGGGCATTATGTATCAGATAAAAGGAACTGAGTTAAATAGGCCTTTAGTGTGAGGTTTTGTGTTTATCTGTCTAGGAAACAAGCTATGTTTACTGTTTGCTGTAGCTTTAGGTGTCAAAAGCTCAAATTTCCTCTGGTGTCCTTGTTTTTCTCTCCCCTGCTGTTTGTATAGACTTACTTCTTAAATAGGTCTGAGTCTTTCAGACTTAGGCTTTAATCCCCTGTTACTATGCAGAAATCCCATTTACTAGTAATAAGTTAGTGATGGAAGGGAAGCTCTAGTCCTTTGATAGGTATCAATCCGTGTCCCAGGCTGTGACTTTCATTAGGGCTTCTCAACTTCACCCCTTTTGGTGAGACAGGAAGGCTAGAGTGGGCTAGAATTGGGTATTTCCATTCCCCCAAGTCCTCGAGGCTCTAGAAAAAACTTAATTTGGCTAGGTTCTGGTAAAATATTTTCCCTTGAGGGAAGACCATTGTTAGAGAAAACAGAATGCTCTTGGTTACTATTCCCCTTTCTCTGCTGGAAGTATGAGGGTATTTTTTTTTTCTGATCTTCATCATGAAGACCTGGTGGGGCTCCTTGAGGTAGAACTCACAAAAATGGGGATTCCCCTATTTCTGGTCCACCAGGAATTTTTATCTTTCAAGTTAGTCCATGCTCAGTCTCTAGCAATTAGTCACTTATTCCAAGTGTTCTTACCAGTTGCTGACTCTAGCAATGGATTCAGGTCATGGTACACTTTGATTCTCTGTATCTGCTGGACTCTCCAGTTTTCAAGGCCTATGACATTTTTTTTATTGCCTCCATAGCTTTACCTTTTCCAAAATATCATATAGTTGGAATCATACAGTATATACCTTTTCTGATTGACTTCTTTTACTTAGCTACATTTACTTAACTTTCCTCCATAATTTTTGTGGCTTGATAGGTCATATTTTTTTCTCTATAGTGTTGAATAATATTGTGGATGTGCAACAATTTGTTTATCCATTCACCTACTGAACAACATCTAGTTTGCTTCCAGTGTTTGGCAGTTATGAATAAAGCTGCTATGAATATTGCTGTGCAGTATTTATTGTGAACACAAGTTTTCAACTCATTTGAGTAAGTACCTAGGGGAATAACTGCTGCATGTTAATAAAAGTATATTTAATTTTGTGAAACTGACTTCCAATGTGATTTATCAATTTACCTTCCTACTAGCAGTGAAAGAAGTCAATGATAATTCCTGTTGCCTCATATCCTGGCCAGCATTTGGTGCTGCATTTGCCTTCATTTGCAAATATATATTTGCTGGGTATAGCATTTTAGGTGGACATGTTTTTTCTTTTAGTACTTTAAAAAACAGAGCAGGAAGACCCTGAGCTCACATTTGCTCATGGGCACACCAAAATTACAACTATTTATGAGGCAACTATTACTGAGAAAGACCAGAAGATTAGCAGAAAAGGTATTCTGCAACTAAAGGTATAAAAAAGAAACCATGAGATGGTAGGAAAAGAGTCATGGTATAGTCAAGACCCATACCTCTAGCTGGGCAACTCACAAATGGGAGGTTAATTACAATTGCAGAGGATCTATCCAAGGAACAACAGATCTGAGCTCCACATTGGGCTCCCCAGCCTGAAGTCTTGCACCAGGAAGACAAACCCCTTGAATGTATGGCTTTGAAGGCCAGCAGGGCTTACTTTCAAGAGTCCCAGTGGGCTGTGGGAAAAAGAGACTCCACTCTTAAATGGCACACACAAAATCCCACACATTTCAGAGCCCAGGACAGAAGCAGTAATTTGAAGAGAGCCTGGGTCAGACCCACCTGCTGATCTTGGAGAACCTCCTGGATGGGGTGGAGGCAACTGGAGCACACCCTGGGGACATAGACACTGGTTGCAGCCATTTTGGGGAGCTCATTCTAGCATGTGGACATTGGTTCTGGTAAGTGTCACTTTGGAATCCTACCTCCTGCACAGGGACCTGACCTCACCCACCAGCCTGTAGAAACCAGTACTGGGACACATCAGACCAAGTAACTAACTTGGGAGGAACACGGCCTTACCCTCCAGTAGACAGGCTGCCTTTAGAACCCCTGAGCCCACAGCCACCCCAGGACATAACCCTGTCCACCAAAGGGCTCCAGACCCTGTCCCACACATCAGTGGCCCAGGACCCCCAAGGCTCTGCAGCCAGAGATCCTGGGACTCAGTTCTGCCTATCAGTGAGCCAACTTCAGCCTCAGGACCACCACAGCCACACAGCCTGCCATGGCAGGACCCAGCCCATGTACCAGCAGGCTGGCACCAACCCTCAGACCTCCTGAGCCCCAGCCCTACCCTTCAGCAGGCCAACACCAGCTCTGAGACATTTGGGACCCTTAGCCAGCTACCTCAGGATCAAGTTCCACCCACCAGCAGGCTGACACAAGCTTTAGGACACACTCAACTTTTCAGCCAGCTGTCTCAAGTACTAGCCCTGCCCAGAAGCAGGCCAACACCAGCTCCAGGACCCCCCAGGGCCCTGCAGCCAGAGATACTGGGACCCATCTTTCCCCTCCAGTGATCCAGCACTAGCCCTAGAATCCATCTTCACCCATCAGTGGGTGGACATCAGCCTCAGGACCACTGCAGCCAGGCAGCCTGATATGGCAGGATCCAGGCCACACACCAGCAGGACAGCATTAGCCCTGGGAACACCTGCTTCCTGGTCCCCACCCACCAGCAAGCCAACATCAACACTGAGACACCTTAGGTCCCTTAGTCAGCCCCCCTGGGATCCAGCCCCACCCACCAAGAGGCCAACACCAGCTGGAAGACACCAAGAACCCTATAGACAGAGATACCAAGATCCAGTTCCAACCATTAGTTAGCTGGCACTAGCCATGGGAACCTGTGAGTCCCAACCTGCTTACCAGCAAGATGAAACGAGCCCCAGGACCTGGCCCCACCCAACAGCACGTCAACAGCAGCCCCAAGACACATTGGCCACTTTAACCATCCAACCCAGGATACAGCACCATGCACTAGTGGGCAAGTACCTGCTTTGGGATACCCCAGAACATTGAGCCAGCCATGTCAGGAAATGGTTGCACCCACCATCAGGCTAACACTAGATTTGGGAACTCTGGCCCTGCAACCACCCACTCCAGAACACATCTCTGCCCACCACTGAGCCAACACTAGCCCCAGGACCTGCCCCCAGGGTACTGTCATCAGCCACCTCATGACACAGCCCCACCAAAAAGTGGCTAGTAGCCTCTGCACAATGCAGGGCCTGGCAGCAACTGGACCCAGGGGCCAGCCATGCTTGCTACAGTAGTCAGCCCACCATAACAGATGGACACACTCAGCCCAGATGGGGGCATCCCTGGAGTATATAGCTCTGGTGACCAAAGAGGGGTGCACTGAGGGGATGCATAAGCCACTTCTTCAAGGTCAGTAAATGTAACCAACCTACCAGATACATAGAAATAAAAAGCAGCACATTAGGCAAAATGAGGCAACAGAAGAACATGTTACAAATGAAGGAACAAAACAAAACCCCAGAAGAAGAACTAAGTGAATTGGAGATAACCAGCCTAGCTGATAAAGAGTTCAAAGTAATGATCATAAAGATAATCAATGAACTCAGGAGAAGAATGGATGAACAGAATGAGAAGTTATAAGTTTTTAACAAAGAGTTAGAAAATTCTAACTTCTTATTCTTAAAGAAGAACCAAGTAGAGATGAAGAACACAATAACTGAAATAAAAAATACACTAGAAGGAAGCAGCAGTAGATCAAATGGTGCAGAGGAATGCATCAATGAGCTGGAAGACAGAGTAGTGGAAATCTCTGAAGATGAACAACAACAACAAAAGAGAATAAAAGAAATGAGAACAGCTTAAGAAAATTCTGGTACAACATCAAGTGCACTAAGACACACATTATAAGGGTCCCAGAAAGAGAAGAGAGAGAGAAAGGGACAGAGAACATATTTGAAAACATAGTAGCTGAAATTTTCCCTAACCTGGGAAAGGATACAGACATCCAGGTTGAGGAAGCACAGAGTCCCAAACAGGATCGACCCAAAGAGGAACACACTGACACATTGTAATTAAAATGTCAAAAATTAAAGATAAGGAAAGAACATTAAAAGCAGCAAGGGAAATGCAACAAGTTACATACAAGGAAACTACCATAAGGCTATCAGGTGACTTTTCAGCAGATACTCTGCAAGCCAGAAAGGAGTGGCATAATATATTTAAAGAGATGAAAGGGGAAAACCTACAACCAAGAATAATCTACCCAGCAAGGCTTTTGTTCAGATTTGGTGGAGAGATCAAAAATTTTACAGACAAGCAGAAGCTAGAAGAGTTCAGCACCACCAAATCAACTTACGAGAAGTGATAAAGGGACTTCTCTAAGCAATAAAGAAAAGGCCAGAACTAGAAACGTGCAAATTATGAAAGGAAAAATTTCATAGGTAAAAGCAAATATACAGTAAAGGTAGTAAGTTAACCATGTACAAAGCTAGTAGGAAGGTTAAAAGGCAAAAGTAGTAAAATAATCTATATGCACAATAAGCAGTTAAGGGATACACAAAACAAAAAGATGTAAAATATAATGTCAAAAACAGTAACAATGAGGAGAGGGGAGTGAAAATGCAGGGTTGTTAAAATGCGTTTGAAATTAAGAGGTCAGCAACTTAAAATAATCATATATAGTTATAGTTATATATAAACCTAGTAGTAATCACAAGCCAAAAATCTATAATAGATACACACAACACAAAAAGAAAGGAATCCAAACATAACACTATAGATAGTCATCGAATCACAAGGGAAGAGAGCAAAAGAAAGGAACAAAAATGAACTACAAAAGCAACCTCAAAACAATTAACAATAAGGCAATAAGTACATAGCTATCAGTAATTACTTTAAATGTAAATGGACTCAATCTTGCAATTAAAAACATAGAGTGGCTGAAAGGATACAAAAACAAGACCCATATATATGCTGTCTACAAGAGACTCACTTCAGGTCTAAAGACACACACAGACTGCAAAAGAGAGGATAGGAAAAGGTATTCCATGCAAATGGAAATGAAAAGAAAGTCAAGGCAGCAATACTTATATCAGACAAAGTCTATGGGACACAGCAAAGCAGTTCTAAGAGGGAATTTTATAGACATAAAAGTTACCTCAGAAAACAAGAAAAATCTCAAATAAACAACCTAAACTTACACTTAAGTGAATTAGAAATAGAAGAACAAACAAAACCCAAAGTTAGCAGAAGGAAAGAAATCTTAAAAATCAGAGCAGAAATAAATGAGATAGAGATGGGAAAAATAGAAAAGGTCAATAAAACTAAAGATCTGGTTCCTTGAAAAGATAAACCAAATTTATAAACCTCTACCCAGCCACATCAAGACGAGAAAGGACCCAAATCAATAAAATCAGATGTGAAAAGGAGAAATAAAAACCAATGCCACAGAAATAAAAATTATCGTGTTACTAGAAACTATTTGCCAATAAAATGGACAACATAGCAGAAATTGACAAATTCCTAGAAATACAAGACTGAATGAGGAAGAAATAGAAAATGTGAACAGACCAATTACCAGTACTGAAATTGAATCAGTAATTTAAAAGCTCCCAATAAACAAAAGTCCAGGTCCAGATGGCTTCACAGATGAATTCTACAAAATATTTAAAGAAGAGTTAACACCTATCCTTCTCAAACTACTCCAAAAAAATTGCAGAGGAAGGAACATTTCTGAACTCATTCTATGAGGCCAGAATCACCCTGATACCAAAATCAGACAAAGATATTAACCAAAAAAATAAAATTACAGGTCAATATCACTGATGAACATAGATGCAAAAATCTTGAACAAAATGTTAGCAAACCAAGTCCAACAATACATTAGAAAGATCATACACCATGAACAAGTGGGATTTCTCCCATGGATACAAGGATGGTTCACTATCCACAATCAATCAATGTGATACACTGCATTAAAAAAGCAAAGAATGAAAATCATATAATCATTTCAGTAGATGTAGAAAAGGCTTTTGACAAAATTCAACATCCATTTATGATAAAAACTCTCCAGAAAGTGGGTATACAGGGAACATACCTCAACATAATAAAGGCCATATATAATAACCCACAGCTAACATACACTCAATGGTGAAAAGCTGAAAACATTTCCTCTAAGACCAGGAATAATGCAAGGATGTCCACTCTCACAACTTTTATTCAACATAGTTTTGGAAGTCCTAACCCCTGCAATCAGAGAAGAAAAAGAAATAAAAGGAACTCACGTTGGAAAGGAAGAGGTAAAACTGTCACTGTTTGCAGATGACATGATATTATAACCAGAAAATCTTAAAGATGCCACAAAGAAACTATTTAATCTCATTAATGAATTTGGTAAAGTTGCAGAATAATACAAAATTAATATACAGAAATCTGCTGCATTTCTATACATTATCAACAAACTATTAGAAAGAGAAATTAAGGAAACGATCCCATTTACCACTGCATCAAAAAGAATAAAATACCTAGGAGTAAACTTATCTAAGGAGGTAAAAGATCTGTACTTGTTAAACTATCAGACACTGATGAAAGAAACTGAAGATGACACAAAGAGATGGAAAGATATTCCATGTTCATGGATTGGAAGAATTAACATTTCCAAAAATGACCATACTACCCAAGACAATGTACAGATTCAATGCAATCCCTACCAAAATACCAATGGCATTTTTCTCAGAACTAGAAAAAATAATTCTAAAATTTGTATGGAAACACAAAAGACCCTGATAGCTAAAGCAATCTTGAGAAAGAAGAACAGAGCTGGGGGTATCAGGCTCCCTGACTTCAGGCTATACTACAAAGCTATAGTAATCAAAACACTATGGTACTGGCACAAAGACAGACACATAGATCAATGGAACAGAATAGATAGCCCAGAAATAAACCCACACACTTATGGTCAATTAATCTATGACAAAGGAGGAAAGAATATACAGTGGTTGAAAGATAGTTTTTTGAATATAGTGGCACTGGGAAAACTGGACAGCTACATGTAAAAGAATGAAATTAGAACATTCTCTAAAGCCATATACAAAAATAAACTCAGAATGGATTAAAAACCTAAGTGTAAGACCAGATACTATAAAAATCCTAGAAGAAAACATAGGCAGAACACTCCCTGACATAAATTAGCAATATTTTTTGCATCTGTCTCCTAAGGCAAAGGAAACAAAAATAAACAGATGGGATCTAACTAAACCTAAAAGCTTTTGCACAACAAAAGAAACCATCAACAAAACAAAAAGACAACCTACTGAGTGGGAGAAAAGTTTTGCAAATGATATGACCAATAAGGAGCTAATGTCCAAAATATATAAACAGTTCATCCAACTTATTGTTAAAAAACAAACAACCAATTTAAAAATGGGCAGAAGACCTAAATAGACATTTCTTCAAAGAAGATATACAGATGGCCAATATGCACATGAAAAGATGCTCAACATCATTAATCATCAGAGAAATGCAAATCAAAACCACAATGAGATATCACCTTACACCTGTCAGAATGGCTATCACTTAATGATAGCCACAAATAACACATGTTGGTGAGGATTTGAAGAAGAGGGAATCCTCATACACTGTTAGTGGGAATATAACTTAGTGCAGACACTGTGGAAAACAGTGTGATGGTTTCTCAAAAAACTAAAAATTGAACTATCATACGACCCAGAAATTCCACTCAGGGATATATATCTGAGAAAAACAAAACACTAATTTAAAAAGATACATGCACCCCAATGTTCATAGCAGCATTATTTACAGTTGCCAAGATATGAAAGCAACCTAGGTGTCCATCAATAGATGAATGGATAAAGAAACATATATATTGGATATATATGTCATATATATATATATGTATACCTATAATGGAATATTACTCAGCCATAGAAAAGAATGAAATTTTTGTCAATTGTAACAACATGAATGGACCTGGAGGGCATTATGCTAAGCAAAATAAGTCAGACAGAGTAAGACAAATACTTCATGATATCACTTATTTGTGGAATCTAAAAAATAAAACAAACTAGTGGTTACCAGTGGGAAGAGGGAAGGGGGAGGGGAAGTATAGGGGTAGAGGATCAAGGGGTACAAACTAAAATAAGGGATAAAATAAGCTACAAGCGTATATTGTACAAGGGGCATATAGCAAATATTTTACAATAATTATAAATGGAATATAATCTTCAAAAATTGTGAATCAATATATTTTACACCTGTAACTTATATAACATTGCACGTCAACTATATGTGAATTATAAATAAATAAATAAATGATAAACTACAAGGATATATTGTACAGCTCAAGGAATATAGTCAGTCTTTTATGATAACGTTAAATGGAGTAAAATCTATAAAAATATTGAATCATTATGTTGTACAGCTGAGACAAATATTATAAATAAAGTCTACCTCAATGAAAACGATTTTTTAATAAATGGAATCACACAGTTTTTAAAAATTTCTCCACTATTTTCTGGCTTGCATACTTTCTGACAAGATGTCTGCTGTTTTTCTTATCTATATTCTTCCGTTGCAGTGTTTCTTTTCTTCTTCTCTTAAGATTTTTACTTTATAATTATTTTCAGAAGGAAGATTATGATGTATGAAGTCTGTAAATATGTCTTGTAGTTAGAGTCAACTGGTGATGGATTAGCTGTGGAGGGTCAAGAAGGAAAGGGATCAAAAATATTGCTAAGAGTTTGAGTTTGAGCAACTGGGTGGATGGAGTGAAATTTGCTGAGAAGGGAAAGACAGTTGGTGAAGGTCATGGGGAATCACAGTTTGGTTGATTCAGAGAAGAAGAAGGCATATCCCTTGGGCTGTGTCGGAAGCAGAGCCATGGACAAATATTACAGATGCATGTAGCTTACTTGAGAGATGACCCCAGACAGCACCAAAAGTGGGAGGGACAAGAGGTAGGGAAGAGAAGGCAGACTAATAGAAGGTGTGCTGTCAAAATTACCACTGCTGGAAAATAGAGCTACTCCCACTGGAGAATTCTGAGATCCAATGTAGAACATGCTCCTCAGCAGTAGCCAACCCAAGGGGAAAAGGAGATGGAGTATTGATCCACTGGCTCCCACCAGGCTTTGGCTGAGGGCTGGCCCTGAAGGTCATTAATACTCAGGCATTTCTGGCCTGCCTCACACAGGCAGAGAGCAAGGCTCTGGAGGCAGATGGCCTCAGGTAGGGATGCAGATGCTGCCAGTGGAATGTTGGCTGCTGCTGTCCAAGGGTATATGGGCAGGGTCTGAGTGGTAGACCAGAGGACAGTCACCTATCAGCTATTCATGAGCCAGGGGGTTCCAAATTTGGGAGTGAAAGACAGTACCCCTGATACATCCTGTCTTCTTGACTGTTTGCCCGGAAGCTCACCAGCCATCTAATTTAACCCCTGTCAGGGCATGGTGGCTCTTTGCCAAGACCTCAGTAGCAGACAAGGGGAGACCAGTTTCACAAGGCTCCCAAACCCCATTCCCACTGTCACCTAAGAGACTTGCATGCAGAGAGGTCTTTACTCACCATTATATTTCATGCTTACCATGAGGCTGAAAGTTGGCATCTTTCCCATATACATCTCAGAGAAGAAACTGGTGCTCAGAGAGCTGCAGTAACTAATGTAAGGCTACCCAGCAAGAGAGTTGGAGTCAGGACTGAAACTCATCCCTAAGTCACTGCCTCTCAGGAACCCAGTCTCCCAGCCTCCACTCTCTAGAAATGAGCATTAGACAAGGCAGTGGCTCTTATTCATCATCATGTCTTATGAACTAAAAACAATGTTCATGAGGTCATTTCCATGGGGCTTTGAGGTTGGCTGTGTAAATATTTGGCCTTCAGGGCTCTTCTCGGCCAAGCTCCTCAGGGTGCTGATGTTAAACACACTCCTTCAGGAAAAATGCAATTGGTCTCAGGAAGCCCCTGGGGTTCAGCTCTCAGAGGGTGTCTGCTCAGCCTAATGTATGACAACACAAAGCCCATTTTTCCTATGACTTTTTCTCATTTAAGACAAGAAAGATCGCCCTCCTCTCGACAACATACATACTCAACAGTCATTAATACGCAGGCATTTAAAAACATTTGTGATCAGAAAGGTCTGTGTTTTCTCATTTCTTTACAGAGTCAGGGAGGTTTGAGAGTGAGAGACAGGAGAGACGGAGAAGGAGAGAGAGAGGGAGAGGGAGAGAGGAGAGAGAAAGGGAGGGAGGGAGAGGAAAAGGGAGAAAGAGAGGGAGAGAAAGGGGGAGGGAGGACAAAGGATGAAGGGAGGGAGAGGAGAAAGCAACCTTAGTATCCACAAACAGGGCTTTGTTAAAATATGTTCTATCTGTGCATGGGTGCTGCAGTCATTTAAAATAATGCTGCAGATCTACATGTAAAAGCCTACAATAGCCTCAGGTGACAAAACAGGTCTCAGAGCAGCCTAAGAAGCTATAAGTCAGTGCCCAACTAAGTGCACAAAAACTCATAGAAGGGGTGGTCACCAGAAGCTTAGCAGCAATTTCCTCTGAGTGATGGGGTTCCAGGTGGTTTTACATTTATTCTGTGATGATTCCTCTTGTGTTCGCCCCCTATGGCCACAGTAACCAAGTACCACTAATGGGATGACTTAGACTTATTCTATCTCAGTTCTGGAGGCCAGAAGTCCAAGATCAAGATGTCAGCCGGGGTGTGCTCCTTCTGGAGGCTCTAGAGGAGGATCCTTCCTCGCCTCTCCCAGTTTTGAACAGTGGCTGGCAATCCCTGGTTCTCCTTGTCTTGCAGCATTACAATCTCTGCCTCTGTCATCATGTGGCCTCTACCTTCTGTGTCTGTGGCTGTGTCTCCTCTTCTTATAAGGATACCAATCTTGTTGGATTAAGGCCCACCCTACTCTAGCCTGACCTCATTTTAACTAATTGCTTTTGTAATGACCCTATTTCCAAAAAGGGTAGAGGTCACATTCTGAGGTCCTGGGGATCAGGACTTCAACATAACTTTTGGGGAGGGGGCACAGTGATTAAAAATGGCCATCTGCAGATTGTGGGCAGGGCCCAACTCAGGAGGTGAAGGTGCCCATCACTTGGGGACTCACCCTCTGTGTTTCTGGACAGTCACAACTTCCCCCATTACTGTGAGAAGCCTGCAGAGTGTCCCAAATGCAGAGATGCTCCACAGGAAAGAAGGGGTCATGCCCTGGGAAGGAGACTGGGTCTCTGGCAAGATGACAGGGGATACCAGGCGAGGGGTCTGAAGGCTAGAGCAAGGTGTCCTCCTAACAATGCATCTTGGTACATTGAAAGGGTGCTAGATGCATGTTACTAGTGGAAGGTGCAAAGAGGGGCTGGGACATCTAGGATGAACTAATTGGACAGGGACAACATGCTGGGAATATTAAACCAGAGTATTTTATCATGAATCCCTTGTTCATTATGAGGATGGACCTGGAGGACAGGACAATATCATAGTCTTCGCTATGGTGGGGATGAAGAGGACTTGGCCTGGTGGAGGAAGAGCAAAGCCCAGGCACCTGTGGGAAAGAGAGACCGGGAGGTCAGCATGAAAGAAGTTGCACAGGTATATGTGGCTCAGGGCAGGAGCAGGGGGGGAGTGGAATCACTGAAGAACTAGGGGACTTTCCAGATACACCTTCAAAAACTTCTTTTTAATAACGTTGAATTCGTAGAAGTGATTATTTGTTTATTTATTTGTTTGTTTGTTTGTTTGTTTTGCGGTACGCGGGCATCTCACTGTTGTGGCCTCTCCCGTTGCAGAGCACAGGCTCTGGATGCGCAGGCTCAGCGGCCATGGCTCATGGGCCCAGCCACCCCAGGGCATGTGGGATCTTCCCGGACTGGGGCACGAACCCGTGTCCCCTGCATCGGCAGGCGGACTCTCAACCACTGCACCACCAGGGAAGCCCTATTTTTAAATTTTATTTTATTGTTTTTATTCTTATCTTTTTAGATTGATAAACACACATCTTAGAGAGTAGAGAGAGCAAGAAGTTAATCACAGGATGTGAATAGCGAGGCATTTAGACATCTGGTTTCACTACATGCCAGGGTAATATTACTATCTTAAGATACTGAAGTCTTTGATTATTCTTTTTTTTTCAAACCCACAGTCATTAGGCATAATGATTTTTTTAGAAGTGATTATTTATAATATGTGTGTGAGGTATAAAGAATACCAAGAAACGAGCACCTATGTATCCGTCAATGTCTCTTCATCTCACCTCTCTCCTACCCAGACGTGACCGCCACACCGAATTCTGTGTTAACCTGCCTTTTGTCATTCAGACACAATCTTGCCACCTATGTGTGCCTCCCTAAAAAGAACCTTGTGATATATATTCTTTTGTGACTTGCCTCTTTGCTAATGGCCAAGTATGTACCTGTAGTTAATTTGTTCTCAATGTCACATTATTTTCACTGTATGAATATGCACAAATTTGTCCACTCTCTTTCCAGGAACACATGGCTGCCCCACAACTATGTTACTGTGAGAAGTTTCCTGTGTGTGGGCACTTGCCTAGGAAGGGAATTGTTGTGGCACAGGATGGGCATGTCAGCTTTGCCAGCTGATGCCAAACTGGTTTTCCAAGCACCTAGGCAGGTTCACATGCCCAGTGAGGGGCCAAGGATCTGTACTTCGCCACACCCTGGCCCTATCAGATTCTCAGTCCTATTTCTCATACATTTTAGAATTGTCAGGATATTGTTTACAAGTGTTGCAAAATAATCAGGAAATAAGGCAATAAAGAGGATATTGTTTATAAATGTCACAAAATAATCAGGAAATAAGGCAATAAAGTAATTTATCATTCAAAACAAACCCAAACCAAAAAAGGGGGGGGATGAAAAAGATAAGAAATATTTGCTTGAAGGGGAGCAAGGTGAGATCCCCTGGTCCCTGAAGCAGCAGGTATTCTAGGTGGAACACTGTGGGAACGGCCCTATTGGCTGATCCAGTCAAGGGCTCCTCAGTGAGAAAAGAAGATTATATTTTTCATGTTTGTTCTTTCCATAAAATCCATGACCACAACCCTCCTCTGGAGCCACAACTTCATTCTCTGTGACTCCTGTGAGCTTCCACGTCATGACCACATCCCTAGTCCTGTGCTCTGGAGAGGCAGGAGCCAGGAGGCTTCTCATTGTCTGCTGTAGCAATGCTGTGAGAGAGCTTGACTGTCTCTACAAGCCCATCCTACAGGTGAGAAATCTGAGGCTCAGGGGATCACATCAGCCCCCGGCCAACAACTTCAGAGGCCCCAGGACTCCTTCTTGTGAGGGAAACATGCCGTCCAGAACATCTTCTCTCCTTTGCTTTCTTCTCACCTTTCTGTTCGGGGCCATCTGGTCGCCCCATCTTCCCTGGTGCACATACAGGTTCATTTCAGCAGTAGCTGGAGTCTTGGGGGCACTGTTGTGAGGCTGGGTTAAACCAGGCTTTCTGCTCCGAGGAGAAACAGCTCCTGAGACCTCAGGGTCCCATTCTGGTTGCTCCTTGCCTTCTCTCCCAGCCCCAGGGGTTCACCTCTTCTATCTCCCTGAGGCTCTACCTTTCCCCTGCCCACTGACAAGAGGAAGGCCACCCCTCAAGGCACCACACTTTACCAAGGAGCTGAGGTATCTGGGGCAAGAAGGGTTAAAGCAGCATCCAGGAGCAACGAGGAAGGCTGTCTTGGAGGAGGAGGGGCAAGCAGGCTGGGAAGGGCCTTGTGGCAATCCAAGGCAGATGAGCTGAGGGCAGGAAGAGTCCCTCCTCCCTGCAGCACTCCCTGTGGAGCTGGTGCTCAGAGTTCAGCTTCAATGGTCCAGACCATGGGTAGGTTGATACCCAAGGGCCCCAGGGGTGGTGGCTGACCCCAGGACATGATGGTCCAAGGGTGTGGTGGCCGACCCTAGGTCTGGTGGCTGACCCCAGGGGCCATGGCAGAGGCTCTTGGAAGGGTGTGGGCAGCTGCTCCCCTCCCATGGGGCCTTCCCTCCTGCTCATTCTTTCTGGACTTCCCCTCCCCAGTGAGAACAGCCTCTTCCCCCACAGGGCTCTGCATGGGGCCCTCTTTGCCCCGGGTGTTTGTTTGATAGCTTGCCAGAGCGGTGTGATGCTCTGAGGTCCCCCAACTCCTTTCCTTTACCTTTCAAAGGTGTGGCCCGAGGTAAGCCTGCTGCTTCCCAAAGAGCAAGACAGATGCAGTGAGAGCCCTGCCCTGCCCTCCCGAAGCCCTGCTCTCCTCCATCGGCATCATCACCCTCCTTTGCTGACACACCCTCAGTCTTGCTGTGCTGGCACCTTCTAGAGACTTCACATACCTGTTCAGCATGATGGCCCTATGAGGCCGGCGCAGAGACAGGCTCAGAGAGCTCATGAGGTGGCCAGGAGGGAGCCTGAGCCAAAGCTGACTGCAACTCCTACCTCAGCCCAGGGTCTCGCTCAGCATGCCCGTCGTCATCACTGCCTGCCTCTGAGCCGTGGTTTCCTCACAGGAACAAGGGTGACAGGACCCAAGTAGCCCAGTGCCCATGGAGACTCTGCGCCCAGCCCTGCCCACAGGCAGGCATCATGCTCTAGGTGACTTCTGTGGGCTGGCCGGGTCTCTCGTCCCTAACATGCCTCTAACCCGGCCTCCTAGCTGTTTATCCTCAACCGCGTGAAGAAGTCATAAACCGTGGAGCCTGCCCAGGTATTTATTTTAGTTAGTAAAAATGCCTTGGACTTTGCCAAGAGCCATTTGACTTTAATTGGAAACTTTTGAGGCATTAAGAATGCGCCAAGGTTTAAGACGTGTCCAAAGGCTCTGCAATCATCGATCATGTGAGCGCTGCTTTGGACCAGGTGGAACGAAGACAACCTTTTAGCAAATCCACCTCCCTTAATGGACTCATTTATAATAACTCAGCATTGCTGGGCAGCACGTCTCCCCCAGAACATCATGAACGCTGGCCAGTGCGTTTAAAAGCAATGAACATCTGGTGACTGTAAACCAGGAACCCAGAAAAAAACAAAACATGACATTAAAAAAAGCAGCTCAGGGAGGGCCATTAAGATGGCCTCCATTCTGTGGTCAGGGTAGAGATTTCCCCCACAATGTGAAGGAAGCTAGGGAGAGGCACCATCTGCTGTTCCTCCAAGAAATGTCATCCCAACAGCTTTCTTTACAGAGGACTTACCAGGTGCCAGGCTTGGTCAGGAAGCCTTGGCCAACTGCTCTGGCCTCATTTCCTGACATGTTCCCACTGGCCTTTCTCAGACCCCACCCCATTACAAGGCCTTTGCTTAGGCTCTTCCCTGTGTCTGGAGCACTCCCCCTCCCTCTCCTCATGTGTATTAGTTAGCTGTGGCTGCATAACAAACTACCCCAAAACTTAGGAACGTAGAACAATAAACACTTATTATACCGGTCTCTGAGTCAGGAAACCAAGAGCAGCTTAGCTGGGTGGATCTGGTTGAGGTCTCTTATAAGGTTGCCGTCAAGCTATCAGCAGGGGCTGTAGTCTCCTATGGCTGGATTGGGGCTGTAGGATCCACTTCCAAACTCACTTACATGGCTGTGCGTGGAAGTCTTCAGCTCCTCACCACATGGACATCCACAGGGATGCTTGAGCGTCCTCACAGCATGACGACTAGCTCGCCCAGAGCAAATGATCCAAGAGAGAATCAATGTGGAAGGTCCAGTCTTTTATGACCTGATTTTGAAAGTGATACACCATCATTTATGCTGCGTTCTGTTTTTACTGTGTTGAATAATGTCCCTCAAAATTCATGTATACCAGAACTTCAGAATGTGAACTTATTTGGAAAAAGGGTCTTTGCAGATGTAATTAGTTAGGACGAGGCCATTCTGAATTGGGGTGGCTCCTAAATCCAGTGACTAGTGTCTTTATAAGAAGGCCATATGCAGACACGGAGACACAGAGGAGACACAGGGAAGAGGGCCATGTGATAATGCAGGCAGAGGTTAGAGTGATGCATCTACAAGCCAAGGATTGATTGCTGGCAGCCATCAGAAGCCAGGAGAAAGTCATGGAATGGATTCTACTGCAGAACCTCCAGAAGGAACCAATCTTTCCAACACCTTGATCTTGGACTTCTGGCCTTCAGACTGGTAGAGAACAAATTCCTATTGTTTTAAGACCCCTAGCTGGGGGCACTTTGTTACAACAGCCCCAGGAGACTAATACATGTTGGCCACATACAGCCCTACTGTCCATGTTGGAGGGAGAATGAGGGTGTAACGAGAGATGGGGACACTGGGACTGCCTACCACATTGCCTGAGCTACTCCATTCATTCTTCAGGCCTCAACGACTGTGGCTTCCTCCAGAAGGCTGGGCCTTGTGCCCTGCATGGATCTTGTACTCTGGAGCATCCAGAGGACCTCTGTAATACACTCCCACTTGGAGTTGTTTCAACTCTCTTTCCGCCCTATCAGACTGTAAGGTCCAAGATGAGGGCAGTTCTATCTTGATCACCACCTGACCACTCTTATCCCTGGTGACAAGCGCATGCCCAGCACACAATAGGTACTCAATAAGTACATGAGTGACTGTGGGATGTGCTATACATCTTCTACTTCAACCACCCCTCCATTGTCAGTAACACTCCTCTGAGGCTCAAGGGCGATAGAACTCATCAGGTCACTCAGCACACCCAGGTATGCCTGGTTCCAAGTTCTGGGCTTTTCCTACTACATCAACACTGACTCAAAACAGCTGCCAGTGGTAGGGTGGGGTGAGAAGGGCCCCAAGGAAAGGTACCTACTTCAGGTGTGACAATGTCTCCTATGGGGGGCAGCTGGCCATGGACCTTTTACCTGGGAATCGCTTGCTGATCATCACTGCCTGCACACGCTGACTGCTGGGGCCTGCTCCTCCTAGACTGGCTGGCTCATCAGGACCTCAGGACCCTCACCTTTACTTCCCAAAGCACTGTGGAGACCAGGCCAGAACAAGAACAGATTTACTGATGGCTCAGAAATGATGACAGAGAAACAGACCCAGAAGCTAAAAGGACTCAGAGCGTACCCAGGCTGCAGGAATGACATGGGCTATGTCCTGTGGCCCATTCTCCTCCTTCTCATCCTACTCATAGTGAATCACTAGCTACTGGCATGCACAGATGATATTTCCCAACCTCCTGTGAAGCTAGACATGGCCATGAGTCCATCTAAATTCTAGCCAAAGGGATAGCAGAAGTGTCACATGGGACCCCCTTGAAGTGATGTAAGGTAAGAAGAGTGAGTTCTTCTTTGCTCCTTGTCCTACTTGCAGCTTCCTGGAATGGCAGAAGTGATGGCTGATGCTCAAGCAGCTATATTTAACCATGAGATGGAAGCTGTGTGTTGAGAATAGCTGTGCAGGAAAGGTAGAAGAGTTGGAGTCCCTTATGCCTACCTCTGTGCTTTTTATATGAGAGAATAAACTTCCATCTGTCTTAAGCTATTGTAATTTGGATTTTTCTGTTAATTGTAGCCAAACTTGATCCCAATTTATGGAGGAGATTTTGTCTTTTGTGCTTTAGCCAAGGTTCTGCTATCAGAACTTTCTCACACTACTCTGAGCACTTGCTGAGTTGTGAGGGCACCACCAAAATGAAGCCCTGGATCTGTGGTTCTGATGACCTCTCATTCATGGTGGAGGGAGGTTGATGGTTGGCCATTTTGGATGCTCTCAACACTCCAGCTGCCCCCTCTGCCTTCTCATCCCCAGAACTCAGTCTCCTCTCCTGATCCTGGGGATAGAGAGCTCACATTTATTGAGCACCAACTGTGTGTAAGGTAAGTTACTAAGACATTCATGTCAATGATCTCACATGGTTCTTCCCATTATTCCCTGAGATGGCAGTGGGATTCTAAGGATGAGGAAGTTGAGGTTCAGAGATTCACTACACGCCTCTGTCCCACAAGAGAATATCTATCAGCTCCTAAACATGAGGGTGACCTGTCTGTAACACCCCTGTTGGCTGTGCCCAGCTTCTCAGCAAGCCCCCTGTAGCATCTGATCTTCATGGAGTCTAGCTCCACCCCTCCTCCCTACCTCCAGGTCCCTCACCCACCCAGAGAGAGCCCCTTGCCTACCTAGAGAAGCCTCCTCTCTGTCTCCACCCTTACCTCTCACTGTACTTGTCCTGCTCACTACACTCCAGGCACTCTGGCTGCTCCTCAAACAGGCCAAGCTCATTCTGGCACCATTGCCACTGTTCCTTCTGGCCACCCAAAGGTACTATTCATGCTCTATCATACATCCTGCTGGTTTTCACAATGGTTTTGTTTGTTCATTGTCTGTTTCCTGAATAGGTAGGCATGCTCCAAGAAGCCAGGGACTTGGTCTTGTGTGTTGCTGTGTTCACAGAGCATAGAACAGTGTCTGACACACAGCAGGTGCTCAGTAAATATCTATTGAATTAATGAATTAAAATCAATTTAATTAATGTAACCAGCAGAGCTGGGAGAAACTTCAGGGAGCAATGGGAGAGAAGACAGGGAGATTTTAATGGAGAAACCTGAGGCCAAGACTTCTGCAGAGAAAGGACCCACAAGCATCCTGGGCAGGTAAGGTGTATCAGGGATCAACCTCAGAAGCAGAGCCAGTAGATGAGATATATACATATATATGACTTATTATAAGGCATTGGCTTATGTGATGATGGGGGCTATCTAGGCAAGTCCAAAATTCATAGGGTAGGCCATCAGGAAGGAATACCATGAGTAGGCTGAAATCTCCAGACAGGGGCTGAAGCTGTGGTGCACAGGAGGTATGTGTTCTCTCTTCTGGGGAAGACTCAGCCCTGCCTTTAAGGCCCCCAAATGATTAAGTCAGGCCCACCCAGATTATCCAGGATACTCTCCATTACTTAAAGTCAACTGATTAGGAGCCTTAATTATATCTGAAAAAGGCCTTACAGCAACATCTGGGTTAGTGTTTGATTGAATAAATGGTGACCATAGCTTAGCCAAGTTGACACATTAAAGAAGCTATTACGGTCCATCCCTTGTCAATGTGGAACCCATAAACATTTCTTTAAACTAGATTAATCTCCAAATAAAGAAATAGCAAAGTCACACTTCCACCTAACATGGTAGAATTATCCTGCATACAACCCAAAATACCCTAACCCTTTCCCCCAAAAGAAGACGCAAGATGCTTGGATGATGTTCACTCTTGTCCTTTATATCCTGAAACTTAAGTACTACTTTATATCCTGAAACTTAAGTACTATCAGTAGATGTAGAGTTAACACTGTTAATATATCTTATATTAGATGATAAAGGCATAAGAGAGAAAACATTGTAAATATTTGCTTATTTTATATATACAAGTATACTCATATCAGTATGAGGAAGAAATATTCCACTATTTCTCATTTCTGTATTCCTCATTTCTGTAACTAGTAGTATGGTAAAGCTGGTATTTATCCCTACCTTCTTCCACTGCCTATTCCATCTTCTCTTCAGCAATCATCTCAACTGGTTGTGGTTCTTTACCTGGTGGAATGACCCAAACATTTATTCCTGAAGGGTCTGGGCTATTGGCTCTTTTAGCTTTGCGTTGACCTTAGTCACAGGCCATGGGAGATGCCCTCAGGAATCTCCTCTCTTCCAAACATACTCTTTCTTACCTCAGTTGCATAATAGTAGACAAATTTCCTCTTGGTAATCAGGATCAACCAGCCGGTACAGTGAACCCCTTCTTTAGCTTGTTTACTCAGAAGCATGAGGAACCCAAAGTGGCCAAGTGGATGCCTTAACTTCTAGTTCAGTGGAATCATTGTTGTGTCTCCTAGTGGAAGCATTTCTCCTTCTAAAACCAAGACCTCTAGGCCAGCAGAGCATAAAGTTACAGGAACAGGAAGCGAAAATTTTGCTAGTGGGTCACTAGTGGTAATAGTGAGTGTTGCCACTCTCATTTCCACCCCTTGATTCCTGGACCCGTGAATCCTGGCTATGGGAGAAATAGCATCATATATTGGACACTGATTCAGAGCATATAGAGCCAGCTAGAGAACCTTGCCCCAGTCCTGCAAGGTATTGCCACCTAGGTGGCACTGTAACTGAGTCTTCAAAAGACCATTCCACCAACCCTGTCAAACCAGTTACTTCAGGATGGCGGGAGACATTGTGAATCCAGTGAATTCCTGCTGTAGCACTTCTTTTGCTGTGAAGTGAGTTTCTTCATCAGAAGCAATGCTGTGTGGAATACCACGATGGTGGATAAAGCACTCTATAAGTCCATGCATGGTAGTTCTGGCAGAAGCATTCCATGCAGGGAAGGCAAGTTCATACCCTGAGTGTTTATTCCAGTAAGAACAAAATCCTGCTCCTTCCATGATGTAAGTGGTCCGATGTAATCATCCTGTTACCAGGTAACTGGCTGATCACCCTGGGGAATAGGGCCATTTTGGGGACTCAGATCAGCCAAGGTGCATCACCTCCATCACTGGCACTATGGTCCCTTTGTTCATGACCCCATTAAGTTATGACAGGGTGGCTGGGGAAAGAGGCTGACTGGTATCCACAGAAAATGTAATTCTGTCCACTTGATTATTAAAATCCTTCTCTGCTGAGGCCACCCTTTGATGAGCATTCACATGGGACGCAAATATCTTCACACTTTTTGCCCATTCAGAGAGGTCTACCCACATACTTTTTCCCCCAGACTTCTTTGTCACCAATTTTCCAATCATGTTCCTTCCAAGTCTCTGATCATCCATTCAAACCATTGGCCAAAGCACATGAATCAGTATATAATTGCACATTTGGTTATTTCTCCTTCCAAGCAAAACTTTGAGTTCTGCCTGCTGGGAGGACTTCCCTTTACCATTATTCGTCAGTGATGTCCCAGAAAGGGGCTATAGGGCTGCAACTGTCCACTTTCAGATGGTGCTCAAATACCGAGCAAAAACATCTGTAAGTCAGGCCCAACTCTTCTCTTCCTCTATCAACTGATCATAGGGAACTCCCCATGAGACCATAAGTCAAGGCTGGGAGAGGGAAGGCAATGTAGCAAGAGTGGGGACCATGGGCATTTGGGTCACTTTTTCATGTAACTTACTTGTGCCTTCAGGGCTGCTGTGTCTGATGATGTACATACCATCTCCATTTGATGATGGAGTGCTGCTGTGCACACCCAACTTTATGGCATGGTGGGTCAGGTAACACCCAGTTCATGATGGGCAGTGCAAGTCACATGGTAACTTGGTGACCCATGAATAGTAGTGTTTAGTCTCTACTAAGGACTAATAGCAGGTCAAGGGCTGTTTCTCAAAAGAAGAGTAGTTCTGTGGATGATAGTAGGGTCATGCTCCAAAATCTTAAAGGCCTGCACCAGGATTCACGTATAGCACCCTGCCAAAAGCTCCAAACAGCATCTCTGTCTGCCGTTAACACATCAAGCACCATTGGATCTGCTGGATTATATGACCCAAGTGGCAGAGCAGCTTGCATGGCAGCCTGGACCTGTTGCAGAGCTTTCTCTTGTTTTGGATCTCACTCAAAAAGCAGCTTTTGGGGTCACACAGTAAAAGGACCACAGTAACACAGCCAAATGTCCCCAAAATCCAAAATGACCCACTAGGCACTGTGCCTCTTTTATGTTTGTAAGGGGACCAGATGCAACAACTTATCCTCCACTTTAGAAGGAATATCTTGACATGCTTCACATCACTTGAGCCCTAGAAATTTCACTGATGTAGAAAGCCCCTAAATTTTAGTTTGACTTATTTCTCATCATCTGACTTGCAGATATCTTACCAATAAGTCTAGAGTGATCGCTCCTTCTTGCTCACTAGGTCTAATCAACATGATTTCATAAATGTAATGGACTGGTGTGATGTCTTGTGGAAGGGAAATATACCTCTGAGGTAAGAAGGTAAAGATATATTACTAGCCTTGCCATCTGAAAGCAATCTGCTTCTGGTGGATCTTATGGACAGGTATGGAGAAAAAAGCGTTTGCTAGATCAATAGTTGCATACCATGCTCAAGAGGATGTGTTAATTGATCAAGCAATGAAACCACATCTGGTACAGCAGTTGTAATTGGAGTCACAATTTGGTTAAGCTTATGATAAGCCACTGGCATTCTCCAAGACCCATCTGTCTTCTGCACATGACAGGAGAGTTAAATGGGGATGTGGTGGGAATCACCATCCCTGCATCTTTCAAGTCCTTGATGGTAGTAATAATCTCTGCAATATCTCAAAGAGTTGCTTTTGGTTAACTCTTTTGTAGGTAGAGGCAATTTTAGTAGCTTCCACTTGGCCTTCTCCACCATAATAACCCTGACTGCACAGGGCAGGGAAATAATATGGGGATTCTGCCAGATACTAAGTATGTTTATTCCAATTATGCATTCTGGAACTGGAACAATAACAGCAAGGTGGGTTCAGGGAACCATGGGCCCCACCATGAGACGGACCTTAGCTAAAATTCCATTGATCACCTGATCTCCATAAGTCCCTACTGTGACTGGTGGACCACAGGGATATTTGGGGTCTCCTAGAATTCGTGTCAGTCCAGAACTAGTGTTAGAAATCCCTCAAAAGTCTGATAATTCCCTTTTCCCTATTGCACAGTCATCCTGGTGAATGGCCATGGGTCCCTTTTGAGAAGGCTGGTAAAAAGATTAACAGTGTAAGGTTTCACAGTGTAATGGAGTCCTTCCTGAAGGGGATCTGTCTTCCCTTTCATTCAAGGGGCTCTGGGTCTGTAAACTGGCTCAAGTCTGGCATTTGATTGAGGGCTGTGACTCTATGCTTTTATGATTCAGGCTAGACTTTTATTCATTGACCTAGAACTTTTCTGCTCAGACAGATCAAGTATTTAGTAGACTACCTATCTATTTCACTTCCAGAAACACCATGATCTTTGGTCAACACATAGGTCTCTGCAAGTCAGACTATTCTGATTGCTTCTTTGACACTACTGTCCATGCCCACCTTGCCTTTGGTGATTAAGGGATGCCACTTGGCCTCTGTCACCCCAGGACCCAATTATCCCCATTGCCTTTAGGTTTCTCAATTTAGTGACAGCAGGTTCCACTGTAATTTCTGACCTACGAGGAAGAGCAATCACAGAGCTCTTCAGGGATGCTGGGACTCCCCCCACAAACTGACTTCTCACAGTTGTGATAAAGGTGTGTCCTTCCTTTTGGTGAGCAAAGGGCGGTGAGCAGATCTTAAATGACAAACCCCTTCTAACACTACAATTTCCCTAAGCCTTTGGATTCCTTCCTCTGCAGTAAAACAAGGCAACTCTGGCATCTCAAACTCATCTACTGTGGGTCACCATTTGGTCGACGTTTTAGCCAAGAAACCAAACAAACTGTTAAAGCTCTTTCTCTCCCCTCAAGCTGCAATACTAAATCCAGAATTTCTGCTTAGTGGGTTCATATCAATAAAGTCTTCTTGACCCAACTTTATGTTTCTTCTGCTATTATCTCATACTCTTAATATTCATTCCCACACATCCCCTGGATTTCTGTCTGTATAAGTTGGGAAAATCATGTCACTCTTTTGGGGGTCGCACTTCCTCATGGGTCATAATTTTTACCTCATCTTTTGGGGTCTGTTAGGACTTGTGTCTAGTCATAGAGGGGTGGTGGGGGTAGGAGTGGGACCTGAGTAAAATCAGCAATGTCTTGCAAGGCTACATGGTGGGAGAGGGGGAAATTACAGGTTCTTCAGATAAACTTCTCAGGCAGGGGTGGGAGAACTGGTTCTCCTGGTCAAGATGACTTAGCAGAATTTAGAGGTTCAGTGTCCCCACTTTCATTGGTATCTTTCCATGTATCCCCCTTCCAACTTTCAAGATACCATTTCTTCCCAATCAATGCCCTCACCTTAATAGCAAACACCATGCAGGATTGGGCCTTCAGTTTGCTTTATAAATCAGCCATTCACAAGATGACATTCTATGTTTGGCTTACAGAAATCCCAGCCCAGTGGCTATATGAGATAAGCGTTCCCGGGAACATGTAGAAGACTTCAGGTCATCAATGCAGAGTTTGAGCTGGGAATTTGGAGCTTGAGCTCATCTTCTTTTTTCCCCACTCTCACACATTTAGGAGCAACTGCCCAAATCCATTATACTCCTTATTTTGACTAAAGTGTTCTAAGGTAGCAAATATGTGGCTACCCAGACTCTTGCCATCTGTGTTTGATTACAAATGTCCAACAGCAATCATCTGAGTAACTTTTTTGTCACATCTTGACACAGACTGCCATTGTCGTCTTTACCACTAAAAGCAAGGTCACTAGTGCCTTTAAATCTAGGAAGATTAGAGAACCAGCTCCAGAAACTCAGAGCCAATACAGGGAACTTATCCATAAGAGTCTGTTTCTCTGGAGACACTTACATTGTGGACATCTGTATCAGCCAGGATTCAAACAGAGAAAAAGATCCAGTATTGCAAATATGGACTGATTATAAAGTTCTACATTTTGATTTAATGTCAGAATGAGCCATAATGGAAATGCCATAAGCAAACAAAAAGTGAAGAGACAAACATATGTAAGTCAAATCATTATGTAGTACACATTACACTTACACAGTGCTGTGTGTCAATTATATCTCAATAAAACTGAAAGAAAAAAATAGTTCGTTCCCTTTTATTGTTGAGTATTATTCCATGGTATACCTTATGTACTACAGTTTGTTTAGCCATTTACTTGTGGAAGGCCTCATAAAATGAGTTAGGGAGTGTTCTCTCCTCTTCTACTTTCCAGAAGAAATTATGTAAAATTGGTGTTACTTAAATGTTTGGTAAATTCTCCAGTAGACCATCTGAGCCTGGAAATTTCTAGCTTGGGAGATTTTTAATTCAAATTAAATATCTTTAATATATACAAGACTGTTGATATTATCTATTTAATCTTGGTTGAGTTTTCATAGTTTGTGGTATTTGAGAAATTTGTCCATTTCTTCTAAATTGCTGAACTCATGAGCATAAAGTTGTTCATAGTATTCCTTTATTAGCCTTTTAGTGGCTGCAAGATCTGTAGTGATGTCCCCTACTTCATTCTTTATATTGATGGTTTGAATCTTCTCTTTTTATTTTTGTCACTCTTGCTACATGCTTATCAGTTTAATTGATTTTTTAAATCAGCTATCTGTTTTATTGACATTCTCTAATTTTTAAAGTAGTTCCAATTTCATTAATTTCTGCTCGTATTTTTATTATTTCCTTCCTACATTTTATTTCCTTCTGGCTTATTTTTCCCTTCCTTTTTAATATCTTGAGGTAGAAACTTAAGATTATATATTTGAGACATTTCTTCCCTTCTAATGTAAGCATTTAAGTGCTGTAAAGTTTCTTCTCAGTACTGTTGAGTTGAATCACACATATTTAGATTTTTTTCCTTTGTGACTTTCTCTTTGACCCATAGATTATTTAGAAGTATGTTGTTTAATTTCCAAGTATCTAGAGGTTTTCCTCTTGTTTTTCTCTATTGATTTCTAGTTTGGTGCCATTATGGTGAGAGAACACACTCTGCATGATTTCTATTTTTAAAAATTTGTTGAGGGTTGTTTTATGGCCCAGGATATGGTCTATCTTGGTGAATGTTCCATGGGCACTTGAAAAGAATGTATGTTCTGCTGTTGTTGGGTGGAGTGTTCTACAAATGTCTATACAATTCTGTTGGTAGATTGCTTTGTTCAATTCTTCTAAGCATTGTTAGCTTTCTATTTCATGGCTCTATTAGTTGCTGAGATGGGGGTATTGAGGTTTCTAAATATAATTGTGGATTTGTCTATTTCTCCTTTTAGCTTTACCAGTTTTTGCTTCATGCATATTGAGGGTCTGTTTTCGTAGGGTTAGGACTGTTAAGCTTCCTGGTAGACTGATCTTTTCTCATTATGTAAGGTGTCTCTTTGTCTCTAATAATTTTCTTTGCTTTGAAGTCTACTTTATCTGATATTTATGTAGCTACTTCTACTTTTAAAAAATTAATATTTGCTTGATATATCTTTTCCAATCTTTTACTTTTACCTGTACGATTGAATTTGCAGTGAAGTTTTATAAACAGCACAAAGTTGTGTGGTGCTTTTATATCCATTCTGCTAAGCTCTGATTCAGCCACATGCCTACCCTTGAGCTTATCCTGGCCCAGGAGAATGCCATGGGCTGACTGGCCAGGACTGGGTCCCAGGTTTGGCTCCACCTATACCACCTGAACCAGGAAAGAGAGAGCGCTGTGGACTTCCAAAGAAAAAGAGCAGATGGCAGGACAGAGGGTGGGTGGCAGAAACAGCCACCCACTGCCCTGTCCCTCTCACTGACCAGGCACATCCATGTCTAGCCACAGCGGCAGGCAGTCCTGTCATCCTTCCCCACCTCCTTCCACTGCTTGCAGGTTGGGGTGGGTTCTAGAGGCTCCTTTAAGGGACTGTCCCACAGCTTCTTCTCCCCTGGAACTGGTGGCTCCAACTGAGTCTGACAGCACTCCAGCTCTATACTCAGAGCCAAGAGCCAGGGAGAGGCAGAGGAGACCAATCCACCTGAAGTCACCTGAGATCACACCCCTGTGTCAAATTATCAGAGAATCACAGAAAGAGCAACCAGAATTCTGAGAAGGGTAAGTTGGGGAATTCTGTACCCTCTAGAAAGGCTCATGGGCCATAGGCAGGGGGAGGAGGGCTGAATCCTATTAATGGTGTGAGATGGAGCACTCAACCCCAGTTGGGGGGGACCTCCTCTTAATGTAGTACCAGGCACTGTCCAGGAGCCTTCAAGTCTCCAACCTGCAGAATTTTATCCCAGGTGTGACCCCGCAGCCAGGGAAGTCAAGGAGTGTGCCCAGGAATGCACCTCTGCTAAGGGTGGGGTCAGGACTCGGGTGAAGTCCATCTGGTCCCAAAGCCCAAGCTCAGCATAGGAACTGGACTGATGTTCTCCCCAGAGAAATAAAAGCAGAGAAGTGTATTCAGAAATTCTTACAGGGGAGCAGGTCACTTGCCAGGTTGAGCACATGGGCCAGGTCTTGGTCCTCCCTGCACTTATTTCCTTACCTGCCAGGTGCAGGAGCATTCTCTCCCTTCTTCCCTCTGAGGGCTGTGTGAGGTTGCAGGAGATCTTGCCCAGGCACCCTTGGGTGGACTCTCAGCCCCACAGTGGGTTTACTGCAGGCAAGACAGAATCTATAATTCCTGTCATGGGCTGGGCTGGACTACTCTTACCTCCCACCCTCATATCCCCCTACTATGTCCAGCTCCATCCCACAAGGAAGTGTGGGGGCAACATCTTATGAGGACTTGAGTCTTCCCCAGAGTTTCCCGAGGGGCCGTCAGCAAGAAAGTCATGATCTTGGGGTCTCAGGTGGGTGACAGGGCTGCTGGGGCCTCTGTCCTTAGCCCTGCCTTCCGAAGACCCTGTGCCAAGAGTGGGAAGGAGGAGGAGAGAGGGTGAGGGCAGTCACAAGAAAGAATCAGGGCATGCCTCATACTCATGAAGACTGCCTCCAAGATGTATCAAAAGGGAAAAACAAAAGCACAAAAGTTTGCACAGCTAGACAAAAATGAGATAATATACAGACAAAACACTTGTTTGTGCATAAAGACATTCTAAATGGGTACACAGGAAATGGGCAGGATAGGGTGGTTGACCTGGAGTGGGAGGGGCAGGATTTTCCTGTGTATCCTTCTGTTCCTACTGAATTTTGAACCATGGGAAAGAGATATTGGTTTTTAAAATAGAAAACCAAATTTATTTGGTACTTTAAAAGTTTCTGTGTTTTGTTTCGTTCAATTTTTAAATTATTTTAAATAGAAGGATAGTTGATATACAATATTATATGCTACAGGTGTACAATATAGTGATTTACAATTTTTAAAAGTTATCTTCCATTATAGTTATTATAAAATATTTGCTATATTCCCCATGTTGTACAACATACTCTTTTTAAATTTTATTTTTTATTGAAGTATAGTTGAATTACAATGTTGTGTTAATTACTGATGTACAGCAAAGTGACTCAGTTATACATATATATACATTCTTTTTCATATTCTTTTCCATTATGATTTATCACAGGATATTGAACATGGTTCCCTGTGCTATACAGTAAGACCTTGTTGTTTATCCATTCTATATATACCAGTTTGCTTCTACTAATCCCAAACTAGCAATCCAATCCTCTCCTACCCCCCTCCCCATTGGCAGCCACCAATCTATTCTCTATGTCTCTGATTCTGTTTCTGTTGCATACATAGGTTCATTTGTGTCATATTTAAATTCCACATATAGTGATATCATATGGTATTTATCTTTCTCTTTCTGACTTCACATAGTATGATAATCTCTAGGTCCATCCATGTTGCTACAAATGGCATTATTTCATTTTTTATGGCTGAGTAGTATTCCATTGTATATATGTACCATATCTTCTTTATCCATTCATCTGTCGATGGACGTTTAGGTTGTTTCCATGTTTTGGCTACTGTGAATAGTGCTGCTATGAACATAGGGGTGCATGTATCTTTTTGAATTATAGTTTTGTCTAGATATATGCCCAGGAGTGGGATTGCTGGATCATATGGTAATTCTATTTTCTGTTTTCTGAGGAAACTCCATACTGTTTTCCACGGTGGCTGCACCAACTTAATTCCCACCAACAGTGTAGGAGGTTTCCGTTTTCTCCATACCCTCTCCAACATTTGTTATTTGTAGGCTTTTTAATGAAGGCCATTCTGACCGATGTGAGGTCATTTTGTAGTTTTGATTTGCATTTCTCTAATAATAAGTGATGTTAAGCATCTTTTCATGTGCCTATTGGCCATCTGTATTTCTTCTTTGGACAAATGTCTCTTTAGGTCTTCTGCCCATTTTTTGATTGTGTTGTTTGTTTTTTAGTTGTCAAGTTGTGTGAGCTGTTTGTATATTTTGGAAATTAAGCCCTTTTTGGTTGCATCTTTTGCAAATATTTTCTCCCATTCTGTAGGTTGTCTTTTCGTTCTGTTTATGGTTTCCTTTGCAGTGCAAAAGCTTGTAACAATATACTCTTGTAGCATACTTTATACCTAATAGTTTGTATCTCTTACTTCCCTACCCCTATATTGCCCCTCCCCCTTGCCCTCTCCCCACTGGTAACCACTAATTTGTTCCCCATATCTCTGAGTCTGCTTCTTTTTTGTTATATTCACTAGTTTGTTGTATTTTTTATATTCTGCATATAAGAGATATCATACAATATTTGTCTTTCTTTGTCTGACTTATTTCACTTAGCATAATGCCTTCCAAATCCATCCATGTTGCTGCAAAGGACAAATTTTCATTCTTTTAATGACTGAGTAGTATTCCACCGTGTGTATGTGTGTGTGTGTGATATACCACATCGTCTTTATCCATTCATCTGTTGATGGACATTTAAGTTGCTTCCATTGACAATTGTAAATAATGCTGTTATGAACATTGGGGTGCATGTGTCTTTTCAAATGAGTGTTTTTATTTTTTTTCAGATACATATCCATGAGTGGAATTGCTGGGTCATATGGCAGTTCAATTTTTAGTTTTCTGAGAAACTGCCATACTGTTTTCCACAGTAGCTGCACCAATTTATATTCCCACCAACACTGTAGGTAAGTTCCCTTTTCTTGACATCCTCACCAACATTTGTTATTTGTTTTATTTTTGATAGCAATTCTGACAGCTGTGATTTTAATTTGCATTTCCCTGATAATCATGCAGTGCTGAGCATCTTTTAATGTGCCTGTAGGCCATCTGTATTTCTTCTTTGGAAAATGTCTATTCAGTTCTCTGCCCATTTTTTAATCAGGTTTTTTTTTTTGATGTTGAGTTGTATGAGCTCTTTGTATATTTGGATATTAATCCCTTTTCAGTCATATCATTAGCAAATATTTTCTCCCATTCAGTAGGTTGTCTTTTTATTTTGTTGATGGTTACCCTTGTTATGCCAAAGATTTTAAGCTTAGTTAGGTCCCATTTGTTTATTTTTGCTTTTATTTCCTTTGTTTCTAGGAGATGGATCCAAAAAAACTATTGATACGATTTATGGCAAAGAGTGTTCTGCCTATGTTTTCCTCTAGGAGTTTTATGGTATCTGGTCTTACATTTAGGTCTTTAATCCATTTTGAGTTTATTTTTGTATTGTATATGGTGTTAGAGAATGTCTTAATTTCATTCTTTTACATGTAGCTGTCCAGTTTTCTCGCCCCATTTTTTAATTAATTAATTATTTATTTCTTTTGGCTGTTGGTTGCAGCATTCAGGATCTTTTTCTTTTTTTAATTAATTTATTTATTTTTGGCCGCATTGGGTCTTTGTTGCTGCGCACGGTCTTTCTTTAGTTGCAGCCAGCAGGGGTTACTCATTGTTGTGGTGCACGGGCTTCTCATTGTGGTGGCTTTTCTTGTTGCAGAGCATGGGCTCTAGGTGCATGGGTTTCAGTAGTTGTGGCACGTGGACTTCAGTAGTTGTGGCACATGGGCTATAGAGCCCAGGCTCAGTGGTGGTGGTACACAGGTCTAGTTGCTCTGCAATCTGTGGGATCTTCCTGGACCAGGGCTCAAACCTGTGTCCCCTGCATTGGCAGGCAGATTCTTAACCACTGCACCACCAGAGAAGCCCCTTCTCACACCATTTATTGAAGAGAATGTCTTTTCCCCATTGTATATTCTTGCCTCCTTTGTCATAGATTGATTAAACATAAGGGCATGGGTTTATTTCTGGGCTCTCTATTCTGTTCTATTGATCTATGTCTCCATTTTTGTGCCAGTACCATACTGTTTTGAGTATAGTCTGAAGTCAGGGAGAGCCATACTTCCAGCTTTGTTTTTCTTTCTCAAGACTGTTTTGACTATTCGGGGTCTTTTGTGTTTCCATACAAATTTTAAAATTAATTGTTCTAGTTCTGTGAAAATGCCATTGGTGTTTTGATAGGGATTGCACTGAATCTGTAGATTGTTCTGGATAGTATGGTCATCTTACTAACACTTTTTCCAATCCAAGAACATAGTGTATCCTTCCATCTGTTTGTGTCATCTTTCAATTCTTTCATTGGTGTCTGACAGTTTTCCAAGTACAGGTATTTTACCTCCTTAAGTAAGTTTATTCCTAGGTATTTTATTCTTTTTGATGCAATGGTAAATGGGATTGTTTCCTGAATTTCTCTTTCTGATAATTCTTTGTTAGTGTATAGAAATGCAACAGATTTATGTATATTAATTTTGTATCCTGAAACTTTACTCAATTCATTGATGAGCTCCAGTAGTTTTCTGGTGGTGTCTTTAGATTTTACTATGTATAGAATCATGTCATCTACAAACAATGCCAATTTTACTTCTTCCTTTTCAATTTGGATGCATTTTATTTCTTTTTCTTCTCTGATTGCTGTGGCTAGGACTTCCAAAACTATATTGAATAAAAGTGGTAAGAGTGGGCATCCTTGTCTTGTTCCTGGTTTTAGGGGAAATGTTTTCAGCTTTTCACCATTGGGTATGATGACGTTAGCTGTGGGTTTGTCATATATTGGCTTTATTATGTTGAGGTAGATTCCCTCTATGCATATTTTCTGAAGAGTTTTTATCATAAATGGATGTTCAATTTTATCAAACGTTTGTTCTGCATCTATTAAGATGATCATATGGTTTTTATTCTTCAATTTGTTTTATTCTTCAATGTTAATATCACATTGATTGATTTGCAGATATTAAAAAATCCCTGCATAACTGAGATAAATCCCGCTTGATCATGGTGTATGATTCTTCAAACGTACTGTTGGATTCAGTTTACTAATTGTTGAGGGTTCTTGCATCTATGTTCATCAGTGATATTGGCCTGTAATTTTCTTTTTTGTGTGATATCTTTGTCTGGTTTTGGTATCAGGATGATGGTGTCCTCATAGGATGAGTTCAGAAATGTTCCTTCCTCTGTAATGTTTTGGAATAATTTCAGAAGGATAGGTGTTAACTCTTCTCTAAATGTTTGTTAGAATTCATCTATGAAGCCATCTGGTCCTGGAATTTTGTTTGTAGGGAGTTTTTAATTAGTGATTCAATATCATTACTGGTAATTGCCTGATTCATATTTTCTATTTCTTCCTGGTTCAGTCTTGGGAGATTGTACATATCTAAGAATTTGTCCATTCCTTCTAGATTGTCCATTTTATTGGCATATAGTTGCTCATAGTAGTCTCTTATGATTCTTTGTATTTCTGTGGTATCAGTTGTAACTTCTCATTTTCATTTTCGATTTTATTAATTTGAGCACTCTCCCCTTTTTTCTTGATAAGTCTGGCTAGAGGTTTATCAATTTTGTTTATCTTTTCAAAGAATAGGCTTTTAGTTTCATTGATCTTTTCTATTGTTTTTTAAGTCTCTATTTCATTTATTTCTGCTCTCATCTTTTGATTTCTTTCCTTCTATCAACTTTGGGTTTTGTTTGTTCTTCTTTCTCTAGTTCCTTTAGGTGTAAGGTTAGGTTGTTAATTTGAGATTTTTCTTGTTTCCTGAGGTAAGCTTGTATCACTATAAGCTTCCCACTTAGAACTGCTTTCACTGCCGTTCTAAGGTTTTAGATCACCGTATTTTCATTTTCATTTGTATTTAGGTATTTTTTATTTCCTCTTTGATTTCTTCAGCAATCCATTTGTTGTTTAGTAGCATATTGTTTAAGCCTCTATGTGTTTTTGGCAGTTTTTTTTTTCTTGTAGTTGATTTCTAGTCTCATACTATTGTGGTTGGAAAAGATGCTTGATGTGATTTCAATTTTCTTAAATTTACTAAGGCTTGTTTTGTGGCCTGACATTTCATCTATCATGGAGAATGTTCCACATGCACTTGAAAAGAATGTGTATTGCTCTCCTTTCAGATGGAATGCTCTCTCTCTCTCTCTCTCTCTCTCTCTCTCTATATATATATATATATATATATATATATATATATATATATATATATATGTATATATCAGTTAAGTCCATCTGGTCTAATGTGTCATTCAAGGCCTTTGTTTTCTTATTGATTTTCTGTCTGGATGATCTGTCCATTGATGTAAGTGAGGTGTTAAAATCCCCTACTAGTATTGTGTTACTGTCAATTTTTCCTTGTATGTCTGTTAATATTTGCCTTATATATTTAGGTGCTCCTATGTTAGGTGCATGTATATTTACAACTGTTATATTGTCTTCTTGGATTGATCCCTTGATCATTATGTAGTGTCCTTCTTTTTCTCTTGTAACAGTCTTTATTTTGTCTGATATAAGTATTGTTCTTTTTTTATTTCCATTTGTGTGGAATACCTTTTTTCCATCCTCTCACTTTCAGTCTCTGTGTGTCTCTGATCTGAAGTGAGTTTCCTACAGGTAACATATATATGGGTCTTGTTTTTGTATCCATTCAACAACTCTGACTTTTGGTTGGAGTATTTAGTCCAGTTACATTTAAGGTAATTATCAATATGCATGTTCTTATTGCCATTTTGTTAATTGTTTTGGGTTTGTTTTTGTAGGTCTTTTTTTTCACCCTTTCTTCTTCTTTTGTTTTCTCGTGATTTGATGACAATTTTTAGTGTTATGTTTGGATTTCTTTTTTGTGTGTATATTAATTATAGATTTTTGGTTTGTGGTTACCATGGAGTTTTTATATAGTGATCTGTATATATATATATATAATTTTTTAAGTTGCCAATCTCTTAATTTCAAAACAGGTTTTAAAACCCTGAATTTGTACTCTCATCCCCTCATGATTATTGTTTATGATATTGTATTTTACATCTAATTTCTTTGTATATCCCCTGACTGCTTATTGTGGTTATAGACGATTTTATTACTTTTGTCTTTTAACCACCTTAATAGCTTAATGTGTGGATGATTTCCTACCTTTACTGCATGTTTACCTTTACAGGTGAGATTATTTATTTTGTAATTTTCTTGTTTCTAGTTGTGCCCTTTTCTTTTTTACCTAGAGAAGTTTCTTTAACATTTGTTGTAAAGCTGGTTTGGTGGTGCTGAACTCTATTAGCTTTTACCTGTCTGTAAAGCTTTTGATCTCTCTATCAAATCTGAACAAGAGCCTTGCTGTGTAGAGTATTCTTGGTTATAGGTTTTTCCTTTCCACCACTTTAAATATATTGTGACACTTCCTTCTGGCCTGCAAAGTTTCTGCTGAAAGGTCAGCTTTTAAACTTATGGGAGCTCTCTTGGATGTAACTTATTGCTTTTCCCTTGCTGCTTTTAAATATTTTCTTTTTATATTCAATTTTTGTCATTTTAATTACAATTTGTCTTGGTGTATTCCTCTTTGGGTTCATTCTGTATAGGACTCTCTGCGCTTCCCGGACTTGGGTGACTGTTTCCTTTCACTGCTTAGGGAAGTTTTCGGCTACTATGCTTTCAAATATGTTCTCAGCCCATTTCTCTCTCTCTCTCTTCTCCTTCTGGCACCCTTATAATGCAACTATTAGTGGGCTTGATGTTGTCCCAGAATTTTCTTAAACTGTCTTCATTTCATTTCATTCTTTTTTCTTTTGCCTGTCAGCAGCAGTGATTTCTACTACTCTGTCTTCCAGTTCACTGATCTGTTTCTGTGTATCATTTAGTCCACTGATAATTACTTGTAGTGTATTTTTCATTTCAGTTATTCTATTCTTCATCTCTGTTTGGTTGTTCTTTATATTTTTAAAAACTTTTAACTTCACACTCTACGCATCCATTCTTCTCCTGAGCTCTTTCTTCATCTTTAGGATCATTACTCTGAATGTTTTCTTGGGTAGATTGCCCATCTTCACTTCATTCAGTTCTTCTTCTGGGGCTTTACCTTGTTCCTTTGTCTGAAACATGATCCTCTGCCACCTCATTTTGTCAGTTGCAATTTGTATTTTTATGTATGTAGTAGGTTAGTTATGTTTCTTGACCTGGAGAAGTGGCTTTCTCTGTAGAAGAAGTCCAATGCATCCCCTCTCATCACCCAAGCCATATGCTCTAGGGATTCCCCTACCCAAAGAATGCTGATGTGTAGAAGCCTATCATTTTCGTGGCACTGGGGACCAGAAGTTAAGCTTTCAGTCATTGTGTCCAAAAGATAGAAGAGCTCCACAGCCAGGTTGTCAGGTTCAAACCCTGACTCCACCATCTACCAGAAGAATGGCTTTAGCTTCACTGGATTTCAGTTGTCTTCCATGTAAATCAGGATATTCATATTAACAGGTTACCAATGAGTACACACAAAAACACACACACGCAAATCCTATTCCACATAAGCAACAAAAAAGTAAAAAGATAAATTGGACTGCATCAAAATTAAAAACTTGTGCATCAAAGGACACTATCAAGAAAGTGAAATGATAAACCAAAGAATGAGAGGATATATTTGTAAATCATATATCTAATAAGGGTCTAATATCTATTATAAATAAAGAACTCTTACAACTCAATAGTGAAAAGATAACCCAATTAAAAAAACAGGCCAAAGATCTGAGTAGACGTTTTTTCAAAGAAGATAAACAAATGGCCAACAAACTCATGAAAATATGCTCAACATCTGTAGTCATTAGGGAAATACAAGTCAAACAATAAAGAGATAGCACTTCACATCTGCTAGGATGCCTATTTTTTTTATAACCCAGAAACTAACAAGTGTTAACAAGGATAGAGAGATACTGAATTTTGTACATTATTAGTGGAATGTAAAATTGTGTAGCCACTATGGAAAATAGCTTGGTGTTTCCTCAATAAGTTAAACATAGTATTACCATATGACCCAGCAAGTCCACTCTTGGGTTTATACCCAAAAGAATAGAAAATGGCTGTTTGAACAAAAACTTGTACACAAATGTTCATAGCAACACTATTTACAAAAGCCCCAAAGTGGAAACATCTCAAATGTCCATCAACCAATGAATGGATAAGCAAATGTGGCATATACATACAAAGGAATATTATTTGACCATAAAAAGGTATATAATATTGACACATGTTATAACATGGATGAACCCTGAAAACACTATACTAAATGAAAGAAACCAGTCACAAAAGGCCACACATGGTATTAGTCCATTTATATGAAATGTCTAGAATAGGTAAATCCAGAGAGACAGAAAGCAAATTAGTAGTTGCCAGGGCAGGAGGAGGACTGAGTGGGGATCGATTACTTCATGGATATGGGAATCTCCTTTTAGGGTGATGGGAATGTTTTAGAATTTAGTAGTTGTGATGGTTGTACAACATTGTGAATGTACTAAATGTCACTAATGGTAAATTTTATGTTATGTGATTTTAACACAATTAAAAACATAAAATATTAAAAATTTAAAAGCCTGTTCTCCCTAGCCAAAAAGCCAGAAGAGTGTGGCCTAACAATAGGAATCCTTTTAGGCAACACCCACCCTACTCCAGCCAGAGACAAAGAGGAGGTCTGCACCAATCCCACCTCTGTGGTTTCAGTTGGGCTGATAGAAAGTTGATCCTCCATCCCCTTCCTATAGAAGCAGGCAGCAGGAGAGTTTTGGTGGGATCAAGTAAGCTGCTCATCTTCCATCACTTGCCCAGCAGAAGCAAGCAATACTTTGATGCTCCCACAAGTATAGTCTAGAAAGCTGAGGCTTCACCCCTCACAGCATCAGTAAGACTGAACAAGGCAGTACAAGTCAGGGTAAATAAACACTTTACTTTCCCCTGACTCTTGGTGTTGGTGAGGCCCAGTAGGGAACTAAACTTGTGTTCCCACCCTGCAGCAAAAAGCAGTGTGAGCCAGCCTTCTAATTCTCCTTCCCTCAGATCAACTCCAGCAGGAGTTTTCCCTGCTCACAAAGAGTGCTTTGATTGGTATCACCCTTCAGCTAAAAAATTATCAGCAAGGTTCAGTGGGGAACTACACATACACACCTACCTGACTCTTGTACTACACATGAACAGGAGGACTATCTGATTAAAAAAAAAAGAAGATGATGATGATGAAATAGAATCCAGAGTCTCATAATATGTAAAATGTCCAAAATCCAATACAAAAAATCACTTGTCATTCCAAGATCCAAGAAAATCACAACATAAATGAAAAAGACAAGCAACATATATCAACACTGACATAACTCAGATATTGAAATTATCTGACAAGGATTTAAAGGCAGCCATTATAAAAATGCTTCTACAAGCAATTATAAATTCTCTTGAAACAAATTTTAAAAATAGAAAATACCATTCAAGAAGTAAAAATTATGAAAAAAAACAAAATGGTAATGATAGAATAGAAAAATACAACAACTAGAATGAAAAACACATGGTAGGGCTCAGTAGTAGAGTGGAGATCATAGGTGATAGAATCAGTAAACTTGAGGCCAGATTAAGAGGATTTACACAATCTGAACAATGGAGAGAAAATGGACAGAAAAAAAATTTAAAACAGTTTCAAGGACCTGTGAGAAAATAAGAAAAGAGCTAATATTCATTTTCATTGTAGTCTTAAAAAGAAAGAAGCAAAAGGCAGATAAAAAAATATTTGAAGAACTAATGGCTGAAAACCTACTAAACAAAGATACCAGCCTGTATATTCAAGGTGAGCAAATATTAAATAAGGTAAGCCTAAGGAAATCCATGCTACGACACAACATATTTAAAATTCTGAAAACTGTAAATATAGGAAAATATCTTGAAAATGACCAGAGAGAAAAGACACCTTACTTATAAGGAAACATAAATTTGAATTAAAGCAGATTTCTCATCAGGAACTATGTAGGCACATTTTTCAAGTACTGAAAGAACTGTCAACCATGAATGCCAAATCCAATGAAACTGTCCTTCAAACAATGAAGGATAAAAGAAATATAAGAAAATTTACTGTTATAAGACATTCTCTTAAATGATGGCTAAAGAAAGCTCTGTAAACAGAAAGGAAATGGTGAAAGAAAAATGTCTGGAATGTCAGAAAGGAAAGAACAACATTAACATGGGTAAAAATAGGAGTAAATGTAAAAGACTATCTTAATTCTCATGAGTTTTTAAATCATATTTGATGATTGAATCAAAATTATAATATAATCTTATGTGGTGCTCAATGTATGAAGAAGAAATACTAAAGATATATATATGTATATATATATATATATATATATATATATATATATATATATTTGTGTGTGTGTATGTGTGTGGTATGCAGGCCTCTCACTGTTGTGGCCTCTCCCATTGCGGAGCACAGGCTCCGGATGCGCAGGCTCAGAGGCCATGGCTCACGGGCCCAGCTGCTCTGCAGCATGTGGGATCTTCCCGGACCGGGGCACAAACCTGTGTCCCCTGTGTCGGCCGGAGGGCTCTCAACCACTGCGCCACCAGGGAAGCCCTAAAGATATATTTTTTAAATGGGGAAGGTGAAAAACAAAGGAAATTAAGTTTTCTACACTTCACAATATATTCAAAAACACTATACATAAATCAAAAGAGAATACTAAAAAATGTTGAAATAATCCACAGAAGGATATTAAAAGAGAAACAGAGGACTGAAAAATAAAAGAAACAAACAAACAGAAAACAAAATAAACTGTCAGACTTTAGTCGTAATATTACCAGTAATTATCTTAAACATAAATGGTCTAAATACACTAGTTAAAAGACAGAAATTGATGGAGTGGATAAAATTGTGATTCTAACAGTATGCTGACCACAAGAAACTCAATTCAAATACAACAACTTAGGCAGATTGTAAAGTAAATGATAGAACTAGATGGTCCATGAAAATGTTATTTTTTTTTAAAAAGTAGGAGTGGCTATTTGAATATTAGCAGAGAAAAGAAAAATACTAAAGAGAAAGAGGGACATTACATAACAATTAAAGGATTGATCTACCATGAAGCCATAATGACCCTAAATGTGCATGCACACAACAACAGAACCTCAAAATATACATGAAGCAAGAACCAATAGACCTTAAAAGAGAAATGGAAAAAATCTGAAATTATACTTGGGAGCTTCAACAACCTTTACTCAGCAATTGATATATTGCTAGACAGAATATCAGCAAGAATACAGAAAAATTTAACAATAAAGCCAACTACCATAATCTAATTGAGATTTATAGACCACTCCACTCAACAACAGCAGAACACACATTCTTTTCAAGCACCTATAAAACATTAACAAATATAGACAGGGCTTCCCTGGTGGCACAGTGGTTGAGAATCTTCCTGCCAATGCAGGGAACACAGGGTAGAGACCTGGTCTGGGAAGATCCCACATGCTGCAGAGCAACTAGGTCCATGAGCCACAACTACTGAGCCTGTGCATCTGGAGCCTGTGCTCCACAACAAGAGAGACCGCAATAGTGAGAGGCCCATGCACCTTGATGAAGAGTGAACCCCACTTGCTGCAACTAGAGAAAGACCTCACACAGAAACAAAGACCCAACACAGCCAAAATTAATTAATTAATTGATTTTTTAAAAATTAATATCATACAGAGTGTGTTCTCTAACCAGAGTGGAATCAAACTAGAAATCAATAAGAGAAAGACAATAGAAATATCTCTAAACTCTTAAAAATGAAACAATACACTTCTAAATAATCCATGGGACAAAAAGAAATCCCCAAAGGAAATTCAAAAATACATATAACTAAATAAAATAAAAATATACCATATTCAAATTTGTGGGATGCAGCTAAAATAGAGCTTACAGCAAAATTTATAGTACTGCAAGTATAGTGTCCATCAATGGATAAATGGGTAAAGAGGTGGAATATGTATATATACAATGGAATATTATTGAGAGAGAAGGAAATCCTGCCATTTGTGACAACATAGGTGGAACTTGAGGGTGTGATACTAAGTGAGGTAAATCAGACAAAGAAAAATAAATACTGTATGATATCACATACATGTACAACCTAAAAAAGACAAACTCATAAAAACAGAGAGTAAAATAATAGTTGCCAGGGGATGGGGGTGGGGGAAAAACAGCTGTTGTTTAAGGGTACAAATATGCAATGAGTTAGTAAATAAGCCCTGGAGATCTAATGCACAGTGAGGTGAATATAGACAACAATGTTGTATTATATCATAAAACCTGCTAAGAGATTAGACTTTAATTATTCAAATCATTAAAAAGAAATGATAATTATGTGATGTGACAGAGGTGCTAACTATCCCTACATTGGCAACCTTGCTACAATTATAAATGTATCAAATTAATATGTTGTACACCTTAAATATATACAATGTTATATGTCAAATATATTTCAGTTAAAAAAATCCCATTTATCATTGCACGAACAAGAATAAAATACCTAGGAATAAACCTACCTAAGTTCATTTGTATCATTTTTTTTAGATTCCACATATAAGCGATATCATATGATATTTCTCTTTCTCTGACTTACGTCACTCAGTATGATAAACTTATTTACAAATCAGAAATGGACTCTCAGACTTAGAGAATGAACTTATGGTTACCAAGGGGGAAGAGTGGTAGGGAGGGATAGTTAGGGAGTTTGGGATTGACACGTACACACTGCTATGTTTAAAATGGATAACCAAAAAGACCTGTATAGCACAGGGAATTCTGCTGAATATTATGTAACAACATAAATAGGAAAAGAATTTGAAAAAGAATAGATACATGTATATGTATAATTGAATCGCTTTGCTGTACACATGAAACTAGCACAACATTGTTAATCAACTATACTTCAGTATAAAATTAAAAGTTTTTTAAAAAATAAAATGTATTTTAGTATATATTTTTTTAACCTATGGAGACAAAAGACCTGTACTCTGAGAATTACAAGATGCTGATGAAAGAAATCGAAGATGACACAAACAGATGGAAAGATATACCATGTTCTTAGATTGGAAGACTTAATATTGTCAAAATTACTATACTACCCAAGGAAATGTACAGAGTCATTGAAATCCCTATCAAATTACCAATGGCATTTTTCACAGAACTAGAACAAAAATTTTTTTTAATTTATAAGGAGACACAAAAGATCCCAAAAACCCAAAGCAATCTTGAGAAAGAAAAATCGAGCTGGAGGAATCAGTCTCCCTGATTTCAGACTATACTACAAAGCTACAGTCATCAAAACAGTATAGTACAGGAACAAAAACAGAAATATAGATCAATGAAACAAGATAGAAAGCCCAGAAATAAACCCGTGCACCTAAGGTCAATTAATCTATGACAAAGGAAACAAGACTATACATTGGAGAAAAGACAGTCTTTTCAATAAACGGTTCTGGGAAAACTGGACAGCAACATTTAAAAGAATGAAATTAGAACATTCTTTAACACCATACACAAAAAATAAACTCAAAACGGATTAAAAACCTAAACGTAAGACCTGATACTATAAAACTCTTAGAGGGAAACATAGGCAGAACACTCTTTGACACAAATCACAGCAATATCTTTTTTGATCTGTCTCCTAGAGTAATGGAAATAAAAACAAAAATAAACAAATGGGACCTAATTAAACTTAAAAGCTTTGCACAGCAAAGGAAACCATAAACAAAACAAAAAGACAACCCATAGAATGGGAGAAAATATTCGCAAACGATGTGACCAACAAGGGATTAATCTCCAAAATAAACAAACAGCTCATTCAGCTCAATATCAAAAAAACAAACAACCCAATCAAAAGATGGGCAGAAGACCTAAAGAGACATTTCTCCAAAGAAGACTTACAGATGGCCAATAGACACATGAAAAGATGCTCAGCATCACTAATTATTAGAGAAATGTAAATCAAAACTACAATGAGGTACCACCTCACACTGGTTAGAATGGCCATCATTTAAAAGTTTACAAATAACAAATGCTAGATGGGGTGTGGAGAGAAGGGGACTCTCTTACAGTGTTGGTGGGAAAGTAAATTGGTACAGCCACTGTGGAGAACAGTATGGAAGTTCCTTAAGAACCTAAAAATAGAGTTACCATATGATCCAGCAATCCCACTCCTGGGCATATATCTGGAGAAAACCATGGTTTGAAAGGATACATGCAACCCAATTTTCACTGTAGCGCTGTTTACAATAGCCAAGACATGGAAGCAACATAAATGCCAATTGACAGATGAATGTATAAAGAAGATGTGGTACATATATACAATAGAATATTACTCAGCCATTAAAAAGAATGAATAATGCCCTTTGCAGCAACATGGATGGACCTGGAGATTATCACACTAAGTAAAGTAAGTCAGACCAAGAAAGACAAATATCATATGATATTGCTTATATGTGGAATCTAAAAAAATTATACAAATGAACTTATTTACAAAACAGAAACAGACTTACAGACTTAGAAAACAAACATGGTTACCAAGGGGAAATGTGGGGGGGGGGTATAAACTGGGAATTTGGGATTAACATATACACACTACTATATTTAAAATAGATAACCAACAAGGACCTACTGTATAGCAGTGGGAATTCTGCTCAATATTCTGTAACAACGTAAACAGGAAAAGACTATGAAAAAGAATATATATACACATATATATACATACATATATATATATTACATGTAATAAAGACTTTTATAAGAAAAAAATTTTTAATTAAAACCCAGTTAAAAAACAACAACAACCAAAAATACCTGTTAGGAAGCTGGTCCCAGGAAAACATTAGAATTTGCTTAAACAATCAGGCTGAGGTTCCATCACTTGGGTCCACTAAGGAGACAATCGTGGGAACTTGCCCCCAAATCTCTAACACCCCAGAAAATAGACCCCACAAACACACAGTGTGATGGCTGCAGTGTCAAAGCTGCATGTAGTGTGAGCCCTAGGGAGGGAGGGGGTCTAGGCTGCTCTGAACCTGAACCCTGATAAGAATGGGAGCTAAACACCTGAGGCTCACAGACCTCTATGAGAATATTACAGAGCTCTGGTACCACATGCCAGAACGATACACATTTGTGAGCATGCATGTGCACACACATATACTGTCATGATAGCATCAGGTCCAGCCATGAACCGCCCTCACACTGAGGACCAGGAGCAGCTTCACAGGTGAGGCAATGATGAGCAGAGGAGAGGCACTGGGAGAAGTACCCCTGCAGGTGGGAAGATGCTGAACAACAAGACTGCAGGAAGGCTCAGCAATGTGAGGTACCTGGGCCCAGGACACACAGGCAGTGCTGACAGTCCACTATAGAGTAAAATGGGCAGTGGGAGTGATGTTTCTTAGGGATATAGGCCCCAGATCAGGAAGCCCAGGTCTGAGCTGTCCTGCACTGTGACACTGCTATTGGCCCCAAATGAAAATGGTAACACAATGTTACAAAATCTATGGGACACAGCAAAAGCAGTTCTAATAGGGAAGTTTATGGCAATCCAGGAAATAAGAAAAATCTCAAATAAACAATCTAAACTTACTCCTAAAGGAACTACAAAAAGAAGAACAAACAAAACCCAAAGTTAATAGAAGGAAAGAAGTCATAAATATCAGAGCAGAAGTAAATGAAATAGAGGCTAAAAAAATAGAAAAGATCAATGAAACTAAAAGCATATTCTTTGAAAAGATAAACAAAATTGATAAACCTCTAGCCAGACTCATCAAGAAAAAAAGGGAGAGGGTCCAAATCAATAAAATCAGAAATGAAAAAGAAGTTACAAATGACACCACAGAAATATAAAGGATCATAAGAGACTACTATGAAAAACTATATGCCAATAAAATGACAATCTAGAAGAAATGGACAAATTCTTAGAAATGTACAATCTCTCAAGACTGAACTTGAGAGGAAGAAATAGAAAATATGAATGAACCAATTACCAGTAATGATATTGAATCAGTAATTTAAAAACTCCCAACAAATAAATTTCCAGGACCAGATGGCTTCACAGGTGAACTCTAACAAATATTTAGAGAAGAGTTAACACCTATCCTTCTGAAATTATCCCAAAAAACTGCAGAGGAAGGAACAATCCCAAATTCATTCCATGAGGCCATCATGACCCTGATACCAAAACCAGACAAAGATACCACAAAAAAAGAGAAAATTTCAGGCCAATGTCACTGATGAATATATATGCAAAAATCCTCAACAAAATACTAGCAAACTGACTCCAATAGTACATTAAAAGGATCATACACTATGATCAATTGGGATTTATGCCAGGGATGCAAGGATTTTTTCAATATGTGCAAATCAATCAATATGATACACCATATTAACAAATTAAAGACCATATGATCATTTCAATAGATGCAGAAGAAGCTTTTGATAAAATTCAACATCATTTTATGATAAAAACTCTCAACACAGTGGGTATGGAAGGTACATACCTAAACATAATAAAGGCCATATATGACAAATCCACAACTAACATCATACTCAATGGTGAAAAGCTGAAAGCTTTTTCTCTAAGATCAAGAATAAGACAAGGATACTTACTATAGCCACTTTTACTCAACATAGTAGTATAAGTCCTAGCCATAGCGATGAGACAAGAAAATGTTAAAAAGCCATCCAAATTGGAAAGGAACAAGTAAAACTGTCACTATTTGCAGATGACATGATTTTATATATAGAAACCTTAAGGACTCCATCAATAAACTGTTAGAACTAATTAATTCAGTAATGTTGGGGGATAAAAAACCAGTACACATGAATTGGTTGCACTTCTATACACTAATACTGACCCGTCAGAAAGAGAAATTAAGAAAAAAGAAAAGAAAACTATCCCATTTACAACTGCATCAAAAAGAATTCAATACCTCAGAATAAATTTAACCAAGGAAATGAAAGACTTATACTCTGAAAACTATAAGACATTGATGAAAGAAACTGAAGACAAAACAAATGAAGGGAAAGATATACCATGCTCATGGATTGGAAGAATTATAGGAAATGTCCATACTACACAAAGCCACCTACAGATTCAGTGCAATCCCTGTCAAAATAACAATGACATTTTTCTCAGAACTGGAACTAATAATCCTAAAATTTGTATGGAATCACATAAGACCCCAAATAGCCAAAGCAATCTTAAGGAAAAAGAACAAAACTGAAGGGATCATGTGCCCTGATTTCAAACTATACTACAAAGCTATAGTAATCAAAACTGTATGATACTGGCACAAAAACAGACAATGGAATAGAATAGAGAGCGCAGAAACAAATTCATGCTTATATGGTCAATTAATTTATGGCAAAGGAGCCAAAAATATAAAGCAGGGAAAAGAGAATCACTTCAATAAATAGTGTTGGGACATCATCCCAAATTGAGGAGCCCGGAGTCAGTGCTGTGCCTCTGAGGTGGGAGAGCCAACTTCAGGACACTGGTCCACAAGAGACCTCCCAGCTCCACATAATATCAAACGGCAAAAATCTTCCAGAGATCTCCATCTCAACACCAGCACCCAGCTTCACTCAACGACCAGCAAGCTACAGTGCTGGACACCCTAAGCCAAACAACTAGCAAGACAGGAACACAACGCCACCCATTAGCAGAGAGGTGGCCTAAACTCATAAAAAGTCTGCAGACACCCCAAAACACACCACCAGACGTGGACCTGCCCACCAGAAAGACAAGATCCAGCCTCATCCACCAGAACACAGGCACTAGTCCCCTCCACCAGGAAGCCTACACAACCCACTAAACCAACCTTAGCCACTGGGGACAGACACCAAAAACAACGGGAACTACGAACCTGCAGCCTGCAAAAAGGAGACCCCAAACACAGTAACATAAGCAAAATGAGAAGACAGAAAAACACACAGCAGGAGAAGGAGCAAGATAAAAACCCAGCAGACCTAACAAATGAAGAGGTAATAGGCAGTCTACCTGAAAAAGAATTCAGAATAATGATGGTAAAGATGATCCAAGATTCTATTTCCCAGATCCAAAATCTTGGAAATAGAATAGACAAAATGCAAGAAACAGTTAACAAGGACCTAGAAGAACTAAAGATGAATCAAGCATCGATTAAAAACACAATACATGAAATAAAAAATACTCTAGATGGGATCAATAGCAGAATAACTGAGGCAGAAGAACGGATAAGTGAGGTGGAAGATAAAATAGTGGAAATAACTGCTGCACAGCAAAATAAAGAAAAAAGGATGAAAAGAACAGAGGACAGTCTCAGAGACCTCTGGGACAACATTAAACGCACCAACATTCGAATTATAGGGGTTCCAGAAGAAGAAGAGAAAAAGAAAGGGACTGAGAAAATATTTGAAGAGATTATAGTTGAAAACTTCCCTAATATGGGAAAGGAAATAGTTAATCAAGTCCAGGAGGCACAGAGAGTCCCATACAGAATAAATCCAAGGAGAAATACGCCAAGACACATATTAATCAAACTGTCAAAAATTAAACACAAAGAAATCATATTAAAAGCAGCAAGGCAAAAACAACAAATAAACACAAGGGAATCCCCATCAGGATAACAGCTGATCTCTCAGCAGAAACTCTACAAGCCAGAAGGGAGTGGCAGGACATAATTAAAGTGATGAAGGAGAAAAACCTGCAACCAAGATTACTCTACCCAGCAAGGATCTCATTCAGATTTGATGGAGAAATTAAAACGTTTACAGACAAGCAAAAGCTGAGAGAGTTCAGCACCACCAAACCAGCTTTACAACAAATGCTAAAGGAACTTCTCTAGGCAAGAAACACAACATAAGTAAAAGACCTACAATAATGAACCCAAAACAATTAAGAAAATGGGAACAGGAACATACATATCCATAATTACCTTAAATGTAAATGGACTAAATGCTCCCACCAAAAGACACAGATTGGCTGAATGGATACAAAAACAAGACCCATATATATGCTGTCTACAAGAGACCCACTTCAGACCTAGAGACACATACAGACTGAAAGTAAGGGGATGGAAAAAGATATTCCATGCAAATGGAAACCAAAAGAAAGCTGGAGTAGCAATTCTCATATCAGACAAAATAGACTTTAAAATAAAGACTACTAGAAGAGACAAAGAAGGACACTACATAATGATCAAGGGATCGATCCAAGAAGAAGATATAACAATTGTAAATATTTATGCACCAAACATAGGAGCACCTCAATACATAAGGCAAATAATAACAGCCATGAAAGGAGAAATCGACAGTAACACACTCATAGTAGGGGACTTTAACACCCCACTTTCACCAATGGACAGATCATCCAAAATGAAAATAAATAAGGAAACACAAGCTTTAAATGATACATTAAACAAGATGGACTTAATTGATATTTATAGGACATTCCATCCAAAAACAACAGAATACACATTTTTCTCAAGTGCTCATGGAACATTCTCCAGGATAGATCATATCTTGGGTCACAAATCAAGCCTTGGTAAATTTAAGAAAATTGAAATTGTATCAAGTATCTTTTCCGACCACAATGCTATGAGACTAGATATCAATTACAGGAAAAGAGCTGTAAAAAATACAAACACATGGAGGCTAAACAATACACTACTTCATAACGAAGTGATCACTGAAGAAACCAAAGAGGAAATTAAAAAATACCTAGAAACAAATGACAATGGAGACACGACGACCCAAAACCTATGGGATGCAGCAAAAGCAGTTCTAAGAGGGAAGTTTATAGCAATACAATCCCACCTTAAGAAACAGGAAACATCTCGAATAAACAACCTAACCTTGCACCTAAAGCAATTAGAGAAAGAAGAACAAAAACATCCCAAAGTTAGCAGAAGGAAAGAAATCATAAAAATCAGATCAGAAATAAATGAAAAAGAAATGAAGGAAACGATAGTAAAGATCAATAAAACTAAAAGCTGGTTCTTTGAGAAGATAAACAAAATTGATAAACCATTAGCCAGACTCATCAAGAAAAAAAGGGAGAAGACTCAAATCAATAGAATTAGAAATGAAAAAGGAGAAGTAACAACTGACACTGCAGAAATACAAAAGATCATGAGAGATTACTATAAGCAACTCTATGCCAATAAAATGGACAACCTGGAAGAAATGGACAAATTCTTAGAAATGCACAACCTGCCAAGACTGAATCAGGAAGAAATAGAAAATATGAACAGACCAATCACAAGCACTGAAATTGAGACTGTGATAAAAAATCTTCCAACAAACAAAAGCCCAGGACCAGATGGCTTCACAGGCGAATTCTATCAAGCATTTAGAGAAGAGCTAACACCTATCCTTCTGAAACTCTTCCAAAATATAGCAGAGGGAGGAACACTCCCAAACTCATTCTACGAGGCCACCATCACCTTGATACCAAAACCAGACAAGGATGTCACAAAGAAAGAAAACTACAGGCCAATATCACTGATGAACATAGATGCAAAAATCCTCAACAAAATACTAGCAAACAGAATCCAACAGCACATTAAAAGGATCATACACCATGATCAAGTGGGGTTTATTCCAGGAATGCAAGGATTCTTCAATATACGCAAATCAATCAACGTGATACACCATATTAACAAATTGAAGAAGAAAAACCATATGATCATCTCAATAGATGCAGAGAAAGCTTTCGACAAAATTCAACACCCATTTATGATAAAAACCCTGCAGAAAGTAGGCATAGAGGGAACTTTCCTCAACATAATAAAGGCCATATATGACAAACCCACAGCCAGCATCGTCCTCAATGGTGAAAAACTGAAACCATTTCCACTAAGATCAGGAACAAGACAAGGCTGCCCACTCTCACCACTCTTATTCAACCTAGTTTTGGAAGTTTTAGCCACAGCAATCAGAGAAGAAAAGGAAATAAAAGGAATCCAAATTGGAAAAGAAGAAGTAAAGCTGTCACTGTTTGCAGATGACATGATACTATACATAGAGAATCCTAGAGATGCTACCAGAAAACTACTAGAGTTAATCAATGAATTTGGTCAAGTTGCAGGATACAAAATTAATGCACAGAAATCTCTGGCATTCCTATATACTAATGATGAAAAATCTGAAAGTGAAATCAAGGAAACACTCCCATTTACCATTGCAACAAAAAGAATAAAATATCTAGGAATAAACCTACCTAAGGAGACAAAAGACCTGTATGCAGAAAATTATAAGACACTGATGAAAGAAATTAAAGATGATACAAATAGATGGAGAGATGTACCATGTTCTTGGATTGGAAGAATCAACATTGTGAAAATGACTCTACTACCCAAAGCAATCTACAGATTCAATGCAATCCCTATCAAACTACCACTGGCATTTTTCACAGAACTAGAACAAAAAATTTCACAATTTGTATGGAAACACAAAAGACCCCGAATAGCCAAAGCAATCTTGAGAACGAAAAATGGAGCTGGAGGAATCAGGCTCCCTGACTTCAGACTATACTACAAAGCTACAGTCCTCAAGACAGTATGGTACTGGCACAAAAACAGAAAGATAGATCAGTGGAACAGGATAGAAAGCCCAGAGTTAAACCCACGCACATATGGTCACCTTATCTTTGATAAAGGAGGCAGGAATGTACAGTGGAGAAAGGACAGTCTCTTCAATAAGTGGTGCTGGGAAAACTGGATAGGGACATGTACAAGTATGAGATTAGATCACTCCCTAACACCATACACAAAAATAAGCTCAAAATGGATTAAAGACCTAAATGTAAGGCCAGACACTATCAAACTCTTAGAGGAAAACATAGGCAGAACACTCTATGACATAAATCACAGCAAGATCCTTTTTGACCCACCTCCTAGAGAAATGGAAATAAAGACAAAAATAAACACATGGGACCTAATGAAACTTCAAAGCTTTTGCACAGCAAAGGAAACCATAAACAAGACCAAAAGACAACCCTCAGAATGGGAGAAAATATTTGCAAATGAAGCAACTGACAAAGGATTAATCTCCAAAATTTATAAGCAGCTCATGCAGCTCAATAACAAAAAAACAAAGAACCCAATCCAAAAATGGGCAGAAGACCTAAATAGACATTTCTCCACAGAAGATATACAGACTGCCAACAAACACATGAAAGGATGCTCAACATCTTTACTCATTAGAGAAATGCAAATCAAAACTACAATGAGATATCATCTCACACCAGTCAGAATGGCCATCATCAAAAAATCTAGAAACAATAAATGCTGGAGAGGGTGTGGAAAAAAGGGAACACTCTTGCACTGCTGGTGGGAATGTGAATTGGTACAGCCGCTATGGAGAACGGTATGGAGGTTCCTTAAAAAACTACAAATAGAGCTACCATATGACCCAGCAATCCCACTACTGGGCATATACCCTGAGAAAACCATAATTCAAAAAGAGACATGTACCAAAATGTTCATAGCAGCCCTATTTACAATAGCCTGGAGATGGAAACAACCTAAGTGTCCATCATCGGATGAATGGATAAAGAAGATGTGGCACATATATACAATGGAATATTACTCAGCCATAAAAAGAAATGAAATTGAGCTATTTGTAATGAGGTGGATAGACCTAGAGTCTGTCATACAGAGTGAAGTAAGTCAGAAAGAGAAAGACAAATACTGTATGCTAACACATATATATGGAATTTAAGAAAAAAAAATGTCATGAAGAACATAGGGGTAAGACAGGAATAAAGACACAGACCTACTAGAGAATGGACTTGAGGATATGGGGAGGGGGATGGGTAAGCTGTGACAAAGTGAAAGAGCGGCATGGACATATATACACTACCAAACGTAAGGTAGATAGCTAATGGGAAGCAGCCGCATAGCACAGGGAGATCAGCTCGGTGCCTTGTGACCGCCTGGAGGGGTGGGATAGGGAGGGTGGGAGGGAGACGCAAAAGGGAGGGGATATGGAAACATATGTATATGTATAACTGATTAAATTTGTTATAAGGCAAAAAATTTTTTAAAAAAAAGTTTAAAAAAATATTTAAAAAAAAATTATAAAAATAAATAAATAAATAAATAAATAAATGGTGTTGGGGAAACTGGATAGCTACATGCAAAAGAATGAAAGTGGGCCACTTTCTTACACCATATACAAAAATAAACTCAAAATGGATTAAAGACCTAAATGTAAGATCTGAAACCATAAAACTCCTAGAAGAAAACATAGGCAGTACACTCTTTGACATTGGTCTTAGCAATATTTTTTGGATCTGTCTTCTCAGGCAAGGGTAGCAAAAGCAAAAATAAACAAATGGGACTACATCAATCTAAAAGTCTCTGTACAGCAAAGGAAACAATCAACAAAATGAAAAGGCAACTTAATGGGAAAAAAATTTGCAAATCATACCTATGATAAAGGGCTAATACCCAAAATATACCAAAAACTCACAGAACTCAGTATCAAAAAAAGACCATCCAGGGCTTCCCTGGTGGCACAGTGGTTGAGAGTCCGCCTGCTGATGCAGGGGATACGGGTTAGTGCCCTGGTCTGAGAAGATCCCACATGCTGTGGAGTGGCTAGGTCCGTGAGCCATGGACGCTGAGCCTACATGTCCGGAGCCTGTTGCTCCACAAACGGGAGAGGCCACAACAGTGAGAGGCCCACGTACCACAAAAAAAAAAAAGACAATCCAATTAAAAAATATTCAGAGGACCTGAATAGTTAGGTTTCAAAGAAAGACATACAGATGGCCAACAGACACATGAAATAATGCTGAGAATCACTAATCATCAGGGAAATACACAAATGAAAACCACAATGAGATATCACCTCACACCTGTCAGAATGGTATTATCAAAAATACAATGAATAACAACAGCTGGTGAGGATGTAGAGAAAAAGGAACTCTAATGAACTGTTTGCAGGAATGTAAACTGGTGCAGCCATTTTGGAAAACAGTATGGAGGTCCCCCAAAAAAATCAAAAGTAGGACTATCATGTGATGCAGCAATTCCACTTCTGGGTAGTTATCCAAAAAAAGCAAAAACAATAATTAGAAAAGATATATGCACCCCTATGTTCATCACAGCATTATTTACAGTAGCCAAGACGTGGAAAAAACCTAAGCATTCTTTGATAGATGAATGGATCCAAAAAATTATATATATATATATATATATATATATATATATATTCAATTTATATATATATATATATTACTCAGCCATAAAAAAGAATCAAATCTCACCATTTGCAAACACAGATGGACATAGAGAGTATTATGAAATACGTCAGAGAAAGACATATACTATATGATTTCACTTATATGTAAAATTTTAAAAAAAATGAACAAGAAGAAATACTCCCATAGACAGAGAACAAATTGGTGGTCACTAGAGTGGAGGTGGGTGGGGTTTTAGTAAAATAGGTGAAGGGGATTAAGAGGTACAAACTTTGAGTTATAAAATAAATAAGTCACAGGGTTATAATGCACAGCATATGGAATATAGTCAATAATATTGTAATAAATTTGTATGGTGACAGATGGTTACTAATCTTATTGTGGTGATCAGTTAATAATATATATAAATGTCTAATCACTATGTTGTACTCTTGAAACTAATATAATAGTGTATGCCATCTATTCTTCAATAAAAACAACAACAACGAACATAATATTGGCAATTCTAGTCAGAGCAATTAGGCAAGAAAAAGAAATGAATGGTATCCAAATAAGAAAGGAAGAAGTAAAAAAATTATTTCTGTTCAAATATGAAATGATATTATATGTAGAAAACATTAAAGATTCTACACACAAATAAAGCTGTCAGAGCTATAAGTGAAGTCAACAAAGTTGCAAGATATCAAAACAATAGGCCAAAATCAGTTGTATTTCTATACACTAACAATGAAAAGGAAATTAAGAAAATAATCCTATTTACAATAGCATCGAAAAATAATAAAATACTTAGGAATAAATTTAACAAAGTATACAAAAGACTTGTACACTGAAAACTGCAAATCTTTGCTGAAAGAAATTAAAGAAGACATAGATATAAATACATCCCATATTCATGAATTGAAAATTCTAATATTGTCAAGATCACAATGTTGCCGAGAGGGATCTACAGATTCAATGCAATCTCTATAAAAAAATCTACCATATTTTTGGTAGAAATAGAAAAACCCTCTCTAAAATTCATATGGAATCTCAAATAACACAAATAGCCAAAGGAATATTGAAAACGAAGGGCAAAGTTGGAGGATTCACACTTCCTAATTTCAAATTACTAAAAAAAACCCTACAGTGATGAAAATAGTGTGATCTGGCATAATGACAGACATATAGACCAATGGAATAGAATGGATACCCTAGATATAAACCCTCATATATTTGATTAAATGATTTTCAGCAAGGTTGCCAAGACCTTTCAGTGGGAAAAAGCTTTTTCAACAAGTGGTACTGGGAAAACTGCATATCCACATGAAAAATAATGAATTTGTACCCTTATTTTACCCCCTATAAAAAAATTATCTCAAAATGTGTCAAGACTTAAACATGAGTTGAAACTATAAAACTCATAGTGGGAAAAATAGAGAGTAATCATCATAACATTGGATTTGTCAATGATTCCTTAGTTATGACACCAAAAACATAGGCAACAAACGAAAAACAGATAAATTGGATTCATCAAAATTAAAAACTTTTGTGCATCACAGAACACAGTCAGGAGAGTGAAAAGACAACCCAGAGAATGGGAGAAAATATTTGCAAATCAGATATCTGATTAGGTATTCATATCCAAAATATATAAAGAACTCCTACCACTCAACAATAAAAAGTAAACAATCTAATTCATAAATGGGCAAAGGGTTGAATAGGCATATTTTTAAAAGATATAAAAATGGCCAATAAGCACATGAAGAGATACTCAACATCATTAGTCATTAGGTAAATGCAAGTCAAAACCACAATTAGATGCCATCTCATGCCTACTAGGATGGCAATTGTTTTTTTGTTTTTTTTTAAAAAAGGAAAACAGGGCTTCCCTGGTGGTGCAGTGGTTGAGAGTCCACCTGCCGATGCAGGCGACACGGGTTTGTGCCCCGGTCCTGGAAGATCCCACATGCTGCGGAGCGGCTGGGCCCGTGAGCCATGGCCGCTGAGCCTGCGCGTCCGGAGCCTGTGCTCTGCAATGGGAGAGGCCACAACAGTGAGAGGCCCACATACCACAAAAAAAAAAAAAAGGAAAATAACAAGTGTTGGTGAGGACTTGAAGAAATTGCAAATATCACACATTACTGATAGGAATGTAAAATGATCCAGCCAGTATGGAAAACAGTAAGGCAGTTCCTCAAAAAGTTAAACATAGAATTACCATATGATGCAGCATTTCCACTTCTAAGCATATACCCAAAAGAACTGAAAGCAAAGACCCAGACACTTGTACATCCATACATAGAAACACTGTTCGCAATAGCCAAAAGGTGGAAACAACCCAAATGTTCACCAACAGATGAATGGATAAACAAATGTGATATATACCCACAATGAAATATTATTCAGCCATTAAAAGGAATGAAAAGCTGATAATGCTACAACATGAATGAACCTTGAAGACATTATGCTAAGTGAAATAAGCCAGACACAAAAGGGCACATATTGTATGATTCTACTTGTATGAGATACCCAGAGCAGGCAAATTCAGACAGAGAGTAGAAAGGTGGTTACCAGGGACTGGCAGAGTGAGGAATGGGAAGTTGTTGCTTAGAGGTTACAGAGTTTTTGTTTGGGATGATAAAAAAGTTCTCGAGATAGATATTTGTGATAGTTATACAACATTGTGAATGTAATTAGTTTCATCACTTTAAAATGATGTATACTTAAAAAAGGTTAAAATGGTAAACTTTATGTTATGTATATTCTGCCACAATAAAATATAATCAGGAAAGGAAAGGAAGGGAGGCAGGGAGGAAGGAAGGAAGGAAGGAAGGAAGGGAGGGAGGGAAGGAGGGAGGAAGGGAGGGAGGAAGGAAGGGAGGGAGGGAAGGAGGGAGGAAGGGAGGGAGGGAGGGAGGAAGGGAGGGAAGGAGGGAGGAAGGGAGGGAGGGAGGGAGGGAGGAAGGAAGGAAGGGAGGGAGGAAGGGAGGGAGGAAGGAAGGGAGGGAGGGAGGGAGGAAGGAAGGGAGGGAGGGAGGGAGGGAGGAAGGGAGGGAAGGAGGGAGGAAGGGAGGGAGGAAGGGAGGGAGGGAGGAAGGAAGGGAGGGAGGGAGGGAGGAAGGGAGGGAAGGAGGGAGGAAGGGAGGGAGGTAGGGAGGAAGGGAGGGAGGGAGGGAGGGAGGAAGGAAAGGAGGGAGGGAGGGAGGAAGGGAGGGAAGGAGGAAGGGAGGGAGGGAGGGAGGAAGGGAGGGAGGGAGGAAGGAAGGGAGGGAGGGAGGGAGGAAGGGAGGGAGGGAGGGAGGAAGGGAGGGAGAAGGCAGGCCAGCCTGGTTGTTATTCCGGGCCTGACAGCGACAGTTGATTGCCTTTCCTGATCCAGCCTCCATACAAACTGTCCTCTTAGGCTGGATATGTATACTTCCAAAGTAAACAGAAGGATAATTTAATCCCCAAAGAAGAGAGTTGAAGGAGGGCAGCAATTTCTCCTATTTTCACAATCTTAATTTTTCAGGTGAAGGAGAAATGCTCATTCTATTTCCAGATGGAAATCCTAGCGTTTCACAAAGTAGACTGTGCTTTCCAAGTGGAGTAGCTCTAGAAATATCCCAGGGTTATGAGTGACTGGATATAACTAACCACACATGAGCCTCACACAGTCAGAACTAATCCTCCCACATTGTGAATGGAGTGTGCTTGCCCCATGTTACCAACAAAGAATCCCAGGCTCAGAGGGGCACTGGGATTTGCCCAGGTCTCACAGTTAGAGTACATGGAAGAGTCTATAATAAAATCTAGGTCTGCCTGAATCTTTTCTCCTGATTTCTAGGAATGGGAGACTTTATCAGGCCGGAGGCCAGAGAAATGCTGGATTTGGAAGCAGAAGGTTTAGCTCCAGTATTTACCCCCAACTTACTGTATGTCTTTGATCCAGTTGCTCTATCTATCTGTGCTTCATTTTCTTCATCAGCAAAAGGAGGATCAGAATCTTTGCCTCAAGGGGCTTGTAGCTGAGCTCTGTTGAGTTGCTGTGATGTACAGCCTATACTACTTCTTTGGGGGAGATTTACTGGTGGCTGGCCTGATTCCTTCCGTGTGCTTGAGGTGGACATCTTGAGAGAGGTTCATTCTCTTGGTCTGATATATTTTTCTTCCAGAAATGTTAAGATAGAAGTATAATGAAGTAGGCTCCCAAAGTAGAGTGAACACCCATGAGGGAAAGCAAGGGACTTTCTTGGACCTGGACACTTGGTGGCATGTACAGAGATGATTTCTCTTCTGGAAAGGAGTAAGACTAAGTATCTTTTGAAGACCTTATGAAGCCTGATGACCTTTGAGGAAAGTAGGTGGAGAAGCAGGAGAGCTTTCAGTTCCCCTAGGGAGCTAGATAAGGAAATGCTGTGAGCAAATGTAAGCACTGGCTTCAGGCCAGCCGCATCCTCCCCTCACTAGCTGTGTGACTTTGATCAGTTCACCTGAGAGCTTCTCATGCCAGGTGCCTACCATCTTCTTCCGAGCCCTTAGAGTAGAATCTTCCTGCTCGGACAAACAGAAGTGGAATAGATGGCCATGAGGGTGGTCAGATTTCCTTGTGAGGGCAACTCCCTCCCACTGATTGTGTCATTCCTTGAGTGTAGGGGTTTGTTAGCAGCAAATGCATTATGAACACCTACCATCCCAAGCTGCCAAGCACTGGATACAAAGGTCCCTACAGCACAGCATTCCCTCACACATCAAGGTGGCCAAGTCCCAGAGCCTCTCCTTGGAGCAGGAGTTCACACTGATAGGGAGACTCTGCAAAGTCCCATGCCACAGTGGGAACATGAGTGGGTGAAGGGGAACCTGAGGCAAAGTGGCACAGTCTTGCCCCCATACAAAGCTGCCACTCAGTCCATATACTCATGGCCATGTGAGAACTTGGGCCTCATGTGGCCAGAGCTCCCAACTTCTTCTAGAAAATCCAGAGATCCAGATCATTATGTAAAATATCTGTAGCAGTCAAGATTGTCTTGGTTCTGCTACAGTAACAAACCTCAAATCCCAGTGGCTGGAACCAACAGAGATTTTTATCTTGCTCATTCATCGTCTGTGTCCCATAAAATCAGCAGGAGCCCCTGATCACCATCATTTACCACGATTTTTGTCCTGTGTGACTCATTGAGAGGATTTAGGGGACTGGCCCAATTCAGTGCTGGCTAGAGGAACATCCCGCATCCCAGATGTCTCTATGCCAAGGAGAGAGAGCTGGAGGACCTCCCCCTTGCAGTCAAATGCTCAGACCCAGAAGAGACACATCACCTCTGCTTACCTCATTGGTCAGAGCCACACATGGAGCCTCACGTGGCCCCACGTGGCATGAGGTACAAGCTAGCCACAACCTTTAGAGGAAGTTCCAGGCAACCACACAGCTAGCCACCCCATCTCCTGATCAGTCACTGTTGGCGTCAACCTGCAGGCCACACAGAATCCATCTCAGGTAGGATGTGGCCAATGTGCCCAGGGTTGTGTCCTGGGACCATGAGATAGTAAGGAGAAGTGCTGGAGACCAGATGTGACAGACAGCCAAACACAGAGCCAGCCCACTCAGGCATGGGGGGACTGGCAAATGCTATTACCACACTGCTTTCTCCATTCCTCCATCTCCCCTGAGGTGGTACCTCTCCAGAAGCCTCTGCCCCTCAGGCCTGCAAGTACATGTTCTCAGCGGCCTCACTCCTGCCCTTTGACCTCTTTGTCTGGGATCATCCCATTGCACCTGCCCCCCTTCCTGGCCTGCAGCCCACAGGAAAGGCCAGCCCTGTCCCAGTTCCAGGCCCACAGGACAGGTGTTCAGTAGAGTAGTTTGGAAGAAACAACAAATGAGCACATGGGATCCCCATTTTTCAGATAAAAACTATTTCAGCCAATATTGTTGCCCATTTGCACATGTTGGGTACTGAAGCAAATACTAACCTAATAACCCAGCACAGGGTACTGGGCACTTCCTGTGTAGCAGAACCTGCTCTCATTCACTCCTCACAGATGCCCCTGAGGTTGACATCATCATCCCAGTCTACAGATGGGGAGACTGAGGTATGGAGAGGCTAGGAGCTTACCTCTAGCCACCGCTTCCACCATCTCCCCACAGCCACCTGAGGGCCCTGGAGTGAGGAGGGGGCTTGGCTGGCCTGCCTGCTGTGGGCTGTGTCCACCACTGGGGGCCATGTCCCTCCCACCTGCAGGCTCAGAATCCAACCCAGAGTTCCATCTCCTTTGCCCCCTCTAGAAAGCTCTTGGTGCTCTGGGTGTCAGCAGGGGGCTACCCAGCTCCTGACAGCCAGACCAGTCCAGAGACAGTGTCCACCCAGCTCAGCCCCTAGTGCCCCCATGTTGACCCTGGACACCTACTGGGGTATCCTTCTAAAAGCCTTGTGCTGGGGAGAGGCAGCATCCCATTTCACAGATGAGAAAAACCAAGTCCACAGGGCCGGCAAGTGTGGACACACGTTCCAGCCAGACCACCCCCCGCCCCTCAGGGATGCCTTTGGATAGAGCCACTGCATCAGGCAGAACTGATTTGGCAAGGAGGAGGACACATATCTGTTAAATTATTTTTAATTGTGGTAAAATATACATAACATAAAGTTTAGCATTTTAACCCTTTTTAAGTGACAATTGAGCAGCATTAGGTACATTCATTGTGTTGTGCAAACATCACCACCATCCATCTCCAAAACATTTTCATCTTGCAAAACTGAAACTCTATACTCATTAAACACTAATTCCCCATTCCCTCCTCCCCCAGCCCCTGGTACCCACCTTTTCACTTTCTGTCTCTGTGAGTCCGACTACTGTAGGGACCTCATATAAGTGGAATCATACAGTATTTGTTCCTTTGTAACTGCCTTATTTCACTTAGCATAATATTCCCAAGTTTTATCCATGTTTTAACTCGTGTCAGAATTTCCTTTTTAAGTCTGAATAGTATTCCATTGTATGGATATACCACATTTTGTTGATCCATTCATACATCAGGTTGCTTCCCTTTTGGCTTGTGAATAATTCTTCTATGAACATGGGTGTGCTAATATCTTCTTCAAAACCCTGCTTTCAATTCTTTGGGGAAAATACCCAGAAGTGGCATTATTAGATCATATGACAATTCTATATACATTGCTTGAGAAAGAGAGATATATTTTTTAAATGACACTTCTAGTAATTTATATCGATTGTAGAAAAGTGGAAAAACTATAGTTAGAAAAAAAGAAAATCAAAACTGACTATTCTTTTCAATTTTGCAGAAGAAACCCACTATTAAGATATATGTATGATTCCCTCCAGAGGTGTCAACATGCTTTCAATCAATCCCTCAATTCACCTCCTGTCGGTGTCCTTCGCAGCTACTTGCCCTGGGCTCAGCTGGACTGGGTCGTGGGCCTTCCTCATGGGTGGACATTGGGAAGAGCGCCCCGGCCTGGGGATGCCACACCAGGCCTTTCTTCAACAGAGACAAGCCGTCCTCGAGGTCGCACACCCACAGAGCCTCAGGTCCCCAGCACCTCCCCAGCTGCCCACCCCAGGCCAGGCGCCAGACCCCGCGTGCCTCGCAGGTGCTGGGGGCGCAGCCTGCCCAGCCTCTGAGCGGCTCCAGAGTCATCTAGAGAGTATATTCGAGCTGTCGTGTGGAGTTGAGTTTCTTTTGGCAAACGCTGGAGACTGACAAAAATATTCACGTCAAAACATTTCTGGTGCAAAATTTATGAAAGCATTTGAATTTGGCCTGGGCACTTTTTTCGTTTTTCCCTCTCCCCCTCCCCGCCTTGTCCTGAGTTGGGGGTGGGGAGAAGAGATAGAGTCCAGATGTTGGTGGGAATTAACTTCTCTTCTTTCCCTCCCCCCAGCCCCTCTGGCCAGAGGAACGGCCGAATCAATGGCCGCTGTGTGTCCACACAGCACAAAAGGCCGTGCAGCCAAGCCCTGGGTTTTCCCTGCCTTGCGAGCACCGAGGAAGTACCCCGGCCTGGAGTTTGCCCCCTAACCCCAGGGTCTGGGGTAATTGTCTGCAGAGGCAGCCTGGGGCCGGGCTGGCCATAATGATTTAGGCAGGATCTATTTCACTTCAAGCCTATTCTACTCCGAAGAGGTCTAATCGAAAGTAATCTGAAAATTAGGGAAAATAAAAACCATGCCCACCGTTACATAAATACCCATTTCCTCGCATCGGCTGCTCGAAATCACCTCATTCCAGAGCAATGTGATGTTTCCCTGATGGGCAAAGCCAAGCCCCCGGGGGCCTTTTGATCCACACCGCCTGCGCCCTGCTCCCTGACAGGGATCCCAGAACATAGGGTGGGAGCTGGAGGGGGAGGAGAGCGGCTGGCCATGGGGTTGGCCCAGGTCCCCAGGGGGACCAGTCCTGCAGTCCTCAAATGTGGCCTGGGGGGTAAAGAGGGTTTGGGTTTGAGGTGGCCCCATGGACCGTTCATTTATTCCTCCATCCGATTTCCTCCCCAAGACTCAAGACTTGCAAGGCCCTCAAGACAGTTCCATACCTCAGCACTCATACCCTCTCCCCCTCCTCCTGAGTCATTCCTTTCAGCCCTCAGATACTCCCAGCTCAGCTGTACCCGAGGACCTTTGCGCAAGCTGTTCCCAGAGTCTGGAGGGCCCTTCCTTGCCCAGGTTTGCACTCGCTTCAGGCCTTTTTTGCTGTCATCTCAGATGGAAAGTCACTTTCTCAGAGTGGCCTTCCCTTGCTCTCCTTGTCACAGGATCCCTCCTCCCTGCACCCTCACATCACCCCACCCAAGCCAGGCATGTCGTTGCTGGTTTCTTGTTTTTTGAGTCCTGTGCTCAAGCTCCAGGAAACTGGGGCCACATCCAGCTTGGTCGCCATGACTAGGACTCAATAAACATTTGCTGACAGAATGGAGAAGTTTTTCACACAGGAATGATGTTCGGCGGTTTACAGAAGTGGGGTGGGGTGGGGTCTGGAGCCCAGGAGGAAACCCGGGTTAGATTCTGCCTTCACCACCCGCCTCCTCACGGGTCTGGCCAGAGGCAGCAATGTCCTGAGCTCACAAAGCTCCCAGGCCAGCACACTAAAGCTCCAGCACACTAAATGGTGGTGTTCAACGTGACTACAAATCCGCTGACATTCCATCAAGGAGTGAGGTCTCCCCTCAGATGTTCTGGGCCTGTGACAAAGAAGCTTCTAGATGGTTCCAGAGGTCCCCAGCCATTCAAGTTAAGCCCCACTTGGAATGTATGGACTCCCTCTCTGGCCCAAGCCAAGTGCTAGGCATGGTGGTGTCACAGGGAACCGGATTCTCTATGTTCTTGAGAGATGGACCCACCCTGTGTCCTTGCACGGACACTGCCCTGTCCACCCACATTCGTCAGCCTTCACTGTGTCAGCCACTCTGGTTTGAGCTGGGACCCTTTGCAGAGCCTCTGCCTCTGCCAGGTAGGTGGAATGTGCCAGGATAAAGTGCCCCTTTGCCGACAGGAGTGGCAGGTAGATGTGCCCCAACTCACTCAGGTGGGGAAACTGAGGTTGGAGCTCTACATGGGCACCCACACGCGTGGCTGGCCAGGTGACACATGCTTTGCTAGGCTCCTTCTTCCCTGTCTCCCTTCCTCCCTCCTCTCCTGGCATTTGCTGGGGCCCCGCCCACTCACTGCTGCACTCAGACCCTTGTCTAGAGTCTGCTTGAGGAGGAGACAGCCCCTCCGGGCCTCTATCTCCTCACTGGGATAAGGGACAATTGTTGATGGTGACAGATGATGAGATCTCTGTCAGCCAAGGTGAAGGACACACACTGCCACAGCCACAAGGTCAGGGGTCAGCCATTCTTCCCCAGCACAGCCATCTAGCTAGTTTAAACTCAAACCAGAATGGGATGACTGAGGTTCCCCATAATGGAGTCAAGTCTGCTCCCTAAAGCCTTATCTGTCATTGGCTGCAGAGATCCCAGAACACTAGAATTTGGGGGCTCTTGGGGTGGAGCTCGCTCAGGGACACCAGGTAGGTCAGTCTCTGAGTCCCTGACAGTGGGAGTGAGCCCCCGCCTCTCAGGCTAGGAGTCACCTGGACCAATGCCTACGGCCAGGTGTGCCCATGGTTTTTCAAGAAGGCCTCCAGCCCTAGTTACCTGAGAGGTGGGGCACTGGCTCAAGAATGAGGAGGGCATTTCCAGAACCAATAATTGTACCAATAACTCACATCCCTCACATGCCCAGAGGAGGTAAGAATTTCATACACATGACTATACTTAATGCTCACCACAGCCCTACAAGTTAGAGATGAACAGCCCCATCTTTTTACAGATGAGGAAACTGAGACACAATGAGGTTGAGTGACTGAGTCCATTATGACCCATCAAGCCACAGAGCGGCCTGACCCGCAAGTACTGGCAACTCCTTTTCTGCCCCACAAAGACCCATCTCTGCACTGCCCCCCACCTCAACATCTGCCCAGTTCAGACCCCAGTGGCGCTGTGGGAAGCACATCCTCCCAGTGAGAGCTCAGCCAGGATGGAGGGAAATGCCCAGGAGGAGGGAGGGCCCCTTCGCTGGCACGTGAGCAGGGGCAGGGAGCGCTGGGTCAGGACAGAAGCTGCCAGTCTAGGGTGGAGGCTGGACCCGGGGGCCCCCAAGTTCCATGGGCCTGCCTATGTGCCACAGGGGGATGAACAAGTTCAGAGGCTCCTCCCCTGACCACGTGCAGCCTCTACCCACACTGTTGTCATACCCAGGCCTTTGTGTTGTCCCCCACCTGGAGCACATTATCACCCATCACACCATCCCCCACGTGGCCAGACCCTCTCCAGGGCCTCCTCTGGGCTCTGAAGCCCCACTCCTGACTCCTCTCCTGGAAGCCTGCGGGGTCACATGCATTTCTGCATCAGCCTCCCCACCAGCCTGGGCCCCTCAAAGACTCACACTGGGTCAGAGAAATGCCCAGCAGAGGGCCCAGTGGCCAGCAGCTGCTGGGGGATGACGAGTGAATGAGTGAGTGAAGTGAAGGAGCGCGTGATGTGAGCTTCACACACCCCTTCTCTGGGTCCCGGTGTCCAACTCTTCACAGCGTATATGGAGGTATAAACACGTGGCTCCCCAGAGGCTATCTCATACAGGCATGCTTGCCCCCTCCATCCCTTTACATATGCCCAGTGGACCCCCATACCTGCCCAGGATGGACACTAGCTCATCCACACTTCTCCAGGTCCCAAGAGGGAGGAGTCACCCTACTGTCACTGTCGTTTCTACTCTGGAACCTGATGCTGCATCCAGCTCTGACCATAGGGTTTATGGCAGGGGCAGCCATCAGGGCTACCCAGAGAGTAGCCTGGGCTTCAGGAGACAAAGTGGGACCCCTGTACCAGTTACTATCACAGGCCTTGAGATAAGGCTTTGTCCAGCAGCCCCTGGTGACCCCTTCTGCTCATCCAGGCCAGGGGTCTCTCAACAGCAGAGACAAGCCCCTGCAGGTCCCACAGGACACTGACCCCTCTCCCCAGACCTTGCTGGTCAGAGTTGCAGGAATTTCAAATCTGCCTTTGGAATGTCCCATGTACTGTATCAGGAGACTTTGGCTGAAACTTCCATTTAAGAGTCCTGCACCCTGGCCAAGGCTTCCCAGGCAGACACAGGGCCCAACCCAGAGCCCGGATATGATCCAGTTCAGTGCGGACGAAGGCCACACACATCACCCTGAGAAGATTCAGGAAAGCTGTGAAGCAAGAGAAAGTCATGCAGCTGGGAGTTCTGGAAAGGCTGCTCTGAGTTATAGCAGGAGGTGAGTATTGAATAGAATTGCAAATGGCTGGTCCCAGGTAAAAGCCTCCCCAGGAGCCAGGCAAGGTGAGCCAAGGTGGCACACATCATGGAAGCACAGGGCTGGAGTGTCTTCCAAGCTGAGGCTGGAAGGGGCAGGCCCAGGTGGGTGGGCCTGCAGGATGGGCCTGGAGGAATGAGCCTGGAGGCTGGACACCATCGGGAAGCCGGGCAGGAGTTGCTCAGACCTGAGCCAAGTCAGGGAAGGCTCCCCAGGACTAGACTTTGTGGATCGGAGCTGAGGGGTGAAGAGAGCTAACCACGAGAGATGGGGGACCCAGAGGCCTCTGGAAGCTGGAAGCCCCCTTTCCCCACAGAGAGAACCCTTCCAGAAGCCCTGCCTCTCAGTCTGGGGTGGGGGCCCAAATGGCTCATTTTCAACCCTTGAAGCTTTGGGGAGTGGGTGCTTTGGGGGTGGGCAGGGGCTCCCAAGGGTAACGTGTGTTTACCCGCAGTAGTCGGGGAAGGCAGGCCATGTGAAGGCTCCCGGAGTGGAGCCGGTGCTCTGTTGCAATTACCCGTAAGCCTGGTGTTTACATGGGGGTTTTACAGAGAATTCAAAGCATATCTTCCTGTTGCTTTGGCAGCGAAGGCGTATCAAGTGAGTGTTCAAAAGGGCCGAACCGCCTTTACAAAAATAAAAACCAAATGGCTGAGTAATTTCCACCAGAGAAGGACTTACTCTCGCAATTGCATGGTCTATTTAGCATGCTTTCATAAAACCTTTTAACGAATCAGCCCTGAACTCGAGCACCAGGCCCAACCCACCTGTCAAGCTTGCATTTCCAAACACAGGTATGGCCGCTTGGGAGACTGGACGCAGGTTTCAGTCCCCCGCACAGGGTAGAAGTCCCCAGTGTCCTTCAGGACAAGCCTGGGGCAGGAGGCAGGCCCCGCGTGCCCAGCAGCAAGGATGTGAGGACTCTGTGCCAGCCAGGGGCGGAGGGCCCAACCCAGAGGAAATCCCCGGGAAGGGGGGGACAAAGCAGCAAGTCAGTGCTGTGACACCATGGGGACACTGGGGGATCCACAGGAGGTTTGACTCAGCCTGGGGAATCAGGGAAATCTTCCAGACGGAGGAGCTGCCTGAACCAGACACTGGAAGGATAAAGTAGGAGAGGACAGACCAGGAGTGAAGGAAGTCTCAGTGAGAGGAGAGCTCCCTGAGAGGAGGCCAACCTGGTCGGAGGAGAGTCAGTGATTTGTATGTCGTTACCTAAAGGAGACAAGAAGAAAAATGCTTTCACATGGAAGATTCCATTCCAGAAGTAAATGGTGAGCCATTCAGCCAAGCTGGGCTGTTGGGGGTTGTTAAAGGAGCAGGATCTCAGCCTCAAATGAGGGGAAACATAGAAGGCATTATTATGTCAACCGTACTGAGATATTAGGTCTTAGGGTAACTATGTGTCTAACTTAAGATGTTTCACACAGTGGGGCCCATTTGATACTGCTACCCGCAGTATATACGAGTTCCAACATGCTCCACCTTTTCTTCAACACTTCATATTGTCAGTCGTAGTAATGTCAGCATTTTAGTGGATACTTAGGGAGTGATATCTCATTACAGTTGTAATTTGCATTTCCCTGATGAGTAATATTGAGACCATTCCATGTGCTTACTGGCCATCTGAATATCTTCTTCTGAAAAAGGTCTTTCAACTCTTCTGCCCGTTTTGCTGTGTTTGTCTTATTACTGAGTTGTAAGCATTATGTGTTTTGGACACACAAAATCTATTTAGATTTTTTTTTCCCCCTTCTGAATTTTGGCTTGCCTTTCTTTTTTACCTTTTTATTTTGAAATAATGACAGATTTAAAGCAAGTGGCAAAAGATTTTCGAGGAGTCCTATACACCTTTCACCCTGCCTCCCTCAAGCCTAACATATTGCATAACAGTAGTGCATAATTAAAACTAGGAGATTCACATTGATACGGTCCATGGAGCTTATTTAGATTCCTCCAGTTACAGGTACACTCATGCATGTGTGTGTGTGCAGCTCTATGCAATTTTATCACAGGTAGCTTAATATAACTGTCCCCAGGATCAAGACACTCCACAAGTCTCCCTCATGCTGCCCCCTTATAGCCACTCCCATCCCATCCCTACCCCATGGCAACCAGTAATCTGTTCTCTATCTCTATAATTATGTTATTTAATAAATGTTATATAAAAGGAATCCACAATATGTGTCCTTTTAAATTGGCTTTTCTTCACTCAGCCTAGTTCCCTGGAGATTCTTCCATATTTCTGTGTGTGTCAATATTCATTCCTTTTTCTTGCCAAGCAGTGTGTTCCATGGTATGGATATACCACAGTGTTTCCACATTCACTCATTGAAGGTCACTAGATCCTTTCTAGGTTTTAGCTATTACAAATAAACATTCCTGTCCAAATTTCTGTGTGAAAATACATTTTCATTTTCTGGGATAAATGCCCAAGAGTACAATTGCTGGGTATTCTAAGTAATTTCATTAATAAGTTTAAAAGGAACTACCCAAGTATTTTACAAAGTGGCTACACCATCGTACATTCAAACCAGGAATGTATGAGGGATCCAGTTTCTCTGCATCCCCACAGCATTTGGCGTTGTCACACTTTTTTATTTTAGTTGTTCTGATAGGCATGTAATAATATCACATTCCCCTAATGATTACTGCTTTTGAGCATCTTTTCACAAGCTTATTTGCCATCTGTGGATTATCTTTGGCAAAATGCCTGTTTATGCATTTTGCCCATTTCCTAATGGAATTGTCTCTTACAGTTAGACTTTGAGAGGTCTTTATATATTGTAGACACTAGTATTTTGTCATATATGTGGCTTGCAAACATTTTTCTCCCAGTCTGTAGTTTATCTTTTCATCCTCTCAATAAGGGTCTTTCACAGAGGAGCAAAAGTTTTTACTTTTGATTCATTTTCCTTTTATGGATCATTCTTTTGATATCAAGTCTAAGAACTCTTTGCCTAGTCTAGGTCCCAAAGATTTTGTCCTAATTTTTTTCTAAAATTCATTTAGTTTTACATTTAAGCTATGTCCATTTTGAGTTCATATTTGTATAAGGTGTGACATTTAGACTGAGGTTCATTGCTTCGAATTACAGCCCACTCTAATCACCTCATTTTGACTTGATTACTTCTGTAAAGACTCTATCTCCACTGAGACTCAGTTACATGAGATCATTAAACAAGCCACTTGGCATAAAAGGTGACTCTTTCAATGGGGTCTTTCTTAGACTTATTTGATTTTGATTGGTTTGTGTCTTGCAGACCATAGCTATGAAGCACTCCCCAGTACAGCTACTCTTTTTTTTTCATAGTTCTTTTTGTAAAATTTTATTGAAATATAGTTGATTTTTGTGTTAATTTCTGCTGTACAGCAAAGTGACTCAGTTATACATATTATATGTATATTTTTTCATGTTCTTTTTCGTTATGGTTTATCATAGGATATAGAATATATTTCCCTGTGCTATACTGTAGGTCCTTGTTGCTTATCCATCCTATGTATACTAATTTGCATCTGCTAATCCCAAACTCCCAATCTTTCCCTTCCGCAACCCACCTTCCCCTTGGCAGCCACCAGTCTGTTCTCTATGTCTGTGAGTCTGTTTCTTTTTCATTTGTGTCGTACTTTAGATTCCACATATAAGTGATAACATAAGTACAGCTCCTCTTGACTTGCTAGATGGGAAACTTCCTGATTCATGAGTTGTTCAATAAAGCCAATTAGATCTTTTAAATTTAAAAAAGGCTCTATCTCCAAATAAGGTCACATTCTGAAGTATGGGGATTAGGATGTCAATATATGAATCTTGGGGAACACAATTCAACACATAACACTACTTTAAAGCCTTGCTTTTTAATATAAATTTTAGAAAGAAGTTGTCTATGTCTACTCAAAAGCTTTTGGAGTTTTGACAAGAATTACATTAAACCTATAGATTGACTAGGGGACAACTGACTTGTTTACCATGTTAAGTCTTCCAATTCATGAAGATGGTATGGTTTTCCATTTATTTAGGTCTTCTTTGACTTCTTTCATCAACATTTTGTAATTGTCAGCTTTTCTGATCCTTTACATGTTTTGTTATGCTTGCATCTAAGTGTTTTATTTTCTCTGGAGTGAGTATAAATAGTATTATGTTTCTAATGCCAATTTTCAAATGTTCATTGTTAGTATATAGAAATAAAATAGACTCTTGTATTTTGATCCTTTATCTTTCAACCTTGCTGAATTAACTTATTACCTCTAAGAGTCTGTTCATATATTTTGCAGATTCCTTTGGATTTTCTACATATACTATCATTTCATCTGCAAATAGGGACAGTTTAATTTCTTCCTTTACAATCTGTGTGCTTTTTTCTTTTCCTTGTCACAGTGGCTAGAACTTCTAGTACTATGTGAAATAACAGTGGTGGGAGCAAACATCTCTCCCTTGTTCCCAAACTCAGAAAGGAAGCATTTAGTCCTTCATCATCAAGTATGATGTTAGCTATAGGTTTTTTGGTAGATGTTCTTTAGCAAGTTGAGGGAGTTTACCTCTCTATTCCTAGTTTGTTGAGGCTTTTTAAAATAATAAATAAGGGCTTCCCTGGTGGCGCAGTGGTTGAGAATCCGCCTGCCAATGTAGGGGACATGGGTTTGAGCCCTGGTATGGGAAGATCCCACGTGCCCCGGATCAACTAAGCCCATGCGCCACAACTACTGAGCCTGTGCTCTAGAGCCCATGAGCCACAACTACTGAACCCGTGTGCTGCAACTACTGGAGCCCGCGCGCCTAGAGCCTATGCTGCACAGCAAGAGAAGCCACCGCAATGAGAAGGTCACGCACTGGAACAAAGAGTAGCCCCCGCTCTCCACAACTAGAGAAAGCCCACGTGCAACAATGAAGACCCAACACAGCCAAAATAAATAAATTAAAATAATAATAATAATAAATGGCTATTGGATTTGTCAAATTCTTTTTCTGCATCCATGGATATAGTCATATTTTTTGTCTTTGACCAGTTGATGCTGATGGTATTGATTGATTTTAAAATATTAAACCAGACTTGATTCCTGAAATAAATCCCACTATGAGTGTATACTTTTTTGCTTTATATTCCTGGATTTGATTTGCTCATATTTTGTTGAAAATTTTTGCTTCTAGGTTCATGAAAGATATTAGTCTTTCATTCTGTCTCTCTCTCTCTGCCTCTCCCCTTCCTCTGGTTTTGGTATCAGGGTAACATTTGTCTCATAAAATAAGTCTGGCAAGTGTTCCCTCTTTTAGTACTTTCTGAGATAGATTTTGCAGAAATGGTGCTAATTCTTCTTTAAATGTTTTTTAGAAGTTCCTGGTGAAAAATCATTTTGGCCGGCAGATTTCTTTTCCAGCAGTTTTAAAATTACCAATCCAATTTATTTTATGGTTATATTACTATTCAATTTGTCTCATTCATCTTGATTGAGTTTTGGTTGTTTTTAGTGTTTGAGGAATTGGTCAACTGATTTCTTCTAAATTGTCAAATTTATTCTCATAGAGTTTATTGCAGTATTCCCTTATTACATTTTAAATTGCTGCAGAACCTCTTGTAATACCCTCTGTTTCATTCTTGTTATTGGTGATTTGGGTCTTCTCTCTATTTATCTTAGTCTTGCTAAAAGATTATCAATTTTGATGATATTTTTCATTAATTTTCTGTATTGTTTTCCTCTTTTCAATGTCATAAATTTCTACTCTTATCTTTATTAGTTCCTTCCTTCAGATTGCTTTGGATATATTTTGCTCTTCTTTTTCTAATTTCTTGAGGTATGACCATATATTATTGTTTTGAGAACTTTTCTAAATCTTAATATAAGCATTTAGTGCTATAAATTTTCCTCTCAGCATGGCTTTTGCTGTATCCCACAATTTATGATATGCTATGTTTTTATTTTTACCCAGTTCTATTTATTATTGTATTTTCTTTGGAACTCCCTTTTTGTCCAATGGATTGTTTAGAAATATGTTGATGATTACTTCCCAAGTGTTTGGAGATGTACCTTTTGTCTTTACCTTATTGATTTCTCAGTATGATTTCAATTCTTTTAAATGTGTTGAAGTTTGCTTTATGGCCTATCTTGGTAAACATCCCAAGGCTGTTTGAAAAGAATATGTATTCTGCTGTTGCTTGGTGATGTGTTCTGTGTTTTCTCAGTCGCTGAGAGTGAGGTGTTGAATTCCCAAGCATAATTATGGCTTTGCCTATTTCTCTTTCCAGCTCTATCAATTTTTGCTTCATGTACTTGAAAGAGCTGTTAGTGCATGATATTTAGGATTGCTATATCTTCTTGGTGGATTGTTGCTTCTATCATTATGTAATGTTCCTCTTTGTCCCTAGGAATTTTCTTTGCTCTAAATTCTACTTTATATGATATTAACATAGCCACTTATTCTTTGTAAAATTAATGCTTTGAATGCATTTATCTTTTTCCATTCTTTCACTTTCAACCTATCTATCTATGCCATTATGTTTGAAGTGAATTTCTTGATGACAGCCTATAATTGGAACATTTTTTATCATTTTACCAATCTCTGTCTTTTAACTGAGTATTTATATTATTTACATTTAAAGCAATTATTGACATGTTAGGGCTTAAATCTGCCATTTTATTGTTATTTTCTGTTTGTTCCTTTTGTATCTATTCCTCTGTTTATTTTTTCTTGCCTTCCTGTGGGTTATTTGAACAGTTCTGAGACTCCTTTTTTAGATTTATTTATAATAATTTTGAATAATTTTAAATCTATTGATAAGTATAGTTTTGTTAGTGGTTGCTCTAGGTATTACCACATACAGACACTACTTTATCACAGCCTAGTGGTGTAAATGTTTTACCAGTTTGAGTGATGTGTAGAAACCTTTCTTCCATCTAGACTGTCTTTACCCTGCCAACTTTTAAAATATAATTTTCCTAATTATTTCTTTTACATATTTTGAGCACCACAACTCAAGAGTGATACTACTTTTCTTTCAACAACAAAATATGATTAAAGAAATTCTTGAGGTAAAGAGATTACTTCTATTTTACTTCTCTTTTTATCTATTGTGTTTGCTTATATTTTTATCTATTCCTTCTTCTATTTTTACCTGTTCTGTTGTCTTTCCTTTCTGAAGTTCCCAGTCTTCTTCTGTTATCATTTCCTTTATGTTGGAGAGGTTTATTTAGCTATTTTTTAAGAGTAGGTGTGCTAGCAACAAATTCTCTTATTGTTTGATCATCTGAGAGTGTACCTTTATTTCCCCTTCAGTAATGAAGGATAGTTTCACTGAAGATGGGATGTTAGGTTGACATTTCTTTTCTTTCTCATTTGAAAATCATTGTGTTACTTCCTTCTGAACTTCACAGTTTCAAATGAGGAATCTACTGTCACTTGAATTGGTGCTTCTTTGTAGGTGATGTGCCATTTCTTTCTGAATTTTAAAAATATTTTTTCTTTGTCTTTACTTTTCACAAGTTTAACTCTGATGTGTCATGGTTGGTGTGGATTTCTTTGGATTTATCTTGTTTGAAAACACTCAGCTTCTTGAATCTGGAGGTTTATGTCTTTCGTGTGGCTTGGTTTTTATTTTTTAATGGAAACTTACAAAAAGCAAAATATTTTTATTTTGATGAGGTTCAATTTGCCAATTTTAAATTTACTTTTTGTTCTTTTTTGTCCATTCTAAGAAATCTTTTCCTATACAAGTTCATGAAGATTTTCTCCTATGTTTTCTTGAAGATATATAGTTTTAGCTTTTTAAGGTCTCTGATTCTTTTGACATTAATTTTTGTGTATGAATGAGGTAAGGGCCAAAGCTCTATTTTTTTTTCCTGGTAGATATCTGGTTTTTCAAATACCATTTGTTGAAAAGAATTTTCTTTTTGTAGTGAACTGCCTTGGTACCTTTGCTGGAAATCGATAGACTATATACATATAGACATTCCTGGATAATTTCTGAACATGCCATCCAGTTTTATTTTTCTATATCTACTACATTGTTTCATTTGCTTAGCTTAATAACAAGTCTTTATAACTTTATGTCAAGTCTTGGAACCAACCAGTGTAAGTCAAATGTTGTTCTTTTAAAATTGTTTGGTTTAGATGTATTAGGTCCTTAGCATTTCTATGTCAATTTCTACAAAAAAGCTTGCTAAGATTGGAATTGCAATAGATGTATAGAATGATTTTTGGGAAACTGGCATCTCAAAAATATTGATTCTTCTGAACAATGAATACAATTTATCTCTTCATTTTTTAAGTCTTTAATTTCTTCCAGCAGTTTTTGTAATTTTTAGTGTATGGGTCTTGGGAATATTTTTGTTAAATTTATCCCTAAGCATTTTATGTTTTTATGCTATTGTGAAAAGTATCATTTTATAGTTTCATTTTTCCAGTTGTTCACTGCTAGCATATAGAAATACAATTGATTTTTAAATTCTGATCCTGTATTCTGTGGCCTTGATGAACTGGCCTTTGCCAGTCTCTCCAGTCTTAACAATTTTTCCTCTTTCTCTCTTTCTTTGTTCATTATACATAAAACTGATTTATGCTCCAGGTCTTTGCTCGAATGAGTTCCAGTAGCTCTTTTGCATATTCCTTAGGAATTCCTATGTACACAATAATAGCATCTGTGAATGTCATCTAATATATAGGCCTTTTATTTCTTTCTTGCCTTGTTGCTTTGGCTAAGTACACTACTGAATAGAAGTGTTAGAATGGATTTCCTTACCTCAATTCTGTTTTGGGGGGGAAGTATCTAGACTTTTATCCAGTTGAAGATATTCCCTTCTATTTATTATATATTTTCAAGAAAAGTTTGTCTTGAATGGGTGCCTAATTTTATCAAGTGGTTTGTTTTATGTTTGTTTTTGTTTTTTGAAATGATCATATGGTTTTATTCTTAATTTGGTGAATTACATTGACTGATTTGAGAATGTTAAACCAACCTCACCTTTCTGAGATAAATCCCACTTAAATATATGATCCTTTTTTTATATTGCTGGATTTGATTGCTAATATTTTATGGAGAATCTTATGTTTGTATTCATAAGGGATAAAAGTTTATAGGTTTCTTTGTATTTTTTGGTAATATCTCTAGTTTTGACATCTGTGTAATTCTGGCCTCATAAAATGAGATAAGAAGTGTTGCTTCATCTAGTATTTTTTGAAAGAGTTTATATATTATATCATTATGAAATGTTAGCTAGAATTCACCAGTAAGGAAACCTGGGCCTAGAATTTTGTGAGAGGGGCAGGGAGGCTTTTTAATGATTAATTCAAAAATTTTTATACACAGAAGGCTAACAAGATATTCTCTTTCTTCTTGCACTAATTTTGGTTATTTGTGTCTTTCAAGGAATTTGTCCATATTTTGTCAGTTGTCAAACGTTTACATAAAGTTGATCATAATATTCTTTGTTGTTTTTTTAATGTCTGCAAGATCAGCAGTAATGACCACTCTTTCACTCTTATATTGGAAATGTGTATCTTCTCCATTTTTTCTTATCTGTCCAGCTAGAGATTTATCAGTGTTATTCAAAGAACCAAATTGGGGGTTCATAGATTTTCTCTATTATTCTTCTATTTTCTATTTCATTGATTGTTTCACACAGCCATTTAAATTTAAACTTAAAACAATTAAAAGTAAATAAAATTAAGAATTCAAAACTCAGTCACACTAGCCACATTTCAAGTGCTCAACAACACTGTATGAACATTTTCATCATTGCAAATAGTTTATTGGTAAGGCCTGTTCTGGAGGGAGGGAGGTCTGTTTCTCAATTGGTCTCACCTCCCCTAGCTAGGCGTTTTCTCTAAGCTTCTTAGGGGTCATGGGAGAGCCAAGTGGCTCTTGAAACCATCCTGTCCTCTTGATGACCCTGGCCTTGATCCCAGCTCAGGCCCTGTGGCCACCTCCTTTCTTCCTGGTCCCTTTGCCTCGTCTCAGTCCCAACCGTCTGTTCTCCACTTTTACTTCCAAAGGGAGCTTCCAACACAATGATCTTCCCCTGCACCACCCTTCACAAATTGCAGTGCTCCCATTACCTGGGCTCCCACAGGACTTCCCAGCAGAGCATGATCTGTTTCCCCCATAGGCCTGAGCCATGGTTGCTAGGAGCAGCCCCCACTTTTAAATGAGCCACCAAGAACAACCATGTCACTTGCATCACTTGGCCTCAGCCACCCACTGGACTACCAGGAAAAAATGCCACCAGCCCCAGAGCTGCATGGCCCCTTCTCTTGGACTTGGTTTATGGCCTAAGCCCCAGAGCCAAGCCCCAGGGAACCTCCTCTCCAGGCCCTCCAGAGCCAGCCTAGGAAGGCAGGTTCCAGATCTTTGAGTCCAGGCAAGTTAAAGTGAGACACAGCATCCAGGGGGATGTGAGCACCCCGTCAGAGGTATTAGGGGTGTGGGTTTGAAGGCCAGACAACACTTGTCTGAATGGGCTCCTAGGCTGTGGCTGGGGGATCTTGCACTCTGCCACCTGGGCTCCCAGGAGCCTGTGCCTGCCTGCAGAGGTCAGCCCAGCCCACCACAATGTGAGTGGTCACAACCCCTCCCTGCTGGCTTAGCTATGCCCCTGACTTCCTGCACATCAGCTCTCAGACCATGAATCACCAGCAGCCTCACAAGAGGAAGTAGTGATAACCCCAGGCCTCAGGAGGGCCACCCTGGATGCTTGTCTGTCCTAATCCCCCCCTGCAGGGTAGGAATTAACAGCCCCTGCTCCACACATGCCATTAGTCCCTCTGCCTGGAGCCCTCTTCTTTACAAACTCCCTCTCTCCACTAAAACATCCCTCTTCTCAAAGTCCCCCTTTGTCCCCCTCCCACCTTCCTGTTCCCTCCTTCCTCTGGGGTCCCTGGTCCTTCAATCCACCTTGCTTTCCCACTATCCACCAGCCACGGGTGCCCTTGCCTACCCTGAACCAGGGGCTCCCCATGGCTCCAAGGCCCACGTCGAGGACATAGACTATCCTCTGGGGTGAAACGGGCCAGGAGGGTGTCCATTTGACCACACAGAGGATACCCTGCTGGGGCTGTGGGCACTGAGGCATGAAAGAATGGAAGGCCTGGATTGTGGACATCCTGTAGGCAGTTAGTGGGGAGTCACAGAAGGTGGCTGAGCTGAAGAATGACCCAGGATGTGGTGTCTGGGACTGAATTTGGGGACCGTGAAGAAGGGAATCAGGGAAACAGAGTCAGGACAGGGCTGGTATAAGGCATCCTGGGGAAGGCTAAGTTGGGGCAGGCAGGTACCTGAGACTTGAAGAAGCCAGAATCAACCCATCTAAGCGTGTTGGTGGAATGACAGATAAGAAGGGCCCCTGAGGCCAAAGTCACTGAGGAGTGAGGGTTTGGAGCAGCTGAATGGGCACAGCTGAGGGGTCCCCTCCAGAAGACTGCAGGGTGAGGGCAGGAGAGCTGAACCCAGAGAATGCCCACAGCTGGGGAGAGGAGGAGGGAGGTTTTGAATGGATGGAGAAGGCACCCCTCCTCCCTGAGTGGAGATCATAGCTGCAGCATGAGCCCCCTTTCCCCCACCTTCAGAGCTGCTTCACAGATTGCAGCACAGCAATTCAAGAAGCACATGGAGCGTTTGATAGTTTGGAAATATATCCTAAAGTCACAGTCCCAAAAACTATACGGTCTGAGTCTAGAACAGAAAAAGCAGAAACAAAAAATGAAAGAATTCCCCAGAAAGTATCCTTATTTACATCTGTCACAAGCCCCCAGATGCCTCCTTCTCATGGAACCACCTCCTAACCCCTAACCCCTAACCCTGGCACTGCTGCTGGTAACTCCCTGGCAAGAGCAGAATACAGACACCAATAAATTTTGCCAGAGCTTAATCCACAGCCACCAAGGGAAACCCACCAACAAATGTCTGTGTGATATAGGCCACAAATACCTGGATTTTGATGGAGGATAAACTCGGGATACCTGCTCTTGGCCATTAACTACAGTTCATCCCAGGGGGTCATAGTTAGATTGTTTAAAAAGAAAAGAATAAGAAAGTAGGACTGGGTTTTCCCCCCAGATTTAAGCATTTGAGGAAAGATACTGATCCCAGAACATATTGTAAGGATCCTGGCTTTGTGAGCCTGGCTTTGGTTTATCCCTATGACCCCATAGAAGATAAGATCATTGTCCCCATGTTACAGCTCACAGAGGTGGCATCTCCACCAGCTGCAGGTGCAGAGCGGGAGACCCCTGATGGTCCATCGCAGGCAAAGTCATGCAGTTTTCCTAAACTCTAAAATAAATTAACCCAAAAAGGAGGGAAGGAAGGAAATATAAACGTGGCAGACCAAAGCTTACTCAGAATTGTGGCCCATTTATGAGATTTCTCTTTGATAAGCAGAAGAGGTATTATTGGTGTACACGTATGCACAAGGTATCACTGACTCTAGACAACATTCTAGAACAGCACTCTACAAAAAATCCTCCCTCTTCAAGGTAAAAAGGCACATATTGTAACACATGTGGCTTTACACACTTACTAAATCAGCCAAAATGAGTAGAAAAGATAAACAGCAGTGTCAGCCGAGCTGAGCCCACATCCGGGGTGTGGAGACCCTGGTGGCCTGTCGGGGCTGTGCTCTCTCCACACCCGACCCATTCGGGCTGGGCAGCCCGAGACAGCATGCTCATGAGTGTGCAGTTGCTCTGGCCCGACTCAAGCCAGGCACATGGGCCCCGTTCTCCTGACCATCAGGGAGGCCAGGGCGATGGCTCCATTTTACAGGGAGGAAGTTGAGGCCTGCAGAGCCAGGACCATCTCTCGGCTCCTTCCTACAAGCTCCAGCACATCCGCTGTTTGGTAAATGCAGTTGGGTGGGGTGGGGAGACAGGAGGGATTGCGATCTTGAAATAACACGGGCTGGAGTGTGGGTTCAGGCCGGCAGGCCGGCAGGCGGACAATTAATTACGAGGATCCCGCTTTGAGCCGGGCGAGGGCCCAGCTAGGCCGGGTGTTTACATGCACGCTCGTCTGTTTGGGGCCTGCAAATCCGTGTCAGATGTTAATGGAACAGCATCATTTTTCTGCCGAGGTGGCATCCCCTGGGATGTTTGGATGAGGCGGCCGATGGGACTCGGCCTGGGAAAGGCGGGCTGGCGGCTGAGGAGGGAGGCCATTTGTCAGGCTGCCCGACAGCCCGCAGTGCTCCCCTCATACCACCACCCCTCCTCAACCCTGCAGCCCCACCTGGTGTCCCTCCGTCCACCGGGCTCTGGGGACACAAAACCGTGAGTCGTGCAAAGTAAGGATCCACTCCAAAATATGGGAAGGAGACTGCAAACTGGATGTGAATAAACATTTAACTGATCATCGACACAGCCACCTGGGTACACACCCAGCCCAGGGCGCAGCCTCTGTTCCACACCTCACACCTCTGCAAGTCGGGGTGCACGTGGCATGTCTGTTGACAGATCTCTCAGGCCAGGCCTGACCACCTAAGGCCGGGCTGTGTCCTGTGTCCTGCTGCGACTTGCCTCCTGTGTGGGCGTCCTCTGCAGGCCATAGCAGAGAAGCTGTAGGGTAGACCAGGTGGGGACATGCTGTCCCCTCAGCTCCAGATCCCTACTCCATCCCCCTCCTCATCATCAGGAAGGCTGATGGAAGGAGAGGTCCAGAGAGGGGAAGTCCTGCCTGAGATCACATAGCAAACAGGCTGTCAGGGCAGGCAGGTAGAGTGGGGCGTGTCCCAGCAGAGGGCCAGGTGGGAATGGCAGGCCTGTGGGGAGAAGTCAGCCCTGAAGCCCCTCTGTGTGGGGTCATGCTATCAGCCACTCTGCAGATGAGGAAGGTGAGGCCAGCCCCAAGGTTCCACAGCCAGGCTGGGCTGGGCCTGCCATGGGCTCCTTGGGCCAAGAGGATAGCCACTCATGTCAGGGGGCGCAGCCTGGACCAAGGCCTGAGGCAGACAAAGCCTTGCTGGAACCCTGGCCCTGCCAACTTCTCCACCCACACTGCCCCCACTGTTCCTCACGAAGCTGGATCCTGTCCCAGGGCCTTTGCTCTACTGTTCCCTCGGTCGCAACACTCTTCCTCCATGGTCTCTGGGCTCTGCTCAAAGGTCACCTCCTCAGAGAGGCCTCCCAGTCCCAGGACCCAAGCCTGAGGTGTAGGGGCAGTGGTAAGTGATTAGCCTTGGGAAAGCTCATGGCACCCTGCCCAGCACAGTGTAGGCACTCAGGAAATGGGACCACACTGGCAGCACAATCACTACATGAAATCTACGGAATTCAGCACCAGCCTCTAATGTCGTTGATATGAATCTTATGCACCATTATCATTATTGTTATGGAGAATTGCTTTCACAGGGCTGGGAACACAGCCTGAAGTTTTATATCAGCAGCATCTTTTTCTTTTTTTTTAAATTTATTTATTTATTATTCATATTTGGTTGCATTGGGTCTCTGTTGCTGTGTGCGGGCGCTCTCTAGCTGCAGCAAGCAGGGGTCACTCTTCGTTGCGGTGCGCGGGCCTCTCATTGTGGTGGCTTCTCTTGTTGTGGAGCACGGGGTCTAGGCGGGCGGGCTGCAGCAAGCAGGGGTCACTCTTCGTTGCGGTGCGCGGGCCTCTCATTGTGGTGGCTTCTCTTGTTGTGGAGCACGGGGTCTAGGCGGGCGGGCTGCAGCAAGCAGGGGTCACTCTTCGTTGCGGTGCGCGGGCCTCTCATTGTGGTGGCTTCTCTTGTTGTGGAGCACGGGGTCTAGGCGGGCGGGCTGCAGCAAGCAGGGGTCACTCTTCGTTGCGGTGCGCGGGCCTCTCATTGTGGTGGCTTCTCTTGTTGTGGAGCACGGGGTCTAGGCGGGCGGGCTGCAGCAAGCAGGGGTCACTCTTCGTTGCGGTGCGCGGGCCTCTCATTGTGGTGGCTTCTCTTGTTGTGGAGCACGGGGTCTAGGCGGGCGGGCTGCAGCAAGCAGGGGTCACTCTTCGTTGCGGTGCGTGGGTCTCTCATTGTGGTGGCTTCTCTTGTTGTGGAGCACAGGGTCTAGGCGGGCGGGCTTCAGTAGTTGTGGCACATGGGCTCAGCAGTTGTGGCTGGTGGGTTCTAGAGTGCAGGCTCAGTAGCTGCGGCGCACGGGCTCAGTTGCTCCTCAGCATGTGGGATCTTCCCAGACCAGGGCTTGAACCTGTGTCCCCTGCATTGGTAGGTGGGCTTTTAACCAATGCGCCACCAGGGAAGCCCAGCATCTTTTTCTTTAACCCTTGGACAGTGAGCCTTCTTCTCTCTTCCTCCCACACACCATCCAGCGCTCAGTACCGTGAACAAGGAGGGCAGAGACCCCGGCAGCCATGTGTCCAACACAAGACCTGCCTCAGTGTCCTCATCTGCAAAGAGGGTTCCTGGTTCAGGGCTGTGCACAGAGGCAGGGTGGGCTGGGTCCAGAGGGGAAAGTGTGGTTGGGGGAAGGGGGGGTTGAAGGTCTCTGTGCAGCCTGGGAAAGAGGGAGACCCCTATGATGGAAGGGAGAGTCGGGCAAGGGGATGGCCCAGCCTGCTGCCCTGCCCAAACTTCCACCCCACCCCCTGTGCTCAGCCCCTGGCTCCAGCCATCCCCACCCCCTGTGCTCACCCCTCGCTCCAGCCATCCTCAAAGACGGCACCTCACCTTGTCCCCACCTCAGGGCCTTTGAACGGTAGCTGCTTTCTCTCTGCTCTGGCACAGCTCTTCCTCCTGGGCCTTGGAGAGCTGCCCTCCTGGCCGCTGTCTGCAGGATGGTGTCTCTCATAAGCTCAAGGGCTCTGTAACTATCCTACCAGCTCCACTAACTGTGAGACTCTGTACCTCAGTTTCCTCCTTGATAGGATAGAGACAGTTGTGGGACCTTCCTCAGAGGGCAGTTGTGAGGCGTGAATGCACTAATACAGGCCAGATACTTAGGTCCCGGCACACCGAGCCCTTAAACAGTTCAGGACCAAGCTGATCTGATTATTATCATCTCCTTCCCAACGCTCACAGCGTGCTGTTAACTTTCTTTCTCTTTGCCCATTGCTGTCCCTTCGGCAGTTAGCCCCAGGGTCTTGCCCACAGGACAACACACGCTAGATGAACTGCTGTTCTATTGAAGGACTGTTCGTTCGTGGCCCTCCCCTGCCGCCTGGTGGTCGCTCTCAGTATTGCCCCAAGGCACCAAGTGGGACTCTTTCCTGCAGGTTTGGGGACCGGCTCTGGGTCCGTCCAAGGCTCTGAGCACCCAGACAGGACCATGCAAAGCAGACTGGGCTGCCGGCGGGGCTAAGCTCCCCACCTGCACAGAGACGATGGGAACATGTGCCTAATGGGCACAAGGGGTAGACGGCGAGACCTGGGGGAGGGGGAGCCTTTGAGGGGAGAGGGAGCCCTAGGAGGAGGGGGATCCTAGGGGAAGGTGAGCCAGGGGGAGAGTAAACCCCTTGCCCTCAGCCTACCCTGCAGAGGCTGCTCTCCCGGAGAGTCCACTGCACCTGCTTGCTAACCTGCAGGGGCTCCCCAGGGCCTGCCACATTGCCCACTGTGTGGACACCCTCCGCCTGCTCTGAGCCAGCTCCAGCCCTACCTCCCACCATCTGACCATCCTGAGGTCTGGTCACTTGCCCTGGGGCCTTTGCTTGTGTTGCTGAAGACATTTTCATCTCATGGGCTGCTCCAGGGAAGCTTCCAGACCCCCTTCATTCACCTGGAGTGTAACACAACATGGGTGTGTCTCATCACAGCCTGTCCTACTGTACAAGTGAGCAGGTGGCAGTGTGGGTCCCAGGCAAGGCCCACGCTTCCCAAGAGGAGCAGGGGAACAGATGCCCCCTCTGAGCTTGGAGTCCTCCTTGGCAAAATCGGCCCCGATGAAGCCTCTGGAAGGTTCTCAACACCGAGCCTGGAACACAATAGGTGCTCAGGAAATGACTGTAAAATTCAGCTGAAATTTGGAAGCTGACTTAAGGGGCAATTTGTTTATTTATGCCATGTTCAGTACACAGGACACAGCCGCATGTGTGTCTCAGTCAGACAGAACTAGGCAGCCTACAGTAAAAAAACAGCTCCCAGTATCTCAGAGGCCTAACATGCAACCCTTCATGTTTCCTCTTGCAAAGTTTGTTGCTGGTCAGGTGGCTCTCCAGGACCCTGCTGCTGGCATCCTGCGGCCCCCAGGAGCTGCATCAACACGATGGTGGTGTTCCACTTAACCTGTCACCAGGAGGCTGAGAAATTATGGTGAGCAAGGGACAATCCTGGAGCACTCAAGTCTCATCCATGGAGGGCTTCAGTGTGGGCCTCAGTTTATCTACCTGTCAAATGAGGGGCTTGGTCTGTGGGGCCGGGCAGGGAGCTTGCTCAGCCCCTCCCCTCCCAGTTCACTGTCACAGGGCCGTTGGCCCTGCATGGAGATGGGGAGAAGACCCTGGAAGGGCCACAGCCAGCACCAAGCACAGAGCGACACAGGCCCCTTGCTGCCCCTGCTGCAGGCAAACACAGAAATGCATGCCTCTGGTCCATCTACAGACATTCCCGAACACAAGGGCAGCTGGGGCCACAGTGACGGCCCAGGGCACGACCAGGCCATGCTGCACCAGGATGGTGTGCGTGCAGCCCAGGATAGGACCTAGGGCCAGGGAAGAGACTCTGGGTACCTTCTGGGAGGTCCTTCCCAAGCCTAGGGCCCCAGGTCCCAGATGGCCCTCTGAAGACCCAGTCCCTACAGCCATGCTGGGGTGGAAGACCCAAGGAGCACCCAGATAGCTCAGCCTCAAGGACTCCAGCTCAGAGGCAGGGCAGCCAGAGCCAGGCCTCGGGAGGGTGGGCTGTACAGAACAGCCCAGGGCTTGGCATGGTCCCCAGTGGCTGTGGGGTGAGGGGGTGGGGACCCCTGGGGAAGCCACAGGGCAGGATCTGACTGGATCTGGGGAGGGACAGGACAGCTGCCAGGAAGGGTCAATGCCCAACCTAGGGGTTTGCAGAGGCCCCTCTTGTGGGGTCCAGCGGAGCGAATTCAGGCTGTGGAGCTGCCTTGGCTGAACACAGCATACCAGGGCCCAGCAATGTCTGAGATGCCTGACAGCTGGGGCGTGGGCCTAGGGTCTCCTCTGTGGCAGTCCCCTTTGGCCAGTTGGTCATTCTTTCTCCCTAATCCTCGATCTTCACTGTGCCCTGCACTGTTCATCTGTGTATGTGTGTGTGGAGGGGGAGGGGTCTGCTTTTGTTCATTTGTTGTGAATAACATCAGCTTTTTTTTTTTTTTTTGGCTGCATTGGGTTTTCGTTGCTGTGTGTGGGCTTTCTCTAGTTGTGGCGAGTGGGGTCTACTCTTCATTGCGGTTCGTGGGTTTCTCATTGGGTGGTTTCTCTTGTTGCGGAGCACAGGCTCTAGGCGTTCGGGCTTCGGTAGTTGCAGCGCATGGGCTCTAGAGCACGCAGGCTTCAGTAGCTGTGGCATGCAGGCTCAGTAGTTGTGGCTCGGGGGCTCTAGAGCGCAGACTCAGTAGTTGTGGCGCACCGGCTTAGTTGCTCCGTGGCATGTGGGATCTTCCCGGACCAGGGATCGAACCCATGTCCCCTGCATTGGCAGGTGGATTCTTAACCACTGCGCCATCAGGGAAGTACCTAACGTCAGCTTTAGACTGAAATCCTGCACATGTTCTCGGGTGCCTCTCACGGGACTCAACTAAACTGCACACCTGTGAACACTAAGAAGGTACTAGAGGCTCCTGAGGATGCTAGGAGCTGCGGCTGGTACTGTCCGGGTCTCAAAGGCTGCCCACTCTGACCAAGGGTCTCTTCTGCCTGCTCCTGCAGGCTGGCTCAGGGTGCTGCAGCTTTGGGGTGCAGGGCAGTACGTATGCCCTGTGGGCAATCCAAAGGCTTTCCAAGGGGAAAGTTGGCAGCCGGGGCTGGGCCTGGGTAGGGGGCCTGGCCCGACTGCCCACCCTCACACCCAGCCCACTCACTGGCCCACTCCTCTCCCCAACGTCGAGGGTCCCCACCGTCCTCACCACCAGAGTGGATGACAGTGAACAAGGCAGAAATGACACAGACATGGTTCTGTACAAAACCTGAAATATTTTTACTCTTTTAAAACTTTGATCTAAGTTACCTTAGACCTCATGGACTCGATACAAGAGTAATATGAATTGGGAAATAAAACACTTTAATAGCCACAATAAACTTTGTTAGAAATGTACATGTTGCCAAAATAATAATAATAAAATTAAAAAAATAAAAGAGAGAGAGAGGAAGAGAGAGAACAGCTTGATGGCCAGGTTAGATTATATAAATGTTCAACAAGGAGAGGAAAGGAAACCTTCAAAACGCCGGGTCGGAAGAGTCAGGGCCCCGTGAGGCTCACCCCGCCCAGCCTCTTGGGTCCCGGGGCTGCATCCCCCAAACAGGATGAGCAAGGGTGGCAAGGCCCACGCAAAGCTGCCTCTCCTCATGGACAGAACACCCAGGGATGGGCATATAAACAAAGCTCATAAGAAATGTACAAATATAAAAAGCTACAAACATTAATAAATTACAGCATCACAAAACACAGAAACACTTCACAAGGTGCTAGTAAAATAACTGTACCCCCACCCCCTTCATCAACAAGAAGGAAAGAAAGAGCTGGTATTCAAGTTGAAGATTCCTCTTCAAATGTGTCTGAAATAGATCTTTTGTGTACTGTTTGCTTCTGTAAAGACAGATATAAGGCTGCAAAGACATCACTTGTTTTTCAGGCAATACCTTAGTTCCTAAAAGAAAAAATAATAATAATAACCATAATAATACAAAGAAAGAAGGAAAAGGAAAAGCATCGGAAACCCAACTGTTCATCATACTCGGCAAAAAACTCGTATAAATGTTAATGAAGGACTCTATAGAAAGAAATTCCTAAAGATACTTTTACTCTTATAAAAAAGAAGTTATTTAAAAAGCTATTTACACGCTACATTCTATGAAAAATATGCTTCAGGAAATACATCTAAAATTAAAATACAGGATTGCCTGAGAAACAAATCCAGCCCCTCCGTGTCGATGGGCAGACATGTGGTCCAGGAGCCACCCATGCACTCGACACCAAACGTTAACAGGTGACAAGACAGAAGTGCCTGGCCCCCAAGTCCTCGGGCCACCCGGCCACCATCTGCCCCACCAGGCATATGGCGGGGTGCCTTGGCTGGGAAGTGCTTCTCGGAGTATAGATGGTCAGGCTGGACGGGGCCCACCCATGTGGCTTAGCCTGGGCCCCCTGGGCCCCACGCTGTGTCTGGGCCTGAACCTTTCCCTGGGGACCCCATGATGGCTTCCCCCCCAACACTGACACACTGACCCTGCTGATGGCCCCAGCCAGCCCTGAGAAATGCCCCAGGCATTCAGGGTGCAACACCCACCATCTGGCCCACCACCCACCAGCCGGGGAGCACGGAGGCTCCTCTCCTGGCTGGGCCCAACAGTCTCTGGACTTGTCTGAGAATCACTTGGGAAGAGAAGGGGGGCACATACACACCCCGATCTCTCCTCCTCTTCCTCTCTAGTGTTCTTTGCCTTTTTTAAAGCCTCTGGAGGCTACCAGCCTGTGGCCAGCTCAGACTCTGGGCCTGGTGAGCATCGGCTCACTCCTCCTTCCTTGAAGGACTCATGCTCCCAGCAGAGCTGCAAAGACCCTGCAATCACACCCATGCTCGGGGATGCCTGGAGGCTGTCCTGAAACTGGAATGGTCCTCAAACTGGCAGGGCCACGTTTCGGGAACTGGTCACTCTAAGCAACTTGAGAAAGGACGTCTGTCCATATTGGCGAGCTCCGCCCGCTGAAGCAACAGATGCTCATGTGAGGGGGATGGTTGCCGGGAAGAGGTCAGGCCCTCCCTGGGGTGAGGCAGCAAGGCCACCCTCCTGGGGGCTGATGTTTTAGCAGGGCTCCAAGGGTCCTGAGCGGAGCAGAAGGATCCTGGCTTTCCAAACTTTAAAGGAGCAGTTTTCCATTCCGATGAATTTTCAAAATTTTCCCAAGCCTCTGTTTGGCAGTGGCCATGCCCTTTTTTGTACGCTTTCCTGGGGGAGGCAGAGACACAAAAGAGAAAGATGAGTGACAGGAGCAGCATGTGGGATGGGGGTCTGTAACCCTCCTGAGCCCCCACCCTGTCTGTAAAATGGGCCTGCAATTCCCAGGTCCAGGGAGTTCTGCATCCTTCCAAAACCACCAACTGTCAACAAAGCGCCCCACTCAGAGGCTATGTCGACAAGGGGCTGGGCCGTGGTGAGTAGGGTAGGGACAGGCCAGGGATGGCATTAGGGCCACCTAGAGCCACACTCCCCATGTCCATGGCCAGCTGGGCCTCACGCCCATGGTGCAGGGGGTCTGGGGGTGACAGTGGGGATGGCACGAGACCCGGCCAGCTGTCCCACCCCTAATTCACACAGAGGAGCCTGGGTCACCTTAGGCTCCTCCCAGTGAATCCTCGGCAAACCACCAACCACACTCTGACTTCAAGCCAGGCCCCAAAGCCGAGGCCCTGGGAGTCTGAAGGGCCAGACCTAACTCCAAGGTAACCAGAACCCCCCTGGTGAGTAACCAGAGCTCTTGGTCTTGAAAGGGACCATCTGTTTCACATACTGACTGAGTGCGTGGCTATACACACTCATGGCTACGGGGACAAAGGAGACCTGTGGTCATCCACAGGGACAGTCTGCAAGTCTAGGTGACTCAGGGTCGGCGGGCAAGGTACCTTTGGCAGCGGTGTTGTTGGGGGATGACGAGGAGGGCCTCCTCGTGGTGAGGAAGACCCCAGGGGCCATGGGCTGAGAGGCACGGCCGGCTTGGGCCCCAGCAAAGGTGCCGGCTGCTGTGTACTCGTGGTCAACCAGGCTGCTGCTGTGGGACTCTGGTGGGGGCTCAGGTGAGCTGCCCTCCTGTGAGGCCTGGCTGCTGGCCGTGCTGGTAGAGGCCGGGGTGGTGGAGGCCGGGGTGGTGGAGGCCGAGGTGGTGGAGGCCGAGGTGGTGGAGGCCGAGGTGGTGGAGGCCGAGGTGGTGCCAGCAGAGGCAGAGGCGGAAGGGGAGGTGGTGTTGGGAGCCAGCTTCCTTTTGGTGTTCTTTTTCTTTTTGCTTTTCTGCTCCTCCTTTGAACAAAACATGCAGGTGTGTCACACCCCACAGGGCTGGCCAGGCTTTGGACACTGGGAAGCAGCCTGCAGCCTGGGAGCAGCCTGGTCTGCTGTGCACAAGGCTTCTCCCATGGAGCTGAGCGAGCCAGAGCTGCAGGAGCAGAAAGGGCTGGACCACGCCCGAGCCCCACCTCCAGCCACCACGAGCCCTGCAGAGCAGTACTGGGGCCTGTGGAGAGACCACCAGACCCCCCCACCTCTGTGAGGTGGGCCGTCCTGGAAACGGGGACGTGCGGGATGTGGCACCAGCACTCAGCTGTAGTGGACAGACTCAATCTGAGTTTACCTATTGGTGGGCACGTAGTATGGGCCCCCTCCCCCGTCACCCTAACCCCCTCCATTCCCCACCACCCCACTCTGAGCTGCCACGAGACTCTCCTGCCACCAGTTCCCAGCTTCTCTGCTTCCCACTAGCAGGGACTTGGGAGCCTGGAGGAACCGGGGTCAGCAATACTCAAACGTGCCCAAGGCTGTGACAGCCCCAGACTGGGTGGTCTTTGTACATGAGGGTGGGGGGAGCAGAGGCATCTGGGGAGCCTGAGCCCAGGAGGGGGCCCCCTCCTCACCTGCTGGGACAGTTTGGCTGCAGCAGCTGCCAGCCCGGTCTCAATGGAGGCCACTCTGGTCCCCTCGCGCACGGGCCTGTCCTGCCTTGGCACCGACGGGCCGACCCTCGCTGCGGGAGAGAAGGTCAGCCTGCCTCGAGCAGCCACCCACGGCCTGTGCGCCCTCCTGGGATCCCCCGGCCCTGCCCCAGTCTGTCCCCAAACCCCAGGGACAAGTCACAACTCGGGGAGTGTCAGCATGGGCCCCAACCTGGTGTGGGGCTGGTTTCCCTACACCAGCAAGACAGGAGAGGTCAGGAGGGAAGTCACGTGCTAGGTGAACCAGACCCCACCCCGCTGGCTGCCATGATGGGGGGCCAGGTGCAAACGTGACCCTCCCAGGGCTGTTCATTGAGAAGGAACTAGGGAGAGGGCCACCTCGAGACAGGGACACCGCACTGCCCTACTGGCAGGAGCTGGGATGCCTTCGGGTGAGCTTGCAAAAGCATCTGGGCTGAGGTCCCGGGAGAAGGAAGTGGAACCCCAATCAGGCTCCTGCAGGCAAGTGACACCCCGTCTGGGCCCCGCACAGAGCTAGTGGGTGTGGAACATGGCTGCTGGCCTCCAGTGTGGATGGAGCGCCCCTTCCAGCCCCCAGCACTACCTGTCGGGCTGTAGGGAGCATCATCCGAGCCTTTCCTCTTCTTGGACCGGGACTTGAAAACAGGACTGTCCTCATCCGACTCCAGGGAGGGGTAAACTAGAGGGGCAAAGGGGAGAAGGGCTGGGCTGCTGGTGTGGCCATAGGAGGGTGGCTGCTGCAGGCTACTGGCAGAGCTTATGACCAGCATCCCCCAGGCTGTCCCCAGGCTGCAGAGTACCCGCCCTCCTGGTGTGGCTGCCACACGCATAGGCACAGGTGGCCTCTGAAACTGTCAAGCCCAGGCCCCCTTGAGGTCCAGAGAGGGCCAGACAAGGGGCTCCATCCAGCCCCCATGGCCACCTGACGAGCTGTTCCTACCCCAGCCCGGCCACCGCACCCACTTGAATGCCCAATTCTCAAAACGTCTCCTCTGCTGCTATCCGAAGAAAACATCTGATGTCCACGGAGCTGGGTGGCTCTGAAGGACCCCAGGCTCACCTCAGCCAAGTCTCTGAAGGAGGGAGACCCACACAGCAGCCCTGGGTGACTCACTGGGTGCCTCCTTCCATTACAGGTTCAACCTCCAAGGCTTGTGACACCCAAACCCAGAAAATGGTGCCCAGAAAATGGAGTTCACTCCGCTGTTGATCTGTCAGACCACGGCAGGCCCCTCAGTGAGGCCTGAAAGTGTCCACCAGATAGGGCAGGTCCAGCCTCACCACGGGAGGGCTCTCCAGGGACAGGGTCTCCAGGACAAATACACTACCCTCAGACCGTCAGGACTGAACTGAAAACAGACCCTGCACCACGGGGGCCAGCACGGCCCTGGCCCTGAGGAGCACAGCGCACCCTGCGGGGGCTGGGACATCTATGGGCAATGGGCTGAGGCATGGAGGCAGGTCCTCGCTCCAAGTCCCCTCCCAGGCGGCCAACAGCAGCTCCTTCAGAGCCCACTGGAACCCAAAGCGCCAGGCCTGGAAGGAGGGGCTGTAGTGGGAGGCGAGGGGCCATGCCCCTGGGCAGAGGCCACAGCTATGGTGCAGCCACCAACTCACTGCCCACCTCAGACTCAGGCCACAAAGCCACTCTGGGCCTCGGTTTCTCTGTCTACACAGACATAGGATGGACACGGTCTCAACGTGTCTGAAATGGTATAGCCACGTGGAGAACAGTCGGGCAGGTTCTCAGAAGGTGAAACAGGCAGTGACCCAGGTATACACCACAGGAGCACCACAGACACAGGCCATATAAAACTCCCTGCACACCAACATTCACAGTACCACTGTTCACTACTGCCAAAAGGTGAAAACCATCCACGTGCCTGTGGATGGATAAAGGGATAAACAAACGTGGTGTGTCCACGCCATGGAGTATTATTCAGCCATCAAAAGGAACAAAGAGCTGACATGTGCTACACATCATGGATGAAGCCTGAAGAGTATGCTAATGAAAGAAGCCAGGCACCAAAGACCAAGCACTGTGCAGTTCTGTTCACGTGACACATCCTGATTAGGAATATCTACGAGGCAGCATAAATCAGTGGTTGCCAGGGGCCAGAGGTACTGACTCCTAACAGGTACAGGGCAGGGTTTCCTTTCTGGATGAGGAAACGTTCTCAAATTGGGTGTGATGATGGTGGCATGCACATGCCTCTAAATACACTAAGCACCACCGAGTTACACGCTTTTAAAGGGTGACTTTTAAGGTCTGTGAATCATATCCATAAGAGGGCCTGGCTCCCAACCCCCAGGTTTAGCACCCCTCCCCGCACCGCGGCGCTCACCGTAGTCCGAGTCCTTGAAGCAGGCGTCCAGGTGGTCCTGCTCCTCCTCGTAATCATCCAGGTCCACACTGTTCTTGGCCGCCCTCTTCAGCAGCCGCTTGCCTGCGCTCTTACCACCAGCCCCATTCTTCCGGGTGCCGTGGGCCGCCAGCAAGCTGCCCTTGGCCTGGCCAGCACCCCATGTGGTCTGCAGGCAGGAGTCGGAGGCCTGCAGGTTGGCCATGGACAGCATTCCCTGAATGGCTTCCTGTGTGCTGGGGGAGGCGGGGGGCTGGCTGGAGGCACAGAGAGACAGGCACTCAGCCCGTGGCCCACACATCCTCCCACTCAGCAGCCAGCAGAGGGTGTGGGGTGGAGGACAGTGGTAGCTGATAACTCCCCCATGGAAAGAGCCAGCTATCCCCTTCCCCTACCTTCTGTTCCCACCGCCCAACACCAAAGGAGGGCTGGAGGCCTTGGGACAGAGAGGGGCGTAAAGAGAGAAGAGAGGGAGGAGGATGGGGAGGGAGGGGATGAAGAGAGGCAGAGGAACAGAAGGTGGTAGACAAGGGTGCCGTTACTCCTGATCTCTCCTAGCATGAAGGCAATAAGCAGCTTCCCCCAAGGCCCCAGGCCACCCCCTCCCTCCCTCCCTCTTCCACTCCAGCTGGTTTTGTGCACACCTCCACCCACCGTGGACTCCTGTGCTCAGCCCCAGCCCCAAGCGCTCCCTCCCCCATGTCTTCAAGTGCATCCTCCCATCAGGTACCTGAGATGGGGCAGCACAGCCCTCTCCCTCCCATGGCACTCGATCTCCCCAGGTGACCCACACCATCTTTTCATGGCTGTGCCTGCACCAGCACCCTTGCCCATCACCCCAGGCTTTTGTCCACCTGGGTCAGGATGGCCCACCCCGGCCTCTGGGGAGCCTGGCCATACCTCTCATTGCTCCCTGGGACCCTAGGAAGCAGGACCTGGAGTGGGGCACTGCTTAGCCCTTCTCCCTGGTCACAGACCCAAGAGGCCCAGGAGCCCCAGCAGCGGGCCCGCCCTGTGTGTCTGACATCCAGGCCCCCTCCTGCCTGCCCCACGTGCCCCCAGGGGATGGACCCACCTGCAGGGCTGCCAGACCCAGAAGCAGCACCCAAAAGTGCCAGTCCACATGGGCCCCTGGTGGTTCTGCATGGTCCCTGCTCCCTCCTCCACTTCCGAGAAGTATTGGAAGCATGTTTAGTAAGACATTAGAACAAGAAGGAGTCCCTGCTCAGAAATAAGGTCCCCAAGATGGAGGCTGGAGGGTGCAGGGAGATGGAGCTGGCCCCAGGAAGCACAGACACAGAGGGTGGTCCCCTGTGGTCCTGGGGGCCCACTGAGGCAAGCTTGGACAAAAGCCATCCTGTGAGGGGTACTGCTGGGCTCCAGGCCAGGGACTCTGCCCCAAGCCAGGAGGAAGCGACGGGCAGGCGCCTCTCTGGGCAGCCCTCCACGAATACCACTTCCCCAAGCCCTGCCCGAGACACACTGGACCGCGGTGTTTTGGGGTTTTGCTGGAAGCAAATGGATTACGGCTCCAAAGCCAGAGACAATGGGGAAAATCAAGTATGGTCAGACCACCATGGAGAGTCGGGAGCCTTCCACCAGACTCTCCACCTGCCCCAGCATCCCCCCGACCCCCACTGTCCCACGCCATGACGGCAAAGGGCTACCCAGACCCAGCCAAGAGCACGTGGCGTTTGGTAGCGGTAATGTCATTTGGTAGCGGTAGCATCATCGCTGATGCTTTCTGAGCAGGGACAGGCCCCCGACCCAGCACTAGAGCCAGCAAGAGCTGATAGCTGGCCCCCCATCCTCTGCCAGGCTCTCCAGTGCTCTACGAATGAGACCCTTCCAGGCTCACCCGGAAGGTCTCAGGCACCCTCACCCAGCCTCATGGCCCAGACAAACACCTGGCTTCCTGCAGGGATGGGAGGGTGGGGGCCGGGACACTCACCATGAGGGTCCTCCGGGAGCCAACATGGAAGCCAGCCGCCTGCCTGTGCCATCTGGACCTCATGGTCCCAGCCCAGCTCGGCTGAAACCTGAGAGGGAGGGGCCTTGGAGCCCAGGGCTGCAGGCTGTCCACGTGGGCCGGCGAATCAAGGAGCAAAGTCTAACTAGTCTAATGGAAAATAATACCTTAATCTTCCAATTATCATACCAAAATCCTCTCTTTCCCTCACCCCCAGGCAAACCATCCACAAGAAATTAACATATTTTCCTCCATTTTCTTCAGCTGGCTTTTTCCAAACAGCAAATACTTAAAACAGAGCAAATGGACCATCAAACACTGACCTACACTCCAAATGGGAGACCTGGGAAAGGAACTGCCTGCGGTAGCTGAGGGTACCCAGCCCCAGCAGGCACACGTGCATGTGTGCAGGCGTGTGTGAGCACATACGTGTGTGCCTACAGAGCAGTTCACAGCACATCCTCAAACTGGCTGCCCTCCTCCCGGCAGGCTGTGTCCAGGTTCAGTCAGGACCCAAGCTGCAGCACCTGTGTCCCAGCTCCATGCAGAGTCCTGGCACCAGCCCCATCTGCCCTCATCCCAGGGGTGCCTCTCCCTGGAACTCATGGGGGACCCAGGGTGTGTAGGGCACTTCTCCAGGGTCTGAGCGTCAACCGGTCACCGAGGTGCCAGCTAGCCATAGCCTTCCCAGAAGAAAGGCACCTCCAAAGAGGTGAGGGGCCAGCCCGGGCACCAGCACCTTCCAGGAAAAGGGGGTTCACAGCCAGGCTTCTCCTCCTGGCAAAGGGCCTCAGGTCAGGGTCCCTCCCACCACTGCAAAGGCCACAGGGCGTCTCTGCAGTGAGGGGCTTAGGTCTGCTCATCTACAGAAACCACTTAATGCTGAACAGGAAATCTGCACCCCACAGCTCTGTAGAAGCCTCCAGCCACACACTCCACTCCCATGAGGAAGGCGCCTATGGCTGTCTGTGAGCATAACACTGCACAAGTAATGGTAATTTATGAAAGAAAATACAACCATTTGATTTAGCAAGAACGCTTTTCAATCAAGCCCTAATCCGCCTCCCTCCTGGAGTCCCACCGTCTAAGACGGGGCTGACATGCTGCTTCCACGGGCTCGTGTAGCCCCTGGACCTCGATTCTAGAAACACAGACTGAGAGGCAGAGGGGGATGGGTGGAGCACAGATCTGGAGAACCAAGCGAACCCTGAGCAGGTCACGTGAGCCCTGACTTCCTCAAGCCAAGTCCCTCCTGGCTGGATGTCACCGCCCAGCATGGTTAACATTCCAGGACCCCCACGCTTGGGTTCCATTATCAGCAGATGGAGGTTCTGGCCCTGCCTCTGCCACTTCCTGGCTGTGCGGCCTTGAGCAAGTCACCTAAGCTCTCTGAGCCTCAGTTTCCCCATCAGTGCAGCAGGACTCTCCCGCTGGCTCAAGGACTAGGAGGGGAGCCACCCCCAACCATGGTGGCTGAGGTCCCCAGAATGGGGAGGCTACAGGGGGCGCGGGCCCTGATCCCTTGGTTGTCTGTCTGTGGTACTTGTAGAAATTCCATGTGAAAAAAAAAAAATGGCCATGATGCATAAAAACAAAAGTTAATTGGGATCAAAAGAGAATTTAACTGGGACCACCATGAGAAAAACAAGCCCAGTGGCCTTCCACCAATGCAAAACCCAAAGAGGATTAATCCATTTCTCTCAAATCAAAGGACTGCAATTGGGCAGGCCTAGGTAGGGAAGACCGCCTGAGCTGAGCAGACACATGTCCTGGCCTGCCCGACCGCCCAGAATCTCAGGGCTTCCAGGAAAGAACAGCATATACACCAGCAGCGAGTGGTCTCCTGAGGCCGCACATCTGGATGCACACAGGTCTCAAGGACAGCGTGGCTTGGTTCCCACACACCCCCCAGCTGGTGTGGGAATCTGGGACCCCTGGCTGATCCAGCCCCTCCTCAGGGAGTGGGCTCTCACGTCCCCGAGCTCTGAAGCCATCACCTCCCTTGCCGCAGATAAGGGCTCTGCAGGGAACCCAACTTGGGGTCCCAGAGAGGCCCATTAAATGCCCTTGACCCCAACACTGGGCACACACTGTGGAATTTTTCTTATGTTATTTTTATGGCATGCAGGAAGTGATGAGACAGAGACAGTCGGGCGTCCTGGCCTGGAACAACCCTGACACCCCCCAGGTGACCAGCCTGGCCCTGCTTCCCCACAGGCACCTAGAGGTATGGTGGCCCCACAGACTCCTCCCTCCATGGCCCCAACGTGGAACTACTTCTCAGCTGCCTCCCCATCTAGCATCTAGAAGCATCCATCCTCAGAGCACCGTGCCCTCACTCAGGAGCTCTGCACAGCCAGCCCCCTCTCACCTCTCTGGCCACCTGGCACCACCTCTGCCAGGCAGGGGTCCTGCTCTGGCCTCTGGGACGTGGGCTGACGGAGCCCTGTTTGGCCCACCTCTGTGGAAGCACCCACTTCCCCAAGTTCCCCGTGGGCACCGGGCCTACCTGTTGGGGTTGTACTCGAGCGCGCCCACCTCCTCGCTGGCCTGCAGCAGGTCCAAGATGCCCGCAGCCGAACCCCCGCCATCCTTCTTCACTTTGGCATTGCGGGCGGGCTTAGTGTCCGTGTCTATGTGCAGCGAACCCTCATCAGAGGAGTCATCACTCTGCTGTGGGGATAGAGTAGCCGGTCGGAAAAGGACTTGGGGGTGGGGGTAGGGACTACTGTTTCCCTTCAGTGAGAAAAAGAGGTTTTTAAAGAGCCTGTCCTTGTAATGAGCACCATGGGGCTGGCTGACCAGACACACAGAGCAGGGCACAGGTGCCAGAGCTTTGCGCTGGGATCTTGGAGCCCCGCCTGCACCATTTCCCCAGGTGAACCTTGGTTCACAGGACCTTACATGAGACCGCAATATTGAACATAAATACAAGAGGAGTTGGCGTAGTTGGACTGGGAACAGGCAGTGTGCCTGCACCTGAGGGACACCGGTTAATAGCCCCTGGCAAATGGCTCTGCAGGGACATCTTGGGCTCTGACCCCAACAGGGAACCTGGCTTCCTTGGAGATGGCCACCACACCCTGGGTTGGACATGCATGGCCCTGGAGGACATCTAACTTAACCCCCACACGTTTAGTGCAAGACCCAACCCCCAGCAGGCCTGGCCTGCTACTCCCTGTACCCCAGTCCTCCGGCGTCAAGGAGATGCATTATCTTCACGGTGGATCTGACTACGTAGCGCAGCTCCCAAGGCCCCACCACTCACAGAGACCTGCAGACCTTCCACAAGTCCCACATCTGCTTTTGTCCCTTTGTGCAGGGTCCTGGGGCTCAGAGCTCCACATCTGGAGCCCAGCCAGCCTCCCCAGGAGAACGTCCCCCTCTGCACTCCACCCAGGAAGCTCAGTCACCCAGAAGGCACTCGCTTACCTTGTAGAGAGCCGAGTCCAGCTTTGGCTTCGTAATGGGCGTGGGCAGCGGCTCCTTCTTGTCCAGTAAGACTGAAAGCAGAGCATATGGGAGTCAGAGGCAGTTTGGGAGGAGCAGAGGGGGACCCCAGTCCAGCCACACCCGATGCCCACTCCACACGCCTGAGACGGCCTTTATGGGGCTGGGCCTGCCCCCTCCCCATGTCCCCCCAACTCACAGGACAAGTCCCTCTTCGGAGCATTTTTCTTCCTCCTAATAGGAAATTCGTCAATCTTGAGCTCCCCGTCATCCGACACGTACTCATACTCATCCCGCACTGGCTGGGGCTTGTCCTCCTTGAAGTTCTGCAAGGCTCCAAACACCCCTGGGCCTGGCTGTGGCTTGAGGGCCTTGGAGCTGGGGCGGCAGAAGTAGGCCAGTCAGTGGACATCCGCACAGCCTGGCTAGTGCCCCCAGCACCACCCCCACAGGCCTTGGAGGACCGACAGCCAGGCTGGAGCCTTCCCAACCCCACAGCCTCCCCTCCAATGTCGTGACCCCAGTGAAGACGGCGCACAACCCACAGGGTATATGCCTGGCCCTTTCTCGGGCTATTTAAGGTTGTGCCCCTCACGGCCCCCTCACCCTAGCCAACGGATGAGCACGCCTTCTTTCAGGCTGCCCTGGGGCCTGATACAAGCCCAGTGTCAGATGGAGCCAGTGTCAGATGGAGCCAGTGCCAACTGGCCTGGGTTTTCTACATAGCTATTCTAGAAAAATAATTTCAGGGCCGAGGTGTAGACACAATAGTCTAAAAAGTATCACACAGGGCTTCCCTGGTGGCACGGTGGTTGAGAGTCTGCCTGCCGATGCAGGGGATGCGGGTTCGTGCCCCGGTCCGGGAAGATCCCACATGCCAAGGAGTGGCTGGGCCCGTGAGCCATGGCCGCTGAGCCTGCGCGTCCGGAGCCTGTGCTCCGCAACGGGAGAGGCCACAACAGTGAGAGGCCCGCGTACAGCAAAATAAAAAAAAAAAAAAAAAGTATCACAACTCATCTCTCTCCTTGGGCAAGACAGGGCTACTGCAAACAAGGAGAGTCCAACGCTCCAGCCGCTGTCTCCCTGTTGGCTGAGGGCACAAGTGCACACTCAGCAGTGGGGACAGCAGGCAGGGCACAGGCACCTGCAACTCTCAACAGGTACAGCTCGGATTCCCAACAATGGAAATGCAGAGGATGGCTGGCAGTGAGCCCTGCTGGGTGTAGTCATGAGCTACATAACACAACACACACATGTACACACACTACCCATGTACATACACACAGGTGTGACATAGTTATAGAACCATGTCTGCCTTTCTCCCTTCCATTTCTAAACTCTGTAGCACGGTCAGTCAGTCATAGAGTTAATGCTGTGCAAAAGCTCCCCGGTAACCTAGCAGCTGAGCTTCAGATAAATCAAGGACGTGCTCAGGGCCATGAAGTCAGGGCAACCGGGCCCCTGCAGATCAGACCCAACCCACCTGCTCACCAAGCAGCCTTGGCACATTGCCGTGAGCTCTTGGGAATAACGGGCCCACTTGTGCCAGGCTTTTCAAGAGCACAAGATGCTGACCAGCTCTGTTCCCCCACCACCTAAAAATGGCCTTCTCCTCCCATCTTGCAGATGAGAGAACTCAGGCCTACAGCAGAAAAGTGGCCCCATTCCCGCTGGGATGTGTCTGCTTCCTGATTGCTGGGCACCCACCCTGGACTTTGGATTCAGCATACAAATGGGTGTGGGACCGAAGCCACCGAGGGGCTTCTTGGTGGGCACAGGGTGTCTGGCCCACCAAGCTCCCATCTGGCCAGCCCACCACACTGGTCAGCAGATGGAGACCCCTTGTACAGTCCAGAACCCGGACACACCAGCTCACACACACATATACCCTCCCAGGCTAGGTGCCCCCATCTCTCAGCTCAGTGCCATCTCCTCCAGGAAGCCCTCCCACCAACTCCCTTGGACACACAAGGACTCCACAGCACCCCAGGCCCCACAAATCCTTCTTCCATGGCCCCAATCACGGCCATAATTTTAGATGGGTTTGAGAGTGTTGGATTCATACCAGCCCCTCCCCACTGGCCTCTAGACTCCAAGGCCAAGATCCTGACCCCCACCATGTCCTCTGTGCCAGCCCAGGACAGCCACTCGGCTAATATCTGCCCAATCACACTCTCCTACTCCTTGCTGGCGCACACCACTGCCCCCTCCCCACCTACCCGAGCTTTTTGGCTTACGAGGCAGGAAAGGAGTCTGCCTGGAGGCCCTCCTGAGGGGTGTACCGAGCAACAGTAGCCAGCTCAGAAGGGGGGCTCACCGCGGAGCCCTCCAGGAGGGTGTATGTGTGTGTCATGTGTGCACAAGCAGGGGATGTGTGTGTGTGATGTGGGGGGGGCGGTGTTCAGGGTGTGTGTGTGGCATGTGGCACATGTGCAACCAACCCCTCCTGGCACGAGCATTCACGTACCCTAGCAGCTTCTTGTTGGAGAAGGAAAATGAGAACTTGTTGTCCTTGTTCCCCGACAGAGGAGACTTCTCCAACTTCTGCTCTTCCTCCATCTTCAGTAGGGAGTCGGGTTTGCTGTTCTGAAAAGCAAACCCAGGACCATCCCTGAGCCCCACACAGGCGCCCAGTGGGCAGAGGCAGCTGGACTGGGCAGCCTCCTCCCTCTGACATGTCACCTGGGGACCCACTGCAGCCCCAGGCCCACAGGACCTGCCCTCGGATGCTGCCCAGCTCCAGGGAGTGTGAGCTTGAACCAGGGCAGGCTACAAAGGGCAACGCCATCCATGCTCTCAGGCCGAGATGTGCCCACGCCAACCCCTCAGAAGATAGCTCCACGGAAGCCACGTGCACACCCAGACCCTCAAAGACCTTCACGGCACTGCCCACCTGCGGACAGGCAGACACACACCTGACGTACCCTACAGGCACACACACACACCACCAAGCCCACACTTGCCCCATACACCACCTTCTTTCACTAACATAGCCCTCCCTGAGGGTAGATTCACTCACCAGCATACCTGTACACACACATCTCACCTTGTACTTCCACTTGGCCTCTGACTTGCTCTTCGTCTGCTCTCGGATTTCTAACCTCTCCACGTCGTTCTGCGTGCTGATAACCTCCTTGTTGGGCACACTCAGGACATTCTTTGTGGCCTAGAAAATACTAGCCATTATCTGGTAGCGGACATGGGTGGGCAGCAGGGCTCCATCAGGCTACAGTACAAAGTGAGAACCACACAGCACAGAGTCCCTGCCTCCTGCTGGCCTACATGCATCAGCTAATCCGTCAATCAATCTACCCAACCACCCATCCAACTAACCATCCATCCATCCACCCACCCATCCATTTATCCACCATCTACCTATCTACCCACCCATCCACCCACCACCCATCTATCTACCCATCCATCCACCCAACCATCCATCCACTCACCCATCCACCCACCACCCATCTATCTACCCATCCATCCACCCACCCATCCACTCATCCATCCACTCATCCATTCACCAACCATCCATCTGTCCACCAATCCATCCATCAAACCATTCACCCACACATTCATTCATCTACTCTTACTCCTCCCTCCCTTCCTTCCTTCCTCTCTCCTTCCTTCCTTCCATCCATTCATTCATTCATACATTCATCTACCCTCTTTGCCTTGAGGAAGGGAAAACCGACGTGCCCCACTTAAGCCCTGCAACACTAGCTCCGGTGGCCACCAAACCCCTGGGAAGTGAGCAATGACCTCCCACTAGCAGGAAATCACTCAATGTGGCCTGGTCTCAGGGACTCATGGTACCCAAAGCCCACACCTAAGACCCTCTGCTCACACTGGTGGGTCCTCAGGGCCAGGCCTGCCTCTCTCACTGCCACAGGGGCTCAGGCCCACAAGGACACCTGCCCCCATCACCGGCTCCATCCCTGCCTCCCCACTGCCCTCCACTGGTGCCTCACCCACCTTCAGGTCTCAGCCAATGTCTGGGCCCCAGGGAAGACTCAGCCGGCTTGTCCCCCCAGATGACCCTCAGTGGTGCCACCCTGACCCAGCAGAGACTCTGCTGCCTTCATCGTGAGGGTCTCTCCCCAGCTGCCCACTACACCAAGCTTGTTGGGGCAGAGCCCAGCTGCCCTGGGTCTCTAGCACAAGGACATGGCAGCCCCAGCACCATCCCACAGGCCTGGTCCTCGGAGGTGTCTGCAGGCCTGCTGACTATAGGTGGGGAGGGTGAGGCCACCCACCTTGCCCTTCTTAGGAGGCTCAATCTTGGTCAGTGCCTCCTTGGTGTGGGCCTCCAGCAGGTCCAGGTTGGGGATGGTGGGTGAAGCTGAGCCCCTGCACTTCTTCCCTTTCTTCTTGCCCCCGTCCTTGAGCTTCAGTGATTTGGGAGACTTGGGGGGCTTTGGGGGCTTGGGAACTTTGGACGGTTTGGGCATCTTCACGGTTTTGGGAGTCTTTTTTTTGGACACTTTCTCCAGGAAGGACCGAGGAGGGCTGGCCTCAATGGGGGATGGGGGCTCCTCCTTTTCTCGGTCCCCAAAACAGACCTCGTCCGAGGAGACGGCCGCAGTTACTTCAGGTCGGGAGGCCTTGGAGGCATTCTAGGAAAAGGACAGGGAGAGGTGACCAACCACACCCTGCCAGGAGGGTCTCACAGCCCCAGGCTGTGGGAGACACTCGAGCAGAAAAGCAGCATCTGTCTGCATCATCAGTGACATGCTCACATTCATCCTACACCATCTGGGTGACAGGCTCACATCCATCTACACCATCTGGGTGACACATTCACATCTGTCCCACAACATCCGTGAGGCAGGGTGCCAGCCATCTACATCACCAGCCATTTGACCCCTTTACCTCCTTGGTGGGGACTAGACAGGCTCACACAAGCAAGGTCTCAAGGGGCTGAAGTCCTCCCTGCAGAGTCCTTCCCCACCCCCACAGGGAGCTGGAGGGAGACCCACACTAATTCCAGGGCTCCCACCAGAAGACTGCAAGTCTACCACTGGGACCTAGGAGGCCAGAGCCATCAGGCAGGTGACCCTGCCCCAGAGGGCTAAAGGAGGGGCTGCCTCACACATGGCCATCTCTGGAGGGATACCCAGGGAAGACAGGCAGAGGCCTCCCTCAACCAGGGTCAGGGGCCCCCAGGGTCAGCCCTACCTCACTGAGCCGGATCTCTTTGGCGAGGTCTTTGATGAGCTGTGATGGTTTGAAGTGCTCTGGTAGCTCATCCTCATGCTCCGCCAAAGCCTGCAGGACAGCCATGCACAGGGTCAGCGAGTCAGCCGCGGAGTCTGAGCACTGATGGCCCACCCACCCTCCACCCACAGGGACCCCAGGCAGGCTCGGCTTCTGTGGTTCCTGACTCATGCCCTCTGTCCCTCAAGGCTGTCCCCGCCATCTACCCACCCAGGACCTCCGGCCCCACTGCCGTCCCAACAGGCACAAGGGCAGGCGCTGCCCAAGGTGTGGATTGGCTGCATGGGGTCCTAAGGGAGTTAGCTCACTCTGGCCAGACACTGCCCCAACGAGGAGGCTCTGCCATGACTCCACTCTACAGGTGGACAAACAAGTCCCAGAGAGGAGGGGGTGCCTGAGGCCACCACCAGCTGTGACGTGAATGTGGGCCATCCCTTCTTCCTGGGCACGAGGCCACTCCACCTGGCCACACAGCTGATGTGAGGTAGGAGGGACACCCTGCATTACTCCAGGCCTTGAGGCAAGAGAAGATGTGGCTGAAAGAGGGCTCCAGGAGGGTACCTGCTGCCCCACCTCCTGGACTCCCCACCCCCACAAGGCCTCCTGCGGGCCTGATGGGACCTGCTCAGACTATGCTGGCACCCCTGACTGGGAGAGAGTCCCTTGGCAGTGGACAGGGAGTCCCAAGGCTGACCAGGCCTCTCCCCTCCCTCTGTACCAGCAATCCAGGCAAGATGCCAAAGGAAGTTGGAAGCTGCTTCTCTGGAGCCTCCATTAGGAGAAGTAGCTGCTGCATGGATGCTAGTGAGGGTACTAACGCCTTACAGTGGGGGCATGAGGTGGGGCCCAGACATGATGCTTCAAGGGAGCCATGAGGGGCAAAGGGCAGTGCTACTGTGGTGGTGGTGGTGGTGGGGTGACGGAGGGGCATGGGGCAAAGGGACTGTCCTAGTCACAGAGCAAAGCCAGCTTCTGAGTTGATGCCTGGGACAGCCAGTAGGACAAAGAGGGCATCTCCACTCTCCTCTTCAGAGCCCTGAACATCCAGCCAGTCACTGACTCGAGCCCTCCCCACTCCGTCCTTTCGGGTTCGCGCAGCGCTGTCTCCACCACCTGATTTCCTCCCACGGAATCTCCCTGCTGCCCAGCCCTCACCCCTCAGGCCAGGTCCCTAGATGGAGGGCTCGGTCCTGCATCTGCCCCCACCAACAGGTGTCTGGCCTGGCCAGGTGGCACCCACCTGCTTTTCACATGCTAGTTCCCAACAAAGGAAGGACACGCCCTGGGAGTGGCTCCTTGCCTGCCACCCTCCCTTCTGCCCTGGATCACGCCTAGTACACATCCCTACCTGCTTTTTCGTCCATGATCTGAAAGCACCATTGAGAATTTTAGCTCCTTGGACTAAATGAGGGGGCAGCTGCTTCCCAGACTTGTGAGAACCTGCGGGAAGATAGACGGCTTTGCTCAGGAGGGTGCCCACTCTCACCTGCCGCCTGCAGGGGACTTAAAGCCCCAGTGGTGGGGGACGCTCAGGGCCAGACCTTTCAGAGGCCTCTGCCCACCGCCACCTGCCCAACTGCCAATGGCTCCTCTTGGAACCTTGGGGACGCCCACCTGCGAGGGGCGGGATTGGCCTTCCCATTGTCTACACACCAGGCCCCTCATGCAGGTGGCCCGGCTCCTCCCTCCACTTGGTCCCCAGCCTGCATCAGTGAGGGGCCACAGTCAGCCCCAAACCAAGCATCCCTAGATGCTTTCTGATTCCCACCCTCACACTGCCCCCTGCATAGCTGAAGGATGCCGGGCAGTGGGTCCAGTTCCCGCTGGGGTGGCTCAGGGCAAGTACCACCACAAACACATCCCTGGGAGCCGGAGCCAGCCCCAAACAAAAGGGACAGAGAATTCCCCCTTCAGGCAGAGAGCTCAGCACGTAGGCAGAGCAGCCCCGAGCTCTGACACCACCAGGTGACCATTTGTCTGGCCTGTGGCAAATCCCTGGGTCCTCTCAGCTCTGGGGCTGCTGAGCTGCCAGCCCCTTCACAGAGGAAGGCCTGAGGCAGAGAGGTAGGAGCAGCTCAGAGAGGCCCAGCTAGTCAGCGGTCACCCTGGCCAGGCTGTCCCAACGTCCCCAGGGTGTGACTCCACCCACACTACCCCCACTCCATCTCCCTGGCAAGAGGCCCCTAGGGCAGGGCACTCGCCCTGCCAGGGTGGAGCACAGGGCTTGAATTTAGACAGCGATGGAAGAATTTCACTGAAACTCGACCAGCCCAGGTTAAGAGCCATTTTCAGCTTTCTCATCTCAAATTAGAGCCAAAGTGCAAAGGAGTCCAGATACGGTGGTCTCCACTCATAGCTCTTATCGGAACACAAAACAGCGGCTTCCCGGAAGGGTGGGTGCTGCTGACAAAGGAAGCTCTCCATGAAAGCAAATGCTCCTCCGGGGTCCTTCACCCAGCTTCAGAAAGTCTGGAGACCTGAGCAGGGGTTGGCCAAATGCTGATCCCAAAGGCATGGCCTGGCAGGGCCGGGGAGGGAGGGCCATGCCCACAGAGGGCATGGACCCAGTGGAGCCCACCCCTTCCCACAGGCCTTCCACGGGGGACTCTGGCATGCACACCCACCCCCAGTACAGCAGGGATGCTGCAGGGGTCCCTCAGCTGGTAGCTAGGCAGGCCCCCAGGCCTGTCAATGTCCCAACTGAGCCCTGTCGGTAACCACACAAGGCCACAGGAACGGAGCAGAACACACACCAGGTCTGGGGACACACGGCCGGTGCTCTTTTTGCAACACCAGACGACCCTGCAGGCAGGAGTCCAGTCCAGCCCCACAGCACACAGACAGGGAAAGCGAGGCCCGTGAGCTAAGGGGACTTGCTCAGGGCCCATGGAGGCATCGCTCAGCCTGGTCCCCAGGGCCCAGCCGCCCTGCTGCATGACGGCAGAACTGTTACCACTCCCTGGCGTCCCTGAGCTCCGCACGCAAACGAACTGTCCAGAGCCGCAGGCTGAGACGCCGACCGGGGGACGTACTTTTGAACGCCTCCAGCAGGTGCTTCCCCATGTACCAGCAGGCAGTTTCGAAGTTGGGAAACTGAGTCAGGCTGCCCAGTTTCAACCTTCTTTCCACTTCGTATGCTCTGAAAGTCATAGCAAAGAACTATTCAGTGCATTAAGCCCTGAGCAGGCAATGATAAAGGAAGGTGAACCCACACTACGAGCAGAGGCCACACCTAGGCCATGACCGCTCAGGCCTCCCTTCTGGGCCCTACGTGGCGAGGTGGACCAGAGGACCAGATCATGATGAGCGCTTTGCGTTAAGGGAAAGCCCCATGGGCTGCGGCTTCTAGAGCTCTGGGTCAGTGCCCAAGGAGAAGGCAGCTCGGCCTTTCAGCTCACCCCAAACCCACTATGGTCCCGAGGCTGTCCAGCGACCACGCACCTCAGGGGCCCTGGTAAGATCATGGCCCCCCTCCTCCTTCCTCCCCACCACACAGAGGCCCAGCCAGGACTCAGGAGAGGTATCATCACACCGACGGTGGGGACCCCGCCCAGCGGATCCTGGGAGTCAGGTGTGGCCCTACCTCATCTGCATCTCCACGCTCAGGCTGTGGAGGAAATGTCCCGCGAAGGCCAGGCAGTCCACAGGTGTAAGTGTGGCATAAATCCAGCCTGGGGAGACAGGGATGGGGCTCTCTCTTCACAGTGTTCTCATGCCAGGCTCTTGGCAGCTACCGGGCCTGACTCCTGCCAGTCCTTCCTCTGTGCCCCCATCCACCCGGGCCCCCTGGAAGGTGCTCTGGCCCTGGCTTCCGTGTAATGAGTGGGTGGGCCCTCCCAGAAGGACAGACTGTGTCCGAGCTCACAGTCTATTCTATCCAGCCCTGTAGGGTATAGACAGGGAAATGGAGGCCCAGGAGCCAAGGGGACTTGCTCAGACCCACCCCAGGTTCGGGCTGCCTGGCATCCCTGATCTCCACATACAGGGGTGGAAAGAGACAGGCAGAGTGGCCACACCTCCCAGGAGAGCTGGGTTTGTCCCTACAGACTTTGGGAAATAACTGTGATTAGAGGAAACAGGGGTCGGGGCTAGATCAGGAGGCGCTCAGAGGCACATAAGTCAGTGGAAATGTGAGGGCCTCCATATACGACAATTAGAAAATCTGAACACTGACTGGCTATTTGGTGATACTAAGGAACTGTTCACTGTTCATTTTTAAAGTGTGATGACAGTATTGTAATTATGTTATCTTTAAAAGGAAACCTTACAGATACGGTGAAATATTTATGGGTGAAGCAACATGACATCTGTAAAGGGCATTTATCTGCTCATGTCATGCTTCCTCCTTCTGCATATGTTTGAGATGCTGAGATCAGCAAACACCATCTCTGACAGTGTGGCTGCGCTCTCTGGGCTGGGCTCTGGGGGCCCCATGCAATCCCACGTGCCTGGCCTCTGTGAGCACAGCCAGGCTGGAAGCTGCAGGGGCTCATGGCCCCGAGGTGGCCCCAGAGGTGACCACAGAGCAGGACTGACGCCAAGGCAAGGTAGGGAACAGCCAGGGCATGACCTCCTCTGGCAGACGTCAGAGGTGGGAGACACAACATGGGGACAGGGCACTCACCCGAGGGGATGAAGAGCGTCTGGCCCTGCTTGAGGGTGCACCTGTAGCATTTGTCCACCTGGTCAGCAAAGAACATCTCACTGTGGTTTGAGGCCGACTGCCAGCGCTCATACAGGGAGATGTTGGCCGAAGCTGGCTTGATGAGATAGAAGATCTTCTCCCCCTGCCAACAAGAGGCCATTGGTGGAGCCTGTCATATGCTGGGGATGCTGGGGGTGGGCAGTGCCCATCATGTCCTGGGGATGCTGAGAGGGGACGGGGCCCACCACGTCCCGGGGATGGGTCCTAGCTTCAACAGCATCCTGCCCAGGCCCATCAATCCTCCCCTGAAACACTGGGACCACATGTGCTTTGCAATTCAGACGTCTGCGTGTTAGGAAGACTCTAGGCACTGGCGCCTCCGGCATGTTCAGGGCAACCTCTACCACTCCACACACCATATCTCTGCAGCACTATGGATACCTATCTGCCAAGGGGAACAACGTTGTGACCTGCTGTCTGACGAGTTACAAGAAAGCTCTGCTCTTGAGAGTGGCTTGGCTCCCAGCTGGAGACGGAAGGACGGCCCTGCTGCCAGCACCAGCACCAGTCCAGCCCTGCGCTTGGACTAGGGAGATGTAGAGGTCCTCACTCACGAGGCAGACGGGCTGAGGGTGGGGATGCACGGGGGGCGGGGGCAGGACTTGCTCAGGGCCTCGAAGGGATAGGATCAGAAGCTGAGCTGCCTACCCTAGCCTGGGCTCTAGCAGGTCTGGGGAGACCTGGGGCAAGAGGGTGAGCCCAAGGCTTAGGTTCTCCTTTTTTGTTTTTTTTCACATCTCCCTTTTCCCCTAGCTTCCCTATCTGTCCCCAGCCAGAAGTCCCCTAGCTCTCTCTGCCACTCAGATGCCACTGCAGCCTTGCTCCCCAGCCCCCAGCCCACCCCCTCATCCTCCCAGTGGGGCATGTTCCCTCATCCCGTCTGCCAGGAAGTCTTCCCGGCACTGCTCTCCCTTCCCTGGACATGAGCCCTTGGTCACCACTGCAGTGGGCCTCCTCCAATTGCTTCATGCGCCTCAATCTTTAAAAAAGGCAACACACATGTCCTGCTCTGGCCCTGAGGTGCTCCCCCCAACCCCCATGCCTCCCAAGGGCCCAACATCTGTGCCCCTTCTGTGGAGAAGCATCTTGTCCCTCATCCCACCTGATGCTGGCCACTGTTAGGGCCTGTGGGGACTACAAACGGTCCTGCAGGTGGACAGGGGCCTGGTCAAGAGTAGGTCTTGCCCCTGAGGCCCACGTAGGGCCCACATGGGGAGCAGAGGCCAGCGCTCACCTTGAGCACGTGGTACCATGCAGAGGCACCCCCGGAGTCGATGTGAAAGTCAGTGTAGCTGTCCTTCACACAGATCAGGCAGTACTTGGTCACCTTGGGCTTGGCCAACAGTGCGTCGTCGGGCCAGTAGTTTTCTACCCAGGACAGTTTCTTTACGATGTCAGGAGGCTCCACAAAGCTGGACATTCTGGGGGCAGGGACAGGAACAGTCAGCAGTGATGGGAACCGACAGCACATTTGTTTTGCCCGCCGGGCAGGATGGGAAAGGTGCTCTGAGATGTGTGTCCCATGCCTATTTCTCCACCTCGGGCGACATGGCATTGCGCCCATTCTACAGATGAGCAAACTGAGGTTCACAGAGGGCAGAATGAGCCCAGCTGCTGGCTGTGGCTGCGGCAGGCATCCAACACTGAGCTCTCACCCAAAGACAGGCATGGAGAAGGCCTGAGAACCATCTACCCCAGAAACAACTTCCTTCCTGGAGAATTGGAAAGAGACTTGTCAGGTGGGCTCATGCTAGTGTCGCTGGGCACGATGGGGCCCTGAGAGTAAATATCATTGCTCATGCACAGCCCAGGCGCTTCCTGTCAACACCTAAGGAAAAGCCACTTCTCTCCAGAGCAGACAACAGGGGAGCCTGCAACTCCTTGCCATGCTGGGCCATGTCAGACCAGATAACTCATCTCCAGGGAAGATGAGAAAAGGCAAAGGCAGCCTTGATTCTATTAAATGTCACCGTCCTGGATAGAATGCACAACACTGCATCAAAAACATCCAGCTCAGCAGCACCTGTGCAGTGACACTTCAGCCAAGCCGAGAACGGGGTCTCAGTGTTCTTGCTGCCTTGGGCACACCTCTGCCTTCAAGGCCATGCCTGCTTGGACAAGACGTTCACAAATCATAAGCCAGGCCACCCTGACCTCAACAGCCTTAGTCACAGGCTTAAGTCTCCAGCATGTTCCAAACTAGTATCCCTCTCCGTCCCTCCACCCTGGCCCCACTCACCTGGTGTCAGAGAACTCAAGGTTGGTAAGGTTAAGGACCCGCTTGCGGTTGGTGCTATAGTAATAGTCCACAAACTCCTTCAGCTTCATCTTGCAGTCCTTCTGCTTGGTGACGTCTGTCACATCCACACTCCGCTCTGGGCCTGGGGAGGCAGAAGAGGAGGGTGAGCACACCCAGGGAAGATGGTGTGGCCTTCCGTGAGGTCGGGGGCCAGGATGTGCAGAGGAAATGCTCACTCACCCTCAGAAGACAACTGAGGGAGGGCTGAATGCTGAGGCTCTAGGCTCTAATGTCTGACCCTCCCCCCACCTGCCCTGCCTGCTCCTTCCCTCGGGTGGCCATGAAGACCCCCTGGTACAGTAGGGTGGCACAGTAATGAGCCTCAGCTAAGGTGGCCAGATAAGCAAATAAAAATACAGGACACCAGGTAAAAACTTACACTTCAGAGAAACAATGAAGATGTTCTTAGTGCAGATAGGTCCCAAATAATGCATGGACATACTTATACTTACAAATTTTTTTAATCAAAAAAATTCTTGCATTTCTAGGACACCAACTCATTATTCTGAAAATTGAAAATAGAAGGAAAAACATTTATGCTACGTTTTCTATACTTGATGGGAAAAGTTCAGGGTAAAAATTGTTGATGACAGAAACAGAGTTCTGGATAACCAAGTAACTAATAAGGGCAAGTTCTTTACAGGAGACTCACAATAGACGGAGAGAGGACAGAAGTAGCAAACTCTTCCTTTGCAACAGTCCTCACCGGCTGCTCAGACAGTGAGCCGAAAGGCTGATGGAGCATTCTGTGAACAGATGACCCTGCACTGCCTTGACCACTGGAAAGAAGTGGATGGCAGCACCGCCACCCCAAGAAGGAGTCCTGCCAACGACTTGAACACAAATCTAACCAACCTCTAACCACCTGTGACAGGAACCATCAGGGACAGAAGAACACGCTAAATGACACCACAGGGACGCTGTCAGCCAAATCCCTAATGTAAGATCTTCCCAAATCTCAAATATGAAAGATTCTCCAGAGACATTGGTTCAAGACCGCTGAGTAGAAGGACATGCGCTCACTCCCTCTTGCAAGAGCACCGGAATCACAACTAACTGCTGAATAATCATCGACAGGAAGCCACTGGAACTCACCGAAAGAGATACCCCACATCCAAAGACAAAGGAGAAGCCACAATGAGATGGTAGGAGGGGCGCTATCACAATAAAATCAAATCCCATAACTGCTGGGTGGGTGACTCACAAACTGGAGAACACTTATACCACAGAAGTCCACGCACTGGAGTGAAGGTTCTGAGCCACACGTCAGGCTTCCCAACCTGGGGGTCCGGCAACGGGAGGAGGAATTCCTAGAGAATCAGACTATGAAGCCTAGCAGGATTTGATTGCAGGACTTCAACAGGACTGGAGGAAACAGAGACTCCACTCTTGGACGGCGCACACAAAGTACGGTGTGCATCGGGACCCAGGGGAAGGAGCAGTAACCCCTTTGGAGACTGAACCAGACCTACCTGCTAGTGTTGGAGGGTCTCCTGCAGAGGCAGGGGGTGGATGTGGCTCACCATGAGGACAAGGACACTGGTAGTAGAAGTTCTGGGAAGTACTCCTTGGTGTGAGCCCTCCCAGAGTCTGCCAATAGCCCCACCAAAGAGCTGGGTAGGCTCCAGTGTTGGGTCGCTTCAGGCCAAACAACCAACAGGGAGGGAACCCAGACCCACCCATCAGCAGACAAGTGGATTAAAGTTTTACTGAGCTCTGCCCACCAGAGCAACACCCAGCTCTACCCACCACCCGTCCCTCCCATCAAGAAACTTGCACAAGCCTCTTAGATAGACTCATCCACCAGAGGGCAGACAGGAGAAGCAACAAGAACCGCAATCCTGCAGCCTGTGGAACAAAAACCACAGTCACAGAAAGACAGACAAGATGAAAAGGCAGAGGGCAATGTACCAGAGGAAGGAACAAGATAAAACCCCAGAAAAACAACTAAATGAAGTGGAGATAGGCAACCTTCCAGAAAAAGAATTCAGAAGAATGATAGTGAAGATGATCCAGGACCTTGGAAAAAGAAAGGAGGCAAAGACTGAGAAGATGCAAGAAATGTTTAACAAAGACCTAGAAGAATTAAAGAACAAACAAACAGAGATGAACAATATAATAACTGAATGAAAAATACACTAGAAGGAATCAATAGGAGAATAACTGAGGCAGAAGAACAGATAAGTGACCTGGAAGACAGAATGGTGGAATTCACTGCCATGGAACAGAATAAAGAAAAAAGAATAAAAAGAAATGAAGACAGCCTAAGAGACCTCTGGGACAACATTAAACTCAACAACATTCGCATTATAGAGGTCCCAGAAGGAGAAGAGACAGAGAAAGGACCTGAGAAAATGTTTGAAGCGATTATAGTCAAAAACTTCCCTAACATGGGAAAGGAAATAGCCACTCAAGTCCAGGAATCACAGAGAGTCCCAGGCAGGATAAACCCAAAGAGAAACACGCCGAGACACATAGTAATCATATTGACAAAAATTAAAGAAAAAGAAAAATTTTTTGAAAGCAACAAGGGAAAATGACAGATAATGTACATGGGAACTCCCATAAGCTTAACAGCTGATTTCTCAGCAGAAACTCTACAAGCCAGGAGGGAGTGGCATGATATATTTAAAGTGATGAAAGGGAAGAAACAACAACCAAGATTACTCTACCAAGCAAGGATCTCATTCAGATTTGATGGAGAAATCAAAAGCTTTACAGACAAGCAAAAGCTAAGAGAATTCAGCACCACCAAACCAGCTCTACAACAAATGCTAAAGGAACTTTTCTAAGTGGGAAACACAAAAGAAGAAAAGGACCTACAAAAACAAACCCATAACAATTAAGAAAATGGTAATAGGAACATACATATCGATAATTACCTTAAACGTGAATGGATTAAATGCTCCAACCAAAAGACAGAGAGGCAAGCTGAATGGATACAAAAACAAGACCCATATATATGCTGTCTACAAGAGACACACTTCAGATCTAGGGATACATACAGACTGAAAGTGAGGGGATAGAAAAAGATATTCCATGCAAATGGAAATCAAAAGAAAGCTGTAGCAGTAATAATCCTATCAGATAAAATGGACTTTAAAATAAAGACTATTACAAGAGACAAAGAAGGACACTACATAATGATCAAGGGATCAATCCAAGAAGAAGATATAACAATTATAAATATATATGCACCCAACATAGGAGCACCTCAATACATAAAGCAACTGCTAACAGCTATAAAAGAGGAAACCAACAGTAACACAATAATAGTGGGGAATTTTTTTTTTTTTTTTTTTTTTTTTTTTTTTTGCTGTACACGGGCCTCTCACTGTTGTGGCCTCTCCCGTTGCGGAGCACAGGCTCCGGACGCACAGGCTCAGCGGCCATGGCTCACGGGCCCAGCCGCTCCGCGGCATATGGGATCCTCCCAGACCGGGGCACGAACCCGTATCCCCTGCATCGGCAGGCGGACTCTCCACCACTGCGCCACCAGGGAGGCCCAATAGTGGGGAATTTTAACACCTCACTTACACCAATGGACAGATCATCCAAACAGAAAATTAATAAGGAAACACAAGCTTTAAATGACACAATAGACCAGATAGATTCAAGTGATATTTATAGGACATTCCATCCAAAAACAGCAGATTACACTTTCTTCTCAAGTGCACACGGAACATTCTCCAGGATAGATCACATCTTGGGTCACAAATCAAGCCTCAGTAAATTTAAGAAAACTGAAATCATATCCAGCATCTTTTCTGACCACAACACTATGAGATTAGAAATCAATTACAGGGGGGAAAAAAGGTAAAAAACACAAACACGTGGAGGCTAAACAATATGTTACTAAATAACCAAGAGATCACTGAAGAAATCAAAGAGGGAATCAGAAAATACCTAGAGACAAATGACAATGAAAACACGATGATCCAAAACCTATGGGATGCAGCAAAAGCAGTTCTAAGAGGGAAGTTTATAGCTATACAAGCCTACCTCAAGAAACAAGGAAAATCTCAAATAAACAATCTAAACTTACACCTAAAGGAACAAGAGAAAGAAGAACAAACAAAACCCAAAGTTAGTAGAAGGAAAGAAATCATAAAGATCAGAGCAGAAATAAATGAAATAGAAACAAAGAAAACAATAGAAAAGATAAATAAAACTAAAAGCTGGTTCTTTGAAAAGATAAACATAATTGATAAACCATTAGCCAGACTCATCAAGAAAAAGAGGGAGAGGACTCAAATTAATAAAATTAGAAATGAAAAAGGAGAAGTTACAACAGACACTGCAGAAATACAAAGCATCCTAAGAGACTACTATAAGCAACTCTATGCCAATCAAATGGACAACCTGGAAGAAATGGACAAATTCTTAGAAAGGTAAAACCTTTCAAGACTGAACCAGGAAGAAATAGAAAATATGAAAAGACCAATCACAACTAATAAAATTGAAACTGTGATTAAAAATCTTCCAACAAACAAAAGTCCAGGACCAGATGGCTTCACAGGTGAATTCTATCAAACATTTAGAGAAGAGCTAACACCCATCCTTCTCCAACTCCTCCAAAAAATTTCAGAGGAAGGAATGCTCCCAAACTCACTGTATGAGGCCACCATCACCCTGATACCAAAACCAGACAAAGATACTACAGAAAAAAGAATATTACAGACCAATATCACTGATGAATATAGATGCAAAAATCCTCAACAAAATACTAGCAAACAGCATCCAACAACACATTAAAAGGATCATACACCATGATCAAGTGGGGTTTATCCAGGAATGCAAGGATTCTTCAATATACACAAATCAATAAATGTGATATACCATATTAACAAACTGAAGAACAAAAACCACATGATCATCTCAATAGATGCAGAAAAAGCTTTTGACAAAATTCAATATCCATTTATGATAAAATCCCTCCAGAAAGTGGACACAGAGGGAACCTACCTCAACTTAATAAAGGCCATATATGACAAACCCACAGCAAACATCATTCTCAATGGTGAAAAACTGAAAGCATTTCCTCTAAGATCAGAACAAGAAAAGGATGTCCACTCTCACCACTATTATTCAACATAGTTTTGGAAGTCCTAGCCACGGCAATCAAAGAAAAAGAAATAAAAGGAATACAAATTGGAAAAGAAGAAGTAAAACTGTCACTGTTTGCAGATGACATGATACTGTACATAGAGAATCCTAAAGATGCCACCAGAAAACTACTAGAGCTAATCAATGAATTTGGTAAAGTTGCAGGATATAAAATTAATGCACAGAAATCTCTTGCACTCCTGTACACTAATGATGAAAAATCTGAAAGAGAAATTAAGGAAACATTCCCATTTACCATTGCAGCAAAAAGAATAAAATACCTAGGAATAAACCTACCTAGGGATACAAAAGACCTGTATGCAGAAAACTATAAGACACTGATGAAAGAAACTAAAGATGATACAAACAGATGGAGAGATATACCATGGTCTTGGATTGGAAGAATCAATATTGTGAAAATGACTATACTACCCAAAGCAATCTACAGCTTCAGTGCAATCCCTATCAAATTACCAATGGCATTTTTTACAGAACTTGAACAAAAAATCTTAAAATTTGTATGGAGACACAAAAGACCCCGAATAGCCAAAGCAGTCTTGAGGGAAAAAAACGGAGCTGGAGGAATCAGACTCCCTGACTTCAGACTATCTTACAAAGCTACAGTAATCAATACAATATGGTACTGGCACAAAAACAGAAATATAGATCAATGGAACAGGATAGAAAGCCCAGAGAAAAACCCACGCACCTATGGTCAACTAATATATCACAAAGGAGGCAAGGATATAAAATGGAGAAAAGGCAACCTCTTCACTAAGTGGTGCTGGGAAAGCTGGACAGCTACATGTAAAAGAATGAAATTAGAACACTCCCTAACACCATACACAAAAATAAACTCAAAATGCATTAGAGACCTAAATGTAAGACTGGACACTACAAAACTCTTGGAGGAAAACATAGAAAGAACACTCTTTGACAAAAATTACAGCAAGATCATTTTTGACCCACGTCCTAGAGTGATGGGAATAAAAACAAAAGTAAACAAATGGGACCTAATTAAACTTAAAAGCTTTTGCAAAGCAAAGGAAACTACAAACAAGATGAAAAGACAACCCTCAGAATGGGAGAAAATATTTGCAAACGAATCAATGGACAAAGGATTAATCTTCAAAATATATAAACAGCTCATGCAGCTCAATATTAAAAAAACAAACAACCCAATCCAAAAATGGGCAGATGACTTAAGTAGACATTGCTCCAATGAAGACATACAGATGGCCAAGAAGCACATGAAAAGATGCTCAACATCATTAATTATTAGAGAAATGCAAATCAAAACTACAATGAGGTATCACCTCACACCAGTTAGAATGGGCATCATCAGAAAATCTACAAACAAAAAATGCTGGAGAGGGTGTGGAGAAAAGGGAACGCTCTTGCACTGTTGGTAGGAATGTAAATTGATACAGCCACTATGGAGAACAGTAAGGAGGTTCCTTAAGAAACTAAAAATAGAATTACCATATGACCCAGCAATCCCACTACTTGGCATATGCCCAGAGAAAACCGTAATTCAAAAAGACACATGCACCCCAATGTTCATTGCAGCACTATTTACAATAGCCAGGTTATGGAAGCAACCTAAATGCCCATTGACAGATGAATGGATAAGGAAGATGTGGTACATATATACAATGGAGTATTACTCAGCCATAAAAAGGAACGAAATTGGGTCATTTGTAGAGACGTGGATGGATCTAGAGACTGTCATACAGAGTGAAGTAAGTCAGAAAGAGAAAAACAAATATTGTATATTAACGCATATACGTGGAACCTAGAAAAATGGTATAGATGAACCGGTTTGCAGGGCAGAAATGGAGACACAGATGTAGAGAACAAACATATGGACACCAAGGGGGGAAAGTTGCAGGGCGGGGGTGGTGGTGTGTGGTGGTATGAACTGGGAGATTGGGATTGATATATATACACTAATATGTATTAAATGGATAACTAGTAAGAACCTACTGTATAAAAAAATAAATAAAATAAAATTCAAAAAAGAAAAAAAAGAAAGATTCTCCAGGACTAACAACCCCATTTCTCCAACAAACCAAAGGAATGGAAAGGGGATGGCTGTTACAGAAGAGACTGAAGGGACATCAAACCCAAATGTAGTGTGTGATCTTGTTTAGAGTCAGAGTGAAACATCCAAATATAAAAAGGTGTTTTTGAGGCAACTGGGGAGAATTTAGGTGGTCTTAGGTGATTTTAAGGAATTATTGTTAGTGTCGTAAAGTGCAAGATGGAACTGTGATTATATTTTTTTTAAAACTGTCTGTTAGTGCTGTGTACTGGAGTTTTCATGGGTGAAATGATGTATGTACCAGAGACTTGCCTTCAAATACTTGGGGGAGGAGGGAGTTGGGGAGACAGGAGAACAGTCAAAACCTGATGGGTTTTGTGACCAGTACTGGGTACATGAGGGTTCACTGCTTATTTCTCTCATTTTGTGTGTGTGTGAAAAGTTGCATAATAAAAAAATTAAGAGGTGAAAGAAAGACATTTACAACAGAAACCTCTGGACCGTCTCCTCCCCTATTCAGTAAGCTGCTTCCCACTTCTGTAAGCACAACTGGTTGGGGGGTTGGAGGGAGGCAGGGACTGCGGCAGACCTGGCCCTGCCCTTTGCAGCTGGCTGAGCCTGGGGCCTGGATGACAGAGTTGTGAGCAGGACAACACTAGCTCCTATGCAGAAACAGCTTAGAAAACTGCCTGGCGCCTGGTAGACACTCACTAGTTATTATCTGTTATTACAGGTGCTACGACATGGCAGAAACAGTCCTGGACTGTGGTCATTCCCAGACTGAAAACATGAGTCCCTCCTTCCTCCCTGCCACAAGCTGGCCAGCCTTGGGGCCTCCCCTGGTGGGCTTCGGCTCCAGAGAAGGGGTGTTTCCCACCCCGCCCCCCTGTTCTCTGGAATGCCACTGGCTTCCTGTGTGGCTTGTACAGATGATCTCATTTAGTCCTCACACCCATCTGCCCCCTGCCCCCCATTCATAAGCCTTACAGATGCAGAGGGTCAAGAGCTCAGTGATGGAACAACTTGTCTGAGGGTTTCAGCACCTGTGCCCTCTCCTGTCCAGTGTGCGGCCAGAGCTGGCCTGGGCATTTGCCTTTTCAGGGTCTTTCCTCTCCCCTCTCCTCACTGGCCACCCAGGCATCCCTGTGAACACCCCAATCCCCAGCAACCATGAGGGCCTCAGAGCCAGGGCTGTGAGGCCACCAGCCCTGCCAAGGTCACTGCAAGCACGTGCTAGCCCCTCTGTGCCAGAGGATGTCCCAGCACATACAAGCACTTCATCCACCTAGAGGTGTCCTGACCGAGGGTGTCCACAGCACTGGGAGCTGCCAGGGAACACAAGACAGGGCGCCAATAGCACCAGCTAGAACCCAAAGGGATCCAGAAGAGGAGGCAGTCCTGGGACCATGGGACGGCGTGTCCAGGGCAGACAAGGGAGGCCAGCCCCCAGGTTGGCCCCAGCAGAGGCTGAGGCGGACACGGCACGAACATCAGGAACCGTGGACAACACAGCTGGGGCCCTCCCAGGCATGACTATCATTAGCGCCCAACAGTACTGTAGCTGGCAGAATCCAGGGGTCCCCACGAAGCCCCCATTCTGCGGGCAGAGTAACTGAGAAAGGAAGGGGCCTGGGTCCCGCATCATTTGCTGGGGCATGGGGTCTCATCCTAAGAAAAGCACCCAGAACAGAACAGAGTCACACTGGCTCACATGGCTCTGGGACACAGTCAGGGCCTAGGCAGCGTATACAGGGACTCCTGGCTCAGGGAGCCCACAACTCACTTGCAGGAGAGGGCACTTACCCACGTAGTTCTCGACGTCGCTGACATAGAAGGTGGGGGCTGGGACCGCCAGGCCCAGCCCATCTTTCTTGGGGACAAGGATGGGCTCGGTGAAGCCATGCTCTTCCATGTAGCCCAGCGTGAGCTGGTTGCCCGTCACGCGGGCCACCACGTCTTCCGCGCTGCAGGGAAATACAAGTCGGGGGTCACATCGAGTCCAGGTCCCAGCCTCCATGATAGGCCTGGACAGGGCCTCAGGGCTGCAGACATGGAGCCTGAGCTCCAGGCACACACCGCCCATGCCCCAGAAGGAGGACCTGCCACGGTGCCACTCTCAGTGGTCACAGGGCAGCCACAAGGTAGACATGACAGGGTCCCACACACTCGTCACAGACAGGAACCTTGAGTTCCAGGAGGTCTGGGCACCTGTCCAGGGCCGTGGTGAGTAGAGAATGGGGACACACCGCACCCATCCCTCTTGCTATGGCAGAGGGAGCCTCGAGAGATGTGAGCGAGATCCCTCCCCCACCGCCCTTGCTCTCCACTCACCCTCCACTCGACAATATTCCTCTCAGGTGCTCAGAGATCAGACCCCTGCACGGGGGTAGGTCTAAGAACACAGTAGATGGCGATAAACCCTTTTCAGAGAGAACCTACCCCCTGGACAAGCCAAACACAGGACCCAGGGCTGGGCTGGGATGCTGTGGTCAGCAGCTCTCCTGCTTCCCTGTGTGTCAGATGCTGCCCTGGGCGCCAGAGACGTGTGGGGCCCAGCTGGAAAGACCCCTGTGTGGTGCCGCTGGAAAGGGGCTTTCATCAGATGAGCATGCAAGGCCATTAACCCACAGCTGAGAGCAGTGCTGTGGTGGAGACATCAGGAAGCAGTGTCAGACTGGGCCTGTCGAAGCCTGGGGGAGCAGGAGTGAGAGGGGCAGGGCTCCGAGTAGAAGGAATGTACCAACAAAGGCCTTGGAGGGAGGAGGATGTGGCAAGCGTGAGGAATAAGAAGGACCCAGGCGGCGGGGGGTGGGGGCGGGTGGGGGGCAAGCAGCCAAGTCGGTGAGGTGGTGGGCCAGGCCACCTCATGCCAAGAGCACTGGGGAGCCACTGGCCAACTTGAGAAGGGCAGTGACAGTCAGAGGTTCATCTGGCTGCTGTGCGGATGTACAGTGGACAGCAGCAGGACCAGGATGGGGCAGGGCAACCATGGAGGAGGAGGCTCAGCATGCGGTGCCTGGACCAGAAGGTGACAGTGAGAGGGAGGTGGTGGACTCAGGAGATCAGATGGGGGTGGGAGAACAGGGGCAGGCAAAGGTGAATGGCCAAGGGACTGGCCTGAGTGACCAAGGGACCGGGGCCACTGACTGAGGCCTGGAGGTGGGGCAGGAATGGAGGTGGGGGCAGATCCAGAGCTGAGTAGGAACACACTTGTTGGGATTGGCCAGTGGATGCCCCAGTTGGACAGACAGGTCAGGAGCTCAGAAGGACTAGTGGCTGGAGAAAGAAGGTGAGGAGCTGCTGGCCAAGGGACAATCTATGAGGCCAGGGAAACAGATGGTGGGGATCGAGCAGAGTTCCCAGAATCCCTCAGGGAGAGTCGTCAGCAGGGAAGGAGGCCGGGCAGGGGAGGACAGCCAGCAGAGCATGGTGGCATGGTCTCTACAGAGGACAGGACTCAAGGAGAGGGGGCTGCACCACTGCTACGTGTTGACAAGGGTCAGTTAAGGTGAGGACTGAAGAGTGATCCTGGGGTTTGACGCCATGGTGACAGAGTGTTAGGGATAAATCAGAAGGAGTGAGTGGAGGGTGAGGAAGAAGAAGTAGTGTGGTGGGCAACTGCTGTGCGAAGCTCTGGGAGTACTGGGACAGCACAGAGTCAGCTTTGGAAGCTACAAGGCAGCCAGAAGTAGAAGGTCGCCCTTGATAAACTGGAATCCCAAGCTCTTGTCTCACTAGTGAGAGTTCCAAATTCACACCCATGGATTGGGTCTGGAACTGTGAAACCCATGAGGACCCAGCAAGAGGCAAACACGAGGGCTTCCCTGGTGGCGCAGTGGTTGAGAGTCCGCCTGCCGATGCAGGGGACACGGGTTCGTGCCCTGGTCCGGGAAGATCCCACATCCCACGTGCCGTGGAGCGGCTGGGCCCGTGAGCCTTGGCCGCTGAGCCTGCGCGTCCAGAGCCTATGCTCCGCAACAGGAGAGGGCACAACAGTGAGAGGCCCGTGTACCGCAAAAAAAAAAAAAAGAGGCAAACACGAAACCATCCTGTAGCGGCACCTCAGAGCCCAGGGCAGACTGGCTGCCACGGGAATGATGCCCTCTGAAGATCACGCCTCACAGAAGGAGGTGAACCCCCAGGAGGGAGAGCCAGCAGCCTCATCTGCCCAGAAGAGTAGATCCCAAGAACTGAGGATAATAGGATAATTGAAAAGGCGATTTTAAGACAAGTACATTAAACACATCCAAAGGGATAATGAGAGGATAAGGCAAAGAACAGAGAAGGACGAAAAGAACAGGCAACACTAAAAAGGAATAGAAATTGTAGAAAAGAAAAACATGATGATTGAAATTTTAAAAAACTCAGTAGATACATTAAATGGTAGCTGGCTGAAAAAAAAAATAGTGAATTTGATGAAAAGATCTGAAAAATAAGACAGAATGGGGAAGAGTGCTATAAAAGAGAAAACAGGACATTTTTCAGAATTGAGATAAAATATGACACCTCAACTTAAAGGCACTTACTGAGTCCTGAACTGGATAAATAAAAACAAATGCACATTAGAGGCACTGCAGTATACCTATAGTATATTAAAAATGAGAAAACAATCTCAAAAGTTTTCAGAGAAAAAACCAGATTATTTACCAAAAATGAAAATGAAACAAAACAAAAACTCCAGCGGCTAGACTGATATCAGTAACAATAAATGTCAAAAGACAACAGAATAGTATCTCCAAAAAGTTCAAGGAGAATAACTTTTACTCTAGAGTTTTAGATCCATTTTAGAAAATTAGAATCATGCAAGAATAAAGTCAAAATAAAAATATTTTCAGACACAGAGAGTATTTTTATAGGCCTTTTCTTAAAGAACTACTAACGGATAAAATTCAACAAGGAGGAAACCAAATCTAGAAGGAAGGAATGGGATTCAAGAAATAATGGAAGACTGATCTACAGATTCCACACAATCCCTGTCAAAATACCAGCTGACTACTTTGCAGAAACTGACATACTGAACTTGGAATGCTGAATGAAATACAAGGCACCCAGACAACCAAAACAGTCTTTAAAAAGAAGAAAGTTGGAGGGCACTTCCCAAATTCAAACTTCACTACAAAGCTACAGTAATCAAGATTGTGTGGTACTGGCATAATATGAGACATATGGATCAATGGAACAGAATTGAGGGTCCAGAAATAAACCCAAACATCTATGGTCAATTGTTTTTCATCAAGGGTACCAAGATAATTCAATGGTGAAAGAACAGGCATTTCAATAAATGATGCATGGGAGAACTGGATATCCACATGCAAAGGAATGAAGTTGGACCTTTACCTCACACCATATACAAAAATTAACTCAAAATGAGTTAAAGACATAAATATAAGAGCTAAAACTATAAAACTTTTAGAAGAAAACATAGGCATAAATCTTCATGACCTTGAATTTGGCAATGGTTTCTTTTTGTTTTTGTCTAAAACAAAAGCACAAGCAGCAACAGAAAAAATAAATAAATTAGACTTAATCAAAATTAAAAACTTTTGTGCTTCAAAAGACACCAAGAAAGTGAAAAGACAACCCACAAAAGTGGAGAAAGTATTTGCACATCATATATCTGGTAAGGGACTTGTATCTAAAATACATAAAGAACTCTTACAATTCAATAATAAAAAGACAAAAAAAAACTTTTAATGGGCAAACGACAAATGGCCAACAAGAACATGAAAAGATGCTCAACATCACTAGTCATCAGGGAAATGCAAATTAAAACCACAGTGAGAGACCACTTCACACCTACAAGGATAGGTAGAATCAAAAAGTCAGATAAGGGACTTCCCTGGTGGTCCACTGGTAAAGAATCCGCCTTCCAACTCAGGGGACGCGGGGTTTGATCCCTGGTCGGAGAACTAAGATACCACATGCCACGGGGCAACTAAGCTGGCTCACCACAACTACTGAGCTCGCACGCCTCAACAAGAGAGAGAAAACCCACATGCCACAACTAGAGAAAAGTCCGCTAGAGAGAAGCCCACATGCCACAACTAGAGAGAAGCCTGTGCTTCTCAACGAAAGATCCTACATGCCTCAACAAAGATCCTGCATGCCTCAACAAAGATTGCGCATGCCTCAACAAAGATCCCGCGTGCCACAACTAAGACCCAACACAGCCAAAAAAAAATGTCAGATAATAACAAGTTCTGGTGAATTGAAACCCTCAGATGCTGCTGGTGGGAATGGAAAGTGATACAACCACTTTAGAAAACAGTCTGGCAGTTCCTCAAACAATTAAATATTGAGTTACTCCTAAAAAAAATGAAAATATACGTCCAAACAAAATATTTTACAAGAACATTTATAGTAGAATTCTTCACAGTAGCCAAAGATCAGAAATAACCCAAATGTCCATCAGCTGATGAATGGATAAACAAAATGTGGTCTATCCATACAATGGAATATTATTCGGCCATAAAAAAGGAATGAAGCACTGACACTTGCTACACCCTGGATGAACCTTGAAGACATTAAGCTAAGTGAAATAAGCCAGTCACAAAGGCCACATATTATATGATTTCATTTTGATGAAATGTTCAGAATAGGCAAATCTACAGTGACAGAAAGCAGATTAGTGATAGGACTTTGGGGAGAAGTGGGGAGGAATGAGGACGATAAAGCTACAGGTTTCTTTTTGAGGTGATGGAAACATTCTAAAACTGACTGGTGGTGGTGCAGAGCTGTGAATACACTGAACTGTACCCTTTAAATGGATGGATTGTATGATGTATGAATTATATCTCAATGAAGGTGGAAAAAAAGAAAATAAAAAAGAAGCCAGAGAGGAAAAATACCTTATCCACTGAGGAGCAAGGCTAAGAGTTACACTGAACTTCTCCCCAGAAACCATGCACTCAAGTCGAGCATGGGATGAGACATTTAAAGTGTTAAAAGAAAAAACCCACCAACTTAGAATTCTATGTCCATCAAATTATCCTTCAAAAGTGAAGAAGAAGTAAAAGACTTTGTAAAGACTTTGTCAGACAAACAGAAACTGTCTTCCAGCTGTGAAGGGACAAGGGTGTTTCAGAGCAGCTGTCTGTACAACCTCATGTCTATGCAGTCACGGTGCCCCCCTCACCAGAAACCATTTCCTGTGGCCCTGATCCTGCTCTCTGCCCTCGGTCCTCATATAGGACAAGGCTGCGCAGGGAGAGGGTGTGCTCTAAGAAGACCTAGGGACACCCCACCAGGCCATGGACACAGAGGAAAGCCCACAACCATTTGGCACCAGGACCTGCCACCTAGAGAGGATGGTCTCAGGCTGGACACCAGCCCCCACTCCTGGTCCATAAAATGGGGACGGTAGCCTCTCTCTCAGGAAGGTTCCATGGGAAGGGCCATACCAGGTGGGGGAGATAGGTCCCCTCCCTCCCGGGCTGTGAAGAGGATCCCCATAACCTGTCCTCGGAGGTGCTGAGAAGGGAGAAATCAGCCCGCATGCCGGGAGCACCTGGAGTTTCGGAGACTGTGCTGCTCCCCCAGAGGGAAACCCATGGCCCTGGAGCCCTAGTGGTGGGGTGCATATCCAGACCTGGGAGGGAGCAGGCAGGCTGGAGAGGAAAAGGCTGCCACCTGCTCACCTGGGAAAGGTCCGACTCCGCAACTCCTTGATGAAGAGCTGGCTGCCATTCTGCACGGGCTTCACTTCGGGAGTCTGCCCGGGGCCATGTTTGTGCCAGGTTCGCTTCTTTTTCACTGCGGGGGAACAAGAGGCAGGTCATCACCCACAGCCCCCTCCCCGTGCCTCCAGGGACCCAGCCGGGAGGGCAGCCACCGTGAATGCCGCAAGACTCAGACCCTCAGAGGCAAAGAACTTGGGGTTCCCTGTCCCTGGCCCACCCAGCCTCCCCTGCCTCTCAGGACCCCAAGTTGTCACATGGTCAGGAGCCCTCACGCTCCACATCCTTGAGTCACAGCCCCCACCTCACCTCCCGACCTGCCAGCTCAGACGATGGCACCCGAAAGCTGGGGCCTTCCTGGGACCCCATGTCACTCAGCACTCAGTCTGCTGAGAACTCATCAGAGGCACCTCCTGAGAAGGTCCCACTAAGGCTCGCTATTCAGGACCCCTCCCGCCTGGCCTCCCCTCAGATTTGCCCTCAAACAGCACCAACCCTGTCCTTCCCTGCTGGGACCTTTGCTGCCATGACAGACCACAACTCACAGGCAGGGCAGGCCAGCGCCACCTGCTGTGCCCTCTGCCCTCCCCACCCCCTGCCCACTCCCTCAGGCTGTCCTATTGTCACACATGCTCCAAGGGCACTGGACACGCACACCTTGGACTTTTTACACGTGAGAATGCACACCTGTCCCTACTGGGCTGTGACACACATGTGCACACACATACACATGCATGCGCACCCACACACAAGCACACATGCCCCTACTGGACTGGGACAGGCACATGCACACTAGCACACACACACACACACACACACAGGCAAGCACAAACGCGCACACGCATACACACTAACATTTGCCCCTAGACTGGACTTCGAGCCCCTAGAGGGAAGGAAGCTATTTCCTTGATACCCTTGCCCCCATTCAGGGCAGCCACAGATAACTCGGTGAGTGAAGATGGGCCCGGCATGGAGACCATCCCTGGGGGCTGCCTGGAAGGGTTTGAAACAGGCTGAGATGAGACTGGAGGTGAGGGAGAGCTGGCGGGGCCCTCAGGGTGCCTGTCCTTCACAGATGGGGACAGGGTGGGGGCTGCAGTCCTCCTGCATCCCAGTGGTTATGGGGATGAAGGGAGCTGACAACTGCCCCTGAGTAGGACCTGCCTAAAGCAAGGGGAAGGCGCTAGGTGGATGGTGGCTGAGCTGACCTCTGTTCCAAACTGCCACCCCTTCCCCGTCTCATCAAGTCATAGCTCCTTGAGACTGTCTCCTACAACAGGTGATATTTACAGCATGCTTGGTCTCCAAGACCAAGGTGTGAGTGGACACTATGGAAATCTGTCAAGATCCCACGAAGGGAGGTCTGGAGCTGGAACTTCTGGTGGCAGCACAGGCACAGACAGGAGATCCAAAGGGATCCAGCTAACTTGTAGTCATGTGACCCTAGGCAAGTCACTAGGTATCTCTGTGCTTCATCATTAATGCTAGTCCTGGCTTCCCAGGCTCCTCGTGAGCGTGGAGTGCCCTGTGTCAGAAGGCCATGTGGGGAAACCAAGTCTTGGAGGGGGCATGCAGCCCAGCGATAGCAGACATGCAGGGGAGCAGTGGGCAGCAGGACAAAGAAGCAGCATCTCCAGTGCCTGCCAGGAGCTGGGCCTGAGAAGTGCATGCTGACCAGGGGCCAGTGGCAGTCCTGGGCCACCCGGGCTTCCCAGGCCCTCACTCGGGACTGGGCAGCTCCAAGAACCTCGTGGAGAGGCTGGAATACGCCTGATACCGTGGCTGGAGCAGGTATGCTGGGACAACAGCCAAAGATGAAGCTGTGAGGCAGGGTCTGAGCTCCATGCGGCTACCCTTGAACCCCTCTGCAGCCCTGGCTGGTGGGCTCCCTCCCTCCCCAGGTCCCATGACCCTCCTACGCCCAGAGGCTGAGCCTTCTCCTGCCTATGGTGGCCCAAGGCACCCTCTGATAAGGTGCCCAGGAGACAGCGGGAAGCTGGTGGGTCTCAGTGGGCCCCCTGGGTTATGGGGGCAAGAGGTGTCCCTAAGGCATTCAGCACCAGAGCCCAGCCCACCGTCCTAAGCGTGGTTCACCCCACCAGGAAGATGTGACAGCTACACCCGCCTCAGGGAGGAGGACAGTAAGAAATTAGTAAGTAACCTCGTAAGCAGTCACAGAGCTAACAGGAGGCAACACCAGGATTCAGAACCACTTTAAGGGCCATGTCGCCCTCTTCCCGTGAGCCTTCGTGTCAGTAAGGATACCTTGCCGAGTTCCCACAGGGACCCCTGGGTCTCACTCTAAATCTGTGAATTGCGTAAACCTGTGGGCCTGAGGGTCACAGACCAAAATCAGTCCAAGGGACAGGTGGTAACAGCATGGGGAGAGAACCCTGAGATCCGGTAAAGACATGCAAAGCTAGAGGGATGTGGCCTCAGGCCCAGCTCACTCCGGGAACCCCGCCTCCATCCCATCCTGGTGCTCCATTCCCCAACTCTATCCTGTTCTGGTCCTCTCCCTGCCATCCCCACCTCACTGTGCCCATCACAAACCTCCTCACCCAGGCGAGGGCAAGGAAAGGAGGCAGGCTCATGGGCTTAGGTGGCCCCCAGGGGGCACAGGGTCATCGAGGGGCCTTACTGTGGAAGGTGTGACTGGAATCCAAGCAGAAAAAACCAACCAGTGTGCCACAGACAGGCTCTGGTCAGGGCACACACATGTAAAATAAAGGGTGATGGGCAATCTAGGAGTGCACACTGGCGGAAGATGCTAAAACCAGTGCCTTCGCCCCGATGGGCACACAGGCCTCAATATCAAGAAGTCTGATTCACAGAATTTATAAATCACATATGCACGCACACACGCGTGCACACATGCAAGACACACACACAGCCAAGGAGGGGCTGCCAGGTCCTGCCAGGCTGCAGTCCCACACTATCTGCTGATCTAGAATAGCGCTCACAGAGGTGGCCCTGCCCCCCACACCCTGAGCACCTCCCAGGGTAGCGCCTACCCAGGCACTCAGCTCTATATGGCAGTGGGGTGTCTCCCGGCCCCAGCCCTGATCAGCCCCCTATGCCACACCCAGGGCCACGAGATGCAGGACCTGGGTCCACACCCTGTTTGTCTCTCCTAGGCCCTGAGCTTTCCTGGAGGTTCATGAGGTGCCAGAAATGCAGGTTAAGCCACGGGGTGATAGTCATCCTCCTGTATCTGCTGTAAAGCAGTTACCAGAGGGATCGGGTAATTTAGGGGAGATGTATTGTGAGCATCAGTGCTGCCAACTTCTAGGGGTATGAGGGTAAGTTAGGAACTTGAGAATCTTCATGCCTAGGAAGTTCAGAAGCCACCAGGCCTTTTCTTCTTCATCTTCTCATGCATTTACCTCATGCCCACATGTGCTGGAGGGTAGGGCACAAGAGCCAAAATGAATACAGCTCCCATGGTCGCGTAGTGATGATGGGGCACAGGCCAGGCACAAAGAGAGGCCCAAGAAAAGTCAAGGAGAGGTGAGACCCCACTTCACCCAGTTTCCCAAGGGGCTGGGCTGGGCTCCCTTGGCTGGCCTCGACTCACAGAACAGGGGTGCTGGAGGTGGGCTTCCACCCTGTGCTGGTGTCCTCCCTCTATGCCCACTGGACCCACAGGACTCACTCCACAAGGGCTACAGGGGTCCAGCCCCAGAAGATCATGGCACTTCCCCCACATAGACCTGGCCTTAGAACTTGCCTCCCAGCCATGATGTGGGCCACCCCAGATAAGCCTGTGCCTTGGGGAGCCCCCACTGGGCCTCCCACACCCCCAAAGGGCCAGATGGAAAGGGAGGAGGATTAAGTCCTTGTGACACACAAATAGCAGTTTGAGAAAGGGAAATTTTTTGCATTTCAAAAATACAAAATTCCTTGGCCGTATACTTCAGTTAAAAAAAAAAAAGCTATTATTTTTCCTCCCTGTACTCTTACTTATTAATAATGTAGAACTGACAGGAAATAAAATGTTTTTCATTGCTGGAAAAAAAGAGAGAGAGAAAGGTGATCACCTAAGATTCCATGCAGGGGGTGCTAGAGAAGGGAAGGAGAGCAAATCCCCAACAATGCGCATTCCTGGACCCCTGCAGAGAGATGGCCAGCTGGGCAGAGCTGGGCAGGGCTGGGATGGATGGCCCCTTGGACATCTCCCAGCCTAGGTACCCATCTCAGGTTGCCTGGTCACTGCAAATGCTGGACTTTGCAACCCCTGCCCTGGCCTTCGAAGGCTGGTGGGCTCTTTGTAAAGGCCGTGAGGAGCCCCAGCTGCATGTGCAGGCAGGAGATGATCAGGAGGGGCCACAGTGGGCCCAGCAAGGCCATCATGGCAATAAATGAGGCAGGAGGTGGTTCCTAGATACCAGAGTCCCCTGGCTGCAACTACACAGGGCGGTTCATGCCAGCAAGGTGGGGTCCAGTTGGGGTTGGGGTCAAGGCCAAGCAGAGACCCTGCCCCCACAGTCAGATCCAAGGAGCAGCAGCATGGTGTTATACTTACGGGTGGACTTCCCATGGGTTTTCTCACAGTTTGGGCAGTGGTATATGTCAATGTCTGGGGCCTCCTCCTCTTCCACTCCAACACAGCTGAAACGGACGAGAAACAGACATCATTAACCAGCAGTCAGCGACTCCTCAAGAGCTTCCCCTGCAAAGATCTGCAGCACCTCCCACTCACTTTTCAAGGGGAAGGGCAGGGTAGCAGGAGGACAGCTGGGGCAGAGTGTGTGGGGGGACAGTGGCCCCACACGCACTCTGGGATGGGAGACTCGAAGTGGAGAGGGAGGGTCAAGGAAGACCTCACCATATGTGACTGGGAAAGGCAAAGGGAACCGGCCATCCTTTGGGCCTGCCTCCATGAGGGCCATTACTGCCTTGTCACCACAGAGCCCAAGGAGGTTGAGGCGGGGTGGGGGGTGGGGGCGGGTCGTGTCTCAGAGCCAGGGCACCCCCACCATTTCACCATAGGCAGTTTGCAGCCATAGGCAGGGCCCCTCCGGACCCTGTGAAGGGGACGGCTGTAAGTCACCTTCCCCAGGGAGCTGTACCATGGTGCTGGAACAACTGGATATCAAAACGGTGAAGCTGAACCCCTACCTCACACCATATACAAAAAATTAACTGAAAATGGATTAACAATCTAAATATAAGAGCTAAAACTATAACACCCTTAGAAGAAAACACAGGAGTGAATCTTCATGACCTTGGATTTGGGCATGGATTCCTAGAAATGACACCAAAAGCACAAGAAACAAAAGGAAAAAGACATAAATTAGACATCATCAAACTTTAAAACTTTTCTGCATTAAAGGACACTATCAAGAAAGTGAAAAGGCACTGTGCAGAATGGGAGAGAATATTTGCAAATCATATTACCTGATAAGGGTCTATCATGCAGAATGCATAAAGAACTTTACAACTTAACAACAAAAAGACAAATCAATTTAAAAATGGTCAAAGGATCTGAATAGACATTTCTCCAGAGAAGAAATACAAATGGCCAACAAGCTCATGAAGAGAAGCTCAACATCCTTAACTCATCTGGATGCCACTGAAATGCAAATCAAAACCATTAGATACCACTATACACTCACTAGGATGGCTATAATTTTAAAAAGAAAAAAACAAACAAACAGGAAGCTAGCAAGTGCTGGTGAAGATGTGGAGAAATTAGAACCCTCTCACATTACTGGTAGGAACATAAAATGGTACATTTTCTATGCAAAACAGTATGGTGGTTCCTCAAAAAGTTAAACATAAAATTATAATATGACCTGGCAATTCCACTCCAAGGTATAGACCCTAAAGAACTAAGAACAGTTTCTCAAACAAATCCTTGTCTACAAATGTTAACAGCAGCATTAGTCACAATAGCCAAAAGATGGAAGCAACCCAAATGTCTGTCAACTGATGAATGGCTAAACAAATTGCAGTGCCGCCATACAATGGAGTAGTATTCAGCCTTAAAAAGGAATGAAGTGCTGATGCACACTACAACAAGGATGAGCCTCAAAAGCATTGTGCTGAGTGAAGGAAACGAGACATAGGAGGCCACATATTGTGATTCCATTTACATGATCATGCCCAGAATAGGTAAATGCAGAGAGACAGAGGCCGACTGGCAGCACCAGAGGGTGGGGGCAGAGAGGAATGGGGAGTGACTGGTTAGTGGACACAGAGTTTCCTCTTGGTATGAAAATGTTCTGGAACTAGATAGAGGTGATGGTTGCACAATACGGTGAAGGTATTAAATGCCACCAAATTGTTCACTTTAAAATGGTTCATTTTATGTTATGTGAATTTTATCTCAAAAAAGAAAAAGAAAAGAACCTGGTGGCCCTGTGAGAGTGACACCATCCATCATCACTAAGGCTGGCTGAGTGCTGACTCTGCATCTGGCAGCAACAAGAACTCTACGTTTGGGCTTCCCTGGTGGCACAGTGGTTGAGAGTCCGCCTGCCGATGCAGGGGACGTGGGTTCGTGCCCTGGTCCGGGAAGATCCCACATGCCGCGGAGCGGCTGGGCCCGTGAGCCATGGACACTGGGCCTGCGCATCCGGAGCCTGTGCTCCACAACGGGAGAGGCCACAACAGTGATAGGCCCACGTACCGCAAAAAAAAAAAAAAAAAAAAAGAACTCTACATTCATTTTTTTGCAACAACCTTGCAGTAATCGGGATAATTATCATTAGCCCTATTGTACAATGAGGAAACTGAGGCACGAGAGGTTAGCTGTCTGCCCACACCCAAAGGTCTCCTCACCGTTCAGAGGGACAGTTCTCCCCCCACCCTCAGCCATTGGCCCAGGATGAGCACTCAGCAGACAAGACCCTGTGCAGGCCACCAACGCCCCAGGGTACCTGGGCAGGACACTGCCTGCCACAGCTGCCGCAGTCTGACAGCCCTGGGAACAGAGCCTGAAGCCCAGAAAGACCTTGGCAAGTGTTTTTTGAAAACATAAAGTTCGGTCTTCACTTCAGAACATAAACAGTAATAAAGTGAAAGAAGTCTACAGAGTCAGATGTAAAAGACAAAGCCACCAAAATCAGAACATGAGGGCACATCTGCTCTCATGACGCAAAGTGACTTTCTAAACAAACAAACAAACAAAAAAGAAAATGGAAAGGAAACCGGAGAGGACGCTGATGGATTGAAACAGTGCTCCAAATCATGAAAACAAACTTCAAAGTGCCATGAAAAGTATGTACAGCAAATATGGCAAAGTTTTCTACTCTTCCTCCATGAACTATATATACTGTGGGCATCTCCCAACAGAACAGGGCAGAGCCAGGAACAGAACAGGCACATGCTACAGCTGTGTGAGAAGGAGGCCCAACCTCACTAACCACCCATGAAAGGCAAGCGAACATCACAATACATATCATGTTCAACTGACAAATTAACCAAAACCAAACACATTAAACTGGTAACATGCCACATCGGCAAAGGCACAGTGAGGACAGTAAACACAGCCAGCTCTCCCCAGCCCCCAGGCATGGGGCACTCCCTGGAGGCTGGGGCAGCAGAGGACAGCTTCTCTCCACCCAGGAGGAGGAGGAGCTGGCTCACCTGAATCCCCACCCCCCCACCCAGGGCGAGCCCACCAGGCCTGGCCCGCTGCTCCCTCCCTACCAGTCTTCCCCAAGCCCCTGCCTTCCAGAGTCCGGCTACACAAGGGTTCTGTGCCTTGGACCTGACTCCTGACCTCCTGAAAGGGCCCTAAGTCTGTGTCATCTGACCTCAGACATCCTGCCAACTTGCAGGGTCAGTGCTGGCACATAGAGGCCTTGCAGCAGAACCTGCTGCAGGCTCCTTGTTTGTCCCTGGGGCCCCTGGGACCTGGGCAGGCAGGGGTTCACACCGGGCCATGGGACAGTGGCAGACCCATCAGGGGAGGTCGGCCATCCTCAGTGTTTGTGAGCTCCAGGAGCTGCCAGTGAGAAGAGAGCCTGGAGCCACTGCCCAGTGTGGATGTGCAGAATGCACTGCTGACCTAAAATAATAACACAGCCAGCTATTTGACCAGCAAAATGGGTTTATTCAGGCACAGCAAAGAATTGCAGTTTGGGACATGCAATCTCTGGCAAGCCACAGGCAAGTCCAGGGAACAAAGGAGAGTAACATTCTTTTATAGAGGAGAAGGGAGAGTTGGGAGGAGCTGTTGTAAAACAAGAGTCCATTGGAGGAAACTGGGAGTTCGAAATATAGTGGCTTTCATTGGCTAAGCGTGACAGCCTTTGGTTGGCTGGGCTGTTGCCAGGCGAGGAGAAATTCTTCCTCCTTCTGGGTAGTAAAGTCGTAACGTTCTTCCTGTTGGAGATACAAAGGTGTAGTCTCTTCCTCTGGGTCTATAATTGACATCGAGTGATAGGGTGTAAGAGCTCTCGCTTATGGCCTCCTGACTCCATTTTATTTTTTTATTATTTTTTTTTGGGGGGGGGGTTCGCGGGCCTCTCACTGTTGTGGCCTCTCCCGTTGTGGAGCACAGGCTCTGGACGCGCAGGCTCAGCGGCCATGGCTCACGGGCCCAGCCACTCCGTGGCATGTGGGATCTTCCCGGACCGGGGCACGAACCCGTGTCCCCTGCATCGGCAGGCGGACTCTCAACCACGGCGCCACCAGGGAAGCCCCTGACTCCATTTTAAATGAGGGTCTGTTTATTAATTTTCACAGGACTCCAGGTGTGGATGTGGGGTGTAACTTCTGGGTCCAGTCTCTGGACCTGGCCAATCCTGAGCAGTTGCAGGGCTCTGCCTTTGTCTCAGTCCATGGCTCCTGGTGGGTATGGGTGATGGGGGCTCACTGTGTGCCCAGTTTTACAGTTGCTGGGTTTCAGCCATCTTCACCCTGGTGTGATCGCTGGTATCATGAGCCCACTTTATGGATGAGCAAACTGAGGACGGCCAGCTCAGGGCCTGCCATGCAGGCCACAGCAGTGAGAGGCCCGCGTACCGCAAAAAAAAAAAAAAATACAACCCCCCCGCTTGGTGTTCCTCAGACCTAGTTACTGGGACTGGTTCCCCCAAACACTACCTGCTGGTCCCACACATCATGCTCTGGAAAGCCCACAGCAGGGGACCCTGTGACAGGTGTGGAAGCTGAGACCCGGGGGTCATGACCATGTGCACTGTGCGTGCTGACACCCCAACTCTAGCCCTGAGGGTCTTTAGAACACCACCACCTGGTGGGCTCAGGTCTCACCTGGGCCAGGATGGGTCTGACTGTTTGCTATGTTGTGCAGGAAGACCCTGGGACTGAAAGAGAAAGTGAGAAGCAGGGAAGGTGGGTTCTGTTCTGCTGGGAACACCTTAGAGCTGCTCCTCACCTAGGAGAGGCAGCCAGTGCTTGGGCCACCTACCCCATGGAGACCACTGCTGGCTCACAACAAGAGCTGGGCACCACTGCCCTGATGGACGTGGGGGGCTCAGCACATCCAGCCTGCTAGTCCTCCTGTGTCTACAGCAAGGCACCCAAGAGCCTCGCCTGTCCCCTGCCCCCTGCCCCTTGTGGGACTGCAACAGACGAAAGCTCTATGAGGATACAGTGAGCTTCTTGATGGAAGGTGGGCATCACTCTCCTGGGAAGCAGGCACTAGAGCCTGCCATACACTCCAGGCCCAAGCAGGGGTTCGAAGTTACCTGCAAATGGTCCAAGGGAAAAAGGAGGATGAGGGGCATCACCTGCAAGCTGGGCCCTGGACATGCCCGGGCCCAGCTGCACCCGTGTCCCCAAGATCATCACAACTGCACAAGGTAGCCCCAGCTGCAGCCTGGGAGGGTCAGCCAGGCGAGCACAGTGTGGTATCTGGGGGAGGGCATGAGGGTAAGAGGGAGGGGGGCAGAGGCAGGGAGAGAGAGTGGGGGAGGTAACTCAGGGCACAGGGGAAAAGACCAGCAGCTGGGAGAGGTGTTGTGGGGCCAAGGCAGGGGAGCCCTACACAAACCTCGAGGCTACATGGGGACAATCACCCAGGACATCAGTTCTAAAACAGAACTCCAAGTGCAACAGCCCTGACACCTTGGCGAAAAGACACATTCAGCCAGATAATTGTGGCGTTTGTCCTTTTTAACTCTGGTGAGAGCAGCAGTCCCCCAAGCACCCCATAGGCCACATGGCTTCCTAAAGGACAGAAGCTTCAGGGGCCAAATCCAGCCTGCCCAGCCGCAGTGCCCAGGGTGGAAAGCCATGGCCCACCCAGGGGGTGGGCAGCAGGCAGAAGCACAGGCTGCCAGGGCCACCTAAGACATCAACACGGACCCTGCTGACCCCGCTTTCCCTCCCTTGGAGAGAACCCAGGTCACTGGCACCCAGGACTCCACGTCCCTAGGAGAAGACTCAAATGAATAAGTGATGTTTCCACCAACCTGTAGACCTCCCAGGGGCCCAGGGATGGCTCTGCCCACGTGACAGCTGAGGGAGAGGCTGGGACACAGACCGAGGTTGGACCCAGGCCTCACAGCATAAAGGTAACCTGGAAACCACCTGCCCGGTACAGGCCGACGGTAATGCAGAATGCTCTGTGCGGGCAGGATACTGCTAAACTAATTTAAAAATAAAAAGAATGAGGTAGATTTTTACATCCTGACATGGAAAGATATCCACAGTAATTGTAAATTGAAAAATCGTAGGTAATAGGAGAATGTGTATGGTATAATTTCTTTTGGTGGAAAACCCAGAACAAAATTATGGGGTGTGTGAATGTGTGTGTGTGTGTGTGTGTGCATGAGTGTATGTGCACTGCATGCATGTGTGCATACATGTGTGTGCAAGTGTGTGTGGGGGTCCATGTGTTCCTATGTGCTCATTCAGTCCACCGCACTCACCTTGCCACTGAGGGGGCAGGTGGTGAGAAACAAGGAGAGATGCAGCTGCGTTTTCAGGGGCTCACGACCCAGTGGGGCCGGGAACTGGTTTGATCGGAGCCATCAGCAACCCCAGCACGCCAGAAAGTCAACCCCAAACAAATGTTGAAGGTAATTTGGTACCCAGAGCCCAGTGAGTAGAAAGACAACAGAATTTTCAAAGGCAGAGGTGAGTGAGGGATAAGACACCAAAGAAAATGACCAAGAAAAAGGGAACTGAGGGGCGGGAGGCTGCAGATTTCAGACACTTGCAAAGGTGGCAAAATCATGTCAGAATTGCCAAAGTGGCCAGCCACCCTTGGGAAGTCCTGCTCCCAAGGAAGCCTGGGTTCCCTGCTCTTTGTGCAAAATCTGAATCTGCCCCTTGGAGATGCTCTGGTTGTGAGACCTTTGTGACACCAAGGGCCAGGGGGACCGAGAGAGGAAGCGGCTCTTCTGAGGTCGTCCCACAGTAATCCCTGCTCTGCCCTCCAGTAGGGCGACTTCCAGCAGGACTTTCTAGAATCCCAGCCCCAAGCATGCAGGGTATGACCTCATGGTGATGGCCCTGCCAGAGGAGCTCCCCAGGGCACAGGCTCCTGGCCCGGCCTGGGCACCCCACCACACTCCTCTGCTCAGCCTTTGAGAATCAAGGCTGGAATTTTCTCATGAATCCACAATTAGATTGCATTGTGGTTTTTTTGTATTGTGTTGTCAAGAAGGTTGATTTAACATAAACCACAACTTCTGTAACACTGTTTTGACTTTTTTTTAAGTTAGAGGAGAAGCCTTAAAAAAGGAAGTGCCCCCTTTCAATTCCAGAGGGGAGGGGGACGGGCAAACCCCGCCTCACATGCCAGCCCCTACAATGTGAAGCACCGAGGAGCTCAGAGGTGGCACAGTTGACGTGTCAATAATGGTCATGATGCAGGTGGGGCCACAGGGACCAGGCACTCATCCTGCCCATGGAGGAATTAACATGGGAAGGAGTCTCCCCAAATATGGTCGTGTGTGCCAAGAGCTTTAAGAAGGATTTTATCCTTCAGGCCAGTAATTCCACAACTACAAACCTATTATAAGGCAGAAAGTAGAAATGCATACAAGATTCACATGCAAGATGGTCCACCCCAAGATTATTTAAAACAGCGAAAAATTAGGAGCAGTAAACTTTTCCAGCCAGGAGGTCAGATACCCAGGTCATGCTACGCTCACACAGCAGAATATTATGCAGTCATCAAAACTCAGGTTTTATTTTTGAGTTTACATGTTTAAGATCTGCAGACACTAAAACTACAGCCCTGGCACACAGTGATGAGGGCTCCACACTGGTGCCGGGCAGTGGCATGCTTGTTTTCTCTTTACACTTTTCTGTACTATCCTAAGTCACTGAAAATGAGTGTGTATTCTTTTTATAACAAGCAGAAAAATTCCTGCTTTATTTGGAAAGTCAGAACGGTGCCCCTTCCCAGCTCACCTCCTCCCACATTTCTTGGGTCCTGGTGCCCCATTGAGAAGGGCTCCTGAGCTGTCCACCCTGCAGCAAGGCTGAGACACCCATCTCAGGGCCCCTGGGTCTCCCGCAGGGAGCCTGATGGAGGGGAGAGGCCACGTTGGAGACAACAGGGAGAGCCAGGGCAGGCGGACATCTGCACGGAAGCCTGGGCTGGCCAAGGAGCCCAAGAAGGCATGGGGGTGCTCAGTGATTCCCCTCATGATGACTTCATCCTATGTCAAGCCAGCCCCACTTCACGGCCATCCTCTTCCTCCCTCATCCTCCCCCATTCCAGCCTGCGGTCTCCAAAGGATACCCAGAAACTGGTCACTGACACATTTCCACACGATGCAGCCATGGGGACCACAACTCGGTCACCACTAGGCTTCAAGATGGTCATCAGCCACATGTCAAACTTAAGGTGGCCCTTTAGGCCCTAATCGTGTGAACAACTACTAAATCACTGAATGCCCAGCCACTAGTCCAGGAGCCACACAACCTTCTCCACACGACAGGGGAGAAATCACAGTGGGAGAAGGGAATTGACACCCTCAGAGCCACACATGGGCTCAAGGCAGTGTGTCTGGGTCCCACCTCGGGATGCCCCCAGGCAGCAGCTGTCCATGGGTTTTGTGGTTTCACCCTAAGAGCCTCAGGCGTGTTGTGCAAGGGGGAAGCTGAGGCCCAGAGAGGTCCACATTTGCCAGGACCACGTGAAAAGGTGGCAAGAGCAGGTGGGGGCAGCCAAGTCTGTTTGCACCCCACAGCTTGTACGCCAGGCTCAGGAGGCTTCACTGCTTCCAGTCAGCCAAGGGCCTGCTGTGCAGGAGTAGGTAGCAAACACTTTGCCACAGGAGGAGGTGGGGGGTGCAATAAGGACCGGACCCCTGAGGCACCTGAGCCCTCATAGGACAAGTTCAAAAAGAGGAGCAGGAAAGGGGAAAGAGAAAACAGCCAGACCTGACCCAGCTGGAAAAGCCTGGCCCCCAGGGAGGGGGGCGCCTGTGTGCATGGGATGACAGGGTGCCTGCCATGGCCTGGGGGGCGGTAGGTGACACTGCGCCACAGAGGAGGGTCTCACTACCAACCGTGGAGGGCAGTCAGCCTGGGGACTCAGTATATCAGGACCCCCAAGAGTCACACAGACCATGTGGCTTCCACATGGACCTCGTGGGGACCCAGCCACAGAGCAATGACAGAGATTTGGTGGGGGTAGGTCTGTCTGCTGAGCTCAGATGCAGACTTGTGGGGAAAATCCACACAGTTGTTGTCAGAAGCCACTATGTTTTGGGGTGACTATTACACAGCCACAGATAACCAGGACTATGGGGAGGGACGGAATACGCAGAAGAAATGAAAACAGGTTCCAGAATGTGAAGGACACTTGTCCTCCCAGCCCCTGCCAGTGGGGCAGGTAAGCTCAAAAAGGATTGTATGTACAGTGCCCAGCGCCGTGCCTGGCACACAGCAGGAGCCTGCAATCATCACCATCATGATCATCACCATCATCACCAACATCATCACCACCATCACCATCATCATCACTACAATCATCACCATCATGATCATCACCATCATCACCAATATCATTACCACCGTCACCACCATCACCATCATCATCATCATTATCATCATCATCAACATTTTCGCCTGCTGGTCTGATGGATCATGACACATGCTCTCATATCTGTCAGCAAGTGGCTAAGAGCAAAACTCCAGAGGGAAACAGAATCCACATGGAAAGAATGTCAACGTCTATTCTTCTTCCCAGATGTGTCACACCCACTCCTCCAGGACTCTGAGGTGAATGGACTCCAGCCCAGCCCCTCCCTATCTCCAAGGAGAGAATAAGGGGCCAGTGGCCTCTGACCAGCTGAGCCCCACCCCATCTTGCCCAGAGTTTTTCCTTCCTGGCCGTAATACCTTTGTTTGTGCTTCTCCACACTTTCCTCAGCAGGATGGGGCACCCAGGGGAAACAGAAGCCTCCGGGGGATGGAAGATATGGGGGGTTGGAAGCCATGGGGGAACAGCAGCCACCGGGGGGACAAAGCCACGGAGGGGATGAAAGCCATGGGGGGATGGAAGCCACAGGCAGACATGCTGGAGAGAAGTCTCCATCATCCTCCAGGCCAACCCAGAGAGCACCACTCACAGGAATCTGCAGGAAGCACCACTGCAGGGGAGGAAAGCAGAGCCCAAAGAGCCTTCACTTCTTTAACTTCCCAATTTATTTATCACAATCTCTAAAAGAAACACTTGCGTCCATACTTACAATGGAAGCAAACATTCATAGATGTACCTTGCAGGACACGTGGGGTTTCTCCTCTCTCCTAGTTCAAAGGTTTAAACAAGGTGGGTCATGACCCTATAAACTGATGTCGCTCACTCCAGTGGGTGCAGGTGGAGGTCAAGGTCTCCAATGTCCACACACCTCTCTTGCCAGCCACCTTGGAGCAGGTGACGCACGTCCCTAGTCTCCTTCATCTGGTAAAGGCACCAAAGGCAGCGTGAGGGGCGGTGAGAGGACTGACAGGATAGAGAGGAGCAGGGCAGGGGGGAGCGAGCCCGGCGCCCTGGGAAGGGTCCCAAGTGGGGCGGAGTACAGCCCTGGGGAGTCTACAAACAGGTGCCACTATGAGATGGACAGGACCCAGGCCCTCCCCTGGCACAGGTGAGCGACTCAGGCAGAGGAGGTAGGTGACAGTTCTCTGCCTGCTCAATGTCACCGTAACCTGAGAGGGCTCTCCCGACCCACTTTCCATTTTGAAATTTTAAGCCCTATAGAAAAATTACAACGGATGCCCATGTTCCCTTCACTCAGGTTCTCCAATGGTTAACAATTCCCCTCATTTGCTTTATATCTCTGTAGTTTTTTTCTGAAACACTTGCAAATATGTTATAGACATGAGGACCGGCCCCCTAATTCATCAGCCTGAAGTCTCCTAAGAACCAAGCTGTCGCCACCATAACCACAACATCAAAGTTAACACCGAAAGATGTATCCCAATGCACATGTCTACACAGTCACATTTTCCTGGTTGTCTTGACAACATTCCTCACAGCTGTTTGTATAATTGACCCAGAATCACACATGGCACCAGCTGCCCAGCCTCTGGGCTCCTTAAATGGGGGTGAGGGATGCTATTTGTCTCTGGTGCTATTGCCTTTTGCAAGCTCCAAGCCAGTGATCTCCTACAGACACTGAGTTCTGGACTATCTGGTGTTCCTGCACAACCACACCTGACACGAGTGCCCCATGGGTGGTGCTGGTGCAGGTCACAGACTCGGGTCAGGCTGTGCCCCCATGGGCATGCAGACTGGAGTCTCTTGGCCAGGGCAAGTCCACTATCAGGTGATGAAGAAGCGACTTTGTGAGGGGTCACTCTGTTGCCCCCACAACGTCTGACCTGTGGCCTCAGTGTCCAGGGCTGATCTAATTATTGCCCTGGGGTTTCCACTTACCAATATGTCCTAGCAATTATATTGTCTTGGCAATATGTCCAGACAAGATGGTAGAGGCTTTGGGAAGGCTTTGAAGACCTGCACTCCAAGCCCCACCTAACTTATTGGATCAGGCCCATTTCTAAAGACAAGCTGGGGCCTGGGAGCTGCTATAGCAGGGCCTATTTTAGGAAGCCAGGTGGGGCTGGACCTATGCTCCTCTCAGCTCTCACCTGGGGTTTCCATGAGCCATCGGCGCTATAACTTCCTTCTTAGGGGGACACACAACCCCTTCCAGAAAAGCAGCCCACATGCATAGCATGAGTCCCAGGCTCGCTCCTGGTTAGCAACCTTGGCCCTTGGCCACAGTCTGCACCCAGGTGCCAGCTTTGCCTAGGAATTCACTGCTCCACCTCATTTCTGGACTATATTTGCTGATGGAAAACCCCAGGAGTGACTGGTGGAAACCACAGAAGGAGCACAGCCCCCTGCACCTGGGACATGAGTCACTTATCCTCCGCGAGTCTTGTTACTCAGCCCTAAGCAAACTGCTTTGCCGGCGCATCTCCAAAGTCCCAAGAGCACTAAAGGTCCATGACCTAGAAAACCATGGGCAGCTCCGTCCCAGAGGAAGCAGGGAAGTCCTTGATTTCCAGTCGGCATGGAGACTCCAGTAGAGATCACAACTGAGCAGACGCCGCACCCCCCCCCCCGCAACCCATAAACAAACAAGAACAGGAGGGAACCAGAGGGAGGTCAGCACTCAAGGGCCCACGACACTCATATGGACTTAGCTGAAACAACCCTCCTCAGGGTTGCCTTCTTAAATTCTTACTCCTAAAGCATTCAAAAGTACAAACCACATCTGCAGGTTTAGTGTAGGTAAATGTTTGTTGGAGAGAAAAGTAAGCAGGACACAGAGGCTCATGGCACTAATTAAACCAAGGCCATGTCAGGGAGGGAAACCTGGCCTTTCCCACACCCCACAGAGACACAGCTGAGGGGGACATTTCCCCATAGCCCTGCCAGGGTGCCCTGCTGCTGGCCTCAGGGACACAAAACCCAAACAATTCCAAACAATGAACAGCAGCAACAGGAGTGAAAAATACCAAGTACCCAAATCAATGACTGCTTTCCGTGGAGTCTTATGTGCCTCTGCGAGACCTCAGTTTAGGTCTGGACCACATGTCAAGAGTGGAGCAAACAGTAGAAAGACTTTCTGTAGGAAAAAAAACATAGTGAACCTGCCTGACCAGTGATTCAAATCATGGCTTTTAGTAAACAATTTACAGAAAAGGACGTAGTGGTTTTTCAACATATGGAAAGAGGTACAACAGCACTTTCAGTAAGACATGCAAACTAAAACTGCAAGGTTTTCCACCTATCGGCTGGCACAGCCCTAGGAGACTGGAGAGTACCTGGTGTGTTGATGCTGCAGACAGACGAGCATTCTATGTCCTCAGCAGAAACACACATTGGCACAGCCTCTAGGATGGGAGCTGCTGATACTGAGAACACGTGTACCCTTGTCTGTGGCCCTCTTCCAGGAATGCACAGGTACACGGGCGCAGGGGTGTACAGGGCGTTTACTGCAGCAGCAACCAGGTGCCCATCCAGGCGAGACTTAGGTAAATGTCTGGAATGCCAAGAAGTACAAACTCTACACTTTCTATCTGAAACAATCTCCAGGATTTCTTGCGCAGCAAAGAGCACAAGTTACAGAAGGGGCCAGGGCACACACCCATTTTTTGTGGGGCATTGAAAGATGTGCATACACATGCTCCTCTGTCATCAGAATGTTCTGCAAAGACTCAGAAACCTAACCCAAGTGGCCACCTTTGGAGAAGACTGGTGGTCAGCAGAGAGGAGATAGAGCTGCCACTGAAGACAAGTTCTCGACTGCTGAAGTTTTTCCTGTGTGTGCACGTTGCTATCTCCCTTTAAACTTTATAAAGAACAACTGTAATCCCAATAAACTGATTTGATTCATATTAGAGCTATTTGAATTTTTTAAAGGATAAAAATAGACTTTTAAAGATATACTCTTCTGGGCTTCCCTGGTGGCGCAGTGGTTGAGAGTCCGCCTGCCGATGCAGGGGACACGGGTTCGTGCCCCGGTCTGGGAAGATCCCACATGCTGCGGAGCGGCTGGGCCCGTGAGCCATGGCCGCTGAGCCTGCGCATCCGGAGCCTGTGCTCCGCAACGGGAGAGGCCACAACAGTGAGAGGCCCGCGTACCGCAGAAAAAAAAAGATATACTCTTCTGACTCTCGAAAATATATCTGCATAGAATGTAGGTCATAAGCAAGTGCTGGCGTGTGCTTATGGTAAGTGCTCAGAACTTTCTGAGAGAAGGTTCAAGCAGGTAAGAATCGAAGGCTCTTGCAGCATCAAAAATGAAGGAACTCTCAGCAAAAATCCATCCTTCCCAGCACTCTCATTTGTGAGACGAGGACACTAAGGCCAAGCGTGGACAGTGGGCCTACCCACCCTGCTTTAACTCCTTCAACAAATCACGTTTAATGTTGTTCTGGGACATGGCAGGAAGCAGGCAGCCCAATGCACAGGGACAGCCTTCCCTGACACAGCTCTAAGGAAAGGACAGAAGCCCTAGCACTCACGGGTCTCCACACAACTAGCCCTCAGAGACCCATCACATTTCTACACGGCAGGGACCTGAAGGTCATCTAGAACAACCCACCAAATGGGCCCTGACTGTGCACAGGGGATGCTGCATGCCCACAGGTAGGAGCGGGCAGGTGTGAGGGGCCAGAGGTGCAGCCCCCACTCAGCTCAGTGAGCAGCAGAGACGGGAACACCACAGCCCAATGCCAAGCAGGCCCATGGGGGCACCTTGTGGATATGCACTGAGCTCTGTCAAATCTCCCGATTTTTCAGAGAAAAAGAAAACGTGGGAATGCACATCTTTATGTGAAATTTCTTGATTTTAATATGTTGCAGCTAATGGAACTGTTTTTGAAAACCCTGTGTTGACCAACATCATGGGCCCAGCACACACCTGTGGCCCAGCAGGCAGTTGGCAACCTCTGCCTCTGCCCCCATCACCAGGTCAGAATATACTCCCTTGCTCTAGGCGGCTGAGCCCACCTGAGGCCCTCCTCCACTGCCCGGTGCCAGGGTAGTGAGAGGTCCCACTGGCCTTTGAGGCCTTCTAGTGCTCCCTCCTTGGCCAGACCTCAGTGATGATGTCTGGGGTAGCAACCCCTCCTCCCCCACCAACACAGGCCTGCACACATCCTGACCGAAAGGCAGTCCAGCAGCAAGGGGACTGCATCCGTCCTAGGAGACGCTAGGCCTGGAGCTGCTCTGGGACACTGACCTGCAGAACTAACAGCATAGCTGGTATGTGGTCATAGGATGCTGAAATGCCAGGAGTCCTGGTCTAGCCCAGGCCTGCAGCAGCATCAGGGTGAGCAGGAGGGAGGAGGCTGGTCTGGGTGCTGCCCCTCTGGGCGCCTCTCTCAGCCTCCCTGTCCATAGACTACAGCAAGAAAACCTGCTTTTCAGCCTCCCCAGGTCAGGAGAGACTTAAAAACTCACAAACTAAAGTATCCAACAACGGGGGAGCTATTAAGTCAGTTTCCACCTAACAGATCGTTATGCACCCAAAGGTTTGTACTGACAGGGACAAGTTTATGCTGTAATACAGAAAACAGCACACTGAGTCATCCCAACATCTACACAGAAAAGAGATGGGAGGGAGGCTGTGGTGTACAGCAGTTACAAGTGAGCACCTCTGGATGGGGGACAATTTTCTTGTCTTTAAAATAGCTTTTTTGCACCAAAAATAAGCATACTAAAAGACAAAAAAAAAAAAAAAAACACAGTCTGAAGAAACAGAGAAAGCATGAGATATGCTTTCTCAGATATGGCAGAGATGTTGGAATTATCAGATAAGGAAATTAAATAACTATGATTACTATGTTAAGGGTTTTAATGGAAAAAGTGGACAACATGTAAGAACAGATGGGCAATGTAAGCACAGAGATGGAAATCCTAAGAAAGGAACAAAAGGAAGTGCTAGAAATCAAAAACACTGTAACAGAAAAAAGAAAAAGAGAAAATCTTGAAACAAAAGCCATAGGGGTAAACCATTTTATTCATAGAAGAGCAAGGATAAGAATTATGTGGACTTCTCTTTAGAAATCATTCAAATAGGAAGAAAGCAGAGTCAAACATTTAAAATGCTGAAAGAAAAAACACCAACCTAGAATTCTGTATCCTTCAAAATTATCCTTCAAAAGTGCAGGAGAAATGAAGACTTTATCAGACAAGCAAAGATTGAGGGAATCTGTCACCAGTAGACGCACCTTGCAAGAAATGTTAAAAGAATATCTTCAGAGAGAAGGAACAGAACATAAGTCAGAAATTTGGATCTACATACAGAAAAGAAGAGCATTAGAAAAGGCATAAATTAAGGGAACATGAAATCTTTTATTTTCTTATTCTCAATTGTTCTAACATGATAATTTGTTCAAAATAATAATAGCAACAATGAACTTGATTATAGCTTATGGATAAGTGAAATGAATGATGGCCACGTCATAGGAGATGGGAGGGAGGAATAGGCGATATTCTGTTATAAGGAACTTGCACTATCCATAAGTGGTATATTGTTTGAAAATGGACTTGGCTTAGCCATAAATATATATATTGCAAGCCATAAATATATATATTGCAAACTCAAGAGCCACCACTAAAATAAAGGTTTAAAAAGAAGTATATACACTAAGAGAGGAGAAACAATAAAATCATGTAAAATGCTCAATTAAAACCTGAGAAGGCAGAAAAAGAGTGGAAGACAAAAACCTAAACAAACAACCAGGGCAACAAATAGAAAATGAAAACAAATATAATAGATATTAATCCAACATTTTCAATAATCACTTTAAAAATCAATGGTCTAGGGGCTTCCCTGGTGGCGCAGTGGTTGAGAGCCCACCTGCCGATGCAGGGGACACGGGTTCGTGCCCCAGTCCGGGAGGATCCCACATGCCGCGGAGCGGCTGGGCCCATGAGCCGTGGCCGCTGAGCCTGAGCGTCCGGAGCCTGTGCTCCACAACGGGAGAGGCCACAACAGTGAGAGGCCCACATACCACAAAAAAAAATAATAATAATAAATAAAAATAAAAATCAATGGTCTAAATACACAACTTAAAAGACAGAGACTGTAAGAGTCAGGGGGAAAAAACAAAACCACATGTTTTCTATCAGAAACTCGTTTTAAATATAAAGAGATAGATTAAAAGTAAAGGGACAGGACTTCCCCGGTGGTGCAGTGGTTAAGAATCCGCCTGCCAATTCAGGGGACACGGGTTTGATCCCTGGTCTGGAAAAATCCCACATGCTGCGGAGCAACTAAACCCATGCACCACAACTACTGACCCTGCGCTCCAGAGCCCGCGAGCCACAACTACTGAGCCCGTGTGCCACAACTACTGAGCCCGTGTGCCACAACTACTGAAGCCTTCACGCCTAGAGGCCGTGCTCTGCAACAAGAGAAGCCACCACAATGAGAAGCCTGTGCACCGCAACGAAGAGTAGCCTCCGCTCACTGCAACTAGAGAAAGCCTGTGCGCGGCAATGAAGACCCAACGCAGACACAAATTAATTAATTAATTAATTTTAAAAAGTAAAGGGACAATGTAGGGGGCAGGGAGGGTATGGGAACTCTGTGCTTTCTGCTCAATTTGAATCTAAAACTGCTCTAAAAAATAAAAGTCTGTTAGAAAATAATAAAAATTAAAAAATTTAGATGGAGGGGAAAAAGTAAAGGGATGAAGAAAGATATATCATTGCTTATGCTAGTCAAAAGAAAGCCAGCGTAGCTAAAGTAATTTCAGACAATGTAAACTTCAGAGTAAGAAAAATCATCAGGATAAAGAGGGGCATTACATAATGATAAATGGGTTCATTTTCCAAGAAGATATAACAATCCTGAACATGTCTGTGCCTAATAACAGCACATCAAAATAGCAGAGGCAAAAACTGATAGGCTTCAAGGAGAAATAGACAAATCCATTATTATATTAGAGATTTCCACATCCTCTATCAATAATTGACATATCCAACAGACCAAAAACTCAGTAAGGATATAGTTGAACTGAACAATATCACCAACCAACTTGATCTAATTGACATTTATAGAATACATCATCCAACAAAAGCAGAATAAACATTCCTCTCAAGCTCACACAGGACATTCACCAAGAGAGATCACATTCTGGGCAATAAAACACAGACTAACAAATTTAGAAGACTAGAAGTCATACAAAGGATGCTCACATACCACAATGGAATTACACTAGAAACCAATAACAAAAAGATATCTAGAAAAACCCCCAAATACTAGGAGATTAAATAACTCACTTCTAAATAACACATAGACAAAGTCTAAGGAGAAATTTTAAAATATTTCTAACTAAATGAAAATGAAACACAACTTAAGAAAATTTATGGGATGCAGTGAAAGTAGTGCTTAAAGGGAAATTTACAGCATTGAATGCAAACATTACGAAAGAAGAACTAAAATCAGTTATCTCTGCTTCTACCTGAGGAAGCTAGAAAAAGAAAAGAAAACTAAATCCAAAGTCAGCAGAAGGAAATAAATTAAAATAAATTTAGAGCAGAAATTAATGAAAATGAAAACAGCAAATAGAAAAAAATCAAGGAAAGCAAAATATGGTTCTTCGGAAAGATCAATTAATCAGCCTCTAGCCAAGTTAACAAAGAAAAAGAGAGAGAGAAGACACAAATTACTAATGTCAGAAATGAAAGTGAGGCAATCACTACAGATCCCATGGACATTGAATGGTTAATGAAGGAATATTATGAACAACTCTAAGCCCACAAATTTGATAACCTAGATTAAATAAACCAATTCTTTGAAAGGTTCAATCTACCAAAACTCACACAAGGAGAAATAATCTGCTTATGACTGTATCTATTAAAGAAATTGAATCAATATTTAAAAACCTTCCAAAATAGAAAGCACCAGGCCCAGATGGGTTCTCTGATTAATTCTAGCAAACATTTAAGGACAATATTATACCAGTTCTCTACAATCTCTTCCAGAAATTAGAAGCAGAGGAAATACTTCCTATCTCGTTCTATGAGGCCAGCATTATCTTAATGTTAAAACCAGACAAGGACAAAGAAAGGAAAACCATACAAAGACAAGAAAGGAAAACTATAGACCAATATCTTTCATGAACACAGATGCAAAAATCTTCTACAAAACATTAGCAAATCAAATTCAACAATACGTTCAAAAGACCAAGAGGGATTTATTTCACCTAAGCAAGGTTGATTCGGTATTTGAAAATCAATTGGGACTTCCCTGGTGGTGCAGTGGTTAAGAATCCACCTGCCAATGCAGGGTACATGGGTTCGATCCCTGGTCCAGGAAGATCCCATATGCCACAGAGCAACTAAGCCCATGCACCACAACTACTGAGCCTGGGCTCTAGAGCCTGCAAGCCACAACTACTGGGCCCACGCGCCAGAACTACTGAGCCCACGTGCTGCAACTACTGAAGCCCCCGCAGCTAGAGCCCATGCTCCACAACAAGAAAAGCCACCACAACGAGAAGCCTGTGCACCACAACGAAGAGTAGCCCCCGCTCGTCACAACGAGAGAAAGCCCGTGTGCAGCAACGAGGACCCAACACAGCCAAAAATAAATAAATAAATAAATTTTTAAAAAGAAAATCAATTAACATAGTCCACCACATAAACAGGCTGAAGAAGAAAAATTATATAATCATACCAATAGATGGGGAAAAAGTATGTGACAAAGTCCAACACTCCTTTGTGTAAAAATTCACAACAAACTAGGAATAGAGGGGAATTTCCTCTACTTGGTAACAAAGTCCTAAAAAAACAATAAACAAACACACACACACACACACAAAACTACAGCTAACATCATATGTAATATGAAAAACTAGATGTTTTTCCCTAAGATCAGGAACCAGGCAAGGATATTCAATACCACCACTCTTATTTAGCATGGTACTGGAAGTCCTAGCTATTAAAATAAGACAAGAAAAGGAAATAAAAAATATACAGATTGGGAAAGAAGAAATAAAACTGTCTTTGTTTGAAGATGACATGACTGTCTACGTAAAAAGCCCTAAGCAATCAACAAAAACCTTCTGGAACTGTAAGTGATTACAGCAAGGTTGTGGGATACCAATGTTAATATACAAAGGTAAAGTACTTTCTTACATACCACAATGAACAATTATAAATTGAAATTAAAAATGCAATACAATTTACATTAGCACCCCCAAAAATGAAATACTGAGGTATAAATCTAACAAAATATGTACAAAATCTATATAAGGAAAACTATAAAACTTTGATGAATGTAATCAAAGAACTATTAAGTGGAGAAATACTCCATATTCATGGATAGGAAGAATCAATACTGTCAAGATGTCAGTTCTTCACAACTTGATCTATAGATCTAATGCAATCCCAATCAAAAGGAAAGCAAGTTATTTTGTGGATATTGACAAAATGATTCTAAAGTTTAAATGGAAAGTAAAGAGACAGAATAGCCAACATTGAAGCAGAAGAAAGAAGTCGGATGACTGACACTATCCAACTTCAAGACTTACTATAAAGCTACAGTAATCAAGATAGCATGGTATCGGGACTTCCCTGGTGGTGCAGTGGTTATGACCGCCTGCCAGTGTGGGGAACATGGGTTTGATCCCTGGTCCGGGAAGATCCCACATGCCACAGAGCAACTGAGCCCGTGCACCACAACTACTGAGCCTGCGCTCTAGAGCCCGCGAGCCGCAACTATTGAGCCCGCGTGCTGCAACTACTGAAGCCCACGCACCTAGAGCCTGTGCTCTGCAACAAGAGAAGCCACCGCAATGAGAAGCCCATGCACCGCAATGAAGAGTAGCCCCCACTCGCCGCTACTAGAGAAAGCCCGCACAGAAGTGAAGACCCAATGCAGCCAAAAATAAATAAAATTAAAACAATGAGGTACAACTACACACCCATTAGAATGACCAAAATCTGGGACACTGCCAACATCAAATGCTGGTGAAAATGTGGAACAACAGGAACTCTCATTCACTGTTGGTGGGAATGCAAATGGTGTAGCCACTTCGGAAGACAGTTTGTCAGTTTCTTACAAAGCTACGTGTACTCCTACCATTCGATCCAGAAATGGCATTCCTTGGTTTTTACTCAAATGAACTGAAAACTTCTGTCCACACAAATACCTGCACATGGATGTTTATAGCAGCTTTATTCATAATTGCCAAAATTCAGAAGCAATGAAGATGCCTGGAGTAGTTGAATAGATAAATAAGCTGTTGCATATCCAGATGATGAATGTTATTCAGCACTAAAAAGAAATGAGCTATCAAGCCATGAAAGACATGGAGGAAACTTAAATGCCTATCACTAAGAGAAAGAAGCCAGTCTGAAAAGACTACATACATACTACATCCAACTATATGACATTCTGGAAAACCCATAACGACAGCCACAGTAAAAAGATCAGTGGTTGCCATGGGGGATAGGGGGAGGGATCACAGAGGATTTTTAAGGCAGTGAAAATACTCTGTATTATACTATTGATATAATGGCAGGTACACGTCATTATACATGCGCCCAAAAACATAGAGTGTACAACACCAAGAGTGAACCGTAATGTAAACTATGGACTTTAGTAATAATGTATCAACATTGGCTCATGAATTATAACAAATATGTCACACTAATGCAAGATGTTAATAATAGGGGAGGCTGGGGGCAGGTATGAAGGGGTACATGGGGACTCTGCACTTTCCACTCAATCTTTCTGTAAATCTAAAACTACTCTTCAGGGGCTTCCCTGTGGTGGCACAGTGGTTGAGAGTCCGCCTGCTGATGCAGGGGATGCGGGTTCGTGCCCCGGTCCGGGAAGATCCCACATGCCGCGGAGAGGCTGGGCCCGTGAGCCATGGCCGCTGAGCCTGTGCGTCTGGAGCCTGTGCTCCACAACGGGAGAGGCCACAACAGTGAGAGGCCCGCGTACCGCAAAAAACAAAAACAAAAAAAAAAAAACAAAAAAACTACTCTTTAAAAAAGTATTTTTTCAATCAGAAAGGAAAAGTTCCACATGTGTCCACATGCTTACAAACTGAAAGATCCTAGAGAGACCTGGGGAGCCATCTGGTGAGAACGCTGGAGAAAAGCTGCCAAAACCTTATGTGAAAATCTTATGAAGGAAATACTAATAAAAACCTATAGAAATAATATCTACCTCAGATAGTATTTCAAATAACTTTAAAATGAGCAAGCAAATGGACAAGGACTAGGATATAAGAAATACTGACTTACTGAGTAATGAGATGGTGAAACATGCTGCTATTTAATTTTGGAATCCTATGCTAATGTAAATCATCTCTAAATTTAAAAGCAAGGCCTAGGCCTCCTGTTCACCCCCTCTAAGCCCACTCTTGTCCCTGATTCCCTGATACCAGGAGCAGAGCTCAGGGCTCCAGGCTGAGGCCTCCACCGTGCCTGACCCTCAGCCCCCACCTGGTGAGTGCAGGCCTCCACCCATCACCCACCATCTGCCTCTTAGTGTGATGTCTGGAGCACCATCTGTCTTCTCCCATCTTGCAGAGGCCTCCTTATCTCAGGGTCTTCTCCTCCACACTCTCGGTGCTCCCTCATATGCTCACAGGTCAAGGCCAGGGTGTCCCCCCAAACAGCAGAAATGTCCCCTTGGCCAGCAGTCTTCTGAGACGACCACAGACACACTAGTGGTGTCCAGTGGGTGAAGACTGGCCCACCCCAGACCCTGAGCCCATCTGGACCAGAACTGGCTGTGGGCTGGGGATCCAGAGGCAGCCACTGGGTAGCCTCCAGGTGTTGGCTAATGGGGTAATAACAAGGTAAGCATTGAACGTAAGTGTACTATGCCAGACCACACAACCCCATGGGGATGCCATCAGATAGGAGTTCTGGCAGCATCTGGAACAAGCCATCCTGAAGGGAGAATAAGGCTTCCTTCCACAAGCAGGTTTGCAGTAAGGGGTGCCACTGGGCAAAGGTGCAATGTACACTGAGGAGCCTGTGTGGTCCTGGCTCAAGACAGGCTGACAGGGACTCAGGGGGCACCCAGCATGTCCCGACCCAGGCTGCGGGTTGCCATTTGAATCTGCACATGATGGGGGTGTCCAGGTTTCCATGGGGTCGACCCTAGTGGAGAGAATGTTCAGGCAGCAGGTATAGCCGGGCTTGAGTGAAGAAAGGCTGCAGACAGAAACCAGCTGTAAAGGCCCGGAGGGGAGGGCTAGCCTGGGGAAGGGTAAGGGGCTGTGACCCCAGCTGTGTGGGCAGTGGGAGTCCAGCACCAGCAGTACTTTGGGGGGGTCCACGGCACCTCAAAGTCAACCAAAGGACAGACTGTATCCAAGGCCTGCGAACGCCCTGTGCTCTGTGCTGGAAACACCAGGCCCAGCCAGGAGCCAACCAGCCCCTTCCCGACCTGGCCACTCCAGCCAAGTGGTGACAGGGCCCTAGGGGAGGGGACCCAGTATCTAGATTGGGTCTTGTCCTGCCCGTGCACTGTGGCCCAGGGCACCAATATGAGGTTCCCAGCACCAGCGCCATCATCTGGGCTAGCTGCCTCCGCAGCCTTGGGTCCCTGGGAAGGGAAGCCACAGCCCTGGGAGTCCATCTCCATTTCTCAGCCTCCTTCCCACATCTGTGCCCCACCACTGGTCCAGGAGATTCAGGGGGTCCTCCCTCTTAGGGAGGGGTCCATCACCCTTCCCTGCTGGAAAGACTCCTAGGCAGGGCCCCCAGCCCCAGGCTCTGGAAGAATTAGAAGGTTCCATCTCCCCTTGGCCTCACCAGTCTGTCACAGCACTAGAGCCACCCCTGAGTGCCCTAAGGGGCAATATCGCAACAAATGAGCTATACAACCAGCCTCAGGTCCTTTGACCAAATAAATTCACTGCTGGGACTCTGCCCCAAAGATGTGATTCCAAAGAACATAAGAGCATGTTTTTGATGCTCCGGGTGCTCCACAGAGGAAGGCCTGACGCAGGGATGCCACTAACCAAGGGACTCACAGTGAGCCACACCCTGAGAAATCTGAGGCCGTGGAAAAACACAGGAAAACGTTTACAACATCAGGATGTGTCTCCAGCCGTGTGTGGGAATGGCACAGATGGCCTGAAAGCCAGGGGAACAGAAGCAGGGCTGCAGTCCATGGTAGACTACGGGTGGGCCTGCTGCTGGGCCTCATTTCTCCTCATGACACTGTAGGTGTTTTCACTGACCAATAACTCTTCTCACGGCTCTGCACTGCTCAGTCACGGCACCAGTCCCTGAAAGGCCTTGTCAGAGAGGCAAATCAACGCAAGACCGGTCCAGGCCCACAGAATACCAGACAGAAGCTGGCTGAAAGCCTCTGCACAGGGGTGGGGTTTCCAGAGCCCATGGAGCAGAGAAGAGGGGGCACACTTTAGGGGGCCACCTCAGATGCTCCAACACCCCCTAGAAACTACACTGTGGGGCAGGTGCTGGCTGTGCCCCACAGACCTGGGTGAGGACGGCAGCTCCCTGGGGCCTCAGGAGGACAGATTTCCAAACACAAGGAGATGACCTACCCTGAGGGAAAGTAGGACTAAACCCCCAAGTACATTATACAGTAATAGAGTCATCTAATAGAAGATATAAAACAATTTTAAATGATCGTAGGAAAAAAAAGACTCAAAAGCATTAAACGCACTCACACATGCTGGACAAATAAAATGATCAGGCGAATCTGAAAAACTAGAACTTCTAGAAATGAAAGATGATATTAAACTTTAAAACTCCATGAACAGTTTAAGCAACAAATTAGACACATTTGTTTAATGTATCCATGGAATTCAGAGAATTGGTGAACTGGAGTCACCAAGAATGAAACACAGAAAGAAAAAGATATGGGGAAATGTGAAAGCAAAGTAAAGGGCCATCAAAGAGAATGAGAAGGCCCAACACAAGAAAAAACAGCTTCAGGAGGTGAGGTGAGAATGGAAGAGAGGCCAAGAGATGGAGGCTGAAGGCTGTATGGAATTGAAGAAAGGCCTAGCTCAGCTCTAGGAAGCAAAGCCAAGGCAGGATGGACTGTAAGGAGTTGGAGAAGCATAACATCCACCTCACTGCCACTTGCATTAGTCAGGGCCCTGCTTCCCCTTCTCCAAGAATCTCTTCCCATCACTGCCATCAGGTTTGGGGCGGGGAGGTGTGGGGGAGTGGGTGCAGCAGCTGCTTCGCCACCTGGTGTGTCCTGGAAAAAACAGTCCCCAGAAACAACGTTTGGGCTTTGCTCCCACCCTCCTGAGAGCCTTTCTGGTGTGCCCATTAGGCACTGGGGCTCTCACTGGGCACTGATCTACCTCCTAGGTCCTCCTAGGTCCACAGAGACCCTCCTGGCAACAGTGCACGGGGTCGGGGTGCCAATCCTCCTGCTAGCACACAATTACCCCTCCTGAAATGCCAAGTAATCCAAAACACCGATTTTTAAAGTCCATAGTTGCCCAATTTATCCTCTATTCTTTGCCAAATAAACACATCGACAAAAAGATTAGACACCCTTTGTGTGTTTTCCACCAGTCAGAGCCTGACTGTGGTTCCATGAGTCTTTCCCTCTCTCAGGCTTGAGCAAAACTTAACTCTTTTATGACGTGATGCTACTTAGAACTTCCCGTGCTGAGCCACTGGGGCTCCAGCCAAGTGCCTCCAGGCTGTGGGGCTGAGACCCCATCCACACTGGCCTGCTGAGTTTGACAGGCGCCCGGATGCGATCAAAGAGTGGCTGTTGGCCTGGGACTCAATCTGCACAACATGCAAAGTGGCCCTGTCACTTTCACTTTACAGGTGAGAAACTGTGACAGGTGAGGTGCTCACTCAGGCCATGTGCTGAAGGTGGCCGCACAGATCTGAGGTTGCAAAGCCATCCCACGCTGTAGGAAGGCCAGGCAGCCTCACATCAGTGGAGCAGTGGCCCAGGCTCCCACAGCGAGGACAGATTTCAGACTAAGAGATTCACACAGGTGATGCTCTGGAAAATTCCCAGACTCTCCTCCTAATACATCTGCTTTCCCTTCAAGAGAAAGCATGTGCGGAATCCATGGCCTTGAGGGTTTACGAGGGCCTCCCCCCAAATTCTCAGGGTGCTGAACACAGGCAGCCATATCCTACTCCACCACCCTGTGGCTGCCACACATACACACACATATAACCCACACACACACCACACATACCACACACACACACCATACACATATACACACAAACACATGCTCACAAACACACCACACACATGCACCACACATACCCCACATGCCACACTCTACACATGCACACGACACACCCCACATGTAACACGCACACCTACACACCACACACACACACACACACACAAACACACACCCCACTGCAGGGTTCTCCTCTCACTGGTAAAGCAGGCTGGACCCAGCTGGGGAGCACAAGGCATCCCAATAGCCAGATTCCCTCCCTGAGAAGTGCTGGGACAGTGGAAGTCCTACCTTTCCTGGCTGCAACATCTTCACTGACAAAGATACAGGGCTGGGCTACACCTAGGGTAGCCAGAGTTAGCAAATAAAAATACAGGACACCCAGTCAAATATGAATTTCCAATAAAAAGAAATTCAAACTATTTTTTATCTGGCACCCCTACCTGCATTTCTAAGTTCCTTCTGACTCTGAATCCCACAATGCGCGAAATGAGAGTTGGACCCTGTCTGTCCCAGCTGAGACATTTCATGCTTTAGTGCGGACCAGGAAAGGTGAAATGCAGGGGTGATCATCAAACACTCCAGGTGGTAGACTAGCTCCCCCATGAGCTGTTTACTAGCACGGGATCTCGTTTTGAAACACTGGCATTCAAATGATGAATGCAGCACGCTCCTTTCCTTGGTTTTCCAACCCCATCTCCTTGCACGACCGTGACCATAACTCACTTGGAATTTGTCTGAAACCCCTTCCTTGATCCCTCTAAAAATTCACTTCTTGGACTCACAGAACAGAAAGGCTGACCCGGAGGTCATGGAAGCGCAGCAGCATCACTGTGTGCAGCGTGAGCCTGCTCCGGGGGAGTACATGGATGCTTTCAGGCCATGCCAGTGCCGCCTGATCTCTGCCTGTCACTGCCATAGGGGAGTGAACGTGCTGGACATAAAAACTAACCCTGAGAATAGCCCCAGCCCCACAAGCCACTCCGAAACTGCCGTCGGGAGCCTCTGCAGGGTCCATAGGGACAGGTGTCTGAGCTGCTCCACCTCCGTGAGGGGCATGGTCAGCAGACCCCGGGGGCTCTGGAACAACTGAGGGTGTCCAGCTGGGTTGGCTCACTGAGGCCTGCGCTGAAGGGAAGAAGGGGCTGGAGAACAGCGGGTACAAATGACATCACTTATGAGGAACACGCACAATAAAAACAGTTTCTGGGGGTGCAGGCAAGAAGCAAACATGTGGAAAGGTGGGGGCTCATGTTGGACCCCCAGCAGTGTGGGGACACAGCGAGGCCAATAGGACGGCCCGGGATGCAGCTTCTTAGGGAAATGCCCTCCTGGAGGTGATCATAAGTTCCCTGCATGGGGACCTCTGTGCTGGACCCTCTCGTGGGGTCAGAGGTAGCTGGTCCAGCAAAACACACTCACCGGACACGCCTGTGGCAGAATCCTCTGGAGGACAAACTGTACTTTCTGGGGCTCAGGGCCAATAGGACACCTTACGAGGCTCTTCCCTGGACCAACCACAGCCAGTCCTGGGACAGAGAGACCCAGGCCCACGTGGGCCAGCATTAAGGATGCCATTCTTGGGGACATGAAACAAATGATGAGACCTGAGCACATGGCAGCCAAGACTTCCAGCTGTGGGGCCAGCCTGGCCCAGAAGGCCTATGGAAGCTCCTCTTCTGTCCATCTTCCCAGCAAAGGGGACCCCGCCCCAAGCCTCAGGGCCAGCCTGTTGGGCCTTCTCACAGCATGAAAGGTGAGTGGGGCCTCCCAGGAGGTACCAGGATGCGGGGCCATGCCCTCTTCTTCAGAGGCGACAGCTGCAAGGACCAGGACCAGCATGCGCACGGCACTTCTGATTGAGATTGGTGGCTTTCCCTGCTCATCATCATCACTTGTGGGAGTTTGATCCAGCCCATAGGGACCCTGCTGGCTGCCCATCCCTTGCCCATCCCAGTGTCCCTCTCCATGACCCTTCTGGTGGGATAGGAGCCAAGTCTCAAAGTTCTGGTGATGAGGAAGTCGGCAAGGCTCCCACAAAGCGCAGCCACATTCACAGGGAGTTGGTGCCACCATTATCAATCAGTCAGCCTGGTTCTCACCTGTCAGAATAATCGGGGTTCACGGTGGGCTGTGTGCCTGAATGGGCCAGGCTTTCCTGTCCTCTCTTAGGGGCATCTGGACTTTTGCACCCCCCCACCCCGGGTTGGTGGTCATCAGACATGCAGCAGGCCTCCCACCAAGGCTGAGCAGCCAAAGGCTGCAGGGGCAGACCAGCCAGCCCTCTGGAAAGATGAAGTGCAGAGGCCTATCAGCTGAGCTACAGGAAGTGCTGAAATCGGGAGAGGGTGCTCCTGAGGACCACTGCACACATTAGCACACCCCCCCTTCTGGGTGCCTAGAGGAGGAGGATGCCAGGCCGAGGTGCTCTCCTGGGGAGGGCAGGGGGTGGAAAATCAGAGAAGCAGAGAGCCAAGAAGAGAGGAGTTCTTTAAAACCCCCTACGGGATATGGGAACATATGTATATGTATAACTGATTAAATTTGTTATAAAGCAAAAAATTAAAAACAAACAAACAAACAAAAAACCCCTACTCGTGGCTGTACGGATATTTCCCACACTGTATAGAAAGGGAGGCTGAAAGAACCCAAAAATGCAGGAGGGGATGAACGAAAGGGCTTCAGCAGCAGGGGGACTGAAATGTCACCTACAGGATAGGTCCCAGCCCCGCTGAGAGCATGTGCCAGGTTCCTCCTAGAGACAACAGGGGCCCTTCCCCAGCAGATCTCAGAACACTCAACCATCTCCTGCATCCCAACATAGGCAGGGCTGTTAAAGCCACACCCCCTCCGTGGGCACTGCATGTCCGCCAGCCCCATGCACTCAGCAAACAGCTGCTTCCAGCTCTGCAGGTACGGAAACTGAGGTTTGGCAGCCTCTGCTCTCCTCCCCCACCCTTCACAGCTCCTCCCTCCAAGGCTCAGTCTCTGTTTTTCCCACAGCCGGCAGGCGGGGGTCCGGGAACAAAGAGGAGCCAGGACGAAAGTCCCAGAACGCCTGTCACTCCTGTTGCACGTCTTCCAGAACCTCACAGCCAGGCACTTTTTACTTCTTTAAGATGTGGCAGAAATTCTGAGACTCTCAGGCATGATTTCCTTAACTCTGCCCAGGCACACACCTTCAGTTTGTATCAGCATCGTCCTGGGAGGGAAGCCCCAGGAAGGGAGAACAGCCCCACCCATTTGCCCTGCCTGCCATCTCCTCAAAGCTGTGGGGGCCGGCTGGGACCGCCAGCAGCCCTCACTCTCACCAGGATAGACCCAACCCACCACAGAAAACAATCAGGTTCAAGAAGTGTGGGATTTTAGGGCTGGGAAAGTGCTTGACATCACCTGTCTCCTCCTATAGAGGTCTCGGACACACCTGGCAGCCTGTGAGCCCACACTGTTCATCCTTCCCAGAGGCCCAGAACCTGCCAGGTGCAGAACTGGGTTGTGCTAGGTGAAGACGGCACGGCCCAACAAGGCTACCAGTCTCTATACAATAGTCTCTGCCCTGGTTCTCAGGGGGCACCTCCAGACCCCTATGGGTTGCTGCCCCGGCACTACCTGCAGCTTCCCCCCCTCCCGCTCTGGGCACAGGGTCCTGACAGAAACAAGCAAACGTCCTTGGCTTCTCCTCGCCCACAGTTGTTCAAAGTTACCCCCCGGGACAGCCACCCATTCAACCTGGTTCTGCCTCTTCTGCTTCAAGCACCCTGGAGATGCCTCAGCACAGACCCCGCAACCAGAAAACAGGAGAGGAGGAAGCCCGGCTCAAAAGAAAAGTCAGGAACGGCTGGGGGCAGCTCACCCAAGAGGATGGATGGTTGGTAAATGAGGAGCTGGGAAAATGTCCACTTCTGCTGGCTGCCGTGGACACAACACTTCAAACAGAAACCAGTTACCAAATCTGACACAGTACAGGAGTAAAACTAACAATAAAACGAAGCTCAGTGAAGTAAAGGAAGTGGTCAACTTAGCGATATTGACTTTCTGTTTGATGGAATCGTCAGGAATTCCAGGTCTACCATCCCTCCAAGAACAAGGCATCTTTGGGGGAGGAGGGGTGGGGAGAGGCTGGTAAAAGGGCACAAATTCTCAGCTGTAAGATTAGTGAGGTCTGAGATTCTAATGTATAACACAGTGACTAGAGTTCATAACACTGTATTATATAATTGAAATTTGCCAACAGAGTAAAACTTTAGTGTTCTAACCAAAAGAAAAAAAAGCTATGTGAGATGATGGATATGTTAATTGACTCAATTGCAGGAATCTTTCCACAATGTATACATATATTAAATCATCACATTGTGCACTTTAAATATACTACAATTTTGTCAATTACAACTCAATAAAGCTGGAAAGAATAAAGCTGAATTTTGTAAAATGTATAAGAAAAAAAGAATAGGGCATCTTTGGGGCTCCCCTGGTGGCGCAGTGGTTGACAGTCCACCTGCCGATGCAGGGGAGAAGAGTTCGTGCCCTGGTCCGGGAAGATCCCACATGCCGTGGAGCGGCTAGGCCCATGAGCCATGGCCGCTGAGCCTGCACGTCCGGAGCCTGTGCTCCGCAACGGGAGAGGCCACAACAGTGAGAGGCCCGTGTACTGCAAAAAAAAAAAAAAAAAAAAAAAAAGAATAGGGCATCTTTGAATATGCACATATTTGGTGCACACCAGCCATGTGGACACACATATTTGTAAAGGACGTGTGCCCAGTGGGTGCATCTGTAGGAATGCTCATCCTCGTGCATTGCGAAGTGCACCTGGCACACTCACAAAGGATGTGTGCACCGTCATACAGATACACATGTTCTCAGGGCATTTCAGAATAGGCTTTTTTTTTTTTTTTTACTTTTATAAAAGTTTTATACTTATTTATTTTTTTAACATCTTTACTGGAGTATAATTACTTTACAATGTTGTGTTAGTTGCTGCTGTATAACAAAGTGAATCGGCTATACGTATACATATATCCCCATATCTCCTCCCTCTTGCATCTCCCTCCCACCCTCTTATCCCACCCCTCTAGGTGGGCACAAAGCACCGAGCTGGTCTCCCTGTGCTATGCGGCTGCTTCCCACTAGCTATTTTACATTTAGTAGTGTATATATGTCCATGCCACTCTCTCACTTTGTCCCAGCTTACCTTCCCCCTTCCCGTGTCCTCAAGTCCATTCTCTACGTCTGCATCTTTATTACTGTCCTGCCATTAGGTTCTTGAGAACCGTTTGTTTGTTTGTTTAGTTTCCATATATATGTGTTAGCATATGGTATTTGTTTTTCTCTTTCTGACTTACTTCATTCTGTATGTCAGTCTCTGGGTCCATCCACCTCACTACAAATAACTCAATTTCGTTTCTTTTTATGGCTGAGTAATATTCCACTGTATATATGTGCCACACCTTCTTTATCCATTCATCTGTCGATGGACACTTAGGTTGCTTCCATCTCCTGGCTATTGTAAATACAGTGGCAGTGAACATTGTGTTACATGACTCTTTTTGAATTATGGTTTTCTCAGGGTATATGCCCAGTAGTGGGATTGCTGGGTCTTATGGTAGTTCTACTTTTAGCTTTTTAAGGAACCTCCATACTGTTCTCCACAGTGGCTGTATCAATTTACATTCCCATCAACAGTACAAGAGCGTTCACTTTTCTCCACACCCTCTCCAGCATTTACTGTTCGTAGATTTGTTGATGATGGCCATTCTGACCACTGTGAAATGATACCTCATTGTAGTTTTGATTTGCATTTCTCTAATGATTAGTGATGTTGAGCATCCTTTCATGTTTGTTGGCAATCTGTATATCTTCTTTGGAGAAATGTCTGTTTAGGTCTTCTGCCCATTTTTGGATTGGGTTGTTTGTCTTATTGATATTGAGCTGCATAAGTTGCTTATATATTTTGGAGATTAATCCTTTGTCACTTGCTTCATTTGCAAATATTTTCTCCCATTCTGAGGGTTGTCTTTTCATCTTGCTTATGGTTTCCTTTGCTGTGCAAAAGCTTTGAAGTTTCATTAGGTCCCATTTGTTTATTTTTGTTTTTACTTCCATTTCTTTAAGAGGTGAGTCAAAAAGATCTTGCTGTGATTTATATCATAGAGTGTTCTGCCTAGGTTTTCCTCTAAGAGTTTTATAATGTCTGGCCTCACATTTAGGTCTTTAATCCATTTTGAGTTTATTTTTGTGTATGGTGTGAGGGAGTGTTCTAATTTCATTCTTTTACATGTAGCTGTCCAATTTTCCCAGCACACTTATTGAAAAGGCTGCCTTTTCTCCATTGTATATTCTTGGCTCCTTTATCAAAGATAAGGTGGCCATATGTGCGTGGGTTTATCTCTGGGCTTTCTATCCTGTTCCACTGATCTATATTTCTGTTTTTGTGCCAGTACCATACTGTCTAGATTACTGTAACTTTGTAACATACTCTAAAGTCCGGGAGCCTGATTCCTCCAGCTCCATTTTTCTTTCTCAAGATTACTTTGGCTATTCGGGGTCTTTTGTGTTTTCATACAAATTGTGAAATTTTTTGTTCTAGTTCTTTGAAAAATGCCAGTGGTAGTTTGATAGGGATTGCATTGAATCTGTAGATTGCTTTGGGTAGTAGAGTCATTTTCACAATATTGATTCTTCCAATCCAAGACCATGGTATATCTCTCCATTTGTTCTATATCATCTTTAATTTCTTTCATCAGTGTCTTATAGTTTTCTGCATACAGGTCTTTTGTCTCCTTAGATAGGTTTATTCCTAGGTATTTTATTCTTTCTGTTGCAGTGGTAAATGCAAGTGTTTCCTTAATTTCCCTTTCAGATTTTTCATCACTAGTGTATAGGAATGCAAGAGATTTCTGTGCATTAATTTTGTATCCTGCTACTTTACCAAATTCATTGATTAGCTCTAGTAGTTTTCTCAGAGCATCTTTGGGATTCTCTATGTATAGTATCATGTCATCTGTAAACAGTGACAGTTTTACCCCGTCTCTTCCAATTTGGATTTCTTTTTCATCTCTGATTGCTGTGGCTAAAACTTCCAAAACTATATTGAATAAAAATGGCAAGAGTGGACATCGTTGTCTTGTTCCTCATGTTAGAAGAAATGCTTTCAGTTTTTCACCATTGAGAATGATGTTGGCTGTGGGTTTGTCATATATAGCCTCTATCATGTTGAGGTAGGTTCCTTCTATGCCTACTTTCTGGAGAGTTTTTATCATAAATGGGTGTTGAATTTTGTCAAAAGCTTTTTCTGCATCTATTGAGATTATCATATGGTTTTTCTCCTTCAATTAGTAATATGGTGTATCACATTGATTGATTTGCGCATATTGAAGAATCCTTGCATTGCTGGGATAAACCCCACTTGATCATGGTATATGATCCTTTTAATGTGCTGTTGGATTCTGTTTGCTAGTATTTTGTTGAGGATTTTCACTTCTATGTTCATCAGTGATGTTGGCCTGTAGTTTTCTTTTTTTTTTTTTTTTTTTGCGGTATGCAGGCCTCTCACTGTTGTGGCCTCTCCCGTTGCGGAGCACAGGCTCTGGACGCGCAGGCCCAGTGGCCATGGCTCACGGGTCTAGCCGCTCCGCGGCATGTGGGATCTTCCCGGACCGGGGCATGAACCCGTGTCCCCTGCATCGGCAGGCGGAGTCTCAACCACTGCGCCACCAGGGAAGCCCCTGTAGTTTTCTTTTTTTGTGACATCTTTGTCTGGTTTTGGTATCAGGGTGATGATGGCCTTGTAGAATGAGTTTGGGAGTGTTCCTCCCTCTGCTATATTTTGAAAGAGTTTGAGAAGGATAGGTGTTAGCTCTTCTCTAAGTGTTTGATAGAATTCGCCTGTGAAGTCATCTGGTCCTGGGCTTTTGCTTGTTGGAAGAGTTTTAATCACAGTCTCAAATTCGGTGCTTGTGATTGGTCTGTTTATATTTTCTATTTCTTCCTGGTTCAGTCTTGGAAGGCTGTGCTTTTCTAAGAATTTGTCCATTTCTTCCAAGTTGTCCATTTTATTGGCATAGAGTTGCTTGTAGTAATCTCTCATGATCCTTTGTATTTCTGCAGTGTCAGTTGTTATTTCTCCTTTTTCATTTCTAACTCTGTTGATTTGAGTCTTCTCCTTTTTTTTTTTTTTTTTTTTTTTTTTGCAGTACGCGGGCCTCTCACCGCTGTGGCCTCTCCCGCCACGCAGCACAGGCTCCGGACGCACAGGCTCAGCGGCCATGGCCCACGGGCCCAGCCGCTCCGCGGCATGTGAGATCCTCCCGTACTGGGGCACGAACCCATGTCCCCCACACTGGCAGGCAGACTCTCAACCACTGCGCCACCAGGGAAGCCCCATGCTTATTTTATTTCTGATTATAAAAGTGATATTATGCTCCTGGAAAATAAGTTGGAAAGTGGAGATAAGTATGAAAGCAATAGGGAAAAAAAACACTCTAACATTTGCTTCCAGCATGTCTTCTGTTTTAACTGATTCAAACCAACTAACATCCTATATAGACAACGTAGAATCTTGGGTTTTTTTCCCATTTAACATTATAGCATAAACATTTTCCCGTATTGTTGAAATCTTGTCGTAAACGTCACTGTTGATGACTGAATAATTTCCTATTGTGAGTACATTATAATTTACTTAATCCTCCCCTCAATTCTATCATCTAAGAGTCTAGAATCCTTGATATATTAAATGAATATTCAAAATATCTCTTCATATGTTTTTGAACCTGTTCCAGTGATTTTTAATAGATATTCCAGATAAATGGCATGGTCTCTTTAAAAATCAGAAGCAGGTTTTGGGGTATTTATTCCAGCAGTTTCTAGGGAAGCCAACTGTATGCAGCTATAGAGCAAATACCTCTGTCAGGAAGCTCTGGGAATTACAGCCTTCCATCTGGATACAACCCTCAGAGACTCACAAGGTGGCTGGGAAGACAAAGCTCACCTGAGAGCAAATGCAATCCAAGGTCATGTTAACAGAAATACCACTCTAGACTAAGAGAGGTGAGGCCCCTGTCCTCAGCCCCTACCACACCCCTGAGGGCATCAACTTGGAGGGTGTTTAGGGGTGGGGCCTGGGAACAAACTCTGCTGTGACCCTACAGGGGGCAACCCAGAATGAAGGGAAGGCTGTGGTCCCGATTGCTGCTATATCTGGAGGGAGGAGTGACTGGTGTGCTCCAAGGTCCTACCCTGCTGGAACATTCTAACATCTGTTCTTTATCTTTTTTTTCTTTTTTAACCATAAAGGACAAGAAAAGCAAAGATCAGGATATTGAAACCTAGATGGGCTCCAGCGGGTCCTTGCCCCAGACTCCCAGGAGGCACAAATGCAAGGTGTAGGGCCTGGACCAGACATGTGCTGCGGCCCCCTGAGGTGACTGCCTTTTGATGGACCCTATCCCAGAGGAGACCAGGGCCATGAGGTTAGGTTGGTACAAGCTGGGCCTCAAGGCACACTTCAATAGCAGCCAGCATGACCAGTGGGCAGTGAGCGTGGTGAAAGGACACTGGCTGTGCTTGATCACCTCCAACCTAGTGGTGAGTTGGGAACACTGAGCATCAATGTTGCCATCCCTAAATCAGGGACCTCGCCTGGCTCATGGAGCGGGTCCTGAGGACAAGATGAGGCACACACATACCTTGGACCTCACTGTGCAGAGGGCACCAGAGCCCTCCGTCCATGCCAGGGACACTCACACTGACAGATACCCGCAAGCACAGCATTAGGCCTTGTCCATAGTTCCCCCCGACAGACAGGACACTTCCGGGAAGGCCTTGAAGGATTCTCTCGCCAAGCGACGGGTAAGAATGGCAGGCTGCCAAGTGTTGCTGGGTGACCTCGCCAAGAGCCTTTTCCTTCACTAACTGACAGTGTGTGCAGATCACGGTGAACAGGCCGGTGCCGGGAGGTGACTGCGTGCTCCCAGAGGAGGACACGCTGGTACAACAAGGCTCTGTGACCATGTGCCATCATCCAGACCAGCGGCCTCATCACAGGGACCGTCTGTGCAGGGATTCCCCCAAGAGTTTAAAATGAATCTGAATCCTAGAATCCCGGAGTGTTAGGAGGGAAGTGGCAAGGAGACAAGCAGGCCCAGCTCTGCCACCCCTCAGGTCTCCAGGGGCCAGCTCTGAGGGTGGCTGAAGCTGGGCTGCATCCTGATCCTTGGTTCCAACAAGGGACCTTGGAGAGTTGGCCAGGCCGCCTGGGTGACACAGAGGTCCTGCAGAAAAGGCAAATGGGCAGGCAGGGAAGGGAGGCCCCAGCAGGATGACCCCAGAGCGGGGCAGGCCTCTACCAGGACAGGCATCAGGCCACCTCCTCCTGACCCCAGAGCCTCAAGGCCAGCTGGTCACAGCCTTCCACTGCAGACAGGCAGCCCGGCCACACAGCGAGGTGTTCTGGAATGGGGGCCGACAGTCGTCACTCACCGAATCACAGGAGGCACAGGGCTTCCCGCACTCAAACGTGTGCTGCTCAGGACTGGGGGCAGGGGGGCTTCCCCAAGGGCAGAACCAAGCAAGAGGGTTCCAGCCCATCTGTGGGGAACGCCCCAGGGTCTGGAAAGAGCACCAGGCTGAGAAAGGACACAGACTGCTGGGCAGCCTCTGTTTCTCATTTGTGAAAGAGGGGCTTGGACCAAGTCCTCCCTGGGAGGCCCAACCCGCACATCCTATTCCAGTTGTGTGTCCGGAGGGCAGGAGCCATTCAAGTGGATGGTTGGTAATGGTGGCTCCTAAGGCAGAGCGTAAGAGTGGGGGAGGGTGGGGACTGCTCTCTTAGCTTTTCAGAGAGGCAGTGCAAAAAAGCACTCTAATTACATCTTTCTTTTCCAAAGAGTAGTTTGAAATCTAATAAAACAATACAAGTCTGAGATCTAGAAGAAACTGTGAAAGGGGAACAGCACCATGATCCTAAATGGTAGCCCTTGTGATCAGGACCACGTGGAGGGCGCCCCATGTCCGTGTTGCAGGGACCACCGCAGGGCTGCTGAGTGACACTCAGCTCCCTCACAGGGTCACAGGTAGCCCCGCGAGCTGTCAGGGTGCCCTCACTGGGGCTGGCGTCCTAGGTTCAGGGATGTGTGAAGGCGCCTGGGGGGAGGCCTCACGAGCTGGAGACATGGCTCCACAAAGGTACACAAACCCTGAAGGATCTTCAGGGTCAGGATCAGAGGACAAAGGGGTCCAAGAAGCCACCACAACTGGAGCAGGTGGGTGTGCAAGGCCTCCAGTAAACCTGGCTCTGTGGGGAGGACTGGGAGTAGGAAGTGCATGGCAATGAAGCGACATGGACTCCTGCACTTTGACCAGGGTATGGAAGTGATGGGAAATGCTAACGATCAGGTAAGCACAAACTCTACCATGGCTGCGACTTTTCTATAAACCTAAAACAAGCCTAAGATAAAAGTTTATGAAGAAAATAAAAGCAAATGAGGCTGACTTCACAGTGAGACTCCAAAGGAAGGGAGAGGGGATATTTAGCAAACAAGTGAGCTTTCACCCTCTGCCAGCCCCGGAGGTTTGCAGGGGCTCAGAGTACTGCTGCAGCAGGAGGAGGGAGAGGATGGGAGTGCCCCCCGCTGCCCTGACCCATCAGAGGAAGGCTGCCTCTCATTTCACTTCTCAGATTCAACCTGCTCTTTTTGTCTTTATTAGAAAGCATCTGGGCCACTTACAAAATCCTACAATCGTAGGGAGAAAAGGATTTAAAAGTGAGTGAGCTTAATAATTAGACAACTACCAACTGAAATGATAATATAATAATATATAATATAAAAACTGCATTATAAAACCGTAGTGAGATACACTTTTTCACCTTCCAGACTGAACTGACAAAAGACCAAAAAGTTCAGAAAATGTGTGGCCAGTGTGTAGAGAAATCTGTACAACCTATCTGGCGATTTTAAAACCTGAAATGTTTCCCTTCGACTCAGCATCTTTATGTCTTGGAATTTATCCAACAGATAAATGTGCACATATGCACACATAACCGTAGGTACCAGGATGCTCCCTGTGCAAAACTGCAGTTGCTCCAGATGAGAAACTAGCTTTACGTCAACCAGGCCAGAGGAGACAGGGAAAACGCATCCCTGAGAGCAGCCCACACAACAAGAGCCCTGTCTGAGAACCATGTCCCAGGCAGAGCCATGCCCGCAACGTGTGTCTGTGTGCCTATGTGCCTGAGAAAAGAGAGGGGGGTGGTTGCCTGACACAAACGTTGTATAGACAGGAATCTCTCTGCGGTTTTTCCTAAGGGGCTGCAATCGGGTTGGTTCTGGTGAGAAGACAGCTTTTCACTACATATTCTTTCGTACTCCTTTTTAAAAACCCATGTCCTAGTGTTCCGTTTGCAAATTTTTTCAATTAACTATTTTTAAGTGAATAAATGCAGTTATTCCTTATCACAATAAACATAAGAAAAGAAAAGGGGTCAGAAGCTCCATTTTCTACCCAATAAAGGTGAATATGTTTCTGCAGAAGTTCAGTCGCCTCTTGCCCTCAACTGGCGGCAACTGTGTCCCTCAAGGGACATCGGCCATGCCTGGAGGCACTTTTGCTGTCACAGCTCGGGGGGCGGGTGCTACTGGATTAGGAGGCAGAGGCCAGGGATGCTGCTCCACATCCTGTACAGCAAAGAATTTTCTGGGCCCAATGGCCACAGAGCCCAGGCTGAGAAACCCTACTCTAACGTACACACTATTTCCCCAGACGTGTCCAGTCTGGGGCCAGTTTCAATTATTAAAAAGTTGTTTCTCAAATTGAATGCAAATCTGCCTGCCTCCTTCTCCAAGCTTCAATCCAGCACTTGGTTTTTTCACAGTCCTGAGGCTGGGACGGCTGCTCTGCAGAAGGATCACGCAGGGCTGCAGCTCCGGAGCTCAGCCGCTGAGTGCAAGGACGAGCAGAGCCATGTGGTGCTCTCTGGACCCACCTTCTATTCCAGAGGGTCACCTCATCTGTGGACGAAAGGAAAGGAACCACGTGCCCTGTGGAGCTGGAGAAGGGCATGGGATGGGCAGGACTGGGACACGGCATGGGGGGCCTGGCAAAGTGGCTTCACGGCTCCCTGCTCCAGGGTCTCTCCCTCACTTCTGCCCAGCATTACCTTCAGGCCCCACAGGGATTTTAGGGAGTCGGGGTGGGGGGAGTGGCTGTGGGACTTGGGAGGGGACATCTCAAGGCCAGGAGAGGGCCACACAGCACACACTGGGCAGAACTGGGCTGAGGACACGGGAAAAGCATTTGTACCTGTCTTGTGGGGCAGAACCCAGGTAAAAGGTCCTCAGAGCCCTAGTCCCACACCTAGCTGTGGCTCAGTGAACGGGGGGCTGATACGACCGGCCCCTAGACTCACAAAGATGCCCCACCCTCACTTAGTGAGCCAGCCCCAGGTTTACCTGTCCACCTCCACATCTGGAGCCAAGGACTGAAATGCAAAGGCCTGATGCTTGTACAGTGGGCAGGTGGCAGGCGCCCTGGCAGCCAGGGGTCCAGGTTGCTGAGGGGGATGCTGGAGAGGCCCAGGGGCAGTACCAGGATCAGATGGGGGCTGGCTACACAAGCACCCAGACTGGGATCGAAAGGTCACCATGACAACACGGTACCATGAGAACCACGAGGCCGAACAGCAGCTAAGACTTCCACCTTCCAACAGCATGGGTGAAGTATGGGGAAAAAGCAGTGCCTGGCAGACTTCAAACTTGCCAAGGGGAAGTCAGAGTGGCAAAGCCGCATGTGCCACTTATCAGCCGGTGACCCAGGCCGGCTGCTGGCCCTCTCCGAGCCAGAGTCTCCTAAGCAGACCCAAGTCTAGTGCCCTAGGGGAGCTGCTGAAAGAACAAGGTGTTGACAGAAAGTATCTTGCTGGGAGCAAACAAGAGGCAAGAAACACCCCTCACCGTCCCAGGTGCCCCTTTTTTTACGAGCTATAGCTCCAAAACAGCTGGGAGATTAGCCATAGTTATGTTAGACTTTCCAGGAAAGAAACTCCACAAGCACCAATGGCAAATAATCCTGGAGTTCTGCAAATGTCAGCAGAAGGATGTTTAGTGAGAACCCACCCCGAGCTCTGATGCACACCCGCTGTGTTGCCTCAGGCAGTGCTGAGGGATCCCCCTCCCCACAGGGTTTGGGGAGCTCTCCTGGGGAGCTCGCTGCACACCTCCCTGGGCGTTGTTCATCTGGGAGGCACACTGGATCAGGCTGCAGTTTCTTGATTATTCCAGGGTGCCAAAAGTCATGCTGCACCAGGCCTCAGTCTCTCCTGCAGGAAATGGGGGCTGAACCCCTAAATCTGTGTCATCTCTCCAGCTGATGGCAAGTCAGCCCAGGAGGGTGGTGAGATGGGGTCTGGGCAGGGAAGGATGCTGTGCCTCACTGGGACACGCTCATGTCCCCAGGAAGCACTTTCTCACTGCCTTTCCCACTTAGCCCAACTTCCCTGAAATTCACATTCAGACTCTGACTTGGGGGGTAGTTCTAAGGGGATGGATAAAATGAGAGGCAAAGTCACAAAGTTACAAGAAGATTTTCAAGTATCAGAGTTCGTGTAGCTGGGCTGGTTGTACATCAGTCTGGGATTGCCAGCCCAAGTCTGGCTGTCCCAAGGGTAGGGATCTGTGAGCTCAGACCTGGCCCCAGGGCACTCTCCAAAGCCCATCCAGCCATTCACACTTAACCAGCACCATGGGACCTGTGCCCAGCCCACGGTGTGTAGGGCACAAGAAGAAATGAGTTCCACTCTGCACTTCTGTGCGAAGCAGAAAACGGCACCACACTTGAAGGACCCAGGCCAGAGACTGTGCCCAAAGCTTCCTAAGCACTTGGCCCACCCCAGCATAAGGCTCACGGTTTAGTCAGCAGCTTTGGCTACCATCCCAGGGGCTTGTTCACTGCCCTCATGTTCTGCTCAACCCAAGGAGCAGTGCTGACCCATCCTACAGGTTTGCATTCACAGGGACCTCCTGCCTTCTGGGGTCCTGGGCACTGTCCCCCATCATTAACATCAATGAAGGGGCGCTGGTAGGCGGAGCTCCAGGACAGACACACGGCTGCAGGCCCAGCCTATCATGTCGTAGTGTTGACCTCAGGGAGCTGATCTCTCCAGCCTCAGTTTGCTTGCCTCCCAATCAGAACAGCCCACCACCACCAAGCCCTCGGGGGCAGTGGGAAGTTCAGCAAGGCCATGTGCAGTACACGCCCAGCAGTGGGCCCTGATCTACTCAGGGGCAGCTTCCTCAACAGTCAGGGTAAAGGAGATAGAGACCTGCATGGCAACCCTCACACAATACAAGAAGGAGCCCCCCAGCCCATGTGTATGAAAAATGCCTAGCCCAGGATGTGACATAGGCAAGGCTCAACAAACACTTAAGATTAAAAAGGAAAGCAGCACCCCTCCCAGGGCATGCAGACACACTCTGGACACAGGACATCCACAGGCACCCAGCTGAGTGTGTGCACACCCCAGCACATGCAGGAACACCTGCACCCCACACTTGTCTGGCTCTGGAAATTCAGATGCCACATGTTAAAAGGTGATTTTTTTAATAAAAAGGGTAAAAGCACTGGCAGTGAACAATACAAAAAGGAAATTACAAAAACAATCCCACTTACAATTGCATCCAAGGGAATTAAGTACCTAGGAATAAACTAAATCAAGAATTTAAAACTTGTACACTGAAAACTACAAAACGTCACTGAAAGAAATCAGGCGATACCTAAATCTAAATAAATGGAAAGACATCCCATGCTCATGAATCAGAAGACGTAATACTAAGATGTCAATACTACCCAAAGCGATCTACAGGTTCAATGCAATCCCTATCGAAATTCCAACAGCCTTTTTGCAAAAATGGAGAAGCCAATGCTCAGATTCATATGGAATTGCAAGGAGCCCCAAAAAGTCAACATAATTTTTTTAAAAGAACAAGGTTGGAAGTCTCACACTTCCTGATTTCAAAACTTACTACAAAGCTACAGTAATCAAAACAGTGTGGTACTGGCATAAGAACAGACCTACAGACCAATGGAATGGAATAGTGTCCAGAATTAAATCCTCATGTATATGGTCAAATGGTTTTCAACAAGGCTACCAAGACTTTCGATAGGGCTTCCCTGGTGGCACAGTGGTTGAGAGTCCGCCTGCCGATGCAGGGGACACGGGTTAGTGCCCCGGTCTGGGAAGATCCCACATGCCACAGAGCGGGCTAGGCCTGTGAGCCATGGCTGCTGAGCCTGTGTGTCCCGAGCCTGTGCTCCGCAACGGGAGAGGCCACAACAGTGAGAGGCCCGCGTACTGCAAAAAAAAAAAAAAAAAAAAAAAGAATTTCGATAGGGAAAGAATAGTCTTTTCCACAAATGCTTCTGGAACAACTGGATACCCACATGCAAACAAATGAAGTTGGATCCCTACTTCAAATCTTATATAAAAATTAACTGAAAATGAGTCAAAAACTAAATACAAGAGCTAAAACTATAAAACTCTTAGAAGAAATCAAAGGGGTAAATCTTCATGACCTCAGATTTGACAATGGATTCTTAGATATAACACCAAAAGCATAAGCAACGGTAGAAAAAGACAAATTGGACTTCATCAAAAATAAAATGTTTGTGCATCAATGGGCATTACCACAGAAGTAAAAAGACAACCCACAAAATGGAAAAATATGTGCAAATTTTGTATCTGATAAGGGTCTAGTGTCCAGAATATATAAAGAACTCTTAAAATTCAAAAATAAAAAAAGAACCCAATTTTAAAATGGGCAAACTGTTTCAACAGACATTTCTCCAAAGAAGATATGCAAATGGACAACAAGCGCATGAAAACATACTCAACATCATCAGCCATTACAGAGAAGCAAAACAAAATCATAATGAGATACCACCTCTCACCCGCTAGGACGCTCATAATTTTAAAATAGAAAACAACAAGTGTTGATAAGGATGAGGAGAAATCGGATTGCTCCTGCATTGGTAGTAAGAATGTACAACGGTGCAGCTGCCGTGGAAAAGTTTGTTGGTTACTCAAAAAGTTAAACATAGAATAATTATATGACCCAGCAATTCCCTAAACAATTGAAAACACGTCGTCAAACAAATATTTGTACACAAATGTTCACAGTACCACTACTGACAATAGCCATAGGTGGAAAAAGCCCAAGTATCCATAAACAGAGGAATGTATATACAAACTGTGGTATATCCTTACAATGGAGTATTATTCAGCCATAAAAAAATCAGTGAAGTCCTGATACATGCCACAACATCGTTGATCCTAAAAAACATTATGCTAAGTGAAAGAAGACAGACACAAAATGTTACATATAGTATGATTCCATTTATATGAAATGTCCAGAATAGATAAATCCACAGGGACAGAAAACAGATGGGTGGTTGTCCAGGGCTGAGAGGAGGAGGGATGGGGAAGTTGTTTAATGGGTTTTCTTTTGAGGTGATGAAAATGTTTAGGAACTAGATAGAGATAATGGCTACAAGTCATTCTGAATGCACTAAATGCTATTAACTGCGCCCTTTAAAATGGTTAATTTCATGGTATGTGAATTTCACCCTAAATTTTAAAAAAAGGATGAAAGGCGGGTTTCACCATTTGCCTGGACAAACACCACAGGACCTTCAGTTCTTATGCTCTGAGGTCAAAGCCAGTCACTGGCTGGAATTCTAACTATGTTTTTCCACGGACGACCCAGCACTTTGGGTGGAAGTGAAGAGACCCTGCACCCTGAAGCAGAGGGCCAAGCCCCATTCCAAAGAGCACGGTTAGGCTCACTTCCCACCAAACCAAAAAGTTGAGAACCAAGACAGGCAGAAGTAGGGGAATGGAAATGGAGTGAGACGGAGAAGGAGAGGTGCAGGGATGGAGGCACGACTCTAAATGGGAAGCCAGCGGGACACTGGGCACACCTGAGACACAGAGGGTGCCGCAGAGGGCCCAGCTTCCCTACTTGGCACCGGATGTGGCCTTCCTGCTGAGAAGATGCTTCCATCCACATAGCATTTCAAAACCGTGGACAGTAACGGGGTTTTCAGCACCCTGAGCCAGGATATGCCAAACGCCACTTCGGTCCCTGCACCTGGCAGAGGTACGTACACCTGCTGCAGGTGAGGAGACGAGACGCCCCCCTCATCTGCTTGCAGTGGGAGGACAAGGTGGCCCACCTGGCCCACCACCCAGGTAGCTGTGAGAACCAATAAAGAGGATAACTGTGAACTAATCCTGCCGCCATAAAGGCCAGCCTGAGTGTGAGCCCTGCAGCGCTATTAGTCACATCAGTCATTTGGAAGTCAATTGATGGCTTTGCTTTACCCACACCGGGATCTTAGGAGTTAGATTCTTCTAGCACACTTTGTCATGGAACATTATTTTCTGGCCAATACTCCCTCCCAACAGCAAATCTGCTCATTCTTTTTGAAAAAGGCCCTGCCACACGGCCAGGTGCCACAAGCACAGAGGCGAGGGGATGGGCCCAGAGGATTGGGTACCCAGCAGTGGCAGGGTCCACATGAAGTACCCCAAATCTTTGCCCGATCTCAGGCCAACTGCAGCCACACCTGAGCCAAAGCAGCCCCAAACAAATGTGGGCTGCAGTGCAGAGGCTCACGCCAAGCATGTTTCTGGGCCAATATTTTCAATAAAAGCAAACATTCTGGTGATTACCACGAGCTCCAAGTCGCTTCCTTTGAGATTCATCTCATTTGGAAAGGATCAATGGACAAGGGGACATCTGCTCTGCCCTTTGTAAGTTGGCAGAACATTCCCCCAACCTCCTCTGGAACTTCTTAAACTCACACAGTGAGAATTCCTCATTTAAAAGGGACGAATCGTTATTCCTAACCACGTCAAACACGTCACAACTCCATCGCCATGTGAATGGCACTTCCCCCAGTATTAAGGGATCTCGGGTTGGAAGGCTTAATTGTCAGCTCTGATCACCTAGATTGCGACGTTGAGGCCTGACCCCCTGGCAGGCCCTCCTGTCCCTCCAAGTGCGCACACTTTGCCGGCCAACAGAGCCAGCCAACAGTCTCACTCTGTGGTACTGAGCAGCCATGAGGGCCGAGGACTCAGGAAGAGGCTTTGCCCCAGGAAGCTTAAGGCTGGGTGGGGTGAAAGACACAGCGAGAGCCCACAAAGGTCAACCAGTCCTGGGGATGATGGGCACAGAGATAGGGCCCTGGAGAGGAGGGCAGGCAGACCCCAGATGGAGGGACAAACACACAGGAATCAGAGGGGATCTATACCAGGCACGTCTTGTCAGCCCACCTTTCTGAGTACCTGCAGAATTCGACCCCTTCTCCACACCCCAGTCCCCACCCCCAGGTCCTGCCTGTCACCTCTCACCTGGACAAAGGCTCCTGTCCCTCCCCACCCTCTTCCCCAACTGTGCCCACAGCAGCCAGGGGGACCCTGTCAAATCCTCAGTCCCCTCCCACTGCTGCTCTGCTCAGAGCCCCCAGTGTGGCTCCTACCTCCTAGCCACACTTGCAGGCCGTCCCTGATGCAGCTCCCTTGCCCCAAACAGTGCTTCCTCAAGGCTCTGAAACAGCTCCCCAGGCTGGCATGGAACTCCTGATCCACAAGTCTGACTCCCATAGGAAACACCCTGTAAGGGGCAAGGGAGCTGCCTTGCTACCCCAGGAACCCACAGGGCCAGCACTGCACCCCACACCTAACATGCACCCCACAGTACTTACTGAGGAATAAATGAAACTTCTGCCACTGAAGGACTTGTACAGCACCTTCAGCTTTCAAACTCTTTAAAATCAACTTTACTGATTATGCTTCCAAAAACCCTTCAAGTTTAATACAGCAGGAACTTAAAGAGGGCCGGGAAGCTTCAGGATATCTGATACTTTAACAGAATCATTCCTATTTCCCACAGACAGAGACTCTTCACATCAAGACGGTGACAAGGTGAGAGGCCCAGGTCACTCCCTAGAGCGACTGGTCCATGGTCAGGTGCCTTGCCGAAGGCAGGGGTGGAAGGACACACGGGGTCTGACAGAAGACATAGTCCTGAGAAGCCCCCCAGTTCTTGTCCCTAAGTGGCTTTGTGGCACCCTAATTGGGGAAGAAGTTTCCCAGTGCCTGAGTAGTGCCATGCTTCCCTATCAAACACACAGTAAGACAGCTCTGAAGACAACCAGCCGCAAAATCCACCCCTTCCTAGTCAAAGCCGATTCCCAGGCGACACTACAGTAGGTGCCAGCGGAGGCAGACTAGGCAGATAAGGTATCCCAGCCCCAGGAGTGACTAGCCTTGGTCAAGATGGGGTGGAACACGAGCTCCTGACTTCCTGGCTGAACGAGTACCAGCACAGTCCAGCGGAGAGACCTCCCCAAAGAATGCCAGGAGGGGTGGTCAGGCTGCTCAAAGCTCCCTGCCAAGGTGGACACAACCTGGGAGCAGGTTCTTCCCCTAGAAGGGGACTGCCCCGACCACGATCTCAGCCGGAGATGCTGCTAGAGTCCTACCAGCAAAGAGTTGGCCACTGTGAGTGAAAGTAACCTCAGAGACCCCCTTCCAATCCATCCAAAACGGGGTGCACTGTAGGGATGTGAGGGGTCACAGGTGGAACAAGAGGGAGCTTGTTACTTTCACAGTTATGTTTATTTTTACAAGTACTGTCTATGGCAAGTTATACTAATGTTCTATTTCAGGGAATGATATGAAGTTTCCTTGGAAAAGAAAGATTCAGGAGAGTAGGGAGACACAAGACTGAAATGGGGTCCTAGAACTAAATAAGTCTGCCCGAGGCCTGGAGTCTGGTTAGCAGTACTGCCCTCGTGTTTCTGCCTCAGTATCCATGCTTCCAGCATAATGTGATAAGATGTTAACTTCAGGGGAGGCAGGGTGTGGGATAGAAGGAAACTGTACCTTTTTTGTAACTCTTCTTTAGGTCTAAAATTCTCTCAAAGTAAGAAGTTACAAAGTATTCAAACTTTTAAAAAGTGAGTTGAGCTGCTGAATATGAAGTAAACAACAGTACAGATGATACATGGATCTGGAAAGAGTGGAGGGCCATCCATCCAGGAATATCAGGAGATTTGGACACATGTGGATCATGTCCCACACCTTCCTGTCACAGTGGAGAAGGGCCACACAAAGAGAGGTAGGGGGTTTGCCCAGGGCTGTGAGGGCCGCGTGCAGCCTTGCCCACAAAGGTCCCAACCCCTGACCCTGTGTTCCCCCATCACAGCACCTCCCCTGAGCCACCCAGGGGGCTAAGGACTACAGGAGGTGCTCTGGCCCCAGGGCTCACTCACTTCCGTAAGGGACCCTTGATTAGATGCAGAGAGGATGTGCCCCATGGCAGGGGGAAAGCACAGCCCCTTTCAGACCCTAGGGCGACCCCACATAGGTGGAAATGAATCTGTGCTGATCAAAATGATCTGTGCGTATACCAGATCAAATCAAAGACCTCACATGAAAAATAAGAAATAAAGAAATAAGACCTTTACTTAAAACATCCCCAAAACATCCCCTTTAAGGTGTCAGGACGCATCTTTCTCCCTGCCTCTGCCTAAGCCAATCGAGCAAATGCCACCAGCCCCTCAGGCCAGCCCTCAGCCCCTTTCCCCTGCCTGCCCCGCATTCTTGGGTCTCTCCCTACCTCCTCCACTCCTCCCACCCACCACCCCCCTTCTCAAAGTCTAGCTCAGAACTGGTCTCGCCTTCCCCACCCAGGGGAGAGGGCCCCTGGGCAGCCAGACAAGGGTCCTCCCAGGCGCTCACACTCCCCCAGCCTGGGCACCTAGGGAGTTCTGCAGGCCCCCGGTGGGAGTGGGGGAGGAGGGAGAGGCCCTACCACTTTCAGGGCACTCAGGGCCCGCTTCTCAGTATCTCTGGAATTGAGGAGCCATGAAGGATCACATGGCAGCTCTCACCCTTGATCCAGCCATGAACTCTGAGAGGATGCCAACTGGTGGGTGTGCATAGTAGCAGTGTTCTGGGCAGAGCCCAGCGCTCACACTCCAGGCTCTGTGGGGTCTCTGCAGCCCTGGACATCCACAGGAAGGCAGCCCAGGAAGCCCAGGAGATTTCAGTGGGAGTCCCTGTCCCATGGAGTCCCACCCATCCTCACTGGGGTCACCGTCACAGGCACCGAGCTGGCAATCAGGCCTGGTGCTGATCAACCTGAGCGAGCCCTGTCACATCTGGCTGCCTGGCTCCCCACATGTAAACTGGCAGGACTAGACACCACAGTCCATGTTTAAGGGCCACTGGCCCATCCACAGTTAAAGCCAGGGGGAGGCTCTCCTCTCTGGGGGTTGAGGGACCACCTACCACCACACACCCCTCTCCTGCCCCCAGCCCTGCTCCTGCTGGGTTTAAGACTGGAGCATAGTAGAGCACACTACCCCGGCCAGCCTCTGGCGGTCCCGCTGAGGCCCAAACACATGAGAACCTGTTGGAGCAGTTTGGGCACCAGTATCACCTCCTCTTCCTCCTCCTCCACTTACTTCTGGGTGGGAAGGGGCCCCGGGCTTTTGAAAACTCGGCACAGGGCCAGGTCATGGTCACAGGCAAAGGCCAAGCTTTACCTCCCCCCACCCCATCTTCCTCTGAGAGCATAAGGTCAAGTGAAAACCAGGGTGGGCCTGTGTCTGAAAACAGAGGAGGGGAATGGGGAAATGTGATGGCCAGGGAGGAGGCGGCAAAGTCACAACACCCCCACCCACACAGAGACACCATTCTGTCACCCGCACTCCCGCCCGGGGACGTGCAGGCCGGCCGGGTCCAGGAGCCCTGCTGGGGCCGGGCAGGGGTCCCGCCCGCCCGGACGAGGTGCCGGAGCTCCGGGCCGCGGCGGAGGGTGGGCGCGTCGGCCGCCACCTGGCCGGGCCCCACGTCCGTCCCAGCCCCGCCGGCGTCCGAACCCGCCACTCGCGCCTCTCCGGGGCCCGCGCGGGGAAAGTTCCTGTAACTTCGCGGGGGAGGCGTTGGACGCGGGGCCTGGGCCTCGGGAGCCCGGCCTCCGCGGCCCCGCTGTCAGGCGGCCCGGCCGGCCGGGCGCCCCAACTTCCCGGCCCGGCCCCCACCCGCGGCCCCCCGCGGGCCCGCTTTGTGAGCGGCGGCGGCGAGGGGCGCCCGCCCAGCCCCGGCCCCCGCCCCGGGCACAAAAGGGCGCGCGGCCGGCGGGAGGCGGCGGGCGGGGGCCTGCGGGGCGCTCACAGGGCCGGGCCGGGGCCGGGGGCCGGGGGCCGGGGCCGGGGCCGGGGCCGGGCGGCTGCGCGCTCACCTGCCGTGGAACCAGTCCTTGCAGGCGTCGCACTCGATCATGAAGCGGGTAACATCGTAGGGGAGCCGGCAGACGCAGTACACGGGCACCGTCGCCATGTTCGCCGCGCCGCCCGCCCGCCCCTCGGCCCGCGCTGCGCTCCCGGGTCGGGCCGGGCGGGCCGGGCCGGGCGGGGGCCGGGGCCGGGGCCGGGGCCGGGGACGGGGCCGGGGGCGCACTACAGCCCGCGCGCACCCGGCCGGCGCGTCCACACAAAGCGGGGCGCGCGGTGCAGGGCCGCGCCGGGAGCCGCCCGCCGGCCCGCGGGGCGCAGGGCGCGAGTGTGCGCGGGGGACGGGCCGCGCGCGGGACACAAAAGGGAATGGACGCGCGGGGGCGGCGGGCGGAGAGCCGCGGCCCCACCGAAGGGACCCCCGGCCGCCGAGCGGCCTCTACGTCAGCGCCCCGGGTGGCGCCGCCTCCGCCCGCCAGCCTGGGCCGCCGCTCCCGCCGCGGGAAGGCGGGCCGGGGACCGCGGGGAAGGCGGGCCGGGGTACACCGCCGGGGGAGAAGCTGGGCCGGGGGAACACTGCTGAGGGAGAAGAGGGACCGGGGGACCTGCCAGGAGAAGGTGGGTCGGGGGAACCTGCGGGGAGAGAAGGTGGACTGGGACACCCCTCCAGGGGAGAAGGTGGGCTAGGAGACTGTCACCTGGAAGAAGGTGGGTAGGGGGATTCCCCGGGGAGAAGGTGGACTGAGGGTACAGGGGGAAGGCAGGTCTGGGAGACCCTCTGGGTGCGAGGTGAGCCCCCGAGGAGGAGGAAGACGTCCTTCCTGGTTAAGAAGGCCGAGGAGCAACTACTTGGCTCTAAGTTTCATCTGATAAGCAGCGGAGCAGGGGGCAGCCAGGGGTGGGGGGGGGGGGTCCTCCTGTTCCGTCCTCCCTCCTACCTTACCGACTGAGTTTCTGGCTGGAATACAACTTCCCTTTCCCCCTTACTCCTGGCTGGGGACAGCCCACCCTCCCTCACACGATCTATGGACTTCCCTTTATGCTCAGCCCTCAGAGGTGGACAGAATTCAGGGGACCCGGGAGCATGCTGGCACGGGTCAGCTCTGTAAAGAGAAAGGAGTTACCTGGCATTTGAGCTGCCCAGGAGCCCTGGAGGGAGCCCCCAGACCTTGGAGACCTAAGGTGCAGGGAGGACAGCAGGTCCCAGGCCTCCCGTCTGTGTCCCAAATTGCTGAGTTCTGCTGGTGGCAACAACGATATATGAGGAGGGGGGAACCGAGAGGTGCTGCAGTGTTGCTCTGGGCCCAGCATCCTTTGCCCTAAAGTGGTCCTCCCTCCTCACCTGTGGTGGTCAGGGTCTTTGTTGAGTGTGAGAGGGGGAGGGGGCCTGGCTCTGAGGGATCTTTTCCCGAGGCATTCTGTAGCAGGCTCTCCCCTGCCCCCTACCCAGCTGCTGCATCCTTTGGGCATCCGTGATCATTTCAGGATGCTAGAACAGAGAGCTGGCTCCTAATTCAGAGTAAGGAACCTGTCTGTGCTCCCTCACTCTGTCGGTCTTCCCCACCCTCCCTAAGCAACATATGCATAGTGCTAGGAGGTGCTGGCCACCACAAGCACAGAATTCCAGGCTTGGGGCAGGAAACCTGGCCCAGCTCACCTCACAGAAGCGTCCCTGACAGGTACTCAGCGGAGGCCTACAGCTGCTAAGGGCAACTTGCTCCACTTGTAGGCAGCTCTCCCTCCTGTTGAGTCAAAATCTGCCTTCACATTGTCAGCCACCTTCCCTCTACAGGTGACCCCTCGACCGCAGCTTCAGCAGTGACCAGGGCAGGGCCTTAGCTGGGAGGGACAATGTGAGAGTGGGAAAAAGAAGATGGAGAAGGGAGAAATAGGGAGAAAGGAATTATCTCCCTCCCTCACCCTCTCACACATTGGTGAGCTGCCCAGGATCTGGAGCACAAGGTCTTCCAACCTGAATTCTAGCCGTCACGCTCCCCTCCAGAGTCTTAGGGAGTGACTATTAAGCGTTGTCCACAATTAACACCCTAATGTGAATTGGTGCAGATAAACAGTACCCAGCCTGTAGATCAAAGTCTGCAAGGAGGCCCAGAAGAGCCTGGCCTGGGCACTGCTGAGTTACCTTCCCCCATGGCAGTACAGAAGCACTTAAAACTAGCAGTGTCCACATCCCCCCACTTACCCATCGAAGCCAGAAACTTCTGGAGACCAACTTGACTGTGGGCAGTCCTCATCTCTGACACTTCCATTTCCTATTTTACAAATAATGATAGTAGGTACCCAGCATCTGTCAAATGCTTACCAGATACAGTGCACTGTGCTTAGTTCTTCAGACGTGGACCAGAACTCACCCAGCTGCTTATAAAGCACTCAGCATACCCCCTGGGTAGTGATTATTACATACTCAGCACTCACATTGACACCTCAGCTGTTACTGCTGCTACTTTAGATAGATAGGTATATAAACAGGTATCAGAGAGAGGTATAGTACTGGTGCCATTTTTCAGAAGTGAAAACTGAGGCCCAAAGCAGTTGAGTGCCTCATGGAGGAGGTCAGCTGGCTAGTGAGAGGAAGGAGCAAGCCAGGAACCCAGACTTCTCCAGGGCCTGAGCCTGCACTGCCACCCCTCTGTCACCTCCCAGGGCACCCTGAGCACATACACTAGGCATGGGAGCCCATCCTTAACCCCCAAATCCCTCACTGCTGACCTCTGGGACGGCTCTGGCCACTCTGCGCCACCCACCTCCACTCCTTGCCCTCCAGGACTCCCCTGTCTACAGCTGTGTCCAGTTGCATCCGGAAGTGTCCACTGAAATACTTTCCTGTTACTCAAAGCTCTTCCAAGGCTGCCTGCCAGCCACAGACTAAAATAAGACTCATTATGGGTCGCAGACTCTTCCTCTCTTTGGTTTCTCCAATGAGTTCCCTCTTATCCCCCATCAGAAAGCCTGCCTTATCTCTATGTCCTCCCTCTCTCTCTTTCATTTACGTCAACGTATATTGAACATCTGCTGTGTGCTGAGCAATGTTGTAGCCATGGAGCACTCAGCAGCCCCAAGTGTTGTGGAGCTCATATGGCAGTAAAGGGAGACGGCAACACATACAGTGGGCTGGGTACCACAGTGCCCTGGGGAAACTGGCACAGGGTGGAGGCCGGGCAGAGGCGGAGAGCTCCTGAGGTGACCTGCAAGCAGAGGCCTGGAAGGGGTGAGTCGAGGAAGGAGAGCAAAGGGAAATTACTTGCAAGGACCCAGAAAGGAATAGGGGTGGCCTTAGCACTCTGCCACGCTAAGCTCAGTGGCCCCTCCATGTGGTCTGCCCCTTACCTCAGCATCCGTCCCCCAAGTTTGCCCCATTCCCCAGGGCGCAGCACCCAAGTGTCTGTGCCAACATCAAGACCTCACCACCCACCCCAAGAAGCCTGGCATGCTGTAAGGGTAAGGGGGGTGGGCTTCCAAACTACAAGGCCATATGCCGCCCCTCCACCCTGGCACTCTGGTGAAGTACGACTTCAGTGCTGCATACCCTGCAGTGAGCATCTGTGGACAAGACGTGTTTTATTCACCTTATTACCCAGTGGAAAAGCAGCATCTTCCAGTATGTGTTTATTCACTCACCTACTACTCAACAAAGTGTACTGAATTGCATGTACAGGGCTTTTGGTTTTTTTTTTAATTGTGGTAACATACACAGCATAAAATTTACCATTTTAACCGTTATTCGGTGTACAGCTCTGTAGCATTAAGTACCTTTACAATATTGTGCAGCCATCACCATCATCCATCTCTACAACTATTTTCATCTTTCCAAACTGAAATTCTGACGCTAACTCCCTATTACCCCTTACCTCCAGCTCCTGGTAACCACCATTCTACTTCTGTCTTTATGAATTTGACTACACTAGGGACCTCATATAAGTGGCATCATACAGTATTTGTCCTTTTGTGATGCTATTTCACTTAGCAGAATGTCCTCAAGGTTCATCCATGGTATAGTATGTGTCAGAATTTCCTTCCTTTTTAAGAATGAATGATACTTCATTGTATGGCTATGCCACATTTGGTTTATTTGCTTACTGTTGATGGACACTTGGATTGTCCCCACTATTTGGCCATGAGTATGGGTATACAAATATCTGTTCAAGTCCCTGCTTTCACTTCTTTTGTGTGTATACCCAGAAGTGAAATTGCTGAATCATATGGTAATTCTATTTTTAACTTCTTGAGGAACCACCATACTGTCTTCCACAGTAGCTACAGCATTTTACATTTCCAACAACAGTGCACAAGAGTCCTAATTTCTCCACATCTTCACCAACACGTTATTTTCTGGTTTGGGATTTGTTTTTTGTTTGTTTTTATTTTTTTTAAAGCCATCCTAATGTGTGGGAAGTGGTATCTCATTGTGGGGTTTTTTTGAAGTAAATATTTTTGTTTTGATTGATTTCTCAATGTATAGTTCAATATAATAGTTTTTAACGGCAACAATTTGGTTCTACTGAAACTCCATGATCATTGTGGTCTTGATTTGCATTTCCCTAATGATTAGTGATGTTGAGCATCTTTTTATGTGCTTATTGGCTATTTATATACCTTCTTTGGAGAAATGTCTATTTGCATCTTTTCCTCATTTTTTATTTGAGTTGGTTGCTTTTAGTTGAGTTGTAGGAGTTTTTTATGTACTCTGGATATTAATCCCCTCTCAGATATATGATTTGCAAGTATCTTCTCCCATTCCATGGGTTGTCTTTTCACTCTGTTGATTGATAATGTCCTTTGATGCACACAGTTTTTTAATTTTGATGAAGCCCAATTCATCTGCTTTTTCCTTTTGTTGCCTGTGTATTTGATGTCATATCTAAGAAACCATTGCTAAATCCAGTGTCACGAAGCTTTCCACTGTATGTTTTCATTTAAGAGTTTTGTAGTTTTAGTTCTTAAGTTTAAGACTTTGATCCATTTTCAATTAATTTTTGTATAGGGTGTGAAGTAAGGGTCCTACTTAATTCTTTTTTTTCTTGCAGTACACGGGCCTCTCACTGTTGTGGCCTCTCCCGTTGTGGAGCACAGGCTCCAGACGCGCAGGCTCAGCGACCACGGCTCACGGGCCCAGCCACTCCGCGGCATGTGGGATCTTCCCGGACCGGGGCACGAACCCGTGTCCCCTGCATCGGCAGGCGGACTCTCAACCACTGCGCTACCAGGGAAGCCCCCAACTTAATTCTTTTGTAGATGGTTATCTAGTTTTCCCAGCACCATTTGTTGAAAGGACACTCCTTTCCCCACTGAATTGTCATTGCACCCTTGTCAGAAATCATTTGACCATATGGGCCAAGGGTTTATTTCTGGGGTCTCTATTGTATTTCATTGGTTTGTTTGTGTATCTTTATGCCAGTACCACACTATTATGATTACTGTAGCTTTGTGGTAAGTTTTGAAATTAGGAAGTGTGAGACCTCCAACTTGGCTCTTCTTTTCCAAGATTGTTTTTGCTCTTCTGGGCCCCTTACAATTCCATATTAATTTGAGGATTGGCCTCTCCATTTCTGCACAAAGAGCTATTGGAATTTTGACAAGGATTGTGTTGAATCTGTAGATCACTTTGGGTAATATTGATATCTTAACAACAGTAAGTCTTCTGACCCATTAACATGGCATGCCTTCCTATTTATTTGTATCTTCTTTAATTGCTTTCAGCAATGTTTTATATAAGTTTTCAGTGTACAAATATTTTGTCTCCTTGGCTAAGTTTATTCCTAGGTATTTTGTTTGTTTGATGCTATTGTATGTGGAATTATGTTCCTAATTTCCTTTTTGGATTGTTCACTCTTAGTGTATGGAAACAAAACTGATTTTTGTGTGTTGATTCAGTATCTTGCACGTTTGCTGAATTTGTTTTTTAGTTCTAACAGTTATTTGTAGAATCTTTAGAGTTCCCAAATCTTGATGATTTTACATGACATAAGATCATGTTATCTATGAACAGAAATAATTTTACTTCTTCCTTTCTAATTTGAATGCTTTTTAAATTTATTTTTCTTGCCCAATTATTCTGGCTAGAGCATCCAATAGCACGCTGAATAGAAGTGGTGAAATGGGCATCTTTCTCTTGTTCCTGATCTTAAGGGAAAAGCTTTTTTTAGTCTTTCACCATTGAATAAGATGTTTGGTTTGGGCTTTTCATATATGGCCTTTACTACACTGAAGAAGTTTCTTTCTATCCTAGTTTGTAGAGTTTTTTGTTTGTTTGTTTATCATGAAAGAGTGTTGAATTTTGTCAAATGCTTTTTCTGCATCAGTTGAGATGATTATATTTTTCCCCTTTATTCTGTTAATGTGGTCTGTATTACATGGATTGTTTTTTTGGGGGGGGGGGTTCTTCTTGATTTTAAGGATGTTGAACCATCCCTGCATCCCAGAAATAAATCCCATTTGGTTAGGGTGTATGATCCTTTTAATATGCTGTTGAATTTGGTTTCCTAGTATTTTGTTGAGGATTTTGTGTCAATGTTTATAAGGGATATTGTTTTGTAGTTTTCTGTTCTTGTAGAATCTTTGTCTGGCTTTTGTCAGAGTAATGCTGGCTTCATAGAAAGGATTAGGAAGTATTCCCTCCTCTTCAGTTTTTGGGAAGAGTTTAAGAAGGATTGGTGTTAATTTTTCTTTAAATATGTGGTAGAATTCAGTGCAGCTATCTGGTCCTGGGCTTTTCTTGGTTTTGATTATTGATTCAATCTCTTAAATAGTTATAGATCTACTGAGATGTTCTGTAACTTCATGATTCAGTTTTGGTAGGTTGTATGTTTCTAAGAATTTGTTCATTTAATCTAGTTATCCAATGTGTTGGCACACAACTACTGCAGATGTTATAGCAGTGACCAAGGCATACACCATTCCTACCTCCAAGGAGCTCATATGCCAGAGCAGGAGACAGAAAACTAATAACTGTCTTGCAGGGAGATGTCAGAAAGGACATACCAATTCAAGGTTGGATGTGTGCTTTTGTATCAGATGAATCCATCTGATGAATGCAAAGAAAATTCTAAGAGCTTCTTGGGCTACTTGGACCATGGTGATCAGAACCAGAACCAATTGAAGTGAACAGTAAGCCACAGGAACTTTGAAAGCCTTCTGGGTTTTTCTGATGGGTACGAAAGTGTGCCCTTCTTGTTGTCCCTCTCTAGGATGGCCCTGTGATGTTTGGAAGCAGTGAGTTTGTAGACCAAACTCACTCAGCTGGATGACCATATAATTTATTATCCAAAAGGGTGCTGTTAATAAAACACCAGAACAGGGGCAAACAAGGCTATTCTGGTCAAACTGGGACCAGGGTGGCCCTCCTATAGCCCACACTGGGGTCACGCAGGTCTGCAGGGATGGACACGCACAAATGCCACGAGGGCGTGTGGTGCGATGAGGTCTGGCTAGGTCTGCTATGGGTGCCAGTGCCTGCCAGACACAGCAGGCTAAGGCCAACCAGGGTACCCACCCTGATGCAGCTCAAACGCTGCCTGGGTAATTCCCACCTGGCTTCCAGGTCATTCATCAGAGGATTCCCTGACACCTTCCTCCACCATAGTAAGCTCCTCCTTTCCTTTGCATTTTCCTTCATACAGCATATTATCATTGCTGTTGCATTTTCACATGGGTTTATTTTTTCTCGTCGCATTTCCACATGACTGTCCACTCAGGTGACGTGACGCAGCACAGAGAGGTCTCTATTCTGCTCATGGCTGAGTCCTCAGCAACAAGCACAATGCCAGCCCCAGTAGACCCAGATGACCAACAGGTGGACAAAAGGACCGATGGAGATCCAGGAATCTCTCTAAGCAGGGAAGACCCAAGATCTTTCTTCCCAGATGCATGGGTTTGGGAGCACTTGTATAGGACCCAACTTGGTCGCTGGGTTGATACTAAGTAAGGACGAGACCCTCAGCCTGAAATCAGCCTCCATCTGTCTGAGAGGCAGGGCTGTAGTTCTTGCTACCAGGCAGGTTCATTCCAGGTAGAACCGTTCACATTCAGGTCTTCCTGGGCCATTTCCAGTCACTGTTCTGGGTGTCAAGAAAAAAGAAACACATGCAGCCAGAGCTAAGTCACGCCCAGCTAAGGGTCTGGGGTGGTGGTGCCCACCCCATGGTTTCAGAGACCCCTGGGCAGAGTACAGTCTGCACTTAACAGGACGGTAGCACGCAGAGCGTATCAGCTTCCTGCGGCTGCCATGTCAAGGTACCACACTGGGTGACTTAGGACCACAGAAATGTGTCATCTCAGGGTTCCAGAGGCCAGAAGTCTAAGATAAAGGTGCCAGCAAGGCCATGCCCCCTCTGAAGGCCCCAGGAAGGGTCTGCTCCAGGCTTCTCTCCAGCTTCTGGTAGCTTCTTGGCTTGTGGTAGCATCCGTCCAGTCTTCACATGGCCATTTTGTTCCTTTGTGTGTATCTGTTTCTGTGTCGAAATTTCCCCTTTTCATAGAGACGCCAGATCTGTTGGGTTAGGGCCCACCCCACTCCAGCAGGACCTCATCCTAACCTACCTAATTACGTCTGCAATAACCCTATTTCCAAATAAGGTCCCACTCTGAAGGACTGGGGTCAGGGCTCCAAAATATGAAAGTGGAGGGGACACAGTCCAGCCCATAGCACAGCATGAAGCATCTAGCGCAGAGCTACTTTGGCCCTGTCTACAGGTCCTCGGGTCATCTGTGGCCCGGTCTGTGCTAGGGAAGCTAACAGAGCAAGGAGCGGAGGACAAGCATTCGACAGCCTAGGCCCACGTGGGCAGGGCAAAGACAGGGCTCCAGGCAAAGTGGCCTCTGCCAGGTTCATTCGACTAAGTGGGGATTAAGGAGTAAAAGGGGGTAATAAATTAGTCATTCTCAGGAAATGTGGGGGTAGAATAAGTTCCCTGGAAGAGAGAGCTACTCCTGAGAACACCTACATCAGGAAAGAACTGGCACCCAGTGCAGCAACAGGCTCCCTCTGAGGCCAAGAGCGGGGACGAGGAGGGAGGTGTCGGAAACTCTTTGTCCTTGCAGGCAATCATATGGATGAGGGTACAACTGCTGAATTATTTCTTAACATTCTTGCCTTGGCCTGGGATTTTGGAATCAGGAAAGAGCCAGGGCATTAGACGTTCTCTGTCAATTAGAAAATGGTAAACTGAGGGCACAGTAAACCTAAGAAGGGATATATCACCCTCGCTGGCAATTGAAGCAATGCAGATGAAAGCCAGAAAACCATCTTCTGCGTCATTCTAGCAAAGAGTCAGGGTCTGGCCAGCACCAAGGACCAAGACAACCTACCCTCACATCCCACCCTTAGGCAGCCCTTCTGGTGAAATGCTAACCACCTGTAGGGTGTGCATGCCTCCCAGGCTGTGACCACCTGGAGACTGGTCACAACCTCTGAAGGGCCACCAACATGCCCAGAACCCTCACCCTACATCATCGGCTTTCCCTCTCACTCATGAATTCTCTCCATCCACTGCTTCCTACCCCGGGCCCAAGCCTGACCCCATTCTCCACAGACCACTATCCTTCTCATCCCCCATCCCAGAGGCCCTCCCTGCCTCTCAACCATCACCCTGTTTTATTTTCCTCATTTTCTTGTCTGAAGTAGTCTTATTTGTACACAGGTATACTTCACCCAGCCCCCAATTGTAAATGCCCATGAAGGGAGGGCCCTTGCTGCCCTCTGAACCTCAGGACCTAGGGCAGTACCCAACACAGATGCTCCATGAATACTGGGGGATGCCAAAGTAAAGCCATGTCCAGCCACACTGGGCAAGCAGGTACTTCATGGTGCAGCTACCCGTGGAATCGTGGGGCTACGGCAGAATATGAAATGGTAGAGAGAAAGAGCCATAAAATATTTTGTAGGTGGGGAGAAAATGTTATAAAACATGTATAATGGTTTATTTTCTGCAAAAAAAATTATATATTACATAGAAAAATGAAAGATAGAGGCCAAATATTAACAATATGTTAAGAATATTAACAGCATAGTGATTTCTCTTTTCCTTTTTGTTTACCTATATTTCTTAAAGTTACTACAATAAACATATTACTTTTGAAACCAGAAAAAAAAAATCAGTAGAAGCTATTTTTCAAAAAGGAAGAAAGGGAAAAGAAACCATCAGCCCAGGAGAGTATGTGAATTGTCCTACGAGCAACGCTGGGGTCAGAATTCAGTCCCGAGCCCCAGAGTGCCACGCACAGCTGCTGGTCCCTTGCCTATTTCTGGATGCCACTCAGGCCATCCCCCGTGATCCTAGTGACGTGGGAGAGATGGCCAACCTGTCCCCAAGCAAGCGTGGTGTCCTCAGCCTCCCTTTGCTTCCTGCCCAAGCCTGTGCCTCCATCCCTCTCCCCTGTCCCAAACCCAGGGTTCTTCTTCAGCGGGGAGGACCTGCTCCAGAGAGGAGCGGGGGTGGGGAGGGGGAAGGACAGCATCATGCAGTTGTCATGATGGGGAGGCACTGCTGGCATCTGGGGGTAGGGGCCGGTGGCACTGAGAATACAACCCTCCCTGAAAAGACGGTCCAACGGAGGAAACTTGAAAGGCGTTTGCAATTGACACTAGATTAAACGTGCTGGTGAGTGCTCACTGGAATTGAGGTTTCTGTAAAGCGGAAGCCCCCCCCCCTGCTCCCCACTGCCTCGCAAAATGAGTGCAAGCAAGGACTGGGGGGCCATCGTGGCCCTTGGTACTGTGGACCAGAGCATGATACGAACGCAGAGGAGCTCGAACCTACGTCCCTGAGGAACGGTGGGCCAACACGATTGACCAGACAAGTGTCAGGGAGGAGAGGTGTGGGTGCTTCCTTTATTTCCTCCAAATCCCAGAGCCACAGCGTGTAGGAGTAGAAGGTTAACAGCATTTGGAGTCTGCACACCTGCCAGAACCAGGAGAACACTCAGGGCTTGCTTGGAACAGACTGGCTCAGGACAGTGCCTCGTCAGTCCCGGGCACCGGGGACCGTGGTGGGTCCCACAGAGGCGTAGGTGGCTCCCAGGCTTTGGGACATGCGGTGCCGGTGTCCAGCCCCAGAACTGGAGGGTTTTCTTTTCTTTTTCTAAGACCAGTGTAAATAACAAACATTTATTGGTATCACTTATGGTAGAAAAAGAGTTTTTACACCAGATGCACATGACCCAATTGTTAAATAGAACATTTTCAAGGTGAACACGCATCCTAACCCAGATTTTTTACCTACTTTTGATGATAGCCAATTCCTCCTCGCCCCCCACCCCAAGACATGTGAGCAACTGCTAATGAAAAGCAGTAAACAGCTACTTGGGCTGTAGCATTTTCAACTCCACTCCAAGATGAAGATTCCAATCACATCCGAGACTCTTCTCTCAATCTTCTCCTAAGGAAAGTTCCTGAGTCCAGTTATTTACAATGTTACGGCACTAGCAGAGCGATGTCTACAACTCATCGTTGTCCGCTGGTTCTTCATCCCCAGTTTGGGGAGGGCCTGCATTTCCATAGTTTGCTAATAACTGGCTAAACAATTTCTTCTAGCTTCTTTTTAGCTTTGAAATCTTCGGTGTCAGCATCTTGGTGACCGTGTAGGGAACCCGGCCTAGCTCTCGCGGTCCCCGAGGATCCGGTCAGCTCTCTGCGCGCGGAATTCGGCCCCAGGTGTCGGCAGTGCGGACACCGAACCGGCCACCGCCGACCTCCCGCGGTCGCCTCAAGCCTGGCCTGGGTAGAGCAGCGCTGGGACGCAGCGGAACGCAGGACTCAGGGATAGGAGGAAAGAGGTGCGCGCGCACCGTCCGCGCACGGAGGAACAGGCCTGCCCTACTCAAGGCCCCGCCCTGCCCCGCCCTACGCATGGCCCCACCCCGCTCCACGCAAGGCCGGAAGCGCGCATCCCGGGCGCGTCTTCCTCTGACTAGGAGGCCGGGCGGGCGGGGCCTTGAGGCGGCCCTCCCCTCTCCGACCCGGGCTGAGAGCGCGCGCCCGCAGTCCCAGCATCTTTGATACCACGTCTTCTGACACCGCCCCCTCCGCCCCCGTCTCTCCCGTGTGGCCACTCCCCTCCTGCCCACCCCGCGGAGGCGGGGACACAGCCCCACCTCCCCGCACCTCCCGAAGAAGCGGTTCCGGAGGAGCTGGGCGGGCCATGCGTAGGGGAATATGATGGACTAAAAGGCGCCTCAAAGGCTCTGAGCCTGGGCTCCAAAGGGCACGGACTCAGACCCTGTCTCCACCGCTCACTAGCAGTGTGGCCTCCAATTAGTTAAAAACCTTCGGTGGTGGTAACAGTGTCATCCTGATAGCATCGCTGTGAGCATTAATTGAGCTAAAACACCTAGAATAGTGCTTCTAAAAAAGCACGTCCTGTTTTAGTATCATCATTGAAAGTGTTATTAGAACGTGAGAGATTTACAGTGGATGTTCACAAAACAAGGACCAAAATGTATTAAATGCCTACCGTTCACCCCTGTCCTGTGCTAAGCACTCAGAACTCAATGGTGTAAAAACATATGGGGAAATGGCGGAGAAGAGACAAATTTGCCATGCACAAGAATTCCAAATAATTTACTAGATAACTCAAGCATGACTCCCCACTCTGAGTCACTCGTGAGCCACATGGTGGCTCTATCAAAGAGCACAGTATGGAAAGGAGTAGGGGCCGGCAACCCTACAGTGAAGAGACCTGACCAACACTAACTCAGCCAGATGATCAAGGTCGCTATCAATGGTGATAAGACATGTTAATTTTATGTAGCCCAACCCCAGTCCACTCATTAAAAAAAAATCAGACAAATCACAGTTACAAGCCATTCAACAAAACATCTGACTACTCAAGGCTGTCACAAGGTCACCAAAAACAAGGAAAGCCTGAGAAACTGTCAGAACGAAGAGACTAAGGAGACATGCCAACTAAATATAATGTGGTAGATACTAGAACAAAAAAGGACATTAAGTAAAAACGAAACAAATCTGAATACTGTATGGATCTTGTAAAAAAAAAAAAAAAGGCAGTTTAATCGAGATCAAATGTATTTCTTCCTTGGGCTTTTTTTTTAAAGTTAAATTTCTATTTCTAAGCCTGCTCTATCAGAGAACGTCTTTTTTGTAACTATGAAATTCAGACATCAGCATAACTTGCATTTTGACCACATATGTTTCTTTAGAGCTAGAAACCCGGAATTACCTGCAATGGGCAAAATATTTCTAAATTTTGGTTATTTGCCTAAGCTCTTCAGTAGCCGTCTCAATTTGAATTAAACCACAGTAAAAATGTATGTTTTTACAAGGAATTTAAAAGCCGTACCATCTTTATACTAAAAGAATAAAGATTTTTATTAAGCATTGTAAGTTGCATTCAATAGCCTTCAGATACACCACACCACAACCCATCTACAATCAGTCAAACCCAACAGCAGTTCATTCTTGCACAATCCATGAGTTAGGGCGAAACTCCCTTCAACTTACAGTAAGATCCTACTCAGGTCTTGCGGGCAGGGATTGGGGAATTACATCTCATTTCTGATCACTAATGTGTGATGAAGAGCATCAGGAGAATTATATGAAAACGAATAAGAAGTGATTCTGATTTCAAAGTACATTGTTTGGAAACATTAACAAAAACATCAAAATGATATAAGTATACCTGCTTCTACTAAATTCTTGATGGGAAAGTTCTCAAGAACAAGCAATTTGTTTCCTGCTACAGAAGGGGGGGTTGTTTTTTTTTGTTTTTTTTTTTTAAAGATCAAAGGGACTTTTTTTGTTTTTCACAGAATTTCATATTTTGCTAATATGAAGGCATAAAACAGCAACAAAGAACAATAATGCATACAGCAGTGAATACACCAGGGTAATGTTGATATTCGAAACAGCTAGATAATTTGGGGGGTTTTAGAATAAATGCAACAGAGGTCAATAATCACAAAATTTTAAGGTTAGAGCAAGATCAGTCAATGACTAAACAGAGTTAACATCTTTTATAGGACTATTACTGATTATTAGCATTTTTGTTTTGCAAATGGGCACATACTGGTAAGAATGGAAGAAAGGACAGTAACATGCATAATATTAACTACACACTTTAAAAATTATGAACCATGCAGAAGTTTAGCTCAAGTAGTAGCACTAATGGTCTACGTCCGATTCAAAACCACATAGTTCATTGATCACAGATGCATGGTATTAAGTCACGAAAAGTTTCAGAACACAGTGTGTTGATTTTGAAAGGTCATTTGCATCTTCTATGATTTCAACTTTATCTCCATTTAACTTGCTTGTAAAGTATGTATGATGTACTGTATATTTAAAATCGGCAGAACGGCAATATTACTCTATAGTTTTTTTAGTTTTGATAGTTGCACTTTTTTTTTTAACACAAAAGAACCACATCAACAGTGATGAAATTTAAGTAAGAAAGAAAAACTGTGGTTGTGCCTAATTTCTTTCATAATCATAAAATCAAAGCCTTAGACAAAGCTTTCTTGTGAACAGTAATGCAAAATCAAAGATAATGGCATACATATGGTGCCAAATGCTAAAAATGATATTTTAAGCTATATATACTTAAAGACTGCCAAAATTTGTTTTCTTTATAGTTCAAGAAACACAGCTATAGGCTTTTGTCATTAACCAGTTTAAACTTTGTGTGTACTTCATTTTAAGTGTGGGAGTCAAATGCTCTTCATTTTCTTTCTCTCTTTTTGTTTTATTGTAGCATTTTGACTACAACTGGTTAAAACTAAAAATGTGTTGTTTAAATCTCTGATATCAAAGAGGGATCCGAATTTCCAAAGTCCTCATTTTTCTCTTACGGAAAGGAAAAAATGTACATAACTGTAGGCTCTCTTTCTCTCCAGATATTCCTAAATCCTTACCCTTCCAGCATCCTTCACCCTCTATAAAAAATAAGTTTACTCTTCTTTCTTTAAGACAGCTGCCTCCAGAGCATCAGCTCTACGGCAAGCACTGTCTGTACTTAGTGCATTTAAGTGAGGATTTGTATTGCACGTCTTAGAGTCATTGTTCAAGGCACTTTCCGAGTGGCTGGGGGCCCTGGTGTCGCCCGCGCTCCCATTCATCTGGGGAGCCGGCTTCTCCTCAGCCACCGCTCCGTTTTCAGCCAGGGACCCGTCTGAAGACACAGCGGAGGATTTAGATTCCCCGGATCTCGACTTCAGTTCTTTGGCCACTTCTTCTGCTGAAGCAGCATAAGGAGGCTTGCCCTATTTAAAATGAAGCACAGCAAGCGATAAGGCAGTTTTTGATAAACAGCGGGAGAGAGGAGACGCCAGTTGAGGCCTGATGACACTCACTGCAGATTTAAGAACAGAACACAGCGAGTGCATGGCTGTATCTCTCATTGTTATGTACTCTCTACCCTATGCATTTTACACTGTGGATACTCTCTATACATTCCAGTACATACTCTATATCCTCCATAATCTATATTCTCTAAACTCTACATGTTCTATTGTATACTCTATATACTCTCTATATACTCTCTACATTCTATTATATACTGTATGCACTCTATTCTCTATATATTCCGTTATATACTCTATACATTCTCTATACAGTTGACCCTTGAACAACATGGATTTGAACTGCCCAAGTCCGCCATTATGCGGGTTTTTTTCAAAAAACACATACTACCGTACTACATGATCCACAGTTGGTTGAATCTGCGGATGTGGAACTGTGGATACGGAGGAGGGCTGACTGTAAAGTTATATGTGGATTTTCAACTGCGCAGAGAGTCGGCATTGCCCAAGGGCCAACTGTACTCTCTATACTTTACAGTCTATATACGCTCTATAATCTATCCACTTTATACATTCTATTTTATACGCTATCCATCCTATCATCTAAATTTTCTATACTCTAAACATTCTATTGTATACTCTATCCACTCTGTAGTCTATATACAGAGTGGAACTGGAGGTACCTATCACCCTTGCTTTAGAGACACCCTCTTGTACACCCCAGGTTACCATGTTCCCCATTTGGGCTCAGTTTTACACAGTGTCTTCCCATTTTAGTTTTCAATCCTATAGTTCAGAAACACTCAGGTAAACTTTTCTAGACGTCAATACGACTGTCATTCTCTTGGAACCTTGAGAAACACAATTAATATACAAATACAGGAGGGCCAAGAAGCGGAGAAAAATAATACCGAAGACTTCAAGTACATGCTTTCAAATCTCAAAACCCTCACTCTCTCGAGGAAAAGTCCACTTGCCAGACTAAACACACACTTGTGGCAGAGTATTGTCGGTGGTGATTAAGCAGTTCCCCCATGGGTGCCTGCTACAGGAAATGGGTTGAGGCGCCTCCCTCTAGTTATGAAGGATGCAGGAAGACTGAGAAGGAAAGCCAGCCTGTACCTGTTTGGAAACAGACACTCCCTCTCTCAACAGCTAACTCTTCCCGTAAGCCTAGGCCACTGCAAGGAGTCCCCCACCACTATATGCACCACAAGCATGGGCAGCACTGCCTCCTCTGTCCCACTGACCCATCGTCTCAGAACCGGCCCCGTCAGGATGGCAACAACAGAGAAAGGAAGGCCAGAGACTCTTAGGAATCAAGTTACCCTTCATCATCTGTCCTTCTCAAGGTGCAAGAATACTACTTTCACTTAAAAACGAGCAACAGGAAGTTCCAAGGAATCCACACATTACGGCAATAAAAGATGGAACAACATCCCTAAGGACAAGGAAATACATCAGGAAGGCATGTCAATAGACGACCAAGACTGCTTCCTTTGCTTCTAAAACAGGCTGTGACAGGACAGGATGAGGAAGAGGAGCACAGATTAAACCAGGAAAAGCCATAAAGTGAGGTGAAAAACTTTGGGAAGAATTTAAAATAAAGAAAAAGTAATTCCAGAAAGGAACACTAAACTAGAAGAAACAACACCAAATAAACATCATAGTACCTGAAGGTGAAAGAACAGGATTTTTAAAATCAGAGAGATGAAGAAAGGGAAGTGCAGATCAAAACCACAATGAGACACCATTTCATACCCACTAGGATGGCCAAACTCAACAACAGATAGTAGCAAGTATTGACATGCATGTAGAGAATTGGAATCCTCATACATTGCTGATAGGAATGGAAAATGGTGCAGCCATTTTGAAAACAGTTTTGCAGTTCCTCAAATGCTTAAACACAGAGTTACCATATGCCCCAGAAATTCACTCCTACATGCATACCGAAGAGAAGTGAAAATGTGTAGTTAACAGTACTCTACTATATTTGAAAGTTGTTAACAGTAGGTAACAACACTCTTATAGTTAACAGTACTCGTATATTTGAAAGTTGCTAAAAGAGTATATCTATCTTCAAAGATATAATCATCACAAGATATACTCATCACTTAAAAGATTTCTCATCACAAGAAGAAGAAATTTGTAATTATGTGTGGTGATGGATGTTAACTAGACTTATTGCGGTGATCATTTTGCAATAAACACAAATATAGAATCATTATGCTATACACATGAAACTAATATAATATTATGTGTCAATTACATCTCAATAAAACCGGGGGGAAAAAACCAAACTTGTACATATATGTTCACAGCAGCATTATTCATAATAGTCAAAAAGTGGAAACAATCTAAATGTCCATCAACTGATGAACAAGTCAACAAAATGTAGTGCATCTATATAATGAAGCATCACTCAGCAATAATACAGAATGAAGTCCTGGTATGGGGTACAACATGTGCATTTACATGAAATGTACAGAGAGCAGCTCCAGACAGAAAGCAGATCCACCAGAGACTATGGGGGTGGGGTGTATGACTGCTCATGAATAAGGGGTTTCTTTTGGGGTGATGAATGTTCTGGAATTAACGGTGATTGCCTGTGACCTTAGGAAGAGACTGAATTGTACACTTTGAACAGGTGAATTGTATAGTATTTGAGTTACATCTCAAAAAAGAAAGGAGGAGATGAAAAGGAATCAAGAGTATGCCAAACACTGAAGACAGACCCAGAAGGACTGGTACAACAGGAGCGCCAGCGATGAAAACAAAGCAAAGCAAGAGAACTGAAATGAAAAACTAGTAATTCAGGAAAATTTTCTGACATAAAACAAATTTGAAATTGCCTTTGGAAAGAAAGCATTGCATACTGAGTGCACTGACCAAGAACGACCAGCAGCAGGGCATGTCACTAAACTTTGATGGAAAAACGAAAACAATTTAGGCATTTAGGCCAAAACAGCAAATGACTTCAAAGGGAAAGACAATTCAATTATTATTATTATTTATTTATTTATTTATTTTTGGCCGTATGCGGGCCTCTCACTGTTGTGGTCTCTCCCGTTGCGGAGCACAGGCTCCGGACGCGCAGGCTCAGCGGCCATGGCTCACGGGCCCAGCCGCTCCGCGGCATGTGGGATCTCCCCAGACCGGGTCATGAACCCGTGTCCCCTGCATCGGCAGGCAGACTCTCAACCACTGCGCCACCAGGGAAGCCCAATTCAATTATTATCAGTCTTTAACAGAAAAGCTTTATAACAGAAGAAAATCAAATAATGTGTAAGTCACTTGAGAAGATGTGAACCAATATTTCTAATTGCTAGGAAAATAAACTGTTTTCAAATTAAACACTGTTTTCCTAAGTCTTCCCTAGGAACCCACTAAAGAAAAAGCCTTAGAGGGACAAAATGGACCAGCAGACTCAAGGCTGGTGGGGCACGGGACACAGTTATCTACCCGGACAAATGTGGCTGAAAGGAGTATACTTTGGACAATGTAGACAATAGTACCGAAGCTATTTTTCAAAACTGTGAGGATGACGGGGGAAAATGGGGGAAGCATATACCAACATTTTCTTTTAATTGTTCCCGGTGACTGTGCTGGTGATGGAAGAATTAGCTGTTCCTAGCAGACTGTGTATGCAATATGGGATGAAGTAAATAATGAGTTATGGGATGTTCTAATTTAATCATCCTCTGGGTTCTTAGGAACCAAGATTCTCAGAAGGGAAGAAAAGACATACTGATATAAACAGTAAAGGTTAAGTCAAATTCCTAAAATCCTAAATTTGAATTAGAAGAGTCAGTTTAATTAGGGAGGAAAACAGCAGATTACATGTATGTATGTTTGTGTGTGCATAGTATACGTGAGTGTGCATGTGTACACCTTTTCCCTCTAGCTCTGTTCACAGGAAAAGCCTAGAAATGGTGATTTGGTGTAGAAGAAAGAACATAGAGATGTAACAGAAATGAGACTAAATAAAAGCCTATAGTCCTCAGTTTGAACTGGAAACATCAGTGTGAATTCATGAGAATCATACCTTTAAAAAATACAGTAAAAAGGCATATCGGTTGTGTGTGTGTTTACATATATAAAGAAACAGGACTCTGTGTGTCTACGTACACAGAACACTAGGAACAATGACTGACCCTATGGCAGCCAGGGTCCACTGGTGCTCCTACTTGAAATGCCATTTCTCACTAAAGAAACTGAGAAACTAAGAGAAACGACTGTCACTGGTCTGCTGGGCTGGGTGATACACCGGACAGGAAGCTACTGAAAACCAGAGGTCACGGCAAAGGGCCCAGTGGCCAAGGATGGGTGAGGTGAGCTACAAAAAACCATGTGTTGACCTAGTTCCTGTAAGGGCTGTAATACTCAGGCACCAAAAACAGAAAGCAATAGGAAGCATCTTTTTATAAAAATACCCCAATAAATAAAGAAAAAGAAATGACTGAATGAGAATATTTTCATTTTGCAATCTGCAGTATATGAACGGATTAACAGGTCGTAACATAAAAACAGATAAGCAGACATGAAAGCACACACTACAGTCTTGCCACAGGGACAAACCGAAGTCCGATGCAGCATCCAGATGCAGCTACCAGCGGGCAAGAAAGGTCAGAGCCACATGGGAAACAGCACCGTGAGTATAAGTGTGCACTCGGCAAAAGCCAGAAGTCTGTAGGTGAAATAACCTGGGTTGTCCTTCAATAGATAAATGAAGGAAAAGAAAGGGAGGGAGGGAAGCCTGCTGATTCAGAGGGACTTAGAAGACATGGCAAACTATAAGAAAATGAACACAATTCAACATCAGTGTCTAGGAATGCACATGTGAGTGATAAAACCAGAAAGAGACAAGGGAGAAATAACTGAGTGTAAAACTGCAGGGTTGTAGTTATTTTGTGCAGAGGGAGGCAGGAGGTTAGTGTTGGGACTGGGCCTGTGAGGGGCTCTTGGTGTGGCTGGGAAAAATGCTATTCATCACACAGGTGATGGCTACATGGCTATTTGACTTATAACTCATTAAGCTACATTTGTGTGTCTGTGTGGTTTTTGGTATCTCGGTTTTATATTTAAATAAAAATAAAAGTGCTTAAGCAACATAGGGACACATTTTCCCCACTGCCAGCTTAGGAAAGGCCCCTGTATCCACCATGTATGACCATAATGTACAACCAGAGGCATTTTTATAGGATGAGCTCTGGAGAACCAGTAAGAATGAAGTTCTCTTCCCTCTTGTAAACCTGTCGAGAGGCCGAGAGTGCCTCTAGCTCAAAAGGGCATTTTGGTGAAGGCTGAGGATGGTCAGGGTGGGGGCTACAGGAGAGCCAGAACGAGCTGAGTACCTCCCCCTCGCTGGATGCTGTGCTGCGAAGAGGGGCTGCCTGGGCCTGCTTTCAGGAAAGAGACTGCCTCTGCACTTGACTTGCTTGATGTATTTCGTCAAAACAGACGCTACCAAGACGCTAAGATCACCTGGCAAAGGCAGAAGTTTTATTTTCTCTTGGCCAAGTTAAGTTTCCAAATATGGGTTATTAATAAATGAGTCACAAGAGTGGACTCCTCTTCATGTTTACAAGGATACTATGGGAAAACACTGTGTACTTTGACTAAATGCCATAATTCAGTAAGTGAGACAACATAATACACTGTTAGGGCTGATGGGTGTTTTTTAAAAGATTGTTCTCAGAATCCAGGTCCTAAAATGGAATATCCAAAGCGGAAGTTCTAGCTCTTTCATGAAGACAGACGTGACTTTATTTTCTCGTGAGTGGATCCTTTCAGGGAAGAGCTAGTCAAGGTGGTCCAGGAGGAGAAAAATATGCACTGTTCCAGGATTTAAAGTCACAATTTTCTTTTAAATCCTAAATGTGATTTTACCTACATAATGTTTTATAATATAAACAGCATTAACAGCTCCTGGATTATTCTCAGCTAAATTCCTATGTCCAGCACGTGAACGCGAGATCGTGCTCTCTTTACCACAAATGATGACAAAACGATCTGGGTCTGAGGGAATGTACATCTGGTGAGCACCATGTGCCGCTATTGTGTTAGAAGCCCAATAGCTACAGAAACATTCCGACACCCCTCCCGTCTGGACACAGGCACTGAACACTGGCCTGGGACGATCAGGCACTCAGGAGTGAACTGGCACTAGCACTATGCTGTGTTATTACCTGAATCGCACCCTGGTGTTTATAGCCTCGGCCATAGTACCTTCCACCTCTTCCAAATGTTCTGATCACTGGAGTGGAAATAACTCCTCTTGGACGCCTAAACACATAAAAGACAAACAGACTTGAATCTCTTACAGATAACATTTAAACATTTAAAATAATATCAAATGGACTTAAAGGCGTCTAGTCTATGCTATAGGAGGCACAAACTTTATTAAATCATGGTCACACCAAAGACTGAGTCCAAGTAATCTATCTTATTTTCTTGGTACATATCCGGTGTATTCAATTTTTAAAATAATGCACTTCAAAAATATTCTTTTTTTAAAAAACATTAAAAAATGGTTAATTGAGTAATGTTTGGATAATTAGTTAATAATGGTTTAAATAATTACATAATGCTATATATACTGGAATCCTATACAACCACTAAGAAAGATGTTAAAGAAGAATGTGTTTAATGATGTAAAAATGTTCCCAGTAAACTCGTGATTAAAGTAACAAGTAAGAGGCTGTTTTTTTAAGCTTATACAACTACATCTTCATTGTTCAGAACTTACCCTCTTGCTGGTCCTCCAACAGAAACTACCTGTAGGGGGAAAGGCCCACGGCCTCCACGGCCCCGTCTGCTCCCAGCCCAGTGGCCAACCACGGTGCCAGCTATTTCTAGCTTCCCTCCCTGAGAAGGTATAGGTTGGATTCCTGCACAAAAGTAGATGAAAAAAAATCTTTACAATCACAGGACTAACAAAGAGAAATAAGCAAGCAATTTCTTTTCAGATGTGGTTTCCATTTCATATGAAGCCCCTTTCTCTTGCTTTGTGAAGACTTGTTTATTATGTGAACTATCTATGTGCACAAGTTTGATTTTAATGGTATTATTTTTAGGCTGTTGTTGAAAATACACCTGAAAGTAAGACAACTGTGTTGGCTATCTAAAGAACCCATGACAACTGAAATAGGTTACAACTACAAAATGAGCATGGCTGTTAGGTAGAAATAGATCCAATAAAGTATTGGGTGCATATGGCACGCCTTCTATATTACCAAGATGGAAATCTGCAAACTCAGAATGTCTTTTTCTCTTTGAGTAATTACTTACAAGTTTACTACCTTAACTAAACATTACAGAAATTAATCAGTAAAGCTAGCCTGTTACTTCTTATTGCATTATTAAACGATAATTTCCTTAGGCAGGGTTATAAATATTCATTGTATTCACTAACTTCTATTAATTACTGGTAGCCTGCATATTCTAAGGTTTTCTGACTTACCTAAGAAAATCCTCAAACAATTAGCTGGTACCAGAATTTCTGATAAAAACAAAACAAAACAGAACCTCAAGCATCTTCTTTTCTGGCACATGGAATGGATTATAATAAATTCTCCATCATCTTGGTATTAGCCATGATGATTAACAGCCAGGTAGCGCTGTTCAACAAAATCTACGACAAGCCTTACATTTTCTAGTGGCCGCATTTAAAAAGTACAAAGAAACACATGAAATAAATATTAGTAATGTATATTTTAGGGAGTTCCCTGGCAGTCCAGTGGTTAAGACTCTGCGCTCCCAATGCAGGGGGCATGGGTTCGATCCCTGGTCGGGGAACTGAGATGCCGCATGCCACGTGGTGTGGCCAGAAAAAAAAAAAAGTATATTTTATTTAACCCAATATACCCAAATTAACATTAATTTCAACATGTAATCAATATAAAAAACAACTACTAATGAGACACTTTGCGTTCTTTTTTCTGTATTAAGTCTGTAAAATTAGATGTGTGGTTAGGACACAGCTCAGTTTGGATAAGCCACAGTTCAAGTGCTCGAGAGCCACATGTGGCCAGTGGCTACTATACTGGACAGCACAGATCCAGATTCCAGACACAATTTGGTGGAAGTTAAGAAGCAGGTTCCTCTTGTCATTTCAGACTAAAAAACCACTTCTGACCTAACAACGTTCATAGTCAGAACTCCCCCCTCCTGCCCTCCCTGCCACCACAGTATTTTATCACAACTGCAGGCCAGCATAAGTTTCCAGGTAAGGGTTGCAAGAAGCTGAAGCCGATTGTGAAGCAGAGAACACACGTTACTGTGCACTGCATGATGCTCAGTAACAGGAGGAAAAGCACCCTGGAAAGCCGGGAGACCTAAGGGGAGGCAGGAGAGGGGCATGCAGTAGGAGAGGAGAAGTGGCTCCTACAGCTACAGAGAGAGGGCAGCATTCATCTGTTAAGAGTCTTACTGCTACAAAAGACGTCTCTAGGTAGCTTCTGTAAGTACGCAAGTAACTGAGCTGGAAAAATATTCCCGGTCAAGAAAGGCTTGCCTATCCTAAAAGTTCTTCAAAATTGTATTTGAGTAATCCTGTAATGTACACTTGATAGCCATGTTTAGATCTGCAGTCCCAAAATGTGGGATTTATGACAAAGTCACAAGTCATGGGCTTCAAAGTACAGCAAAATCACAAGATAGTATTTCAAGACTAAACGTTAGGACTTTTTCTCTCCCTCACAAGCCTAATACAAATAAGAAGAGAAGCAATGGGAATTTAAAATAGACTTTTTATATATCTGATAGTCGATCTTCCTTTAAAAAGGTTTCTATGAAACAAACTGTGATAAAGTTTTTTATGCCCTTAGAATCTTCTCAACAAGCATCATCCTCTTTACCCAGAGGGGGCTGTTAGGGAATACGACAGGAAAAAAACATCACTGGGTATTACTGGGCAGCCTGTTCTATCACAGGAGACAATGGTTAGGGGGCCAGGTGCACAGAAGAAGGGCTGTGTGTGGACACACACACCGGCCCCTCTGGAAGGCAGAGATGGGCCACAGCAAAGCTGCTGCAGAGACCTGGGGGCAGGCAGAGGCTGGCAGAAGAGCAGCAGTGAATGCCAGAGTGGGGACCTATCAGGAAGGATATGGTGCTGGAGTCAGGACAGACGAGGAGGAAGAAGAGCCAGAAGAAGCGGGAAGCTGCTGGCGGACAGAAGCTCTAGGAGGAGGTGTGGCATAATTACCGCCCTGTGACTTGCTAGTCCTGCTGCCGTCACTGCCTGAGAAGGCTCCGCAGTGTCCTGCTGCCGTCGCCACGCGGAAGGCACGGTACGCGCCTGTCGCTACAGTTTCCCCATAGGGGCCTCCAAAGCCACAGACTCCTGTGGGACCCGGGTGGAGAGAGATGGGAGAAGCCATGAGGAACTGGGTTCAGGCAGAGCCACCAGTGGGCTTTCAGGCAGAGCAACCCCCATGTCCTTCAGCTGTTGTTCTTACACCATCAGCTGCCAGGGAGGAGACTCCTGACCCCTCCTGTCACCGACAACACTGAAATGTCGCCTTGCCTGCCTTTGGAGGAGCCTCTGGAGACAGAACACTATTGCTGTGGGCTCTGCCACAGACTTGCGAGGTGGTCTTAGTGGAGGAGAGCTCCACGGACCCCCCACGTGAGAAAATCTTAAATCACAAACGTGAGCAGAGTTTTCAGCTACACGGACCAACTTTAAAATCTTGTCTCTGCTATTAATAGCTTTTGTAGTTCCCGCTCCCTTTCCCATACATAATCTCTTCCGGGATCAAGTTTGCTCCTTTCTAATGTGAAGAGATGTTGCTGCAAACTTCGTAACTAAGCCTGTCAATTATTTACAAGGTCTCAACACAGCAAGATATTGCCCACTCAGAAGGCCTGCACGCTGTACGTGCGTCTGTCTCCCCACTCTAGCAAGTCCCTACGTGTGGTGGTGGACACACTCACCTGCAAAGCCCCGCCCTCGGCCCTGTGCTGGTGGGACGGGCCCGAAGTGCCGTGGGTACATGGAGGTGGGGTAGAAAGGCAGCGCCGCTGGCGGTGGGAAGGGGAGCGGGTGGCTCTGCCGGGAGAAGTTCAGCCCTTCCAGGATGCTCTGCCGCATCTTTTCTACCTTGGCGGCTTGCTCGGCCTGGAAGTCAAGGACTGGCATGTGAAAACTTCATTCACAAGGTTTCAATTGAATTGGAAAGAACAGGAAAGAAATGAGACGTGCTGACCACTGTGCCACGCCTACTTATTTACCCATAAATAACACAGTCACAATCTGCTCAGTGACACCTGTTTACAGAATGCAAACAAGACCCCAAAAGCAAAAATGCAAAAAAAAAAAAAAAATTAACAGATACCTCTTCATCTCATAATCTTAATCTTATAAAACAAGAATTTAAATTTCTACTTTCTCAGCGTATCTTCAGGTAAGAACCATTTACGATAAAGTTTATTAACTGAAAATGATTTGGTTCTCAAAATCAATGACTAAGTCCAGACAGATCATGCTCATCATGCTCACAGCCTTCCTTCCACTTGTGGACCAGGGGGTAGATGATGCCTAGCTCACATCTTTAAAATTTACTTCCCTATCGATTTAATTTTAGGTCAGGTATTTACTGTATTTTACAGAGAAGGAACTGAGGCACAGAGTGATAGATGCTTTTTTTTTTTTTTTTTTTTTTTGATAGATGCTTTTTAAGGGAAGCCTAGACCTCTTTTGAGACCGGACAGGACAACAGCCCAACTGATCTCTCTGTGGGGCTGTCTGTGAGATGACTGTTCAGTAACCTGCACACATGTGGACAATACAGCTTGTGTATGTCAAATTCCACTGTGAAAAAACATCAGAAACATTCAACTTGAGTGTCTTTTGTTAATAAATACATAAATATGTACACCAGCAACCAATCTTTAATCAGAGAAATGGAAAATCTGCTTACTCTGTAAATCTGTCTTTAGACTGAGCTTGACTAAAGCAGCACGTGGGAGAATGCATGTTTTGTAGTCTAAGGTTAAAAAGCTTGCAGCACACGTGAGCTTCTTTCAATACAAAGGGACAAGATAACCTCATAACCTACTTCACTTTATTTTTAAATCAGGATTTTAAAAAAGTACAGTCAATCCTCATTATTCACGAGTTCCACATCTGCACACTTACCTACTTGCTAAAATTTATTTGTAACCTCAAAATCAATACTCCTGGCATTTTCATAGTCATTTGAAGACATGTGCTAAGTGGGATAAAGTCTGAGTTGCCACCTGAGCTTGAAGAAGACACAGCATGGCCTTCGTGTTTCAGCTTTTATACTGTAAACATGTGTCCTGTTCACTGTCTCCTTACTGCCACGTTTTTCGTGTTTTTGTGAATGATTCTGCTGTTTCAAACGGCCCCAAGAGCAGTGCTGAGTACTGACTAGTGTTCTCAAGTGCTAGGCTGTGATGTACCTTACAGAGAAAATGCACGTGTTAGTTAAATGAGCTTTGGTGAGGCTGAGTTATAGTGCTGTCGGCCGTAAGTTCAATGTGAGTGAATTCACAATATATATGCATTAAGAAGTATTTAAACAGAAACACACGTAAAACAAGGTTATGTATGGACTGGCTGACGAAGGTGATGTGACAGGAGGCTTGCAGGAACCTAACCGTATATTTCCCCTAACAGCAAAGGTTCCGTATTTGCTAATTCAGTGTTCAAGGCGAATATATAGAATATAATTACCGTGAATAATGAGAACCAAGTGTGTATGCTGACCTGGGCACTGAACTGGCACTTAGTTACACACTGGGCTGGGCCCAATCTAAATCAAATTCCTGTTGCGCAGGCTCATTACAAATTCGGTGGGGAAGACGACAGATTAGCCAGTGAGCGTTATTTCATGCTGGTTGGAGGTGGCCACCCACTCCTCCCTGCCCCACCCAGCCTGCTTTCTTGCAACTGACCTGACCATCACAGAGGTCGATGAGTGGGGTCTTTTCCCGGCTTGCTTTGAGGAGTTTGGACTGGAAGAGCTTCCCATCAAAATACATCCAAGGACAGCAGTGTTCCCAGGGCACTGGCTGGCCACACGCGTCGTTCGCAAACAGGGCCATGTCCACGCCACTCATGAAGAGAGCTGACAGCTGAATGCCGCGGGGGTCGAGGTTCTCAATCTTTAAATGGAAAAGAGTGATTTCTATGGAGTAAGAGTACTACAGTATCCAATTCTTGCAACGTCTGACTACAACCCTCCACAGGAAATGAGCACACCCCTCAACCAAATGCCCCCTAAGCAGCCCTATCACTACCTTACAGTGTCTTAACACTGACTTGTCTGAACAGAAAGACTTATGTTATTGAACAAATTTAAATTTAAGAGACTGTTTTACAAACATACTGAAACATTTCAATTTGGAATTTGTAAAGAGTTACACAAGTATAAAGTAATACTGTATTTAAGGTGGACACATGACAAAGTAACAAATTATTAATAGTCTCCTTAGCAGTTAAGAAGCCCACAATTCTTTTATGAAATAAAATTTTACACTGAAGATTCTAAACACTGGTAATATGTTAACAGAAATGTTGTAAAAAAGGAATATTCTATTAAGATGCTGCATTTTTCAAGCAGTTATCTTCAAAAATTACTTGGTATAATTTCATTCTTAAGTCTGTACTTTATGTTTACATTATTTTATATGTTAATGTTTTAGATAGCAACTTATTAATGAGACTGTCAAAATGTTTTAGGAGAAATGGATAGCTTATAAATGAAAGAACACAACAGCAAAAACATTGTATTTGAACCATGCAGACTATCAGAATCTAAAGACTTGTATCTGTGGGTTCTTCTCACTCAGTCATTAGTGCTGTGAGCCTTCCTTTGTACACACAGCCCTTTCTTCTAGCATCTAATGTGTAGGATAAGAAACACTGACAAATACAGTCAACTCTTGATTATCTGCGAAGGACCTTGTTTGTGGATTATCCAGGACTGAGCTTTAACTGTCCTGGTTTCTGTCTTCCCACCTTCCACGCTTATTTTCTAAGGTGATGGTCTCTTGAGAATGCCGTCTTTATGGGTACCAAACTAAGCAATGCCTAATTGTGGCAGGTAAACTGGCTTTTCATTAAAGATAAAAAAGATGACTCCTGTGCCAAATACTAACGAATTTATGATTATCTGATGTTTTGTGCTGCCAGTGTCAACATTCCCCATTATCAGCTAACACGGTGTTTTCCAGCCCCTCCTTTTTTTTTTTAATTTGAAGTCAATGCAGTAAAGAACTTCCTGAACCTGGAGAAGTCTATCCACCCCTCCCAGCCCACCTCTGTTGGCTCCTCCTTCTCTAATGTAGTGTCAGAAAAGGGAACTAATAACCGTGTTCAGCTGAGGGCAGGTGGGGTCAGGATGGTAGAATTAGATGCCTTTTTACATTTATGAGCAGAAAGGGGAGAGAAAGAGGGTCAAAATGGAAAAAAAAAAGTCACCTAACTTACTTTAGATCCCCACTGGCCTTGCCTTTCTCTGCACTGCAGAAAGGAAGTGGAAACTCCCTTCTTCTGAGTCCTGAGGCAGAAAGAGGGCGTTTCTCCTCCCTAAACACTGACGCTGCGGGAAAGTGGCACAGCGGTGATGCCAGCCCAAGCTTGGAGGCTGCCTGGGCAGAAAGCCATCCCCTGGCCCCTCTGCAGGGATGATGGCAACCAGGCCTCTAGCTGCTCTCTCCCTGTCAGCCCACAGCCTTCCAGGCCAGAGAACGGAGGACCAGGTCAAGGCTGAGGGGAAGGGAACGATGGGGCTGATGCTGCTCTAAAGACGTTTGCTTTATAACAAAGTGCCAGCAGGGTCCTTCTGGTGAAATCCGATACTGTTGTCATTTCTTAAGTCACTGGTGGTGTTGGTCATATCCACCCTTAGCCCTTATTTAACGAATACAGCTCAAAACCATTCTGGGCAGATGGCCATCTGAGTGCTGAGGCTAAGAAATGGGAGCCGGTGCATGGAACACAGAAGCACCCTAGTTAGAACAAGTAACCTCCCAGTGAGCGGATGGGAGGAATGGATAAATCTACATTATCCACGCACATATATACTTATTTTAAATGGCCTCATCATTAGTTGAAGAACTGTGTTTTTACGGGTTTAAAAAATGATTTTCAAGTCAATTTGTTTTAGAAATAACAACTACCCTTAATTCAATAGAGAAAAATTCTTAAAATAAAAACTGCCTAAATAATGTGAATAAAATCCCAATTGCTGTGTGGATTTCACTTCATTCAAAAAAATTTTTAATTACTTTACGTGGTGTTTTATATTTCATTCCCTAAATGTTAATTACACACATAATACTATCTAATATTTACGGGGCACTTAATAAATATGTATCAGACACCACTCTAAGTATTTTTCCATATATTATTTCATTAACATCTCAACAATCTCATGTATGATACTGCTGTTAGTACTCCATTTCACAGATGGAGAAACTGAGTCAGAGAGAGCTCAAGGTCACAAAACTGATCTGGTGGCACCAGAATCTGAACCCTTGATCATAGAAATGGTTGCAATATTCACATTCCAACCTCATTCTCTTATACCACATAAGATAAAATATTCACCATTATTCAAAGTTCCTCAACTAGAAAAAGAGTGACAAAATTTTATGATCTTACAGGAAATACAAATATGGAATGTACCTCTGGCCAATTCGTTCAAGAACCAAATTCCAGTGAGGTTACTTGGTCCAACTTCTAATTACTGGGCAACAGACTCTTTACTTTGATTTGTCATATTTACCTATACGCACAACAATTCTTACAGGTATCACAGACATGCTGCACGTCCCTACTACTGTCTTTAAAGCTCTTCATTTTCCATCTTTTAATTCTGCACTGGGCATGTGAAACTGTTAAAAGAATTTAAGGCAATTATAGGGACGTCAAAAGCAAGGGAGAAAGAAACTGGATAAATATTAAAACTGGGCAAAGGTCCTTCTCTCCTCATCCTTCACCCGCCCTCCTCCAAACACAGCGTCAGTGCTGATTTTACCTTAGTCATTATGTTTGTGCTGGTAACCTAGGAGAAGCGCCACAAAAATACACCAGGGAAAAAGTGAAGGCTGTCAGTCAATCATTGCCATGGATCCTCAAGGAGCCACGCAGAACACTCAACTATGCAGGGTCATGGCGGGAGGACAGAGACTGGACAAGAGGAAACTCTTGCAAATTCATTTAAACCAACGGTTTCAACATCTTTTCCCACCAAACCTCCTATCGGAATAGCCACCAAGAGGCCAAACTGTGCAAAATTAGGTCTTTTCTTTCTCTTCTCCTATTTATTCTCAAAGCATATAATGGACAAAAATGGGAGAAGAAAAACAGGATCTGGGCAATCCACAAACTGGATCATGGCCCCTAAAAGAACAACAAAAATCAAGAGTTGACTATATCCTCAACAGGAAAATGGTATTTTATAGAAAAGCATCGTCATTGCTTTTGAAATATCAAAACAACTTGAATGGTTAAGTGAAAAAGCAATTTTGAAATTTACTTTTCTATCACTGAATTTTGGGACCCTCAGTCTCCGCATAGGGATTTTTGTTCATTTAAATAATGATTATTCCTATCAGTTCTCAATCTGATAGCTGAGAGGATCTCTGATCTTAAAAAAAACCCAACTATCTTTTCCCCCAGTGAATGCTGTTATTTTCCCTTCCAGCTCTTTCAGAATTTATGGTGCTCGTGAATGAAGCACTAACGATGCAGGCTGTCCTTGGTGAAAGGAACACAGACCTCCAGACCAGCAAGACCCAAAGGGATAGTGGTGGGCTTGAAGTAACTGCACATAAAATGGGTCTTTCTAAACACAGCTCTAGAAACGCCTGGCTTTAGATGAAGAATCAGGAGAAAATTATGAAAGCACTAAGACCTCAAAAGAACCAAAATGAAAGCTTAGAGTGCGACTGTCTTTCAAAAGTTATATCCTATGTGTTGATCCAAAAATGAAAAGGATATGGGAGAAGATGAACTTTGAGTAAAAGCAAGTTGATGGTGAATAAGGCTTGGTGGGCATACCTGATACCTGGCGGTCTGATTTTCAGAACTGGGATGTCAATACTGATGTAATAATCTAAATAAGAGAAACAGGAAGTAGAGGTAGAGGGATGGCACCACACTCTAGTAAAAGTATTTACAACACCCCTGAGCACAGTCTGCTGATGAAGATGGTGGTGATGGCACCACACGCTAGGACACAGGGAGGGAGAGCCTGCACTTAGTACCAGCCTCTCGGGGGGACACCCGGCCAAATATTCTAGAATGAAAACTTAAATTCAAAACCATTAAAAAAAAAATAATTTCTGCCTAACAAACAGAAAAGCTTAAACTACAAAGAATACAATTTGAGGTAGATTCTCCTGTTTGGTTGTCTTTAGTTTAGCTTGTTTCAAAGTCATCAGAAGCCTAAGGTGACCACAAATGACATGGGCTCCACACAGTTCAGGGTCAACACCAGATTACTGAATTTAACTCAGTAATTTAGGGGAAACCAGAGACTTATTGAGCCCCAATGGTAGAATACTGAAAACCCATCAAATGAGCCTAAAACTCTTCTGCAGGGAAAGAACGCCTTCATAAAGAATGGCAAAAAGATCTAAAAGTGAAGGCGATTTTGTCAAAAGAGATTACTTGATTACAAATCAAATTTTGTAAAAAAACAAACAAAAAACACAAACAACAACAACAAAAAAAACCAAACCAATGGCAAAGAAAAAAAACAAAACCCTGTACATTAAAAAGAAAAGGCAGATCCACTAATTTAGCTAACTCTGAAAAGTCTTGAATTTTCTAAAATTTACTGTAGAAATTAGAAAGCGAGTACAGCCATGTGGACACAGTGACTAATAAAAGTGCACTGAAAAGATAAGCACACCAAAAAATCAGGTGAAAACATGGAGAAAATTAATACCGTCAAAACAAAGAAAAAAAGGAATACTAGAAGGGAAAATTAAAAGGAATACGATGTTAAATGCTGACTAAAAGGGCACAGGGATGATGACATAACATTGTTCTTCAAGTGTTTTTTTTAAAAGGGATTTACAATACTAGGAGGGCAAAGACTATTTTTTAGAGAAAACGAATGTTGTATTTAGGAACAACAGAACGAAACAAGAAAAAGAATCCTGGCCAGATGTTAGTAAATTCTTAGGACCAAGCCCTCCCAGGGTTTTGGGATCCCCACCTGAAATAAAAGGCAAGTTTACTTCCTGATGTGGAAAACAAGAATAAACACCCATTGGTAAAACAAGGGAAAATCTTTACCGAACAAAAGTAGACTTGACTGTTTCCATAACCGGGAAGGAAATTCCTTTTGCCCTGAAGGCTCTAAGTTCACGTCATTATTATTACTAGTTTAGTGCACTGAGTGACTCCTCGGTGAGGTTAGCTGTGTCTCACAGAACTCCAAAACAAGACTTCCCAAAACAAGGAATGAGGCTTGTCAATTACCTTGAGCTCCTGCAGCTGATCAGGCTCATAGAGTTTGGGGGACAACGCCTGTGCCAGGAAGGCATCCAGCTCCTGGCGACGCAGTATCCGTGCTCCAGGCCATTGCACCATATACCTACAGCGGGGTAGACAGAGAAGGCCTGGTGTCAGGATGGAGCAGTCACCAGTCACATGCATAACCTGGTGTTCAGGTTCTAAGGAGACTCAGGATGACACAAGCTAAGGAGGCCTATAAGGATTTCTTACCCAGCTTTTCTATTTTCACTGGATGATGCCAATTACAAGTGAAAACCTAATCATCATCTGGGCTGATCAGAATGTTTGGAGTAATTAAAAATAACACTAAATTTAACCACACTGCAAACCAGCTGGTAAGTGATTTTTTGATACAACTTTACTTTCGTGAGGTAAAAGTTAAGCACAAATTTTACCCTGAAACCCTGAAAATATATGTTAGGCGCAAATTTATGATTTATCTATTTTAATTCAAGACAGGATACCTGGGAGGCCGGCCCTAGGTCCAAATAAGCAAGATTTATCTCCTGATGAAGAGTAAGTGTCGTGCGAACCATCTGCACAGAAGGGGCTCTGGCAGTGGCAGGTGAATGCCCTGCAGTGCAATAGGAAGGGACAGCGGGGACAAGAGCTAAAGCTTCAGCCTTCAGAACTGGTACCTGCAATCCCTGGGGACACACAGACTTACTGGGGCCACCCTGGTGTGAGCAGCTAAGGGGAAATCAATGTCTACAACTCCAACTTCCATTTGTACTGTCTGCCTGAGAACGGCCAGGTGTCCACAGTCCCTTTTCTCTGCCAATCATTTCCCCTTTACTCACCTTGCCGCACGGCACTGCCCCAGTGACAACCTCCAGGATATTAAGCAAAGGCACAATCCCAAATAGTATTTGGGTGTGAGAGAGTAAAGGGATAACCACTAAGAACTTCGTCATTAGTCTCATTGCATGTCCAGTGGTTCCTAAGTCTCTGCATTCAGCAAACTTGAAGGATGACCTAGCCAAGTTGCCAGATGATCACCAAAAATAACTTCTGGAGATACACAGATCCCTATGTGATCTCTGGCAAATAGCTTAAAAGGAGTCTGGGGAACTGTGACATGCCTAAGAAAACTCTTTCCAGTACTGTCTACTGAGAAAGTTTTCTCAGTGCTTAAAATTTAAGTCAACAAAAATCAGCATCAGAGTTGGTACAGAGCCCACTCTCATTTCTGTAATAATTAACATCCATCCACAGGAACATAAACTTAAAAGGTGAAGGAGGAAGTTTCATCCAGCTGATTAAGAGAAGTGTTTTCAATAAAAATCCCAATAGAAAAATGAAAGTGCTTGCTGGTGCCAGGCACTGGTCTGGGTATTTGCACACACTGATTCCTCAAGTGGTCACAGCAACTCTGAGGCAGGAACCATTACGATGCCATTTTAGAGATGGGGAAGTGGAGGCACAGAGCTTATATACTTCATGGTAAAATTATGTAGTAGAAGCAGAAAGGGCATGCAATTTCAAGGTAAACAAACAGTGGATGTATGGTATTTAGATTCGAGTGATATAAAAGTTTTACTTCATTAAACTGTCAACATTTACAATGACAAAAATAACACCCTTTGCAATTGTTTGAGTGCCAAATATCTTAAATAAAACAGTCATACTGAGTTTTTACCGGGGCTTGATGCAAGAAACAGCAAATCTGAAGAAAGTCTCCCTACTTTTCTCCGAAAAAAATTATTGTGGAAAGACTTTGCTCAGTATACAATGTTCTTTGCCTAAGTATCCATGTTATACAACCCTTTTATTTCTTATTTTTAAAAACTTGTGGTAAAATACATGTAACAAAATTTACCACTTTAACCATTTTTAAGTGGATAGTGCGAGGGCATTAGGTGCATTCACGGTGTTGCACAGACATCCTCCCATCATCCATCATTACAACTCTTTTCATCCTGCAGATCTATGAAACACTAACTCCCCTCTTCATCCCCTAGCCCTAGGCTAGATGTTTCTTTAAAAATTATGAATCAGAAAAAGATTGTTTTGGGGACAGGCTGGTTTTCTTAAGATCTTTCCTGGTTTTTCTGGCAGCAAAGACTCTCAGCAGTCAGTTCAGCTGCAACAATGGAAAGTCTTTGGGGTTAGAATACCTACCATTTCCTCCATTTGGCTTTCTATTTACATTTTAACAAAGTCACCCTTTATCTCTTTTTCAATGTAAGTCCTCAGAAAGACTTTCTGGATGTAGAAAGCGTATGAAGTGTGTTCATAAAGATATGCATGTACATAGACAGACAGCTTAAATACTGTAGAACATGGATGGCACCGATGGTACTGCAGTCAGGGGCAAAGGTGAGAGCAGCAAAAACTGACCCTTGGGGGGCTTCCCTGGTGGCGCAGTGGTTGGGAGTCTGCCTGTCGATGCAGGGGACACGGGTTCGTGCCGTCCGGGAGGATCCCCCCGGACCCCACATGCCGCGGAGCGGCTGGGCCCGTGAGCCATGGCCGCTGGGCCTGCGCGTCCGGAGCCTGTGCTCCGCAACGGGAGAGGCCACAACAGTGAGAGGCCCGCAGACCGCAAAAAAACCAAACCAAAAAAACCTGACCCTTGGTTATCTCACGTGTTCACGCTCTTCCTATGTGCACTGACAATGTTTTCAATCACTTTGTGTTTCTCAGCTTTCTCTAGACATTCTTTTCCATGTCTTCTTCCTGGGTCGGGCCTTAAGTTTCCTACCGTGGAAGTCTGAGGGTATCTGCAGTTCCCCCTTAGTCACCTCTCCTCTCACTACCCTTTAGAAGCACGGAAGCTGGAACAGAAGCAGGTCTCCACGTCACTTGGGGAACCAACGTGGTCTGCCTCCTATTGGCACAGATGGGGAGCTGGACCCTGGTATGCTCCTTGGGGTGCTGGAAAAGCCTGCACTTGTTTGGGGGCTCAAGCCCTCTATCTCCCTTATTTTATTTATTAAGTTCCTCCAGAACGTAACTCAGTCTGTCTTCTCAGAAGCTGTCTTGGATAAGGACCTCGTCTGTCTGGTCTCAGCTGTACCCTAGGAAAGGCTGCTTTCCGTTCTGTTCTGGACACTTGCTTCACCCTCACACTGAACCTCTGCTCGGATGCTGGCCCCTCCTCATCTTCACTACAAGGATTTCTAGAGATTTGACTGCCATTTCTTCCCCCATTCTCCTTATTGCTGTTGTATGGGTGCTGATATCACTAGTGAAAGCATAGAGAAAACCACCACCTCCCGGCTGGGGTATGCCTGCCCCAAAGGCAGAGGCGGAATCTCATTGCGACGGAACAGAGGCAAATCTAGATGGAGAAATAGTCTACCCAGAGGTTGACAAACTGCACCCAGGGGCTGGCTGCCTGTTTTTAAACACAATTTCCTGGAGCAGCCACACGCATCAGTTCACATGCTGTCTAAAAGACGTATGGTCTGCAGATCCCTGCTCTGCAAACAAACCAGTGTTTATTCTTCAGAAACATCTCTGCATCAACCCAAAGAAACACGAGAAGCTGTCTGAGATTGGAGGAGACAAGGCACCTGAACACAAGCACAAGGCAAGATTTTGTTGCCAACAAAGGATGCTATTGGGATAATAGGAGAAATCTGAGTAAGATCTGTAGATCAGATGTATTAGTATTATTTTTCTGATTTTGATAATGCCCTTGTTTTTTTAGGAAACATAAAGAGTTTAGGGGTAAAGGGGTATCATACTCACAACTTCCATTCAAAGGATTAAGGACAAACACACAGACACATGGAGAGAAGAGGAGAGAGCCACTGCAGTAAAAGGTTAATATGTGGGGAATCTGGGTGAAGAATAGCCACCAACTTTTTGTACTAATCTTATAATTTCTTCAAGTTTGAAATTATGTTAAAAAAAAAATCAAAGGAAGGGGAAGTGCCTTTGGGATGACAGCCCAACCCTGTGACTGCGGACATTTGCCCCGCCCCAGCCATCAAGGCCAAGGGTCATGCTGTGTGGCCTCCACAGGGCCTTACCATATCTGGGACACAGGCTCTGCTCTTTGTTGCCCCCTCCCCCATCCTCAGCAGACCTTTGTCACACAGCTGCAATTTCGCCAGAGAAAGACCACTGGGCCACGGCCCCAGGCCACAGCCTGTCCTTGGCAGGCCCTTGGAGACATACACCAGCCCTCTTACTCATTTGCACCGCCCCCCACCAAACCCCTGTTCCATGCCCTTCCCACTCTTCACCCCACGTTCTCAGCAGGTCATACCCACTAATCAAACAGAAGCCATGCAGGGAATCCTTCTTTACCTGCTTGTCCCTGTGGCCCAAAACAGTCATGAAGGTAGGACAAATTCTCTTAGCAGAAGTGGACCAACCCATTTACTGGTGTCCTGGCCCCAAATCCCCGAGACTGGTCCCATAAGTCATTCTCTCTCATCTCTCCCCAACCACCTCGCCTCAGTAAGCCCCTCCTCCTCAGGATCTGAAACTGTGAGTCTTTCCAAGTGGGAAACTCCATGGCTCCAAGCCCACAATGCACACAACAGTCTGCACAACCAAGCATTCTTCTGGCTTCCACCAGAGTAGCAAATACGAGGGACCCTGAGCTGCACTCACTGTAGCTTCTCGACACCACAGAGGTAAGCACAGGAGGAGGTTTGGTGAAATGAGAGATTTCTAGTTGCATTTATTAACCTTTTCAAGTTCTAAAATGAGCACGTTTTTTTATAAACAACACAAAAAAATAAAAACAGGGACCAGGACAATCCTGAAATCTGGAAAGACTTTCCAAAGGCCATCTGAACAGTGCCTAAAAGAAGCATAGCTGTTTCTGGGGTAATGGCCAAGGAAGGGCCACAAGGACAAAGACAAAGAGTGGGGCCCAGTAATATATCTGGAGAAAAACATGGTCCGAAAGGATACATGCACCCCAATGTTCACTGCAGCATTGTTTACAATAACCAAGACATGGAAGCAACCTAAATGTCCATTGACAGAGGAATGGATAAAGAAGATATATACAAGGGAATATTACTCAGCCATAAAAAAGAATAAAATAATGCCATTTGCAGCCACATGGATGGACCAAGAGACTGTCATGCAGACTGAAGTAAGTCAGACAGAGAAAGAGAAATATCATATGATACTGCTTATGTGAGGAATCTAAAAAGAAATTATACAAATGAATGTATTTACAATACAGAAGTGGACTCACAGACTTAGAGAATGAACTTATGGTTACCAGTGGGGGAAGGGTGGAGGGAAGGGACTGTTAGGGAGTTTGCGACTGACATGTACACACTGCTACATTTAAAAAGGATAACCAATAAAGACCTACTGTATAGCACAGGGAACTCTGCTCAATGTTGTGGCAGCCTGGATGGGAGGGGCATATGGGGGAGAATGGATACGTGTATGTGCATGGCTGAGTTGCTTTGCTGTGCACCTGAAACTATCACAACACTGTTAATTGGCTATACTCCAATATAAAATAAAAAGTAAAAAAACAAAAAAAAAAAAACAAAAGGTATATATATATAAAAAAAAAAGAGTGGGGCCTGGTCACACTGTCCAGTCTGCACCCACCAGGCAACCCAGTGTCCCAAGAGGCCCAGTGCATGGAGAGACAAGACGTAAAGGCACCGCCATCCCAAGGAGCGTGAAATAATGTGAGCACTGTGCTCACATCAACACAGCAATGGCTTGTCCTGCACTAATGTACAGCTGCTTCTGGCCAAGAGGCAGCCAAACAAGCCTTAGGCACAGCACACATCGTCCTCACTCAGTGCCCAGTGGGACCTTCAGGTCAGGTATATGGTAGACAGGTAGCTGTCCACCCACTAGATTAAAGGCCACACATCATTTTAAACTTGGAAGAAACACAAACAAAGTAACCAAAATTATTACTGCTAATTTGATCTTAGAGCACCCAAAGTCTTAATCTTAACGTTCTGGCTAATATAAAATGAACTCTCCATCAGAGGAAACCAGAAGAGGATTCTAAAACCAAAACAAAAAAACTAGTCTTTCTCATTAGCTAATCCTCAATGGAGATAAAGATAAGAAACTGATACAGTATGCTAATTTTAATCAACCTCAATTTAATTAAGGAAAGGCTTCTAAATAAGTTATTGGCCTTAAAGTCTGTTATGAATGTAAGAAACTTCAGGAAATAAACACCTGACTAAAGCTCTGCCCCCGTCCTCAGGAAGCAGGTGAGACCCAGTGGGGGTCAGGGGACCATGGAGAAGGGGCCAGCCCAGGGGGATGGGACACACAGGGCTGGGGCAGGTGACGACCTGTATGGCAGCTGGGCCCCAGGCTCTCACTGTTTGTCAGGGCCAGAGTCCATACACATGGGAAGGGAGAGCTAGGATGGGCAGGTTGAAGAAATCAAAAGTGGAAGTCTACAAACATGCAGTTGTTTGTGTGCCTGTATGCATACTGGGGAAGGTCTGGGAGCAGCAAAGTTGCTGTCAAGAGCCTGGTGTCTGATACTGACCCCATCACTAGAAACCAGAACTGCTGGGAAAAGGGGGCATCCACGGTAAGGTCAGAATCTCTGCACAGAAGTGCTCACATGGAGGCCAGACTGACAAGGCCCCCAACTGGCCCAACAGGTGACAGTGGAGCACCAAATTACATGACGGCAGTAGTGGACCACAAGGCATTGATGAAGCCAGGAGCCCATGCTGATATAAATACACTGAAGCCTGAGGAGGAATGGCATATTTACACAAAGTGCCTCCCATGAAATCATATCAGTTACAAGGGGGATGGAATGGCCTCGCTGGAGAAGCCAGGCAGACACCCCCTTTGCCAAGGGGTCAGAGCACAGATGCACAGCATGGATGAGACAAGGAGGAGCGGAGGAACAGCTCTGCCCTCTACAGCATCTGCTGAAGACCAATGGGACTTCACCTCCAAATACAAAGGGAGGCTTTGAAACAAACCCTGAAGTTAAGATAGAAATAAAGTATTAATGTTGACTGATCCTGATGGCTGTATTGTGGTTACATAGGACAGTGTCCTTGTTTGTTAGAAAATCACAAGTGTTTTTTGTAAAAATCAAGTATTTAAAAAAAAAAAGCTCTTTGTATTATACTTGCAACTTTTTCCTAAGTTTGAAATTGGTTCCAAAAAAACCCCTCAAAAAACGAATTCACCTGATTCAAGTATGCATGCCAATTCAAATTAACTCCAAAACGCCAACAGTGTCCACATAGGCATTTGTGGCCCATCGGCTGAGAGGCTCTGGAAGCACAGAGTGCCCACATCTAGGTTTTTAAACCCCTCCCTCCAAGGCAGGAGCCAGCCCCTTAGAGACGGCAGTTTCCAGGGCAGGGCAGATACAGGACAGCCTGGGCATCTTGTGGTGCCAGAAAGCAAGGACATGCTGGGGGGACAAGGGACATAGGACCCACTGAACGAACTCCCAAGGTCTGAGCTGGAACAAACTGAACCACCAGATAACAAGGTTATAGCAGGTTATAACCCTAGGAAGAGAGATAACCATGAGTCCATACTGATCTACATATGCTTAAATAAATGAAGGAGGAAGAAGAGACCCATTTTCCCTAAAGAATAATTACAAATAATACATAATGTAGTTCCCCAATAGCCTTCAAAAGCTTTAACATTTAAAGGATAAACTATGCTTAAAATCATTATGATATTTACATAAAATACAGGTTCATCAAATATACCTATTCTATAAACATACTATATAGCATCAATTCAAATCCACATGGCATTTACATGGCCTATATTTCTATAATATATGAAAATATGAGATGAGGACCAACTTCAACCGACAACATGATGCATCTGGAATAACCCGCACCTACTTCATACAGAAGGCGTCTCTGAGAGGCATTTGTACAAGCACCTGCTAGAGGACACGCAGCGGCTGAGGCAGCGGCCGGCAGCACCTACCGTAGGACGCAGCACAGCACCGTGAGATGAGTGGGCACGCTGGCTGGGTTGAGCATGGCTGGTGTGTCTGACCTCATGCAGGCCAGGAAGGCCCTCATTCTGCGGTTCTTGTCCTCCACTGCCTTCCCCAGCCAGAGTCTCTTCAGATTGGGGCAGGTCCACTCCCTGAAGGCAAGAGCTTCCACCAATTCTGGGGTTTGCGGAGATTTCCCTTTGTAAGCGGCCCACTCTTTAATGATCACTGGTGAAACTACAGGAAGGAAAATCAGAGAACTATTTATGCCCTAGCTCAGCTACTTTAAGCCTAACAAAAACAAACAGCTCTAATCATTACAGTATGAAGATGTCATTCTGGTATTAACAGTGGATTCTCTCAATAGTAAGTCATCGGTCATCAGTCCTCACCTCTTATCCTCATTTCGTTCCTTATGAACTTCGGTGACTCATTCAGATTTTCAGTCAGGCCACCAATAAATTCCTTCTCAATCAAATCAAACTAGATTTCCCCATATAACTAATATGTATAAATCCAGGATGTCAGATAAAATTTGTCTTAGTATTATAAATCCATTAATAGTTTTAGTAATAGCAATGGGTACAACTTACAGAAAGTATGTGATTATCACAGAAATCCATGGAAAATCCAATTTAGATAGCTAGATTGAACTACTGAACCTAATGGAACCTTTGTCTACACGGTATACTAATTAGATCTGAGACATAATTTGCATTTGGTAGCCACTTTACTTAAGGACCTCCTACGTTAACAAATGTAACTGTTAAAGTCTGTTTTAAAGACGGGCAGGGACAAACTACCATGGAGTGAGATCCCCAAAGCCCAGTGAAGTGGCACGCGGAAGCGACAGTCCATGTTCTGAAATCCCCAGTGAAGTCAGCACACAGGATTTCTCTTCAGCAAGACTGAAGACAAACGGTAAAGTTCCCCATTTCACTTCCAAAAAAATCAAGAAGTTCTAAGTTGATTTCATACAAAAAAATGACCTTTGATCCACCGGAGTTTGACCACTATTAGCATCAATTAATTCTTAAAACACACAAACATGCACATTGTCCCACATAATTTCCAAATAACTTAAGGGAGAAACTGTGACGGGGGAAGGAAAAAAAATGGAGATAAAGCATATTGCAGAGAAATATGTTAAAATTTCTCACCAGAGTGCATTGAGGTAAACAATTTCATCAGATTTGGGTGTGACTTTTGTAACAAATAGCTCACTTGGGTCAATAAGCATCAGAACTGAAGCAGGGCCCCATGGAGCCCCTGGCCCAGAGAGATGCTACCATACCCCACCCCCATGGCTGACAGCTGATACAGAAACCAGGATGTTGCTATGATTCTAATGTGATCTCGGATACATCAATTATATCCAAATAACCATACCCCCTTCCTGGGCTCATTTTCCCCAAAGTAACACCTGAGGCAAACCGAGACTGTGAAGAACCCAAATCCTGACAAAATTAAATGATTAACTGGCATTATCTCTAGCTCCACCCCAAGTCTGAACAGAATCAGGCAAGACAATCATCTCTTCCAATGTCACGAAGAACTTCAGGAGTCAGATACCTGGATATACACAGTTGTTAGCAACGGGAAAAGCAAGCTTTTGCACAATCAACCCCAGTCAAGTCAGGTGACAGTGTGCCTCAGAGGAGGGCCATGACCAGCCATTCTGCATGGACCCCAACTCCCAGGAGCAGGCTTCTTGAGCAGGGGTGCAAGTCAAGACAGTTTCTGAAAATTTCCTTAAAAAAAGGAACTATTTTGTCCTTGGGAAATCCCTTTAATTTACATTTGTATATCTTAGTGTTTAAATGTTAAAAAAAAATTTTTTTAACTTAAAATGTTTGTTTTAAAATCCATCAAGTCAAAACAGAGATATACATGTATATATAAATACATGTCTTTGAATTTATCTATATTTTAGGTGCCAGACAGAAACTCATAAGGTCCCCATTGTCCAGCAGACCCTGTCCTCGGACTCACAATCTAGCACTCACCCCCATTCCTGCCGACCTCCAGCGCGCACAGCTTCACATGTCGCCCACCCGTATGCAGAGGGTGGCCGTCACCACCGCAGGGCCCTCCTAGGTGCAGTACCCCCCACCCACCTTTGTCCCAACTACAGTCTGAGAGGCTGGCACGTTGTCAGCCCCAAGAAAACAGGTGAAAGGAGGTTACAAGACAACCAGTATGCTACGTTTCTATTAGGTCAGTTCACTAAGTTCATTTTCATGCCCCCCAAGCAAAAATGCATAAATCTATTTTTTCTATGTAACATCTTCATTTTGATGGCCAAGATTTATTTAATGGAACTAATTAGATTTTATCTTTGGTTGTTAACCTGGGTTAATAACCTAGTTAATCTAAGGTCTCTCACTTTCTTCCCCCAAAATACAAACACACACACCACACACGCATGCACACAGAGTATAAGTTTACTGCATCTTAAAAAACTCAGATTATAGTGCCAGGAGTCTCCCTTGAGTTTTCTCAAAAGAGGCATTCTTATTAAAGCTGTCTTCATCTTTACCCATTTCTTTCTTTCCCGTTTGTCAGCTCTGCTCTTGTCTCTCTTTAATAATTTTTAGCAATCATTTTATTACATTGTTTTCATTCTAGAAATAAATTTTTGGTGGAAGATTTTCATTCTCAAGTTCAGAATGCTTAGACCTATACATACTTTATGTTCCATGTCCTACATTGAAGATAAGTGGAGGTCAGAGGTACCAGCAGTCCCTTCACAAGTGTGTCTGTTCACTTGAGTGTCCCCTGAAGCTGCCCTAGACAGCTGTCCACACTAGTTGGGGCTCTGAGGGACCTAAGTATGCCTGAATTTACCTGGCATGATGCTGTGCGCTCAGATCCTGTTCAGCCTGTGTAGGCTACAGATGAGAGCACACTTGTGCCTGAGGACCGCCAGCTGATGTTCATGAACTCCCATGTCCTAGAGAAAGGACTGCCCCAATACTAGCAGGGACATGCAGTCCATACCCACCAGGAGCACAGGACAGGGCAGGGGAGACTGCAGCTGTAAAGGAGGCATCAGATATAGCAGCTTCCTCTCATATTCTAAGCATTTTTGTTGCTTAATCTGCACTAGTCATGACAAGAATGGCTCATATCTAATTTAGGAAATACATGTCTTTCTCAGAGAAAAAAAATGTGCAGTAACAAAAAGCTTTGTTCCAAAAGCAAAGACGCTTCCAAGTTGTTTTATTTTTTTAACACGTATCTGTTTTTAAACTGAAAACTTGGAGATCTTTTGCGTATACCACCACTGAATAGCTGTGGACCTTTGGCCGATCACCTAACAGATATTTATTGAGCGCCTAGTATGCACTGGGTGAGGCAGGAAAGGCACCCAGGGCTCAGGCACCAACTCCCACGTGCCAGTGTGAGAACAGAACAAGGGTCTCCTTAAATTCTGAGGCTTGGGTCCCTCATTTGCCTCACGCTGGCCCAGCCCTGGAACTAGGCACTAAAAAAAGGGGCCAATGACTCACTCTGTTGCACAATCCAGATGAGGAAACACAAAGGCATCTTGCACCCCCGTTATGTGCTTTCAACTGTGTGAGTTCAACTTATGTTGTATAGGTTCATTACATGAGATTAATTAAAGGTTAGTGTTTTATAGATTAATGAATTCCAAGGGACATCCCATTTTCGGGTTGACACAAGGCAGCCTCTGTGTTACAAGCTTGCCCTTGCGGGTGGCTGGTACACACACGGTACCTTCTCTCCCTCTGGCTCCAGGCTTCTCCCCAAGTCGCTGCTGCCCAGGAGGGAAGGCTCGGTCTCTGATTCAGCTCACAGGAATAAGCAGGTGCAAAGTAGCCAGCTAACAGCAAGTAATCTGGGCTCTTATCATTTTTGCAAAACCCACTGGCTATACAGGGATTACCCAGATGGTACGGGGCGGCTGGATTACGAGAACACTCCAAGTGCCTGCAGACAAGAGCACTGGGGTACAAAACCCTCTCTGTGAAGGCACCATTTTGGAAAGACATGTTCATGCTGCCTTGTTAAAACAAGAATAAGAGAATCCCAGAGGTTAGCTAATCCAGCTACTGTCCATGAATAAATTTTCTGTGTGTCACCATCAATAAATATTTATCTCGTCTTTTCTACTGACAGGAAAACTCATGATTTCAAGTGGACAACTTCAAAAAAAACTGAATATTAGATTGTCTTCCTTACCTGAAAACTAAATTGAATTTTTACACTGGCAAAAACAACCCCAGGGCACAAGTTTTCTGTATTACTGGAAGCTAAATTTATAATGCAGCTTCTTTACTGGAAGTACCTCTTCAAATACAATTTCCAGACATAAAACACTATTAAGCCTTAAGCTGTCAGTAAAAACCCAATGTTTTCCATCAGACGTTAATCATCTACTATTTTCACATTTACACATACGACAACCAGCTACCTTAGAAATCTGTTATAATGCTGAATTTGGGATCCATCCCAGACCAGGAATAATGAATGTTTCATTTTGTAAGCCTATTCCAACTGACTGGTAGTGGCTGCCTATAGTGCCATATGATGAAGTATGTCTCTAAGCTCAGTGCCAGAGCACCACGAGTAACTAGCAGTGCCTGCTATAAGGGCTTAGGAGATGAGAGTTGTAGCACAAACATAATATGGTTACAGGTAAGGAAAAAGATGGAGACAACTTCCAATACTATGGCCAACTGGACCCTTTGGTCTGTGTCTGTGCAAGTGTGTGTATCTGGGGGAGGAGCCATTGTTTTATTCCCTGAGCTCTGCTCTGGAGCTATAGAAAAAGAACAAAACCACACAAATAAATAAAAACAAAACTCTAGTTCCTTCGCATCAGGGCAGAAACAGAAATATGGGTGCAATGAGAGCTGGTCAATTCTTCCAATGGGAAAACTGCTGGTTAACTACCAAGCAGCACTGTGTACAGGCTATGGGGTTCCAACTAGCTAGTCCCCCATTTCCTCATGCTGACACATCTGTGAGCACCCTCTACGACTCTCAAAAGTAAAAGACTATGAATTTTTTCCTTAAACCTTTCATATCTGAGCCTGGGGGCATCCTACTGTCCACAAACATAATACATGCTCAGTAGGCCATGGGGCACATAGAACATGGTGTTATAGACATGCGGTAAACACTATTCCTAGTCTTCATTTTTCCCATTTATGTCATTCCTACTACATTAGAAACTCCAAAGCTCAAGGAACTATGACATAAACATTAATCCAAAAGAGTACCATCAAACACTGCTTGTCACACAACAGGGCCTTCCCCAACAGCTGTCTCTTGAGCTCAGCTGCTCAAAGTTCTGTAAGGAAAAGGCAGTTTGCTAATGCTACTTCTGGAAAGCTTTGAAGAATAAAGAAATTCAGATTTATATATAAACAGCCTTCATAAAATCGTAAGAAAAAAATGATAATGATAACCAATTTTCACACATATTGAAACAGCACACTAATTAATATTGGTCATGTTATAGTATTCTGTTTTATAATGTAATTCACAGTGAACAAATTTAACTTATTTATTTTCAATTAGCAGTCCCAATTATTTGGCACTAACAAAATTTCTAAAGCAAAGTGGACCAGGAAAAAGAAATCAATGTTCCTTTTGGCTTTTCTTGATAGTTTAAAAAGTAGAGAATAAATATGGGGAAATACAAATATAGCATAAGTATAGTAAATATAAACATAGTATATAAACTTGCTTTCTATTTCAATAACTACATCTCACGTGTCTATAATTTATGTCCATCTATTTTCTACAAGCCTGGTTTGTTTGTTGTTTTTTTTTTTTTGGCTGCACTGCACGGCTTGCAGGGTCTTAGTTCCCTGACTAGGGACTGAACCCGTGCCCCCTGCAGTGGAATCCTAACCACTGGACCGCCAGGGAATTCCCAAGCCTGCTTTTTTTTTTTACTTAATTTTGAGGTACTGAAGAGACTTGCAGAAAACAGAAGCCAGTTTTATTAAGTGGATAATAATTTTTAAATTCACAAATCACTTCCTGGATTTTTAACAGTTCAGCTATAGATGAGGCGACTCATTATCCTGTAGTCTTTTTAGAACCTGATCCCTTTCTTCTGGCCCTTTCACCATTGGGGAGTACCTGGGGGAACCCCAGTGCCCAGGTGGCTGAGGAGCGCCCCCAGGGAGAAGAGTCAATAGGGCACTAAAGGCCAGAGCTGACTCCAGGGCAGAAGTGCATCTGAGAAGCAGCCATGCCATCTGGATTTCACACACAAAGGCCTCGAGGCCAGGGCTGGCTCAGACCCAGGCGCCTGTCTCCAGGCCCAGCCTTTATTCCAGCAGCTACAGAGACAGCTAGGTCCCTGTTCCCATCTCTCCCCAAAGCAACTGCCACCATCACCGTCCAACACATCTGGGTGAATCTGTTTGTGTTGGGTCAGCAGTCTTCTGATTGGACTGGTAGGATTTCGAATTCCACAACAGTGACTTCAGTAGCATGCTGCCACAATAAAACAAGTATTCTTATTAAATTCCTAAAAGCAAAATGATAGAACCTAGAAATGGACAGAAAAGAATAGAAAAATAAACTGCCAGCATGTAATTCAATATGATTTTCAAAGGCTGGAATTTTTTTAAGGATCCAACTATAGATATCCCACTTTAACCATATAATGACTTTAAAAATGAAACTTTGGTAAGTCACACGAAAATTCACTGTAGATTATGAACATTTTATCATATGCCTTAAGCAAGAGACTAATGTCCAAATGGATACATGTCTTATATCTAATGAGAGGTAAGTATTTTTGAAAAACCCTATAGACTTCAATATGTCCTTTGACTAGTTCTGACAACAAAGCCCTCTTGGGAAAACTCTTGATTGTCACAGTGACCACACCAGGAAGATGCATCTGTACGCACAGCATTCTGAAGCCACGTTAGATCAAAACCCTCACATTCAGAAGCAGGTGCATCACCTACTTGAGTAGGTGGGTTTACCTGGAAGCCACATAGCTCGGTTTTGGTTACCAGACTACCAAAGTGGAAGGCAAAGCCAGTGGGCATGTGGAAAACAAACTTGTCCCAAGGACCTTATGGTGCACTTTCACGTGGTTTATGAATCTCCTGCAAAGTGCCATTGATTTCGTTTCATCTACATACGGTCTAAGAGCAAGTGTAGGTAAAACAAGATTTCAACATATTTTCAAATCCTGTCAACCAAGAACTCCTGAGAAAATGCTCTTTTTGGCATGATCAGACATTGTTGTTTTCCCATCTCATCCAGACCATCAAGAAGCTACAGCATTTTCTCGGTAAGAATAGTAAAATGCATAGTCACTTAGTAGATGTTGCAGGCTTGGAAACCTAAATCAGTGGCATCATAAGAGTCAGTGTTTCCCATTAGCCAAAAGTAACACAGCAGTGACAAACAACTGTGTCTGTCCCATCCTTAAAAAGAAGTCAGAGGAGTGGGGAGGGGAGTGGAGGCAGGAGGAAAGGAAAAAGACATGCCTGCCAAATTCTCTTTGAAGCTACGGCCTTCTCCCACTCACCTCACCCTTCCCCCGTCCTTTGCTTTCTCCTCCTTTGCTTTGTATTCCCCTGTGCCTCCCCCCTCCAAATGAGGTCAAGGCACCTCCATCCATAGCCTCACAGAGCTCATCTGAGTCACCCAGACTGTACCACCCTTCTTCCCTTCTTCTCTGGATCATGCCATTTCCTATGCCCTCCAGCCCCGGCCAGAACTAGCCTGCTACTGGCAAAGTGACCCTGTCATTTCTCTGGCAGAGCAGCATCAGGCCCTATGGTGTGGTTTGCACACTCAGCCCTTCACCACACTGTGCCTCTCTCTCGCTTATGTTCAGAGGATGCCGGTCCATTTAGTTACGACTCTCCCCTGGGTTCTGCTTCCCCTATTGTCTGCTAACAGGCCAGGCTTTCCCAGGCCAGTAAGACACCTGTACCACCCAGGTGCAAATTAACTGATGAGGGAGTGGAGCATGCTGTGTGCTGCCAGCTGTGTGTTCCACAGTGTTTTAAAGCCTCAGACTGGCAGCAGGGCAGAACAGACCAAGACTCTTACCTCCTGAGAGCACCTGGCACCTGCAGCTCACCTGTGACGCAGAACTCCCTGAACCAGACATGAGGGATGCACACTGCCCACTGCTGAGGGCATGAACAGAGCACACCAGCCATATTCAGGCTGCTGTATGAAGCTGTGAATACTGCAAAGGGGAGCCCGACCTGGGATCTACCCGAGGGTCTCCAGGTTGTGATCACTGAAAGTTCCTGAGGAGTTTCTGCGTAAAGATAACTATGTTTCTGGAACATGCAAGCAAATGAAAGAAACAGCCTTTCACCATGAAAGCCAATGTGGTGCTATGGAGCTGAGGATATGGCAGGAAGTGGGGCTGCACGGGACCCTGGAGCACTCAGCATTCTATGCCCAACAGAGACCCAAGGGGCTGTAGGGACGAAGACGGAGGTGAACTGAAGTGGACGTCACAGCTGCGGAGCCAGGGTGGCCTGGGTGGGCCAGCACAGAAAACTGACCAATCCCATGCAAAGTTAGAAAGGTCCTTCTCTTCTGAGCAAATGAATCACACAGCGTGAGAAAAGAATGAGGATTTGTACATCCGGAACGTACTGGGCCTTTGAAAAGAGTGTCCATTGACAACACTCGGTATTCACATGGTGTCTACAGCCCGGATCAAGGCAGTAGAAGCATCAGCTAGAGGTGGCCCTGCAGAGCCGGCATCACCTTCTCCAGCTACAGTCACAAGCCACTCTCAGTATGACTATCTTCAAGTAAGAGTAGTGACAGACGGCTTCATTTTAAAGGCTTACAGAATCACAATTGTGTCACAGTAATTAGAAATAGAAACCTTAGGAATCTATAGTACTGAGGTTTTAGCACTGGAGAATCTCTCTAGTTTTGAGTTCCAAAGGTAAGACCCACTCCCACACTTGTCCCTGAACTGGTCAGCTTCACCCATGTTACCAGGCCTGCACTGACCTGCCATACAAGAAGGTGATTTGTCAGTAAATATCCTTAGTTTAGAGGATGATCTAATAATCTACAATTTCCACACTTCATAATATTCTTATTTTAGACTGCATGTTTTGTGAAACTTTTCTATATTTCCTACTAAATATACAGTGACTTTTACATTCCCTACATTAGTAGATAAAGTTACCTAGAACAGAAAGGCATGATTTTCCCCCCAAAATGACACTGGCTCACTAGAAGAGGGAACACTCTGACCTCAACTTTTGCCAAAATTTCAAACAACATTTTCTGTCTTTCCACGTCTCCCTCCACCCCCAGAGTTGATCAGCCAGAGGTCTTGGAGGGAAATCATTACAAGTCCCCTCTCAGCTTCAGGGATGTGTGCAGCAATACATCAACTGCATAGAAGTGGCCCTGTGGACAGCTGGTGGGACCTCCCCAGGAACACTGACTTCTGCAAAGAGCGGACCATATCTCGTGGACAGCAGAGCAGACACTGCTGTTGCTCTGCCTGGGACATGCTAACCACAGCAGGACAGCAATCGTCAGGACTGTTTCCAGATCAACGTTCAGTTTAAAGCATAAACCTGCTGCTTTATCATTTTACTGAATGAACACCATTGCTGGGATGTTACTGAGGAAAACAGCCCGTGGCTTGTCCTCCTTTACTAAGAGCCCCAGTGAAGCCCACCTCCTTTAGGTGGGGACTCTCAGGGCGAACTCAGTTACGATTCTTCTAATGCTTTAAAAATGCACAAGAGATTACGAGGTACCGAGGAAAACAAACAATGGATTTTACAGTACATACATTCTGGTGGAAGTCTGTTCTTTCTAAAAGCAAGTCTCTCAGTTTTCTTTCTGCTTTCTGCCAAGCTAAACAGGACTCCGTAAACATACTGACGAACTGGCCTATAGAGCAGGGCGGCGGGAGGCAGGTCTTTGCTGGCTTCATCTTCAATAGAAACAGCAATTTTGATTTCACCCTTTGCATGGAAGAAAGCAGAATAATATTGCACGTTTTTCATGTTGAATTTACAATAAACTCACAGAAATATACTGTATTATCTCCAGTTAACGAAATTGCAATTCTATTCCAAATCAATTGCTTAATACGTTGCCTACATCAAGATGTTTAGGAAGAGTTCATTTAGCAGGTTGTAGTCAAAACATAGGCTCAAAGAGTCAAAATAAAATCTACATTGTTTTATTTTTAATCTGGAACCAAGAACTAAAGAAAACCATGTAGATGATCCCAAAGTCTTTGAAACAGTCTAGATAGATAACATCAGACAACACATAGAATAGAAAATGCTGAGAAGTGGCAAATTCTATTTATGAGTCAAGATAGCCATATGTAATGAAATTCATAATTTTCAATGACCTATACGAAATCCAAGAAATGAGCATCCTGAAAATAAAATGGTCACAAATTTTCTTTACCAAGCTCTTCCATAAAAAATTACCATACACAAAAACGATCTACCTAAGAGAACTCTTTTAAGCCTTATTCATTTTTAAAGTGTTCGGCATGCATCAGGCCTCTGCCCCAGTGCACCAAGTACTCAACAGACGCGTCACACCGACTGAGAGGGCATGATTGTCACTAGGGGCAGAAAACGCAGGAAGCCCCGTTCTGTTCATCACCCCCATCCCCCTCTGCCAACACAGCAGGGGCTCTGTTGTGGCTCCAGGAGACAAATGACTGCTACGACCACCTGCACCTGAGACCCTGGTCCTGTCTTGAATATTTTATGCCATCAAGGTACATCTCAAGAGATTTCACAAGGAATTTTATTTATGTATATTCATACCATAAAAATATATTTATGACCTCCAGTGTCTATTGACTCTATGGATACATACTTTTAACTATGTCATTGCATTTGCTCTTTCTTTCACATAAATTTTATTTCAAAATTGGTCTTTTCCCTTATCAGAACCTTCATACTCATTAATCTAGTAGCTACATGTAGTGAACACTCACCTAGTGAGTATTACTCTCTCAATATTATGAGGCTTTGATAATTCGCTACATTCTTATTATGAAGCTTCACTTCACTGCAAATGTCTCAGCCTGGACAATTTAATACCAGAGCTACTCAGCTCCCAGGAAACAGTACACATTATAGTCTAAACTTTTCCCAAATATATTGAAAAATTTTAGGTGGCACCTTAGAATCAGAAGATAGTCGAGTTCACTTTTCTCAACCACAGTGATTTTATCAATATTTGCCCTTGAAATCAGTGAGTACCGAAGAGGAGGACAGGCAGTTTGCATCACTCAGATTGACTGAACCGACAGTCCCCAAGTCAGGTCCACCAGCGTGGCAGGGCACAAACAGCAGGGGGTCCAGGGATCTCATATTCCAAACCACCACAAAGAGAAAGGGCACAATCTTCCCCAAACTCGGGTCCCTTTAAACTTAGCAAAATCCTTTTCCCGCAACAGTAACTTTCACTTACCCTTATAATTTATGTTGGACCTGAAAAATAAAATGTTTACTTTATAACCATAATCTGAGAAGTGATACCACACATGCATACCCATGTCAAATAACAGATGAGACTTGGAGGCAATTACAATTTAAAAATACATTAAAGGACCTGAATAAGTAGTACTGGTCTTCTTTTCCTTTATTTTATAAAATATAATATTCTTCATGTCCTTTAATTTATAAAATATAAAAGTAAGCAGTGCAAATTAGTCAATTAACGGTTAAAGTCCAGCTCAGGAGTGCTGTGGAATGGGAGTGACTTTTGTATTTACTGACTCCATCCTACAAACCATAGATGGACAACAGAAAATAGGAAGAAAAAAGTTTGATCAGGGCTTCCCTGGTGGCGCAGTGGTTGAGAGTCTACCTGCCGATGCACGGGACACGGGTTCGTGCCCCGGTCCAGGAAGATCCCACATGCCACAGAGCGGCTGGGCCCGTGAGCCATGGCCGCTAAGCCGGCGCGTCCGGAGCCCATGCTCCGCAATGGGAGAGGCCACAACAGTGAGAGGCCCACGTACCGCAAAAAAAAAAAAAAAAAAAAAAAGTTTGATCATATATGGTGGTATACATACTGATGAAAACATTTTAAATATACATACAGTAATTCACCAATGCTGCATGAGAAATCTGGTCACCAAATTAACTTGTTAAACTGTAGGTCTGTGATTATAAACATAAAGACTACAAATCATTGAGGAAATTTAAGTACACATAGATCTATTCAAGACACTAAGATTCAGAAACAATTAATACCACACTGTATATCTATTTAAGCATACATTTAGTAAGATAATAATAAATCGACGAGGTCCTGTATTCCACTTTTTGCTATAAGTGCTCAGTGAGGTAGAGGAACAAGTCGAATTACATGAACTGCTATCAGCCACTCAGAAGTTGGGTATTTCTAGGACAGATGATAAATCAGATATTGAATGTGACATCACAATTTAACTTGACACTAAACATAAACATGACGTAGGAAATTTTGAAATTAGAAATAAAAAGAATTACAAATCAGAAAATAACAGGACGTGCCGTTAATTAGAAGTTTCAAAAATATTTTATATTAAATTGAAGAGGAAAATAAGACTTTTCCCAAGTTCTTCTTTTATTATATTTGTAAGTATAAATTTTCATCTTTTTCCTCAAAGTTTAGAAAAGGGAAAATGAACTCTGTTTCAAGTAGCTGGTAAGATAAAAAGCAGTTCCAAAAGGAACAAGGACACACTCCACAGGAGTGACCACTGTGAGATGAAGGCCACACCCACAGCCCCTGTGCATACCTTTGTCAGGACGTGGAAGATGTAGGGGTACATCAGCCCCTTCTTGTGCCGGTGCTCGGCCACTCTCAGCACCTCAGGCGCGACGGGGGGCAGGGGCGGGGTGGTGATGTCCATGTGGTTCCTGGTGGGCATGGACAGGAGGCACGGAATTGGCTGAACGGTGCCAATCTGGCTCCCCTTTCCCTCAGCAAGCTGGCTGCCCGAAGAGGCAGTGGACGAACCTTCTGCCTACAGAGCAATGGGTGAGAGGGGAAAATGATTTCATGTCACATTTCCATTCCTTTAACCTGTCTGTCCACTTGCAACACAGAGTCCTATCCAGAGAGACGTGATTAACAACTTCGCCAATGAGGACAAGGGAGCTATGACCCACTCCTCCTTGGACAGAGGAAGTGGTAATCGGACACCCACTATGCCTGTGTTGGGGGTGGGAGCCTGGAGGACTGCCGCAGCTTCTGCTGGGTGACCCCCACCCGTGGCTCCTCCCTTGGGATCCCCGTGGGGTGAATGGCCTTCTGTGGTTGCTAACCCTGGTCCCACCTGGCTCCCCGCATGTGGCCAACTCCTGTGTTTCTGCTTTCCTTGGAGACCCTTCCTAAACTAAATAGGCATCATCCTCTCTACAGATAAAAAAACTAATGCTCTGAGAGGGTATGCCTTTCACCCATGGTAACAAGACCAGTAACTCATGGACCTGGGACTCAAAACTAGGCTCGAGTCAGGCCTGCTCTTCACCACCACCACCAGTTGTTATTTAAAGAAGAAACAAAAACCAAACCTCAGGCATTCTCTTAGGTCATTAAAAGCCCCAAATTAAGTATATGTAGAGAACTATCTACCAAAAATTAAAACCAAAGAACAAGCTAATACCATTAAAAATGATGAGTCAGATCTATATATACTGACAGAGAAATATGTGCATGGTAAACTGTCAGGTGAAAAATACCCATTCTGTAACAACCAATCACCAAAATACAGAATATATGTACATGAATAGGAAAGACTGTGGACACCAAATGATTACCTCAGTGCTGCTGGATTGTTGCAAGGCAGCAGGACCAAGGGGAGGAAAGGCAGAGGGAGAGTCTTAGTTTTCTCTTTACAAATTTTAGCAAATTCCTAATTGTTTACCAAGAGCAATTATTATTTTTGCAGTAAACTTTTTTTTCTCACAGTAAGTCCTAGTAATAATAATTGCTCACTGATTTTGTGGCACCTTAAAAAATATACATTTTCCTGTTTTGAAACGCAATGTATTCTTTACAGTGGTATGCAACAAGTGCTTAATTTTATCCATTAAAATGTAAAGTGCCAAAATTAGTCTTAAGACGAATAACTCATAGGTAACTCACGAGTGTTTTGTACACTTTCCATTCCATAGAATGTAGACAGGAACAACTGAAAATGCTTTGGGAGGTACTTTGCAAATAGTAGGTATCCAGAAAGCATTTCTGTTACCTATTTGCAGGATAATCATTCAACAGTGAGAATATTTCAGAGTTTTAAACAGATTTCTAATATTCCATCTCCTTGTATAAAACAAGCCCTCTTCCAGCCGGAGACCAGCTCATCCTAAGTGATCACATGTGGGGACAGATGTGGCTTTGTAAGTTAAACAGATATTTCTAGAGATGAATATTAACAGGTAGAAATAGAAAAAAAAAAAAAAGGAAAATAAAATGTAGTTTATCTTTTTCATTTTTAAGGTATACATCCCAGGTGGTTTTCTCACTGAATCACCACAAAAACCCTACAAGAAATGAGGGCTCTGGAAGGCTATGCAGCAAGCAGAGAGAAAAGGATCTCTACCAGGTCACCACCCTGCCTTGTGAAAGAAAGCAGGCTGGCGGCAGCACAGCCCTGGGGTTCCTCCTTCCTCTCTCACCCCTGCCAATGAATTACTCATAAATAACATGCTTAAAAAAAGAGAGAGCATTTTACTTTAAACCAATCCCTGGCACTACATGCCGAGAGAAGGAGAATTTGAAAGAAAAGGAATAGACTTACTACCTTTGTTTGGTCTCCTGAGTCTCCCCGTGCTTGAGGTTCTGAATGGCTTCCTGTCTTCTCCCAGCCAATTTTGTTCCCACTGATATGGCTGAACATAAAATGAACAAGAATACTGATTAGTGTCGACCACTTGCCACACATGCTCATGATAATAAGGGGCTGCACTAAGCCTACAGGCTCAGTGATACCTTATGCTTTCCTGATCTCACCTCCCCCAACCACCTATCTCCAGAGAGAATCCTATCACGGGGACACTTTCCACCTACTTCAAACAAGTAGGTGGTAACCACCCACTGTGGAAGAGAAATCAAGCGCCTAACTTATGCCTCGCTGCTCGGCTTAAAGATGGTCTAGGATGTGCCGGTGCCTCAGGGTACGGAGGAGACAAAGGCAGACCTGGCCTTTGGGAGCTCAGACATCTTGGAGAAGATTAAAAAAATCATATTTAATTGATCATTATCAGGCAGTAGAAGACTGAATGTTATCTGGGTCACATGTTACTCAATTTATAAATAAACGTAAGGTATTACATGTCAAGTGACAATTCAAGGGGGCATTCCTATTCACGGAAAGGGGCATAGGAGCTAAGGCTCGGGATAACTCACACGAACAAGTCAGAGGAGGGAGGGCGCCTTCCAGGCCCAAGGAGAAGGAATGGATTTGGTGAGCTCAGAGAACAGGGAGTTAACTGAATCTTATTTGGGGAATAACTTTATTTGGCAAAGTAAAAGTGGGAAAAAGAGATGGGGAAGATTACAGAGTATCTTAAATGCCAGAATGAGGTATTTCAATCAGTGTTCTTAAAAAATTGTGGGTTGTGACCCATTAGTAGCCTGAGAAAACAATGTAGATTTAACACGCATTTAAAAAAAAATGAAATGGGGACTTCCCTGGCGGTCCAGTGGTTAAGACTCCGTGCTTCCACTGCAGGGGGCGCAGGTTCGATCCCTGGTCAGGGAACTAAGGTCCCACATGCTGCGCAGTGCAGCCAAAAAAAAAAAAAGAAACAGAATAGACCAGATGCAGTGAATGTGGTATGAATGTTATTATTTCAAAAACTCTTTGTGCATTTGTGTATTATGGGCCACAATGTAAAAGAAAATTTACTTCGGTACCTGGGCAAATTTTGTGAAGAGCGCTATCCTGGAGGAGGAGGGAATCTAGAGGGGCTTGAGCAGGGATGCAATGCTGGCGAGCTGTAGGGATGGCCTGGGCCACTATAGGCATACACCCTCCGCTTGTCCCTTCCCCTGCAGGGCTCCACGCCAAAATTATCTTCTAAAACCAGTGCTGGCCACAAGGCAAGCCAAGCCAACGTAGAAAGCTTTTACTTGGTTTGCCTTTCTGACTCACATGACAGAGATTTTAAGACTTGGTAATTCTATCTTCCAAGCGACTTCATTTTAGTTCTATTAAAAAAAAAAAAAAAAGCAGTTGCAAAAAAGAGGAGAGATGAGAAGCCTGTCCCATCTTAAACCAAGAATCGTGTCCCATGTTGTGATATTTTGGAGTCTAATTCTAGCTCCTTGATCCCAGTCACGGGATGGGATACCCCAATACCTCCGCATGAAACAAGGTCACCCAGATGCCCAGTTATCCAGCATCCAGGCTCCCTATTTTCAGTGAGGACTCAGAGAAACCACTGTTCTAAGTTTGCTACTCATGTGTGCAATCGCAGGCTACAACTTTGCAAAACCAGAGGAAACCCAAGTGATGAGAAGGCAAAAAAATAAATATAAGTATTCCAAGAGCATAGTGATCCATCCTGTTTAAAATCCGAGAGAAAAGCAGCTACTACATTAGTGAGTAGATAAGAAGCTGGACAAATTGATTAGTGAATCAATTATTTGTTGAGTGTCTACTCGTCAGGACATGTTATGTGATAACTGTGCCAAGGCCTGTGAAACAGGGAAACAGACAGTGGACAATCTTGTCATACATACATTGTCATGACAATCTTGTCATACATCCAAAGTGAGTATTCCATTAGAATGTGGTATAGAGCTGCTTAAAAGGTTGGTGACTTTTATTCTGTGAAATTTTAGAACAAATTCTTTGGATACTTACATGTTTTATAAAGAAACATAACATTTGTTACCTACAATTTTAAACATTTAAGTATAACCTATCAATAAAATGCACACGCGAACAGCTTCATGAATGTCCACACACTGAACACACCATGTAAGCAACCGAATCGACTCAGGGCTGACATCCCAGGATCCCCTTCTTGACCTGCTCCAGACACTTCAAGGGCAACGGTTATTCTGACTTCTAACAGCAAAGACTTCTTCTATCTGGTTTTGAACGTGATATAAGGAGAATCATGCGACTGTACACTTTTTGTGTTCAGTTTTGGCTCAACAATACTATTGTACACAGTGCTGGTTCAGTTTCAGTGCTGCATGCATCCCATTGTGGGGGCACGCCACAGTTGGATCTGTAATCCAGCCCTGCAGATCCCTGCTCCTGATGCACTTAGTATTTTGTTGTTCTCGTGTTAGCCTTTTGGGAGGGAATGCAATGAATCTCAGCATAGTCTAATTTACACTTCTCTGATAATGATGAAGATAAGCACCTCTCCATGCGTGACATCTTCTTTTGTGTTGTGCCTGTTCAAACATTCTACAGTAGGTGGAGAATGTACAGAATGTTCTTATGAACTTATAGGAAGAAATTGTATGTTCTATATACAAGTTCTTGGTCAGATGTATGGACTGCAATCATCTTCCATGCCCTGCTGGACTGCCACCCCTCCCTCTTTACAACAGATTGACGTTTTTGTATGCATGTGGTGCCTCATCTTGTACGACTTGGCTGCAACTGGGTGCAGCCTTCCCTGACCACCCCATCCTTGCTATTCTCATTTCTGTGTTTCTTTCATGGCATGCATCATATTCAGCGCTATTTCTAATTACTGTCTGTTTTCATCATTCAATTATAAACTCCATGAAGATAATAAGACCTTAGAGTCACTACTGAACAGGTATCCAACAGTTGAATCAATAAATCACATAACTGTAGCCTAAAAGTATATGGCAAAGAAGGTATAAAACCTGGGTTTTATATGGGTACAGTGTGGTGGGGAGAACATACCAACACTACTCAAGTGGAAAGCTTGTCCCACTTAAGATGACATCGAATTTTTATTTATAAATCTTAGTTTTATATAGATTATCAAACTAAAAATAATGTCATAATCTAAATGCTCATAAGACCTTTTATTTATTTATTTTAATTTTTTTTTTCCACTGTGTTGGGTCTTCACTGCTGCGCGAGGTCTTTCTCTAGTTGTGGCGAGTGGGGGTTACTCTTCGTTGTGGTGCGCAGGCCTCCCTTGTTGCGGAGCACGGGCTCTAGGCACGCGGGCTTCAGTAGTTGCAGCAATGCAGGCTCAGTAGCTGTGGTGTGCGGGCTCTAGGGCATGCGGGCTTCAGTAGCTGTGGCTCGCAGGCTCTAGAGCGCAGGCTCAGTAGTTGTGGTGCACGGGCTTAGCTGCTCCACGGCATGTGGGATCTTCCCGGACCAGGGCTCGAACCCGTACCCCCTGCATTGGCAGGTGGATTCTTAATCACTGCACCACCAAGGAAGTCCTTCATAAGACCTTTTAATACTATACTATAAAATCTAAAATTCTGCCTGAAAATAATCTTGACAATGGCCAATTTTTTTTAAGTCCAGAATATTTCAATAGGATAACTATATTACTTTACAACTTAAGGAAACAAAATACTTGAATATAACAAATGCCTCGCTTTGAAGAACAAGAGAGATTAGAGATTTCAGAGTTATTTGCATATTCAGTTAGGTTCCATTCTATACAACTCCTCCCGCCTCCTAATCACATTTGGAACTGCTAATGTCAACGTGAAGTTTCATCAGCTGTGCCCTGGGGAGACCTGCTGAGACCCATGCAGGCCACAGGGAATTCTGCATGTGTTCTCAAGCTGAATTTTCCTGCTCACCCCAAGGCAAAACTCTCTGCTGGTAAAATTCAGATTGAGAGAGACTGAATCCACTCACAGCCACAGCAAAAGTGACTGGATTCAAACCCAGACCCACCATTCCAGACATTTACCACATGCTATTACCAAAAAGCCATAAGATGCACTTAGGACACAGCAGGCAATCAATAGAAAAGAACTACCCTCATACCAGATACCAGATACCCTTATACCAGATTGGTGGCAAGGAGAAAGGCCAGCATCACACCACTAGGTTCTGTGGACTCTCAGGAGGCGATGCAAGGTCTCACTGTATTCCAGGACACCTGGGGCTTTTTCTGCACTCAAGCTGGTTGAAAGTAGCCAATTGTCCTAACCACTGAATTCTCTCCTACACATTTTTGTAGTCAGCAGGTTGGTGATGCTAGGTTGGAAATAGACTGGTGTCCATTTACGCCAAGTGTAAAAGTGTCTGACCGGTCACGTGCCCCCCTGCCATGGGTGTGGTTTGTTTTTATGGAACAGAAAAGGAAGATAGCATTGACCACAAGCTGACTTACTTGTCAATAGGAAAGAAAGAAAAGTCAAATAAAACTAAAGGGAAGAAGCAAAACATGAAAGATCAAATCTTCAGTAGCACTATCTAGTGTATGTGTGTAAGGTCACAGATATGGTTAAACCATGTAAAGCTTCAACAAGCGTGCATACATTTTCATTTCCATATGCTCCCCAACTCGGGAATGGAAGGGAGACTTGATCCACAGCCTGTTCTCATTCAACAGACCCCCAAGAATTCTGAGGAAGGGACCTGGCAGTCAGGTGCTTCTACTACAGAGGGTGAAGATTTGAGCTCCCTGATAAGGGAAGCCACAAGATTATCACATACAAACACCCTAGGTACAGTCTCCCTATGCCCCAAATTAAGCTAGCGTCACACATTCAGATTCTTTCATAAAAAGCTGGTAACAGAGAAGTACTGGTCTTGTTCCTGTGCAGCAGTCAGATGGGCCTCTTGTCCCGAATGCTACTCTTTCGTGTTTGTCAGGACTTCTCACACTTTTCCCACCCAAGTGAAGGTTCAGAGAAACCTGAGTCAGATGAGCTCGACATAAAATGCCTACATGGGTCAGTAGGTGGCTAGAACAAACACAGACCTTTTCCCTATGATAGCACAGATAACTATTAATTTTTACCAAACATAAAAATTCAGCATAGTTTTTCTGAGAAGATACTAGAAATGTTACCTTATGTTAAAAAAATCAATATATAAATGTAAAGTAGCCCTTTGTCTGGCACAACAGCGTAACAATCTGAAAGGAAAAATCTGCAGCTGTATTTAGCCTGTCTGGGACTGGGTACCCTAGGGCAGGGTAACATGTAATTGTCTTTGCAAACCACACAGTTTCTTTGGAGAGGAAGCCTGACAGGACTCAGAGTAGAACAGCAATACCACTTAAAGGAAAAAAGATGCATTAGAAGAAGCATGTTTCCTAGGACACCAGATCAAGGGCGCTAAATGAAATTCTTTAGGTATTTTACATTAAGAATGAAGTCATATGTTTTGGTATTTTATTGGACCCATAGTTAGTTTTTAAATAATAGTGACAGCTATCACTTACTGTGGTTACTCATCAACTGATTTAAATCACAAACAACCCAGAGCCCTCCCATTCACATTGGGCACATTGGGCCCAGGGAGCTCTAGGTCACATAACCCCAAGGTGGCAACTGGTATCTAGCAAGACAAGCCATGGGAGGTTGGGGTACTGGGTCCTGACAGCATTGGGTCTCTGCACTGGTTAACAGTCTCTCAGGCACTGACAGCGACCTTCTATAGCCCAGATCTGGTCCCACATGGACCACATGGGGGCATGCAAAGCTTATACAACAGATGCTGCCATGACACGATTCCTCAAAATCGATGTGTATGTAAATCTACAGGGAAAGAGAACAAATCTATACAAATGAAGTCACAAAGTGGAGAAAAATCAAGTTCGTCTTCTCTCCTAATAGGACTTTTAAATATCCATTTAAAAATGTCAGTAATGACATGCAAAAACACTGAAGCAATATTCAGTGTACACATACATATTTACACTTACATATACAAATAAGAATACATACTTACATAAGTGTAGTCAGTATAAAAAGGAAAAAAGGCAAGTTGCTGTCCCTAAGATCTCATTATTGTAAAAACCCTATGTTAGTATATGCAGTAAAAAATAAGGTGTTTGAATATTCACCAATCTTTTGAAAACAGTTGTCTCTCTAGAGGTGAGATCCTGGGGGATTTCCTATATTGTATTTTCTAGTGTTTGAATTCTGTAACTGTGTATTGAAATGGTAATTAGAAAGAAGATACAAAATAACTGAAAACTGCAAATTAGCAACCTCGGATCAGACTCAAATTCTAAAAGCCAATAAATCTATGAAAACAATATAAACACCTCTACAAGAATTCAACTGTAATTCTTAATTCAACCAAAACAGAACAAAGATTTGACAAAGACCAGGAAAGAAGAAAAGAAAAACAAGAATATAGCCTGAGGTTTTGTTTTGTTTTGTTTTTTACATTTTAACCAATAACAGAGAAAGAAGTATATGCTGATGATACTCTAAGAAAAGGAATAGGAAAAAAAAGTTATTTAGTTAGGCAACACATTCCTTTCTTATTTTACTTCAAAATAATTGGTCTGGAATAGCTGCCCAGGCACCGGCCTATGTCCTTTGACACACAAAGAACCACAGCAAGAGCAGGAGGCTGCGTTTCTACAGAAGCGAAGCCACCAAGGAGACTCAGGACAGCTTTAGCCCTGGCCGGGACACCCGACTCACCATAGCTGTGTGCAGGGGGCCTCTTGTAGCCTGAGACTCCTTGTCTGGCACAGACCTGCAAACCCTGCAGGGACACGTGCTGACTTCAAGAGAACAACAACCCAGGAAGTCCATTCCAGCAGTGCGATGGGAAAGACACCTGGACACTCCCAGCTGAAGAGACTAAAATGCCAGGTAAGGTATTAAAAAAAGGGAGGGAGATAAAGGACAGGGCCTGCCGAGTGCATACATACACACATACAGCAAAGGTGCCACCACCTGAACCTGAAGACCAGCCAAGAGGCACTTTCACACCTGGCAACTCCTCCATAGGACACCTTAGCATGTACTTCCTTTCACATCGGAACATTCTTTGGAGTGGCTCCATGGTATTCCCTATAAGGAATGTCTCTATTGTCTGCATTTGGGGCATACACAGATCTTTTGCTCTTAAATGCTCCCCCACACCCACCTTTGCACACAGACGGCACAAACGCTCCCAGGAGGAAGATCCACAGCCCTCAGACACCTGTGGGTCACGGTGACCACAGAGACCGAGGACCTGCCAGGAGAGCCTAAACCTCGTGTCCCACCAACTCCACCGATGTCCCCCACTGAACTTTATCTTTAAAAACCAATGTTTGCCAATTTTATAGGTTAAAGAAAGGTACCTTGTTATGTTTTAAGTTGCATGCCTTTGGTTTTTTTTTTAGTGAGAGTGAACAACATTCTTTCGTGTTACTGACCATCTGTGTTTCCTCTGTGAACTGCAAGTTTATATTCTTTGCCATATAAAGCAGTTATCTTTTTAATTTGTAGGAAGCTGGGTGGTTTTTTGGGGGAGGGGCTTATTTGGGGGGGTATTTTGGGGAGGGTTATTCTGTAACAGGCCCCATTACCCGTCAGCACCATCCTTTAAAAAAAAATGCTACTGCTTTTCCACTGGGGAAATGAGGTCATTTATTTTGTGATCTCCCATATTCAGGATTCTTTCCCAGTACTACGGGGAATATGGTGGAAGGAGTGCAAATGCCTGAGGGAACTGAACAAGAAAGGGCACACCCAGCCAGGGCCGGTGCAGGCCTCCCTCCTCTCTATTGTACAAGTCGGTGTCTCAGGGTAGGGCAATTAAAAATGTTTCTACAGTCAATCTGCAGAAGGTGGTACGACCAGAGGCACTTCAGTTCAACTGTGCAGTAATTTCCCCAGCCCAATGGCCTGGCCACCCAGACACCTGCCCATTCCCAGGACAAAGAGCACCCAGATTGGAGCAAATTCATTTCCAAAGAAACACTGGGATCTTTCTAGCCCCAGGACCATTCCAAGCAAATACTGTGGATGTTTCCCATCACTCTTAGAACAGAATTCAGAGTGTACGCCGCCCAGCCTCCACCTCACTCGACACCTCAGTCGCATTGGCTTCGCCTTCCTCCACCCCGCACTCGTCCAGCTCTCTCCCGGCTCCGTCACGGCTCGAATCCTGCCTCTCAGGAAGCAATCCCTCCTCCAGACCAACTTGTCTGGTGTCTGCCTCGCATACTCACCACTTGGGTTATCTGTTCGTTTGTCTACTCACTTCTTTGCAGGCCTCCATCAGCACGCCATGTCTGCGCTGCCGGCTGCTATGCTCACCGGTAGATAGCAAGTGCTCAGGTGTTGCTTGGCTAAATGAATGGATGATTTCTTTCCCTTAAGACCATCCTGAGAGCACAGTGCAGATCCAGGGGTCCCAATTTCAGTCCACACCAAAGGTAAACCAAATCCTGACTTACTGCCCCTACTTAGTTTCTGAACTGGAGGGCAATTCCCTGTCCTAAGCGTGGCCTCAAAAGTGTACACACATAACTTATTCAAATGGAATCCTCACCCTGAAATCATGAACACTACCCTTCTTAGCATCCCGCCACAAGTAAGGGATGCCCATAATCAGATCCTACTCTGCCTGGCTTATGAGCCTGAAGCCTCTGTACAAGCTCCCTATCCCCTTTTCCTTCCCTCCTCCCTCTCAATTTTAACACACCTATCTCTTATTTGTTACAACAAATGGAAAAACAGATTCAAGGAAATGAAAACATTGCTAAGCCACGTAACTTGATCCAGGCTTAGCAATCTTTCAATTCCAGATTGTGGATGTGCTCTGCCTTTTTTACCACATTTCACACCACGAGAGGGTGAGGTGCCCATGCCATCCCCACATATGGAGTTCACCTTCCAGAGGCTCCTCCAGAAAAACAGTAAAAATGCCCCGAGTTGGGGGGTACAGACAGTTAAGTGCTACAGAGCTCAGAGGTAGGAGAAATGACTAAGATTGAGGAAAAGCTCCAGGGAAGGCAACACTGATCAGAACCTCTGGGAACAGGGCAGAGTTGAGTATGCACAAGAGAAGGGAGGGGCTCTCATGCAATCTTATCCACTCAAGTTCAACTCATATCCTAACAGGGCAGCTTGCCAAATTAAGCAGGCAACTCACATTAGCTCCGCATCCCTACCCGGAAGGAACAGGATCACCACTGGACCTCCCCAGACCAGGGCCTCTCCTGGCTCACAAAGCTCATCACCTGCACAGGACTCCAAGCCACAAACAGTGGCTTTGTGTCTTATTTCTACCTGTGTTTCAGAGTCTAGAAAGAATGTTTCTTACTAAAATGAACCTGCCTATAGATATCTTGGTCTTGCTGACATGAGTCAGTTATTAAAAGAAAACTCATAGTTCCTTAGTGAGTGAAAGGGCTCCTGAGACATCTATCAGCTGTTCTCAAACTTCTCTGTGCTGAAGAGTCACATGGTCTCATTTACACTTGCAGATTTCTAAGCCCCAACACAGCAATTCTCATTCAGTAGGTCTTAAATATATTATCTTTCTAGAAGGTTAATTTAAAAGTCTGAATGCTAAATTACAACGTTTTCCTTCATTTTAGAATTGTAGGACTGCACATACAACAAGTAAATATTTATGCATTTTATGCTTCTCTGTTTCACGATAGCACACATCCCCGGCTGGCAGCAAACTCCTCAGTAACTGCCGCCCAAGGTCAGCAGACTTAGTGCCCATTTTACAGATGGAGAAAAAGAGGACAAAAGAGGAAGAACCTCTGGCTTCAGGTGACACACCCACAGAATTTGCAGGAAGACTGGAAACTGTGTCTCAGATTTTCATACAGCAGAAACTGACAGAGCAATAACTGGCCATGGGCATTTACTGAGAATCAGAGTTCAAACCGAGGAAAAAGAGAACCAGATGTAAAGAAAAGAAAGACTCTTCCTTTCCTTTCTTCTTTCTTTTTTTGAATCAGGTTTCTTAGAAACATAAGATTATGTAAGGGGAGGAGGAGGACTGTGAATTTTAAGACTTTCTCGATCAGATTCTAACAAATTTAAGTATTTGAAAATGCATTTATTCAGGGACACACATTGTTTAAAATACTCCTTCTACAGGGAGAATTCCAACCTGGGTCTGGCAGCTTTCCATGGTTTTGGCTGGGTGAACAGTGTTATTTCAAGAACAGTCCTATGAGCTGCTGAGTTGGGGTTCAAGTTGCTGAATTCAGGAGGAAAGGAAATTCTGATTCCCCCTCAATCCAGGAGCCAAGAGACTGAAAGCCACAGGAGTCTAACTTAAAATGCTTTCTTGGGGTGGGACTAGGGGAATCACAGCCCAAAAGAGAGTAAGGGTCAGGCAGAACTTGACCAGATAACAACCACGTTTAGTGGTCACACAAATTTTCCTAAAATTCCACCCAAAAAGAGCCGGGGCGGGTGGGGGACGCCAAGGCTCTGGGCTGGCATAGTACAGATTTTCAACCTGGAAGCCTCGAGGAAACGTCTAACCTTTTCTTTCGGTCTGAGGAGTCTTGGTCCAAGCACAGAGTAACTGTCACCTACCTATAACAAACAGCATGTTTGAGTACAACCATCGGTGCCATGGGCTGGCCAGCCAGAAGGCGGCTTCCCTGGGGACTGCAAGCTACTTAAGAAGCTGCTACACTTCCGGGAAGCACCAACTACTCCATACACCACTCACTTTGCAGCTCCTCCACTGCCTTCATCATTGTCTGAAGATGATGACGTAGAAGAACCAGGAAAGTATGCTGAGTCCACGTGATTGGGACTGCCGCTTGGAGCTGGGTTGATCGGGGAGGACCGTTCATACAGTGGGGTATGCTTTCCTTCATGAGGAATGTTACTGTAGTTCTGCTCCGTCAGATTCTTTCCGCTGGTTTCCAAGGTGAGAGCCGGCTCAGCGAGGCTGTATGGGTGTGGACCCTGGCCCGGAGCACCTGGGCTGGGCACCTGGGGGGCCTGAAACAGAGGGTATATAGATCACACATGCATACACACCGCTCGCATGGCCTGGAACACATTAGCATAACCCGGCCTTGGCTAAGTTTTAATTCAACACACACTGTGAAGCAGGTGCTTCACATATCCTGAGTTTAAGAAATTATTTTAGCATTCATTAAGATTTGATGCATATGCAGCTTTCAAGGCAGCTGTCCCCCACCAAGGCTGGGCAGACCAGCTGAGGAAGGAAAGGAAAGGCCTTACCACAGGCTTTGCTTGCAGAGAGGTCTGTGGAATGTTGAGCATCTGGGGGGGGACATACGGTGGCACTATCCCAGGCATTCCAAACGGATTTGGTCTGGCTGTTTCATCAATACGGAAAGAAAACAATAAAACAACTGTGAGCAGGAGGACATTCCCCAGGGCACAGCAGTGGCTAGCACACATCTCCATCTGTCTTGCACCTCCTCAGGTGCCAGCATACCACTGGCCCCGCTTCCCAGAAACCTTTAGAAATTCATGTTTAACATCAAAAATACCTAATCTTATGATGACCAATTTTATACACTGGGGCTAGAATTCTAACTTTCAAGAGTTTTCAATTCATGTCTGATGGTGTTTTTGCTTTTGTCCATTTCCTTGACTGCCTGGCTTGTCGCTGTCTTTAACTTAACAGGTGTTCTTATTCTCTCTCTGCTCACTGCTGACAAAGCTGGAAGCCCTGTAGTACTCTAAGCACTAAAGGAACAAAAGAAGGACACAGCACTTCCCCTTCCATATGTGAAACAATGGAATTTTTCTATTTAAACTAAAATTAGGTTCGTAGCTACTAGCACACTTTTAAATACAAAAAGTGAAGTGTGGTAGCCACTGCCTATACTTTTGGTTTGTTTTCATTGTTAAGGAAACCACGATCAGCTTACACATGCATTATACATGCACTGCGGGGTCAGTAAAACTTGGGGTTTTGTGCTCCCTTAGAAAATGACTTTATAAAACCTGTTCTGATGTATGCTGGCATTTGTCCTTCATTATCCTCATGCTAACTTGTAACGGTGAAGCACAGAATGGAAGCCACGTAGAGAAGTGGCCCCAAACACAACGTCAGGCAGGAGTGGGTCCCATGTCAGCTTAAAGATATGACATAAAGCAATCAACTCGGCCCAAGGTTCAGAAACCTCCATATCCACAACACTCAGTCTCCTTGCGGGTCTGAGGAGAGGTGGGGGTCAGCACAAGCAAGGCCCCCAGCATGTGGTGATGGGGGATGAGTGTGGTCTTCATGTCAAAGACACTTCAAAATATCATGATTTCCTAATGTGATAAAAATGAGGAGACTCTTCAGGGCTTTGTTCACTTGCTGAACAGTTAGGTGTGGCGTGCCTGAGAGGACAGGCTGCGAGGGCCAGCCCAGGGCTACTACAAGACCCGGGGGTGTCATCAGGACTCAGACTGCAGGAGACACAGAGAAAACACACCCAGTGAGAACACACAACAGACCCTACTGGTGCCCCCACAGCCACACCGTCTCTTCCTTAGGTTTCTTTTAAAAACAGAACAAAACCAAGCCTAGAGCTACCTCAACGCGAACGTCATTTATCAGGAAGAGTGCTTTTCTAACCTCAAAACCTGAGGGACATCAGGTGAGAAACACACAACCCATAAACCACTACCAACTTGTCAAGAAAAATAAACACACATTTAATTTAACTACAAAAAATAATAAAGTGCCCCAAACCCTCCCTCTCATTCTCTGAAAGGAAACTCCCACTGATACCTAACCTGAGGCTCCCTGAGCCAATCCAGTCCTGGGCCGCAAGGACACTGGGAGCACTGAGGCTTGGGCCGTTGCTCACTTCTTACTACCCCACAAGACTCATGAGCCTCAGAAGCCATGATCTGTTGGAAGATCCCATCTCAAGCGCCTGGTGCTCAAGTTGGAAATGCCATAGCCCTCTGATCTCAGCTCGCACGAACAGCAAGCTTGGCCCAGCTTCCACTTTCCACTGAACAGAGGTGGCTGCGGGACAAAGAGCTGGGAATGGTGATGCTGGCACGCGTGCATGTGGGGCTGGTGTCCCATCTACACACTTGTCCACATGCTCATACACACAAATGTTCACCACACAGACACACATGCACGTTTGCCTGCACTCACACACACAAGGAGACACTCCTGATCAAACAGTAAGTCCATGAGTTATGAACCTCTGAGTGTGAGATACGTGATGCCGTAACTGTTAAAGTCCCTTCTCGGGTGATTCTGAATTTTAGCCAGATTTTGGGTGAAAGAGTATTATGAAATCCACTCAAGCTCTAATGCTGTAACTTAAATCACTGTAAAAAGTCTAGTATACAATCCCTTGTAGCTGATCTGCCATACTTAACTTCAGAGTAATAAGAATGAGAGACTGGACTCTTCAATTATGCAGCAGCATTCAAGTGAAGATGAACATTTATGTTTCACTCTATTTTTGGCCATTATATGCTACAAAATTCTTGAAAGCACAAACTTTCCTTAAAAAAAAACCAAACAGGGCTTCCCTGGTGGCGCAGTGGTTGAGAGTCCGCCTGCCGATGCAGGACACACGGGTTCGAGCCGTGATCTGGGAAGATCCCACATGCCACGGAGCAGCTGGCCCCGTGAGCCACAATTACTGAGCCTGCGCGTCTGGAGCCTGTGCTCCGCAACAAGAGAGGCCGCGATAGTGAGGAGGCCGCGATAGTGAGAGGCCCGCGCAACGCGATGAGGAGTGGCCCCCACTTGCCACAACTAGAGAAAGCCCTCGCACAGAAACGAAGACCCAACACAGCGATAAATTTAAAAAAAAAAAAAAAAAAAAAAAAAAAGCCGGTGACACGTACGTGTGCCGAGACAGCACGAATTGGAGGGAAAAAAAAAAAACAAAAAACAAACAAAAACAAAAAGAAAGAAACCCCCCAAAACAGAAACACACACAAAACTATAACTTAAAAGCAAAGATTTCCAAGGAAAGAACATTTTCTAAAATCATATTTCAATCACTGACCTCAAATAAACCTTTGAGAACCCACAGGACTAGTTACTATTCTATCATAACCTAGTCTATTAAGTGAATTTGTCTACATTTCTCTGATGGCTGCAGAAATGCGTAATAAGCGAGGGCCTGCCTCTGCATACTGCATGCCTTCTTATAAATCAGTTCTTGTTCTCAATGCCCTCGTGCAGCTAAGCAGAGTCATTGTCTGTCTTCTGTGTGACAAGGACATCTTTCTCAGAATTGACACCAGTTCACAGAGTGGAGATTAACACCACCAGTTTCTCATTCTCTTCCTTTCACAAATACTTACTAAGAGAGGTAGGCCTTTGTTAGAAAAGTATGCAGAATGAAGACAGACGAAAGGGAAAAAAGTATTTAATTAGTATTTGAAAAATATTTTCATAATTAAAAAATATTTAAATATTAAAGACTTTGAGAATAAGAGAAAGAAAGCATGCATTGCAGCCCTTACAGCTGTGCTTAGTTAGCTGCGAACTCTCATAGATAAGACACTCTGTGCAGTATCCACTCCCTTGAATTACTTACTGTGCCTGTATGAAGCTAACCAGCTTTTCTCTAAATTAAAATAAGATTAAAAGAAGGAATGGTGTTAACCAAAAACTCTACTGAGAACTAGTCACCCCTACCCCAACCTAACAAATATTCATCTATTACTGGGCACGTTACTGTGAAGATGTTACATTAAACAAACAATAGGAACAAAGTAATATTTTTTTAATTCTATAATTTAGATGGGTGCTGATGCATGATTTTCAAGTGTTACACAAAAAACATAGCTTTGAACATTTAAAGAATAAATAAACCAATATATTCCCTACCACCAACACTAGTTTTCAATGCTTGCAAAAAAAACAAAGCAAAATTTTCAAACTATGTTAACCATGTTGACATATTTACTCAATACCAATATTCTACAGAACTTAAGGTACAAAGTTATATGAAGGAGAATTCTACGTAATTTGTTTTCATCCCCTCCCAAACGAATAGCTTCCGAAGGCAAGCTGGGGTGGGGGACAGTGGGAACCAACAGGACACTGGTGTGGCCTATGAAGCCTGGTAGGCCGGGCATAGCCAAGGAGGCATGGGGCTTTTGGGAAGGAGGAGACAGAAATCATCCCAGCTTTTAGAGGACTGAACCTCGTCAGTTTCTAGTGAGTACCAACTCCCAAGAGCTCAGAACTGGGGCAGCTGATGCCTACCTGGAGCCACAGTGCTGGCAAGGCCGCACAGGAAGAGTCAGAGGCCACTGTCCAGGAGAGAAGCCCTCACAATGGAAGGCTAAGCGTAGGGCAAATTACAGTAAGATCATGAATAAAGCAAGTAGGCACCTGAAAGAATTATGAGCAATGAAAAAACTTAACCTAGGGAAGCACGTTTCAGATGAATATATCAATAAACAAGACCTTTCTGAGAACTAGAGCTGTTCAACAATGACAAGGGCTGCTTTGACTGCTTGACGGTTGGTGTAGGAATATACCATGGTCAGGAGGTATCCTGGTGCTTACACAGCATCCCTGGTTATCCAAATCTCTTCTGTCCTTGAGTTTAGATAGCACATGTGTGGACCTCAAAGGATACAGTATTATTCAAATCCACGTGATACCTGAGTCTTAAAGAGCAAGAGTCTGAATAGTGGGAAACTTATCCCAAATTTTATCCAAATCTATTAAATTCCTGAGTTCACTTAATCAGGTTTGAATCGTAGGCGTTAAATAGCAAAAGAAAAGAACTCTTACATCTCATTCAGCCACCTACATGGTTTTATAAGTCTATGATAAATCAAGACAAAGCAGTTTCTGTCCATCTGTGAATTCTAAAAAGCACAACCTAAAAGAAAAGTTTAAAGGCCTTTATTTGGAAGTCACTGATAAACTGAACTAGCAGTCCCCTTCTGTCACTGAATACTGAGAAGCCACCAACAGACCTGATGACAAGCTGTGCCCATCTCAGGGAGACACACCTTGCAGTCTTTTAAACCAGATGGCAACTGAAAGGAGATGTATTTTCAGTTCTTCTAAAATGACCAATTTTCAGGTTTTTTAAAAAACTGACCTTTCAAAAACCCTTAAGAGCAGACAACCTATAGCACTGCATACCACATCAACTGAAATAAACTGACTAAAAACTGAATGAAAGGTCACAGGAACAGACTGAGAGAATCCACTCATCTACATAGGAATCAAGGAGAAAGAATAAGTGGACTTCCTATTTAACGTGATAGCATCTTAGCTTCTCTCTGGCAGCATCTATTCTGTCAGACCCCTGGGGGCTTGACATCAATGCCATATGCATTAGCTTTAAAAAGATAAAAATTGAAAAAGATGAACATGCACACATCTCAAAAACAGCAAGTACGGAATGACAGGTACAATACAGCATTTAATTAAAAATCAAAACACTATGATTTATTGTTCCATATATGAGGTAAGGAACTATAAAAACCATTAGAGGGGGACAGACGTGATTTTTAGAAAAGCCTAATGTAGGGCTTCCCTGGTGGCGCAGTGGTTGAGAGTCCGCCTGCCGATGCAGGGGACACGGGTTCGTGCCCCGGTCCGGGAAGATCCCACATGCCGCAGAGCGGCTAGGCCCGTGAGCCATGGCCGCTGAGCCTGCGCGTCCGGAGCCTGTGCTCCGCAACGGGAGAGACCACAACAGCGAGAGACCTGAGTACCGCAAAAAAAAAAAAAAAAAAAGAAAAGCCTAACGTATTTCTTTAAAGACATTTGTTAAACCTGTTTAGTGGGTACCCTAATGCTCATGATACTATCCTTTGTCTTTTTCAGTTACATTTAAAGCTTTCCATAATAAGAAAGTTTAAGCAAAGACTTTGGAAAGAGTGGGTTTAGTAATCAAAACTGTAAGAATGAATATTATGTAACTTGCCAAATTTCAAAAACGTATTAGTAGAGTAGGGTAACAGTATAATATCATATACTTGGTGACAAAACATGTTTAAAGTGATAATTATAACAGGAGAAAAACTGAAAATATTCTAGTGATGACCACAGAACATGGTTAAGTAGATTACAGCACATCCCCACTGTCGAACATGAGACAAGCTTTAAAAATACTAAGGCAAAAAAAAAAAAAAAAAAAAAAAAATTACTAAGGCAAACCTTTGTGAAGTTACAGGGAAGTTCCAAAGGCACACCGTTGGGTAGAACAGGGCAGGTTGCCTTATAGTATGTGCGGTCAGTCCCACTATGGGTCCTGCGGCCTGGCTACAGCCAGCACTCGCAGCAGGAGGCCTGTGCGACCCCTGCATAGTGAGCCTGGGCGCACGGACGATGGCAGGTGGACGAGGTCCTGAGGGCCGGGTCACCTGGCGTAGGGTAGCAGTGACGCTGAGAAGTTCAACAGTTCGGGCCCGGGAGCAGCGCGGGCAGTGTTCTGATCTCTCTCACTTCTTCTCCCCAGACACATGTGTACATGCCACCGCCCTCTACTCTGGGCAGGTCACACTATGGACTCTGCATGACCTCCATGTCCCACAGTGGGCCCGAATGAGTGACCTTGGGTCCTAGAGACCTAACAGCCTCTTTCTCACCAGCTGAGGAAGCCCAGCAGGTGCCACATCCTTCTTCACAGACTGTGTCTTCATGTTCAGGGGGGTCATTTCCTGACCATCCCCTCTCATGCTGGGAGTGTGTGTTGTTGGGGAGGTAGAGACGTATTTTCAGAAAGACTGTCAACACAACCTAGAAGCCCAGCAACAATCAATAGAACAGTTTGGTGAGCACTGTGCAGACTGTGTAGCCTCAGGAACCCGCCTTCTCAAGACACCAGAAAGTGATGCCTTCCAGTAAAGCCATGGCTCAGAATGAGGGCCCACTGACTGGTCCTTGCTTCCCCCTTACACTTGAAGACGCACCTTTCTGAGCCCTGGTCCCAAGAGCTGTGGTCCAGGAGCACCAACTTTGGAGTCTAATTGTTCCTGTTAAGACAGCAGGCATTTATGTTCTCTTGCAGATGGGTCACCAGCAGTTGGCACTGAAGTCTGCCATCTGGCATTTTGTGAATCAGGATCCTCTGACCCAGTCAGGTAGAATGTGGCCAGCCTTGGGGGCCTGTCAGGACACAGGCTGATGCAGGCCCCTGACCTGGGCAAGCCCATCCAGATAAAACACCCATGGGGCCTCTCTGCCAGCACCTAGGAAGTTTCTATAGCCAGAGGTCCTTTCTTTGTGGTCACTACGTAGAATTTGTTCTTTGCTTTAGTGGTGACAGCTCCTATTTCAATATGGTTCTCTTTGCACAATTCTATTATTTGTTCATGCTGGCCTGCTGCCTGGAGGGCTCCCTTGGTCCCCATCAGACCCCTACTCCTCTATGCTCTGAGGGACCAGGGGTCACTATTACCTCCAACCTTCCATCTCCCTTCATAGCCCCCTCTCAGCTTTCATTATCCACCTAAAAGTTTAAGCATGTTCAAACTTCCCTCCCATTTCAAGCCCCACCCATTATGGAAGCAATTGGAGGTGGATTTGGAGGACTGGTGCTGGCCACCTACCCCACTCTCTTCCATATTTTACAGCACAGAAGAAGCTGCAAAGCTAAAGAACTATTTTTCCTAGGCTCCCTTGCACCTCGTTGAGGATCACGCAGGCACCCGCACCTGCACGGGGTCTGGGAGCTGTGAGTGCCACAGAAGCCTCCTCCTCATCTCTGCTGACAACTGTTCTTGCCACGACTCCTATTCTGGCTGCTGCACTGCTCTCCCTGTGCCCCCAACTCCACCTCCTTTCCCTGATCTGAGGTACACCATCTCAAGACCTCCATACAGAGGGCCCTCCACAGAAAACCTCCCCAAGGCATCCGACCTACTTCCGCTGCTCCAATTAGTACTCAGGGTACACACACAATAAAGAAAAGCAAGGGGACCATTAATACAAAATTCAGGGTGCCGGAGTACAGGGGAACATGACCAGGAAGAGACAGGGATAGGGCTCTGATACTAGTAATATTCCACTGATGTTTGTTTTATTTACTGTACAAATATGCTGTGTGTATGATAGTTTCAAAATAATTTACTGTACAAATATACTGTGTGTATGATAGTTTCAAAATAATTTAAGTTTTTACAATGAAAAATATCTTTCAATGAGCTTTCGTGGTCCAAAGTGTAAGCCTAAAAATCTAAGGCCACGCATGGCCCGACAAGCATCACCTGACCATTCCTTCCCTTGCTTTCCTGTGCTCCAACTACATTCTTCTGTTTCTTCTACATCCTGTCCTCTCACCTCAGGACCTTTACACATTCTGTCTCCTCTGCACATATACTTCCTCTCTATCGTCATCTTGCTAAATTCCTACTCTACACTCAAACCTCACCTGAACATTAATTTAATTGAGCAGAACTAAACACTGGTTTAATCAAGTATTGTTTTAACCGGGTTGGTCTTCCGTGACCTTCCTGTTCACATTCCTGTACGATTCCTCGTCTCCATCATCTACAAGGGCAAGGATGACATCTATCTTGTCTACCACCCTCTCCAACACTCAGCATAGTGCCTGGCAGGAAGTAAATACATCAAAGGCTCATTTACATTTTTCAAAAAATTAATAGACTATTATTTGAGCAGTTCTGCTTTACAGAAAACATAAGCAGAAAGTATATACCTTGCATTAGTGTGCTACATTTGTTACAACTGATGATCCAATAATGATGCATTACTATTAACTAAAGTCTACAGTTTACAGTAGGATTCCCTCTTGGTGTTGTGTATTCTATAGGTTTGGACAAACTTACAAGGACATAAATTCAGCATTATAGTATCATAAGGAATATTTTCACTGCTCTAAAAATCCCATGCTTTGGCTTCCCTGGTGGCGCAGTGGTTGGGAGTCCGCCTGCCGATGCGGGGGACACGGGTTCGTGCCCCGGTTTGGGAGGATCCCACGTGCCGCGGAGCGGCTGGGCCCGTGAGCCATGGCCGCTGAGCCTGCGCGTCCGGAGCCTGTGCTCTGCAACGGGAGAGGCCACAGCAGTGAGAAGCCCGCGTACCGCAAAAAAAAAAAAAAAAAAAAAAAAAATCCCATGCTTTGCCTATTTATTCCTCTCTCACCCTCAAACCCTGGAACCCCTGATCATCTTACTGTCTCCATAGTTTTGCCTTTTCCAGCATGTCATATAGTTGGAATCATACAGTATGCAGCATTTTCAGATTGGCTTCTTTCACTTAGTAAGGTACATTAAAGGTTTCTCCATGGGTTTTCATGGCCTAATAGCCAATTTCTTTTCAGCACTGAATAATATTCCATTGTCGGGATGTAGCAGTTTATTTATTCATTCACCTGGTGAAGGATAGTTTTGGCAATAATGACTAAAGCTACTATAAACATCCACGTGCAGGTTTCTGTGTGAACATAAGTATTCAACTCCTTTGGGTAAATACCAAGGAGCAGGATTACTGGATCTTGTGGTAAGAGTGTGTTTGGTTTTGTAAGAAACTGCCGAACTGTCTTCGGAGTGGCTGTAACATTTTGTATTCCCACCAGCAAGAAATGAGAATGTCTGTGTTCCACACCCTCGCCAGCATTGGGTGGTGACAGTGTTCCGGATCTTAAGCTATTCTAGTAGGTGTGCAGTGAGAGCTCATCTATGTTTCACTGAGGAAGGCCAAGAGGACACAGTGCGTGCTTCCTCAGACTAACAGGGCCTCTGTTTTATTTGCGCAGCTTTTCACAAATACACTGGGATTAGTTCACGCCTACAGAGTCCACGTTCACAGACCTGAGGCGGGCCTCTAACGTCTCTGTTATTTGTTGTTTTAAAATTCTGCCAATGGTTTTGGAGCACAGCTAAGGTTTAAGAACTACTTGTTCAACCAGGAAGCCAAATATTGCTGACAACTCAATTCTGACGTATCTTACGTTTAGACTGCAGATTCTCTGGAGATGGTGGACATTAAGTGCTATGATGGAAAGGAAAAAATTATAATCATATCTAGATCCCCCATTCCCAACAGTGTTTCTGATACAGTAAATGCTTGAAAAATAATAATAATCTCACCTGTAACATTTAAAAAATCTATCGAGTAGATAATTCAGAAATATACATATATACAGATAGGTATTATATATTAAATATCCATAATCTATGTTATATAATATAGATAATTTCTGGGAGTTCATAGTACAAAAACAGCATGAGCTGGAAAAAATTCTTTTTCCACCCTGAAAAAGACCACACACCACGCAGACCAGGCCTCCTAGCAACGGGACAGGGAGCATGTGCACTTCCTTTGTAAATTCCACACCATCCAATAACAGTATGGAGATCTGAGGTTTTTTCTCAGTGCTGCAGAGAACCACAAACTCCGAAGGAAAAGCGTGGAAGACACAGCAGTCACCCCCCAACGCCAGTCCACATGGGGTCTGGCCAGGAAGGTTTTTCTTTTGAAAATACAGAACCCTGAGGCCAATTAGGCTTCTGAAAACTGTTCTGCGGTAGAATTCCAGCCAGATTTAGAAACCTCTGGGTAGAGTCAACTCTCCCCATTTTTCTGTAAGATTTCTTCAAAACTCTACACATATTCCAGTTTCTAAAATGATTAATACACACAGGGTCTAATGAACAAGAAAGTTATCTTCCAATATTGGTTCTTCAAAATTCTGAATGTGTTTTCCTGTAGAATAATATAATGAACTATGGTTGGAAAAGACCACTTATGACCTACCCTCTCCATTTAGTGGGTCCCTAACAGCACATATAGATGAAATCAATGAGCACTATCTCCAGATACTTTTATTTCTTTATACTTATCAGAAAAAAAAACAATAAAAGTGATTTTTACATTAATCTGTTTCTGCTGGCTCCAAATTATGTGTATCTAACCTGAAATAAACCTTCCTTCCCAATCTTGCCTCAACCTCTCTCAATTTCATCCCAATATTCCAGGCCATACAGTGAACTCTACACTGCCCCAAACTTCCTGCCCTGTTGTAATTCTGTGACTGTGCTTTGTTAAGTCCCTTGCTGTACAATTCAGATTACTGCAACAGTCAGAAGCAATGGGAAATGCTTTATAGAAGGATTTGTAGGTAGTTATCACCTACATTAACCTGCTTGAAAACATCACTCTAAATACCCCAAATTCTTTACCAATTACACCACTGTTCTCCATAAACCACTGAGTGAAAGTGAATTCTAAGAGTATTGACTTCATTTATAAAATACTTACCTCATAATGTCTTTGATGATTTAATAAGAACATGAAAGCACTTTATAGAACAGTAAATATTTTTAAGAAGTTCAAACTTAAACCTAATTTAAAACTCACCTTCCTCTTCAGAACAGCTTCCAAACTGTTATCAGCTCAGATAAATGCCAAATGTTAAGTCAAGTGTCTTTCTCTATCTTTTCTCTCCCCACATTTTCCTTCTCTTTAAATGTTCTAGTCCCAAGAATACTATAATGAATGTTTAAAGTACAATTGTCATATGAGGACTAGAATGTCACTACAGACAATCTCGGGAACATGACTTCTTTCATTACATGAAATTAGCACAACTGAAACAACGGTTGGCAATTAATGATTTCTCATAGCTTTACTGCTCTGGAGCCTACGAAAGGCAATCTCACTCAGGAAGGAGGTTGGTATTTAGGGTTAGTGCTTTACAACCTCCCATGAGATATTCACTATCAAGCAGCCTTCAGGCAAACAGTTTATAATTGTTTTTTATTCCCCACTTTCAAATGAGTAAAATTTGATATTTTGCCCAAAAAGGCAACAAGAGGAGACACAAATCCACTGCGTTTATGAAGGCACTTATAGATCCAGAGCGTCTTCTGTGTCTTGGTGCTCTCTGCAAGAGGACACCTCACAGCCGGAGATTTCAGCGTCACCGTCACCTGCCAGCCTTGGTCCTCATAGCTGCCTGCTCGTCTCCTAAGTTTTCTCTTGCTCTTCAACACTTTCAGGAATTACCACGGAGTCTGCCCAGGAAGTTCTGCTATACTTATTTGTATAACTATAGAAATCTCAATTCAAAAGCATAAACCAACAAGATTACTGGGTGAATATTTAAATCTCTTTGGTTATTGCATGGTCAGCATCCATCACAGAGGCTTTGAGTTACTTACCTAAGTAATGTGGTGGGTGAAATGCCATAGGCTTACTAGTCGCTGAATAATATCCAATTGCTCTCTTAAATCGAATGACTTTGTCATCTGTTCTAGACTGAAATAAACGCAGGAAAACCTTTGTAAATCAGTATGCCACTGGTCATGTGTATTAATATATTTTTATAATTCAGCACATGTATAATAATCTGCAGCCTTTCAAGCTAAATGAGAGTTTAGAATGACACTAAAATCTTCAAGGAAAATCGACGGATTATCATTAAAGAAACAAATCAAACATTCATTCTCTTAGAGCAATGTACTCATCAGAGTCTGACACGGCAGTCAGGAGACCTGAGTTCTGGGATGCAGTCCTCCAACTTTTCCTTGGCCAGGTCTCTGGTGCTACCCAGAAAGGTTTTACTTTTCATCTCCAGCAAGTGGGGGAGCAGTTTTAGTTCTTCAGAGAGCAAACAGGAAGTCACACAAACTTCACCTCTTCTACTAACCCTGACCCCCCTCACATCCTTACTTTCCAAAAAAGGAAGAAGAAATCCCTGATCATCACCTGAAGGGATGGACAAATCAGAGATCCACAATTCCATTTGACCCATTTGATTCATCTGTCTTCTGAGTAGAAATCCCATTAAATTATGATGGCAAATCTAGGAGCAGCAGAGACCTTACCATTCATCTACCTCAATCCCTCCTCCGTGCAGGCCGGGGGGGAGGCTGGAGGAGCTAGGTGAGGTGCCAGCCCTCCTGGCTGGCAGAGGCCTGACAGCTGGGCAAGCACTCCTGGACATGGCTAGTGTGTGCCTCTCAAACCCCTTCCAAACCCAGCACACACCACAGAACAAAGCGCTACCCAGGAGCTTGTATTTCTACCTGAGAATGCTGGAAGACATCTTTAGCTATGGCATCCAAGTCCGAGGTATCCTGGATGTTGCGAACGTAGTCAGCCACAGCCTTGATCACCACATCACACGGTGGCAAGACCAGCTGGTGGGCCCGGACCTAAGAAGACAAGCACACACGTCAATACACTAATTCTAAACACAGGCCCAGAAACTCCAGGTGATGTTTCCCTTCTAAGGGCCTGATTATTATCAATTTGTGATTTCTTGGCCCCAAGACCTTGGTGGTCCGAGAATCAAGCCCTGGATCTCCCTTTCAGTTGTTGAAATATAACTCAGCTGCTTCAACCTGGCAAGGTAAAAGAGCATCTGACAGCCTTCCATTCCTTCTGGGATGTCTGCAACCTGCTCATGTGAGCACAGCACAGAGAAGCCCTGGGCCACAGATGCTTCCTTTCTTTCACCACCAGGCACCAGGAGGCTGTGCTGGATGAATGCAGCCCCAAGCACCTGAGACCACTGCAAAAAGCCAAGGTAAGCTCTGAAGGGGAGGACAATGGTATCCCTGACTGCTGAGGGACATGTCTGGTGAAAGACACATGGAATAAAGTGTAGGAATATTTTCTATCCAAGAATAGTTGATACCAGGAAAAGGTAAGTAAGCAAATTTTTTTTAAAAAGGTTTGTTTTGGACTTTTTCATGAAAACTAAAAGAAAAAAGATACCTTAATTTAACAAAGTTAAGGTATGCCCATGTTCTTAGAAACAAAGATGAATCAGGTACTAAACTCTGTTTATAAAAATTTTTTAAAAATTGAATGACAGTATGAAATGACATTTTATTTCCTATTTAGTCACAAAGATCATAAAGACAAAAAAGATGGCAAAAACATCTAAAGGCTTTGTGTTTCCAGAGCTGTGTACTCCTGCCCACCACACCTATGAATGTGGTACGTTACATGGCAGGAGCGGGTAGGTTGGCTGTCCGCTAACCCCAGGCCAAGCCTGTTACCCTGGATTATTCAGATGGGCCCAATGTCATCACAGGACCCTCTAATGTAGAAAGGAACGCAGAGGAGCAGGTTTCACACATGAGGTGGAGCAGGACTCCATCGGCCATTGCCAGCTTTGATGATGGAGGAAGGGCCATGAGCCATGGAATGCAGCACCTACAGAAGCTGGAAAAGGCACGAAACTCTCCCTGGAGCCTCCAGAAGAAACATTCTCCCTGGCCCTGCTGATACCTTGATTTTAGCCCAGTGAGACCCACTTTGGGTGTGACCTCTAGAACTGTTATATATTATTTGCTGTTTTAAGACACCAAACATAAATAAATAAAAAAGGAAAAAAGGAAAGAAAAAACACAAAAAATGAACAAATAGAATGGAAGAACTTCTGGAAAAATAGGTATTTATACTATTAGGGTGTCATCATGCAAAGTTTCAGATGCACATGAGTATATTCAATTTCTCTTTAGAAATGCAATGTTGTTTTTTGGGGGTTTTTTGGCTGTGCCGCACGGCACGCAGGATCTTAGTTCCCTGACCAGGGATCAAACCCACACCCCCTGCAGTGGAAGCGCAGACTCTTAACCACTGGACCACCAAGGAAGTCCCAAGCAATGGTTTTCTTTTGAAATAATGTTTTCTATGTTTGAAAATGTTAGCTGCTCTATCTCCTAGGGAAATCTTTATCTCCTTGCTCTGGTCAGTGTCTGGTGAAGGTAAATCCCATCACAATGAACTCCGGGGAACTAGCGAAATGTCAGAGGCTGCAGACCACAAGCACATTCCTAGAAACCCAACTCCCCCTCTGCAGAATGAAAAACTACTGACACACACGCGCTCCATGAAGAAGAGGTCCCTGGAACAGTGCGTTCCAGCCAGTCTGGGAGAAATGGAAGTTCTGTCTGCTCTCCGCCTTTTGGGGTGTTTAACAGTCACACAGTCAGGACAGGGAGGGGGGCCAGCTGGTGGCAGCCCCAGGAATGAGAAGTCAGGACAGAAACCCTGAGCTGTCCTACCATCGGCATTTCCCCCTTGGTGAGCACATTCCACAGGGAAGGGGACAGCCTTGCCTGAAGAGAGTCTGCAATGGCCAGTGGGCTCCAGGCCCTTGGACAACCCCCTCTCTGGGCCTCGACTTTCTGTCTCTAACTACAGTTTGAGACTAGTTGCCCAAAGAATGCCCCCTGGCAGTCTGAAAGCCTAGGGTTACCTCATTATGTTGCACACAGTACTGGAAAGGCTGGCCACTGTAGAAGGAATTTATATAGAGAACAAATGACAATTAACATGGTTAGAACAGAATTTACTGGGTACATTAATGTCCAAAATATGAAAAGGGCTTTCCTCCAGCGGTTGGGAGCTAATGTGGTAGTGCAGGCAGCCTCTCCCAGCGTGTGCACGCTGACACCGGGACACCACAGACGACTGGGCAGCCGCACACTGTCCCATCCCACCTCAAGTGAAAATGACAGAGTCCGTCACTTTGGCTCCTGTGGATATCCTCGTCTTCACTACCCCCACTCCCTACAACACTAAGGCTATAAAGTCCTTGAAGTGAGCAGATCCTATAGTTAGAGGGCCCCTAAATCCTTCCGAGAGGCTCATGACCACCACCCTGAAACTGCGTCCTTTATAATTTCCCATGGCCCGGACTCCTCCCTCACGCCCCACCACCCCTCGTTCCCCCAGCTTCGTTCCTAATCCAGCCTTCCAAATCCAACTCGGGGTGAGCACCCACATCTTCCTCTGAGACTGCTGGTGCTGCTGCTCCCAAGCTGTATCTTGGCTGCTCTTTAAATGCAAGTGATTATAAAAACAAGTTTCACATAATATCATTGCTGAAGCAGAAGAACCTGATCCACTTCACTGCCATTTGGAAAAGAGCAAAGTGAAAGGATTACAAATCTTGGCAATTTTCAGGAAGAAAACTAGAAACCTGATTTGATCAACATTCACTTGTGGGTAAGGTACTATTCTAGAAAATAAGAATATGGAGCTGCTCCCCAGTGTCTTGACTTCAAGAGGCTCACATTCTTATTGGAGAAAAAATGCTGACCAGACTCCAGCAGGGCCCTCAGAGGACACCCTGGAGGAATCATGGCCCAGCTGAGGAGGGAGAAAGGCTTCTGCATCCTCTGTGGTTCTCCAAGTGCAGGCCCTGAGATCCCACCCAGTGCCGTCTTGGAGCCCCCAGACCAACGAAAAGAGCTGTGGGAGGGGGCTCTGGCAGTTTGTTGTAGTAAGTCCTCCAACCGCTAGATCACTGAACACATCCTGAGAACTAGTATTTTCTAAAAGAGTCAAGAATAAGGAAAACATTTAAACACCACAACTGCTATGGCTATGCCTTGAGATTCTTGAAGTTATGACGTGTATCAATATCTTGTATACATTTGCCTAAATATAGCTGTGAAAAGGATGCTAAAATGCAATTAATCACAAACAATGCTAAATGCGAGCTCTGCAGGTGGAAACTGTTATGCAGATATACCGAAGGATTTAATGGATTTGAATTTAAAGTATTTAAAGTATTAAGTGTCAACAAAGAAAAATTCCATCACGTTTTATGAGCAAGGGTCACCAGTAGGCTCACAGGGAAAGCAGGGCAGGCCTGGGCTCCCTCCTGCAGCAGTGTCTGCATCCAGCTGGGGCTGTACTGTCCTGTGATTGAGTTCTTCTAGACTATATGCCACACGCTGCTCGCAGCATGCGTCACTTCATTTAATCCACAAAACAATGCTGTGAGGTGTACTCTTAAATGTACTCCCCATTTGGCAGAGGAGTTCATTCAGGCACCCATATGAGCCAACGAGGTGAGTAGCTGGGCCACCGCCTGACCTGCAGACTGCACACCTGGCCACCACACTCTGGTCTAGTCGTCTCTAAATTATGCCTCCTTTAGCATTAAATGTCCTTTTCTATGAAATGATGGTAGACGGCGAGTTCCTTTTTCCTCTAACATTCTTATTTAGAATAATTAAAAGTTGGCAACACAACAGTAGCCCTCCCAACTTTTGTTTTCCCCAACAGATCCGTGAAACCCAAACCCCTGTTGTCGATGAAAGGAGCTACAGAAAGATTTTCAACAGGAGAGGTACGAAATCAGGCCTGAGTTCCAGACACATGGAGGATGGGCATGAAGGCAGAGGAACAAAGGAGGGAACATTAGCAGCTCCTGTGTAAACCTAAGTAACGATAACACAGGCGGTCGAGAAGGATAGGATGAGCAGGTTGGGAAAGGTGAGATGCAGAGAGGAGAAGAATCAAAGATAATTCTCAATTTCTAACCTGATGACTGCAGGGACAGTGGTATCACTAGCGAGAAACAAAATACAGGACGATAAACCTACTTAGAGAAGGTGATGACATTTCTAAGTTAGAAACATCAAATCTGGTGCATAGGTGCAGTGCCCAAGTGGAGATGACTTGGTGGACAGTGGGATACACCCTGCGGTTCAGGGAAGGGGTCTCTTGGGAGAAGTACACTGGAGAGTTATCAACATAGTAGTTGAAACCTTAAGGGCAGATGAGATGTGCCAGAAAGAAAAGTGTGAGGATCACAGCAAGGTACAGAGACGGATCCTAGGGAATGCACATGCAACCAGAGGAAGCCAGCTCACACGAGAGACAAGGAAAGGATGTGGAAATAAGGAATACAGAACAAAGCTGGGGTCTGGGAATCAAGGCAGGAATTTCCCAGCGGGGTGAGGAGAGCAGGATGACTGACAGTGTCAAGTGCTCCAGAGAGGCAGAAAATCATTTGACAAAGCATTTGTCAAATCCACAGCCTTGAACAAAGACCCAACTGTGTCCACCAGAAATCGGTGGGGAGGGGCGCAGGGGGCGGCGAGGATGGATTAAGCTGTTGGGGACATTATGGAAGGCTGCCTTCGGGAGATTCGAGGATGAAAAGGAGAGTTAGGAGAATATGGGAGACTAGACCACATTTACAAACTGAGGGCCAACGACCAAAAGAGGGGGGACGTCTACACAGGAGCAAGGAGTTGACTGGACGAAGTAACGCAGGGCTCCCTGGATGTGCTCAGTGACAACAGCTCAAGAATGTCAGGATAGTCTCGTCTCAGGAAGTAAAATGGGCCTGGATGAAGAAGAATGAAAACAGGGGAACGCGAAGCTGAGGACTCTCACCATCCTCGGATAAAGGACCTCTCTGTAAGAGAAAGTGTGAAACTGAAGAGAGGTCTGAAGAGATGATGAATGTTTAAGATAAATATTAAGGAGAATAAAAGGATTAACTGCTGACGCTGACAGTTTGGTTGAAGTTGGAGACGATAATTTTAAAAATCAGTTTTACTGAGATATTTTAAAGTAAAATTCATCAATTTTAAGCACGTCATTCACTGAGCTCTGATAAAATGCATACATTAGTGTAGCCACCGCCAAAATTATGAAGTATAATGTTTCTATCACCGCAAATAGTTCCCTGTGCCCCTTCCCCTCAGAGCCCTAGGCAACCACTAACCTGCTTTCTGTCACCATACTTTTGCCTTTTCCAGGGTTTTACATAAAAGCAATCATATATATTTCTTTGGTGTTTGACTTTTCACTTAAGATAATGCTTTTAGGATTCATACGTATTATAAGAAAGTAGTTGGTTCCTTTCACTGCTATCAGCATGTCATTGTATGACTGTCCCACAATGTATTCATCCATTCACCAGCTGACTACTGCTTGGTGTGTTCGAGACTACAATGGATAAAGCTGCCAGGACACTCAGGTTCAATTATTTTTGTGAACATAGGATTTCATTTCTCGCGAGTAAATGTCTAGCAGCGGGATTGCTGGGTTATGTGGTAGGTATATGTTTAACTTTGTAAGAAACTACCAGACTGTTTTCAAAGTGACCATTCTGGATTCTGCTTCCCAAGAGCCACATCTCAGAGCTATGGGTACTGACACGCACTGACACTTGGCATCATCTGTCTCCTTCACCTGGCCCATTCCAGTGGTCAGGTAGTGCAGCTCATGATGGCTTTAATTTGCATTCCCTAATTCCATGGAGCATCTCTTTGTGTGCTTACTGAATATTCTGTAAAACGTCTGTTCAAAATTTCACCCATCTTTTTTGGTTGTTGCGTTGTATATCTTCTTATTGTGTTGTTCTTTACATATTCTGGATACAAGTCCTTTACCAGAGATAATATTCTGCAAATAGCTCCTCTCCCTCTGTTGTTGCTTGCTTTTCATTTTCTTAACTAAGAAATCTTTGACTAACTCAAGGTCATAAAGACCCTCTCATATTTTCTTCTAGAATAATTTTTATATTCTTTTAATTTTTGCATATGGATATCCAGCTATTGTAAAAACTAACCCTTCCCCATTTAGTTACTTAGGGACTTCTGGTGAAAATAATTAAATATATATATAGGTCTATTTCTGGACTCTGTTCTGCTCCACTGATCTGTTCGACTACCCTTATGTCAGTACCACACTGAGTTGATTATTATAGCTTTAAAGTGAGTCTAATACTAAGTCCTTTCACTTTGTTCTTCCTTTTCAACATCTCTGATGCTATTCTAGGTCCTTTGCAATTACACATGAATTTTAAAACCAGTTTTTCAATTTCTACTTAAAAAAAAGCTTGCTTGGGGCTTCCCTGGTGGCGCAGTGGTTGAGAGTCCGCCTGCTGATGCAGGGGACACGGGTTCGTGCCCCGGTCCGGGAAGATCCCACATGCCGCGGAGCAGCTGGGCCCGTGAGCGATGGCCGCTGGGCCTGCGCGTCTGGAGCCTGTGCTCTGCAACGGGAGAGGCCCGTGTACAGCAAAAAAAAAAAAAAAAAGCTTGCTTGGATTTTGATTGGGATGCAGTAAGTCTATATAACAACAGTCTTTTGAGCCATAAACACGTATATTTCTTCATTTATTTAGATCCTTTTTAAACTTAGACCATAAGTTTGCAGTGGCATCCATTAGCTGTGTGGTTCTCAAATCTTCTCTAGATAGTACCTATCTAGGGTGGAGGGGTCTGCTGGACAGGTGAGATGGAAGAAGGAGCAAGAGAATGGTGATGGTACAACCAGTTCAAGATGACCCACCAAGAGGTCCAGGCCAGCTAGGGAAGAAAGAAACAGTGAACAAATAAATGGGCAGAAGGCCCCAGGACGGGCAAAAGAGCCAAGTGTCAGCTTATGAGAATACTAAAGATAGAAGCAGTGGAGACAAAAGGGAGAAGGGATATTAAAGTGTACGACAGGAAATGGAGCTCTTCTGGGAGAAGACCCAGTGTATGACTCTGGGCCTAGAAGACTGCAGTATAGTAGACACTATTTTACTGGAGACAATATGCAGCCAAGTTGTCTGTGGGTAATCTCCAGTACGCTGACCTTGCCTGAGTCTCAGAAGAGTTATTAAAGAACACCATCATGAAAGTAAAACAACAACCCACAGAATGGGAGAAAGTGTTTTCAAATTATGTATCTGATAAGAGACTTGTATACAGAGTATATTCTTAAAAAAACTCTTACAACTCATTAATAAAAAATTTAAAAATGGACAAAAGATATGAATAGACGTTTATCCAAAAAAGGTAAACAAATGGCCAGTGAGCACAGGAAAAGGTGCTCAACATCATTAGTCATCAGAGAAATGCAAATCAAAACCACATCACACCCACTGCAACAGCTAAAAATAAAACAACAGACAATAACAAGTGTTGGTGAGGTTGTGGAAAAGTCAGAAACCTCACACATAGCTGGTAAGAGTGTAAACAGTGTAGCTACTGTGGAAAACAGTCTGGTAGTTCCTCAAAATGTTAGGCACAGAATTACCATATGACCAGCAATTCCAGTCCTAGGTCTACACCTGAGAGAAATGAAAACATGTCTACACAAACACTTGTACTTGAATATTCACGGCAGCATTACAAAGCCAAAATGTGGCTGAACAACCTGAATGTCCACTGACTGATGAATGGATTAAACATGGTAGGTAGACCCACATGACAGACTACTATTTGGCCATAAAAAGAAAAAATGAAGTGCTGATACATGCTACGGTGTGGATGAACCTTGAAAAAACATTATGCTCAATGAAAGAAGCCAGACACAAGAGGTCATATAATTCCACTTATATGAAATGTCCAGAAGAGGCAAATCCTTAGAGGAAAAAGTAGCTTAGTGGTTGCCAGAGGGTGGAGGAGGGGGAGAAATGGGGAGTGACTGTTAACAGATAAGATACTGGGTTTCCTTTTGAGGTGATGAAAATATTTTAAAATTAGACAGTGATGATGGTTGCACAAACTTTGTGAAAGCTAAAAACAACTGAATTGTGTCCTTTAAAGGAGTAGATTTTATGGTATGTCATTATATCTCAATAAAACTGTTATAAAAAGAAAATTTAAAAAACATTCTGACGAAGAATGGAAATTTGGAAGTAAACTACCAGCAAACCCCAATTCTGTCACATGTCCTCCTGGACCCAGCTTGGGCTAGTCTCAAGAAAAGCGACCTCTCCGGTTGAGCCGCCTAGGAGTGCTCAGAGCAGAGAGACCACTGGCAAGGTGAGGGGTGTATGCGTGCGCACCCAAGACACAGGGTCGGGAAACTGCCAAAAGAGCCACATTTCCAAAACAAGTGACCTCTTCCAGTCAGAGTGATGGAGAAGGCCTACTTATGAACAAGGCAGAGATTCTGGACCCAAAGGGGAGGAAATATGCTTGAAAGTGTCTGCATACATTTTTAAAACTGAGAATATGCCACTTATTTAACGTAAAACTATAAGATTCCAGGTCATGAGAAGAAACAGAGAAAGCAAAAATACCCTAGTAAGCTTCTTTTTGCTTCATTGACCCTATCACTCACCACCCCAGGAATCAGAAGTCGGGCACTATAAACACTCTATCTTTCAGATTGCATTTGGACCACGAATCTCCCCTCCTCTGGCCAGGTCATGCATTTCATCTCACTCGGAAGAATTCTGCCCGCAGGCCCAGGGCAGGCCCAGTCCCTCAAGAGGAAGGAGCTAAACTGAAAGCAATCCTGTAACACCCAGGGAACACAAACCCTTCCCATGACTCTGTCCCTCCTTTCCAGCAAAGTGACCTGTGATCCACCCACCATCTGTAAAACAGAGACAGAAAAGCTATTCTTGAGTCCCAGTGATTTCAGCAGATTCCTCAGAATGCCAAGCTTTCCATCTTCACTTTATTTATTTAATATTTATTTATTTATTTATTTTTGATGTGGACCCTTTTTAAAGTCTTTATTGAATTTGTTACAATACTGCTTCTGTTTTATGTTTTGGTGTTTTGGCCCCGAGGCATGCGGGCGGGATCTTAGCTCTCCCACCAGCGATTGAACCCGCACCCCCTGCATTGGAAGGCGAAGTCTCAACCACTGGACCGCCAGGGAAGTCCCCCACCTTCACTTTAAAACCACCTGGGGACAGGGAAGGAAGCTCTGATGGGAAGGTATAAACAAGCAAAAATCTTTTGAGTTCAGTCTTTTATTTTCCATTTAAGGATTCCATATATAAATTTTAAATGAGCAAAGAAAAAGACTTCTTACTAAAAGCAAGTTTCCACGACCTAAAAGCTTAAAGGCCAGTACCGTGAATCTGTGCACTGAAATTCCAGACTGTTAAGAATGTGCAGCTCACTGAATGCATGATGATGATGACATTATAATAATAATATTAGTAGGATATACATTTTAAAACAATTCTGGAGTACCAAATATCCATCTGTTAAAAGTGGTTCTCTTCCAGGAGTGCAATTATAAATAGCTCTCACTTCCACAATGCATAATGGTTGAATTTTTCAACCTTCCAGGCCCCTAACGTTATTTTCTCTAGAGCCCGAAAAGTCTTTAGATTTTAGGAAGTACTTCTTAGCTCTTATGAAACTACAGGATGACTTTTTGAGAAAGGAATATATTGAGTTAACTTCAATTAACACTAACATGCAAGCAGGAATTCCTTCTTTGGAAGGTCTTAAGTGCCCAAAGTGCCACCTCTTGCAATGCCTTGAAACAGCAGTCCCCAACCTTTTCGGCACCAGGGACCGGTTTCCTGGAAGACAATTTTTCCATGGACGGGGAGGGGGATGGTTTCAGGATGATTCAAGTGCATTGCTGTTATTGTGCACTTTATTTCTGTTATTATTACATTTATATAATGAAATAATTATACAACTCACCATAATGCAGAATCGGTGGGAGCCCTGAGCTTGTTTTCCTGCAAATAAGGAGCACACAACCTAGATCCCTAGCATGCGCAGTTCACAGTAGGGTTCGCGCTCCTAAGAGAATCTAATGCCGCAGCTGACCTGATATGACGAGGAGCTGAGGTGGTAATGTGAGTGATGGGGAGCGGCTGTAAATACAGTTGAAGCTTCACTCGCTCGCCTGCCGCTCATCTCCTGCTGTGTGGCCCGGCTCCTAACAGGCCACAGACCGGTCCGTGGCCCAGGGATTGGGGACCCCTGCCTTAAAAGGTGGAACTCAGAATAATTGAAGCCCACCTTTCTATTCATGCACAATTTATACTCAACTTCCTTTCAAAAAGGATCTCAGAAAGTCTGATCATCAATCTCACTCTAGTAAGGTTGCACGGTACATTAGATATACCATAAAACTCAAAATGCCTGAAATCATGCTGCTCTTCTCTCTGGCAGCTGGCTCCAGTGTTAAACCCAGACAGGGGACACACATGGTGGAGATGAAGATCACTGGTTGGCTGGACACTGATCACAGCAGGTGCAGCTGCTACCCGCTTCCCCTTCAGGGAAGCCAAGAGAGAGGAGATCCTTTGAGTCCAGGCTTCATCCTGAGGGCCCACTGCGAGCCTTGCCGTGTGCCCTGACCTTGGGAATGCTGGGGTTGCATGGACTGCATGGTGAGACACAGAAGGCTCTTCTGTCCACCTCCCCGTTTCTAGGGACCCTAACATGCTACTCACCCAGAACCAGACTCCCTCCTCCCCGGGGTCAACTGCCACATCCTGTCCCTAAAGATATTGGTAAAAAGGATCACTCAGTGACTTCTGGTGGCGTGTAAAAGCTACAAAGTTAGAGATAACGTTTGGTAAAACTCTAGGTAAATTTAAAACAAAAGGTTCCTAACCTGACCTGACAGAATGCCCTGGTATACAGCTGCCTCAGGGAAAAGATAATGCTGGTAAAGGAAGGTGACTTGGGACTTCCCTGGTGGCACAGTGGTTAAGAATCTGCCTGCCAATGCAGGGCACATGGGTTCGATGCCTGGTCCGGGAAGATCCCACATGCTGCAGAGCAACTAAGCCCATGCACCACAACTACTGAGCCCGTGCGCCACAACTACTGAAGCTCACGTGCCTAGACTAGAGCCCGTGCTCCACAACAAGAGAAGCCACTGCAATGAGAAGCCCACGCACTACAACGGAAGAGTAGCCCCCACTCACCGCAACTAGAGAAAGCCCGTGCGCAGCAACAAAGACCCGACGCAGCCAAAAAAAAACAAAAACAAAAACGGAAGGTGACTAAAAATAAGTGAACCTGAAGGTAGGGTTATATAAATAAACACTGAAGACTATTTAAATCAGAAAGAGAGATGTACGAGAGCTAGGACTTAGATCTTTGAGAATAGGCAGAAGCAAGCAAGGGAGTTTTCAAGGACGTATTTTAATTTAATTGGACACACAGAGGGAGAAGGAGTTCAAGAGAAACCAGCACCTGCCTGGCCCGGGGCTGATGGGCAGAGCTAGGCCTGGGGGGAGTGGCGGGGGGGAGGCAGTGTGCCAGGGGAGGGGCACACTGCCTGCTTGCCACAATTGGGGTGGTGGTATAGAGAGACCAAAACAGAACCTGAATAGCTATACAGGAGAACAACACTTGTGGGAGGTCTGGGGAGAGGAAAGGCGAGCATAAAACTTGCAAAGTAGACTGTCCAATATGAAGGAAATGGTGAAGGGACTCCGGGGCCGGAAGTACTTGGGGGGGTCATGAATGACTGCTGGGGATAAAAACTTGAAATACATGAAACTGCATATGCAGTTTAGGAACACAAAAACCATTAAAATGAATACAATGGTTGAAATGTTGACAGGGCTAAGATTATGGTATTACATGTTAAGGGGTGATTTGAATTTATTAGATAATAAGTTCATATAACACCAACCCTCTGTGAACAATAAACTAGTAGATATGACTTGGGTGAAACACCGGCAAAATAAAGGATGATAAAAGGAATGCTTGAACTTGGGGAGCAAAATCAGATATCCTTCAAAGCGGTGTATACAACATACTGTGTTAAAAAGGAACAAACAAAAATCATAAGAAAGTTTCATAAGCAACAACTAACCAAATTTTCAAAAGTTGTAGTTAGTTTTATTACTGTGAAAAAGAAGAGACTAAAAAAGCAGATGGGATACAGATAATTCTATACAGTAGTAATGTTCATGAGAAAAAAAACACATTCAATATCCCACAGTCTTTGTTAAAATGATTAAAATGATACTACACACAGAAAACTATGTATAAAAAGTCAAAACATAAAAGTTATGCAACTTTGAACTCAAAGCTGGACATGCTTTGCTTTTCAGAATGTGACTTTAAAAATCCTACAACTTATCAAGTCACTGAAAAATTATTTTGGACTGCTTCACTATGCCATAAAAACACCCAGCTAATATTTAAAATACACATGATGATAATGCAAAAAAGAATCTGATTTGCTTTAAAATAAAAACCAACAAACAATCCTATAAACAACTTTCAGAGAACAATAGAAAAATGTGAACATGGACTTAATATTAAATGACATTAGGGAATTACTGCTAATTTAGTTAACGTGATAATAATAATATAATTAAGAGATTATCCTTATTTTTAGGTGGTGGTGATATAAACCACAGTTTTCACAGGTGAAGTGTTATGATATCTGCAACTTACTTCCAAATAGCTGAGTTAAAAAAAAACACACAGATACAAATATACTTCACAAGAAACTGTTAAAAACTGTTTAACCAAGATGGTAGATATACGGATAGACATTTTCTATTTCAACTTTTTACATACTTACTATTTTTCTTAACAAACTATTAGGAAAAATACATGATAATGATGTTTGTAACCTATCGATAGTTTGAGTTGGTTTTCCAGTAATTCTTCAAACAGCTCCTCACTTCTAACCTCTGACACATGAAACAAGGCAAGCTCAATTTAGATATATGTATATGGTCTGGGATCCTGGGAGCCTCTCACCCCTGCTACTCAAAACTCTACAAACCTTCTTAAAAACAGGCCTTCATTCTGTCTCAACTTATAAAAGCATACTGCTTAATGAACCTAATGAGCACAATACTTCTGAGTCCACCTGATTTCAGACTATACTTTTCCCATTCTGCAATTCAATAATGGTATCACCAGGAGCTTGGAATCAAGATTACAAATTGTAGCACTCTGTAAATGAAAACACACATGAAGAACACTCCGGCCAATAGCAAATAGAAAGCCATTCCCCTTCAAGGACAAAAAAGCAAAAGAAAACAAGTAATTTCTAACAAGAGGAGAAAAACTGACTTTTGAACAGAAGTTGAAAAGCCCCATACAAAGAACTATTAGGATAAAAAGGAAAACATCAGGACCCATCAACAAGAAATGGAAAAGAAAGGAGATTCTAGGCAGCAAGAAACAAGATGAAAGAGGCAGGAAAGGAATGCCGCTTGAACTTGCAAGTATCACAAAAGCTCACTGTAAGCTAAAACACAAAAGCTCCAATTTGGAGGGCAATTCTGACAACAGGAAAAAGTGCATTCAGAAACCGTTCCATGCAACCTCCCTATTACTATGAGGAACTGAGGCCCAGGCTGCCAGCCAGTGTAGGTCCCGACTTCCCAGCTCCCTACCTAACAAGTGGCAGCTATGATCACAACACTAAACAGCAGAGAACACCAGAGCCACTTTACCCAGCAAAGGGAATATGGAAAATCACAGGAAGCCACTCACAAGTACAACTCCAAGTTCCCTAGTGGCTCATACCAATTTCACTACTATGTACACATCAAACCGTAAACCTTCCCACTCTAGAAAATCAAAGTTAAGAGAGTCTTCTTGGATGTTCATTACTTTCACAAATAGGAAGGGGAGAAAAATAAGAAAATAAATATTAACAAAATAGTACAAACAGACCACTTCTCTAATGAACTTGGGTCTCCTCCATCATTCAAAAACCATTAAAACTGTAAATAGATTTTTATAATATTGAAAAATTAGTAAGAAAATTATGAAATTTATCAAACTATGCTAAGATGTTGATCTGAGTAACAGAAGATGATATTATCTATTGAAAAAAATTAATATTTGTAGGCAAGAAAATTAATACATAAAAACTTTAGCTAAAAAATTTCCACCTATCTACGTATACGGCATGAAGAATTCCTCTAAGGGAATTTTTAAGGACATTTATATATTTCCCTAAAATATAGGTGCTGGGAACAAGATAAGACAGGTTGTTTGTTTTTTAAGGCAACACAGAGTCTGAAGTTAGGGGGAAGCAGGATATTGCTAATTTTGTGCTATATTTCCTTCTACAATAAAGAAACATTATTTATATTATGAAAGTAATAGCAAAATCAACAAATGTTGGAAATGAAATGAATATGTACCTTAAGTGAGGCTAGTGGATGTTCTGGACCAAGTAAACTCCAATGAAAGGAAGCCAGATCTTCATCAGGTAGAATGTGATTTCCTGGAATACAAACAGGGATACCATAAAAGCCATCATCATGAGTGACACAGGGGAAACAATATCATTGCATGTTATAATTTGTAGGTTATCTTTGTTAGTTTCAGACTTTGCAGTATGACTTCTTAGGACCACCTCATTTGATACAGCACATAAAACTTCCACACAGAAATTGAGAATATTTCTTCATCTTTTAATACAAAGCAACATACAGCAGGCAGACTTCTTGCAGCCGCCTCAAGTACAACGTGAATTTCCAGTAGAGGCTCAACAGCATTCAAACTGAATAAACTGCATAAAAACCTAAGTATTAAGGTCACTCTGATAATGCCAGATGCCAAATGTCAATTTGAAACAACTTTTCATTTGTTTATGAGAGACGATGGTTCTGTGAAACTGCATTCTGTGAAGTAGGTTCAACAGCAGAGGCAGAATCTATAGTTATAAAATCTAAGGAAGGTTAAGTGACAATGTTTGCTGCCTGTGACATGGATCAACACCCTCCTCCCATAATCTCCAGCACCACCCACAAATAGATGTACAAAGCACAGACTACAAGTGCCATCAAGAAGTGCCAATCAGGGCCTCCCTGGTGGCGCAGTGGTTGAGAGTCCGCCTGCCGATGCAGGGGATACGGGTTCGTGCCCCGGTCTGGGAGGATCCCATGTGCCGCGGAGCGGCTGGGCCCGTGAGCCATGGCCGCTGAGCCTGTGCGTCCGGAGCCTGTGCTCCGCAACGGGAGAGGCCACAACAGTGAGAGGCCCGCGTACAGCAAAAAAAAAAAAAGAAAAAAAAAGAAGTGCCAATCAGCTCTATGCACTATCACCAGGGCTGTGTCACAAATAAGAACTGTATTCAGCTGAGAAACTACATTTTGCAGGGAACATTCTCCCTTCAGAGTCGTGCTTGGATGCCTGATATACTAACACCTTTGGTTTGTTAGTGGTCTTGATACAATTTAAAAGCAGTAATTTCCTAAATAATTCTGTAATTTTTATATTATGATTTAGTCACCTCCACACTATGCAGATTCATTTATCAGCTGCTAACAGAAAACAAAACAAGGTGAGTTCATTTGCAGTATTGCTAATCATAATACTCTGAACACACAAATACATGATACAGATGTACCAAACTGTCATTATGTCCAGAAGAGCAAAGTTAAGTCCTAATTGTCCAGTTACCGAGTTTTGTACTGCTTTCCTCGGCTCATAGAATGTATAGAACTTTACTGTGAAGTAAGTATTAAGTATCTGAGATTTGTTTTTGAAGCTTCTATCTGAAAAGATATTAAGCCAATTCCAACATCAAGAATAGTCTGTTAAATACCATATGCTAACACATATATATGGAATCTAAAAAAAAAAAAAAAAAGGGTTATGAAGAACTTAGGGGCAGGACAGGAATAAAGACACAGATGTAAAGAATGGACTTGAGGACACGGGGAGGGGGGAAGGGTAAGCTGGGACAAAGTGAGAGAGTGGCATGGACATATATACACTGCCAAATGTAAAACAGATAGCTAGTGGGAAGCAGCCACGTAGCACAGCGAGATCAGCTCAGTGCTTTATGACCACCTAGAGGGGTGGGATAGGGAGGGTGGGAGGGAGGGAGACGCAAGAGGGAGGAGATATGGGGATATATGTATATGTATAGCTGATTCACTTTGTTATAAAGCAGAAACTAACACAACATTGTAAAGCAATTATACTCCAATAAAGATGTAAAAAAAAAAAAAGAATAGTCTGTTAAAACTTGGGTCAAATACTTCAATGAGTATTTCACTCAACTTTTCTAAAATAGAACATCTTATATAGCTATACTTTCTACTACAAAAAGGAGAAATTATACTTTCTATTTAAAAAAAAAGGAAAAATAATCTTTCTTATTTGAGGACGTTGAAACTTTTACACAAAATCTAAACTAAAAATGTTCACCCAATTAAGCGTTTATCTATAACTTGCCTAAATTTTCTGAAGAAATTCCAAGCCTTAATTTATTATTAAATTATTCACAATGTTACTCTTGTTTTCCATTTCTTTTACTATTTCACAAAATAAGTTAGCTAGAAAAGTATTAGTTGGCATTATCTCCCAAGAAATTTATTCAATGTTTCCCTAAATAAGATAAACAAATACCCTTCCCAAATTAGTTAAGGCATCCATATTCTAAAAGCATACAATTTTCCCATTCATTTAAAGTCAATTGTGGTAACATTTAAGTAAATATGAAACTTTTCATAATGTGTCCATCTACTCCATCACTTTGTAACATTTGAGGAAATATCGTTTTATATTTTAATGTCTGAAAATATGAAAGTACTACATATATTTAGAAATTAGGTTTTAATCCTCCAAATCCCAAGTCACAAGAGTTCACTAAGAAAATGGACAGAAAATAGCCAAGTACTAACTTAAAGACATGTATTTGAGATTAGATCCAAATAAAGACAACTCGTAAAATCAGAAATTTTTTGATTGATTTGTAGTTATACAATTTGAAATGTTAACACCAAATAATATATGAAAAATTATGGCTGTCTCACTATAATTTCTAGTTGTATAAAACTTTTTTGGACTGTTTATAAAAAATCTGATAATTAGGAATTTCTAAAAATAACCCACAATATAATCCCCCTCTTAAACATGACCAGATCAGGCTGCTAAGCACTACAGAATAGAAACTGAGAGAGTACAATAAGATCGCACTTTTCTGGAGACCACATATCTTTCAAAAAGGGCCTGTGTGTCCCAAACAAACAGCCCTCAATCCCATCACTGAAATTCATGGATTTTACTCACAGGAGGGCTTTGCTCAGAACACATTTACTTATACTGTGGACATAATTTTTGCAAACTCTGAGCAAACTAGAGCCGGATATTCAAGCATTCCAAGCACAAAAAAGGGAAGTGGACAGAAAAGAAAGAAATAACTATAAACTACAGACATAAAGTGATAAATAAATGTATTACCTATTGCCAAGTTATTTTTAAGAGAAAGAAATTAATATATAAAATCTTAGTTGAAACCAGATTTTGTCCTTTCTAGGTATTCAGCATAAGGAATTCCTCCAAGGGAGTTTTTTTTTGTTTTTTTTGTTTGTTTGTTTGCGGTACGCGGGCCTCTCACTCTTGTGGCCTCTCCCGTTGCGGAGCACAGGTTCCGGACGCACAGGCTCAGCGGCCATGGCTCACGGGCCTAGCCGCTCCGCGGCACGTGGGATCTTCCCGGACCGGGGCACGAACCCGCATCCCCTGCATCGGCAGGCAGACTCTCGACCACTGCGCCACCAGGGAAGCCCCCTCCAGGGGAGTTTTTAAAGACATTTATACATTTACTTAAGATGCAGGCACTGGAAACAAGGTAACATAGTTTATTTTTGTTTTCCTTTTAAAGTAATGAGAATCCTGAAAATGAGGGTAAAACATGACAGTGCTAACTTCACAGCATATTTTCTTCTATAACAAACATAATTTGTGCCAAAGGTTTAAATGTTTAATTTTCATAAGTGAGACTGTGTTAACATTTGTGATTTTTAAATGTTATTTTCCCCAAACTTTAAGGGCATTTTTCCCACAAAATTAGTTTATCAGCCTAGATGGAACAAGACATAAACAAACACTTAAGAACAAATGAAGCACATTTTCAGTGACACCAAAAAATAATGAGTAAAGAATGTTACTGAGGAGAAGCCCAGCCCATTCCCTGTTTCTTTTAAGTAAGATACAATCCAAAACATTGTAGCATTGAAATTTAAAAAACAACAACAACAGTATGTCCCAAGTATAGAACTCCTTTATAAAATGAATTTTCACACTGCCCACCTACCTAACAGAGCAGCAAAGATAGGGAAGCGGTTTGGGTTCAGGTCCAGCTGCTTGGCAACCTCGTGCATCAGATATTGGCTTGTGGTGAGACTTTTCCCATTCCGGCTCAGTTTTAGGGCATGGGCACTGAAATAGTAGGGGATGTTGCACAGGGCATAATCGGAGTCGTATGCAACTAAGCCGTGGAAGCCGTTTTCTCTGCAGAAACCGATCACTTCTTGATGATGATCCTCGATGCTCTGGGCAACCTGTGCAAGTGAGAAGACCACTTCGTCAGAGGCCAGGCACCACTTCAGCACGTGCTCAATACACAGACATATCTGTACAGAATCTGTAAATTCCAGATATGGAAGATATGCAAGAGAGCCAAACAGTCAAAACTAACAATAATAAAGTATGCAGCACATTGCTCAAATAAGAAATTTCAGTGGGAAATAATCTCCTGGTCAGTAACTTATGATCCCATCCGGACTGCAAATTAACTTTCAATTTCTTATCAAGTTCAAAGATCACCCTGTTTAAAAATACACAATGCCAGCTGGCCCCTGTGACAGTATTTTGAAGGAAAAGAGACAGATGGGAAAAAAAGAGACAGAAGAGGAAAATAAACAAGTGTAAAGGACGGAGACAGAGAGAAGCCAGCCACTCTCAGTGAAAACAAAATAGTTTCTTCAAAGTAAATCAAAGCAAATAGGTGAAATAACCAGAAGGATTAAAAAGAAAACAAAAAAGCCAAGGATTATCCATCACCTACCTACTAGTTACTATAGACCCTGAAGCATTCAGCATATGGGTAATAATAAGAATGAACATGTTTACCCCCAAATAATTGTCACGTGTTTATTCTGTGCAAAGGACCAGGCCTGGTGGTATGGCACCAGGTTCAGGACAACTGTGAAGGCTAGGTCTAAATTTACTGCCTTTTTAGTGATGAAAACTACAAGCTGAAGCTTCTTTACTTCTACTGGCTCTCCCATTGTGACAGGTCAACCCCATCTATCTCAGGTGTCCGTCACATACTAAAGAGGGCAGAGAAGCAATGCCCACAGAAAAGCAAAAAGCCCCTGGAATTTCTCTATTCCAAAAAACATACCAAAGGGCATTGAAAAACATTTTCTTAAAATTATATATATAAAGTTAAAGACAATTCCTCTCCTGCTGTTACCCACACTCATTTAACCAACTAAAATTTGGCAGGTTTTTTTTTTCCCCCTACAATGGATAAAGGTATTTTAGAAAACATAATTTTAAACTTAATTGGGTGATTCAGCTGTGGAAAATTAACTCTCCATAGAGCCCTAAAGGTAAAAAACAAGTGCCCTTAAACATAAATTTCTAGAACTACACTGCCCGATTTGTGGCTATATTGAATTAAAATTTAAAATACATTAAAAATTAAGTTCAAGTGTTCAATGGTCACCTACTAGATGGACATCATTGTAGACTTACTCTCATTTCTCACTGACTTTCACCAAATTTTGTTAAAAAGTTAGTTATAATGAAATCTCAGCGGCAAAGCAGTCCTTTTAAAGACGCATATTTAAAGGAAAAATGATTTTTTGCATTCTCTTAATAAGTATTTTGATAAAAATATTTTGCTTTACAAAAAAAACAATAACATACAATTAATCAATTACTGTTCTGTCTTAGAATAGGATGATGCTGTTTTATCTCAATCTAAAAATAGAGTACTTTCACTAAAATAGAAAAGTACAGTTAAAATTTTTTTTAATTAGCCCAGCTTCATCTAGAAATGATAATCTCCAAGTCCATGCTCTCTACCTCAAATCACTTTATTACATAAAACTTAATATTTACAGCAATGTCTTAAGGCATTTAAAAATCACCAGCAATTCCTGTTTTCCAGACATCTTTCATATTAAGTCTGCACAATCTTCCTAAGAGGCCCTGAAATGAAGGGAGATTGTGAGTTACCACCCCCTTGCTCAAGTCCCCTCAGAGGAGTTCTAGAAAACGCAGCATGGCTGCTTGCTTCATAGAGCCAGATAGCCTGTAGAGGAGACGGGGCAAAATTAAATGTATGAGCTGAGTACTGTACAAGCTATATTTTGCAAGAGAGTCTGTTAACCTGTTCTTCCAGGAAACTGAGGCTGCCAGCAGTTCAGAACCTAGCTCCGCCCGGCTCCAGGACAAGAGCGGTCCAGAGACTCCTCCTCCCTGAGCACCCACTCTCTGCATGCCTCACAACACATTACCTCATTACCCTCACAATAACCCTTGGAGGGGAAGGAAGGAGGCAGCCCTGTGTGGTCACTCAGTGGGGTGTTCAAGCAGGGGAACAGCAGGTATACTGACTCAGAGCTGAGTGTGGTGTCTGCATCCTCATCCCAGAGACCCAGGGGAAAGCAGTAGGTGATGGAGTCGGAACAGGCAGGGACAGATGTCATCTGGCAGGTTTTCAAGGAAGGCTGTTAGCATTGAAGAACAACAGACAATATATTTCCAGAGCTGTAAACACTCATACTCTTTGACTCTGGAGCAATCTTACGCCAGGAAATAGAGCCTAAGAAACCAACGTTATCTGACAAAAAACGTTGGGAGCATAAAAAGGGTGAGGGTGGCCTTCTGTGGGAAAAATAAGCTAACATTAAGGAGCTGGGTAAACACAGCAACTACACAATGTTGTGGAGAAACTTGAGAAAAGCTTAGAACAAAATATTAAACAAAACCATTTCAGAATACGATATCCGCTACATACAACCACATAAAACTGCACCTGTGGAAAAAGACTGAAAGGGAGTAAGCAAAAATTAACACAGTTGTGCAGGGTGGCACAATTATGCTTAAAAAAAAAAAAAAAGAAAGAAAAAAACACTTTATTTTATTTTGTTATTTTTTTAACATCTTTATTGGAGTGCTTTACAATGGTGTGTTAGTTTCTGCTTTATAACAAAGTGAATCAGCTATACATATACATATATCCCCATATCCCCTCCCTCTTGCGTCTCCCTCCCTCCCACCCTCCCTATCCCACCCCTCCAGTCGGTCACAAAGCACTGAGCTGATCTCCCTGTGCTATGCGGCTGCTTCCCACTAGCTATCTATTTTACATTTAGTAGTGTATATATGTCCATGCCACTCTCTCACTTTGTCCCAGCTTACCCTTCCCCCTCCCCGTGTCCTCGTCCATTCTCTACTTCTGCATCTTTATTCCTGTCCTGTCACTAGGTTCTTCAGAACCATTTTTTTAATTTAGATTCCATAGATATGTGTCAGCATACGGTATTTGCTTTTCTCTTTCTGACTTACTTCACTCTGTATGACAGTCTCTAGGTCCATCCACCTCACTACAAATAACTCAATTTCATTTCTTTTTATGGCTGAGTAATATTCCATTGTATATATGTGCCACATCTTCTTTATCCATTCATCTGTCGATGGACACTTAGGTTGCTTCCATGTCCTGGCTATTGTAAATAGAGCTGCAATGAACATTGTGGTACATGACACTTTTTGAATTATGGTAGAAAAAAACTTTTTTAAAGGAAAAAAGTCTAATAAAAAGTTGAAACAGCCCTCATATACACCACGCCCACACTGGCCACCTCTATGCCACCGCACTGGGGGCAAATACTCCTCCTTTCACATCCATCTCCTGCCAGAAAAGGCACGCAATTTGCTCATCTACATATCAAGGGTCTAGCTTGGTGCCTGGCACCCAGTAAAGACTATGAAATGAAAAACTCTGGGGGTCCCAGTTCAGGGGCCCCAAACAGTCTTTAAATTATCTATAAAGATTACTATAAACTCTAAACAGTAGAAACCAACAGCCAGTAGAGCCTTACAGAGCAGTTTCATCTGTCTCTGGGGAGTGGAATGTAGCGCTTTCCACAGTCACCTCCTTCCACTGACCCTTCCCCAAACACAATTCCTCGTTCATTCAGAACACTTGGTTTCAGCCTGGCATTAATAAGCACAGTGAATGAACTATTAATAATTCACTACAAGACTAATTTGCAAATGTTAACGATATCTTAATCCTCCCCCAAAGCACACCTAACATTAAACAAATAGTTGTCTGCTAGAATTAATCTCCTAAAACAAAAGATAAAGGAACCCTGCCCTTAAGTAAGCACAGACTTCAAATCTAAAGCAAGGTGTATAACTGAATCACTTTGCTGTACACCAGAAACTAACACATTGTGTTAGTTCAATCAACTATACTTCAATAAAAAATAATGATAATAATAAAGCAAGGTGGAGCAATCTGTGCCCCTTGTCGTGCTCATCTTTCCTATCTCAGGTACCCTGAGTGACATGGATGGCAAGGAGAACCAAAATGTCCAGGTTCCACTTCTGGCTTGATGTCCAACCTGCCTAGCTAGGAATGTAAAATTAATGAATCTTTAAGATTCTTTCAACTTCTGAAATTCTAGTATTCTGCCTCACTGGTTAAAATCCATTTTGCCTTTATCTGAGGAAGGCTACATGGCATTAAAAACCACAAAGTAGGGCTTCCCTGGTGGTGCAGTGGTTGGGAGTCCACCTGCCGATGCAGGGGACACGGGTTCGTGCCCCAGTCCGGGAGGATCCCACATGCCGCAGAGCGGCTGGGCCTGTGAGCCATGGCCGCTGAGCCTGCGCGTCCGGAGCCTGTGCTCCGCAGCGGGAGAGGCCACAGCGGTGAGAGGCCCACGTACCGCAAAAAAAAAAAAAAAATAATAATAATAAATAAAAACCACAAGGTAACAGAGATGCAGTCCTTTCCAACAAGTGAACAATGGAAGTGTGGTGTAGCAGTTACTCAATTAGGGAAATAAAACCCCCACAAAACACCTAAATGAAAGAGTCTGTGTGATGGATACATGACTCTATGCATTTGTACAAGCTCACATCATTGTACATATCATACAAAGAATAAACTTTAATATACACAACTTAAAAAAAAATCAGCCAGCAGTCAGGGATGCTAGGCCAGAATGCAAACTGACAAATGTATCGAATTGTATTATAAACTGTCTGTCACAGGGGTGCCAATGAACAACTCTGAAATCACTTTCACATGTGTTAAGGTTGGGGTAAATGGATGGTAGATGACCTCAGTGTCTCCCTATCAGAGAACGGGCTTACAAATGTGCAAAGGGAGGAGGCTAGCATGACCCTGTAGTGTTGGGTTAGCCATGGAGATGTCCGTAAGAACCCACAAGTAGATGACAACACAGACAGACAGGCACAGAAATCATTAGAGGTAAGTGTGTGCACGTGGATTAGTCTAGAAACACACACATACATCTCCCAGGTGTCAGCAGAGAACCTAGAAGCAGCAACACCCCAGGAGAAAGAACATCTCTACCCCAACCTGGTTTCTAAATACCATTCTCCACTAAAAGGCATGACACTGAGCAGATGCCCAGTAGATATACGGAAGGAGGGCACTGCACCTCTGGAGCATTCTCCCCAAATCAGAAGAAAATATCAGACAGCCCAAATTGGAGGCCAACCTACAAAATGCCTATCAGTTCTCCAAAAGTGTCAAGGTCACCACAGAGACAAGCAGAGGCTGAGAAGCTGTCCCAGATCACAGATCAGTAAGTAGACAAGACGCATAAAGGCAACAGGGAATCCAAAAAGGATACAGGTAGAAAATGGAAGAACTCTGAATGAAATACATAATGCAGTTAATGGTACTGTACCAATGCTAATTTCTTAGTTTTAACAGTTGTACTAGCTCATAGGATGCTAAGACGCATGAAAGCTGAGTGAAGGATATTCAGGAACTCTCTGTACCATTTTTGCAACTTTTCTATAAACCCCAAATTATTCCCAAGTAAGAAGTTTATTTTAAAAAGAAAAAGAAAACAAAACACAATAGTCTACGACAGCGGTCCCCAACCTTTTTGGCACCAGGGACCGGTTTCTTGGAAGACAGATTGGAGGCGGTGGCAGGGAAGGAATGGTTTTGGGATGATTTAAGTGCATTACATTTATTGTGCACTTGATTTCTATTATTATTACATTGTAATATATAATGAAATAATTATACAACTCACCATAATGCGGAATCAGTGGGAGCCCTGGGCTTCCTTTCACTTGCCACTCACTGATAAAGAGTTTTGATGAGTCTGCGAGCAACTGATTTATTATGGTCTCTGTGCAGTCAAACCTCTCTGCTAATGATAATCTGTATTTGCAGCCGCTCCCCAGTGCTGGCACCACCGCCTCAGCTCCACCTCAGATCGTCAGGCTTTAGATTCTCATAAGGAGTGCACAACCTACATCCCTCACAGGTGCAGTTCACAGTAGGGTTCGCACTCCTGTAAGAATCTAATGCCGCAGGTGATCTGACAGGAGGCGGAGCTCAGGCAGCAATGCGAGCCATGGAAAGCAGTTGTAAATATAGAGGAAGCTTCTCACTCATTCGCTGCTCACCTCCTGCTGTGCGGCCTGGTTCCTAACAGGCCATGGACCAGTACCAGTCCGTAGCCCAGGGGTGGGGGACCCCTGGTCTACAAGACACTAACTGAGAGACTGTTTTAAGCTATTTCATCATGTGAACAAAGCACTGAAAGGCCTGACAGGCAAAGTCTCCGAGAGTCTATCATGTGAAAACACAACTCTCCCCAGACAGTCCAACTAAGGGAAGTAGGAAAGCCCACCACAGGCAGCATAAACCTATGAATGAAAGAATAAAGTCCAACAACCAAGAATACTTGTAAGAGGCCCACTGAACAATTCCTCAAGACTTATGTCAAAGAGCCTGGTAGAGTCAGGGGCAGAGAATTGGATGCAGTGCAGAGGAGACTCGATGCAAGGTTTGGGTGGGGACAGGGAAACGCCTGGATTGCATCACAATAGAACCTGAGAGGTAGTTATTTAATTTTTAAAAAAAATTAAATTCCAGAGGTTAAGCTTCTAGGAATCGGGGTCTAACAGGGTATGGCTGTTCTTTCTCCCTTCACTGTGTCTTTCTTCTGGTCTGAATGCCTTTCACTCCTGTTTCCCATCTCTTCTATTCACCCTATTCCCCGTGTTCTGTCTCTCCAATTCCCTGGCCTTCCGGCTCCTGGCTCAGACTGGGCACATTATGCTTAATGAAAATGGTATGTCTAGTTCTTAATTCTTATTTTAAAAATGAGTAAAAACTACGAAATACAATGTTGGGAAGATTATTTCAATTTGAATTCCCAAAGAGTATAAAGCAAGCTAAAAAATTAAGCCGAGACCTACCTACTCACAGGTGATAAAGAAAGGGTTAAGGCCTCCTATGAGAGTGAGCCAGACTTGGAATTATGCATAGCCTCCTCACAGAAAACCCCAGGCTAGTAACCAAAGACCACCTACCACCTTAAGGGCACTAGGCCTTGACTGATTTTTGCCATGACTGCCATCACCACTGCATCAAAATGCAACTTCAGATCAAGGGAGTGAAACCGTAGAGCTCCTGTGTACATTGCACAAAGCATTCAATGTTTACTATTTTTTTTAATATATAAATTTATTTATTTTATTTTTTATTTTTGGCTGTGTTGGGTCTTCGTTGCTGTGTGCGGGCTTTCTCTAGTTGCGGTGAGCAGGGGTTACTCTTTGTGGCGGTGCGCGGGCTTCTCATTGCTATGGCTTCTCTTTTTGCGGAGCACGGGCTCTAGGCACGCAGGCTTCAGTAGTTGTGGCACGTGGGCTCAGTAGTTGTGGTTTGCAGGCTCTAGAGCTCAGGCTCAGTAGTTGTGGTGCACGGGCTTAGTTGCTCCGCAGCATGTGGGATCTTCCCAGGCCAGGGCTCGAACCTGTGTCCCTTGCATTCGCAGGCAGATTCTTAACCACTGCGCCACCAGGGAAGCCCACTTGATACATGCTTTGGTAGCCACAACCAGGCTGGGAACCACCAAACACCTCGCCTCACCTCTCCACCCATCCGTCACCAAGAAACATGGTGTATGCAATCAGTGTTGAAGATCTTCAGTAGCTGGCAAAACGCCCCATTTTTGGTCCCAACGAAGTATTTTGTATTTAGCTAGGGATAATTTTATGTAACTATATATTTGCCACAGAATCCTAGGTAAATCTTTTTATCTCAATAGTTTTAAGTTTCATCATTAAAAAGGCAGATACATCAAAATTCAGTATTTTTTACAAAGAATAATGACTAAAAAATTCTCAAGCTTACTTTGTGAATGTAATTATTTATTAATGCTGAAAGCAGCTATGGGGAAAGTCCTATAAGAATGAAAATGTAACACCGTTACTTACTCCTAATCTCCAGTGAAGAAGCACTTGTACAGTGAGGTTTTGTGTCTCTGGCACCAGGTGAACTCTACTGCCTACACTAATACTTTCTGTACTTCCATTTCTTCATCTGCAAAAATAATAGTACTCTCCTACCTCACAGGGTAGCTGTGATGATTAAATGAGTTATTACATGTAAACAGCTCAGAATCATTCATAAATAATAAGCACTTGATAAATGCCAGATACTATTTATTTTTAAGTAAGCTATGTGAGAAAGGATCTCCTTCTTCATACTTTTCATGCAGGACCTGAAACACTATGAGTTGTCATAAAGGGATTTTCTGACACACAGAAAAAAATATCATATGTGGTTTTTCTTTAGAATAATTTTACAGAGGCTCAGGGAATAACGTGACATGTCCTCCAACCAGCTACCAGCCTTAAAAGATATAAGTTAACCTGAACGTAAGAGGATAAGTCAACCTAAATTGTTTTGTTAAAAAAAAAAAAAAAAATCAGGCTCTGACCTTTATCCAGCAGAATTCTAGACACTATGTAAGAGGTGGGTAAAACTTACTCAGGCTGCTTACTCTCTACTCAAGTCGAGCTGAAGAGTGAGAACATGCAAGTCAGAACATGAAAGTCAATGCTAACTTGGTAGAAGATTTTTATTGTTGTTGTTTACTTTAAAAGAGCAATTTTAGTGTCATGACATACATTAGCAATGTCTCTAAAAGTACATCTCTCCTCCTCAGGAAATCTGTAATCATGGCTGAATAAACGTCTTACCTTATATAGCTCTTGGTTATTCTATAAGAATTGGTTGCAGTGGTCTTAAAAGCAAGGAAAAACAATTTCTTTTAAAATAAAGGAGTGGCACATGAAAAGATTCTCAACTTCATTAATCATAGGGAAATGTAAATCAAAACCACGAGATACCATTTCACACCAATTAAGATGGCTACTAAAAAAAAAAAACAGAAATAAGCAAGTGTTGGCGAGGATGTGGAAAAACTGGAACCCTCACACATTGCTGGTGGGAATGTAAAATGGTGTAGTTGCTGTGGAAAATGGTATAACAGTTCTCAAAATATAAAATCACCATATGATCCTGCAATTCCACTTCTGGGCATATACTCAAAAGAACTGAACGCAAGGATTCAAACAGATATTTGCACCCCCATTTTCATAGCAATATTATTCACGATAGCCAAAAGGTAGAAGCAACCCAAGAGTCCACTGACAGAAGAACAGATAAGCAAAATGTGGTCTATCCATACAAGAAATTATTATGCAACCTCGAAAAGGAAGGAAATTCTGATACATGCTACAACACGGATGAACCTCGAGGACATTATGCTCAGTGAAATAAACCAGTTACAAAAAGATAAATTCTGTGTGATTCCATTCATATGAGGTGCCTTAAGTAGTCAGATTCATAGAGACAAGAAAGTAAAATGGTGGCTGCCACAGGCTGGCAGAGAGGAATGGGGAGTTAGTGCTCAGTGAAGACAGTTTCACTTTGGGAAGAGGAGAAATTTCTGGAGATTGATGGTAGTGATGGCTGCATAGCAGTGTGAATGTGGTTTCGCATCCGCTGATATGGAGGGTCGACTGTACTCACTGTATTACGCCACTTTACATCAGGGACTTGAGCATCCTTGGATTTTGGTATCTGAGGGGGCTCGTGGGATCAGTCCCCTGCATATACCTGAGGGAAGATCGTACTTAATTCCACTGAACTTAATTCCACTTAAAAATGGTTAAAATGGGCGGGCTTCCCTGGTGGCGCAGTGGTCAAGAATCTGCCTGCCAATGCAGGGGACACGGGTTCGAGCCCTGGTCTGGGAAGATCCCACATGCTTAGCTGCGGAGCAACTAAGCCCCTGCACCACAACTACGGAGCTTGTGCTCTAGAGCCCGCAAGCCACAACTGCTATGCCTGCCCACCCCAACTACTGAAGCCTGCACACCTAGACCCCGTGCTCTGCAACAAGAGAAGCCACCACAGTGAGAAGCCCGCGCAATGCAACGAAGAGCAGCCCCCGCTCGCCGCAACTAGAGAAAGCCCACGCGCAGCAATGAAGACCCAACGCAGCCAAAAATAAAATAACTTAATAAAAAAATAAAAATAAGAAATGGCTAAAATAGTAAAACTTTTGTTATAGTTTATTACAATTAAAAAAATAAAGATAAAAATTATAATAATAAGAGGGTGGCACCCCGTCTCCCTGTTTTCTCAGAAATCCTAGGCACTTAGCTCCAAGATATAACTTCCTCCTTGTCAAAACAGAAGTTTTATTTTTCCTTTGGATAATGACATTAGCATATATGTAATGTATTATATCTGCCAGCCTACATAAAAGGGTGAGATTTCTTCTTTGCAATCTCTTTAGCAGGTTGCCTGTGATGCAACTGCAATCTGTTTCAATGCTTATTCAATAATAAAACTGTTTTCTTTCTCTGTTAAAAAATTAAATAAGAGAGTGAATGTCCTAAAAGAAATGCAAGTTAAACTTCATACATTTTTAAAATAAAAAAAGTAAAATAATAAAAGGAATGTTGAGGGCTTCCCTGGTGGCGCAGTGGTGGAGAGTCCACCTACCAATGCAGGGGACACGGGTTCGTGCCCCGGTCCGGGAAGATCCCATATGCCGTGGAGCGGCTCGGCCTGTGAGCCACGGCCGCTGAGCCTGCGTGTCCGGAGCCTGTGCTCTGCAACGGGAGAGGCCACAACAGTGAGAGGCCCGCGTACCGCAAAAAAAAAAAAAAAAAAAAAGGAATGTTGAACCAAGTGGGGAAGGGGTGGGGTGGGAGGAATTGGGAGACTGGGACTGACACATACATTATTGATACTATGGATAAAATGGACAACTGATAGGAACATGCTATATAGCACAGGGAACTCACCTAGTGCACAGTGGTAACCTATATGGGAGGGAAGTCCAAAAGGGAGGGGATATCTGTATGTGTTTGGCTGATTCATTTTGTTGTGCAGTGAAGGCTAACACAACATTGTAAAGCAACCATACTCCAATAAAAATTTTAAAAAAAGAGTGTTGAAACACCAACATTATTTGTATTCAGTGTCTATTCACCCTACTATATTAATCTCCTAATGATTCAGCTAACTCCAAGCAATAGTATTCTTTTTAAAAATCCAGTTCCGGGCTTCCCTGGTGGCGCAGTGGTTGGGAGTCCGCCTGCCGATGCAGGGGGACGCGGGTTCACGCCCCGGTCTGGGAAGATCCCACATGCCGCGGAGCGGCTGGGCTTGTGAGCCATAGGCCGCTGAGCCTGCATGTCCGGAGCCTGTGCTCCACAACGGGAGAGGCCACAACAGTGAGAGGTCCGCATACGGCAAAAAATAAAAATAAATTTAAAAAATAAATAAATAAATAAAAATCCAATTCCAAAATACATCAAAATTTAACTTTTGGAATTTAGAAAAATGAATCTCAGATTGATGCAATTTATTTCAAAATGGTGACACGTGCAAACTCTTTATTGAAATATTTAAGGGCTCACATAGGTACAAGAGATTGAAAAACCATGGTGCCTGTGCTCATCCAAGCAGTCCAGGGAGGCCCTCCCAGTCTGGACAGGCTGGCACTCCTGCTCATGAAGATGAACAATACACTCCAGACCTATGAAAACTCAACCCTCCAGTAATACTCCTTCCAGTATATTTTCCTACACTAATTGGCAAAATACCAACAGGGTAGTTTCAGTTTTTCCAAAGAAATAAATTTATTCTAGAGACAAGCGGGAAATACCAAGTTAACCGGGGTACAAAAGAATCACATTTCTAGATCACAGATCCTTAATTACTGTAGATTTACCATCACCTTTGCAGATAAATCAGTGTGCCGAGTTCAACTCTATACTGGCCCTAAAATGCCTAGAAACAATGTTTGATAGAGCCAGGTGTAACAAGGGAGAAAAAAAAGATGGCTAAATGAAGCCAATTTCCCTAAGCAGTCACCCCTTTGATGTCTTCAACACAGCTCCTAAATTAAGAAGCATAAAGGGCTTACTCAAAGATAAAGCCTCTGTGCCAGGTGGCCAAGCAGAGACTACTTATCTGTGGAATTGACTAGACTCTGGGTTTGAACACAAACTTTCTACCATCTTTCTGCCATCACTGCCTTGCACAAGGTGACTAACTGGAGAGTCTGGAATTGATTTATTTGTCCATTTCTCAAATATATTTTGAACACCTACTACATGCCAATGTTCTAAGAGATGGATAACATAATGTTCTAAGAGGTGGTCATCCATCATAGGACTTATTTGCTAGAGAAAACATAAACATAAGTAAAAAATAAACAATTCCAGCTATATAGAGACATTTGGAGAATTTTAGAATACTTCTATCTGAACTCTGATTCACTTACATCTAATTGTTCTATTTATAAAACATTGTCTATAAATCCATTGGAAAATAAATCTAATTTTTCAAATTCTAAAGTATTGCTTCTTTAGGGTGGGGGTGGAGAAAATGGGTGAAGGAAGTCTAAATGTACAAACTTCCAGTTACAGTTGACCCCTGAACAATGGGGAGGGAGGTGTTTAGGCAAACCAACCCTCCACGTAGTCAAAAATCTGTGTATAACTTTATAGTTAGTCCTCCATCCACGGTTCTGCATTCATGGACTCAACCAACCACAGACTGTAATATTTACTATTGAAAAAAAATCCACATGTAAGTGGACCCACACTGCTCAAACATGTGTTCTTCAAGGGTCATTTGTATAAAATAAATAAGTCATGTGGATGTAATGTACAGCACGGACAGTGTAGTTAACACTGTACTGTATATTTGAAAGTTGCTGAGAGCTTAAAAATTCTCATAAGGAAAAAAATATAACTATGTATGGTGATGGATGTTAACCAGACTTAATGTGGTGATCATTTCACAATATATACATATATTGAATCATTATGCTGTACAGCTGAAGCTAATATAATGCTGTATGTCCACTATATCCCAATTTAAAAAAAAAAGGAACTCCTCTTCATATTACATGGTATTTATTCCTATGGTCAATTTCTTACTAAGGCTGGAATGTGTAGTATGTTTTAATTAATTTCTTTCCATTGTATAAATTCTAATTGTATAAAACAAAATGAAGAGCAACGTGGGTCTAGAAATATATGAGAGAAGGTGTGCGTATGTACGTACCTTATTTAGAAAACTAAGCTATATTTTTTTTTTTACTTCTCTCCCTGGTATACTTAGAAATCTCTATTTCAAACATTTATATGGCTTTACTAAGGCGCAAAGCTTAGAATTCTTTGACTTGTTCACACCAGGATTTCCTAGTCTTGGCACTGGTGATATTTGGGAATGGATAATTCTTTACTGTGGGGCTGTCCTGTGCATTGTAGAATGTTTAGCAGCATCCCTGACCCCTGCCCCTAGATGCCTGCAGCCAGTATGCCCTCATCTGTGACAATCAAAAATGTCTCTAGGCCTTGCCAAAATCACCAGCCCTCTAGCCCCTGTTGAGAATCACTTACTGCTCTTCACTGACTAAATAGATTGTCCTATGGCATTAAAGAAAGTTCCAAACGTTGACATGGGAAAATGATGTAAACGAGCCCCTCGCTTCCACTAGAGTAAACTCCTTAAAGGATTCCATTCTTTTCTGTTATATTCACTCCTCCACACCTGGCCAATAGCAGGCACTCGATGTTTGCTAAAGGGAGAATGAATCATCACTGGAAACCAGAGAAGAGAGAATAAGAAATTTAAAGTAAGAAAATAAATCTTACTTAATGGCCATTGATCCAGGTGTTGAAAGAAAATAATTAAACTGCCTATATAAATAGAACAAAGTAAATATATGATTAAAAAGTTGAACGCCTATACTAAACATAGGAAATACAGGAGGAGTAAAATTAGTCCCTGGCCTCAAGTAGCTTAGAGTTAGTGCGGGAGATACATATGAAGGTAGCTACAATAAAGCTGTTGAGATGGGCTTTGAGGTAGAACCAAAATTCTGGCAAGCGAAAGTGGGGTAGACAGAGGGAGACATCAGTAGAGTTGGGAAATGGACATTTCTTGGGGAAACAGTGAACAGTCTGGTTGGGAGCATTTTAAAAGTGTAATGGAAGAATTCTGAAACTGAAGGAAGGTAGAATGGATTCAGATTGCAGGAGGGTCTAAAAGCCTGAATAAGGAGTTTGGATTAATGGTTTTGTTGACAGTCGTTGCCAGGAGAATGACTCACCTGAGGACCCTGCAGGCTGCTCTGACATTGTGTGCAAGATGAGTTCCACTGTTGATACTAGGCATGGGGGCCTGGTCAGATCCAGAGGCAATTCTGACTACTATCCACAGTAAGACACAGTTTAATATAATGGTATTTACCCTTAATACATGTCTTGCATTCTACTTTTTATTCTATTTTATCCTGTGTGAATTTTTCTAAATGCTGATTAACACCCAATAATTTGGTTTCACAACCCACCAGACCTTTTCGGTAAACTTGGTGAGTTCACATGTTGGGAGTACTAGAAATAAGGAACAGAAGTGTAAGTAAGAGACTGCTGGGCTAGAACTGAGGTGTCATATTGCAGGGAGTGGCAGGACTGAATGATAAAAATGCCAAAGATGACTCCAGGGTGGTAAGTGTAACTTTGAAATCGGTGACCATCAGGCTCAAACCAGTTAAGGCTAAAAGTGAAATCAGAACAGACTGGGAGAAGAGACAATTGTGGAAAGTGAAAGGAGAATGAAGGGTATATCAGTAGAAGTCAAGCTCTAGGTGGGACATGCAGTTTGAAGTCTTAAAGGTGGTATCATTCTTCCTGCTAATTATAGGGAACAAACCCTAGGGTAGCTAAAGTGAAATTACAATAGTCACTAGAGGTGAGTAATCTGAGGTCAGATTAGAGAGGAGAATAGTCAGTTTGTGTGTTGAATGAGATGTGGGAGAAGTAATCTCTAAGTACATAAAACCAGCTGCTCAAGTCTTTGAGAACAGTAAAAGGGTGCACTGGAAACTGTCAGATGTTGAAAGAATATGTGCCTAGTATTAACCTCAAAAGAGGTAATATGGGGAATAATGAGAAGAGTATATAACAGAGAAGGTCCACAGAATTATGGCATTTATGGAAAGTCATATTTCAGTAACTCCAGGAAATGGAAGTGCTTTGATAATCAAAAAGGCTTCAACAATGCAATGTTGAAGGGAAGAGGCAATGGGCTTTGGTAAGTCTAACTTTAAACCTAAAAAATGGGCGATAATTGTTGATAAGTATCAGTGCTGAAGTCACAAATTGGTGGCTCAAGATCTGAATCTAGCCCGGAGTCCATTTTCCTTGGCTTAAAGGTGTTTTTTAAATGGGATAATTTCAAATAAAAATCTGGATTTCTGACTTTCTTGAAAAATCTGAAGGTCTGGCAATGTTGGCTCTATAGTCTTGTAAGGCTTTTAAAATGTGCACACTCTTCAATCTATCAAGTTTGTGTGTGCATACCATTTGTAGGGGATAGATAAATTATACACTATGCAGGCATTAAAAAGAATCAGAACTGTAAGTATAGACATGAAAAGATTTTTTACATACTTACAAAAAAACAAATTGCTGAATAATGTGTAGTGATCGCATTAATGCTAAAAACTAAAACTATTTTGATAACATGATATATAATATAAAATATACATAGGCAGCTGCTGTGGAAAATAGTATGGTGATTCCTCGAGAAATTAAATATAGAATTACCAAATGATCCAGCAATTCCACTCCTGAGTACATACCCCAAAGAACTGAAAGCGGGGACTCCCAACAGATTTTTGTACACCTATATTCACAGCAGCACTATTCATTAGTCACAACAGCCAAAGGGGGAAGCAACCCAAGAATCCATAAATTAAATGTGGTCCATCCACAGGATAGAGTATTTTTCAGCCTTATAAGGGAAGGAAATTCTGACACAACATTACAATATGGATGAACCCTGAAGACATTATGGCTAAGTGAAATAAGCCAGTCACAAAACTGGTACACTTGACGAAAATAAATATTTTTAAATAAGTATTTTAAATGTATGGCTGGTTTGAGTTATAATGTGGTCAATTCTGAATTGTAAGTATTCCCTGATCAATTAGAGATCTTTAAGAATAACAGTATATTGCTAGTTTTCAGTGTCTCTTGGACAGAAACTGTGCTGCCTGGAAAAAGCAGCAGAGGCGTTTTGCTATCAGATCTGACCTGAGAGTGAACTGCAGGTAGGCACACCCCACAGCATTCTTACACAATGAAACTGAACTTTGACTTCAGCACACCACTTCCCTCTTGAAGAGGTTACTGGTTACTTGGCCCCAGACGTTGCTCAATCAGCAATCCCCGTTTCTTCCCACATTAACAGAACACTGAGGGCTAATCGAGAGACAGCACTGTGAGAGATGACCTGGCATGGGACTGGCACCCTACAAAGTATACAAAGAAAGAGATCATCATCCCAAGATCTCAGGCCACAGCCTAACCTCACATTCTTCCAGTGACTTAAAACATGAGCTCTGCTTTATGTAAGATCTGAGTAAATACCCCAGAGGACCGATTCAGGATAAGATTTCAAGGACTTCATTATAAACCTGCACACCAACGCCACAAGTCTTGAGGCAGAAACATTTAGTAAAGCTCCAGGCATGTAATGCCACCAAGATTTCTAAATCAACATCAGTCCTCACCACGTTTCAAAGGTTATGATGACTCAAGGCACACAAGAGGAAATGCTCCTAGTTACTAACAGAAGCCAAATTCAGGCCGGGCAGTTTAATGACCTGAACAAAATTAGCTGATGTGTGGGCCAACTTCTAATGGTTAAAGAAATGCAATTATTACTTTAGCAAAGACATATTCTTCTAAGCCAAAAAAGATTTCTCTAAGCAAAGCTGACAGGAAATTAAGACTTTCTGCCAGTTTACAGAACCCTGGAGACGGCCAATACGATGGTAGATTTTTATAAGAAAAATGCCTCATATGCCCAACATTATATATAGTGAGATGTTTGCATCAATTCCTTTGCCAATTTTTATTTAACCTTAAAAAATACAAATATCATACAGTAAAATTAACTTTTATTTACTTTTTTTTTTTTTTTTTTTTTTTTTTTTTTTGCGGTACGCCACTGTCGTGGCATCTCCCGTTGCGGAGCACAGGCTCTGGACACGCAGGCTCAGCGGCCATGGCTCACGGGCCCAGCCGCTCTGCGGCATGTGGGATCTTCCCGGACCGGGGCACGAACCCGTGTCCCCTGCATCGGCAGGCGGACTCTCAACCACTGCGCCACCAGGGAAGCCCAACTTTTATTTACTTTTGATGTATAGTTCTATGATTTTAAAACATGCTACCACCACTACCATCAGGTTACAGAGCAGTTCCATCACCCCAAAAAGCTCCCTCCTGCTGTGCCTTTAGATTCACACCCTCAGGCAACCACTCATCGGGTCCCCATCACTACAGCCTTATCTTCCAGAGAATGTCATATAAATAGAACCATACCTTTTGAGCCTGGCTTCTTTCACTCAACATGAAGCTATAAAGACTCATCCAAGTTATATGTATCAGTAGTTTCTCCCTTTTTATTGCTAAGTAGTATTGCACGGTACCATAGCTTAACTATTCACCTATTAAAGGATAGTTTCCAGTTTTGGCTATTATGAATAAAACTGCTATGAACATTCAAGTTCAGTTTTTGTGTGAATAATAGTTTCATTAGGAAAATACCTAGGAGTACAATTGCTGGACCACATGGTAAATGCATTTTATAAGGAACTAAGGGAGCTGTTTTTCAGGGTGGCGTGCCATCTTGCATTCCCACCAGCCATGTGGGACGATTCCAATTGCTCAGCATTCCTGCCAGCACTTGGCATTGCCAGAATTATTTATTTTAGCCATTCTAACAACTATGTAGTGATATGCCATCATGGTTTTAATTGACTTAACCATTTAATGGGCATTTTTAAAAAACAGTACACTCCCTTCACTCCCTTAGAGAATGCTGAACATAAATTTTTCTGGCTCAAAATCATCCTCATAGAGTAAACCATACTGCCCTCAGGGGCTACTGAAGTACATAGGGTTGTTTTCTTTTTTCGAAGGAAGCCCCAGAATTATGTGTGTTTTTTATAGCTTTTTCTGTCTTCTCCCTTGTGAAGTGTCACTTCCTTCTATTAATGGTGCGCCTGCCTGGCAGACTTTCCTCTGCACCCTTTTCTCAAGCTAAGTTTAGAAATAGATAACTAAGCTTATCAGAATTACATCTGAAAAGGAGAAGGGCAGTCTACAAGGGAGAGAAGTTGATTCTTCAAGGAGGAAACAGAAAGCTTTTTTTTTTCCTTTTTGGGTCACTATACCAAAGCTTCCTGACCTCTCATTTGGCTGCTGAGAAATTTTTAGTAGCTAGATTTCTTAGGCATTTTCCAAAAGGTGAGGCTGCCAGTTAAGTGTCCACCAAGGAATACAGTCATTACTATATTAAACTGTACAATTAACACTATACTGTGGTTCTATATCAGAAGTTAAAAGTTTATCTAAAGCAAAATAATTATAGACTCAATTATATCTTGAGTGCAGAAACCTAAGTGGAAGAAATGATCTTAAATCTAGTTTCTTTCTAACTTACTCACACATTGGTCAAAATTCTGGGCACCCAGCAGGTAAGTGAGACATTTACAGGGGCACAAAGATAAATACCAAGAAATTTTACAATTAAAAAAGAATTTAGCAGTTCTTTCAAAAGATACAGCGACTGTGTACAAACACTGACTCTAATCCTAAGTAAAATTCACGGGGTTCCTTTGAAAGCCACTTGACTAGAAAGCTCCTTGTCTTTCCAGTAGTAGTTTCCATCTCTGAACAAGATAAAACTGTTAACACTCAGGGCATCTTCTGGAGGTGGATCACACCTGGGAGTCGGCACTGTCTTACTTCTCTGAGAGCCCAGGCTCCAGGGCAGAAAATGCCAGCAGCAGTCCCTGGCTCTCAGCCGAACTTCCCCAGGGACGCAGGCTAGGTCTCTGCCATACTCACAGACCAATCGCCGCTCTTCCAGCAGCCTCGACCCGCAGACTTAGAAACCCTGTCACCAATTGCAACAGGATCGGGGTGGGACTTCCGCTATCACTTTAGGCTTAACCACCACCATCTCAGCACAGGCAAGAGCAATCAGGAAGTTTGAATTTCACAAACTTTGGGAACAAGCACAGTTTCAAGCAGAAATAAAGGAATGACAAACACGTTGGAAGGCAGAGTGGCAAAAGTCAGCAAACCAAAACGGCCCCTCTAAAAATTTTAAACAAAGAACAATGAAGAAGGAAGCAATCAAAACTCAAGTCAAGGGTCATTGATTTGCATGTTATCTCTGCCGTGGCTGCTAGGTCCTCAAGCACTCCTTGGCCTGGGTTCAGGGAGGAGACCTCTGCCAAAAGGACAGCAGAATGCCGGACAGTCAAAGCTCTGATTACCTGAGTGCACAGCCCAAAGTGGTGGAGTCCTCACTGTGCAGACAGAAATAAATCCTGGAAACTCTGATTCACATTCTCTTTGCCCTGACTCTGAACTACTCTCTTCACTTCAGATACACAGAACCAAAGACTTTTTCACGTAGACTCTAAGTCACAGAACTGACAAAATTTCAGCATGTCAAGCTTTATGATTCTTTGAAATCTAACACACACGAAAATCTGACAATTTCTCTAAAAACTGTCATCTTCCAGGGAACCTGGACCCAGCCCTGCGTTCTCAAGAGGAAGCTAACTCCACAGGCCTTGCCTAGGTCACTGCCCCCAGCTGAGCCGGGGTCACAGCAGTAGGCAGACCTTCCATCCACCTTCAGTGGCTGGAGACCCCTTTCTGTCGCCATCTAGCCCACTTGCTCCCCCCAGAAACCTGTTGCTGTTCAAGCCCTGCTAAAGGAAAACCAGCGTCTCAAAAGTTCAGGTTAGTAATCTACCTGCTTCAAAGAGTGGAGGAATACTCCGGGTCTCAGCGATGGTGGCACTGCACCCTCCAAGCCTGCAGCTATCCGCTGGTCCTAAGGTTCTCGGACGGCCTGGAGCAGCCGAAGTCCCCAGACCCCGGGCACTCGCAGCCGCCGGCCGGGCTCCAGGCCGCGCGTCCATTTTGCAGCAGTTCAGACCGGGAGGGGAGAGGCGCCTGCGGTCCCCCGGACCCAGACCCCGAACCCGGCCCAGCTCCAACTTCAGACCCCGGCCCGCCCCGAGCCCAGACCCCGACCCGCTCGGACCCCAGACCCCAACCCCGGCCCAAGCCCGGACCCCAGACCCCGACTCAGGCCCAGACCTCTGGCCCGCTCCTTCTCTGGTACCCCAAACTCCAGTCCAACCCCGACCACGGACTCCAGATCCCGACCCACCCTGACTCTGAATTCGAACGACTCCGGCCCCCACGCCCACGCAGACCCCAGCCCAGCCCCGGCCTCCAACCCCGCCCCCGTCCCCCAGGCCCACGCGGACCCCGGCCAGCCTGCCCGCCCGGCGGGCCGCACCTTGACGTGGAAGCGGATGAGCGCCAGGCGGATGCAGTGCGCCATGCAGACGGGTGGCAGGAACCAGACCTTGGGCGGCGGGGTGCCCTTGTTCTGGACATGGCTGACGATCTGCTGCGCCGTCTGGCGCTCGTTGCCCTGCCGCTTGACCCACTCGTGCAGCCGCGCCTTCTCGAGCGCGCCGTTGAAGAAGACGAAGAGCTCGATGTTGCCGCCGAAGCAGGCCTTGGCTAGCGCGGCCAGGTAGCCGAGCATGTGGTTCCACTGGCCGCCGCTCACCCAGTCGGTGTAGAAGCCGCCGTAGAGGCGATGCAGGCAGTTGTCGGCGTCCACCAGCAGGCGCAGCGGCGTGTGCGGGGGCCGCTGCCGCCCGCCGCCCACCAGGCTGCCCCGGGCCAGCTTCTGCAGCTCCACCGGCACCACGGCGCTCGGGCAGTGCTTCTCGATGTAGTCCTGGAAGCCCTGCACGCCCATGGCGGCGGCGGCGGCGGCGGGCGCGGGGCGGCGGGGCGGCGGGGCCGGGGGCGGCGGGGCCGTGGCGCTGGCCGGGGCCGGGGCGGCGGGCTCTAGGGGGGGCCGGGCCGGGCCGCGGGCGCGCTCATGGCCGCTGCTGCCGCCATGTGCTGCCGCCTCCCAGGGCCATGGCGGGGAGGGACCTGCGCCGTGCGCCGCTCCAGGCCCAGGCCAGGCTGAGGCGGCCTCGCGCGGGCGGGCGGGCGGCGGCGGAGGGGCGGGGCGATGCCAGCTGACTTACGTGGGCCGGCGGAAGGGGCGGAAGAGGCGGTGCCGCGGCTGAGCTGCCGGTACTCCGGGCTGAGCGGTCGGTACACTGAGGGCCAGGACCCCGACCCTGGGCCCCAGTCCCAGACCGAGGAGGACAGACCGGGGAGAGTCCGCGAGGTCCAGCCCAGGGAAGGGGGCGCCGAGCCCAAGCGGCGCCGCTGGGCCTGCGCGAGCTCCCGGGAGGTCCCAGAGCGGTGCCCTCATCTCATCCCCTTCCTGGTCTCCCAGAGCTGGTCACCCGAGGAGGCCACTTCCCCGGCTCCAGGATCTGGTCACCCCGAGACGGCCTTATCCCCGGAAGCCGGTCAGGCAGCCCTCTCCCCGTACCCGCTCGGAGCCGGTCACCCCGAGGAGTCCGCGTTCGGTCCTTGGGATCTGGTCACCCTGAAGAGGCCTCATCCCGGAAGCCGGTCACCCCGAGAAGGCCCCGTCCCGTCGTTGGTCACCCTAAGGAAGCCCCATCTTAGTCCCCGGGTCCAGTCATTCCGAGGAGGCCCTGTCTCGTCCCCAAGGACCGGTCAGAGGAAGCCCCTTTCCATCCCTGTGCCCTGAGGAGCCCTAATCCCTGGGGTCTGGTCACCCCAAAGAGGTCCCGTCCTCGTCCCGGGGGGACCAGTCATCCCGAGGTGGGACCAGTGCCCTGGCCGGGGTGGCGGCAGAGGGAAAGTGGGCAGGCTGGTCCGGAACTGGAAGTTGGGTGCATCTGGGAGGGAGGAGGGAGCAGAAGCCACTGTCCCCAGTGGAGAAAGGAATAAGTCTCTGCGCTGTGTCCCCAAGTGTAGTTACCGAGTTTGAGAAATGATCACCTGCTCTCTCAACCTTAATCGCGTTAGTATCTTTAATTAACTTGGGAAATAACTCTCCAGACGTTTGGTTGTTCACAAGGAGTGGAGTTGTAATTCTGAGGAAGTTGGAAAGGTGGCAGATTGACCCTAGTGCCCCCTGGGTTTACTGCTTTTCTGGGAGAAATAGGGCAGTGTGAGCTGGAACCCTCACTAGAGCTCCCTTTTAGGTAGCAGGGTTCCCTACAGGCAGATCTGACTCAACCCGCTCAAAGTGGTTTCACTGTCTGAAGGAGCCTCAGGCTCCCCTTTTTCATTTTCACACCAGTAACAGACTTCATGGCCCAGACACTGAAATGACAATCTATAATGTAGTATACAAGTAGCCTTAGTGTCAGATAATCACCGAAGAGACTTTAAAAACAGTAGATCTGTTACAGCATGTGAAATGCCTCCTTTCTATTTAGTTCCAACTGTGGAATGCCTATCTTCCCTAACTCTCGCTTTCCTGAGGCTGTGCAACCCCTCCTAAGGAAAATGATTTAAATCCTTCTTGCTGTAGTAGCATCTTCTGGAAGGAGATCCTTTCATGACTTCTGTCCCAGAGCTCAGCAGTAATTGCTTTTTAAATGAGGTTAATACCATAAGTATATTATGCTTTGATAAAATGTTTTTGAAAACAGATTCGTGTCTTACAGAATGAAGCATTTAAAAACTCAGAACTCTTTGAAGTTTGGAAGTGGTGTTTTTACTTACCTCCAATCCTCCTGTCTGTTCTTTTTTCTGGAGAAACCTCTGTAGAGGAGCAGGCCCCGACAGCAGGTGCAGAGCAGATGGAGCCTGCACCCATGTAGGTTCCAAGAAGCATCCATACTCTCTGTCCCCGAAAAGGCAAGTTGAATTTTTCCATTTCTTATAACTTCACCTCAAATATAGGCCAGTATGATATACACATAAGTAAAATGCTCTTGGTATTTTGATAAGTATGTTTAATTTTTAAAAAACAGACTTTGGCAAGTTAAGCCACTTACTCACACACAAAATTAGAGATGAAGCCAGGATTATGTTATTTAGCCATTTAAAGCCACGTTAAATACTGACACCACAAATATTCAAATTTCCTTCTGTAATCCACTGTAGGTTCACAAGATTAGGAGTAGTAATTTTAATCACTCATTGTAATTTAATTTATAGCATTACATTCCATATTTACTTTTGCTATATACTGTTTTTATTTCTTTTAAATGTGCTTGCTTTTAACATTTTAGATGCTTTGGTGCCAGTGTCTGGGGTTCTGAGAATAAATTTATTTTCACCTTAAGACAGTATAGAGGACTAAGGTTCTGGAGTCAGAGTACCAAATTTGTCTAGTCCTACCTCTGTGCCCTTGCATAAATTACTTAAACTTTTAAAACCTTGCTTTCTATCATCTGTACAATGAGGATATTAATAGTATGTACCTTCCAGATTATTATAAGGATTAAATGAGACAATTTGTGTGCTTACCACAGAGCAAATGCTCAATAAATGTTGGCTTTTGTAACTATTACTTCCACATCCTATAATTGTATAAACTTTATCCTTGAGAACATGGATCAGTTATCTTACTTTTTGAAACCTTAAAATTCATTTTCATAAGTATAAAACATAAATTCGTTTATGCTTACTTTCCCTATTTAAGTGTGTGTTCACATTAAAAAAAAACTAACTCTCATATGTTTTGAGTAACATTATTAGTGGCTGGCAAGATGTTTGGCTGAAAAATATTTTATATAATCTTCAAATTCAGAGGTTGGTTGAAGTTAAATTGTTTAAGTATCAAGGTAAAAGCAAACATCTGTATTTAAAATTTAATAAAAATTATAATATCTTCTTGGGTTCACAATATATGATAACTAATGGTTGGGGACTTTCCTATTTGCAACCACCTTTATCTTTGGACATTTCACTTAGAGCGTATGAGAAAACTTTTAATTTCACTAAGATTGCCCCACAAGCAAGAAAAAAATCTGAAAAATAAACAAAAATGCTAAAAAGGACATGGCCCCAGGCTTTATAAAAATTACAAAAAGAAATTTCGGAAAAAAGTTATGATTAATAGACAAAGAGAGCCAACCCATGTGTGCAAAAATTACTGATGTGTGGAAAACCAGTGACAGAAATACTTATTTTTAGCTCTTTCACATTTTAGCCAATTTAGTTTTGATCAATTAATCTGTAGCCCAAAGCAGGAAAATATTGTCTATCTTATTTACATGATTCTTTCCCAATTAAAGTGTTTTGTAGTAGAATGATAACTTTACTTAATATTCTGCTTAGCTGAGGCTTCTATCCACTAAAAGGTTAAGCTTTCAGTGTTTCAACTAAGGTGATTGAGACCCATGTGAACATTAGCATATAGTAGGAGAACAGCAGGCTGGGGCTAAGCATGAAATGTGTGACCCTAGAAGAGAGCAAATTAATCTCTGCTTGGGATTTGAACATGTAATGTTTACCTAGCACTAAGCTCTAATCTGTTAATTGATTGTCAATTTAAATTACCTGGAAGAACACACAGGTATCTCTACAGTCTTGAGGATTTTGTTGTTGTTGTTGTTTTGGTATTCTGGAATTAAAAAGTGCTTTTTGTCTTTAGTTATGTGGATTAAAAGTCATGTTCTCTTCAGAAGTATGAATACATTTTCTCTTTCAACCATAATTTTTTAAAACAGGTATACATTATTGTTCTAAATTGTACGTCAATGGGAAAGTATAAGTGAATTTCATTAAATGCAAATTTCTAGGGCTTTTCAAGAATAGAGGGAGTTTCCAAATGCGTGGCTGACAAACATTTTATATAACCAGCTGGTTACCATCTCAGCTGAAAGGTTACTGTACTCCTTCATTACTAATTTTCCCTTCCCTATCTAACGACAATTGGGAGCTCTTTGGTGCCCATTTTTTCTGACGTCCGTAAAGGATTGTCTGTGTTCCCTCTCCACCACTTGTGGAAATACACAGAGGCCTTCCTGGCATTTCCTGTGTATCCAAGACCTCTTCCTCTCCACATCAGTCCTTACTGACAGGAGGCATCAGTCTGCCTTGACTCTCACCCTCACCTCTGGGAGCTGCTGAGGAGTAAGTAGACAAACATCTATAGGGATGCTTTGGAAGACAATACTCAGTTGGGCATATATTCTCTCATTTGAATAGAAGAACTTTATAGTCATCCCTTACATACTACCTTATGGAATCTTCAAAAAATAATTTTTTTTTTGGCCACACCACACCGCACCACTTTTAGGATCTTCAACCAGGTATTGAACCCATGCCCCCTGCAATGGAAGCTCAGAGTCCTAACCCCTGGACCACCAGGGAATTCCCCCTCCCCAAATTTTTTTAGTAAACTAAATCTTATTTTTAAACGTGATATAAATCAAATGAAAATTTTATTTTTTTAAACCAGGAATCTCCATTCATAAGTACAAAACCATTTTAAGATTTAAGTAGAGACTAGCTATCATTAAATGGTCTATTGCATTTGATAAAAACCATAAAAATGTTTCTGGAAGGAGCAGTTCTCTCCCACCAGAATATGAAAAGCACCCAGCCCTGACAAGGCTGGAACACATGAATCTGACCTCCTCCAGGGTGTCTGGGGCCTCAGACAGGTGAGAGCACCTAGTCATTCTCTGGAAACTGAGCTGAGGCTCCTGGCACAGACTCTGCTGCCAAAGGAAGAGGTCAGGCTTGCCTTTGGAACTACAAGAATGCAAGTGCCTCTGGAAGACAGGGAGAAAGTTCTGCCTTAAATGCAGATGCCCTCAGGGTGGAGCAGTAGGCTGAGCTTGGGAAAGAGCTGAAGGCAAGAAACAGCCCCTCCTCCCCTGCCCATCACTGCCTCCTCCCCCTCCCTCACTCCTTGCGGGTCCCAGGTAGGTGGTACAGGCAGCACTGGCCCAGGATGGGGGACTGGGACCTAGAGCTCCATCTTCCACTTCAGTGCAACCTGGAAAAGGATTTCAGCACAGTCATGAGATAATGCCTGTTAGTGTATCTATCTTATAACAGATACCTACAGTTTTGTCAAACCAAGAAGCACTATAAATATAATATTTTAAAATAAAAATTTCCATGTCCCTAAAAAAGAAAAGATTATATACTCAATAATCTTATCCTAACATTTATGTTCCTTGAGCTACACTGTTCAATAGAACTTTCTGTGATGAAGGAAGTGAGCTGTACCGTCTAATATGGTAGCCACTAGCCATAGGTGGCTATTGAGCACTCGATGTATACAACTGAGGAACTAAATTTTAAATTTTATTTAATTTTAGTTTAAATAGCTACATGTGTCTAGTGGATACTGTAGCAAAAGATCTTAATTCCTAACAAACTGAGCAATTGCATCAGTCTGGCCCCATATTAGATTATATTTAATGTCTCCAACCTGATGGTGAAAAGAATATGGCTCCTTTGGTGTTAATATGGTAAGCAAGTACCTGGATTGACCATTTCACCAAAACTATATACAACTTCTGAGAAAGATACCTGGATATCTTTAGGAAGGGAAAAGGAATGCTGAATGTCCAAAATAGATATATGTTCATGACGTGCATGATAAGACCCTTCCTATACCCTGTTCTTAAAAGATATAGACACTGTAAAGCCATGCCTTCTGAATTTTAAGCCACTGATTATATACTGAATCACTGGTGAGCTACATGTCTAAAGAACATGTCCTATTTTTATTTGATCCATTTTTCTTTTTTTTTTTGCATTTATTTAACTCACTGCAAATTCTCTTAACTACCCTAAGAAATCAATATCTATATCTTAACACAAAAGTTCTCAAACATCATGGAACTCCTTGCAGCTATCAACATACACCATGATATTTCCATGACCTACAAGTCTAGAAATCTATGCCAAGTAAGGTTAATTTTTAATAGTTTAATCCACTAAGTAGATGCTTATTAAGCATTCATATTTTTCATATTAGTAAAGTACATATTGTGACTCAGATTTGTATCTTATTCTCCACAAACTCACAGACTACTAAGAAAAGAATATAATTGCATATATAACTTGTATTACCAAGAAAGATACTGATTAGTACCAATGGAAAGATCAGAGAATATATCCTAGGAGATCATATAAGGAAGAAACTAATTTTAAATTGAAGCTTCAAACTTTCATTTTCAGCTAAGATGAAGTAGCAGGAACTGACTACCCTCCCACTTGAAACAATAATAACCAAAAAACCCAGACAACATATGTGAAACGATGGTTCTCAAGACAGTGAACATAAGTCAATGAAGGACAGATCCTTTAGAAATGGAAAACAAAGGAGATGAGTCTTACATTGACACACCTCACTGCCTGTTGAGTTTCCAGGCCATGATGTAAGGAAAGGAACCCACAGAGCCTGGCAGCCTCCCTAAATTGTGGGGATGAAACTGGGAATCTGGGTTGGGCAAGATGGCTAGAATTCACGGGGCAGAGTACTGGAAAGAGGAGTGATGTACAGAGAGAGGACTCCAGAGATCTCCAGAGACTCCTCCACAAATATTCAGCTGAGAATCAATTAGTGAATACATGTGAGCAAGCTACCTGAGGCAGAGGAAAAATCCATTGGGAAGGGTGAAAGGATACAGTGCCTGAAGTTCACATGAGGCCAGAAGTAGTGCTTGTCCCAACAGATTGGAAAATCCATCATTCAAAAGTCATCAGCTAGAGTACTAAAAAGGCTCTTCTAGTAGTGAGATAAAATTAACTCTAGACAAGGATTCTGGGAAGATAATGGAGTAGGAAGCACCAGAAACCTGTCTCCCACCTAGACAACTATGACACTGGCAGACTCTGTCTGATGTAACTAATTTGGAACTCTGGAGTCTGTTGAAGACTTAGAACTTCTGGGAAAGGCTTGGATGGTAAATTTTGGTTAATTTTAGTCAATTTCACCTCTTAGCTGACAGTAGTAGATACACATCCCCACCTCCAGCCACATGGCAGGCACCGAGCAGCGTGCACACAGCTTGCAGGAGCCAGGGTAGACAAAAAGGACCCTGTTCCCCAAATATTGGGGATCTGTGTTCTGGTCACAGATTGCTTCTTCTGATCACAGAGGTGCATGGAAGAAGGCAGGCAGCCATTGTTGCTGCACCTCCCCTCACATCCCCCCCCCCACCTCACTGCAAGCTTCTCTCCTCTAGCTGAACAGCCTTCTAGGAAATTTAAAGGCCAGTACCCTTTTCTCCTGCCTTAATTTTTTGCTTTTCCCCTTTTGGTAGTCAGACATTAAAGATTAGGACATTCAAAAACAACTACATATATGGGGGAAATTAGAAAGTGACTAAATGTGCTCAAAGAAGGGCTCAGAAAAGACCTAAGAAGACATTATTTTTATTTTGAAAAAATGATCAAAACATCAAACCCTGAGGAATGGTGAGAATCTGATTTCCAGAGTTACCATATTATTAGATTCAAATGTCCAGTGTTCATTCAACAAAAACTCACACAAGGCATACAAAGAATCAGGAAAGTATGGCCAATTCAAAGGAAAAAAAATATAATTCAAGAGTCTGCCCATGAAATAGACCTAATGGAATATATATTAAACAAAGACTTTAAAACAACTGTCCTAAGATGCTCAAAGAACTATATGAAGATGTGGAGGAAGTCAAGAAAATGAGGTGTAAACAAAATAAAAGTATAAAGAGATAGAGAGCCTAGAAAGAAATAAAAAAGAAATTCTGGAGCTGAAAAGTACAATAACTGAAATGAAAATTTCACTAGAGGGATTCAAAGGCATTTGAGCAGGCAAAAGAAATAATCAGTGAACTAGAAAATAAGAGAGTGGAAAGTATCCAGGCTGAAGAACAGAAAGAAAAATTGAAGAAAAGAAATGGAGCCTAAGGGAACTGTGAGACATCATAAAACATACCAACCTACTCATCATTGGAGTCCTAGAAGGAGGAGAGAGAGAGAAAGGCACAGAGAGAACATTGAAGAAATAATGGCTGAAAACTTACCAAATTTGATGAAAGGCATGAATATAAATATCCAAGAAGCTCAATGAACTCCAAATAAGATGAACTCAAAGGGACCCACACTGAGACACATAATCAAACTTTCAAAAGACAAAGACAAAGAATGAACCTTGAAAGCAGCTAGAGAGAAGCAAATCATTACATAATACAAGGGATCTTCAATAAGATTATGTTCGGATTTCTCATCAGAGACTTTAGAGGCCAGAAGACAGTGGGCTGATATATTCAAAGTGCTAAAGAAAAAAACCCATCAACCAAGGATCTTATATCCAGCAAGACTGCTCTTCAAAAGTGAGGGAGAAATAAAGACATTCCCAGATAATCAAAAGCTGAGGGTGTAGCCACTAGACCTGTTTTGCAAGAAATGCTCAAGGGAGTCCTCCAAAGTGAAATGAAAGAACACTAAGCAGTACCTCAGAGCTGTATGGAGAAATAAAGATCACAATAAAGGTAAATACATGGGCAATTTTTAAAGCTAGTATTATTGTAACAATGGTTTGTAATTACACTTTTTGCATTCTACATGATTCAAGAGACTAGTACATTTAATGGGAAAAAAATTAGTGTAAAAGCTAGTATTCCTGAAACACTGGTTTGTAACTCCAAACCAATGCTTTTAAAAGAAGTATTAGTTTTTGTTTTGGACACACAATGTATAAAGATGTAATTTTGTGACATCAACAACTGAAAGGGGCATAATGAAGCTACAAAGGAGCAAATATTTTGTATGTTATTGAAGTTAAGCTGCTATAAATTCAAATTGGATTGTTATAACTTTAGGATGTTAAATGTAATTCCCATGGTAACCACAAAGAAAATAGCTATAGAATATATACAAAAAAAATTAAGAATGAATTTAAGCAATTTACTACAGAAAAGTCAACACAAAAGAAGGTAGGAATGGAGGAAATGACAGCCACCTCCCCCCCCCCCCGCCGAAAAAACCAAAATAAAACTCTAGGGCAAACAGAAAATAAATATCATCACAATGACGGAAATAATTCCTCCTTATCAGTAGCTATTTTAAATATACATTGATTAAACTCCCGTCAAAAGATAAAGATTCCCAGAATGGATAAAAACACATGACCCAACTAGGTATTGTCTACAAGAACTCACTTGAGATCGAAAGACACGAGCAGGTTGAAAGTGAAAGGATGGGAGAAAGCGTCTATTCAAATAGTAACCAAAAGAGAGCATGAGTAGCTATACTAATAACAGACAAAATATATTTTAAATTAAAAAAATCACAATACTGAACGGAGCGACCGGAAAGAAGATAAATAAGGAAATAGAGGATGTAAACAAACACTAAACCACCTATATCTAGCAGACATATACAGTACACTTCACCCAAGAACAACATACACATTCTTTGCAAGTGTACATGGGACATTTTCCCAGGTAGACCATATGTTAGGCCATAAATTAAGTCTCAATAGACAACAACTAGGGTGCCTGCTGGATGCTGGTGTGGGACCTTGATGCCCAAGGAGATGGGAGAAGCCCCTGATTGACCGGGTAAGGTGTGGGGGGAGTGAGGGGGGAGGAGAAGTGGGGGCCAGACAAGACCGGTGCCCCTGAGGGGTGGCTGGGAGGGGGAGGGGTTCCCACGCCTGGAGGGACCCTCGGGGGCTCAGAGGATCGGGGGAGTGTGCCTAGCGTTTCCCCTGCCCAGTCGGGCCCTGGGAAGTCTGCTGGGCTCCCAGGCCAGGTCTCCCACCCTCCAAGGCCCTCTCTAGGCCGCGTTGGTCCTAGGGGCATAGGAGGAGGTGCGGGGAGAAGAGCAGAGGTGGATGGGGAGGGGCCCTTCAAGATTGGAGGATCAGGGAAGGCACGGAGGGTGCTTCCCCCACCAACTCAGGCCCCAGGAAACCCGCTAGGCTCCCAGGCCTGCTCCTCCATTCTCTGGGACCCCCTCAAAACCCATGGGTCCTAGGGGCATGGGAGGGAGGGAGGAGGAGAGGTGGATGGTGGTGGGGGGACCCTCCAGGACCAGAGGATCAGGGGAGTTGTGGCAGGTGTTTCTCCTGCCCACTCAGGCCCAAGGAAGCCTGCTAGTCTCCTGGGCCCGGTCCTCCTTTCTCCAAGGCCCCCTCTGGCTGCAGGGGTCCTAGGGGCGTGGATGGGGGGTGGGAAGAGGAGGAGAGACAGATGGGTATGGGCCCTCCAGGATCGGAGGATCAGGGAAGGTGCAGAGGGCGTTTCCCCCACCCACTTGGCACCAGGAAGCCTGTTGGGCTTTGGGGTCTCATCCCCTGCCTTCAGGACCCCCTTTGGCCGTGTGGCTCCTAGGGGCATAGGAGGGAGGAAGGAGGGGAAGAAGAAGAGAGGCCAACGGGGAGGGGCCCTTCAGGGGAGGATCAGGGGGGAATGCACCTAACATTTCCCTCACTCACTTGGGCCCAGTGAGCCTGCTGGGGTCGTGGACCTGGTCCTCCAACCTCCAAGACCAGAGGCACTCCTGGACACTGCCTACTGTACTGAGTATAAACCCCACCCGCCACCCCCCAGGGCCTTTTCCAGGCCTGTGGGTCCTAAGCATAGGCCCTACCCACCACCTAAACCCTACCCCTGCCTAAGCCCGGCCCCCCGCAGTCAAGGTGCTTTCCAGCTTTTTTTTTTCTCCTCTTTTTTTATTATTGTGGCTGTGCGTTACCTTCTGGTTGTTGTTTCATCTATATTTTTACTTTTTTATTCTTTCTAACATAACTGTTAGTTTTCTAATCCTATTTTATTTTTTACTCTTTGTTATTGTTCTGTTCCTTTTTTTCTTTTCTTTTTTCTTTTTTTCCACCCCATGCTGCTTGCAGGATCTTGTTTCACAAGCAGGGTGTCAGGCCAGAGATCCTGCAGTGGGAGCTCCAAGTATGAACCACTGACTAACAGAGAACCTCAGACCCCAGGGAATATTCACCTGAGTGAGGTCTCCTGGAGATAATCATCTCAATACCAAGACCCAACTCTACCCAGCAGCCTACAATCTCCACTGCTGGAAGCCTCAGGCCAAACAACCAGTAAGACAGTAACACAGTCCTACCCATCAAAAACAAACAAAAAAATGACCAAGAAAAATATGTCACAGATGAAGGAGCAAGGTAGAAACCTACAAGACCAAATAAATGAAGAGGAAATAGGCAGCCTACCTGAAATAGAATTCAGAATAATGATAGCAAAGATGATCCAGAATCTTGGAAATAGAATGGAGGCATGGACTGAGAAAGTACAAGAAATGTTTAACAAAGATCTAGAAGAACTAAAGAACAAACAGAGATGAACAACACAATTAACTGACAGGAAAAATACACTAGAAGGAATCAGTAACAGAATAACTGAGACAGAAGAATGAATAAGTGAGCTGGAAGATAGAATAGTGGAAATAACTGCTGAGCATCAGAATAAAGAAAAAAGGATGAAAAGAAATGAGGACAGTCTTAGAGACTTCTGGGACAAAGTTAAACACACCAACATTTGAATTATAGTGGTCCCAGAAGAAGAAGAGATAGAGAAAGGGTCTGAGAAAATATTTGAAGAGATTATAGTTGGAAACTTCCCTAACATGGGAAAGGAAATTGTCAGCCAAGCCAGGAAGGGCAGAGAGTGCAATACAGGATAAACCCTAGGAGAAACACAACAAGACACATTAATCAAACTAACAAAAATTAAATTCAAAGAAAAAATATTAAAAGCAGCAAGGGGAAAGCAAAAAATAACATACAAAGGAATCCCCATAAGGTTATCAGCTGACTTTTTAGCAGAACTATGCAAGCCAGAAGGGAGTGGCAGGATATACTTAAAATGATGAAAGAGAAAAACCTACAAACAAGATTATCCTGCAAGGATCTCATTCAGATTCAACAGAGAAATCAAAAGGTCTTCAGACAAGCAAAAGCTAAGAGAATTCATCACCACCAAACCAGCTTTACAACAAATGCTAAAGGAACTTCTCTAGGCAGGAAACACAGAGAAGAAAAAGACCCACAAAAACAAGCACAAAACAATTAAGAAAATGGTAATAGGAACATACATATCGATAATAACCTTGAATGTAAATGGATTAAATGCTCCAAAAAAAAGACATAGGCTGGCTGAAAGGAAACAAAAACAAGACCTGTATACATGCTGTCTACAAGAGACCCACTTCAGACCTATGGACACATACAGAGAAAGTGAAAGGATGGAAAAAGATATTCCATGCAAAAGGAAATCAAAAGAAAGCTGGAGTAGCAATACTCGTATCACATAAAATACACTTTAAAATAAAGACTGTTACAAGAGATAAGGAAGAACACTACATAATGATCAAGGGATCAATCCAAGAAGAATTTATAACAATTATAAATATTTATGTACCCAGCATAGGAGCACCTCAATACATAAGGCAAATACTAACAACCATAAAAGGGGAAATTAACAGTAACACAATAATAGTAGAGGATTTTAACAACCCACTTACACCAATGGACAGATCATCCCCACAGAAAATAAATAAGGAAACACATGCTTTAAATGACACAATAGACCAGATAGATTTAAGTGATATTTATAGGACTTTCCACCCGAAAGTGGCAGAATAGACTTTCTTCTCAAGTGCACATCGAGCATTCTCCAGGATAGAGGTCAAAAATCAAGCCTTGGAAAATTTAAGAAAATTGAAATCATACCAAGCATCTTTTCTGACCACAACAATATGAGATTGGAAATCAATTACAGGAAAAAAAAGCTAAAAACCACAAATACATGGAAGCTAAACAGTGCACTACTAAATACACAACAGATCACTGAAGAAATCAAAGAAGAAATTTAAAAAATACATATAAACAAATGACAATGAAAACACAATGACCCAAAACCTATGGGACATAGCAAAAGCAGTTCTAAGAGGGAAGTTTAGGGACTTACCTGGTGGCACAGTGGCTAAGAATCCTCCTGCCAATGCAGGGGACACGGGTTCAAGCCCTGATCCAGGAAGATCCCACATGCTGCAGAGCAACTAAAACCATGTGCCACAGCTACTAAGCCTGCTCTCTAGAGCCTCTGATCCACAACTACTTAAGCCCACATGCCTAGAGCCCATGCTCTGCAACAAAGAAGATAGCACAGTGAGAAGCCTGCACACTGCAACAAAGAGTAACGCTCGCTCACTGCAACTAGAGAAAGCCTGCGCAGCAATGAAGACCCAACGCAGCCAAAAATAAATAAATAAATAAATAAAATAAAATAAAAAATGAGGGAAGTTTATAGCAATTCAATCTCACCTCAAGAAACAGGAAAAATCTGAAATAAACAATCTAAACTTACACCTAAAGCAACTAGAGAAAGTAGAACAAAGAAAACCCAAAGTCACTAAAGGAAAGAAATCATGAAGATCAGAGCAGAAATAAATGAAATAGAAATGAGGGAAACAATAACAAAGATCAATAAAGCCAAAAGTTGGTTCTTTGAGAAGATAAACAAGATTGATAAACCTTTAGCCAGACTCATCAAGAAAAAAAAGGAGAGGACACAAATCAATAAAGTTAGAAATGAAAAAGGAGAAATCACAACTGACACCGCAGAAATACACAGGATTATAAGAGACTACTACAAACAACTATATGGCAATAAAATGGACAACCATGAAGAAATGGACAAATTATTGGAAAGGTACAATTTTCCAAGACTGAACCAAGAAGAATTAGAAAATATAAACAGACCTATCACAAGTAATGAAATTGAAACTGTAATTTAAAATCTTCCAACAAACAAAAGTCCAAGACCAGATGGCTTCACAGGAAAATTCTATCAAACATTTAGAGAAGAACTAACCCCGATCCTTCTCAAACTCTTCCAAAAAATTGCAGAGGGAGGAACACTCCCAAATTCATTCTATTCAGCCACAATCACCCTGATACCGACACCAGTAAAAGATATTATGAAAAAAGAAAATTATACACCAGTATCACCGATGAACATAGATGCAAAAATCCTCAACAAAATACTAGGAAACAGAATCCAACAACATATTAAAAGGATCATACACCATTATCAAGTGGGGTTTATCCCAGGGATGCAAGGATTCTTCAATATACACAATCAATGTGATACACTATATTAACAAATTAAGGAATAAAATCCATATGATCATATGATCAATAGCTTCAGAAAAAGCTTTTGACAAAATTCATCACCAGTTTATGATAAAAACACTCCAGAAAATGGGCATAGAGGGAACCTACCTCAACATAATAAAGGCCATATATGACAAACCCACAACAAACATCATACTCAATGGTGAAAAACTGAAAACATTTCCCCTAAGATCAGGAACAAAACAAGATGTCCACCCTCACCACTCTTATTCAACATAGTTTCATAAGTCCTAGCAGCAGCAATCAGAGAAGAAAAAGAAAAGGAATCCAAATCAGAAAAGAAGAAGTAAAAGTGTCACTGTTGCAGATGACATGATATATGTCATTTCTATACATAGAAAATCCTAAAGATGTCATAGAAAACTACTAGAACTAATCAATGAATTTGGTAAGGTTGCAGGATACAAAATTAATGCACAGAAATCTCTTGAATTCCTATACACTGACAATGAAAAATCAGAAAGAGAAGTTAAGGAAACAATCCCATTTACTATTGCAACAAAAAGAATAAAATACCTAAGAATAAACCTACCTAAGGAGGCAAAAGACTTCTACTCAGAAAACTATAAAACACTGATGAAGGAAATAAAAGATGACATAAACAGATGGAGAAATATACCATGTTCTTGGATTGGAAGAATCAATATTGTGAAAATGAGTATGCTACCCAAAGCAATCTACAGATTCAGTGCAATCTCTATCAAACTACCAAGGCATTCTTCACAGAATTAGAACAAAAATTTTTACAATTTGTATGGAAACACAAAGACCATGAATAGCCAAAGCAATCTTCAGTAAGAAAAACGGAGCTGGAGGAATCAGGCATATACCCTGTTTTTCTCAGGGTATGTGCCCACTAGTGGGATAGCTGGGTCATATGGTAGTTCTATTTTTAGTGTTTTAAGGAACATCTATACTATTCTCCATAGTGGCTGTATCAATTTACATTCCCACCAACAGTGCAAGAGGGCTTCCTTTTCTCCACACCCTCTCCAGCATTTACTGTTTGTAGATTTTTTGGTAATCGCCATTCTGACTAGTGTGAGGTGAAACCTCATTGTAGTTTGGATTTGCATTTCTTTAATGATTAGTGATGTTGAGCATTCTTTCATGTGTTTGCTGGTAATCTGTATATCTTCTTTGGAGAAATGTCTTTTTAGGTCCTCTGCCCATTTTTGGATTGGGTTGTTCGTTTCTTTGATATTGAGCTGCATGCGCTGCTTGTAAATCTTGGAGATTAGTCCTTTGTCAGTTGCTTCATTTGCAAATATTTTGTCCCATTCTGAGGGTTGTCTTTTCATCTTGTTTATGGTTTTCTTTGCTGTGCAAAAGCTTTGAAGTTTCATTAGGTCCCATTTGTTTCTTTTTATTTTTATTTACATTACTTTAGGAGGTGGGTCAAAAAGGATCTTGCTGTGATTTATGTCATAGTGTGTTCTGCCTATGTTTTCCTCTAAGAGTTTGATAGTTTCTGGCCTTTAGGTCTTTAATCCATTTTCAGCTTATTTTTGTGTATGGTGTTAGGGACTGTTCTAATCTCATACTTTTACATATACCTGTCCAGTTTTCCCAGCATGACTTATTGAAGAGGCTGTCCTTTCTCCACTGTACATTCCGGCCTCCTTAATCAAAGATAAGGTGACCATATGTGCGTGGGTTTATCTCTGGGGTTTCTATCCTGTTCCATTGATCTATATTTCTGTTTTTGTGCCAGTACCATACTGTCTTGATTACTGTAGCTTTGTAGTATAGTCTGAAGTCAGGGAGCCTCATTCCTCCAGCTCCGTTTTTTGTTCTCAACATTGCTTTGGCTATTTGGGGTCTTTTGTGTTTCCATATAATTTGTGAAATTTTTTGTTCTAGTTCTGTGAAAAATGCCAGTGGTTGTTTGATAGGGATTGCACTGAATCTGTAGAGAAATGGAAATAAAAACAATAATAAACAAATGGGACCTAATGAAACTTAAAAGCGTTTGCACAGCAAAGGAAACCATAAACAAGACCAAAAGAAAACCCTCAGATTGGGAGAAAATATTTGCAAATGAAGCAACTGACAAAGTATTAATCTCCAAAATTTACAAGCAGCTCATGCAGCTCAATAACAAAAAAACAAACAACCCAATCCAAAAATGGGCAGAAGACCTAAATAGACATTTCTCCAAAGAAGATATACAGACTGCCAACAAACACATGAAAGAATGCTCAACATCATTAATCATTAGAGAAATGCAAATCAAAACTACAGTGAGATATCATCTCACACCAGTCAGAATGGCCATCATCAAAAAATCTAGAAACAATAAATGCTGGAGAGGGTGTGGAGAAAAGGGAACACTCTTGCACTGCTGGTGGGAATGTGAATTGGTACAGCCACTATGGAGAACAGTATGGAGGTTCCTTAAAAAACTACAAATAGAACTACCATATGACCCAGCAATCCCACTACTGGGCATATACCCTGAGAAAACCATAATTCCAAAAGAGTCATGTACCAAAATGTTCACTGCAGCTCTGTTTACAATAGCCAGGACATGGAAGCAATCTAAGTGTCCATCATCGGATGAATGGATAAAGAAGATGTGGCACATATATACAATGGAATATTACTCAGCCATAAAAGGAAACGAAATTGAGCTATTTGTAATGAGGTGGATGGACCTAGAGACTGTCATACAGAGTGAAGTAAGTCAGAAAGAGAAAGACAAATACCGTATGCTAACACATATATATGGAATTTAAAAAAAATGTCATGAAGATCCTAGGGGTAAGACAGGAATAAAGACACAGAGCTACTACAGAATGGACTTGAGGATATGGGGAGGGGGAAGGGGAAGCTGTGACAAAGTGGGAGAGTGTCATGGACATATATACACTACCAAACGTAAAATAGATAGCTAGTGGGAAGCCGCCGCATAGCACAGGGAGATCAACTCGGTGCCTTGTGACCACCTAGAGGGGTGGGAAAGGGAGGGTGGGAGGGAGGGAGACACAAGAGGGAAGAAATATGGGAACATATGTATATGTATGGCTGATTCACTTTGTTATAGAGCAGAAACTAACACACCATTGTAAAGCAATTATACTCCAATAAAGATGTAAAAAAAAAAAAAGAGTCATGTACCACAATGTTCGTTGCAGCTCTGTTTACAATAGCCAGGGCATGGAAGCAACATAAGTGTCCATCGACAGATGAATGGATAAAGAAGATGTGACACATATATACAGTGTAATATTAGCCATAAAAAGAAACGAAAGTGAGTTATTTGTAGTGAGGTGGATGGACTTAGAGTCTGTCATACAGAGTGAAGTCAGAAAGAGAAAAACAAATACCATATGCCAACACATATATATGGAATAAAAAATAATGATTATGAAGAACCAAGGGGCAGCACAGGAATAATGAGGCAGATGTAGAGAATGGACTTGAGGACGTGGGGAGGGAAAGGGTAAGCTGGGACGAAGTGAGAGAGTGACATGAACTAATATATACTACCAAATGTAAAATAGGTAGCTAGTGGGAAGCAGCTGCATAGCACAGGGTGATCAGGTTGGTGCTTTGTGACCACCTGGAGGGGTGGGATAGGAGGGTGAGAGGGAGATGCAAGAGGGAGGAGATATGGAGATATATGTATATGTATAGCTGATTCACTTTGTTTTAAAGCAGAAACTAACACATCATTGTAAAGCAATTATATTCCAATAAAGATGTTTAAATAAATAAATAAAAGAACACACACAGAAACAGACAGAACTCATGGACATGTCTTTTGGCTCTTCGTCCTCTTTTTTCTGGTCTGGAATGCAGAAGCAATGCCTGAAGGAGCAGCAGCCATTCTGTAAGTACGAAGATGAAAGTCGTACACTAAGGAAGGCAGAGAGGGTAGGAGGAGCCTGGATTCCTGAAAATGACATTAAGCACAGACATTGTCCATGTTCTGGAATTCCTTCCCCTGGACCCCTTTCTGTAAGAGAAATATACACTGTATTCAAGTTTTTTAAAGTTGAGTTTTCTTTTACCTTCAGCCAAATGCAATCCTCACTCAATCAAAAGATTTTCATGGTAATATCAATTACTGCATTGTTTGTAATACCAATAAAATTGAAAACAATCTAAATGTCCATCAACAGAAGACAGGGTAAATAAGTGATGGTACACACATGCAATAAAATACTCTGTAGCAAGAAAGATGAATGAAGAATACCCACAGGTATTGATAAACAATGATCTTCAAAATACATCATTAAAAGAAAAGAATCAAGATAAAAAAATGAGAAATAAACAAAGAACTTAACTGTACACCTTAAGAAACTATAAATAGAAGAGCAAACTAAACCCAAGGCTAACATAATGTAGGAAATAATGAAGGTCAGAGTAGAGATAAATAAAATAGAAAGCAAAAAAATAATAGAGAAAATCAACAAAATCAGAAGTTGGTTCTTTAAAAAGATCAACAAAATTGACAAAGATTCAGTAAGAAAAAAAGACAGAAGACTAAACTTACTAAAATCAGAAATTTACTGATTTGGGACATTACTACCAACTTTACAAAATTAAAAAATTATAAGCAAATACTATGAACATTTGTATGCCAACAAATTGGATAACATAGATGAACTTAACAAATTTATAGAAACACAAAATCTACCAAAACTGAATGATAAAGAAATAGAAAACCTCAATAAATCCACATCAAATAAGGAGATTAACTCAGGAATCAAAAACTTCCCACCAAAGAAAGCTTAGTACCAGATGGTTTCAATTTGAGTTCTACCCAACATTTAAAGAAGAATTTAATACCAATGTTTCTTAAAGTCTTCAACAAAAATTGAAAGGATGGAAAAACTTTAAAACTCATTCTAAGAGGCCAGAATTACCCAGATACCAAAACCAGATAAAGACTCTACAAGAAAAGAAAATTATAGATCAATTTTCCTTATGAAGATAAGTGCAAAAGTCCTTGATAAACTACTAGCAAGCTGAATTCGGCAGCATATTAGAAGGATTTTACATCATAACTACATGGGATTTATTCCCAAGATGATTCGAGGGTGGTTCAACATAAAAAACAAATCAGTGTAATACACCATGTTAATAGAATGAATTAATAGGAAAAATCCCACATGATCATCATAATTGATGCAGAAACATTAGAAAAATTCAACACACTTTCTTGATGAAAACACCCAATAAACTGAGACTAAAAGGGAACTTCATAAACATGATAAAGCCCATATATGAAAATTCCACAGCTAATATCGTACTCTATGGTGAAAGAATGAAAGTTTTTCCTCTAACATCAGGAACAAGACAAAGGTGCTCACTTTCACCATTTCTACTTAACATCATACTGAGAGTCTTAGCTGAAGCAATCAAGCAAGAAAAAGAAATAAAACACATTCAAACTGGAAGGGAAGAAATTAAATTCTCTACACAGATGACATGATCTTATATATAGAAAATCCTAAAGAATCCACAAAAATATTGTTAGAGCTGATAAATGAATTTAGCGAATTTGTGAAATACAAAGTCAATGTGCAAAAATCAGCTATATATCTATATACTTGCAATGAACAATCTGAGGATTTATTTAAATTACCTGGGAGGCAAAAGACTTGTACACTAAATACTACAAAGCATTGCTGAAAGAAATTTTAAAAACCTAAATACATGGGAAGATATGCCATATTCATGGAGTGGAAGATTTAATATTATTTGAGAAGGCAACACTACCCAGAGTGATCTAGAGATTTAATGCAATCTGTACCAAAAATCCAGCAATTTTTACAGAAATGGAAAACCCATCCCAAAATTTAAATAGAATCCCAAGGAACCCTAAATAGACATCATTTTTTTAAATTATTTTTTATTTTTTTGGCTAGACCGTGTGACATGCAGGATCTTAGTTCCCTGACCAGGTATTGAACCCATTACCCCTGCAGTGGAAGTGCAGAGTCTTAACCACTGGACCAGCAGGGAAGTCCCAAGACATCATTCTTGAAAAAGAACAAAGTTGGAGAACTCATACTTCTCAATTTCACAACTTACTTAGAGCTACAATAATCAAAACAATGTGGTACTGACATAAGCATAGACATATGGACCAATGAGATAGAAAAGAGAGCCCAGAAATATAATCTCACATAAATGGACAACTGATTTTCGGTAAAGGTGCCAAGACTATTCTATGGGGTAAGGGAAGTCTTCTCAACAAATTGTGCTGGGAAAACTAAATAGACACATGCAGGAGAATTAAGTTGGACTCTTACCTTATACCATTTACAAAAAGTAATTCAAAATGGATCAAAGACCTAAACTTAAGAACTAAAACTATAAAATTCTTAGAAGAAAACTCTTAGAGCTAAAATTATAAAACTCTAAGTGAAAATCTGTGACATTGGATTAGGCAATGATTTCTTAAGTATGACACAAAACCCACAGAAAATAAAAGAAAAAAATGAATAAATTGGACTTCATCAAAATTTAAAACTTTTGTATATCAAAGGTCAGTATTGAGAGAGTATATAGAAACCCATGGAATGGGATAAAATATTTGCAAACCATATGTCTGATAAGGAATTAATTTTCAGAGTATATGAAAAACTCCTACAACTCAACAACCAAAAAAACAAAAAACAAAAAGACAAAAACCCCAAACCAAACACAATTCAAAACTGAGTAAAGTATTTTAATAGACATTTCTACAAAGAAGATACACAAACAGCAAATAAGCGTGAAAAGATACTCAACATCATTATCATTATGGAAATGCAATTCAAAATCAAACGAGATACACACCAGAATGGCTGCAATTAAAAAAAAAAAATAACAAGTGTTGATGAGGATGTAGAGAAATCAGAACTCTCATATCTTTCTGGTGGGAATATAAAATGCTGCGGCCACTGTGAAAAATAGTTTGTTCCTCAAAAAGCTAAATAGAATTGCCATATGACCCAGCATTCCATTCGTATGTATTTACCCAAAGGAATTCAAAGCATGAACTTGAACAGATATGCCAATGTTCATAGCAGCATTATACACAATAGCGAAAAAGTGGACACCACCCAAGTGTCCGTAAGCAGATGAATGGATTAATAAAATATGATATATAAATACAATGGAATATTATTTATCCATATAAAGGAATGGAGTACTGATACATGCTACAACATGGATGAACTTAGAAAACATTATGCTAGATGCAATAAGCCAGACACAAAAGGGTAAATATTATATAATTCCTCTTATATAAAATATGAAGAGTAAGCAAACTCATAGAGACAGAAATTAGATTAGAGGTTACCAGGGTCTGTGGGAGAGGGAGGAATGGAACATTATGACTTTGTTTGAGGTAGTGAAAACTTTTGGAACTAGATAGTGGTGATGGTTGTACAACATTGTGAATGTAATTAAAGTTACTCAACTGTACACTTTAAAATTGTTAAATGGGAAATTCTATGTGATATTTTACCACAGTTAAAAAATTAACATTGAATATACCAAAACCCATTGAATTGTACACTTTAGAGGGATGAATTTTATGTGAATTATGTCTCAATAAAGCTTTTTAAAAATCACAATGAGATTCCACTACACACCTATTTAGAATGGCTAAAATTAACAGTGCCTATTACTAAGTGCTGATGAAGATGCGCTGGAACTGGAACTCTCACATTGCTGATGGGAAAACAGTCTGAACTTTCTTTAAAAGGTCTGGTAATGGGGTCCCTGCACACCAGAGTGAGGCGGTATCCCTGTTTTGGTTTTTTTGCTCCTAAATCTTTACTCTCTCAGACTTGACCTGAAGTTGACCCTAGTCATGGAGAAGCACTGCAGAGGCCAAGGAGATAGCAGTCTACTCAACCCTGAGAGAAAACCTGTCTTTCCAGCCAGGGAGACAGGAAGAAGTGCCCCTTCTGAAGAATGTGGAAGGAATCTATGTTTCTTTTTTTCCCTCCATTTTCTTTCTTCTCTTTGCCTGAGGGCAGTTCCTTTTGACAAAATCATGCGGCACATTGGCAGGTAACAGAGGGAAACCCCATCTTTCTAGCTAGAGCACCAGGTAAGGGGACCCCTGAGAGCCAGAGAGCCTGGACATCTTGGAGAGAAGAGACCTGGAAAGGGGACTCCCCAATTCTGTGTTCATACGTATGTCTGTGCTCAGTACAGAGCTGCATAGTAGCACTTTGAAAACGAACTGACATTGGAACCACCACTAACAGAGGGCAAGACAGGGTTTTTCAGGCTGAAGCTAACCTGGGTGATTGCCTGCTAAAACAAACAAACAAAAAATCAACATTCTCCCGATAATTTCTTTTTAGAATTTTAGCACATTTAGTCTCCCAACATAAAACAGATGGTTTTTGTTTTGCCCAACATTATGGCATCATAAAAATGGCTGTGCAAACTAAAACCATGCCATATGATCTTCATAATGAAAGGGTAAAATTATGGTTTACTGTGACTTCTAGAAACTTTCATCAAAACATTAAAAACTCATACTGCCATTTATAAATGTATAAGGAAATGAGCATAATACTAAAATTAACATTTATTTTGCACACTGTAATTGAAAACATTAGCAACACTTAGAATTAAAGTGCTTTTAGTCTTTGTAAAAATGTATCAAGAGTCATTTGAACAGTGCTTGTCTTCTTCATATAACTTATTTGACAACCTGTAATATTCCTTTCTAAGTTTGAATTAGCTTCCAACATTTTCTCCTTTGTGCTTTTAATGCCATGAAATATCTCCAAGTTCCTTTAATGTGAAGTTTTTTGCTGGCATCCCTTCCTCTGGAACATCTTCATCCTTTTTGTCACAAACAGTTTCCGTATGTATTTGATAAAAATATCTTTACTAAGTTCTTCTGGCTGCACATCTGAGTGTCTGGAATGGCAGCAATATTGACCTCCCCACAGTCAGCTCTTTCTTTGATGACACCATTTATGTTGGGTTTAAATTTCACTTTTAGAGTTTCCAGTTTTCATTTCTTTGCTGCACTTTCATCATTGGATGATCCATTTTTGTAAATCGTCTTGTGAGCTTATCACTGGGAGACAAGGAGGCAACACAACCACATGCTTTGCTGTCTGTGCATGAACTAAGAGAGGCTTGTGACCAGTCACTGATAGACTCTGCAAGACGTAATGTCATTGGTCACTGAGCATGATACCTGAATTATTTATGTAGTGATTGGTGGGGACTGCGGAGCTAGCGGCACAGATTGTAGCAAGTTTGTACTTTACGCATTTACTCACAGTTAATACACTGTGGTAACTGCAATCTGAACCATGGTGTTGGAGCACTGGTGTCAACAAAGCTGTGGTAACTGCAATTTCAGAATCATAAAATGTCACTGCTACTATACTCTGTTCATTAGAAGTGAATCATCAATTCTGGCTCACCTTCAAAAGGAGGGAATTAGGCTCCAACGTTTGAATGGAGGATAACTATGGATTTGTGGACATATTTTAGAACCACCACATTCCTGAAGAATAGTTTCACTGAATATAAAATTCTGGGTTGATGGTCCTTTTCTGTTAGTACTTTAAAGATGTTGTTTCACTGCATTCTGGCCTACACAATTTTTTATTGGGTATCTGTGGTTATCTGCAATTCAAATTGTTGTTCCTTGTGTTGAATGTGTTCTTTGTCTCTGGTTGCTTTCAAGATCTTTTATCTTTGTTTTTCAGCAGTTGGATTATGATATACTGGGCATTTTGTTTCGGTTTTACTGAGTTTCTTGAACCTGTAAATTTATATAGTTCACAAAATTTAAAGTTTTCAGCAATTAATGCCTTCAGAACATTTTTCTTATGAATAAATTTTTCTCCTTTTATTTATGGGACTCCAACGACAAAAATATTAGACCTTCTGATATTGTCTCACAGATTCCTGAAGCTCTGTTCATTTTGTTTTATCCTTTTTCTTGGTGTTCCTCATGTTGGTTAATTTCTACTGATGTGTCTTCAATTTACTGCTTCTTTGTTCTATTATTTCCATTCTGCTATTCCATCCATTACTCTTTTTTTTTTAATCTCAGAAATTGTATTTTTCAGTTATAAAATCCCCACTTGGAATTTTGATAGCTTCTATGTCTCTGTCAAAAACTTCTCTTTCTATTTGTCTTAAGAGTATGGTTATAATTGCTGGTTTCAAGTTTTTGTCTGATAATCCAACATCTGCGTCATTTTTGTCCGGACAGGTGTTGATTGGCTTTTCCCTTGTGAGGAGATCATATGTCCCTGGTTCCTTGTGTGTCCAGTAATCCTGGATTGGACATTTTGATTATGTTGTGAGTCTCTGAAACCTGTTAAAATCCTCTGGAGTATATTGATTTAAAGCAGGCAATCAACCCAGTTAAGATCAGGCTGAAATTCTGTCTCTCCTTCTGTGGGTGGTGATTCCAATTGCAATTCAGGTTTCAAATATTTTGTTCACTTCTTTGAGTCTGTCCAGTACCTTAAGCCTGAGGCCAGAGCTTATGCCAGTTCATGTGCAGAGTCAGGGTTTCCACTTCTCTAGTTCTATCTTCTCTAGAATTCCCCAAATCACCTGTTTGGCTCACAGGAAATTTTTTGGAGTTTTCATTGCCCAGCCTGCCTTTTCATAGTACTAGGATTGGAGTTCCCCTCAAGCAGGGCTGAAAAAGGAAAAGAAGGAAGATATAACCATGTCTATATCTATGTCTATGTCTATGTCTGTATCATGTATATCTATCAAGAACAAGTGTGATGGAACAAACAGGGATTTCCCCCTGCAGTCTCTCTGGCTCACGGACCTCTTTCCTTGGCCTCTGGCCAGAAAGACAGGGCTTCTTTTGGAGTTTTTGTTGTATGTGCCAACTGGGGAGTTCTCTGACTGGGTCTACTTTCATGTCAAAGCTGAAAGTGTTAAGAGAACAAAAAAATGGGAAACTCACTCCTGTACATGTCATTTTTTCAGGTTTTGACTGCCTACCCCACAAAGTGCCTGCCATTATTTACTTTTCAGAGTTCATAGTTGGTTGATATACAATTTTGTCCAGAAATTTTAGTTATAATGGAGTGGGAGAGATAGGCTGTAGTGTGCCTATTCTATCTTGGCCAGCATGAGAAGTCCAAAACTTTGACATCTTGTAAAATGTAAGCTTGAGTTTATTTATTTATTTATTTTAGATAATCAAGTGCTTTTACCAAGAAGTTTTAGCTTTTTTTTTTATCTCCTTCCCTAGCAACAGGGACTTTTAGAACAGTTTGACAGGTGAAGAATCTGACATGTTATGATCTTTTATTCCTAAATGAGAAAGTACCAAACTGTACCTTCTCTACACTTGCTCCCTGGTTCAAGGGACCTTAGCTTAGAATGTCTTAAAGATGTTTTTAAGAGGTTTTTATTTCTCCAAGTATAAATACTGCACTTTTGAATCCCAAATTGGCTTCTGCTGTATATTTAAATTTGATACAAGATATGTGAAGATTAGCTTGTCACTACTCTATTCAAAACACTATTTATATGAAGCAAATTTTAGTAAGAAAAGGTATTTTGAAGGGTTTTGTGATCAGCTTGAAATAATGTCTATTTCTTTGGTTTAAATATAGGGGGAAAAGATTTAGCTTATTTCAATTGAAAGGAATCTTTTAAGCAAAAGATTATTTTAAAATCAAGTCAAACATGTAGGCAAATTTTAATAAGAAAGTTTGATTTTAAAACACACTTTTAATAATTTTGTTACAGTTTGAAGACAGACAAAATTATACAGTCCATCAGGAATACAATGTAATAAACTGTATCTGTAGTCATTTGATGAGTAAGAGTGTGTGGAGGTTCTGATCAGCTCTTTTGTAGTATGCCATAGAAAGGAAGAGCTAGTTAACCTGTTGCTAAGCAACAATGCTTCATAGACCAGAACTTCTGGAAACCAAAGAGAGGGTAGGGGTATGAATTGTCCAAATTTACAAAGAGAAAGAGAGGGTTCAGTGTACAAATGAATAGAGATCTGGGAAACTACCTTTTGAAAGCTAAGCAAAGGAAATTCAAGTGAGTATTTGAGAAATAAACCAAAGGCCCAGTTCTCAAGTTATTCCATGAACATAACACGCTCTGAACTCGAAGGAGTTTTCATGTGTAAGGGCCAAAACTTAACTCACAAATAGCTCAATGAAATCAAAGTAAAAAATAATAAGGTGAATTTTTATTAACACACACAAGGAGTTTTGCTAAAAATGCCACGTTTTGTAGGTAGCAAAAAAAAATCAATGCTAAAATTTTACAGATTGTTAAATTTCAAATCTGAAGCACAAAGAATTTAGCAAAATCAAATGAAAAAGTTAGCATTATTATAGATTCAAGAACTGTATTTTCCCTTAAATTAATTTGCTAATGCTACAGAGAAAATGTTTAAAGAAAAATAGGACATTAAAATTTCCATCTCTCTTTAGAAAATCTTAAATATGCAAATATAGATTCCTTTCAAGCAAAACCAACTAGTCCTAGACCCACAGCATTACTAAACCTAGGGAAAATACTGAATTGAAAACACAGGGAATAGTTGGAATGGGATATACCATTATCCCAAGTGCTATGGTTACCAGATTCTTTTCTTTTCTTTTTTTTATGATTTTATTAATTTTTTCTAGCTTTATTGAGGTAAAATTGAAAAATAATATATTTAAAGTGGACAATGTGATGATTTGATATATGTATACATTGTAAAACTATTCCCGGGCTTCCCTGGTGGCGCAGTGGTTGAGAGTCCGCCTGCCAATGCAGGGGACACGGGTTCAAGCCCTGGTCTGGGAAGATCCCACATGCCACGGAGCAACTGGGCCCGTGAGCCACAATTACTGAGCCTGCGCTCCGCAACAAGAGAGGCCGCGATAGTGAGAGGCCTGCGCACCGCGGTGAAGAGTGGCCCCCGCTTGTCACAACTGGTGAAGGCCCTCGCACAGAAACGAAGACCCAACACAGCCATAAATAAAAAAAAAAAAAAAAAAAACTATTCCCACAATCACATTCATAACCTCACATAGTTACGTTTTTTGTTTTCTTTTCTTTTTTTTTTTTTGGCGAGAATGTTTAAGATCTATCTTAGCAAGTTTCAATTATACATTACAGTGTTAACTATAGTCACCATGCTTTACATTATGTCCTGAGAACTTATTTTTCTTATAACTGAAAGTGTGTACCCTTTAACAAATGTCTCCAATTTCCTCCACTTCTCAGCCCCTGGCAACCACCATTCTACTCTCTATTTCTAACAGTTGTACTTTTTTTTTTTCTTTTTTAAAATTCCACATATAAGTGATACCATGCAGCATTTGTCTTTCTCTGTCTGGCTTATTTCACTTAGTATAATGCCCTCCACTATCACACATGTTGTTGCAAATAGCAGGAGTTTCTTCTTTTTTTTTTTTTTTTTTGTGTTATGCGGGCCTCTCACTGTTGTGGCCTCTCCCGTTGCAGAGCACAGGCTCCAGACACACAGGCCCAGCGGCCATGTCTCACGGGCCCAGCCACTCTGCGGCATGTGGGATCTTCCCGGACCGGGGCACGAACCCATGTCCCCTGCATCAGCAGGCGGACTCTCAACCACTGCGCCACCAGGGAAGCCCAGGAGTTTCTTCTTTTATAAGGCTGAATAATATTCCATTGTTATATATATATATACACATATATATACACACACACACACACACACACACATGTATCAGATATTTTCTTTGTGCATTCATCCATCAATGCACGTTTGTTTCCATACGTTGACTATTATGAGTAATGCTGCAGTAAACATGGGAGTACTGATATCTTTTCAAGATAGTGGGTTTATTTCCTTTACATATATATCTAGAAGTGAGATTGCTGGAAAATATGGTAGGTCTATTTTTAATTTCTTGAGGAAACTTTATACAGTTTTCCATAGTGATTGTACCAGTTTACATTCCCACCAACAGTGGACAAGTGTTCTCTTTTCCTGGCATCCTCACCAGACTTTATCTCCTGTCTATTTAATAATGTTAGACATCCTAACAGTTGTGAGATGATATCTCATTGTGTTTTTGATTTGCATTTCACTGATGATTAGTGTTGGTGAACACATTTTCATATACCTATTGGACACTTTGTATGTCTTCTTTGGAAAGATGTATTGTCTTTGCACATTTTAAAATCTGGTTATTCATTCATTTATTTATTTATGTTATTGAGTTGTATGGGTTTCTTATATACTTTGGACATTAAGCTTTTATTGGATATGTGGTTTGCAAGTATTATCTCTCATTCCATAGGTTGCTTTTTAACTTTCTTGATGGTTTCCTTTGCTGTACAAAAGCTTTTTAGTTTGACGTTTCCCACTTGTTATTTTTGCTTTCATTGCCTGTGCTTTTGGTGTCAAATCCAAAAACTCATTGACAAGACCAATGCCAAGGAGCTAATTCCTTATAAACTAAGAAATTCATGGTTTCAGGTCTTAAATGCAAGTTTTTAATCCATTTTGAGTTAATTTTTGTGTATGGTGTAAGATAGGGGTCCAATTTCATTCTTTTGCATGTAGATATCCAGTTTGCCCAGCACCATTTGTTAAAGAGGCTAACATTTGCCCATGTGTATACTTGGCATATTTGTCAAAAAATAAATGACGATAGCAAGGCCTTTTCTGGCCACATGGGTAGGTGCTGAGCCTAAACCCCACCCCCACAAGACCTTTTCCAGCTATGTGGGTCTTGAGTCAAAGACTCCCCCTCCCCTGACAAAGGTCTGTTCATGCTTTTTTTTTTGCTCTCATGGTTCAGTTTTGCTTTGTTGTTGTTGTTTCATTTTTATTTTTTCTAATATATTTTTTAATTTAATTTAATTTATTTTTATTTTTTCTTTTTACATCTTTATTGGAGTATAACTGCTTTACAATGGTGTGTTAGTTTCTGCCTTATAACAAAGTGAATCAGTTATACATATACATCTGTTCCCATATCCCTTCCCTCTTGCATCTCCCTCCTTCCCACCCTCCCTATCCCACCCCTCCAGGCGGTCACAAAGCACAGGGCTGATCTCCCTGTGCTATTCGGCTGCTTCCGACTAGCTATCTACCTTACATTTGGTAGTGTATATATGTCCATGCCTCTCTCTCGCTTTGTCACAGCTTACCCTTCCCACTCCGCATATCCTCAAGTCCATTCTCTACTAGGTCTGTGTACTTTATTCCTGTCTTACCCCTAGGTTCTTCATGACATTTTTTTCTTAAATTCCACATATATGTGTTAGCATACAGTATTTGTCTTTCTCTTTCTGACTTACTTCACTCTGTATGACAGACTCTAGGTCTATCCACCTCATTACAAATAGCTCAATTTCGTTTCCTTTTATGGCTGAGTAATATTCCATTGTATGTATGTGCCACATCTTCTTTATCCATTCATCCGATGATGGACACTTAGGTTGTTTCCATCTCTGGGCTATTGTAAGTAGAGCTGCAGTGAACATTGTGGTACATGACTCTTTTGGAATTATGGTTTTCTCAGGGTATATGCCCAGTAGTGGGATTGCTGGGTCATATGGTAGTTCTATTTGTAGTTTTTTAAGGAACATCCATACTGTTCTCCATAGTGGCTGTACCAATTCACATTCCCACCAGCAGTGCAAGAGTGTTCCCTTTTCTCCACACCTCTCCAGCATTTATTGTTTCTAGATTTTTTGATGATGGCCATTCTGACTGGTGTGAGATGATACCTCATTGTAGTTTTGATTTGCATTTCTCTAATGATTAATGATGTTGAGCATTCTTTCATGTGTTTGTTGGCAGTCTGTATATCTTCTTTGGAGAAATGTCTATTTAGATCTTCTGCCCATTTTTGGATTGAGTTGTTTGTTTTTTTGTTATTGAGCTGTATGAGCTGCTTATAACTTTTGGAGATTAATGCTTTGTCGGTTGCTTCATTTGCAAATATTTTCTCCCATTCTGAGGGTTGCCTTTTGGTCTTGTTTATGGTTTCCTTTGCTGTGCAAAAGCTTTGAAATTTCATTAGGTCCCATTTGTTTATTTTTGGTTTTATTTCTATTTCTCTAGGAGGTGGGTCAAAAAAGATCTTGCTGTGAATTATGTCATAGAGTGTTCTGCCTATGTTTTCTTCCAAGAGTTTGATAGTTTCTGGCCTTACATTTAGGTCTTTAATCCATTTTGAGCTTATTTTTGTGTATGTTGTTAGGGAGTGATCTAATCTCATACTTTTACATGTACCTGTCCAGTTTTCCCAGCACCACTTATTGAAGAGGCTGTCCTTTCTCCACTGTACATTCCTGCATCCTTTATCAAAGATAAGGTGACCATATGTGTGTGGGTTCATCTCTGGGCTTTCTATCCTGTTCCACTGATATATATTCCTGTTTTTGTGCCAGTACCATACTGTCTTGATTACTGTAGCTTTGTAGTATAGTCTGAAGTCAGAGAGCCTGATTGCTCCAGCTCTGTTTTTCATTCTCAAGATTGCTTTGGCTATTCGGGGTCTTTTGTGTTTCCATACAAATTGTGAAATTTTTTGTTCTAGCTCTGTGAAAAATGCAAGTGGTAGTTTGATAGGGATTGCACTGAATCTGTAGATTGCTTTGGGTAATAGAGTCATTTTCACAATGTTGTTTCTTCTACTCCAAGAACATGGTATATCTCTCCATCTATTTGTATCATCTTTAATTTATTCATCAGTGTCTTATAATTTTCTGCATATAGGTCTTTTGTCTCCTTAGGTAGGTTTATTCCTAGATATTTTATTATTTTTGTTGCAATGGTAAATGGGAGTGTTTTCTTGATTTCACTTTCAGATTTTTCATCATTATTGTATAGGAATGCCAGAGATTTCTGTGCATTAATTTTGTATCCTGCTACTTTACCAAATTCATTGATTAGCTCTAGTAGTTTTCTGATAGCATCTTTAGGATTCTGTATGTATAGTATCATGTCATCTGCAAACAGTGGCAGCTTTACTTCTTTTCTGATTTGGATTCCTTTTATTTCCTTTTCTTCTCTGATTGCTGTGGCTAAAACTTACAAAACTATGTTGAATAAGAGTGGTGAGAGTGGGCAACCTTGTCTTTTTTCCTGATCTTAGTGGAAGTGCTTTCAGTTTTTCACCATTGAGGATGACCTTGGCTGTGGGTTTGTCATATATGGCCTTTATTATGTTGAGGAAAGTTCCCTCTCTGTCTACTTTCTGCAGGGTTTTTATCATAAATGGGTGATTAATTTTGTCAAAAGTTTCTCTGCATCTATTGAGATGATCATATGGTTTTTCTCCTTCAATTTGTTAATATGGTGTATCACGTTGATTGATTTGCGTATATTGAAGAATCCTTGCATTCCTGGAGTAAACCCCACTTTATCATGGTGTATGATCCTTTTAATGTGCTTTTGGATTCTGTTTACTAGTATTTTGCTGAGGATTTTTACATCTATGTTCATCAGTGATATTGGCCTGTAGTTTTCTTTCTTTGTGAAATCCTTGCCTGGTTTTGGTATCAAGGTGATGGTGGCCTCGTAGAATGAGTTTGGGAGTGTTCCTCCCTCTGTTATATTTTGGAAGAGTTTGAGAAGGGTAGGTGTTAGCTCTTCTCTAAGTACTTGATAGAATTCACCTGTGAAGCCATCTAGTCCTCAGCTTTTGTTTGTTGGAAGATTTTTTAATCACAGTTTCAATTTCAGTGCTTGTGATTTGTCTGTTCATATTTTCTATTCTTCCTGATTCAGTCTTGGCAGGTTGTGCATTTCTAAGAATTTGTCCATGTCTTCCAGGTTGTCCATTTAATTGACATAGAGTTGCTTGTAGTAATCTCCCATGATCTTTTGTATTTCTGCAGTGTCGGTTGTTACTTCTCCTTTTTCATTTCTAATTCTATTGATTTGAGTCTTCTCTCTTTTTTTCTTGATGAATCTGGCTAATGCTTTATCAATTTTGTTTATCTTCTCAAACAGCCAGCTTTTAGTTTTATTGATCTTTGTTATCGTTTCCTTCATTTCTTTTTCATTTATTTCTGATCTGTTTTTTATGATTTCTTTCCTTCTGCTAAGTTTGGGGGTTTTTGTTCTTCTTTCTCTAATTGCTTTAGGGGCAAGGTTAGGTTGTTTATTTGAGATGTTTCCTTTTCTTAAGGTAGGATTTTATTGCTATAAACTTCCCTCTTAGAACTGCTTTTGCTGCATCCCATAGGTTTTGGGTCGTGTCTCCATTGTCATTTGTTCCTAGGTATTTTTTAATTTCCTCTTTGATTTCTTCAGTGATCACTTCGTTATTAAGTAGTGTATTGTTTAGCCTCCATGTGTTTGTATTTTTTACAGCTCTTTTCCTGTAATTGATATCTAGTCTCATAGCATTGTGGTCAGAAAAGATACTTGATACATTTCAATTTTCTTAAATTTACCAAGGCTTGATTTGTGACCCAAGATATGATCTACCCTGGAGAATATTCCATGAGCAATTGAGAAAAATGTGTATTCTGTTGTTTTTGGATGGAATGTCCTATAAATATCAATTAAGTCCATCTTGTTTAATGTATCATTTAAAGCTTGTGTTTCCTTATTTATTTTCATTTTGGTTGATCTGTCCATTGGTGAAAGTGGGGTGTTAAAGTCCCCTAGTATGATTGTGTTACTGTCGATTTCCCCTTTTATAGCTGTTAGTATTTGCCTTATGTATTGAGGTGCTCCTATGTTGAGTGCATAAATATTTCCAACTGTTATATCTTCTTCTTGTATCAATCCCTTGATCATTATGTAGTGTCCTTCTTTGTCTCTTGTAATAGTCTTTATTTTAAAGTCTATTTTGTTTGATATGAGAATTGCTACTCCAGCTTTCTTTTGGTTTCCATTTGCATGGAATATATTTTTCCATCCCCTTCTTTTAGTCTGTATGTGTCTTTAGGTCTAAAGTGGGTCTCTTGTAGACAGCATATATATGGTCTTGTTTTTGTATCCATTCAGCCAGTCTGTGTCTTTTGGTGGGAGCATTTAATCCATTTACATTTAAGGTAATTATCAATATGTATGTTCCTATTCCCATTTTCTTAATTGTTTTCGGTTTGTTATTGTAAGTCTTTTTCTTATCTTGTGTTTCTTGCCTAGAGAAGGTCCTTTAGCATTTGTTGTAAAGCTGGTTTGGTGGTGCTGAACTCTCTCAGCTTTTGCTTGTTTGTAAAGGTTTTAATTTCTCCATCAAATCTGAATGAGATCCTTGCTGGGTAGAGTAATCTTGGTTGCAGGTTTTTCTCCTTCATCACTTTAAATATGTCCTGCCAGTCCCTTCTGGCTTGCAGAGTTTCTGCTGAAAGATCAGCTGTTAACCTGATGGGGATTCCCTTGTGTGTTATTTGTTGTTTTTCCCTTGCTGCTTTTAATATTTTGTCTTTGTATTTAATTTTTGACAGTTTGATTAATATGTGTCTTGGCGTGTTTCTCCTTGGATTTATCCTGTATGGGACTCTCTGTGCTTCCTGGACTTGATTAACTATTTCCTTTCCCATATTAGGGAAGTTTTCAACTATAATCTCTTCAAATATTTTCTCAGTCCCTTTCTTTTTCTCTTCTTGTTCTGGAACCCCTATAATTCGAATGTTGGTACATTTAATGTTGTCCCAGAGGTCTCTGAGACTGTCCTCAGTTCTTTTCAGTCTTTTTTCTTTATTCTGATCTGCAGTAGTTATTTCCACTATTTTATCTTCCAGGTCACTTATCCGTTCTTCTGCCTCAGTTATTCTGCTATTGATCCCTTCTAGAGTATTTTTAATTTCATTTATTGTGTTGTTCATCGTTGCTTGTTTCATCTTTAGTTCTTCTAGGTCCTTGTTAAATTTTTCTTACGTTTTCTCTATTCTATTTCCAAGATTTTGGATCATCTTTACTATCATTATTCTGAATTGTTTTTCAGGTAGACTGCCTATTTCCTGTACATTTGTTAGGTCTGGTGGGTTTTTATCTTGCTCCTTCATCTGCTGTGTGTTTTTCTGTCTTTTCATTTTGCTTATCTTACTGTGTTTGGGGTCTCCTTTTTGCAGGCTGCAGGTTCGTAGTTCCCGTTGTTTTTGCTGTCTGTCCCCAGTGGCTATAGTTGGTTCAGTGGGTTGTGTAGGCTTCCTGGTGGAGGGGACTAGTGCCTGTGTTATGTTGGATGAGGCTGGATCTTGTCTTTCTGGTGGGCAGGTCCACATCTGGTGGTGTGTTTTGGGGTGTCTGTGGCCTTATTATGATTTTAGGCCACCTCTCTGCTAATGGGTGGCGTTGTGTTCCTGTCTTGCTAGTTGTTTGGCATAGGGTGTCCAGCATTGTAGCTTGCTGGTTGTTGAGTGAAGCTGGGTGCTGGTGTTGAGATGGAGATCTCTGGGCGATTTTCACCATTTGGTATTATGTGGAGCTGGGAGGTCTCTTGTGGACCAGTTTCCTGAAGTTGGCTCTCCCACCTCAGAGGCATAGCAATGACTCCTGGCTGGAGCACCAAGCCTTTCATCCACATGGCTCAGAATAAAAGAGAGAAAAAGTAGAAAGAAAGAAAGAAAGAAAGAAAGAAGGAAAGAAAGAAAGAAAGAAAGAAAGAAAGAAAGAAAGAAAGAAAGAAAGGAGATAAAATAAAATAAAGTTATTAAAATAAAAAATAATTATTAAGAAAAAAAGATTTTTTTAAGAAAAAAAAATGCATGGATAGAACCCTAGGACAAATGGTGAAAGCAAATCTATACAGACAAAATCTCACACAGAAGCATACACATACACACTCACAAAAAGAGGAAAAGGGGAAAAAATAATCTTGCTCTCATCATCCACCTCCTCAATTTGGGATGATTCATTGTCTATTCATGCATTCCGCAGTTGCAGGGTACATCAAGTTGATTGTGGAGCTTTAATCCGCTGCTTCTGAGGCTGCTGGGAGAGATTTCCCTTTCTCTTCTTTGTTCGCACAGCTCCTGGGACTCAGCTTTGGATTTGGCCCCGCCTCTGCATGTAGGTCGCCGGAGGGTGTCTGTTCTTCGCTCAGACAGGACGGGGTTAAAGGAGCAGCTGCTTCGGGGACTCTGGCTCACTCAGGCCAGGGGGAGGGAGGGGTGCAGATGCAGGGCGAACCTTCGGCGGCAGAGGACGGCGGGACATTGCACCAGCCTGAGGCGCGCCGTGTGTTCTCCCGGGGAAGTTTTCCCTGGATCACGGGATGCTGGCAGTGCCGGGCTGCACAGGCTCCCCAGAAGGGAGGTGTGGATAGTGACCTGTGCTCACACACAGGCTTCTTGGTGGCGGCAGCAGCAGCCTTAGCGTCTCATGCCCGTCTCTGGGGTCCGTGCTGTTAGCCACAGCTCGCGCCCGCTCTGGAGCTCCTTTAAGCAGCGCTCTTAATCCCCTCTCCTCACACACCAGGAAACAAAGAGGGAAGAAAAAGTCTCTTGCCTCTTCGGCAGGTCCAGACTTTTTCCGGGACTCCCTCCAGGCTAGCCGTGCTGCACTAGCCCCTTTCAGGCTGTGTTCAGACCGCCAACCCCAGTCATCTCCCTGGGATCCGACTGAAGCCCGAGCCTCAGCTCCCAGCCCCGCCTGCCCCTGCAGGTGAGCAGACAAGCCTCTCGGGCTGGTGAGTGCCGGTTGGCACCGATCCTCTGTGCGGGAATCTCTCCGCTTTGCCCTCTGCACCCCTGTTGCTGTGCCCTCCTCCGTGGCTCCGAAGCTTCCCCCCTCCGCCACCCGCAGTCTCCGCCCACGAAGGGGCTTCTGGTGTGTGGAAACCTTTCCTCCTTCACCGCTCCCTCCCACTGGTGCAGGTCCCGTCGCTATTCTTTTGTCTCTGTTTATTCTTTTTTCTTTTGCCCTACCCAGGTACGTGGGGAGTTTCTTACCTTTTGGGGGGTCTGAGGTCTTCTGCCAGCGTTCAGTGGGTGTTCTGTAGGAGTTGTTCCACGTGTAGATGTATTTCTGGTGTATCTGTGGGGAGGAAGGTGATCTCCACGTCTTACTCTTCTGCCATCTTCCCGATTCCCCCCTCTTTCCTTATTTTTGATCTTAGAGGAAGAGCTTTCAATCATTCACCATTGAATATTATGGTTGCTGTGAGTTTTTCATATATGGGTTTTATTATGTGGATATAGTTTCCTTCTATTCTTATATTTTGAATGTTTTTATGATGAAAGTGTTGAATTTTGTCAAATGCTTTTTCTACATCAATTGAGATGATCGTGTGGTTTTTTTCCCCTTAATTTTGCTAATATTTCATTTTACATTGATCAGTTTTCATATGCTAAATCATCCTTGCATTCCAGGAATAAATCCCACATGGTCATGTTGTATAATCCTTTTAATATGCTGTTGAATTTTTTTTTTTTTTCGTTATGTGGGCCTCTCACTGTTGTGGTCTCTCCCGTTGCGGAGCACAGGCTCCGGACGCGCAGGCTCAGCGGCCATGGCTCACGGGCCCAGCCTCTCCGCGGCGTGTGGGATCCTCCCGGACCAGGGCACGAACCCATGTCCCCTGCATCGGCAGGCGGACTCCCAACCACTGCGCCACCAGGGAAGCCCCTGAATTTTTTTGTTAGTATTTTGTTGAGGAATTTTTATCAGTGTTCATAGGGATATTGGTATATAGTTTTCTTAGAGTGTCTGGTTTTGGTATAAGGATATACTGCCCTCAAAGAATGAGTTAGGAAGTGTTCTTTCCTCTTCAATTTTTGGAAAGGTTTGAGAAGGTTTGGTATTAGTTTTTAAATGTTCAGTAGAATTCACCAGTGAAGACATCAGGACCAGTGGTTTTCTTTGTTTGTATATTTTTATTACTGATTAAATCTCCTTACTAAATTATAGGTCTATTCAGATTTTTCTATTCATGCTTTAGTCTTGGTAGGTTTTAGGTTTGTAGGAATTTGTCCATTTCATTAGGTTATCCAATTTTTTCGTATACAATTGTCCATAGTACTCTCTGTTCCTTTCTATTTCTGCAGAATAAGTAGTAATCTCCCCCACTTTCTTTATGATTTTAGTAATTTTGCTTTACTTTCTTTTCTTTCTCAGTTGCTATAGTTTTGTCAGTTTTGTTTATTCTTTCAATGAACCAACTTCTGTTTTCCATTTTGTGAATTTTCCAGTTTTCTCTAAATTATTTATTTATAACTTCATCCTTTTGTGGTCAGAGGAAATACTTTGTTACCTATTTCTTAAATCTATTGAGACTTAATTTGTGGCCCAACATATGGTCTATTCTAGAAAATGTCCCATGTGTGCTTGAGAAGAATGTGTATGCTGTTGTTTTTGGATGGAGTGTTCTGTATATGTGTGTAGATCTACTTGGTTTATTGTGTTAAGTCATCAATTTCCTTACTTATCTTCTCTCCAGTTGTTCTATGCATTATGTGAGTGGGGTATTGAATTCACCATCTGTTACTGTAGAACTGTCTATTTCTCCCTTCAATTCTGTCAGTTTTTGCTTCATATATTTTAATGATCTGTCATTAAGTACATGAATGTTTATAGTTGTTATATCCTCTTGCAGAATTGACCCCTTTATCATAATATAATAACTTTCTTAGTCTCTTCTAAACTTTTTTGATTTAAAGTCTACTGACTCTGATATTAGTGTAGCCAGTCTTGCTCTCTTTTGGTTACTATTTGCATGAAATATGTTTTTCCATCCTTTCTCTTTCAATCTATTTATACATTTGGATCTGAAGTGAGTCTCTTGCAGACAGCATGTAGTCTCTTACAGACAGCATACGTCATGTGTTTTTGTCTATTCTGCCAATCTCTGTGTTTTATTGGAGAGATTAATCCATTTTTATTTAAAGTAATTACTGATAAGGTGGGACCTACTTCTGTCATGCTGTTTTTCTATATACCCTACAGCTTTTCTTTGTCCTTTTTCCCCTGTATTCCTGTCTTCTTTTGTGTTTTTTGATTTTTTATAGTGAAATGTTTATATTCCTTCCTAATTTTCTTTTGTGTATATTCTATAGTTTTCTTTGTGATTACCATGAGGATTACATTTAACATCCTAAAGTTATAACATTCTAATTTGAATTTACAGCATCTTAACTTCAAAAACATATAAACCTCTGCTCTTCCCAGCTCCATTCCCACTCCTTTCAGTTGCTGATGTCACAAAATTATATCTTTATACATTGTGTGCCTTAAAACATAAGCTAGTAATTCTTTTAAATGCATTAGGCTTCTAAATTATGTGGAAAATAATATTTGATGTTACAAACCCAAATTAAAATAATACTAGCTTTTAAATTAATAATTTTTGGCAACTAATTTTTCTATGTTGATTCTGCATCCTGCAACTTTACCGAATTTGTTTATTAGTCCAAATAGATGTTTTGCGGAGTCTTTAAGGTTTTCTACATACAAGATCACACGCACTCATGAAACATTTCTGTGGATTATATTCCTTCTTAATTTCCCTTTTTGTAAATTCTATAGCTATTTTCTTTGTGGTTACCATGGAGATTAAATTTAACATCATAGTGTTATAACATTCCACTTTGAATATACAGCAGCTTAACTTCAAAAATATACAAAAACTCTCCTCATTTACACCTGCATCACCACCCCTTTCTGTAGTTGATGTCACAAAATTAGATCTTTATACATTGTGTACCTAAAAACAAACAATTAATTATTTTAAATACATTAGGCTTCTATATTATGTAGAACACCATACTTGGAGTTACAAACCCAGGTTATAGTAATAGTAGTTTTAAACTAATAATTGTCTTTTGCAACTAATTCTTGTGCATTGATTTTGTATCATGAAACTTTACTTAGTTTATTAGTTCAAGTAGGGGGGTTTGTGGAGTTGAGGGTTTGCTATGTAAAAGATCATACTATATATGAACAGAGACCATTTTACATCTCAATTAGAATATTTTAATATCTTTTTTGTGCCTAACTGAGCTGTCTTGGATGCCAGTATTACTAAGTAAATGAGGTGAGAGTGGGCATCCTTGACTTTTCCTGATCACAGAAGAAAATCTTTCAGTTTTCACCAATGATTATTATGTTAACTGTGGGCTTTTCATATATAGCCTTTATTATATTGAGGTAATTTCCTCTGTTCTGAACTTGTTCAGAGGTTTTATCTTGAAATGTGTTGTATTTTGTCCAGTGCTTGTTCTGACTCTATCAGAATAATCATGTGATTTTTATCCTTCATTCTGTTAGAGAGGTGTATCACATTAATTGATTTTTATATATTGAACCACCCTTGCATCACAGGGATAAATCCCCCTTGGCCATGGTGTATGATACTTTAATGTGCTATTGAATTCCATTTGCTAGTATTTGTTGAGGATTTTCCATCTATGTTCATTTGGAATATTGGCCCATAGTTTTTTTCTGTTTGTTTGTTTTTTCATATACTGCCTTTGTCTAGTTTTGGTGTCTAGGTATTGCTGGCCTCATAAAATACTTTAGAAATGTGCTCTCCTCTTCAGTTTTTTGGAAGATTTAAGAAGGATTGGTATTAATTCTTTGTTTTCTTTTTTTCTTCACATATTTATTAGAGTATAATTGCTTTACAATTGTGTGTTAATTTCTGCTGTATAACAAAGTGAATCAGCTATTTGTATACATGAATCCCCGTGTCCCCATCCTCTTGCGTCTCCCTCCCAACCTCCCTATCCCACCCCTCTAGGTGGTCACAGATCACGGAGCTGATCTCCCTGTGCTATGTGGCTGCTTCCCAATAGCTTTCTATTTTACATTTGGTAGTATATATAAGTCCATGCCACTCTCTCAAGTCATCCCAGCTTACCCTCCCCCTCCCCATGTCCACAAGTCCTTCTCTACATCTGCACCTTTATTACTGTCCTGCCCCTAGATTCTTCAGAACCTTTTGTTGTTGTTGTTGTTCCATATATATGTGTTAGTATACAGTATTTGTTTTCCTCTTTCTGACTTACTTCACTCTGTATGACAGACTCTAGGTCCATCCACCTCATTACAAATATCTCAATTTCATTTATCTTTTTGGCTGAGGAATATTCCATTGTATATATGTGCCACATCTTCTTTCTCCATTCAACTGTCGATGTACACTTAGGTTGCTTCCATGTCCCCGCTATTGTAAATAGAGCTGCAATGAACATTGTGGTACATGACTCTTTTATTATGGTTTTCTCAGGGTATATGAGCAGTAGTGGGATTGCTGGGTCTTGTGGTAGTTCTATTTTTAGTTTTTGAAGGAAGATCCATTCTGTTCTCCATAGTAACTGTACCAATATACATTACCACCAACAGTGCAAGAGGGTTCCCTTTTCTCCATACCCTCTCCAGCATTTATTGTTTGTAGATTTTTTGATGATGGCCATTCTGACTGGTGTGAGGTAATACCTCATTGTAGTTTTGATGTGAATTTCTCTAATGATTAGTGATGTTGAGCATTCATTCATGTGTTTGTTGGCAATCTGTATATCTTCTTTGGAGAAATGTCTATTTAGGTCTTCTGCCCATTTCTGGATTAGGTTGTTTCTTTTTTGATATTGAGCTGCATGAGCTGCTTGCAAATTTTGGAGATTAATCCTTTGTCAGTTGCTTCATTTGCAAATATTTTCTCCCATTCTGAGGGTTGTCTTTTTGTCTTGTTTATGTTTTCCTTTGTTGTGCAAAAGCTTTTAAGTTTCATTAGGTCCGATTTGTTTATTTTTGTTTTTGTTTCCATTTGTCTAGGAGGTGGGTCAAAAAGGATCTTGCTGTGATTTATGTCATAGTGTGTTCTGCCTATGTTTTCCTCTAAGAGTTTGATAGTGTCTGGCCTTACACTTAGGTCTTTAATCCATTTTGAGTTTATTTTTATGTATGGTGTTAGGGAGTGTTCTAATTTCATTCTTTAACATGTAGCTTTCCAGTTTTCCAGGCACCACTTATAGAAGAGGCTCTCTTTTCTCCATTATATATTCTTGCCTCCTTTATCAAAAATAAGGTGACCATATGTGTGTGGGTTTATCTGTGGGCTTCTATCTTGTTCCATTGATCTATATTTCTGTTTTTGTACCAGTACCATACTGTCTTGATTACTGTAGCTTTGTAGTATAGTCTGAAGTCTGGGAGCCTGATTCTCCAGCTCCATTTCTCTTTCCCTAGATTGCTTTGGCTATTCGGGGTCTTTTGTGTTTCCATACAAATAGTGAAGTATTTTGTTCTGCTGCTGTGAAAAATTCCATTGGTACTTTGATAGGGATTGCATTGAATCTCTAGATTGCTTTGGGTAGTATAGTCATATACACAATGTTGATTCTTCCAATCCAAGAACATGGTATATCTCTCCATCTGTTTGTATCATCTTTAATTTCTTTCATCAGTGTCTTGTAGTTTTCTGCATACAGGTCTTTGTCTACTTAGGTAGGTTTATTCCTAGGTATTTTACTCTTTCTTGCAATGGTAAATGTGAGTGTTTCCTTAATTTCTCTTTCAGATTTTTCATCATTAGTGTATAGGAATGCAAGAGATTTCTGTGCATTAATTTTGTATCCTGCTACTTTACCAATTTCATTGATTAGTTCTAGTAGTTTTCTGGTAGCATCTTTGGGATTCTCTACGTATAGTATCATGTCAACTGCAAACAGTGACAGCTTTACTTCTTCTTTTCTGATTTGGATTCCTTTTATTTCTTTTTCTTCTCTGATTGCTGTGGCTAAAACTTCCAAAACTATGTTGAATAATATTGGTGAGAGTGGGCAACCTTGTCTTGTTCCTGATCTTAGGGGAAATGGTTTCAGTTTTTCACCACTGAGAACGATGTTGGCTGTGGGTTTGTCATATATGGCCTTTATTATGTTGAGGTAAGTTTCCTCTATCTCTATATTATGGAGGGTGTTTATCATAAATGGGTGTTGAATTTTGTTGAAAGCTTTCTCTGCATCTATTGACGTGATCATATGGTTTTTCTCCTTCAATTTGTTAATATGGTGTATCATATTGATTGATTTGCATATATTGAAGAATCTTTGCATTCCTGGGATAAACCCCAGTTGATCTTGGTGTATGATCCTTTTAATGTGCTGTTAGGTTCTGTTTGCTAGTATTTTGTTGAGGATTTTTGCATCTATGTTCATCAGTGATACTGCCCGGTAGTTTTCTTTCTTTGTGACATCTTTGCCTGGTTTTGGTATCAGGGTGATCATGGCCTTGTAGAATGAGTTGGGGAGTGTTCTTTCCTCTGCTATACTTTGGAAGAGTTAGAGAAGGATAAGTGTTAGCTCTTCTCTAAATGCTTGATAGAATTCGCCTGTGAAGCCATCTGGTACTGGGCTTTTGTTTATTGGAAGATTTTAAATCACAGTTTCAATTTCACTGCTTGTGATTGGTCCTTTAATTTTTCTATTTCTTCCTGGTTCAGTCTCAGAAGGTTGTGCTTTTGTAAGAATTTGTGCATTTCTTCCAGTTTGTCCATTTTATTGGCATGTAGTTTCTTGTAGTAATCTCTCATGATCCTTTGTATTTCTGCAGTGTCAGTTGTTACTTCTCTTTTTTCATTCTAATTTTATTGATTTGAGTCTCCTGCCTTTTTTCTTGACAAGTCTGGTAATGGTTTGTCAATTTTGTTTATCTTCTCAAAGAACCAGCTTTTAGTTTTATTGATCTTTGCTACTGTTTTCTTCTTTTCTTTTTCATTTATTTCTGAATTGATTTCTATGCTTTCTTTCCTTCTGCTAACTTTGGGGTTTTTGTGTTCTTCTTTCTCTAATTGCTTTAGGTATAATGTTATGTTGTTTATTTGAGATGTTTCTTGTTTCTTAAGGTAGGATTGTATTGCTATAAACTTCCGTCTTAGAACTGCTTTTGCTGCATTCCATGGGTTTTGGGTCGTCTTGTTTCCACTGTGATTTGTTTTTAGATTTTTTTGATTTACTCTTTGATTTCTTCAGTGATCTCTTGGTTATTAAGTAGTGTATTGTTTAGTCTCCATGTTTTTGTATCTTTTACGGACTTTTTCCTGTAATTGATATCGAATCTCATAGTATTGTGGCCAGAAAAGATACTTGAAATATTTCAATTTTCTTAAATTTATCAAACTTTGATTTGTGACCCAGGATGTGATCTATCATGGAGAATGTTCCATGAGCACTTGAGAAGAAAGTGTATTCTGTTGTTTTTGCATGGAATGTCTTATAAATATCAGTAAATCCATTTTGTTTAATGTATCATTTAAAGCTTGTGTTTCCTTATTTATTTTCATTCTGGTTGATCTGTGCATTGGTGAAAGTGGAGTGTTAAAGTCCCCTACCCTGATTGTGTTACTGTTGATTTCCCCTGTTATGGCTGTTAACATTTGCCTTATATATTGAGGTGCTCCTATGTTGGGTGCATAAATATTTATAATTGTTATATACTCTTCTTGGATCGATCCCTTGATCATTATGTAGTGTCTTTCTTTATCTCTTGTAATACTCTTCATTTTAAAGTGTATTTTGTCTGATATGAGTATTGCTACTCCAGATCTCTTTTGATTTGCATTTGCATGGAATATCTTTTTCCATCCCCTCACTTTCAGTCTGTATGTGTCCCTAGGTCTGAAGTGGGTCTCTTGTAGAGAGGACATATACAGGTCTGGTTTTGTATCCATTCAGACAGTCTATGTCTTTTGGTTGGAGCATTTAATCCATTTACATTTAAGGTAATTCTCGATATGTATGTTCCTATTACCATTTTCTTAATTGTTTTGGGTTTGTTATTATAGGCCTTTTCCTTCTCTTGTGTTTCCTTCCTAGAGAAGTTCCTTTAGCATTTGTTGTCAAGCTGGTTTGGTGGTGCTGAATTCTCTTAGCTTTTGTTTGTCTGTAAGGTTTCAATTTCTCCGTTGAATCTGAATTAGATCCCTGCTGGGTAATCTTGGTTGTGCGTTTTTCCCTTTCATGACTTTAAATATGTCCTGCCACTGCCTTCTGGCTTGCAGTTTCTGCTGAAAGATCAGGTGTTAACCTTATGGGGATTCCCTTGTGTGTTATTTGTTGTTTTTCCCTTTCTGCTTTTAATATTTTTTCTTTGTGTTTAATTTTTGATAGTTTGATTAATAAGAGTCTTGACCTGTTTCTCCTTGGATTTATCCTGTATGGGACTGTCTGAGCTTCCTGGAGTTGATTGACTCTTTCCTTTCCCATATTAGGGACGTTTTCAACTATAATCTCTTCAAGTATTTTCTCAGTCCCTTTCTTTTTCTCTTCTTCTTCTGGGACCCCTATAATTCGATTGTTGGTGCATTTAATGTTGTCCCAGAGATCTCTGAGACTGTCCTCACTCCTTTTCATTCTTTTTTCTTTATTCTGCTCTGCGGTAGTTATTTCCACTATTTTATCTTCCAGGTCACTTATCCGTTCTTCTGCCTCAGTTATTCTGCTATTGATTCCTTCTGTAGAATTTTTAATTTCATTTATTGTGTTGTTCATAATTGTTTGTTTGCTCTTCAGTTCTTCTATGTCCTTGTTAAATGTTTCTTGCATTTTCTCTATTCTATATCCAAGATTTTGGATCATCTTTACTATCATTACTCTGAATTTTTCAGGTAAACTGCCTGTTTCCTCTTCATTTGTTTGGTCTGGTGGATTTTTACCTTGCTCCTTCACCTGCTGTGTGTTTTTCTGCCTTCTCATTTTGCTTAACTTACTGTGTTTGGGGTCTCCTTTTTGCAGGCTGCAGGTTCATAGTTCCCATTGTTTTTGGTGTCTGCCACTGTTGCTAAGGTTTGTTCAGTAGGTTGTGTAGGCTTCCTGGTGGAGGGTACTGGTGCCTGTTTTCTGGTGGTTGAGGCTGTATATTGTCTTTCTGGTGGGTAGGGCTGCGTCTGCTCATGTGTATTTAGTTGTTTGTGACCTTATTATGATTTTAGGCAGCCTCTCTGCTAATGGCTGGTGTTGTGTTCCTGTCTTGCTAGTTGTTTGGCATAAGGTGTCCAGCACTGTATCTTGCTGGACGTTGAGTGGAGCTGGGTCTTAACGTTGAGGTGGAGATCCTTGGGAGAGCTTTCACCATTTGTTTTTATGTGAGGCCAGGAGGTTTCTGTTGGACCAATATCCTGAACTCACCTCTCCCACTTTGGAGGCATAGGCCTGAAACCTGGCCAGAGCACCAAGACCCTGTCAGCCTCACAGCTCAGAAGAGAAAGTAGAAAAAATAGAAAAAAAAGAAACAAAGGAAAAGAAGAGAAAGTTATTAAAATAAAAATATAAAATAATTGTTAAATATAAAAAATAAAAAGTAATAAGATAAAGAAAGAAGAGAGCAACCAAACCAAAAACCAAATCCACCAATGATAACAAGTCCTAAAAACTATACTAAAAATCAAAACAAAACAAAAAAGGACAGACAGAACCCTAAGACAAATGGTAAAAGCAAAGCTATTGAGACAAAATCACACAAAGAAGCATACACATACACACTCACAAAAAGAGAAAAAGGAAAAAAATATTTTTTTAAAAAGGAGGAAGAGAGGAACCAAATCCATAAACAAATCTACCAATGATAATAAACTCTAAATACTAAACTAAGATAAACATAAAACCAGAAACAAATTAGATGCCGAAAGCAAACCCCAAGTCTACAGTTGCTCCCAAAGTCCAAGGCCTCAATTTTGGGATGATTCGTTGTCTATTCAGGTATTCCACAGTTGCAGCGTACATCCAGTTGATTGTGGAGATTTAATCTGCTGCTCCTGAGGCTGCTGGGAGAGGTTTCCCTTTCTCTTCTTTGTTCCCACAGCTCCTGGGGCTCAGCTTTGGTTTTGGTCCTATCTCTGTGTTTAGGTCACCTGAGGGCATCTGCTCTTTTCTCAGACAGGATGAGGGGGTAAAACAGGAATAAAGACACAGACCTACTTGAGAATGGACTTGAGGATATGGGGAGGGGGAAGGGTAAGCTGTGACAAAGCGAAAGAGAGGCATGGACATATATACACTGCCAAACATAAGGTAGATAGATAGTGGGAAGCAGCCGCAGAGCACAGGGAGATCAGCTCGGTGCTTTGTGACCGCCCGGAGGGGTGGGATGGGGAGGGTGGGAGGGAGGGAGATGCATGAGGGAAGGGATGTGGGAACAGATGTATATGTATGACTGATTCACTTTGTTATAAAGCAGAAACTAATAAAAAAAAAAAGAAAAAAAAAAGGACAAGGTTAAAGGTGCAGCTGATTAGGGGACTCTGGCTCTCTCAGGCCGGGGGTAGGTAGGGGTAAGGAATGCGGGGCGAGCCTGTGGTGGCAGAGGTCTGTGTGATGTTGCAACAGCCTGAGGTGTGCCATGTGTTCTCCTGAGGAAGTTTTCCCTGGATCAAGGGCACCCTGGCAGTGGTGAGCTGCACAGGCTCCTGGGAGGGGAGGTGTGGATAGTGACCTGTGCTTGCACACAGGCTTCTTGTTGGCTGCAGCAGCTGCCTTAGCACTTTATGTCCATCTCTGGTGTCTGCACTGATAGCAGTGGCTCGTGCCCTTCTCTGGAGCTCGTTTAGGCGGTGCTTTGAATCCCCTCTCCTCACACATCCTGAAACAGTGGTCCCTTGCCTCTTAAGCAGTTCCAGACTTTCCTAGACTCCCTCCCAGCTAGCTGTGGCACACTAGCCCCCTTCAGGCTGTGTTCACGCAGCCAACCCCACTCCTCTCCCTGGGATCTGACCTCCGAAGCTGGAGCCTCAGTTCCCAGCCCCCACCCATTCCAGCGGGTGAGCAGACAAGCCTCTCGGGCTGGTAAGCGCTGGTCAGCACAGAACCTCTGTGCAGGAATCTCTCCACTTTGCCCTTTGCATCTCTGTTGCTGCACTCTCCTCCATGACTCTGAAGCTTCCCCCCTGCCACCTCCCACCTCCACCAGTGAAAGGGCTTCCTAGTGTTTGGAAATTTTTCGTCCTTCACAGCTCCCTCCCAGAGAGGCAGATCCCATCCCTATTCTTTTGTCTCTGGTTTTTGTTTTATCTTTTGCCCTACCCAGGTATGTGGGGAGTTTCTAGCCTTTTGGGAAATCTGAGGTCTTCTGCCAGCGTTCAGTAGGTGTTCTGTAGGAGCTGTTCGACATGTAGATGTATTTTTGATGTATTTGTGGGGAGGAAGGTGATCTCCATGTCTTACTCCTCTGCCATCTTGAAGTTCTCCACCCTGGTATTAATTCTTCTTTAAATATTTGGTGCAATTTACCAACAAAGCCATCTGGACATAGGCTTTTCTTTGGTCAGAGGTTATTGATAACTGATTCAATTTTGTTACTCATTATAGATGTGTTCTAATTTTCTATTTTCATGCTTCCTTTTTCTTAGGTTGTATGTTTCTAGGAATTTATCCATTTTTCTAGGTTATTCAATTTGTCGGTGTTTAATTGCTTGCAGTAGTCTCCTACGATTATTTTTATTTCTGTGTCATCATTTGTAGTCTCTGTCTTCCATTTCTGATTTTATTTATTTGGGTCTTTTCTTTTTTCATAGTCTAGCTAGATGGCTGTCATTTTTATTGACCTTTCAAAAAACCAAGGCTTCATTTCATTTATTTTTTTAATTGTTTTTCTATTCTCTATTTTGTGTATTTCTGCTCTAGTTATCATCATTTTCTTCCTTTCCTAAATTTCAGCTTACTTTGTTTTTCTATTTGTATTTCCTTGAGGCATAAATTTACATTGTTTATTTGAGATCTTTATTCTTTTTAACTGTATGTATTTATCACTATAAAATTCCTCCCTAAAACTGATTTTTGTATATCAGAAGTTTTGGTATATTGTGTTTTCATTTGTCTTAAGATATTTTCCACTTTCTCATTTAATTTCCCATTTAATTTCTTCTTTGACCCACTATAGTTTCAAGGTAATTTGTTTAATTTCCTCCTATTTTTGAACTCTCCAGCTTTTCTTCTGCTATTAATTTCTATTATTCCACTGTGGTCAGAAAATATATGTGGTTAGATATTAATCTTCTTAATTTTCTTTTATGACCTAGCATCTGATCTAGTCTGGAGAATGGTTTGTGTGCACTTGAGAAAAATATGTATCCTGCTGGTGTTTAGTGGATGTTGTGCATGTGTCCATTAGGTTCATGTGATTATATATTGTTCAGTTCTTCTGTTTCCTCATTGATCTGCTGTCTAGGTGTTCTTTTCATTATTGAAAGTGGGTTATTGAAATCCTCTAATTTTTTTTTTTTTTTTTTTGTGGTACGTGGGCCTCTTACTGTTGCAGCCTTTCCCATTGTGGAGCACAGGCTCCGGACGCACAGGCTCAGTGGCCATGGCTCACGGGCTCAGCCACTCCACAGCATGTAGGATCTTCCCAGACCGGGGCACAAACCCGTGTCCCCTGCATCGGCACGCGGACTCTCAACCACTGCGCCACCAGGGAAGCCCTGAAATCCTCTATTTTATTGTTTTGGTCAATATTTCTCCCTCCACTCTGTCAATGTTAGTTTCATGTATTTGGATGCTCTGATATTGGTACAAATGTACGTACGAATTGGTAGAAATAAATACAAACGTATTTATAGCTGTTACATATATATATATATAGGTAAATTGATTCTTTTATCATTGTATAGTGTCCTTCTTTTTCTCTTTGGATACTTTTTAAATTTAGGGACTATTTTGTCTGATATAAGTATAACCATTTTTGCTCTTTTGGGTTACCATTTGCCTAGAATATCTGTTTTCCATTCTATGACTTTCATTTTTTGTGTGTCATTAAATCTAAGTGAGTCTCTTATAGACAGTACAAACTTGAGTCTTGATTTTATTTAGTTCTGTATTTTGTTATTGTTATTGTTGTTTACACAATTGACCAATATGTCTTTTGATTAGGGAGTTTAGTCTATTTAAGCTTAAATAATTAAGATAGGAAATGGAGTGTGGGGATGCTCCAGACTGAGTACTGCCCCCGGTGTCTTTCCAACTCTTCCTCCTGCAGTGGCGGCAGCAGCACGTGGCAGCGGCAATGTGAGACTGTGCCGGGGGCAAGCCACCCCCAGGGTAGTGCTCAACTGAGAGGGGGGCTCAGTGCCCGAAGGGGTGTTTGTAGGGTGGGGGCGGCCAGCTGGGACCAGCTGGTGGCCCTGAAAAACCTCCCACACCCCCACACCCACACACCCCTTTTGTGTTGCAGGCTGCCCCTCCAAGAGCAGAGGCAGTGAGAGGACGTGTGTGCACCGGTCCACATGGGGAAGCAGTAGGGATGGAGCCTGGCACCACCTCCTGGTTCTCCCTCCAGAGAAACCAGGAAAACAAGAACTAGGAAGAGCTTGACAAACGTCTGGTTTTGAATTGGAGACCATTCACCTGCCTATTGCTTCATTCCTGGAAATTTCATTGCAACTAAGTAAGGAAAAAAATACCTGAAAGAAAGAAAACAAAGAACAATATACCCCAGAATTCCTAAAGAACACCGTGTGGATGAAAGGCTCTTGGTGCTCCAGCCAGGAGTCAGTGCTGTGCCTCTGAGGTGGGAGAGCCAACTTCAGGACACTGGTCCACAAGAGATCTCCCAGCTCCGCATAATATCAAATGGTGAAAATCTCCCAGAGATCTCCATCTCAACGCCAAGATCCAGCTTCACTCAATGACCAGCAAGCTATAGTACTGGACACCCTATGCCAAACAACTAGCAAGACAGGAACACAGCCATATGCATTAGCAGAGAGGCTGCCTAAAATAATAATAAGGCCACAGACACCCCAAAACACACCACCAGACATGGACCTGCCCACCAGAAAGATAAGATCCAGCCTCATCCACCAGAACACAGGCACTAATCCCCTCTACCAGGTACCCAACACAACCCACTGAACCAACCTAAGCCACTGGGGACAGACACCAAAAACAATGGGAAATATGAGCCTGCAACCTGCGAAAAGGAAACCCCAAACACAGTAAAATCAAAAGCAAAATGAAAAGAGAGAAAAACACACAGCAGATGAAGGAGCAAGATAAAAACCCACCAGACCTAACAAATGTACAGGAAATAGGCAGTCTACCTGAAAAAGAATTCAGAATAATGATAGTAAAGGTGATCCACAATCTTGGAAATAGAATAGAGAAAATGCAATAAACATTTAACAAGGACCTAGAAGAACTAAAGAGGAAACAAGCAATGATGAACAACAAAAGAAATGAAATTAAAAATACTCTAGAACAGACCAATAGCAGAATAACTGAGGCAGAAGAACGGATAAGTGACCTGGAAGATAAAATAGTGGAAATAACTACTGCAGAGAAGAATAAAGAAAAAAGAATGAAAAGAACTGAGGACAGTCTCAGAGATCTCTGGGACAACATTAAATGCACCAACATTCGGATTATAGGGGTCCCAGAAGAAGAAGAGAAAAAGACAGGGACTGAGAAAATATTTGAAGAGATTATAGTTGAAAACATCCCTAATATGGGAAAGGAAATAATTAATCAAGTCCAGGAAGCACAGAGAGTCCCATACAGGATAAATCCAAGGAGAAACACGCCAAGACACATATTAATCCAACTGTCAAAAACTGAATACAAAGAAAGCATATTAAAAGCAGCAAGGTAAAAACAAACAAACAAATAACACACAGGGGAATCCCCATCAGGTTAACAGCTGATCTTTCAGTAGAAACTCTGCAAGCCAGAAGGGACTGGCAGGACATATTTAAAGTGATGAAGGAGAAAAACCTGCAACCAAGATTACGCTACACAGCAAGGATCTCATTCAGATTTGGTGGTGAAATTAAAAACTTTACAGAAAAGCAGAAGCTGAGAGAGTTCAGCACCATGAAACCAGCCTTACAACAAATGCTAAAGGAACTTCTCTAGGCAAGAAACACAAGAGAAGGAAAAGGCCTACAATAACAAACCCAAAACAATTAAGTAAATGGGAATAGGAACATACATATTAATAATTACCTTAAATGTAAATGGATTAAATGCTGCCACCTAAAGACACAGATTGGCTGAATGGATACAAAAACAAGACCATATATATGCTGTCTACAAGAGACCAACTTCAGATCCACTACAGACTGAAAGTAAGGGGATGGAAAAAGATATTCCATGCAAATGGAAACCAAAAGAAAGCTGGAGTAGCAATTCTCATATCAGACCAAATAGACTTTAAAATAAAGACTATTACAAGAGACAAAGAAGGACACTACATAATGATCAAGGGATTGATACAAGAAGAAGATATAACAATTATAAATATTTATGCACCCAACATAGGAGCACCTCAATACATAAGGCAAATACTAACAGCCATAAAAGGGGAAATCGACAACAACACATTCATAGTAGGCGAATTTAACACCCCACTTTAACCAATGCACAGATCATCCAAAATGAAAATAAATAAAGAAACACAAGCTTTAAATGATACATTAAACAAGATGGAATTAATTGATATTTAAAGGACATTCCATCCAAAAACAACAGAATACATATTTTTCTCAAATGCTCATGGAACATTCTCTAGGATAGATCACATTTTCGGTCACAAATCTAGCCTTGGTAAACGTAAGAAAATTGAAATCATATCAAGTATCTTGTCCAACAACAACACTATGAGACTAGATATCAATTACAGGAAAAGATCTGTAAAAAATACAAACACATGGAGGCTAAACAATACACTACATAATAACGAAGTGATAACTGAAGAAATCAAATAGGAAATAAAAAATTACCTAGAAACAAATGACAATGGAGACACGATGACCCAAAACCTATGGTATGTAGCAAAAGCAGTTCTAAGAGGGAAGTTTATAGAAATACAATCCTAACTTAAGAAACAGGAAACATTTCAAAACAACAACCTAACCTTGCACCTAAAGCAGTTAGAGAAAGAAGAACAAAAAAACCCCAAATTTACCAGAAGGAAAGAAATCATAAAGATCAGATCAGAAATAAATGAAAAAGAAATGAAGGAAATGATAGCAAAGATCAATAAAACTAAAAGCTGTTTCTTTGAGAAGATAAACAAAATTGATTAACCATTAGCCAGACTCAAGAAAAAAAGAGAAAAAAGGGAGAAGACTCAAATCAAGAGAATTAGAAACGAAAAAGGAGAAGTAACAACTGACACTGCAGAAATACAAAAGATCATGAGAGATTACTACAAGCAACTCTGTCAATAAAATGAACAACCTGGAAGAAATGGACAAATTGTTAGAAATGCACAACCTGCCGAGACTGAATTAGGAAGAAATAGAAAATATGAACAGACCAATCACAAGCACTGAAATTGAAACTGTGATTAAAAATCTTCCAACAAACAAAAGCCCAGGACCAGATGGCTTCACAGGCAAATTCTATAAAACATTTAGAGAAGAGCTAACACCTATCCTTCTCAAACTCTTCCAAAATATAGCAGAGGGAGGAACACTCCCAAACTCATTCTATGAGGCCACAATCACCCTGATACCAAAACCAGACAAAGATGTCACAAAGAAAGAAAACTACAGGCCAATATCACTGATGAACACAGATGCAAAAATCCTCAACAAAATACTAGCAAAAAGAATCCAACAGCACGTATACCATGATCAACTGGGGTTTATTCCAGGAATACAAGGAGTCTTCAATATACACAAATCAATCAACATGATACACCATATTAACAAATTGAAGGAAAAAAACCATATGATCATCTCAATAGATGCAGAGAAAGCTTTTGACAAAATTCAACACCAATTTATGATAAAAACCCTGCAGAAAGTAGGCACAGAGCAAACTTTCCTCAACATAGTAAAGGCCATATATGACAAACCCACAGCCAACATCATCCTCAATGGTGAAAAAGTGAAAACATTTCCACTAAGATAAGGAATAAGACAAGGTTGCCCATGCTCAGCACTCTTATTCAACATAGTTTCGGAAGTTCTAGCCACAGCAATCAGAGAAGAAAAAGAAATGAAAGGAATCCAAATCGGAAAAGAAGAAGTAAAGCTGTCACTGTTTGCAGATGACATGGTACTATATGTAGAGAAACCTAAAGATGCTACCAGAAAACTAAGGAACTAATCAATGAATTTGGTAAAGTAGCAGGATACAAAATTAATGCACAGAAATCTCTGGCATTCTTATACACTAATGATGAAAAATATGAAAGTGAAATTAAGAAAACACGTCCATTTACCATTACAACAAAAAGAATAAAATATCTAGGAATAAACCTACCTAAGGAGATAAAAGACCTGTATGCAGAGAATTATGACACTGATGAAAGAAATTAAAGATGATACAAATAGATGGAGAGATATACTATGTTCTTGGATTAGAAGAATCAACATTGTGAAAATGACTCTGCTACCCAAAGCAATCTACAGATTCAATGCAATCCCTTTCAAACTACCACTGGCATTTTTCACAGAACTAGAACAAAAAATTTCACAATTTGTATGGAAACACAAAAGACCCCGAATAGCCAAAGAAATCTTGAGAACAAAAGATGGAGCTGGAAGAATCCGGCTCCCTGACTTCAGACTATACTACAAAGCGACAGTAATCAAGACAGTATGGTACTGGCACAAAAACAGAAATATAGATCAATGGAACAGGAGAGAAAGCCCAAAGATAAACCCATGCACATATGGTCACCTTATTTTTGATAAAGGAGGCAAGAATATACAGTGGAGAAAAGGCCGCCTCTTAAATAAGTGGTGCTGGGAAAACTGGACAGGTACATGTAAAATTATGGAATTAGAACATTCCCTAACACCATACACAAAAATAAACTCAAAATGGATTAAAGACCTAAATGTGAGGCCAGACACTATCAAACTCTTAGAGGAACACATAGGCAGAACACTCTATGACATAAATCACAGCAAGATCCTTTTTGACCTACCTCCTAGAGTAATGGAAATAAAGACAAAAATAAACAAATGAGACCTAATGAAACTTCAAAGCTGTTGCCCAGCCAAGGAAACCATAAACAGGACCAAAAGACAACCCTCAGAATGGGAGAAAATATTTGCAAATGAAGCAACTGACAAAGGATTAATCTCCAAGATTTACAAGCAGCTCATGCAGCTCAATAACAGAAAAACAAACAAGCCAATCCAAAAATGGGCAGAAGACCTAAATAGACATTTCTCCAAAGAAGATATACAGATTGCCAACAAACACATGAAAGTATGCTCAACATCATTAATCATTAGAAAAAGTCAACTCAAAAGTACAATGAGATATCATCTCACACTGGTCAGATTGGCCATCATCAAAAAATCTAGAAACAATAAATGCTGGAGAGGTGTGGAGAAAAGGGAACACTCTTGCACTGCTGGTGGGAATGTAAATTGGTACAGCCACTATGGAGAACAGTATGGAGGTTCCTTAAAAAACTACAAATAGAACTACCATATGACCCAGCAATCCCACTATTGGGCATGTACCCTGAGAAAACCATAATTCAAAAAGAGTCATGTACCAAAATGTTCATTGCAGCTCTGTTTACAATAGCCAGGACATGGAAGCAACCTAAGTGTCCATCATCGGATGAATGGATAAAGAAGATGTGGCACATATATACAATGGAATATTACTCAGCCATATAAAGAAACGAAATTGAGCTATTTGTAATGAGGTGGATAGACCTAGAGTCTGTCATACAGAGTGAAGTAAGTCAGAAAGAGAAAGACAAATACCATATGCTAACACATATATATGGAATTTAAGAAAAAAAAAGTGTCATGAAGAACCTAGGGGCAAGACAGGAATAAAGACACAGACTTACTAGAGAATGGACTTGAGGATATGGGGAGGGGGAAGGGTAAGCTGTGACAAAGCGAGAGAGAGGCATGGACATATATACACTACCAAACGTAAGGTAGATAGCTAGTGAGCTAGTGGGAAGGAGCCGCATAGTACAGGGAGAACAGCTCGGTGCTTTGTGACCGCCTGGAGGAGTGGGATAGGGAGCGTGGGAGGGAGGGAGACGCAAGAGGGAAGGGATATGGGAACAGATGTATATGTATAACTGATTCACTTTGTTATAAGGCAGAAACTAACACACCATTGTGAAGCAATTATACTCCAATAAAGTTGTAAAAATAAAAAATCTAGAAACAGTAAATGCTGGAGAGGGTGTGGAGAAAAGGGAACAGTCTTGCACTGTTGGTGGGAATGTAAATTGATACAGCCACTATGGAAAACTGTATGGAGGTTCTTTAGAAAACTACAAATAGGGCTTCCCTGGTCGCGCAGTGGTTTAGAGTCCGCCTGCCGAGGCAGGGGACACGGGTTTGTGCCCCGGTCCGGGTAGATCCCACATGCCGCGGCGCGGCTGGGCGTGTTAGCCATGGCCGCTGATCCTGCGCGTCCGGAGCCTGTCCTCCGCAACGGGAGAGGCCACAACAGTGAGAGGCCCGTGTACCGCAAAAAAAAAAAAAAAAAAAAAAAAAAAAAACTAAAAATAGAACTACCATACGACCCAGCAATCCCAGTACTGGGCATGTACCCTGAGAAAACCATAATTCCAAAAGAGTCATGTACCAAAATGTTCATTGCAGCTCTGTTTACAATAGCTAGGACATGGAAGCAACCTAAGTGTCCATCAACAGATGAATGGATAAAGAAGATGTGGGACATATATACAATGGAATAATATTTAGCCACAAAAAGAAACGAAACTGAGTTATTTGTAGTGAGGTTGATGGACCTGGAATCTGTCATACAGGGTGAAGTAAGTCAGAAGAAGAAAAACAAATATTGTATGCTAATACATATATATGGAATCTAAGGGGAAAAAAATGTCATGAAGAGCCTAGGGCTAGGACGGGAATAAAGACCTACTAGAGCATGGACTTGATATGGGGAGGGGGAAGGGTAAGCTGTGACAATGTGAGAGAATGGCATGGACATATATACACTACCAAATGTAGGGTGGGTAGCTAGTGGGAAGCAGCCTCATGGCACAGGGAGATCAGTTAGGTGCTTTGTGACCACCTAGAGTGGTGGGATATGGGGAGTGGGAGGGAGGGAGACGCAAGAGGGAAGAGATATTGGAACATGTGTATATGTATCACTGATTCACTTTGTTGTAAAGCAGAAACTAACACACCATTGTGAAGCAATTATACTCCAATAAAGATGTTAACAAAAAAAGATAGGATATAATTTAGTATTGCCATTTTGTTCATGGTTTTCTCTCTGTCTTGTACCTTTTTAAAATTGACTTCATGTTGTCAGAACAATTTGGGGTTCACAGCAAACTTTTTGAGAGGATAAAGAGATTTCCATATACCTATTGCCACTACACATGCAGAGCTTCCCCCAATATCAACATCCTCCACAGAGTGGTACTTTTGTTAAAAATTGATTAACCTACGTCGACATTCATTATTGACCAAAGTCAGTAGTTTACCTTAGCGTTCTCTCTTGATGTACATTTTACAGATTTAGACAAATGCATAATGACATGTATCCATCATTAAGGTATCACACAGAGGTTTTCAATGCTCTAAAAATTCTGTGTGCTCCACCTATTCACCCTTCTCCTTCACCCCTTCCTGCAAACAGTATGTCATATCGTTGGAATTATACATTATGTTGCCTCTTCAAATTAGTTTCTTTCATTGAGCAATATGAACTTACCTTTCCTCCATCTCTTTTCATGGCTCATTGATATCTCATTTCTTTTAGTGTTAAATTAGTTTACATTGCCTGGATGTACCACAGTTTATTTAACCATTCACCACCTGAAGGCCATCTTATTTGCTTCCAAGTTTTACAAGTTATGAATAAAACTACTGTAAACATCCTTGTGCTGGTTTCTGTGTGGATGTAAGTTTTCTACCCATTTGGGGAAATACCAAGGAGTTCCATTGCTGAATGGTATAATAATAGTATGTTTAGTATTGTAACAAAGCACCATGTTGTCTTCCAATGTGCCTGAACCATTTTGCTTTCCCACCAGGCGTGAATGAGGATTTGTGTTGCTCCACATCCCCACCAACATTTGGTGTTGTCTCAGTTCTAATTGGTGCATAGTTGTTTCTCACTATAGCTTTAATTTATGTTTCCTTGAGGACAGGTGATGTGGATCATCTTTTAATATGTTTATTTGCCACTGAATATGTGCTTTGGTGAGATGCATGTTAAGGTCTTTGGACCATTTTTTAATAGGGTTATGTTTTTACCTTGAGTTTTAAGAGGTGGTTTTATATTTTGGATATCAATCCTATAACAAATGTGTCTTTTGCAAATAATTTCCCCCAGGCTGTGGCTTGTCTTCTCATTCTCTTGCCATTGTCTTTCACAAGGCAGAATGTTTTCATTATAATGAAGTTCGTCATATCAGTTATTTCTTTCATGGATTGTTCCTTTGGTGTTCTATCTAAACATTTATCACCAAATCCATGTTCACCTAGGTTTTTTACTGTGTTATCTTTTAGGAGTAATATAGCTTTGAGTTTTACACTTTGCACTTTGTGAGTCATTTTGAGTGAAAGGTGTAAATTCTGTCTAGATTCATATTTTTGCATGTGGATGTCCAGTTTTACCAGCAACACTTGTTGAAAGAGTACCTTTCCTCCATTGTATTGCTGTTTCTCTTTTGTCAATGGTCACTTGACTATATTTATGTGGGTCTTATAGCTTTTCTGGACTCATTTTCCTCTTTTGAAGTCTTCTTTTGCATTTTGTTAACTTTTTTGTAATAACATGTTTTGATTCTTTCTCATTTTCTGTGCGTGTATTCAGTGGATATTTTTGTGTGTTTATCATGATGCTTACATAAAATACCTAGTAGTTATAGCAAAATATTTTAAGCTAATAACTTAAATCCAATCACATGCAAAAACTTTACTTTTATTTCTTTCTCCCTACACTTTGTTATTGATGTCACAAATTATCATTTTATATTGTTGTCTATTTAAATGTTTTAGTTATAGATATTATTTATACTTTTGTCTTTTAACTTTTATACAGAATCAACATTTATGCACTAAAATTACAGAATTACATTATTCTGTATGTCTCTACATATCTAACGTTACCACTGAGCTTTATATTATCATATGTTTTGTGCTGTGGTTTGGCATTTTTTTAAAATAAACATTTTATTTTGTGATAATTTTAGAAAAGTTGTAAAGATAGTACAGAGTTCCCATATGCCCTTCATCCAGTTTCCCTTAATATTAACATCTTACATTACCATGATACATTTATCAATACTAAGAAATTAACATTGGTATATTAACATCTTTTCATATCAACTTGAAGGACTCCCTCTAGTTTTTCTTGTAAGGCGAGTCTACACATATTGACCTCCCTCAGCTTTACCTTATTTTTTTTCTCCTTCATTTTTGAAGGATACGTTTGCTACATACAATATTCTTTTTTGGCAGTTTTCCTTTCAGCACTCTGATATATCATCTCACTCTCTTCTGGCCTACAAAATTTCTCCTGAGAAATATGCTGATAGTCTTAAGAGAATTCCCTAATATACAACAATCACTTTTCTCTTTTTGTTTCCAAACTCTCTTTTTCTTTGCCTTTTGACACACTGATTATGAGGTGTCTAATTGTGACTTCTTTGGCTCATTCACGTTAGAGACATTTGGGCTTCTAGACTCTGAATGTCCATTTCTTTCCTCAGACTGGGAAGGTTTGAAGCCATTTTTTTTTTTTTTTTTTTTTTTTTTTTGCCTCTCACTGTTGTGGCCTCTCACATTGCGGAGCACAGGCTCCGGATGCGCAGGCTCAGCGGCCATGGCTCACGGGCCCAGCTGCTCCACGGCATGCAGGATCTTCCCGGACCAGGGCACGAACCCGTGTCCCCTGCATCGGCAGGCGGACTCTCTACCACTGTGCCACCAGGGAAGCCCGCCATTATTTCTTTAAATGAGTTTTCTGCCCCATTCTTTCTCTTTCCTCCTTCTGGAACTCCCATCATGCATATAATGTAGGCTTGATGGTGTTTCATAAATGCCTTGATTTTTTTCACTTTTAAATTCCCTTTTCTCTTCTCTGATTGGAGAATTTCAAATGACCTCTCTTTGAGTTCACTTATTCTTCCTTCTGCTTGATCAAGTATCTTGTTGGACCCCTCTAGTGAATTTTTTAGTTTATGATATTTTTTCAGCTAAAATTATTTTCAACGTGTTCTTTTTTTTAATACTTGATTTTTTAATGCACATTTTTCCTGAACTTGTTGAGCATTTTTATGATGGTTATTGTGATTTTTTTTTTTTTGTCAAGAAATACATACACCTCATTTTTTTAGTATCACTTATTGGAGATTAATTCTGTAATTTTGTTTGGACCATGTTGCCCTATTTCTTTATGTTTCTTGACACTCTGTGTTATTGTCAGTGTATTAAACAGTCACCTGTCCCAGTGCCTATACTGGCTTCATATTGGGAAGACCTTCACCAGTCAACCAGGGTAGAGATTTGTCAGTTTCTTTTTTCAGAAGATCATACTCTTTTGCTTCCTCTGGTGTTTTCTCCCTGAACTGCAGGTGGTCTGGAGCAATAGTAAACTGTCCAAATCTTTTGTTGTTGTTTTCTCGTCAGTCCTCAGACATCTAGGTTACACCTGGTCCCTTTAGCACTCTGAGATATATAAGATAGAAACCAAACCTTAAATAACCCTTAAAAATTCTAAACCTAGGACAAATGTCTTCTCTTTTTCTCCCCAGGGAAAAGTCAGTGGCTGTGAGCTTTCCCAGTCATGTTGTGCTGAGCCAGAGGAGGGACAATGGCCACTGAGTGCATAAAAGTCCAAACCACTGCCTTTGGTCTCAGAGGATCCTAACCTTGATTTTCTGTAGTTTGAATATATCATAAGCAGGAGTAATTTTCTTTTTAAATTTATTTATTTATTTAGGCATTTATTTTTCTTAGTATTCTCTGAACTCCCTGGTCTGAGCTTGGGTGTGTGACACTAATTTGGGGATAATCTCAGTTATTATTTCTTCAGATAATTCTTCTGTTCCTTTTTTCTCTTTTTTCTTCTTCTGGTACTAAAATCACACATATGTTACAATTTTTATAATAGTCCAACAGTACTTACCTATGCTATTCCATTTTTTTCAGTCTTTTTTCTGTTTGATATTTAGTTCTAAAAGTTTCTATTGACATATCTTGCAGCACAGAGAAAATTTCCCCAGCTATTTCCAGTTTACAATGAGCCCATCAAAAGGAAGAATTCTTCATTTCTGTTAAAGTCTGTTTAATCTCTAGCATTTCTTATTTCTTTTTTCTTAGAATTTTCATCTTTTGTTTACATTGCCAATCTGGTTTTGCATGTTGCTTATTTTTTCCATCAAATCCCTTAATGTGTTAATCATAGTTATCTTGCATTACATCATCACCTTCACAGAATAATTAAAAAGTATGTTACTTTGTGCAGATATGACATTCTTGCTTTTATCTTATCAGACAGTTTCATTTCTGGAAAAAACCAAGGTACCCATTCATATTTTGGATATTTCCATACGGTACCTCTAATTATCAGTACACTACTATAATGAATTTATTTCCTTGGGAAGAAGATTGTTAAATATTAAGTAAGTTTATCTTCTCAACCCACTATTGAAATAAATGTCAAGTATGACACAAATGGTCAAGGAACAAGATGATGCTGGAAATAGGTTACTTTGAGGTAGCATATAACCCTAGGGATGCTTACAAATGTGGGTAGAAGGGAATTGCAATGCATAAGGCTGTGTGTGGTAGAGAGAATAATGCACCCCCAAATAGGTCCACATTATTATCCTCAGAATCTCTGAATATTTCATTTTACATGGTAAAAGAGATTTGCAGACATGATTAAGTTAATGAAAGAACTTTGTAATGAGGGTATTATCCTGGGTTATCTGTGTGAGCTCAAAGTGATCACAAATATATTTATGAGGTAGGCAGGAAGATCAGGGAAGAAGATGTGATGAAAGAAGAGAAGAGAGGTTGCTGTGTTTCTGGCCTTGATGATGGATGAAGGGACTCCAGACAAGGAATACAGGCAGCCTCTAGAAGCTGGAAAAGCTGGAAGGAACCCCAGAAGGAAACAGCCTTACTGACACCTAAACTTTACCCAGTGAGACTGAGTTTAGATTTCTGTCCTCCAGAACTGTAAATAATCAACTTGTGTTGTTTTACACTAACAGGTTTGTTGGTTTATTTTATAGCATAAATAGGAACCTAACACAAGAATTAACCTGGGGCTAGGAGCATTTCAGCCTTTTACACCACCATGCCTGAAGGAACAGGGGAACCCCAATGACACACAATATAGACTTAGCCTTGAAGAGGAGCATGTGCTTGATCCCACAGAGTCAGCTCAAAGTGACATTGTCAGGAAAGAGCCAGGAGACTGTATGCCTTGGGTCACCCTTCTTTTCTCCAGTCTCCTCTGGCTTGCCCAGGGGTCAACCTAAGGAAAGCTGGAAGAACAGGAACTTCTTGGTAGTCAAAGCCCTACAGATGCTACTCTTCTGCCCTCCCACCTTAGTCCCGGGCTTTAGATGATAATTACACAAATTAACCACTGCCCACCCCTGACCACGTTGTTTGTGATCGTGTGTCTTTGGCTATGCTGTGACTTCTGCCAGAAATATCCCTGCCTTCTTCATTTTCACCCCACTCCTACACTGTAATCATCTAAAAGTCCTTGGTGGTCTAGATCTGGTCTCAGAATAGGAATTCCCTGGGGCAATGCAAGGTCTCAGACCCACGCTAGACCTGATAAATCTGCATCTGATTGTAACAAGGTTTCCAAGTCATTGTCACGTCCCCAAGGTTGGAAGAGCATTGTAGATGACTCACTCTCATCCTTAAGTTCAAATCAGGGCCATCTCCTCCAGGGAGACTTCCCTGAACTTCCCCTCACCTCACATCCAGCAGGGACAGTTAGAGAGACAGACACAGTCCCAGATATGAGTGTAGCTCCCATATTCATGAGCATTTCTAGTTCACAAGACTTTTTCCTTCACTGGCTGTGAGCTCTGGGGGCTAAACTTCTAATTCACTTTGGTATGCCTAAGAGTACAATCATAGAGATTCAACACAACCTGTCAATGCCTCACACTGGGAATTCTCACTGCACTTGAGCTTTCCCATCTTGCACATGGAGCCTCTGTTGTGGGAGCCTCTCAGAGGAGAACTGAGTGGTCATGTAGCCACATGGCCATAAGGGCTTCAGCTATAGTGGAAACCAATGCATACCCACATGGTCGTCCCTTACACCACCAGCTAGTCCATATCCACAGGAGGTGGCATGTCTTGATGACTTTCCAGGGTTCCTGTGGAGAATTTACTAAGACTTATTTAAAGGAGTGCCTAACAATAAATATACAAGGTTCCTAGAATCTGCTGAGCCCTACTTCATTCCTCTTCTCTGCCCCCACAACCACCCAAACTCTCCTGAATCTGTCTCTTCTCCATCCTCATGACAACCACACCAGGTTCAACCCACAGGGCCCCCATACATACCCCTGTAAGGCCCCTCACCCAATCCTGCCCCTCATATTCCATTCCTTCCACAGACAAAGGGATTATATGAACATATATCATCTGTCCCCCTCCCACCTCCCCACCTCTCCAGGCAGCTGCCCAGTGCTCCAGCAGTAGATGGGAGGGTAGGAGGAGAGAGGGTAAGGTAGGGTTTCTGGGACCCTGGACAGCTCCTCAATGGTATCAGATGACACCTCCTCCTCCCCCTCCCTCCAGTCAAGGTGGGAACAGCTTCCCCATTGCTAGTGTCTGGGCACCTCAGCATCCCTTGTCCATTTCCTTATCCCTGTAGACAGTGGGGAACCTGTGTCTCCATCACTGTCTCTTTTTCTGCATCATTTGGATGAAGTGCTTTTGTTAGAATCCTGTCTAATACATCAGACAATTCTCCTTTGGTGTGTATATATTTAGGCATCTTTTGGGTATATATGAATAGCATGTATGCAATTATTTCTTTCTCCATTATATACTTATCTAAAATTTTTTCAAAGTTTAGCTGTCTTTAATTTTACATTTTCCTCATATACAGACGTAAACAACTAAAGTGCTTGCATCTGCATTGTGCGTGTGTGTGTGTGTGTGTGCGTATGTGTGTGTGTCTGAAATTGTCATCTATGGAAAACTGTTTTTCTGACTGGGTAATATTTAGAAATACACAAATAATACCTTAAATAAATAACAAAACTAAAACAAATATAAGGTAAGAAACAAATGATTGTAAAATACCAAATCTTACAAATTAATCTATGAATAAGTGTTAATATAATAACATTATGCAGATTTATGGGGTGTTTTGTTATATTTCTCTTTTGTTTTGTTTTGTTTTGGCCATGCCACGTGGTTTGTGGGATCTTCTCAGTTCCCCAACTGGGGATAAAACTGTGGCCCAGCTGTGAAAGGCAGAGTCCTAACCACTGGACTGCCAGGGAATTCCCCATTTCTCTTATGACTTTATTTTTAAAATAAATATTTTATAAGGTAAATGTATATAGAAAGAATTCTAAAGACAGCTTATAACATAATAAAATAAAATTTATTGTTTTAAATTTCTCTATCCATGTCAAATGTTGCTGAAGATTGCAATATTAGGTAATCTGTACTAAAATTTAAAAGCAATGCATATACTATGTAATTCTACAGTATCTCATGACCTGGAATAATAAGAATTATATTAAACAAATCTTTATGTAAACAATACTATCTTACAATGCTGTATCAAAGTTCAATAAGAATTATGTAGCATCAATTATGTAATAAGTACTAAACTCAAAATAGAGAAATGAAAATGACCTTAGGGGAGAAAACACAGGCAGATGCTCTGCTGTGGCTGTAGGTGTCCTCCTAGCTGCTGTGAAGTTGAGTCAAACCTGCAGGTGACCCCGGGCCGCAGAGCCCTCCCAGCATGAGCCTCCTCTCTCCTGGGAAACTTCAGGACGCAGGCGAGCCCCTGGTATAATACTTCTGGGCCTCTGAAGGCTGCAGTTGGAGCACAAGGCCCACTTGGGACAGGATGGAACTTAGACTTGACTTTAGCCAGTGTTTGCCTGTGGTGAACATTTTCTTCCCCCAGCCATTGGACCTTTCTCTCCATTGACAGAGCTGCCATCCAGCTTTCCTGAACTCCCAAGAGGATCTCCTTTTGACAGAAGGATGTGGTTCTCTCCAATTTTCTGCCCATGTCTTTGGCCATCTTCTTATGCAGGTTGCAGGTCTGACAGGTGGAGTTCAGGCTCCTGGCCACTTTGAGAAGTTTCTTACCAATATCTAAATAGTGTGTTTCCTTTCAGATGCTTCTTTTCTCCAGTTGCATGTCATGTTCTTCATGTAATTCAGGCCTTATTTGAAGTTTCAGCTGGAGCTTCTGAATCTCACTTTCAAGTTGTGAATTTTCAAAATGCAAATATTCTTCCTCGGTTTGGGGGTTTGTTATTTCTTCTGTCAGATCTTTAATCCTCTGAATTTCTTCCAACAATTCTCAGGAGAGTTTGTTTTCCCCATGTGGACATTCAAAGGGGGCATTTAGATTACCGTCTTCATGGATGGACTTCAAGTTCTGATGGACTTCTGACAGACAGACGAGATGATCATCATTTTCTACTTCCCTCTTCTGTCTTTTCCATGTTACCATCATCCATGTGATCTCTAACCAGGTCAAGCAAATTGACCATCTTTAGCATATTCTGGTCCAGGGACTTTAATTGGCTCAAATCATCTCTCATGGCCTGTTGCATTTGGGCATTTGAGAGCTCCAGCCTTTCTTTCTACTGTCTTCTCCAGCCCTCTCTGATTCCATCTTGAAATTTCTTAGGTGAGGGGGGCTTCCCTGGTGGCGCAGTGGTTGAGAGTCTGCCTGCCGATGCAGGGGACACGGGTTCGTGCCCTGGTCTGGGAGGATCCCGCATGCCGCGGAGCAACTGGGCCCGTGAGCCAGAATTGCTGAGCCTGCGCGTCTGGAGCCTGTGCTCCGCGACGGGAGAGGCCGCGATAGTGGGAGGCCTGCGCACCGCGATGAAGAGTGGCCCCCGCTCTCCGCAACTGGAGAGGGCCCTCGCACAGAAACGAAGACCCAACACAGCCAAAAATAAATAAATAAATAAATAAAGCAAAACTGTCAACAAGTAAAAATAAACACTATAAAAAAAAATTTCTTAGGTGAGGAGTTCTGGGCCTTTCTGAAGATCAGCACTGTCATTCAAACTGTCTGTTATTTTCTTCCCAGGTTGCTCTCCATTGTCCTGTGGTGCTTCTAATCAGGATTTTCTTCAGTCACCTGGGAAAGTATAGGAGTCTGACCTTTCCGCCCTTCTTTAAGAAATTCTACAGTGTGCAGAAGTGAAGACCAGCTCAGATTTTCATTCAGTGCAGTCAGAGAGAGGGTTTATAATGTGGAAGGACTGCCCCCCACCACAAGGGACATGAGAGCATCAGTGGCTTATGTCACTGGTCCAATCTTCTCCATGCCTTTCCCATAGGCTTCACCCTGGACAGATCCCCTTCTGGGAAGCTCTTTTCCTTTTTTAAAACCATTTCAAAGCTTTATTATAAAAACCACCACAGCAGTACATTCCAGGAACTCCCAGGGAAACCCACAGACACCTGGCCCATGTCTCAAGCTTTCAAACATCACCAGCAGGGCAGCCCACATCTGCTCCAGGACCCCTAGCGAGACATGTCGGTGGCCCTGACCAGCCCTCCTTGTCTCTGAAGGGCTTGGCAGCTCTTCCTCCAATTGCCAGTGTCCTGTGGGCAATAAATAACCAAATGGAAGACACCTTTTGGAGAGTTCTTTTCCTCTCCTTATCTATGTCTACTTTTCACTGTAAAAACCCACCACAGCAGTACATACCAGGATCTCTCAGGAAAACACAAAATCTCCTGACATATATCTCAGGTTTTTAAACATTACCAGCAGAGCAGCTTACCATTGTTCCAGAAACTACTGGGGAGGCAGTTTCATTCCAATAAACCAGTCTCCTTATCTCCAAAGAGCCTCACTTCTCAGCTTCTGATTGTCAGTCCTCTGGACCACAACTGACTACATGGAACCCCGTAGAGTATTCTGTCTGCAATGCAAACAAGTGCCCAGCAACCAGGGCTGACCACCATTGGCTGGGTGAGGGGAGACCAGCCAGGTTCCCAGAAACCATGCCACTTACCTTTGCTCTGCTCACTGCACAGGTAGAAAGTGATATTATTATACAGTGCATGGGGGAAGTGGGACAGGCTGACTACAGACTGCAGCTTGGGCATCTCTCAGCCTACTTGGTCCTACAGCACCCCTAGAGGGTCATGGCAGTGCCAGGCCATTTCCCTTCTCTGCACCAGTGTATCATGGCACAGGAGGGCCCCTAGCTGAGGGGGCTCAAGTTGTCCCAGAGTTGATGTTGGCCTGCTGGTGAGCAGGGCCAGGTCCCAGGTGTCCCCAGCTGGTGCTAACCTGCTGGTGGGTGGGCTGGATCTTGATAAAGCAGGCTGTGAGGTGGGGCTGGGTGGTCCTGGAGCTGGTGCCCATTTGCTGATTGGCAGGTCTGGGACCCAGGGGATTCCAAACTAGTGACAGCCCAGTGGTGTGTACGTCATAGGGCTACTGCCCATTGATTAGTGGGCAGAGCCATGTCCCATGGTGTCTGGCTATAAGGCTCTGGTTGTCCAGGGCAAGTGTGGTGACACGTGTTGGGGCCAAGTATTGGACCCTCTGGTGGACAAGGTCCTGGGGTGGTGATGAGCTCTGGGTGTTTAAGGCAGCAGGCTTACTGGTGGGTGGGGCTGTGTTTCCTCCTGGCTAGTTGCTTGGCCTGAGGCATCCCATTACTGTTGTCAATAGGCACTAATAAGCTAGAGGTAGAATTCCAAAATGGTGCTTGCCAGCACCAGTGTTCTTATGGTAGAAGGAGCTCCCAACATTGGCTGCTGCCAGTGTCTATGTCCCCAGGGTGAGCTCTAGTTACCTCCTGCCTCTCAGGGAGCCTCTCCAAGATAAACAGGTTGATCTGACCCAGGCTTCTTGCAAATTACTGCCTCTGCTCTGGGTCCCAGAGCATGTGAGACTGTGTACGCTTTATTTAAGAGTGGAGTCTCAAGACTGTTTCAAGATGGGAGAGTAGAAGGACATGAGCACTGGAATCACAACTAACTGCTGAACAGCCATCAACAGGAAGATGCTGGAACCCACCAAAAAAAAATACCCCACATCCAAAGACAAAGGAGAAGCCTCAATGAGACCACAGGAGGGGCACAAAGGTAATAAAAATCAAATCCCATAATATAATTGTTCTCCATTTTGCAACCCCCAAACTGGAGAACAATTACACCACAGAAGTTCTCCCACTGGAATGGAGATCCTGAGCCCCACGTCAGGCTTCCCAGCCTGGAGGTCCAGCAGCAGGAGGAGGAATCCCCAGAGAATCTGACTTAGAAGCCCAGCGGGATTTGATTGCAGGACTTCCATAGGACTGGGGAAAACAGAGGCTTCACTCTTGGAGGGCACACACAAAGTCTCATGCATACCAGGACTCAAGGAAAAGGAGTAGTGACCCCGTAGGAGACTGAACCAGACCAACTTGCTAGTGTTGGAGGGTCTCCTGCAGAGGCAGGGGATGGCTGTGGCTCACTGTGGGGACAAAGACACTGGCAGCAGCAGTTCTGGGAAATATTCACTGGCGTGAGCCCTCCCAAAGGCTGCCATTAGCCCCACCAAAGAGCCTGTAGGCTCCACTGCTGGGTCACCTCATGCCAAACAACCAGCAAGAAGGGAACACAGCCCCACCCATCAGCAGACAAGCAGATTTACTGAGCCCAGCCCTGCCCACCAGAGCAAAAAGATCCAGCTCTACCTGCCACCAGTCCCTCCCATCAGGAAGCATGCACAAGCCTCTCAGATAGCCTCATCCACCAGACAGCAGACAGCAGAAGCAAGAAGAACTACAATCCTGCAGCCTATGAAATGAAAACAACAATCACAGAAAGATAACCAAAATGAAAAGGCAGAGGATTTTGTCTCAGATGAAGGAAAAAGATAAAACCCCAGAAAAACAACTAAATGGAGATAGGCAACCTTCCAGAAAAAGAATTCAGAATAATGATAGTGAAGATGATCCAAGATCTTGGAAAAAGGAATGTAGGCAAGGATCAAGAAGATGCAAGAAATGTCTAACAAAGACCTATAAGAACTAAAGAACAAACATACAGACATGAAAAATACAATAAGTGAAATGAAAAATACACTAAAAGGAATCAATGACAGAATAACCAAAGTAGAAGAACAGTTAAGTGACCTAGAAGACAGAATGGTGGAAATCACTGCCATGGAAAAGAATAAAGAAAAAAGAATGAAAAGAAATGAAGACAGCCTAACAGACCTCTGGGACAACATTAAACACGCCAACATTCACATTATAGGGGTCCCAGAAGCAGAAGAGAGAGAAAGGACATGAGAAAATATTTGAAGATATAATAGCTGAAAACTTCCCTAACATGGGAAAGGAAACAGTTACCCAAGTCCAGGAAGTGCAGAGAGTCCAGTACAGGATAAGCCCAAGAAGGAACATGCTGAGACACATAGCAATCAAATTGACAAAAATTAAAGACAGAGAAAAAATATTAAAAGCAACAAGGGAAAAATGACAAATAATATACATGGGAACTCCCATAAAGTTATTAGCTGGTTTCTCAGCTGAAACTCTGCAAGCCAGTGGTGAGTGGCATGATATATTTAAAGTGATGAAAGGGAAGAACCTACAACTGAGAATACTCTACCCAGCAAGGCTCTCATTCAGATTTGATGGAGAAATCAAAAGCTTTACAGACAAGCAAAAGCTAAGAGAATTCAGCACCACCAGACCAGCTTTGCAACAAATGCTAAAGGAACTCCTCTAGGTGGGAAGAGACTAGCAACTTAAAACCACCTTGTACATATATAGACTGCTATATATCAAAATTTCATGGGATGTATGGTAGTTCTATTTTTGGTTTTTTAAGGAAGCTCCATTCTGTTCTCCATAGTGGCTGTATCAATTTACACTACCACCAACAGTGCAAGAGTGTTCCCTTTTCTCCACACCCTCTCCAGCATTTATTGTTTCTAGATTTTTTGATGATGGCCATTCTGACCAGTGTGAGATGATATCTCATTGTAGTTTTGATTTGCCTTTCTCTAATGATTAATGATGTTGAGCATTCTTTCATGTGTTTGTTGGCAGTCTGTATATCTTCTTTGGAGAAATGTCTATTTAGGTCTTCTGCCCATTTTGGATTGGGTTGTTTGCTTTTTGTCATCAAGATGCATGAGCTGCTTGTAAATCTTTGAGATTAATCCTTTGTCAGTTGCTTCATTTGCAAATATTTTCTCCCATTCTGAGGGTTGTCTTCTTTATGATTTCCTTTGTTGTGCAAAAGCTCTGAAGTTTCATTAGGTCCCATTTGTTTATTTTTGTTTTTATTTCCATTTCTCTAGAAGGTGGGTCATAAAGGATCTTGCTGTGATTTATGTCACATTTATGTCACATTTATAGAGTGTTCTGCCTGTGTTTTCCTCTAAGAGTTTGATAGTGTCTGGCCTTACATTTAGGTCTTTAATCCATTTTGAGTTTATTTTTGTGTATGGTGTTAGGGAGTGTTCTAATTTCATTCTTTTACATGTAGCTGTCCAGTTTTCCCATCACCACTTATTGAAGAGGCTGTCTTTTCTCCACTGTATACTCTTGCCTCCTTTATCAAGGATAAGGTGACCATATGTGCGTGGGTTTATCTCTGGGCTTTCTATCCTGTTCCATTAATCTATATTTCTGTTTTTGTGCCAATACCATACTGTCTTGATTACTGTAGCTTTGTAGTATAGTCTGAAGTCAGGGAGCCTGATTCCTCCAGCTCCATTTTTCTTTTTTTTTTTTTTATAACAAATTTAATCAGTTATACATATACATATGTTTCCATATCCCCTCCCTTTTGCGTCTCCCTCCCACCCTCCCTATCCCACCCCTCCAGGCGGTCACAAAGTACCGAGCTGATCTCCCTGTGCTATGCGGCTGCTTCCCACTAGCTATCTACCTCACGTTTGGTAGTGTATATATGTCCATGCCGCTCTTTCACTTTGTCACAGCTTACCCTTCCCCCTCCCCATATCCTCAAGTCCATTCTCTAGTAGGTCTCCAGCTCCATTTTTCGTTCTCAAGATTGCTTTGGCTATTCAGGGTCTTTTGTGCTTCCATACAAATTGTGAAATTTTTTGCTCTAGTTCTGTGAAACTATCATACAACCCAGCAATCCCACTACTGGGCATATACCCTCAGAAAACCATAATTCAAAAAGAGTCATGTACCAAAATGTTCATTGCAGCTCTATTTACAATAGCCAGGACATGGAAGCAACCTAAGTGTCCATCATCGGATGAATGGATAAAGAAGATGTGGCACATATATACAATGGAATATTACTCAGACATAAAAAGAAACGAAATTGAGATATTTGTAGTGAGGTGGATGGACCTAGAGTCTGTCATACAGAGTGAAGTAAGTCAGAAAGAGAAAAACAAATACCGTATGCTAACACATATATATGGAATCTAAGAAAAGAAAAGTGTCATGAAGAACCTAGGGGCAAGACAGGAATAAAGACACAGACTTACTAGAGAATGGACTTGAGGATATGGGGAGGGGGAAGGGTAAGCTGTGACAAAGTGAGAGAGTGGCATGGACATGTATACACTACGAAATGTAAAATAGATAGCTAGTGGGAGGCAGCCACATAGCACAGGGAGATCAGCTCTGTGCTTTGTGACCACCAAGAAGGGTGGGATATGGAGGGTGCGAGGGAGGGAGATGGAAGAGGGAAGAGATATGGGAACATATGTATATGTATAACTGATTCACTTTGTTATAAAGCTGAAACGAACACACTGTTGTAAAGCAATTATACTCCAATAAAGATGCTTTAAAAATTTTTTTTTAAAAACTTCATAGGAACTGAAGACCCAAAAACTACAATAGATACACACATAAAAGAAAAAGCAACCCAAACACAAGACTAAAAATGGTCATCAAACCACAAGACAAGAGAAAAAAAAGAGGAAGGGGGGAAAAAGAGACCTACAAAAACAAACCCAAAACAATTAAAATGATAATAGGAACATACATATCAATAATTACCTTAAATGTAAATGGATTAAATGTACCCACCAAAAGACGTAGACTGGCCGAATGGATACAAAATCAAGACCCGTATATATGCTGTTTACAAGAGACCCACTTCAGACCTAGGGACACATACAGACTGAAAGTGAGGGGATGGAAAAAGATATTCCATGCAAATGGAAATCAAAAGAAAGCTGGAGTAACAATACTTATATGAGACAAAGTAAACTTTAAAATAAAGACTGTTACAAGAGACAAGGAAGGACACTACATAATGATCAAGGGATCAATCCAAGAAGAAGATATAACAATTGTAAGTACATATGCACCCAACATAGGAGCAGCTCAATATATAAGGCAAATGTTAACATCTATAAAATGGGAAATTGACAGTGACACAATAATAGTGGGGGACTTTAACACCCCACTTACACCAATGGACAGATTTTCCAGACAGAAAATTAATGAGGAAACACAAGCCTTAAATGACACATTAGACCAGATAGACTTAATTAATATTTATAGGACATTCCATCTGAAAGCAGCAGAATACACTTTCTTCTCAAGTGCACACAGAACATTTTCCAGGATAGATCATATCTTGGGTATGATCAAGCCTCAGTAAACTTAAGAAAACTGAAATCACATCAAGCATCTTTTCTGACCACAACACTATGAGATTAGAAATCAATTACAGGAAAAAAAATCTGTAAAAACACAAACACATGGAGGCTAAACAATATGTTACTAAATAACCAATGGATCACTGAAGAAGCAAAGAGGAAATAAAAAAATACCTAGAGTTAAATGAAAACAAAAACATGATGATCCAAAACCTATGGGATGCGGCAAAATCAGTTTTAAGAGGGAAGCTTATAGCAATACTATCCTACCTCAAGAAACAAGAAAAATCTCAAATAAAATACTTAACCTTATACCTAAAGGAACTAGAGAAAGAACAAACAAAACCCAAAGTTAGTAAAAGGAAAGCAATCATAACGATCAAAACAGAAATAAATTAAATAGAGACAAAGAAAACAATAGAAATATCAATGAAACTAAAAGCTTGTTCTTTGATAAGATAACCAAAATTGATAAACCCTTAGTCAGACTCATCATGAAAATAGGGAGAGGACTCAAATTAACAAAATTAGAAATAAAAAGAAGTTACAATGGACACCACAGAAATACAATGGATCATAAGAGATCTACATCAAGAGATTGTTGTAAGCAACGATACACCAATAAAATGGACAACCTAGAAGAAATGGACAAATTCTTAGAAAGGTACAACCTTCCAGGACTCAATCAGGAAGAAATAGAAAATATGAACAGGCCAATAAAAAATACTGAAATTGAAACTGTGATTAAAAATCTTCCAACAGGGATTTCCCTGGTGGTGCAGTAGTTAAGAATCCACCTGGTAATGCAGGGGACATGGGTTTGAGCCCTGGTCCAGGAAGATCCCACGTGCCACGGAGCAATTTAGCCTCTATGCCACAACTACTGAGCCCACGTGCTGCAACTACTGAAGCCCATGTGCCTTGAGCCCATGCTCCACAACAAGAGAAGCCACCACAATGAAGAGTAGCCCCCACTCACCACAACTAGAGAAAGTCTGCACACAGCAAAGAAGACCCAATGCAGCCAAAAATAAATAATCTTAAAAAATCTTCCAACAAACAAAAGTCCAGGACCAGATGGCTTCACAGGCAAATTCTGTCATACATTTAGAGAAGAGTTGATACCTATACTTCTGAAACTATTCCAAAAAATTGCAGAGGAAGGAACACTCGCAAGCTCATTCTACAAGGCCACCATCACCCTGATATCAAAACCAGACAAAGATACCACAAAAAAAAGAAAATTACAGGCCAATATCACTGACCAACATAGATGCAAAAATCCTCAACAAAATACTAGCAAGCCAAATCCAGCAACACATTAAAAGGATCATACACCATGATGAAGTGGGATTTATCCCAGGGATGCAAGGATTTTTCAATATCCACAAATCAATCAGTGTGATACACCACATCAACAAATTGAAGAAAACCATATGATCATTTTAACAGATGCAGAAAAAGCTGCATCAAAATTCAATGCCCATTTATGATGAAAACCCTCGAGAAAGTGAGCATAGAGGGAACCTACCTCAACATAATAAAAGCCATATGCGACAAACCCACAGCCAACATCAGTCTCAATGGTAAAAAGTGGAAAGCATTTCCCCTAAGATCAGGAACAAGATAAGGATGTCCACTCTCGCTGCTTTTAAAAAAACATAGTTTTGGGATCCCTAGCCTTGGTAATCAGAGACAAAAAATAAAATAAAAGGAATCCAAACTGGCAAAGAAGTAAAACTGTCACTGTTTGCAGATGACATGATACTATACATAGAAAACCCTAAAGTTGCCACCAGAAAACTACTAGAGCTCATCAATGAATTTGGTAAAGTTGCAGGATACAAAATTAATACACAGAAATCTCTTGCATTCCTATACACTAACAATGAAAGATCAGAAAAAGAAATCAAGGAAACAATCCCATTTACCATTGCATCAAAAAGAATAAAATACCTAGGAATAAACCTAACTATGGAGGCAAAAGACCTATACTCATAAATCTATAAGATACTGATGAAAGAAATACAAGATGGCACAAACGGAGAGATATACCATATTCTTAGATTGGAAGAATCAATACTGTGAAAATGACTATGCTATCCATAGCAATCTACAGATTCAATGCAATCCTTATCAAATTACCAATGGCATTTTTCACAGATAAGAACAAAGAATTTTGTAATTTGAATGGAAACACAAAAGACCATGAATAGCCAAAGCAATCTTGAGAAATAAAATGGAGCTGGAGGAATCAGGCTCTCTGACTTTAGACTATACTACAAAGCCACAGTCATTAAACCAATATGGCACTGGCACATAAAAAGAAATATAGATCAATGGAACAGGATAGAAAATCCAGAGATAAACCCATGCACCTATGGTCAATTAATCTATGACAAAGGAGGCAAAACTATATTATGGTGGAAAGACAGTCTCTTCAACAAATGGTGCTGGGAAAACTGGACAGCTACATGTAAAAAAAAATGAAATTAGACCATTCTTTAATACCATACATAAAAATAAGCTCAAAATAGATTAAAGACCTAACCCATTTTGAGGAGGATGAATTAGGAGGTTGGGATTAACATATATACACTATTATGAATAAAATAATCAACAAGCACCTACTGTGTAGCACAGCAAACTCTATTCAATATTCTGTAATAACCTATATGGGAAAAGAATCTGAAAAAGAGTGGATATATGTATATGTATAACTGAACCACTTTCCTGTACACCTGAAAATAACACAATATTGTTAATCAACTATACCCCAATATAAAATAATAATTAAATTAAAAATTAAATTAAACTTAAAAATAGAAATAACAACATACTATTACAAATTGGTTTCATTGACCATTTCTTTATACCAGGATTCTTCAACAGTATCATTTCAATGACTACATCTCATTGGATTGTATGGATGTGCCATTATTTATATAGATTGCCTTTTTAAAATAGTTTTTATTTTGAAACAGCCAGAAACTTACAGAAAAATTAGAAGCAGAATATAAATGTTTTTCCTGAACCACTTAAGAATAAGTTGCCAACCTGATACCTCATTAACACTGAATACTTTAATGCATGTTTCCTACAAATAAGGACATTTTCTTACATTATGCAAAACAACAATCTGAGTCAGTAAATTCACATTGATACACCACTACCATCTAATCATCTGACTCCATTCAAGTTTTGCCAATTGTTCCATAATGCCACTTACAGCAGAAAGATCAGTGTCAGAATCACATTTTGTATTTAGTTGCCACATCTTTTTGGTCTCCTTCCATCTGGAACAGGCCTCTGTCTGTGCCTTTCATGCCCTTGACACCTCTGAAGAATACAGTCAGTTATTTGTTGGCTGTTTCTTGATTTGGTTTGTCCACTGTTTCTCCATGATTCAATTCAGGTTGTGCATCTTTACAGAAATTCACAGAAGTGAAGCACATTTGGAGTATGTGTTCTCTTCACTGCTTCCTCTTAGGTGGCACATTATTTTTGCTTGTCCAATTACTGAGGATGATTGCTTGATTAAGGAAATGACTTTCAGTCCTCTCCTTTTCACCTTTGTAATAATAAGTACTTTGTGGAGGAGGTAACTTGAAACTGTATAAATATCTAATTCCTCATTCCACTTTATTCATCTTGGTCAAATTTGTTTTAGCAATTCTAGGGCTTATGCTTTTTTATATAAGTTTTTTTAAAAAGATTATACTCCATTTATAGTTACTATAAAATATTGGCCATATTCCCTGTGCTGTATAATATATCCTTGTAGCCTATTTATTTTATACACATTAGTTTTTACCTCTTAATCCACTATCCCTGTCTTGCTCCTCCTCTATTCTCTCTCCCCACTGGTAACCACTAGTTTGTTCTCTATATCTGTGAATCTGTTTATATTTTGTTATATTCATTCATTTGTTTTCTTTTTTAGATTCCACATTTAAAGTGATAACATACAGTATTTGTCTTTCCCTCTCTGACTTATTTCACTAAGCATAATACCCTCTAGGTCAATCCATGTTGTTGCAAATGACAAAATTTCATTTTCTTTATGGCTGAGTAATATTCCACTGTATATATATACCACATCTTCTTTATCCATTCATCTGTTGATGGACACTTATGTTGCTTCTATGTCTTGGCTATTGTAAATAATGCTGCTATGTACATTGAGGTGCATGTATATTTTCAAATCAGTGTTTTTATTTTATTTGGATATGTACCCAGAAGTGGAATTGCTGGATCATATGATAGTTCCATTTTTAGGTTTTTTTGAAGAAAGTTTATATAAGTGTTAGAATAAGCTTATCTTTGTCTCCAAAAACTTAGCAGAGCTCTTGTTAAGAAGTTGCATTACACGTGTTGATCAATTTGTGGAGAATGAACATATATGTTCAGACTCGCAGTCCATAAACACAGTATGTCTCTGCATTTATTTATTTAGTAAACTTGTTGTGCTTATAAAATAAACAAATACACTTGTATTCTTAGTTTAAACCTAAGTGCTTAATTTTCTTTGGAGTGATTTTAAAGGGTATTGTGCTTATTATTTCAGTTTCTACATATTCATTGTTAGTATATAGAAATTTCTTAGTATATAGAAAGTTTTATTATTTTTTTGTATTGCTCTTGTGTCCATGACCTTGCTGAACTCAATTATTAGTTCTCAAAGTTTCTTTTGTAGATTCCTTGGAAGTTTCTACATAGTCAATCATGCCATCTTCAAACAGGAAGAGTTTTATTCCTTCCTTTCCAATCCATAAGCCTTTTATTTATTTTTCTTGCCTTACTGTAGTCAGTAGAACTTCCAGTACTATGTGGAATGAGTGGTGAGAGTGGACAGACTTGCCTTGTCCCCATTCTTAAAGGGAAGGCATTTATTCTTTTATCCATAAGAGTAATGTTAGCTGTAGGGTTTATAGATACTTATCAGATTGAGGGAGTTCCCCTCTACTCCCAACTAGCTGAGGGTTTTTATCATGAATGGGTGATGGGTTTTGTCAAATGCTTTTTCTGCATCTATTGATATGATCATATAAATTTTCTTCTTTAACCTGTTGATGTGCTGGATTCCAACAACTGATTTTCAACTGTTGAACTAGCCTTGCATAACTGGAATAAACCCTACTTTGTCATGGCATATAATTCTTTCTTTCCATTGTCAGATTTAGGATTTATATCTAAGTTCATCACAGATATTGGTCTGTAGTTTTTTGAGTTTTTGTACTGTCTTCAGTTTCATTATCAAGATGATATTGGCCTCATAAAATGAGTTGAGAAGTGTTTCCTCCTTTCTTTTATTTTCTAAAAGAAATGTGTAAAATTGGTGCAAATCCTTCTTTAAGTGCTGCTAAAATTCTCCATGAAGCCATATAAGCCTGCGGATTTCCTTTTAGGAAACAATTTTTTTAATGGTTATAAGATCATTCTGGTTAACATTTTCATCTTGGTTGAGTTTTGGTAGTTTGTGGTTAAATTGGTCCATTTCTTTAAAGTTGTCCAGTTCATTAGCACAAAGTTGTTTGTAGTATTTTTTTTTATTATCTTTTCACTTGTTGCAAGATCTATAGTGATACCCGTTTTTTCATTTCTGATATTGGTAATTAGTGCCTTCTCTCTCTTTTATTTATTTATTTTTTTAACATCTTTATTGGAGTATAATTACTTTACAATGGTGTGTTAGTTTCTACTTTACAATGGTGTGTTAGTTTCTGCTTTACAACAAAGTGAGTCAGCTATACATATACATATATCCCCATATCTCCTCCCTCTTGCATCTCCCTCCCACCCTCCCTATTCCAACCCTCTAGGTGGTCACAAAGCACCGAGCTGACCTCCCTGTGCTATGTGGCTGCTCCCCACTAGCTATCTATTTTATATTTGGTAGTGTATATATGTCCATGTCATTCTCTCACTTCGTCCCAGATTACCCCTCCCCCTCCCCGTGTCCTCAAGTCCATTCTCTATGTCTGCGTCTTTATTCCTGTCCAGCCCCTAGGTTCTTCAGAACAGTTTTTTTTTAGATTCCATATATATATGTGTTAGCATATGATATTTGTTTTTCTCTTTCTGACTTACTTCACTCTGTATGACAGACTCTAGGTCTATCCATCTCACTACAAATAACTCAGTTTCGTTTCTTTTTAAGGCTGAGTAATATTCCATTGCATATATATGTGCCACACTTTCTTTATCCATTCATCTGCCATTGGACATTTAGGTTGCTTCCATGTCCTGGCTATTGTAAATAGTGCTGCAATGAACATTGTGGCACATGACTCTTTTTGATTTATGGTTTTCTCAGGGTGTATGCCCAGTAGTGGGATTCTGGGTCATATGATAGTTCTATTTTTAGTTTTTAAAGGAAATCCATATTGTTCTCCATAGTGGCTGTATTAATTTACATTCCCAAAAACAGTGCAAGAGGGTTCCATTTTCTCCACACCCTCTCCAGCATTTTTTGTTTGTAGATTTTTTGATGATGGGCATTCTGACCAGTGTGAGGTGATACCTCATTGCAGTTTTTATTTTTAACATCTTTATTGGAGTATAATTGCTTTACAATGGTGTATTAGTTTCTGCTTTATAACAAAGTGAATCAGTTATACATATACATATGTTCCCGTATCTCTTCCCTCTTGCATCTCCCTCCCTCCCACCCTCCCTATCCCACCCCTCTAGGTGGTCACAAACCACCGAGCTGATCTCCCTGTGCTATGCGGCTGCTTCCCACTAGCTATCTCTTTTATATTTGGTACAGAAAAGGGAACACTCTTGCACTGTTGGTGGGCATATATACCTCATTGTAGTTTTGATTTGCATTTCTCTAATGATTAGTGATGTTGAGCATCCTTTCATGTGTTTGTTGGCAATCTGTATATCTTCTTTGGAGAAATGTCTATTTAGGTCTTCTTCCCATTTTTGGATTGGGTTGTTTGTTTTCTTGATATTGAGCTGCATGAGCTGCTTGTAAATTTTGGAGATTAATCCTTTGTCAGTAGCTTCATTTGCAAATATTTTCTCCCATTCTGAGGGCTGTCTTTTGGACTTGTTTATGGTTTCCTTTGCTGTGCAAAAGCTTTTAAGTTTCATTAGGTCCCATTTATTTATTTTTGTTTTTATTTACATTTCTCTAGGAGGTGGGTCATAAAGGATCTTGCTGTGATTTATGTCATAGAGTGTTCTGCCTGTGTTTTCCTCTAAGAGTTTGATAGTGTCTGGCCTTATGTTTAGGTCTTTAATCCATTTTGAGTTTATTTTTGTGTATGGTGTTAGGGAGTGTTCTAATTTCATTCTTTTATATGTAGCTGTCCAGTTTTCCCAGCAACACTTATTGAAGAGGCTGCCTTTTCTCCATTGTATATTCTTGCCTCCGTTATCAAAAATAAGGTGACCATATGTGTGTGGGTTTATCTCTGGGCTTTCTATCCTGTTCCATTGATCTATATTTCTGTTTTTGTGCCAGTACCATATTATCTTGATTACTGTAACTTTGTAGTAGGGTCTGAAGTCTGGGAGCCTGATTCCTCCAGCTCAGTTTTTCTTTCTCGATATTGCTTTGGCTATTCAGGGTCTTCTGTGTTTCCATACAAATTGTGAAATTTTTTGTTCTACTTCTGTGAAAAATGCCATTGGTAGTTTGATAGGGATTGCATTGAATATGTAGGTTGCTTTGGGTGGTATAGTCATTTTCACAATGTTGATTCTTCCAATACAAGAATATGATATATCTCTCCATCTGTTTGTATCATCTTTATTTTCTTTCATCAGTGTCTTATAGTTTTCTGCATACAAGTCTTTTGTCTCCTTAGGTAGGTTTATTCCTAGGTATTTTATTCTTTTTGTTACAGTGGTAAATGGGAATGTTTCCTTAATTTTTCTTACAGATTTTTCATCATTAGTGTATAGGAATGCAAGAGATTTCTGTGCCTTAATTTTGTATCCTGCTACTTTACCAAATCCATTGATTAGATCTAGTAGTTTTCTGGTAGCATCTTTAAGATTCTCTATGTATATTATCATGTCATCTACAAACAGTGGCAGTTCCACTTCTTTTCTGATTTGGATTCTTTTTATTTCTTTTTCTTCTCTGATTGCTGTGGCTAAAATTTCCAAAACTATGTTGAATAATATTGGTGAGAGTGGACAACCTTGTCTTGTTCCTGATCTTAGAGGAAATGGTTTCCGTTTTTCACCATTGAGAACAATGTTGGCTGAGGGTTTGTCATATATAGTGCCTTCTCTCTTTTATGTTTGTCAGTCTTGCTAGAAGTTTGGCAATTTTTACGAGTTTTTTTCAAAGAATCAACTTTTAAACGAAAAATTTATTTTCTCTATTGTTTTCCTGTTTTCAACTTCATTGATTTCTGCTTAGTCTTATTATTTCCTTCCTTCTACTTGTTTTGGGTTCATTTTGTTCTTCCCTTTTTAGTCTAGTTTTCTGGATTATTAATCTGACACTTTTCCTCTTTTCTAGTATCAAACTTTAGTGCTATAAATTTCCCTGTCAGAATTGCTGTCACTGCATCCCACATATTTTGATGTTTTATTTTCGTTTTTATTTAGTTCTATGTTTTGTTGTGTTTTTTTCTTTTGGAGTTTTTAAAACTTCTTTGAAGACTTCCTTTTTAACACATGGATTATTTTGGAGTATAGTTTTGTAAACTTCCAAGAATTGGAGCTATTCCTATTGTGTTTTGTTTTGTTTTGTTTTTACTGATTTATAGTTTTATTCCATTATGGCTGGAAAACATATGTTGTGTGATTTCAGTTCTTTTAAATTTGTTGAGGTATTTTTAATGGCCTTGGATATGGTCTATCTTGGCGAGTGTTCCATGGGCACTTGACAATGTGCATTCTGCTGTTGTTAGGTGGAGTATTCCATAGTTGTTCTGTAGGCCTTGTTGAGCACATTATTCACATCTTTGGTATCTTTGCTAATTTTCTGTCTAGTACTCCTTTAGCCAGGTGTTGAAATTACCAGTATTTTTGTGGATTTGTCTTTTTCTCCTTTCAGTTCTATCAGTTTTTGCATTATGTATTTGAAGCTCTATTGTTTGGTCCATACACATTAAGAATCTCAGTGTCTTATTAGTGATTGATACTTTTATCATTATGTAATATCGTTCTTTTTTCCCTAGAAATTTTCTTTCTCCTCAAGCCTACTTTAGCTGATATAGTAATAGAGCAGGACATGGGGAAAGCAGGACATGTACGGGGTTTGTGCAGGACAGATCTCACCCCACATGTCCTCCATCTGCCTTTTGTCTGTAGAAAAACTTTAACCAAAGAACAAACTTAATCAGATAAATGAAAAAATGCAGAAGCAAAGAAAAGCAGTCAAACAGGACAAAATGATAATAGTTTAGCCATTAAACAACGTCAAGGACATTTAGTCTCCCTTCAAAAGCTATAGCTAATACTCTGAGCCATATCCTTTGAGCTGTTTTGCAGATACTGAAATCTCCATCAGGTGGAAGAAGTTAACTACATGGTGACCAGGCCGTAGCCATGACATAAGCTGCTCCGTCTTACACAATTCCAATAACTGACCTAAAAGAAATGGAAACAAACCAATCCTGGAATTGAAGATTAACTGTACTTAAGACAATCAAGATGATGTTGATCAGACCACTGCATGACCAATTTCAAGACGACTGTCAGAGTTGACTGCTGTTCTGCACAAAGCCCCCTCCCTCCACCTATACACCCCTGAAACCCCTTTAAAATCTCTTGTCCCCTGATTGGCTGTGGGGGATTGGTCCTTTGGAACATGAGCCCACCTTTTCCCCAGGATTGCTGGCCTCCTCAATAAAGCTATCTTTCCTTTTACCCAACATTTCTCTCTCAGTATTGGATTCTTGAGTGACGAGCAGCTAAACCTGAGTTCAGTAACAATATTAATATTGTCACTCCTGCTTTTTGAAAATTAATGTTAGCATGATATATCTTTTTCTATTTGTTCATTTTTTACCTTCCCATGTCATTGTGTTTGAAGTGAGCTTCTTGTAGACAGTATAGATCTGGGTCTCATTTCAAAATTCACTCTCCCAGTCTCTGTCTTTTAATTGATTTATTTAAACCATTTACATTCAAAATAATTACTGATATGTTAGGACTTTAGTATACCACTCTATTATTTGTTTTCTGTCTGTTTCTTCTTTTTCTCACTCTTCCATTTGTTTTTTCTTGGCTTCCTGTGGGTTTACTAAACATATTATTAGGATTCTATATTGTTTTATTTATACTCTTCTTAGTATAGAGCTTTGTGTATTTTTCTAGATACTATAATATATTGGGTTAGCAAAAAGTTTCGTTTGGTTTTTTCCATAAGATGACTCTAGTAGTGCTTAGTTGTCTTTAACTTCATTTGAAACAATTTTGTTAGATTGTATTGTGACAGCTGTCATATCAGTGTGCATTAAAAAAAAGAAACATCAAAATTGGTGAATTTTTGTGTAGCCATTTTAATATTCAAGATGGAAGGAAAAAAGCAACATTTTTAGCATATTATGCTGTATTATTTCAAGAAAGGTAAAAACGCAACTGAAACGCAAAAAAAAAAAAATTATGCATGTATGGAGAAGGTGCTGTGACTGATTGAATGTGTCAAAAGTGGTTTGTGAAGTTTCATGCTGGAGATTTCTCACTGGATGATGCTCCATGGTCAAGTAGACCAGTTGAAGTTGATAGCCACCAAATCGAGAACAATCAAGGTTATACCACACAGGAGATAGCTGATATACTCAAAATATCCAAATCAAGCATTGAAAATCATTTGCACCAGCTTGGTTATGTGAATTCCTTTGATGTTTGGGTTCCACATAAATTCCGAAAAAATAACCCTTCTTGACCATATTTCCTCATGTGATTCTCTACTTAAACATAATGAAAACGTTATGTTTGTAAAACAAATTGTGATGGACCATGAAAAGTGGATACTGTACCATAATGTGGAATGGAAGACATCGTGGGGCAAGTGAAATGAACCACAACCAACCACACCAAAGGCTGGTCTTCATCCAAAGAAGGTGATGTGTATATGGTGGGATTGGAAGGGAGCCTTCTATTATTAGCTCCTTCTGGAAAATCAAACGATTAATTCCAACAAGTACTGCTCCCAATTAGACCAACTGAAAGCAGCACTCCATGAAAAGTGTCTGGAATTACTCAAAAGAAAATGAATAATCTTCCATCAGGATAATGCAAGATCTCATGTTTCTTTGATGACCAGGCAAAAAGTGTTACAGCTTGGCTGGGAAGTTCTGATTTCTCCACACATTGCACCTTCAGATTTCTATTTATTTCAGTCTTTACAATATTCTTTTAATGGAAAAAATTTCAGTTCCCTGGAAGACTGTAAAAGGCACCTGGAAAAGTTCTTTGCTCAAGAAGATAAAAAGTTTTGGGAAGATAGAGTTATGAAGTTGCCTGAAAAATGGCAGAAGGTAGTGGAACAAAATGGTGAATACGTTGTTCAATAAAATTGTTGGTGAAAATGAAAATGTGTCATTTATTTTTACTTAAAAATCGAAGGAACTTTTTGGCCAACCCCATACATAAGCAATTTATCATAGCCTACAGATATCAGACTCTTACCATTTCACATATTGAAATTTTACTTTCACTTAGGTTTTTTTACCTTCTCTACTTTTTGAATATAATTGTTTCCAGCTCCAGAATTGCTGTTGTTATTATCTTTGCATCAACCATCAGATATGATCTTAAAATTCATAGGGACAAGTATATTAATATTTTATAAATATATTTATAAATATGGATAAAATATATTTATCCATATTTTTACCCTTTCCATTGTTCTTTCCTTTCTAAATCCTTCATTTGTTATCATTTACTTTATGTTTGGAGATCTTCCATTATCATTCTTTTGGGGTGGATCTGCTAGCAACAAATTCTCTAAATTTTTCTTCATCTGAGGATGTATTTACCCTTCATTCCTGTAAAATTACAGGAAGTCACATTTTCACCAAGTGTAGGGTCCCCAGCACCCAGATCTGCATGTATATGAGATTAAAAATAAGATCTAGGGAACTCATCATGTTCTTCAAGTGCTAAAGTTCCTAACCAGTGTACCCTCCTCTTTCTACTCTTCTGAGTCCTTTTATGATTGTCTGTTGAGTTATTTTCAGGTTATTTAGTTGCAGTTAGAGGGTAGGGACAGGGAAAAGTGGATCTATGGTATCTCTTCCTGGAATGGCAGGTCTAGAGTGCTTTCTGAGGACAAGCTTCATCATAAGCATGTCAGAGCAATCTCTGTGTACAATTGGGCTGTTGAAATTTCTTCCATCCTCCCATGCCTGGAAGCTCCCCATGCTACTATCTTTTTTACATTCCAATTCAGGACATTCTCTGACTCCTCCATTCATACCCAACTAAGAGATACAGCAAAACACTAGTGGTATAAAATTTAGAAAACTTGGGCTCCAACCAATGCAGCTGCTGTGTGAACTTCGTTAAGTCAGACACCTAATTCCTCTGTGTCTGTTTTGTTACCTTTAGAATAAAAGGTTTGGATTAAATCAGTACCTTCCAAATGCCTACAGAGTTCATGCAGGTCATAGAAATAAATGAAGCCTAACCAGGTCTAAGACAATATAGAGTGATGGGGTCTGTGGCAAACGGGAGAGTCCTGCCCAGTGTAAAGACATTCAGGCCAAATCTTTAAAATGCCCAGTGAGGGCCAAATCAGTACACAACTACTCCTCCCCTTTTCAGAAGCTAGAGAGATGAGAATAGTCCTGGCGCTGACCACATTGTTCAGTCCAGTACCCAGCGCCTCTCAAGAAGCTCTTGATTTCTTTATTGTTTTAACACAGCAGTATAACCCCGGGTATATTCCGTCACCAGGAGTGGTGTGTACCTTTCAGAAGATGTGTGTGTGTGCCTTTCAGAAGTTGTGTGTACCTTTCAGAAGAAGAAGGAGTAGTTGTATGCATTTGGCATACATTTCTACCCCATGCTCCACATTGGTCTCTGTCTCAAGGACTCAGTGACAATTCACTGAGTCCTGGCCCCTAAATGGAACAGAGAAGGTATATGGCATATTAAGTGGTGCAGCACATCGTGGGGGAAGCAGGAGTAGACTGAGCCTGGGGAATACCTGGCTGCTGCACGTCTTGCCATCCTTGAATACAGCAGCTGTTAGAGAAGGGCCTGCACGAGGGGCCCAAGAGCTGGTGAAGGGCCCTGCTCTCTGAGGGTTGATTTATGAACTCCAGGCTCTGTAGCTTTACTTGCAAACAGCCAAGATCTAGAGAGAGCCCATCAACAGGTAAATGCATAAACAAATTGTGGTCCACCTATATGATGGAATTCAACTCAAAAATAAAAAGAGATGAAGTATTTATACACAAAACAGTATGGATGACTCTCAAAATAATTGTGTTGAGTGAGAGAAGCTAGACAAAAAAGAGTTGTATTGTATCATTGGTTCTCTGTATAGAAAACTCTGGAAAGTGCAAATGTAACAAATCTTTGATGACGAAAAGCAGATCAGCGGCTGCTAGGGAGAGGAATGAAAGATTACAAAGGAGCACAAGGGAATTTTTGGAAATGACTAATAAGTTCACTCTCTTGATTGTGGTGATGTTTTCACAGGTGTATACATACTTCAAACATTAAATTGTACACTTTAAATATGTGTAACATTGTGTGTCAATTATATGCCAGTAAAACTTATACTTGTTTAAATTTTAAAAAAAGACATAAGAAGGACACTCTTTGTTCTTGTCAGTTGTTTTTTTTTTTTAAATCATGAAAACGAGGTGGTATCCTTGCTCCTGTGACTCAGTGCATACCCATCACAAGGCAAAACAGCTGATTTTATCTTCCTCCAGATTGTGTGTCTGATTAGTTGGTCAGATAACATCTCTTCCTTCAATCAACATTTGGTTTGCAGGGAGCTCCAGGACAATCCAAAAGTCTGTTAATAACCCTGAGAAGAAGACACACACATGATCTTGGGAGCCATGGCTGCTTTCTTGAGGGAGAGGCAGCTGCTGGCATGCCCAGGGCTCTGAGGGCCCCGGGGGGAAGCTTGTCTGAGGAGCCCAGAGGAGACACAGCCCAGGCCTCACAGTGACCTGGCCGGCATGCCAGGCAGCACACTCAGGTAAACTGGTCTTCCTTTCCCTTGCTCTGTGTTTCAGGTCTCCTGGGGGAATGTGACGGTCTCTTGGCCCAGCAAGTAAAATGTGTCCCCCACCCTCAGGAGGACTGTCACCCCTCCTGTGGCTCAGATCTTGGGCTAAATTTCAAGTTATACCGTCTGGGTCTGGGACCCCATGTGGCGTATTCCTCGAGGTCACTGCAAGCTGCATTTGGCTACAAGTGTCTGAGCCTGCCTCCACCAGGCCTGAGAGCAAGGACTCCACCTCAGCACACAGGACTAGACCCTGCCTGGATATAGTAGAGAGCATTTTATGGCTGAGAACTGGAAATGCAGAGAGCCAAGTCATGGGTCAGTCTCACAGCGTGAGTGGGAGGAAGGGCCTGGAACATAATGCTCTTGCCTTCCTGGTCAGTCTCTCTCACTGGTCAGGCTTTCTCACTAGTCACTGCTCCCTCATTGGTCAATCTCTCTAATCAGAGCCCTGCTCTTTTCATTTATCCCAGAAATGGTTTTTGAGTGCTTACCCTGTGCTGGGAGCTGGGGATTTGATGGAGATATAATGGCAGCTCACGTGGCCTTCCCATCCAGTGCACATCTTTGTAACATGCTTGAACACAGATAACATGGGTCTTGCACCGGGAAGGTCTAAAGCTGAGAACATCCTGCCATGCTGTGAGGATTTGTCAGTAGAGCTCCTTGAGACATTTGCTGTGAACAGACCCAGCACTGGTCCCTGACAACTATCTTTTCCCTCACAAACGCACCAAAACATCCAGGCTTATATTCTCCTTTTCGATTCTGACATTTTGAATGTGTGGATGCATGTGTGGAACAGGAGGTGTGGGAAGACAGGAAGTCAACTTTGCACTGAAACAAAATAAATCCAACATTCAGCTTCTCAAATAAAGTAAGAAGCTAAATCATTCCACATAGTCAGCCCCATGCAAAGTTGGGACATTTCCAAACTGAGCACATGATGAACATCGAGACAACCAGAGACGTGTAACATCGCAGCCCAACGCCATCAGTCTGCCAACAGCCAGAGTCTAGTGAGGGCTGGACACTCAGGGAAGCATGTCTATGTGCTTCTAGGCCAGGGACACCCAAGTCCCACCCGCTGTTTATGACCTGGGATGGGTTCCTAAACCTCCAAGCTTCTGTGTTTTCATATGGGAATGAGAATCAGGCATTCCAGGATTAGGAAAGTTTCTACACATGAGAGTTTTACAGCCTGGCCAGGAGCACTTGCTAGATGTGAGCATCCTGATAAAGTAGGGCCTACACATTCAGCCCCGGAGTCCATAATACTCAGAGCACAAGTTCTCCATCAGAAGTCATTCTAACAAAGGCAAACTTTTCACTTATGTTTCTCTGAAAACATAATCCAGGGCATACCAGAGTGTGTTACAGGGACCCCCGGTAGTCCAAATATGTTAATAAAACCACATTTCACTACCAAAAAGGTGGACATATCTATTTTAATAGCTGTGTTTATTTTAATACAAATTAGACAAACGATAATTAAAACAAAAAATTATGTTCTAAACTGTATCCTACGAATACCAGTTAGAACAAGGTTATATTGAGAAAAATGAGCTGGTTTAAAGAAAATAAGAATTCATATCTCTTAGACACGACAAAACATTGTGAGAGAAGTACTGAACAACTAACGTTTGGGAAATTCGACTTAATCCAGGCATGATTTAAAACATTTCCCTTTATTCCCCTGTTCCCTCCTCCAACTGGTGCCCCTTCAAACCTGCGCACAGCCCCACACAGGATGGCTGGAGCCAGAATTCTCCTCAAACTGTCAGGGAGGGCTGATTAGACAAAGTCAGAATTCCGTTCAAGGGGTGGGGGAAAGGAGGTGAACACACTTAAGATGAAACCTAATAAGTTGTGTTCTCAGATAAATAACAATAATTTATTTTAAGAGTCCTATAGAACTGCAAGTTCCAATAGAACTTCCAGTGATGACATAAATGCCCTGGGTTGTCCCAGATGGTGGCCACCAGTCACATGTGGCTTTTGAGCACTTGAAGTGTGGCTAGTGTGATGAAGATCTGAATTTTTAATATTATTGCATTTTAATTAGTTTAAATGCAAACAGCCACGTGTGGCTCCTGACTTCCATTTTGGAGAGGGAGCTCTCGGTGGCCTGCTGGTTGCTCTGGGATACTGAAAGCAAATACTCCTCAGTGGCAGGGACCTTATAGTGTTAGTTAGGCAGTGGTAGGGAAGCAATGGGTTTAAACCAAAGTGTGCTTTGTTTTGTAGAAACTAACTATTAAATGGCAGAATGTTCCAAACACCTGATGATCCGAAAAGGTTACAGTACATTCCAAGTCAACAAGATACCATAGTGTGAGCAAACAACCAACCACCTGCTTGCTTGCAGTTTTTGGCAACCTAGAGTAACCTTTGCCTCATTACAGTACTTACGGATGATCTGCCCTTTCATGAATATGCATACCCCCAGGCTTAACCCTGCCCCACCCTCCTCCCCATCCAACCACACGGGAAGACAGTGCTTTGAGAGCTATCTCCCTGCCTCCCTACTTGTCACAATTAATAAATGCTTCTGCTTTAATCAAAAGCACTTGTGTGTTCATTGGCCGTGCACCCCAAGCAATGGACACATTGTGTCTGGTAACAACAGCTAGGTCAGATCTAACTATTTGTGTGTTTTATAGCAACAAAATGATCCGCCATTGATAATAGATACACGCTACTATACATAAAATAAACAACAAGGATTTATTGTATAGCACAGGGAACTATATTAAATATCTTGTAATAATCTATAACGGAAAAGAATCTGAAAAAAATATATACATATATAACTGACTCACTTTGCTGTGCACCTGAAACTAACACAATATTGTAAATCAACTGTACTTAATAAAAATAATAATAAAAAATTTAAAAAATGACCCATCGTTTATTGGGGGTAAAACACTGGTCTTGGAGCCAGGAGTCCCTGAGTTTTGTGTTCTCCATCATCCAATAACTTTATATCTATTCCAGGAAGTAACACTCTCTCTCTCCTCCCTCTGCCTCTGTCTCCCTCTCTCTCCCCTTCTCTCATAAAAGAAAATTCCCCTCCTCAACATCAGCTCAGCCCTGTTTCCTGACTGTACTCTGCTTTGTGCCTCTCTTAGGACTATTTTTTTTTCTCATTTATTTCCTTGTGGTTATGTTGGTTTATTATTCACTAAAATAATTAATGATTAAAGGGTCAGAGTTTATTTTTGAAAGACTTACTCTCTCAAGGCATAAATTTAGATCTGTGCCCTTTCTGTGAAATTTTTGGAATTCGTTTTTCTAAATCTGGAGAATATTTGATGACACCCAGTGTTCTCTTTCTTGGTCACATAAATACCCACATACCATCATCATATCCTCTGGCAGTTTTCATTACTTATAATTAACCAACAATTTTTTTCTTGTAGGTCAGAATTAGGTCTAAGGTCATAGAAAGATATATTATGCTGTTAACTATAAAAGCTTACAAAATAATAGATGTATATATACATAGAATCCTAATATTTTGGTTAGTGTGTGTGTTTGTCTGGAAGAAAATTCACCAATATGATGAAATGTGTATCTTTTGGAATAGAATCGTGAATAATTTTTTCTTCACTTTCTTCTTTTATTTAAATGTATGAAGTTATTTTAATATTCCAAGTTATATATTTCAATTTTTATTTCTAAAGCTTCTAACTTTAGAAATGATTTGTTCTCAAATCTACAGTTTTTATTTTTCATCTCTTTGTATTTCACAAATGAACACACTTCTCTATCTCTTAGCCACACATATCTTTTTAAAATCTTCATCTTACTTTAGTAACTCAATTTCCTCTGATGTAAGTTCTTGTGTTGTTTCTCCCTCTCTCTCTTTCTCTCTCTCTCTCCCTGCCTCTCTCTCTCTTTCCCCAACCCTGACCAAGGTAGGCATTCCTTGCTTCACCCTTAGGAAACAGGAGATGGGAAGGGGGTCATCCTGCTGGGTGGCTCCTGTGGTCCCTCTATACTACCTGAGCCCCAGGCCCCTCTGCTTCTAAGCACTGGTGACTTTGGTATTGATCCCACCTTTTGCAGTGTCCTTCAGAGACTCCGAGTCTACTCTCCATCTTTCAGTGGCTCCTCACAACCTACTGTCTCCATGTTTGCTTCTCTTCTGAATTTGGCCTTCATTATTACACCGTATACTTTTGCATGAATTTGGCGGTGGGTGGGGGAACTGCAGCACGTACTCAGCCTGCTACCTTGAAACCATTTTGAAATGAACAAAGTTAATACTTTTTACAGAAAAAGTTTCGTGACTATGTTCCTTTGGTTGGCCTTCTGAGGGATGGAACCAGGTAGGTCAGAATTATTCAGGTGTTGGCATTTGACCCAATGAGATTCCACAGAAGCCCTTGGTCACTGCATGCTGCCTGTATAGGACTTAGAAAGGCACACCCATGCCTGGCCATCCTCCACGGCACTGTCCCTGCTGGCCCGGACCTGTTGGTGAGTAGCTGACCTTGCTCTGCTGCACAGCCAAGTCTGTGCGAACCCAAAGGGAACGACTTTCCCTTTGAAAGCCAGGTTCTAAAAGGGAGCGTCATGGGGTCGGGAGGCCACAGTGCTTGCCAAGCAGTCTTTGCAGGCTCGGTCGGTGGCTGCCATGCTGCTGTCCCTGCCATCTATCTGGGCTCAACAACTGAAGCAGAACCCATCAGCTAGCCACCTGGATTCCCAGTTCCACTCTCTGGGATTCTGGTTATCTTCTGGACCTCAGGGCTTGTCAGGGTCTTAATTGATGTTTATGGATCACTTGAGAAATCTTTAATGAAAAGCTTTGAGAAGTAAACAATGTTCTCAGTTTAACGTAATACAGCAGACTATTGTGGAGAAAGCTTATTTAAACTCTTCACCCAGGATTTATATATCTCAAATGCAGTCATTTGGAGATGCAAAGAACTGGCCCCAGAAGCCCAGTTAGCCCAGCACCTAAGGAGCCAAGCAGGGCTGAGGAGCCGGGAGCCCACCTGCCCACCCACCTAGGGGGTTGGCTTGCCTGCACACCTGAGCACTCTTGCCCAGTCATGCTGACCAGCTGGGGTGGGGGCAGCTCACTTCACCCCTGACCAGGCCATTGGACAACTCCATCCGAGCCCTTCAGCCCTGTCTGCAAGGCTTGAACCTGCCAAAAAAAAAAAAAAAAAAAAAAAAAAAACCCAGCAAGTGAATGGAGTGTTGTTCTTCAAGCTGTTGCAGTAGCAAGGGGAGGAGATAGGTTACAGGTGGTTGATTACAGGTGATTGGTTTACATGTAGGTGATGGGCACGTGGCTAACTTACAGGGGTCATTTACAGGTGAGTGATTTAATGATTGACTCACGGGTAATTGATGTACAGGTGGGTGATTTACAAGTGAATGGTTTGAACTCTGAAGAAGTCTCAGTCAGCCCAAATCACAGGAAACGGTTTTCTCTGCATCTAGCTGATTTCAGGGGACAAAGTACTCAAATCTCTGCTAATCAACCATGAGAGCAGGAAGGTGTTGCAGGAGGGGCGGGGAGGGGGGGAGGCGGGGCTGTGTCTGTTCTGAGAGGAGAAAGGAACCTCCTTGTCAGCAGCTGCAGCCAGAAAGGGAATGGTTTTGTCCCAGGGGCACAGGTGTCACCATGAGTCTCATGGTCACAGACAGCAAGCCTCACCTGTCCTGTGGAGGAGGGTGGGACATAGTAGGGGGCAGGATTTATAAAGATCACTGTTTTCTGGTAGCACAGGGCTCAGATAAGTTTCCACGTAGTCAAACCTAAAAATTGTAGACTGGAGGCTCCTGGGCCTCATCTATCACGCAGACTTTTGCTCTGCTTTTTGGCATTGTTGGTTTGGATGAGTCCCCATATTTACAAATCAGATTTTGTATCAAAATCCATGGCCTGTTTAATTTTGGCCCTGGGCCCACCCATGGGTACCCAGTGCCAGGCCTCCCTTGGCCCAGCTGCCCCAGCCACCTGGTGCTGGTCCTGGAGGCAGGACAGCCACTTCCTCCCTCAGTCTCCTTCAAGATAAAGCTCCAGCTTCACGCCCATGCACAAAGTGCAGCTAGGGGCTGGGCCCCAACAGGTGCCCCCGTCCACACGCAACACGAGGGCCCCCAGACCTGAGGGCAGAAGCCTCATTGCGGAATCACACGAGCCCATCTTGGGTGGTTCCAGGTGCACCTCCCAGGGCCAGTGCTGAGAATGCTGGGGGGCAGGCAGAGCTCCGCACCCACAGTCCTCTCCTGACCATGGCAGCAACCCCACTCAGCCCAGGTGGCTCTCATTTCCAGTAAAGACAAAACACAAAAGAACCTCTCTAAAGCTGTGTTTTATAGCACATGACACAATAGAACAGGGGCATGGGAGGGAGGGTGCTCCTGACTTATTTTCCCCTCCTATAAAACAAGCAAGTTGGCCAAGAATCCAACCCTTACAAGGTTGGAGGTGCCATCAGCACTGACATTCTGGGTGTTTAAAAGCCAGTCCCAACCCTCAGGTTTTACTAAGACTTCACATTGAGGGTTGGGGCCTGCTCTGAATAAGAGCTCTGTTGCACTGAGCACAAACATAATTTTCTTCTGATGTCTACTGACCACGTAACTGGAAGAGCAAGGGCCTGTGAGAACAAGACAATTACAGGCCCATTCCTCTTTTTTTTTTGAGCTCAGCCACTGAGAAGTTTTAAAATACACTCTGCAGTTATTTTCAGAGTCCTCCAAACACCGCTGGAAATAAATGATGTCAGAAACAGAGAGTATTTTATTTACAGCTCTAGGGAGACCCTAAAAACAGACCCCACTCTCCCTGCACAGGCTCCCCACCCCTCAGGAGAGTTGGGAGCATGGCCTTCCATCTGCCCTCACTCCTGTCCCCCACCAAGTTGGGGGACAGGAGAAGCGTGCACACCAGTTATGATATGATAGGTTACGCGTCACGTAAAGGGAGCAAAGACTTCTTGATTTTCCCATGTGGGGTGAGAGCTGTTTCTCTCAAAGGCCAAGGAAGGCAAGCAAGAGGACTCCATGAATTTCTCTTCTGAAGGTTCATTAGGGGGCAGGCCAGGCTGGCTTCTGCCGTGAGCACGGCACCTTCTCTGTTGATGCCATACAGCTGGGCCTGTGGCCCAAGGCAGCCTGCAAACAGGTGTGGTGTGGCTTGAACAAAGTCTTGTATTGTTTGGGGGGAAACATTCAAGTATCTGCTAACTGGAGAGTGTAATGTAATGATGAGCCCCTTTGACCCATGGCCAACTCTACAATGACCAGCTAATGTCTCATTTTACCACGTGTTATAGGCCGAACTGTGTCCCCCACAAAATTCATATGCTGCCATTCTAACCCCCAGGACCTCAGAATGTGACTATTTTTAGAGATGGAGTCTTTAATGAGGTGATTAAGGTAAAAGGGTGTCTTTTTATGGGTGGGCCTCAATCCAATATGACTGACGTCATTATAAGAAGAGATTAGGACACAACACATAGACAGATGACCATGTGAGGACACAGGGAGAAGATGGCCATCTACAAGCCAAGGAGAGAGGCCTCAGGAGAAACCAGCCCTGCCTACACCTTGATCTCAGACTTCCAGACTCCAGAACTGTGAGGAAATAAGTTTTTGTTTTTTGAGCCGCATCATCTGCAGTATTTGTAAGGGCAGCCCAAGCTGACTAGTACACTATCTCTACACTCACCCACTGCCCTTGCCCTGGGTGATTTTGAAGCAAATCCCACATATGGTGATTTGTTCTGGCATACAGTTTTTTTTTTTTTTTTTTTTTAAGGAATACAATTTATTTCCAATTATATCAATATAAAAACTGAAGTTTTTGGCTCCACTTAGAAAAGCAGTCCTGGCCACACAAAGGATTCTGGTGGAGTGCTGGTTGGAGCTGGAGCCCTGCATGCTCATGGACTCAAGAGGAGGTGCCTGCAGAGGACAGGATGGTTGTCTCCCTTCTCCCCTCTGGGTGATTGTGGCATCCCAGGATTTGTCACTTCCCTTCATCAAGCTGACCAGATGAGTAGGAAAAGAACATTGGATACAGAGGCTCCAGGCCAGCCCTTATTTCACATTTGCCCCATTCAAACCATGTGCCCTGCATGGCCAGCACGGTTTCTCTTGCCAATAGCACTGACCTGTTGGGAAATGGTGTGCCCCTACTACAGCCTGGGGAAATACCAGAGTACTGAAACCAGAGGCAATGCAGTCTTACTCTGACCTGCTATGACCCAGGCCAGTGGTCCAGATGGTGGGCAAAATGGTGCAATTTGCTGGAAGATGTATGTGAGATAGAAGCTTCAAAAACTTGACTCTGACATAGACCAAGAAATGGGGAAGGCCATGCAGCAGGGTGTCAGTGTTCAAATTTCTATCCCATGATTTACCAGTTGGGTGTTGAGGCGTCTGAGGTGCCATGCCTGAGCCTGCCCCATATAATGGAGACTGAGAGAGCTAATCCGAGCACAGGCCGGGAAAACCCATCTTCCAGCATGTGGCAGTCTCTATCACCCCCACCCCTCTGCCTACCACAGCCGGGCCACAATCCCCTTCCTGGCCTCTGACCTCTGAACAGTGCAGGAGCAGCCCCTGCCCAGGACCAGAGCTCTGCAAGCTGCATTCCCGAGGCCCCAGCAGCCTCCCCAACCTCAGCCCTGCTGCCCAGCTCCAGGTTGGCTTCTCCTTGCGGCAGCCCGTGGGGCCTGTCCTATCTCCAGCTCCATGTGGACCATGCTCGTTCCCCAACCACCAACCCATTCATTCACCAGCTAAGAGCCACTGAGAACTCCTGAGGGCCCAATAGGTAAACAGAGCAGGCCCGTTGTGGTGGAACATGCATTCTCCTCTGGAAAGACAGGAAATCAGGAAAGAAACAAAACAATGCAGAGTCACTAATGATCAGAATAACTAATGCTCAAGGTGACAAAGACAACAGAGGCACAAGCCAGTTGGGACTCAAGCCAAAGTAAGGATCTGGGCTGCATGGGAAGGTGTAGGTGGGCACTGAAGGGTCACCGCTTACTGAGGTATAAATGACTACAACACACCATACATATTGAAAACGTAGAGTGTGATAAACTTTGACATACATATACATTGGTGATATCTCCACTAATAGAGCAGAGTCATCGTTCACCTCCAGAAGTTTCCCTCTGCCTCTCTGCCATCTCCCAGCCCCTCCCTAGGCAACTACTGGTGGTCTTCCCATCACTATAAGTCAACTTGCATTTTCTACAATTGTATATGAATGGAATCACATGGCAGTCTCTTTTGTTGAGCTTCTTCACTCAGCATAACTTGTGATTTATCTATGTTGCTGGGCATCTTGGTGATTGATTCCTCCCTGTTGCTGAGCATCAAATGTAAAGATGGAGCACACACGTACTCCAGGCTGCAGAGGGACAGTGGGGTGTTCCAGTTCTTGGCTAGTCTAGAGAAAGCTGGTGTGAACATTTGTCGGTAAGTCTCTGTGAGGACTGCTTTCATTTCTCTTAGGTGAACACCCAGAAGTGGAATGGCTGGGTCATAGGGTAAATATACATTTAACTCTGTAAGAAGTTGCCAAAATGTTTCCCAAAGTACTCACACCATTTTGTATTCCCACCAGCAGTGTGAGAGTTCCAGTTCCTCCACATCCTCACCAGCGCTTGGTGTGGTTGGTGTTTTAGCCATTTCACTGTGTGTAGTGGCATCTCACTGAGGTTTTAATCTGTATTTTTGTGATGACTAACGATATTGAGAGTTTTTCATGTGCTTGTTTGCCATCCATATCTTTTCTTTAGTGATGTATCTCTTTAGATCCCTTGCTCGTTTAAAAAAATTGGTTCATGTTCTTACTATCGCATTTTTAGAATTCTTTATGTCTGGATACAAGTTCTTTATCAGGTATCAGTTATGGCTTGTCTTCTCATTCTCTTAAGAGTGCCTTTTGAAGTTTTTAATTTTAGTGAATTCCAATTCATCAGTTTTTAAAAATGTATTGTGCTTTTGGTGTTATATTTAATAAATCTTTGCATAGCTCAAGGTCATAAGGATTTTTAAAAATTTTTTCCAAAAAGTTTTACACTTATAGGTTTTGTGTTCGGGACTATAATCCATTTTAATTTGATTTTTGTATATGGTGAATATGGATGAAAGTTTTATTTTATTTTTATTTATTTATTTATTTATTTATTTATTGCGGTACATGGGCCTCTCACTGTTGTGGCCTCTCCCGTTGCGGAGTACAGGCTCCGGACACGCAGGCTCAGAGGCCATGGCTCACGGGCCCAGCCGCTCTGCAGCATGTGGGATCTTGCTGGACCGGGGCATGAACCCGTGTCCCCTGCATCGGCAGGCGGACTCTCAACCACTGCACCACCAGGGAAGCCCCCGAAAGTTTTATTTTTTTACACATGGATATCCAACTGTTCCAGCACCATTTGTTGAAAAGATTACACTTTCTTCACTGATTTGCCTTTGTGATTTTGTTGAAAATCAGGTGCTCATATACGTGTAGGTCTGTTTCTGAGCTCCTTATTTTTGTTCCATTTATTTATTATTCTATCTTGCTGCCATTAGCACACAATCTTGGTCACTGTTGCTTCATATGTTTTAAAATCAGATAGTGTTAACCTTCCAACTTTGTTCTTTTTCACAGTTGCTTTGGCTGTTCTAGGTCCTTTGTGTGTGTTCCCACATGAATTTTAGAATCAGTTTTTCATATCTACCCCCCAAAAAACCTCCTGGGAGTTTGGCTGGAATTGCATTGAATCTGTAGATCAATTTGGAGAACTGACATTTTAACAACATTGGGTCTTTCAACCCATGTCTCTCCATTTATTAGTCTTCTTTGATTTCTCTCAGCTTAATACAGGTTATATAGGTCTTTCACACCTTTTATCAGATTTATTCCTAAGTATTTCATAGTTTTTGGTAGTATCATAACTGTTAATGTTGTATTAACTATTGAAAGTTGAACCATCCAAGAATTCTTGAGACAAATCCTACTTACTTAGTCAAAAAGGATTATCCTTTTCATATACTGTTGCATTCCATTTGCTAATATTTTGTTTAGAATTTTTGTATTTTTGTTCATGAGGGATATTTTTCTCTAGGTTTTGTGGGGTTTTTTAATATCTTTGGCATAGGATAAGGGCATCAGAATTATCTGGAACAGATTGTATAGAACTGGCATTATTTCTCTCTTATCTAGAGGAATTCACCAGTGAAGCCATCTGCACCTGGAGTTTTGTTTCTGTGGGAAGGTTTTTAACTACAAAACAAAATTTTTCATATATACAGGGCTATCCAGCTTATCTATTTCTTCTTAAGTAAGCTTTGGTGAGAAGCTTTGGTGGTTTGTGTCTTTCAAGTAATTTGTCCATTCCATCTAAGTTATCAGATTTATTGGTGGAAAGATGTTTGTAATAGCCCTTTAAATCCTTTTAATATCTATGGAACCAGTCTTGATGTCATCTCTCTCATTTGTGATATTGGTAATTGTGTCTTCTTTTTTCAGTCTAGCTAGTGCTTTTTCAGGGTTTTAAAAATAATTTTTATTGGGGTATAATTGACTTACAATATTATGTTAGTTTCAGGTGTACAGAAAAGCTAATCTGTTATACAAATGCATATATCCACTATTTTTTAGATTCTTTCCCCATATAGGCCATTACAGAGTATTGAGTAGGGTTCCCTGTGCTATGCAGTAGGTCCGTATTAGTTATCTATTTTATATATAGTAGTGTGTATGTGTCAATCCCAATCCTCCAATTTATCCCTATCCCCCTTACCCCCTGGTAAACATGTTTATTTTCTACATCTGTAACTCTATTTTGGTTTTGTAGATAATTTCATTTGTACCCTTTTTTAGATTCCACGTATAAGCGATATCATATGACATTTGTCTTTCTATATCTGACTTACTTTACTCAATATGACAATCTGTAGGTCCATCCATGTTGCTGCAAATGGCATTGTTTTGTTCTTTTTTTATGGCTGAGTAATATTCCATTGTATATATGTACCACATCTTCTATTTTCAGTTTCTCCATTCTATTCTCCACAGTGGCTGTACCAGTTTGCATTCCCACCAACTGTGTAGGATGGTTCCCTTTTCCCCACACTGTCTCCAGCATTTATTGTTTGTAGACTTTTTAATGATGGCCATTCCGACCAGTGTGAGGTGATACCTCATTCTAATTTTAATTTGCATTTCTCTAATAAGTAGTGATGTTGAGCATCTTTTCATGTTTTTTTTAACCATCTGTATGTCTTCTCTGGAGAAATGTCTATTTAGATCTTCTACCCATTTTTTGATTGGGTTGTTTGCTTTTTTGATATTGAGCTGCATGAACTGTTTGTATATTTTGGAAATTAATCCCTTGTCAGTTGCTTTGTTTGCAAATATTTTCTCCCATTCTGTGGGTTGTCATTTCGGTTTTTTTTTTTTTTTTTTTTTTGTGGTATGCGGGCCTCTCACTGTTGTGGCCTCTCCTGCTGTGGAGCACAGGCTCCGGATGCACAGGCTCAGTGGCCATGGTTCATGGGCCTAGCTGCTCCACAGCATGTGGGATCTTCCCGGACCGGGGCACGAGCCCGTGTCCCCTGCATCGGCAGGCGGACTCTCAAGCACTGCACCACCAGGGAAGCCCTCTCGTTTTATTTATGGTTTCCTTTGCTGTGCAAAAGCTTTTAAGTCCCATTTGTTTATTTTTATTTTTATTATTCTAGGAGGTGGGTCAAAGAAGATCTTGCTGTGATTTATGTCAGAGTGTTCTCCCTATGATTTCCTCTAAAAGTTTTATATTATCCGGCCTTATATTTGGGTCTTTAATCCATTTTGAGTTTATTTTTGTGTATGGTGTTAGGGTGTGTTCTAATTTTATTTTTTTACATGTGCCTGTCCAGTTTTCCCAGCACTACTTATTGAAGAAACTGTCTTTTCTCTTGTATATTCTTGCCTCCTTTGTTGTAGATTAGCTGACCATAAGTGCATGGGTTTATCTCTGGACTTTCTATCCTGTTCCACTGATATATATTTTTTGGTGCCAGTACCATACTGTTTTGATGACTGTAGCTTTGTAGTATAGTCTGAAGTCAGGGAGCCTGATTCCTCCAGCTCTGTTTTTCTTTCTCAGGATTGCTTTGGCTATTCGGGGTCTTTTGTGTTTCCATACAAATTGTAAACTTTTTTGTTCTAATTCTGTGAAAAATGCCATTGGTAGTTTGACGGGGATTGCACTGAATCTGTAGATTGCTTTGGGTAGTATAGCCATTTTCACAATGTTGATTCTTCCAATCCAAGAACATGGCATATCTCTCCATCTGTTTGTGTCATCTTTTCTTTCTTTCATCAGTATCTTTTAGTTTTCCAAGTACAGGTCTTTTGCCTCCTTAGGTAGGTTTATTCCTAGGTATTTTATTCTTTTTGATGCAATGGTGAATGGGATTGTTTCCTTAACCTCTTTCTGATCTTTTGTTGTTGGTGTATAGAAATGCAAGAGATTTCTGTGTAGGTTTTTCAGTTTTTTTGAGTTTCTCATGTATTGGCTTTTGGTTACATTGATATTCTCTATTGTTTTTGTTTTACTGATTTTTATTATTCATTTTCTTATGCTTACTTTGGATTTAATTTCCTCCTCTGCTAGTTTCTTAAGGTGGAAGATGAAGTCATTAATTTGGTCTTTTCTAATGTAGGCTTAGTGCTATCAATTTCTACCTAAGTATTGTTTTAGCAATATCCCACCAATTTTGACATGTATTTTCGTTTTTATTCAGTTTGTTTTCTAATTTGTCATTTGATTTCCTTTTTAATCCATAGGTTATTTAAAAGTGTGTTACCTCATTTGCAAATATTTGGGTGTTTTCCAGAGATCTGTGTTTGACTTCTAATTTAATTCCATTGTGGTTGGAGAATGTCGTCTGTATGACTTGAATCCTTTAGAATTTATCGTCACTCATCTTAATGGCCCAGAATTTGCCTTATCATGGACCATGTACACATAAAAAGAACGTGTGCTCTACTGTGGGTGGAGTCTTAGAAATGTTAAGCCAAGCTGGTTGAGAGTAGTTCAAGTCTTATGTGTTCTTAGTGACTGTTGTGGTCATGTCATGGAAACAAGAGGGACCTTAACCCCAAATATGGTTTGGATATTGCGACTGATGATGCGTGCGTGCACACACACACACACACACGTTGTGAGAGGATAAAAAGGTCTGTTTCTCACATAAGGAGGCTTTAAGATCCAAAACAGATTGAGTGAGTGGGGAAAGGCGACTGGCTGGGAAGGGAGACTGGCTTAGGGTTTTTATGGTGGTTAGGGAGTAGGGTTAGGATGAGGGATTCCACTTATAGCATGAATTTCCCATGGTGCCAAGGGATGGAGCACTAGGGCTTCTTATCAGCATGACAAGATATGCAGAGAAGAAGAGGGAGGGTGAGACTTAAAAGCTGTCAGCACTCAGACATCAAAAACGGAGTCAGGCTCTATTACAATGGCTTTCTGTCTATGTGCTCTGCCATTTATTCAAATAGCTGACTGTGATTGTGAATTTGTCTATTTCTCTTCTGTTTTCCTCCGCATTTTGAAGTTGTTATTAGGGGGAGAAACATTTAGAATTATATGTTTTCTTGGTGAGTTGACCTGTTTTCATTATGAAATTATATCTTTGCCCTCATAATAAGCTTCGCTCTGAAACCTACATTATTTATTGTCACTGTAGCTTCTTTTTTTTTTTTTTTTTTTTTTTGCGGTATGCGGGCCTCTCACTGTTGTGGCCTCTCCCGCTGCGGAGCACAGGCTCCGGATGCGCAGGCCCAGCGGCCATGGCTCACGGGCCCAGCCGCTCCACGGCATATGGGATCCTCCCAGACCGGGGCACGAACCCGTATCCCCTGCATCGGCAGGCGGACTCTCAACCACTGCGCCACCAGGGAGGCCCTGTAGCTTCTTTTTGATTGATGTTAGGATGGTATATTTTGGTCCATCCTATTATCCAAACCTATTTGTCTTTATATGTAAAGTATGTTTATTGTACACAACATAAAATTGGATTTTTTAAATCGAATGTGACAATTTCTTTTACTCAAAGTGACCAGACCATTTACATACCATTACAAAACGTGGCTATTGATATAGTTAGGGTTAAATCTATCATCTTGTAATTTGATTTTTATTTATCTCATCAGTCCTTTGTTCCCCTTTTTCTCTTTTCCGCAGTTCTGTCCATTTGAGTTCTAAACCAAGAGCTCTGTGGCCCTCAGCATTGGTGTGCTGACCAGCATTGTGCAGCTGGCCTGGTGTGTTCACCACTGGACACTGTCCATCCAGTCCATGATGCTGATGCTTTAGGGTTGAGGAGGGGTTCCCTATCTCCCCCATGAGCTCATGTGGGGCTCAGCAAAAGGAGGAGTGGGTGTTTCCTTTCAGTTTTCTGCAACAAATATGTCTTGACCTCCTCTCCCTCCTTCTTTCTCTCCCTGTATATATACATTTGTTATTCACTTTATTTTAGTTTTAAAATGTGTGTGTGTGCAAATAGAGAAAAGTATAGTTTCCATCTTACAAACAGATTGTGTACTAAAATTATTTAGTAAGCCATGTGTTATGGACTGAATGTTTGTGTCCCCCTCAAAGTTCATGTTGAAGCTCTAACCTCCAATGTGACTATATCTGGAGACAGGGCCTTTATGGAAGTAATTAAGATTAAATAGGTCATAAGGGTGGGGCCCTGGTATGATAGAATTCATGTCCTTATAAGAAGACGAAGAGAAAATAGAGCTCATTCGCTCTCTCTCCACATGCACACAAAGAAGAGATCATGTGGGCACACACCGAGATGACGGTGCCCACACACCAAGAAGAGGCCTCAGAATGAAACCTACTTGCCAGCACCTTGATCTTGGACTTCTGGCCTCCAGAACTGTGAGAAATAAATATGTTGTTTAAGCCACCCAGCTTGTGGTATTCTGTTATTGCAGCCCAAGACACCATGTGTTTTATTTCCCAAAGAAAGGACATAACATTAAGGCTGGGCTTCCTGGCTAGAGTATGGAATTGTTTATGACTTGGAAACATAGTGCTAGAATAGCATAACCTGTTACTCAGAACCCTTGGGGATGCTTACTTTTGTTTCTCCAAGTTCTCCTGGGTCATGGAGAATCAACCAGCCCTTTAATAAAAGGCACATTTCAGATTTGAAGCTGTTCAACCTGAGTGGAGGCTCACATACCACAGCAGACACCAGAGAGTGGGCTGCGGGGAGCCCTCCAGGACAGAATGAGAATGAAAAGCAGAGCCTGTGCCTCACCATCATGGCCCTGCAGGGGGAACTCAGGGCAAATCTGGACGATGCTGCTGTCCCTGTCCCGGGAAGCCTGTGCTGGGCCTGGAAGCTGCTGTGTGGGAGGCACCGGGCACAAGGTGGGTCTTTTCCATTCCAGAAATCCTGTAAGTAGCAACAAGCTACTGCAGACTTCTACTCAAACGGAGAGTTTTACTTTTGGCAACAATTCATTGTGCAGCAGCTGTGTTCATCGATAGCTGTTCTGGAAGGTGTGGGATACAGAAGACGCCCTTAAGGTCTGCCCTCAGGAGGCTTAAAACAAAGTGTGACACATGAGACACACACCCAAGATCTCCTATGGGGGTCTGGTGAGACGTTCCTGCCAGCCGCATGACAGAGCTCAGCGGAGGAGAGATTCCAAGGGTGTTGCAGGACTGTGAGCAGCTGGGGGCAGAGTCAGGGTGGGCGAATCATGTCCCAGCAGCCAAGTCTGAAGCTGAGGGACATGTCTGGCAGGTGTGGCCAACCACCGAGAGCCTCAGACTTCAACACAGGGGATTAAGGTTTACCTGGGGGCCCCAGAGAGCCACTGGGCATTTCTGAGCAGTGGATGAGGCTGGGCGTACAGGGCCCCAGAAGACCAATGTGCAGGATCCCCCCTGGGGTTGTAGCTTGACCATCAACATCACTGGCCAGTCCCTCTGCCTCAATACAGCAACAGAGCTGCTTCCAGAGGACCATCCCCATTTGTAGGGAGGACCTGGCTGCTCCTGGAATCACGGTGAGGCAGACTCTGCTACTTGGGGTCCCAGGCGGTAAGGTACCCACTGGCTCCTCCTCCAAAGATGTGCTGGGGGAAGTGGGTAAGTGCTCAGTGATGCTGTGGTGTGAACAGGTATTCAATCTGTCCAGGTGTTCCAACCCAATCTCTCCCCCTTGCTCCACCAGAAACACACCCCCTAGTAAAGGAATCTGACTGTTGCCTACTCAGAAATTCTGGAGGAAGCTTGGGCCCTCATGGGTGTTCGCATCCAGGGGCCGTTACAACTACCTGTGAGCCCCTGCTGGGTTTCCAAACTTCAGCCATCTGCCTTCGCAATTTTTACCATTTGCTCGTGTGCTTTTACCTTTAGTTACTACTATCTTACCACCAATTTTTACCATTAGCACCTGTACTCTTACTTGCTTAAAATGATTTAAATAAATTTGCTGTCTGAAAAGGTAAGCTGTGCATTACTTCCATCCATAGAAAACCAGTAACAGGAGCCACAAACAGACAATGACAAAATGAACACAATGAAAATACACGATGTCATTACGTCTGTAATGACAGACGTAACAGAAGAATGGCCTGTTCTACTTTATCACAGAGGAGAACCCACACCAGGGCATGTCCACGTGGCCCGGGCAGCAGCACCAAGAGCTGGCAGGGGATGAGGTGGGCAGCCCCCACATGCATCCCCAAACCTCACCCGCACACCCTCTGGGAAGCTGCGGGGAGGCAGGAAGCCCGCACTGCTCTGCTTTCATCAGCCAATTGGACAGGAGTTGAGTCTCAGGGGTTGGCATTTTGTGTGATGACCATAAATGACGTTTGGGGACACCTGCGACAACTACAATGTTACACACAGCATCTGTGGGCTCCAGTGGTGACATAACCCAGGCGCTGCTGCCCTTACACCACATTCGTCACTGAAGGAAACACTAAATTGAAGTCAGAGATTAATTAACACAAAGACACAATTTTCTCATCTCAAGGAGTGGGACCCCCTGAATTCTACCCAAACCCCAGGCCCACTGTGAGCCCCCATTCCTGCTGGCCAAGCTGCAGCTTTACTACTGCCTGTTACCCTGTGAGGCCACTAGCAGGTTTCCTGTCTTTCACACTGTGCTTCAGACACCCTACCACGGTGGTGGTGCAGCCCTGCCAGGGCCAGTGGGCCTATCCTGCCACCCACCGAAGCCAGGGGTCTGAGACCCGAGGCTGGCCCCTCCCAATGGTGCATGTGGATTCTGGAGGAAGGGCCATTTCAAGCCACTGTGGATGCCTGTCCTGTGCCTGGTGGATTGATGTGACAGAGTAAGGAAGCCCGAAGGGCGGCCATAATGAATGGAGCTGTGTGCACAAGGGTCCAAGTCTGTGCGAGCCAGGGAGCCATCACCAGAGATGGGCATCACTGTCCAGCCTCCGAGAGTCTGATGCCTCCAGGGCTCTGCAATAGAATGGGGGCTGCCCTGGGTGTGAAGGAGAATGCCTGAAAACTGGGGCCAGGCCGCCTGAGATCCACAGCCTCAGCTGCTTCTCTAAGAGGTGGGACCTTATCACACGTCTGACCCATCCCAGCTGCTGTCTGGACACAAGGACCGTGAGCTACCCAGTGTACTGTAAAGCACCATCTAACGTGTTCATCACCACACTCAGGAACCCCTCAGCTAAGGATGCTTACCCCCAGACCTGTCCCACTGTGTGGTCCCAGGAGTTTCTCCAACACTCTCATTCACTTACCAACCATCTCCGGTCACCTGCCTGTCTGGGGACCACAAGAAAGGAGTTTGAAAAACCAACGTCCTGTTTCCCCCAAAATATTTTTTATTCTTGCTTACATTTGTGTTTCCAATTGTGAATAAAAAATGCTTAGAAAGTGGTTACAAAACATCGTGAACCGGACACGAGGTGTGGGCTCGCCTTCTCTGCATGAGATGACACGGGGCCTGGCGTCTGGGTCTGGGTCGGCCTGCCTGGGCTCAGTCGGGCTTCTCACTTTCAGAATCTAGAAAACAAAACCGCCACAGCTCATTACAGGCCTGACGCGGTCAAACGAGGCCCTGGAAGTTGGAATGGCGACACCAGAGTGGTCATGATCCTTGGAGGGCTGGGCTGCCGGACCATGACCCAGGCACTATGCATACATACCCCGGGCTGCCTCTGCCATCTGGCCACCTTCCACACTGAGCAACCGCCCAAACCAGGCAGGGCCTTGCAGGGCCCACTGCCCTGGAGAGCGAGGTACCTCTGGCTCCACGGGCACAGCAAGCAGAGTCTGCTTGCTGAGCTGCCCGGCCTCTGCTCAGAGCTAGCGCTGAGGAGGAGCACTGCAGGTGGCCAGGGACACAAAGCCTGACTGCATCTCGGTAGAAATGCAGGACGAACAGACCAGGGCTGCCACCCCAGCCGCGGGGAGCCGGAGGCACCACGACCCCCAGCTTGAGTACATGCGGAACACACGCAGGGGCACCAGCTGCTGACCATAAGGCCATCAGGGCCGGCGAGCCAGGAAAACATGCTGAATTCCACAGGGCCCTCCCCAAATCTGCACCAAGGCCCTGCACCTACAGGACAGCAGAGCCCCTCAGGTGACCCCAGGGCAGGTGGCCCAGCCCCCCGCCCAGATCTGTCCAAAGTGAGTCACACAAACCTGGCTTTCTGTGAAACAGCCAACATGGACAGGGGTCAGAGACATCATTTAGTTGGCCGTGAGACTCATGCCCTCCATGAAGCAGAGTCCACTGTACATCTAAACGCAGTTCAAATTCAGAGTTTGAAAGCCGAGTGAACAAGCCAAACTAGGCCCGAAGCCACAGAGCTGGCATGGGGTTCCCACCCAACAGCCCACTCTCGTCCTCTGAGCCACGTCGGCTCAGCGTCCATCACACCCAGCTCCTGCCAGGAAGACAGTACCTGCCACTCAGCCCCCAGGCCCCTCATGGCCACCCCGGCCTCCTAGGCAAGGTGTTGACAGCAGGCATGGAGCTGAGAGTGAGACTGTCAGGACAGGGCAGTGCTGCCTGCCAGGGCTACCCACCCCATGCTCCCTTTGAGACTGGCTGTTCAGCTTTTACGTGGACAGAAGATAAGAAAAAGATGTTGTTCCACACTGTTTTCAAGCAAAAATGTTTATTTTTCTCCTTCAAATATACAATCTCTTGGGGAGTCTGTGCCACTGACCGTTCACATACAAGGCCAGGACTCCAAACCACATGTCTGGTACAGCAGGGGGAGCGGGAAGAGGGCAGCTTCCACCACCCTCAGGAACCAGGCGCACATGATTCTCAACCCAAGGACCAAGGGGCACATTACAGAGAACAGAAATCTCTTACTATAGTATCATGGCCTGGCAGAAGAGTCTGTATGATCACCTAGAAAATTCAACTCTAACTGAATTGATGGAATAATATATTTAAACCAAAATAATTCAGCCAGTCCTAGTAAAGTCCCAAAGTACAACAGAACTATACAATTCACAGCTGGGTAGCCCAACCAGTGGCCTCCCAGTGGGAAATGGGAAACATCTTGGTCAGTGAGAAGCAGGGCCTTCAGCTCCCACCCTGGGCTGTTTGGTGCCTGTCTGGGATGAGTCCCACTGAAATTTCCAGGAGAGGAACACTCCCACCCCCAGCAGGGCAACCTCAGTGCCTGGAGAACAGTCTGGAGGCCAGAGGTGGGAGGAGCAGCCTGTGAACACGTGGCAAAGCTAGGCCCAAGTGGCCACAGGCCTCAGTGCAAATGACAGAAAAGGAAGGCAGGTCAGTAGGAGGGTTGGCGGGCCCCCAGAGCAGAAGGGGTCCACTGTCTCTGCAAAGCAGGCGGCCTGCCTGTGCTCCTGCACCAGACACACACTTGTACCTCCCCCACACTCACAGCAGCCCTGCAGGCTTTGGGTCATGAGGGCGTGTCTGCTTACCTAGCACTTTACAGCAGGTTCCACAGAGCCAAACACAGATGCTAACATTCCTGACTAAGAGACCAACTACCAGTAGCAATGCACTGCCCCAATAACCATGCATCCCTGGGCAGTTTGCTGGCAGTGCCCATGGCACTGCAGTTGAGGGAGTGTGTCCATCTGTTTGCTATCTATGACCATACAGCTGGAGAGACCTCGTTTTATGAGTACAAAGCAGAACTCTTCTAGCATTTGCAACTCTTCAGTATTCAAGGTCACTAGTTCAATTTTTTTTAAAGCACGTACAACAGAAAAGTCAAGATCAGACTTTAGCTTCAGATTTTCAAACCATTCACGTCTCCGCAACTTAACACGGGAAATAGAGATATCAATACACAAGCCAACTGTAAATGAAATACATCTTTTCTGATACATGATTTTTTTAAAACATCTCTTTCCATCAGGGAATGGAAAAGCTGGAATTCAAGGCACTGTACTTCTGCAGGGTGATTACAATGTTCTAACCATCAGCTCAAGTACAGGAAGTGAGTGCAAAGACAGCAAGTGTAGACCACGGGAAGCTAAGAGGGAACAAGGTCTGCAGCAATAAAGAAAGCAAGGACTGCCGCCCTGGCTGGGCACCCATGGGCAGGCGGGGCAGGACTTGGAGGCCAAACCACAACCTGACTCCTCTGGGCTATTCAGTTCAGTATGTGCCACTTGGCAAGTGGTGAGACAGAGGAGCTATGTGATCCGCAGCCTGGGGCCGGGCATGCTGACCACAGGTGGCCACAAGAACATGGGGAGTGCTGGCGTGCCTGCTGCACCCAAGCCTGGCCCCTCATCGAGGCTCCAGCTGCCTGCTTGGGCTGCCCAGGGCCCCCAGGACACTGGAGCTGGGATCAGGCTTCCATACTGGCCCAAAGGCAGTGTGTAGGGTGGGGCTGGAAGGCAGGAGAGAGCAGTACCTGGCATGGGCACAGGCTGGGCTGAGGCAGCTCCAGGAATGACCGCGGTGGGTAGAGGGCTGGGTGCCGGGGCCAGACATGGCATCCCCACTGCTGTTCGAGACGTGTTCATCTACAAGACAAGAAACGTGGCTTCAATCAGCTAGCCTCCCTCAGTGGCCTTGGGGGTCCCCACAGTTTCTCCATCCTCAGGAGAGGGTGGTCTCAGGACCTGCCATGGGGCACCTTTAATGGCTGACGCCAGAGTGGAAGTACGCAGCTGGGAGGCAGCCACCGTCCCTCCCTCCTTCCACAGAACTGCAGCCTGCCCACCTCTGGGCCACATGCCCCGACTGTCCACAGGCCAGAGTGGGCTTCAAAGCAGACCCCGCAGGACATGAACCCTGAAGTCGCACTAAGGGGACCACACCCCCCAACCCAAGGCCTCCTACTTGATTGGTCAGTGCCATTATGGCAGGACCAGAACAGCTGGGAGCTGTGCAGGGTTGTGTGCCCAGAGATCCGGAGTCAGTGGCAGGGCAGCCCTTCTGCTCTCTGCACCTCAGGTATAACCCCACAGGAGAAGCAGTACAAGGACTGGGAAATGAGCTGTGATGGCTGGTGAGACCAGCATGGCCATGATGCAGAAACCTGATGAGGCTACTGTAAGAAAACAAAGTAGGGCCCAACAGCCTTCAAACTGTCTAGACAAAATGTTGGCAGATCTAACCAAGCAACTATAAAAAAAGATAAAACATCAGAGCCAAGTGAGGTTTGCCCCAGGAATGCAATGATGTCCCAGTAGAAATCACTGCATCTCACCACAGTTACATCCCAAGGGAGAATTCCATGTGATGCTCCCCACAGATGCAGGGAGAGTGTCTGAGGAGTTCCACCCTGCTTCATGGAAAGCACAGCTGCTGAAGCTGGAGGGTGCCTCCTCCATCTGGAAGGGCCTCTGCAGAACCCACAGCCAACCCTGTGCCGATGGTGAAATGCCAAATGTACTTCACCCGAGGATCCCCCTGTCCCTAGCCAACACTGTGTGGAAGGTTCCAGCCAATAAAAGAAAAGGAATAAGGGGCAGAGACTAGAAAAGAAAAAGGAAAACCATCCTCATTTGCAGATGATAAGATCGTGTATGGAGAAAACCCAAAAGAGCAGACAAACCAATTTCTAGAACTAAAAAGCACATTTAGCAAGATTGCAGGCTACAAGGAACAGAAAACAACCATATTTCTATATACTACCAACATATAACTGTAAAGGGAAATTTTAAAGCAATAGAATTTACAAGCACATTCCAAAATATCAACTATCTCAGGGTAAATTTAATGAAAACTGTATAACACCTTTACACTGAAAACTATAAAACTTTGCTGAGAGAAAATTAAAAAGACATAAACAAAGCAATGCCATGTTTATAGAAAGACTCACTACTGTTAATGTATCAAATCTTACCCAGATGCTTAACAGATGCAATACAATTGGAATCAAAGTCCCATAAGGCTATTTTGTAGGAATATACAAGCTGTTTCTAAAATGTGGGTGGAACTATTAAAGACCTAGAAAAATCAAGAAATTCTTGGGAAGGGACAAATTAGAAGTATTAACAAACTATACATAAAATAGATAAGCAACAAGGATTTACTGTATAACACAGGGAATTACACCCAGTATCTTGTAATAACCTATAATGGAATATAATTTGAAAAAAGAAAGTGACCACTAGCTAAGGCTTCGGCAAACAAAACCAGCAAATGCTGGGGAAGGGGAGAATCTGTTTTCCAGAGTTATCACTTATAATATTCAGATGTCCAGTTTTCAACAAGAAATCACAAAATCTTTACAAAGAAAATGAAAAGTATGATCCATACAGAGGGAAAATTCATTAATAGAAAATGTCCCTGAAGAAGTCTAAACATTGCACTTACAAAATAAAGACTTTAAATCAACTGCTTTAAATATGTTCAAAGAGTTAAAGGAAACCATGGACAAAAAGAAAACCAGGAAAATGATTCATCAACAACATGAGAATATCAATAAAGTGACAGAAGTTATAAAAGGAACCAAATATTAGAGCTGAAATATTAGAGCTAAAAGGTATAATAACTGAAATTAAAATTCCATTAGAGAAGCTCAAAAGCAGATTTGAGCAGGAAGAATAAAGAATCAGCAAACTTGAGACCACAGAATTGAAATGATCAAGTCTGAGAAACAGAAAGAAAAAAAAAAGAATGAACAAAAGAAAAGTATACAGAGCCTATCAGGGAGAAGAGAAAGTGAAGGACAGGAAAAAATACTTGAAGTAGAGAAAGAAAAGACTGTCAACCAAGATTCTACATCCAGCAGAATCTTGGTTGACAGTCTTTTCAAGATGAAGGAGAAATTAAGACTTCTGGATAAACAAAAACTAAGGAAGGTTGTTACTAAAAGATATGCCCCACAAGAAATGCTAAAGGAAGAACTTTCATTTCAGGCTGAAATGAAAGGATAATAGACAGTAACTCAAAGCCATGAGACGAAATAAAGAAAGAAACTACACAGCTAAATATGTAAGCCAATACTATTGTGGTTTTAATTTCTTTTTTCCCCTATATGATTTAAAAGGCAAATGCATTAGATAATAATTATAAATCTATGTGAATGGGCACACAATGCATAAAGATGCAATCTGTGCAAAAACAACACAAAGGAGGAGGGATGGAGACATACAGGAGCAGAGTGTTGAAACAAAGTTGGTATTACTCAAACTAGGTTGTTATAAGGTTAAGATTTTAATTGTAATCCCTAAGGTAACCAATAAGAAAATAACAAAAACGTGTGCAGAAAACTAAAAAAAGGGGGGGGGAGGGGATAAAAACCTGTAGGACATACAGAAAAAAAAAATAGTTAAACCAGCAGAAGTCCTTTATTAACCATAATTACTTTAAATGTAAATGGATTGAACTCTCCAATTAATAGGCAAAGATTGGCAGAGTGGATAAAACAGCATAATTAATCTATATGCTATCTACAAAACACACACTTTAGATACAAACACACAAAGAGGCTGAAAGTAAAAGGATGGAGGAGAGGAGATCAAGATGGCAGAGTAGGGGCTCCCCTGGTGGCGCAGTGGTTGAGAGTCCGCCTGCCGATGCAGGGGACACGGGTTCGTGCCCCGGTCCGGGAAGATCCCACATGCCGCTCCGCGGCTGGGCCCGTGCGCCATGGCCGCTAAGCCTGCGCGTCCGGAGCCTGTGCTCCACAACGGGAGAGGCCACAACAGTGAGAGGCCCACGTACCGCAAAAAAAAAAAAAAAAAAAGATGGCAGAGTAGGAAGGTGCTCAGCTCACTTCCCCCCACGAACACATCAAAAATACATCCATAAAGTGGAGCAATTCTCTCTGAAAACAAACTGGAAATGGACAGAAATATTCTTCTAAAACAAAAGCTGTAAAAGAAATATCCACACGAGTCAGATAAGAAGGGAAAAGAGCTATCAGGTTGGGATCCAGGCCCACAGAAGAGGGGGATATCACCACTAGGAGATCCTCCCTGGGGAGTGAGTGGTTTGAATCACATATGGGGTACCCCAGCTCTGGCGTCCAACATGCTGACATTCACATTACAGGGGTTCCAGAAGGAGACAAGTCTTCTTACTGGTTTGAAAACTAATAGGACTTCAAGGAAGGCTGTGAGAAACCTAGACCTGGCTTGTGACACAAGCTTGCTTACTCCTAGGAATGAGGTGTATAATGGAGATTAAAACTGCTCCAGAATTCCGGATGGTTTCATGAAACCACCTAGCATGCATCCAGCTCATCTACCTCTGAAGAACTTCCCACTAGGTTGAAGGCTGCCATTGTTGAGGAAAGTGTGCAGTTGGGGATGGAACTGACTCAGACCCAACACTGCATATAAATGGGGCAAGGGCAGCCTTTGCTGGCACTCACAGAGGCAGCAGATCAGGAGCTGTATGGAGCTGACTAGCATTCTGGGACTGTCCCAGTGTACACCCTGGCCCATACCAGGTGCCCACTGCAGCCCTTTTGCTACAGCACTGTGCCCCCTGGAGCAAAAGTGCCATTGCTGGGAGAGGGGAGAGAGCACACTTAGAGGGAAAGGAGCCAGCTCGGACCCCACCCCTGCTTCAGCACCTTGGGATGAGACCCCACCCCTGATAGAGTAGTGATGACCATTCAGCATAGAAGAAGCTTCAGTTCACACATGGCTCTGGCTCTAGCCCCTCCATCCCCAGCCCCATCACCCACCAAGGTGATACCAGACAGCACATCCTGGGGGAAGACATGACCCATGCTCACTTCAGATCCAGCTCTCGCACCGAAACTACTGAACACATGCAGACTGCATAGAGATGCTCCCACACAAGTACAACCCTTCAAGACCGAGATAGGTAACTGTTTCACCTAATTTTATAGAGATAGAAAACATTAAGCGAAATGAGAAAACAAAGGAATGTCTTTAAAATGAAAAAACAAAGAAAAAACTCTGAAAAAACAGCTAATGAAAGAGAGAAAATTTACCAGATAAAGAGTTCAAAGCATTAGTAATAAGAATACTAACTGAACTAGGGAAAAGAATAGATGAGCACAGAGAGAATTTTAACATGGAACTAGAAAATATAAAAACCAGTCAGAACTGAAGAATGAAATAACTAAAATGAAAACCACACTAGAAGGAATTAACAGATGGTAATAGGTAATAGAGAAGAATGCATAAGTGATCTGGAAGATAGAATAATGGAAATCACCCAATCAAAACAGTAAAATGAGAAACAAATTTTTAAAATATGAGAACAGTTTAAAGGACCTCTGAGACAACATCAACCATGCTAACATTCACATTATAAGGGTTCCAGAAGGAAAAGAGAGAAAGAAGAGAGTCGAAAATGTATTTGATGAAATTATGGCTGAAAACTTCCTGAACCTGGAGAAGGAAACAGATACCCAGGTACATAGAGTACCCCAAACAAGATGAACTGAAGGAGACACAGACCAAGATGTATCATAATTAAAATGGTAAAAGTTAGAGATAAGGAGAGAATTTAAAGGTAGCAAGAGAAAAGCAAAGAGACACGTACAAAGGAACACCCATAAGTCTATCAGCTGATTTTTCTGCATGAACTTTGCAGGCCAGAAGGGAATGGCATGACATATTTATAGTGCTCAAATGGAAGAATCTACAACCTAGGACAATCTACCCAGAAAGATTATCATTCAGAATTAGAAGTAAGATAAAGAACTTCTCAAATAAGAAAAAACTAAGAGTTCATCAATACTTAAACTAACCCTAAAAGAAGTCTTAAATGGTTTTCTCCAAGTGGGAAAAAAAAGGCTACAACAAGATGTAAGGATTTATAGGAAAGGAAAAGCCCCACAAGCAAAGGCAAACATATAGCAAAGGCTGTGGATCAATCACTTAACATAAGCTAGTACAAAGATTAAAAGACAAAAATTGGAAAATAAACTATAACTACAATCAACAGTTAAGGGATAAACATGAAGATGTAAAATATGACATCAAATACACAAAATGTATGGAAGGGGAGTAAAAAAATGTAGATCCTTTAGAATGTGTTTGAATTTAAATGACTACCAGTTGAAAACAAGTAGATACATAGGTCAACATATATGAAACCCAAGGTAACCACAAATCAAAACCCTACAATAGATACACAAAAATAGGGAGAAAGTAACACAAGCATGCCATGATTTGATAAAGAAAATCATCAAACCACAAGGGAAGAAACTAAAAGAAGAAGAAAAGAATATAGAATGACAAAAACAACCAGAAAACAAGTAACAAATGGCAGTTAAGTACATACCTATATATAATTACTTTAAATGTCAATGGACCAAATGTTCCAATCAAATGACACAGAGTGGATGACTGGATAAAAAACAAGACCCATCTATGTGCAAGAGACTCTCTTTAGAATTAAAGACACACAGACTAAAAGTGAAGGGATGGAAGGAGCTATTTCATGGAAATGAAAATGACAAGAGAGCTGGTAGCAATACTAATATCTTGCAAATTAGACTTAAAAAAATCTATAAAAAAGACAAAGAAGGATATTATATAATGATATAGTGATCAATACAAGAAGAGAATATAACATTTATTAATATGTATGCACTTCATATAGGTGCAACTGAATATGGAAAGCAAATATTAACAGACATAAAAAGGAGAAACTGACAATAATAGAATAATAGTTGGAGACTATAATGAAATATTGGTCTTAAATGACACATTAGACAAGTTGGATTTAATAGATATATATAGGACATTCCATCCAAAAACAGCAGAATACACATTCTTTTCAAGTGCAAATGGAATGTTCTCTAGGATAGATCACATGCCAGGCCAAAAAACAAGTCTCAATAAATAGAGGAGAACTGAAATTATATCAAGCTTTTTTTTTCAACCACAACAGTATGAAACTAGAAACCAATTACTGGAAGAAAAATGGGACAAACACATGGACACTAAATGACAAGTTAATAAAAGAAACAATGAATGAATGAAGAAATCAAAGAGGAAGTCAGACAAAAACGAGACAAATGGAAAAAAACGCAACTTTGCACAACCTACAGGACGCAGCAAAAGCAAATATAAGAGGGAAGATTACAATAATACATGCATACCTGAGCATACAAGAAAAATCTCAGATAAACAACCTACCCTCCATCTAAATGAATTAGAAAAAGAACAAAGCCCAAGTCAGCACAAGGAATACCTAGTGAAGAGCTAATACCTAGTGTAACAAACTATTGTTACAGAAGAGCTAATACCTAGTGTAACAAACTATTCCAACAAAATGAAGAGGAGGGAACACTCCCAAATTCATTCTACGAGGCCACCATTACACTGATACCAAATCTAGAAAAAGACATTACAGAGAAAAGAAAATTACTAGTCAATATCTGTGATGAATATAGATGCAAAAATCCTCAAAAATTATTAGCAAACCAAATTCAATAATATATAAAAAGGATAATACACCATGATCAAGTGGGATTTATTCCACAGATTCAAGGACAGTTCAATATCCACAAGTCAATCAGTGTGATACACCACATTAACAAAAGGAAGGATAAAAATCACATTATCATTTCAATAGACACAGAAAAAGCATTTGACAAAATTCAACTTCCATTCATGATAAAGACTTGCATCAAAGTTGGTATAGAGGAAACATATTTCAACATAATAAAGGCCATTTATGACAAACCCACAGCTAACACCATACTCAATAGTGAAAAGCCAAAACTTTTCCTCTAAAATCAGGAACAAGACAGGGATGCCCACTCTCGCCACTGAGAAGTAGTACTAGAAGTCCTAGCCACAGCAGTCAGACAAGAAAACGAAATAAAAGGCATCCAAATTGGAAAGGAAGAAGTAAAAATGTCACTATTTGCAGATGACATGATGTTATACTCAGAAAATTCTGAAGTTCCATCAAAAAACTATGAGAACTAATAAAGGAATTCAGTAAAGTTGCAGGATACAAGATTGACATACAGAAATCTATTGGTTTTCTAAACACTATCAGAAAGAGAAAACAATAAAACAATCGCATTTAAAATTGCATCAAAGAGAATAAAATACCTAGGAATAAACTTAACCAAGGAGGTGAAAGATCTATAACCTGAAGACTCTAAAACATTGATGAAGGATATTTAAGATGATACAAACAAATAGAAAAGATATTGAATGTTCCTGGATTGGAAGAATTAATGCTGTTAAAATGTCCATACTACCCAAAGCAATGTACAGATTTAATTCAATCCTTATTGAATTACCCATGACATTTTCCACAAAACTAGAACAAATAATCTTAAAATTTATATGGAACCAAAAAGGCTCCCAATTACCAAACCAATCTTGAGAAAAAAGAACAAAGCTGGGCCTCCCTGGTGGCGCAGTGGTTGAGAGTCCGCCTGCCGATGCAGGGGATACGGGTTCGTGCCCCGGTCTGGGAGGATCCCATATGCCGCGGAGCGGCTGGGCCCGTGAGCCATGGCCGCTGGGCCTGCGCGTCCGGAGCCTGTGCTCCGCAACGGGAGAGGCCACAACAGTGAGAGGCCCGCATATCGCAAAAAAAAAAAAAAAAAAAAAAAAAAGAACAAAGCTGGAGGTATCACACTCCCCAACTTCACATTATACTACAAAGGTACAGTAATCAAAAGAGCATGGTACTGACACAAAAACAGAAACATACATCAATGGAACAGAATGAACAGCCCCCCCAAAAACCCATAAACGTATGGTCAATTAATCTACAACAAAGGAGGCAAGAATATACAATGGGAAAAGGACAGTCTCTTCAGTAAGTGGTGCTGGGAAAACTGGACAACTACATGCAAAAGAATAAAATTAGAACATTCTCTAACACCATATAAAAAAATAAACTCCAAATGAAATAATGACTTAAATAAGACTGAAACCCATAAAACTACTTGAGGAAAACTTAGGCAGGACACTCTTTGACATAAATCAAAGGAATATTTTTTTGGCTCTGTCTCCTAAGGCAAATGAAACAAAAGCAAAAACAAACATGGGACCTAATTAAACTTAAAAGATTTTGCACAGCTAAAGAAACCTTTGACAAAAAGAAAAGACAACCTATTATTGAAAGTGAGAAAATATTTGCAAATGATATGACTGATAAGGGGTTAACATCCAAAATATATAAACAGCTCATATAATTCAATATAGAAAAAACAAACAACCCAATTAAAAAATGGGCAGAAGACTTGAATAGATATTTCTCAAAGAAGACATACACATGGCCAAAGGGCACATGAAAAGATTCTCAACATTGGTAATCAGAGAAATGTAAATCAAAACCACAATGAAGTATCACCTGACACCTGTCAGAATAGCTATCATCAAAAAGACCGCCAATAACAAATGTTGGCAAGGATATGGAGAAAAGGTTACCCTAGTACACTGTGGATGGGAATGCAAATTGGTGCAGCCACTATGGAAAACATTATGGAGGTTCTTCAAAAAACTGCAAATAGAACCACCATATGATCCAGCAATTACTTTCCTGGGTATATATCCATAGAAAATGAAAACACTAATTTGAAAAGATACATGCACCTCAGTGATCACAGCAGCTTCATGTACAATAGCCAAGATATGGAAACAACCTAAGCAACACATGAATGGATAAAGAAAATGTGGGTTACATATATAATGGAATATTACTCAGCCATAAAAAATGAAATTTTGCCATTTGCATCAACATGGATAGACCTGGAGAGTATTATTCTTAGTGAAATAAATCAGAGAAAGAAAAATATTGTATATGATCAGTTATATGTGGAATCTAAAAAATAAAATAAATGAATATAACAAAACATATAGATTCACAGATATATAGAAAACAAACTAGTGGTTACCAGTGGGAAGCTGGAGGGAGGGAGGGGCAAGATAGTGGTAGGGGATTAAGAGGTACAAACTAATAGGTATAAAATAAATAAGCCATGAGGATATATTATACAGCACAGGGAATATAGCCAACATTTTATAATAACTTTAATGATGTACATCTATAAAAATACTGAATAACTATGTTGTATACTTGAAACTAATAAAATAGTTTAAATCAACTGTATTTCAATGAAAAATTCTTTAAAAAAAAAGAAAAAGAAAGTGAAATGATGGGAAAACAAACTCCTGAGAGCTGATCCAAGATGGCACAGTGGAAGGAGCTTGGGCTTACCTCACAACAAAACCACAACTAACTGCTGAACAGCCATTGATAAAAAAGACTGGAAGCTGCCAAAAAAGATATTTTACATCCAAAGATATAAAGAAGGAACCACAACAAGGTGGTAGGAGGGGCACACTCACAATATAATCAGATCCCATTACCCTGGGTGGGCGATCCACAAACTGGAGAACTATTATATTGCAGAAGTTCTCCCACAGGAGTTAGAGTTCTGAGCTCCACGTTAGGTTCCCCAGCTGGGGGTCTGACATCAGAGGGAGGAGCCCCAGAGACATTTGACTTTGAAGGCCAGGAAGGCTTGATTGCAGGAGCTCCACAGGACTAGGGGAAGCAGAGACTCCACTCTTGGAGGGTGCACACAAGTTCTCGCATGTACTGGGACCCAGGGCAAAGGCAGTGACTTCACAGGAACCTAGGCTGGAACTACCTGCTGGTCTTGGAGGATCTCCTGGGGAGGGGGTTGTGGCTGTGGTTCTCCCTTGGGATGTAGACATGGGTGGTGGAGATTTCGGGGAGTGTGCACCTACATGAACTCTCAAGGAAGCAGACATCTTGCTTGGGTCATCAGCACCAAGACCTGGTCCCACCCAACAGCCTGTAGTCTCCAGTACTGGGACGCCTCAGGCCAAACAACAGCCCTACCCATCAGCAGACAGGCTGCCTAAAGACTTCCTGAGCCCACAGCCACCTCTAGACACATCCCTTGACACGGTTCTGCCCATCTGCCCACCAAAGGGGCAAGATCCAGTTCCATCCACCAGTAGGCAGGCACCAGTCCCTCTCACTAGGAGACCTGCACAAGCGTCTATACCAGCCTCACCCACCAGGGCAGACACCAGAAGCAAGAATACTACAATCAGGCAGCCTGCAGAACTGAGTCTGCAAATACAGGAATTTGTTCCAGACAAACAAACAAGATAAAACCCCAAAGAACAACTAAGCAAAGTAGAGACAGGCAATCTACCAGAGAAAGAATTCAGCATAATGATAGTAAAGATGATCCAAGATCTCAGAAAAAGAATGGATGCACAGAGTGAGAAAATACAAGAAAATTTTAATAAAGAATTAGAAAATATAGAGAACAACCAGACTTGAAGAATACAAAAATTGAAATGAAAAATACACCAGAAGGAATCAATAGCAGGATAAATGATACAGAAGAACGAACAAGTGAGCTGGAAGACAGAAAAGGGGAAATCACTGCTGCAGAACAGAATAAAGAAAGAAGAATGAAAAGAAATGAAGACAGTTTAAGAGACCTCTGGGACAAAATTAAATTCACCAACATTCACATTATAGGGGTCCCAAAAGGAGAGGAGAGAGAGAAAGGGCCTGAGAAAATATTTGAAGAGATAATAGCTGAAAAATTCCCTAACATGAGAAAGAAAACACTCACTCAAGTCCAGGAAATGCAGAGAGTCCCAGGCAGGATTAACCAAAGGAGGAACACGCCAAGACACAGTAATCAAATTGACAAACATTAAAGACAAAGAGAAAATATTAAAAGCAACAAGGGAAAAGCAACAAATAATGTACAAGGGAATCCCCTTATGGTTATCAGTTGATTTTTTCAGCAGAAACTCTGCAGGCCAAAAGGGAGTGGCACGATACATTTAAATGGAGAAAGGAAAGAATATGTGACCCAGCAAGGTGCTCATTCAGATTCAACAGAGAAATAAAAAGCTTTACAGACAAGCAACAGGTAAAAGAATTCAGCACCACCAAACCAGTTTCACAACAAATGCTAAAGGAACTTCTCTAGGTGGAAAAGAAAAGGTCACAACTGGAAACAAGAAAATTACAAAATGGGAAAGCTCACCAGGAAAGGCAAACATACAGTAAAGGTAAGAAATCATCCACACACAAATAGGATATCTAAAGAGTACAAGAGAGGAAGAGAGTACAAATGCAGGATATTTGAAATACATTTGAAATTAAGAGCTCAGCAACTGAAAACAATTGTGTGTGTGTACATATATGTGTGTGTGTGTATACTGCTGTATCAAAACCTCATGGTAACCACAAACCAAAAATGTATAATAGATATACACACACATAAGAAAAAGGAATCCAAATACAACAGTACACAGAGTCATCAAATCACAAGAGAAGAGAAAAACGGAGGAAAGGAAGAAAAAGATCTATAAAAACAAACACAAAACAATTAATAAAAGGGCAATAAGAACATATGTATTGATAATTACCTTAAATGTAAAAGGATTAAATGCTCCAACTGAAAGATACAGACTGGCTGAATGGATACAAAAATAAGACCTGTATATATGCTGTTTATAAGAGACCCACTTCAGCTGTAGAGACACATACTGACTAAAAGTGAGGGGATGGAAAAAAGTATTCCATGCAAATGTAAATGAAAAGAAAGCTGGAGTATCAATACTCATATGAGACAAAAAAGACTTTAAAATAAAGATTGTTACAAAAGACAAAGAAGGACACTACATAATGATCAAGGGGTCAAGCCAAGAAGATATAACAGTTGTTAACATATATGCACCTAACATAGGAGCACTTCAGTATATAAGGGAAATGCTAACATCCATAAAAGAAAAAATTGACAGTAACACAATAATAGCTGGTGACTTTAACACCCCACTTTCATCAACAGGCAGATCATCCAGACAGAAGATCAATAAGGAAACACAGGCCTTAAATGACACATTAGACCAAATGGACTTAATTGGTATTTACAGAACATTCCATCCAAAAGCAGCAGAATACACATTCTTCTCAAGTGCACATGGAACATTCTCCAGGATAGATGAAATCCTGGGCCACAAAACAACCCTTGCTAAATTTAAGAAAACTGAAATCATTTCAAGCATCTTTTCCAACCACAACGCTATGAGATTAGAAATCAACTACAAGAAAAAAAAACTGCAAAAAATACAAACACATGGAGGCTAAAAAATATGTTACTAAATAACCAATGGACTACTGAAGAAAGCAAAGGGGAAATCAAAAAATATCTAGAGCTAAATGAAAACAGAATCATGACTATCTGAAACCTATGGGACACAGCAAAAGCAGTTCTAAGAGGGAAGTTTATAGAGATACAAGCTTACCTCAGGAAATAAGAAAAATCTAAAATAAACAACGTAAAGTTACACCTAAAGCAACTAGAGAAAAAAGAACAAAACCCAAAGTTAGTAGAAGGAAAGAAATCATAAAGATCAGAGCAGAAATAAATGAAACAGAGACAAAGAAAACAATAGAAAATATCAATGAAACTAAAGTCTGGTTCTGTGAAAAGATAAACAAAATTGATAAAACTTCAGCAAGACTCATCAAGAAAAAAAAAGAGAAAGCCCAAATCAATAAAATTAGAAATGAAAAAGGAGAAGTTACAACCAATACCACAGAAATAAAAAGGACCATAACAGACTACTACAGGCAATTATATGCCAATAAAATGGACAACCTAAAAGAAATGGACAAATTCTTAGAAAGGTACAATCTCCCAAGACTGAACCTGGAAGCAACTGAACATATGAACAGACCAATTACAAGTACTGAAATTGCATCTGTGATTTTAAAAACTCCCAACAAACAAAAGTCCAGGACCAGAGGGCTTCATAGGTGAATTCTATCAAACATTTAGAGAAGAATGAACACCTATCCTGAAACTATTCCAAAAAGTTGCAGAGTAAGGAACACTTCTAAACTCATTCTCTGAGGCCACCATCACCCTGATACCAAAACCAGACAAAGATATTACAAAAAAAGAAAATTACAGGCCAATATCACTGATGAATATAGATGCAAAAACCCTCAACAAAATACTAGCAAACCAAATCCAACAACACATTAAAAGGATCATACACCATGATCAATTAGCATTTATCCCAGGGATGCAAGAACTTTTCAATATCTGCAAATCAATCAGTGTGACACACCACATTAACATATTAAGAATAAAAACCATATGATCATCTCAATAGATGCAGAAAAAGCTTTTGACAAAATTCAACACCCACTTATGATAAAACCTCTCCAGAAAGTGGGAATAGAGGGAACCTACCTCAACATAATAAAGGCCATATATGACAAACCCATAGCCAACATCATTCTCAATGGTGAAAAACTGAAAGCATTTCCTCTAAGATGAAGAACAAGACAAGGATGTCCACTCTTGCCACTTTTATTCAACATAGTTTTGGAAGTCCTAGCCACAGCAATCAGAGAAGAAAAAGAAATAAAAGGTCTCCAAACTGGAAAAGAGGAAGTAAAACTGTCACTGTTTGCAGATGACATGATACTATACATAGAAAATCCTGAAGTTGCTACCAGAAAACTACTAGAGCTTGTCAGTGATTCTGGTAAATTTGTAGGATACAAAATGAATACAAAGAAATCTGTTGCATTTCTATACACTGATAATGAAAGATGAGAAAGAGAAATTAAGGAAACAATCCCATTCGCCATCACATCAAAAAGAATAAAATACCTAGGAATAAACCTACGTAAGGAGACAAAAGACCTGTACTCCGAAAACTATAAAACACTGATGAAAGAAATCAAAGATGACACAAACAGATAGAAAGATATACCATGTTTTTGGATGGGAAGAATCAATGTTGTCAAAATGACTATACTGCCCAAGGCAATCTACAGATTCAGTGCAATCCCTATCAAACTACCAGTGGCATTTTTCACAGAACTAGAACAAAAAATTTTAAAATGTGCATGGAAACACAAAAGACCCTGATTAGCTGAAGCAATCTTGAGAAAGAAAAATGGAGCTGGAGGAATCAGGCTCCCTGACTTCAAACTATACTACAAAACTACAGTCATCAAAACAGTATGGTACTGGCACAAAAACAGAAATATAGATGGATAGAACAGGATAGGACATCCACAAATAAACCCACACACCTATGGTCAATTAACCTAGCAGAAAGGAGGCAAAAACATATAATGGAGAAAAGACAGTCTCTTCAATAAGTGGTTCTGGGCAAACTGGACAGCTACCTGTAAAAGAATAAAATTAGAACATTCTCTAACACCATATATAAAAATAAACTCAAAATGAATTAATGACTTAAATAAGACTGAAAACCATAAATCTCCTCGAGGAAAACATAGGCAGAACACTCTTTGACATAAATCACAGCAATATAGTTGCAGACTTTAATACTTCACTTTCAATGAAGGATAGGACAACCGGATAGAAGATAAGTAAGGAGAGGACCTGAACATCACAAGCCCATTAGGCTTAACAAACACTTACAAAACATTTCACCCAATAAGAGCAGAATTCTGCAGTGTAAGCCCTGACAAGTAGCTTTTCTTTCTTTCTTTTTTTTTTTCCTAATGCAAGTGCCTGACTTAAGCTTTGATTTCCTGAGGCATCCACTTCAAAGAAGCCATCTCAAATAAAAACACTGTCAGCCACACAACTAGATAAAGACCTACCATCCCCTTCACCCACCCCCATCCGAGCTCCTGTAATTTAGAGATCTCTGACTGATTTTAAATAACTGACCATTTGGCTATTTGCCTTTTTCTTTTCTTCTTGCACTTTAATTCCCACTCCGACATTTTAAGTTCACAAATAAGGAATGAACTAGTGAAACTCCAATAAAAGCAGAACCCCAGGCCTGCCTGTCTGTCTCTCACCCTCTCTCTCTCTCCCTCCTTGCAACCTCACTATGTAGCCCCAGGTGTGTCATGTAACCTTCCCCTCCAGACCTGTAAGTAATAAACCTTGTCCTTTCCACAGTTTACTGATGGTTATTGCTGAGGAATCTTGCAATCATAGTAAGAACCACAAGGGTTGGTCCAGCCATATGACTGGTTCTGAAAGGGGAACCCAGGCCCAGTTGAGTGCTCCCAGGCATTTCTAGCTGATAGCATCACTACTGATAGGTTGAGGGTGGCACAAAACGAATACACATTCTTTTAAAGTGCACAGGGAACAATCTCCAAAACAGGCCATATGTTAGTCCACAAAACAATTTTAAAAGATTAAAATCATACAAAATATCTTTTCTAACACAATGAATGAAATTAAAATTTTTTTTAAACTAGAAAACTGGCATATATGTAGAAAGTACACAATGCACTCAAACAACCAAATAGCCAAAGACGTAATCACAGGGAAATCAGAAAACACCTTAGAACAAATGAAAAGGAAAACACAACATATTAAAATTTATTACATATAGCAAAAGAAGTGTCCAGAGGGAAAATTACAACTGCAGATGTCTACATTCAAAAAGAAGAAAGATCTTAAGCCAATAACTTAACTGTATACCATAAAAAACTGAGATAAACAAAATACAGAATAGAAAAATAAAGGAAAATCAATGAAACCAAAAGTTGGTGTTTTAAAAAGATAAAAAATTGGCAAAGTCTTTAGCTACCAAACTGGATAACTCAGATGAAATAGACAAATTCCTAGAAACAAACAAACTTCCAAAACTGACTCAAGAGGAAATAGAAAATCTGAATAGACCTGTAACAAGTAGTGAGATTGAATTATTAATAAAAAAACCTCTCAACAAAGAAAAACCCAGGACCAGACAGCTTCCCTGGTGAATTGTACCATTTAAAGAAGAATTAACACCAATATTTCTCAAACTCTTCCAAAAAGTTGAAGAGGTGGGAACACTTCCTAACTTATTCTATGTAGCCAGCATCACTCTGGTATCAAAGCCAGATAAACACATCATAAGAAAAAAAAATTACAAATACCTGTGATAAATACTGATGTAGAAATCTTCACTAAAACATTAGCAAACTGGACTCAATAGCATATTAGAAGGATTATACACCATGACCAGCTGCAATCCTGCAAGGGTGGTTTAATATATGAAAATCAATGAATGTACCACACCATTAACAGAATGAAGAGTTAAGAAAACCATAATTCAAAAAGAGTCATGTACCAAAATGTTCATTGCAGCTCTATTTACAATAGCCCGGAGATGCGAACAACCTAAGTGTCCATTATCGGATGAATGGATAAAGAAGATGTGGCATATATATACAATGGAATATTATTCAGCCATAAAAAGAAATGAAATTGAGTTATTTGTAGTGAGGTAGATGGACCTAGAGTCTGTCATACAGAGTGAAGTTAGTCAGAAAGAGAAAGACAAATACTGTATGCTAACACATATATATGGAATCTAAGAAAAAAAAAATGTCATGAAGAACCTAGGGGTAAGACGGGAATAAAGACACAGACCTACTAGAGAATGGACTTGAGGATATGGGGAGGGGGAAGGGTAAGCTGTGACAAAGTGAGAGAGTGGCATGGACAGATATACACTACCAAACGTAAAATAGATAGCTAGTGGGAAGCATAGCTTATGCATAGCACAGGGAGATCAGCTCGGTGCTTTGTGACCACCTAGAGGGGTGGGATAGGGAGGGTGGGAGGGAGGGAGATGCAATAGGGAAGAGATATGGGAACATATGTATATGTATAACTGATTCACTTTGTTATATAGCAGAAACTAACACACCATTGTAAAGCAATTATACTCCAATAAAGATGTAAAAAAAAATAGAATGAAGAGTTAAAAAAATATGATCATCTTAATTAATGCAGAAAAACCATTTGACAAAATCCAACACTCTTTCATGACAACAGCACTCAACATACTAGAAATAAAACAGAATTTTCTCAGTATGATAAAGGCCATATATGAAAAAACCCTTGTCAACATCACACTCAATGGTGAAAGACTGAACGTTTTTCCTCTAAGATCAAGACAGAGATGCCCACTTTTTCCATTTCTATTCAATATAGTATTTGAAGTTCTACCCAGAGAAATTAGGCAAGAAAAGGAAATAAAAGGCACCCAACTGGAAAGGAAGAAGTAAAATTATCTCTGTTCAAAATAACATTTCTTATATGCAGATAACCCTAAAGAACACACACACACACACACACACACACACACACACAAACTGCTAGAACTAATTTATGAATTCAGCAAAGTTGCAGGGTAGAAAATCAACACATCCAAATCAGTGGCACTTTTTTTTTTTGGCTGCTCCACGTGGCATGTGGGATCCTAGTTCCACAACCAGGGATCAAACCTGCATCCTCTGCATTGGAAGCATGGAGTTTTAACCACTGGACTGCCAGGGAAGTCCCAGTTGTATTTTTATATACTAGCAATGAACAATCTGAAAAGAAAATTAAGAAAACAATTACATTTAAGCACAAAAAAGAATAAAATACTTAGGAATAATTAAACTAAGGAGTTGAAAGACTTACACACTGAAAACTGCAAAACAATGCTAAAAGAAATTAAAGAAGACATAAATAAATGGGAAGGCATCCCATGTTTGTGGATTTGAAGACTTAATATTGTTAATATGTCAATACCACCCAAAGCCAATCTATAGAGATTTGATGCATCACTATCAAAGTCTCAATGGCATTTTTTCAAGAAATAGAAAAAACTCATCCTAAAACTCATTTGGATTCTCAAGGGATCCCAATAAGCAAAACGGTCCTAAAAAAGAACGAAGTTGGAAGACTCATACTTCTTGACCTCAGAACTTACTGCAAAGCTACAGAAATCAAAACAGTGTAATATTAGCAACATGATAGACTGTAGACCAATGGAATAGAATAGAAAATCCAGAAATAAACCTTTGTATATATGACCAATTGATTTTCAACAAGGGTGCCGAGACCATTCAATGGGAAAAGGACAGTTTTTTCAACAAATACTGCTGGGACAACTAGATATCAACATGCAAAAGAATAAAGATGGTCCCTTACCAAACACCATATATAAAAATTAACTCAAAATGGGTAAAAGGCCTAAACATAAGAGCTACAATTATTAAACTCTTAGCATCTTTAGAGAGCACATAGAAGGAAACATGGGGGGAAAGCTTTATAACATTGGATTTGGCAATAAATCAATGACATAGGCAATAAAAGAAAAAATAAACTGGAATTTATAAAAATGAAAAACCTTTATGCATCAAAAGACATTATCAACAGAGTAAAAAGGTAACTCACAGAATGGGAATTATTTTTGGAAATCACATATCTGAAAAGTGATTAATATCCAGAATATAGAGAGAATTCCTCCAACTCAACAACAAAAAAAGAAACAACTCAATTAAAAAATGGGCAAAAACCCCTTCCACCATGTGAGGATACAATGAGAAGTCTGCAACCTGGAAGGGGCCCTCACCCTAGCATGCTGACATCCTCATCTCAGACGTCCAGCCTCCAGGACTGTGAGAAAAAATTTCTGTTATTTATATTTAAAAAATAGGCAAAAGCCTTGAATTATTTTTCCAAAGAAGACATACAAATGGCCAATAAGCTCATGAAAAGATGCTCAACATCACTGATCATTAGGGAAATGCAAACCACCTCACACCTATCAAGATGGCTACTATGAAAAAAATCAGAAAATAGAAAGTATTAGAGAGGATGTGGAGAAACTGGATCCCTTGTGTACTGTTGGTGGGGATGTAAAATGGTGCAGCTGCTCTGGAAAGTAGTTTGGTGATTCCTCAAAAAATTAAAACTAGAATTACCATATGATCTAGTGATTCCACTTCTGGGTATATACCCTAAAGAACTGAAAGCAAAAACTCAAAGAGACATCTATATACCCATGTTCATAATAGCATTATGCACAACAGTTAAAAGGTAGAAGCAACCCAAGTGTCCATCAACAGATGAACGGATAAAACAAAATGTGGTATGTACGTACAATGGACTACGACTCAGCGTTTAAAAGGAAGGAAAGTCTTTCAAGCCACTGATGAAAGAAATCAAAGATGATACTAACAGTCCACCTAGAGGGGTGGGATGGGGGGCTGGGAGGGAAATGCAAGAGGGAGGAGAAATGGGGATATATGTATATCTATAGCTGATTCACTTTGTTATAAAGCAGAAACTAACACACCATTGTAAAGCAATTATACTCCAATAAACATGTTAAAAATTAATTAATTTTAAAAAAAAGATGATACAAACAGATGCAGAGATATACCATGTTCTTGGATTGGAAGAATCAACATTGTGAAAATGACTCTACTACCCAAAGCAATCTACAGATTCAATGCAATCCCTATCAAATTACCAGTGGCATTTTTCACAGAAGTAGAACAAGAAATTTTACAATCTGTATGGAAACACAAAAGACCCCGAATAGCCAAAACAATCTTGAGAAAGAAAGACAGAGCTGGAGGAATCCAGGCTCCCTGACTTCAGACTATACTACAAAGCTACAGTAATCAAGACAGTATGGTACTGGCACAAAAACAGAAATATAGATCAATGGAACAGGATAGAAAGCCCAGAGATAAACCCACACACATATGGTCACTTTATCTTTGACAAAGGAGGCAAGAATATACAATGGAGAAAGAACAGCCTTTTCAGTAAGTGGTGCTGGGAAAACTGGACAGCTACATGTAAAAGAATGACATTAGAACACTTTCTAACACCATACAAAAAACTAAACTCAAAATGGATTAAAGACCTAAACATAAGGCCAGACACTATCAAACTCTTAGAGGAAAACATAGGCAGAACACTCTATGACATAAATCACAGCAAGATCCTTTTTGACCCACCTCCTAAAGTAATGTAAATAAAAACAAAAATAAACAAATGGGATCTAATGAAACTTAAAAGCTTTTGCACAGCAAAGGAAACCATAAACAAGACAAAAAGACAACCCTCAAAATGGGAGAAGATATTTGCAAACGAAGCAACTGACAAAGGATTAATCTCCAAAATTTACAAGCAGCTCATGCAACTGAATATCATAAAAACAAACAACCCAATCCAAAAATGGGCAGAAGACCTAAATAGACATTTCTCCAAAGAAGACATGCAGATTGCCAACAAACACATGAAAAGATACTTAGCATCACTAATCATTAGAGAAATGCAAATCAAAATCATGGTGTCACCTCACACCGGTCAGAATGGCCATCATAAAAAAATCTACAAACTATAAATGCTGGAGAGGGTGTGGAGAAAATGGAACCCTCTTGCACTGTTGGTGGGAACGTAAATTGATACAGCTACTATGGAGAACAGTACGGAGGGTCCTTAAAAAGCTAAAAACAGAACTACCATATGACCCAGCAATCCCACTATTGGGCATATACCCTGAGAAAACCATAATTCAAAAAGAGTCATGTACCACAGTGTTCATTGCAGCACTATTTACAATAGCCAGGACATGCAAGCAATCTAAATGTCCATCGACAGATGAATGGATAAAGAAGATGTGTCACACACATACAATGGAATATTACTTAGCCATAAAAGGAACGAAATTGAGTTATTTGTAATGAGGTGGATGGACCTAGAGTCTGTCACACAGAGGGAAGTAAGTCAGAAAGAGAAAAACAAATACAGTATGCTAACGCATATATATGGAATCTAAAAAACCGGTACTGATGAACGTAGTGGCAGGGCAGGAATAAAGACACAGATGTAGAGAACAGACTTGAGGACACAGTGGGGGAAGGAGAATCTGGGACAAAGTGAGAGAGCAGCACTGACTTATATACACTATCAAATATAAAATGGATGACTAGTGGGAAGCTGCTGCATAGCACAGGGAGATCAGCTCGGTGCTTTGTGACCACCTAGAGGGGTGGGATAGGGAGGGTGGGAGGGAGGCTCAAGAGGGAGGGGATATGGGGATAGATGTATACATATAGCTGATTCACTTTGCTGTACAGCAGTAACTCACACAACATTGTAAAGCAATTATACTCCAATAAAGATGAAAAAAAATAGTAATAAAAAATAAGTAAGTAAAAAGGAAGGAAATTCTGACATACACTACAACATAGATGAAACTTGAAGACATTATGCTAAGTGACATAAATCAGTTATAGACACATACTGTATGATTCTACTAATATGAGGTACCTAGAGAAGTCAAATTCATAGAGACAGAAAGTAGAATGGTAGTTGCCAAGGGCTTGGGGGAAGGGGGGCATATATATACAGGCAGTTATTTTTCATTGGGTATAGAGTTTCAGTTTTGCAAAATGAAAAAATTGGAGATGGATGGTGGTGATGGTTGGACCACAATATGAACGCAATTAATACCACAACTGTATAGGCTTAAAAATGGTTAAGATGTTAAATTTTATGTTATGTGTACTCTACCACAATTTAAAAAAATTGAAGCTTGAAAGTATTATGGTAAGCCAGTGACAAAAGGGCAAATATTGTATGATTCCACTTATATGAGGTACCAAGAGAAGTCAAATTCATAGTAGAATAGAGGTTACCAGAGTTACCAGAAAGAGGGACTGGAGAGTTATTTCTTATGGAGTAGTTTCTGTTTGGGATAATAAAAAAGTTCTAGAAATGGATAGTGGTGAATAGTTTAAAAAAAAAACAAACACCTTATTAAGAATCCCAGGGCTTCCCTGGTGGCACAGTGGTTGAGTCCGCCTGCCAATGCAGGGGACACGGGTTCGTGCCCCAGTCCAGGAAGATCCCACATGCCGCGGAGCAGCTGGGCCCGTGAGCCATGGCTGCTGAGCCTGCGTGTCCGGAGCCTGTACTCCACAACAGGAGAGGCCACAACAGTGAGAGGCCCGCGTACGGCAAAAAAAAAAAAAGAATCTCAGACATCTGAACAACAGAATTAGCAGAGCTGACCGACAGGGCCTGGCCCAGCACAGATACTGAGAGCTGATGTGGTGGAGTCTGGACAGAAGAGTAGAGACTAGCCTGCCCAGGGCTTGAGGTGCAGAACCTGCAGGGCCTTGGGGCTGTGTTATGAATTCTCAGTTCTGTCCCAGAATAATGGAGAATAGATTTGAGGAGTTAAACTCATGGAGGTGCAGTGTCAGGAGGTTACTACAGAAGAGGAATAAAAGTTCAGACTGGGAGTGTGGACGTGAGAGGGAATGAAAGAGGATGACCTCAAGCACCTGTGGAGCAGTGGCTGATGACTTGGGTCAAAAATCCAGTCCCAGCAAGTTTTAAAGAACTGGAAACACACAAAATCTGTTCTCTTATCACAGTGCAATTAGGCTTAAAAAATCCCAAAATAAAACACTATCAAAAAGATCATGAGGATGTACCAAAATGTTCATAGCAGCCCTATTCACAATAGCCCGGAGATGGAAACAACCTAAGTGTCCATCATCGGATGAATGGATAAAGAAGATGTGGCACATATATACAATGGAATATTACTCAGCCATAAAAAGAAATGAAATTGAGCTATTTGTAATGAGGTGGATAGACCTAGAGTCTGTCATACAGAGTGAAGTAAGTCAGAGAGAGAAAGACAAATACTGCATGCTAACACATATATATGGAATTTAAGAAAAAAAAATGTCATGAAGAACCTAGGGGTAAAACAGGAATAAAGACACAGACCTACTAGAGAATGGACTTGAGGATATGGGGAGGGGGAAGGGTAAGCTGTGACAAAGTGAGAGAGCGGCATGGACATATATACACTACCAAACGTAAGGTAGATAGCTAGTGGGAAGCAGCCGCATAGCACAGGGAGATCAGCTCGGTGCTTTGTGACCGCCTGGAGGGGTGGGATAGGGAGGGTGGGAGGGAGACGCAAAAGGGAGGGGATATGGAAACATATGTATATGTATAACTGATTAAATTTGTTATAAAAAAAATGCAGATTCTGAATTCAGTATGGCTAGGGTGGGGCCTGAGATTCTGCATTTCTAACCAGTTCCCCACCACACTTTGGGTAGCAAGGATGTAAATCAGAGGACAATTTTGGTAAACTTCTGACACCTGTCACCACACATCTCCTAACATCCAAAGGACTGCTTAGGGAGCATGGTGGCCCAGAGAGAGGGCCATGTCTTCCAGGTTTGCTGGGCTTCATGTAGACCACATGCCTTTCTGGTCACACCTTCCATCAGCACAAGCATCTCAATGGCTCAGGTTACACATTTTTTTTTAAAATAAATTTATTTATTAAAAAAAAAAAGATCATGAGGAAATTAATAACTATATTACCTCAAATCACCATGGAAATTATAAAATATTTTGATCAGAGGTTAAAGAAAATGCTACATATCAAAACCTTTGGAATGCAGCTAATACCACTAGAAGGAATTTTATAGCCTGAATGCCTGTATTATAAAAGAAGAAAGGCTCAAAATCAATGCACTACACATCTCAAGAAACTTTCTAGAACAAAAAAGTAACCCAAAGATAGAAGAGAAGAAAGAATAAAAGGAAGCAGCTAATGAAATATACAATGAAGAATTACCATCAAAGTGATGAGTTCTTTGAAAAGGCAAATAAAATATATAAATTCAGAGAAATCACCAATATCAGAATGAAAAACAAGACATCACTGCAAATCCTGCAAACTGTGAAGAGAAAATATTATAAACAACTTTATACCAATTAATTGGAAAACTTAGATAAATTTAGAGGTGTATCAATTGTTAGAAAAGCAGTATTTAACAGAAAGAAGAAACAGAAAACACAAATGGTACTAAAACTGTAAAAGAAATTAAATCCATAATGGAAACCTTACCCTCAAGGGATGTAGACATGTGTGATAAATATGTAACAGCAAAATGTCCATCATAGCTGAAGGTACCTGAGAGTTCACTGAAGAATTTTCAATCTTTTGTATGTTTGAAACTTTTTTTTTTTTTTTTTTTTTTGCGGTATGCGGGCCCCCCACTGCCGCGGCCCCTCCCGCCACGGAGCACAGGCTCCGGACGCGCAGGCCCAGCGGCCACGGCCCACGGGCCAGCCGCTCCGCGGCATGTGGGATCCCCCCAGACCGGGACACGAACCCGCATCCCCCGCATCGGCAGGCAGACCCCCCACCACTGCGCCACCAGGGAAGCCCTGTTTGAAACTTTTTGAAGTAAAAGATCATAGGGGAACCTTCCCACACTCAAAAAAAAAAAATGGTCATCATCAAAAAATCTACAAACAATAAATGCTGGAGAGGGTATGGAGAGAAGGGAACCCTCCTTCACTGTTGGTGGGAATGTAAATTGGTACAGCCACTATGGAGAACAGTATGGAGGTTCCTTAAAAAACTACAAATAGAACTACTATATGACCCAGCAATCCCACTCCTGGGCATATATCCGGAGAAAAACATGGTCTAAAAGGATACATGCACCCCAATGTTCACTGCAGCACTTTTTACAATAGCCAAGACATGGGAGCAATCTACATGTCCATCAACAGAGGAATGGATAAAGAATATATGGTACATATATATAACGGAATATTACCCAGCCATTAAGAAGAATGAAATAATGCCATTTGCAGCAATATGGATGGACCTAGAGATTGTCATACTGAGTGAAGTAAGTTAGACAGAGAAAGACAAATATCATACAATACCACTTATATGTGGAATCTAAAATAAAAAAATGATACAAATGAACTTATTTACAAAACAGAAACAGATTCACAGACTTAGAGAACTGAACTTATGGTTACCAGGGAGAAGGGTGGGGGAGGAATAGGGAGTTTGGGATTGACATGTACTCACTGCTGTATTTAAAATAGATAATCAACAAGGACCCACTATATAGCACAGGGAACTCTGCTCAACATTATGTGACAACCTAAATGGGAAAAGAATTTGAAAAAGAATAGATACATGTATATGTATAACTGAATCACTTTGATGAACACCTGAAACTAAGACAACATTGTTAATCAACTATACTCCAATAAAAAATTAAAAGTTAAAAAGAAAAACAAAACCCTCCTGGCCCAGATGGCTTCACCAGTGAACTCTACTAAATATTTCAGGAAAAAATAATATAATCTTGCACAAACTCCTCCAGGAGACTGAAAAAGAGGGAATACTCCTTCAAGTAGGCTTTGAAGTCAGCAGTCCTAATACAGGAACAATTCACACAACAAAACCTAAGACAGCAGCTCCTCACTTCTGCCCCATGTGGTCTGGGGCTCCTGAGCTAAAACTCAATCAGGGGTGTCCCCTGGATATGTCGTGCAGACCCCACCCACTTTGCCAGCTTGGGCTCTGGTGGAAGACAGGTTGAGGTGGGCTCACCAGGATGTGGCCACACCTGCAAGCTGCTGGCCAGTCCCACCTAGACACTGGCCAACACTGGGCTAGGGCCTGCTGCTCAGCTGTTCTGCTGAGATCTGGAGTCACAGCTTCATTCCCACTCTGTGCCTTCGACTCTGGACAAGCCCGGCGCCCCCCCCCCTCCCCATGCCCCACTTACAGCCCGTGCCTCGCCAGAGGCCGGGGGCCAGCCTGCCATGGCCTCCATGTCATGCAACTTCTGCGTCTGCTTCAACTGGTTGAGTGACGGCTTCAGCTGTGTGGGCCCAACCGTCTTGCTTGTCCACTCGTCCACCAACTTGTGCAGGTCGTCCGTGAAGGTGCCTTTCTTGTTGTTGCTGTTGTTCACCTGCGCCTGGATGTGCAGGGCAGGTTGGGGGCCCGGCTCAGGGCCCGGGACCAGGCTGCTGGTGGAGGACCCTAGAGAGCACACACAGGCCAGGGTTGGTGACACCACACGCCAGCACCACTGGCTGGCTGCAGTCATTCATACAGTGGTCTCGCTTAAGCCAGGCAACACCTTGCTTCAGGAGATGGTCTGCATTGGGCGGGGGGGGGGGGGGGGTCCATGTAGTTTTAGACACAGTGGAGCGACCTCAGGGGACTGGATGTTGCCAGGCAGCCATCACCCATCTCATCAGCCAGGGGACAGGACCCCAGCTGCCGGCAGCCTCACTCAGCATCCTCTGTGCCCACACTGCCCAGGACCACCAGACCCCCCATGTGAGAGAGTTCAGAAAACTCCTGGTGCAGCTGGACACAGACTGGGGGCAAATTCCTCACGCTTCTGCACTCTCAGCTCTAATATGAGGATTCAGAGGAGATTCAACAAGACTTTAGGCAGAATGCTTAGCAGCTGCGGCTATCCTTCCAGCAAAGGGAAAATGCTTGCAATAGGCTGGATTGCTGATGCTTCTGTGAATGATAATGACTTAGTGATTTGGAATTTAAGACACAGAAATCACGCCTCTCCTCACCAGACCGTGTAATAATAATAAAGGATACAAATACCCAGAGCCTTCCGTCATGGGTCTACAGGCTTGGTGCCAACTGAGGGGCTGATGCCTGTAGCAGGAGGAACTGGGAGGCCCGGCTGCCCGGGAAGGCCTGGAGCTGTGGCTTAGGTGGAGCTGGACAAAGGTGAGCGCACTTGGCCACTTCACTCAAAGATCTTTTTTAATGACCAAAACAGGACTTTAAAATTTTTTTGACTTGTGTCCCTTTCCTTCCCCAGCACGTAATTTCTTATTGGCAGTTTTGGATAAACCAATTTTTAAATTTTCTGCATTAAATAAATAACCTAATGACCATCTCTTCAAACAAGCCATTGCAATATGTAGTTTACTTTAGAGGCTAGCAATGAAACAGCACAGACACAAACAGTTAAACATTAGTGATGAGATTTTACACACGCTGCTATTTCTACATGAACATTTCAGCCAGAAAAGAAAAACAGAAAAATTAAAAAAAAAAAAAAAAAAGGCATGAGATGAGAGCAGTGGGCGGCCCAGGTAAACTGATACCCATTTTGTCCCGGCATCTCTCCTCTGTGAGGGGCACTCATCTTTAGCACTTCAAGGAAATACTCATTCCTACGGTTTTGGAAAAGGAGCCAATTAATGATTGGTAATATGTGGACGTTCCGGAGAAGGACAGCCTGTTAGATGTGAACTGGCAAGAATGCACAAACTCTAGGAGCCATGGAGACTCAAAAGGGCGCCCGAGGGCGGCTATCTCGCCAGGCAGAGGCCAAGCAGCACCCGCAAAGGGTGGGCGCAGAGCAGGCCCACGCCCGGCCACCCCCGGGCCCTTGGCTCCCGGTCTAGTCGCGGAAACCCTGATGCACACTAGCCACAATAAAGCCCATGCGATGGAAGCGGACAAGGGGTAAAAAACCCGATAATTACGACTGCTGTGCTCTTTGCCTAGACAGAGACGCTTCAAGGCAGACCCTGCAAGGGAAGAAGAAATGACACAAGACCACAGGGTTAGGCAGGACAGCACACATGGGGGACAAGCCACCACACTCTAAGCAAAAGTCATCAGTGTGTGAGGAGGAGCAAAGGCCAGCAGTTCAGAGAGAAGGGACCAGCCTCCTGGGCTAACTGGGCGGCCCCCAAGTCAGTGTGGAGGTTCACACGAGCTTCGCCGAGGGGCGGAGGTGCAGGGCCAAGCCCCAAGCTTCAGGTAGAAGTGTGTGTGTGTCTCTAGAAGCATATTCAAAAAAAAAAAAAAAAAAAAGAGAGAGAGAGAGAGAGAGAGAAAGGAGAGAGAAAAAAAAAAAAGCAAAGCACACTGCTTGGCTTTCAAATGTAAGGTTTCTGGGAGCCCCGCTGGTTGGGGCAGGAAACCCACTAAGACAGCCAGGAGAGCTCTCAATGGAGCACAGCCTAGCTCTGCCCAGAGGGAGGCCCATGGGCGGTTTTCCAAGTGCAAAAAGATACATTGTTTTGCAGGTTTGAGGCCAATCCCAGGTCCTGGACAGCTGCCCTGAACAGGCCAGTGGCAAGTGTGCTGGGGAAATATGAGGGGTCCTATCTAGAGAGGTGGGAGGCGGGGCCGACCCTGATCCTCTGTATCGCTGCTGCTTCATCTGGGATTCCAGGTCCACTGGGGCAGGGTGAGGCCTCCTTATTGCACCGTGACTAAATGCTGCCAGGCCCTGGGCTCCCCAGAGGCTGTCTGTGCTAAGACAGACGGGCAGTGACTTTAGTGTCTGGCAGCCCACCTGGAGGGCAGATGAGCTGCCCGGGAGGGGCTGCCACACCCGGCTTACCCAGTGGCATCCCAGGGAGCCAAGCAGGCAAACGTGGGACGGGCAAGGACGGCTCAGGTGTCCCCAAGGTCACTCAGCAAGGTCACACTAGCACGGAGGGTGTCTGTGCTCCGGCCCACGGCCCCCTCGCCTGGAGCACAATTCCCTGCACACGCCATACTCCCTGGAGGGGGCCCGTCACACAGCCATTCCCAGCACTCTCGCTGTGGAAGGCAAGATGCTGCCCCCTGCATTTGGGGACGGGGGCCAAAGGCTCCCTGGGGAAGAGCTGTGCCCACTGGGCTCAGAAACCTAGCTCAAGTTGAGTTGCACTTCTTTTTGTTCATTCTGTTGTGTTCTATGAGGCGGACTTGGGAAAAAGGGAGGTGATATTCGGTTGGGGGTCTCTAAGGTGCGAGTAAAACCAAAAAGGCCAGCGATCCAGACTGACTGATTCTCAGTGGGAACTTTGAAGGGTTTTTGCTGGTCTGTGCCCTGTGATGGACCCCAGTTGAGAGCACAAGGCCCTCTGGGGGCTCTGAGGGATGAAGGGAGGAGGGTCCTGGGCTCTGTGAGCGTGCAGGGCACCAGATGAGAGCACGTCTCCTAGTCAGATTCCCGTGGTTGTAGCGTCCTCTGGGCCACAGCAGTCCCCCAGAGATGACCCTGGGACATGGGACTCATCACTCTGCCAGGTCCCTGCAGCCTCACAGTAGCAGGTTCTTTCAAAAGGCTGCTCTGTGCCTGCCTGGCACCACCTAGTGCGGCTAGAGCTCTGCTTTCAGAGCTGCCTCCCGTCACCCTCACAGGAAAGAGAACACGCCAGCCAGCCCCAGGAGCTGCCTGGTCAGGAGTGCTAGACAGAGCCTGGGCCTGTGATCACGGCCCCAGATCGACCTTCCCGGGAACCCAGGGTCAAAGCCATCGGCCACCAGGACACGGTGCTCAGAGCCAGAGAGTGATACCAGCCCACTGAGACCTCCACACCGTCACCGGACACAGCCCGAGGAGATGGAGCACGGACCGCCTCCAGCCTTCCAGGCCCTCGCTGAACACGGGCCCCAAGGTGACCAGAGTACAGACGGCTCCCAGCCCTTAGGGTGGACCTTTAAACACAAACAAACCAGATTCGGGTCCCTCCACACGGAGGCCACACTGTCCGGCTCAGTGCAGAACCACAGCTGAGCAGGCATCATGTGGCTAACCAGTCCACGCTCACACCAGAGCCCCTGTCCATCCTCAGGTGGCCACTTGAATCTCCTCCCCCGTGTCTGTGCCCTGGCCTGGGTCCTGCCCTCAACACCCACCATGCAGACAGATTCTGATGAACAAGCCTCCACCCAGCCCTGCTCAACCCGTACTGTGCTAATGTATACATCGAGTTCCTGCCTACAGAGCCAGCAGGCTACAAGGCAGCAACACAAGGGCACCAGGGCCACAAAGGACCCACAGAGGGCCCACATGGGACCCACAAGGGGCCCACTTATGGCCCACAGGGGACCCACATGGGCCCCCAGGAAGCCCACATCAGGCCCACAGGGGGCATAATGGTTTTAACCAGCCCCACCCCTGGTTTCCCATGAAGAGTGAGTCTTCCCCTGTAGGACTTCCGTCCTTAGCCAAGGCTTGGCAAGAGCTGGCTTAGAGGCCCCAGAACGACTCAGAGAAGTTTCCACAAGGGCAGATGCTAGGGACGCAGGGCTTGGCAGCCTCTCCCAGCTGTTGGGAAAACTGTTCTTCCCAGACTGCAAAGGAGCAACACACTGGATGACCTAAAGCCTTGTCCTGGTGCAGCACGTGTCTGCAGGAGTTGCCCCCAGAGCCACCAGCCACCTGCCCTCACAGCCAGGCCAGGGGTCTCGGGCACCACCCAGGCCTGTGTGCAGCGAGGCCCCCATACCACTTGCCCCCACATTCACTTTGGCATGGAAACAGAGGCTACTCCTGGTGTGGACGGTCAGCACTGTCAGGCACCCAGTGCCATCTAGACCCTTGGACCGCTCGAGGGACACCTCAAATCCCAGGGTATCCGATGCGGGCAGACTGCTTAAGAAGTGGGCCAGGCCCTGTAGCCACGACCACACCTGCTGTTCTTTTTGTGTGTGTGTGTGGTACGCGGGCCTCTCACTGTTGTGGCCTCTCCCGTTGCGGAGCACAGGATCCGGACACGCAGGCTCAGCGGCCATGGCTCACGGGCCCAGCCGCTCTGCGGCATGTGGGATCCTCCCGGACCGGGGCACAAACCCGTGTCCCCTGCATCGGCAGGTGGACTCCCAACCAGTGCGCCACCAGGGAAGCCCCCACACCTGCTGTTTATCAGTGTTCAAATACTAACGAAACTCACAGGAACCGGGGCCAGCAGCCTCAGTGCGGACCAGCCAGGGGCCTCCCCACCTTCCCCGTGACCAGAGGGGTACCTCCAACGGTCAGCCTTACACCTGACAGTGGCATTAGACACTCTGTTCTGGCACCAGAAACAAATGGCATATAGAGCCAAAACATCAATTCCGGGCGTCTCCGTATCCAGCCACCTAGTCTCAAGCCAAGGCAAGTGCTGAAACTCTTCTGTGCAGCATGAACAGGGAAGCAGGAGTGTCTCGGCCCTGCCCTAGGGTGACTCCACCCTGAGCTTTATTCCCCAGCTGGCACGGGGCCTGCCCTTAGGACAGCTCAACCTGAGTGGTCGTAGGGTGGGGTGGGGCTTTGTGAGGGAGTGTCTCCTCCCTGGGTGACCTCCCCTGCCTGAGTCCCCACAGGGAGAGATGAGAACACTCCCAGGTGAGGGAAGGACCTGGGGGCTGCACAGCAGCCCCTGGGGGTCCCAGAGACAAACGTGCTACAGCATGGGCACCTGGCCTGCTGCTGATGGACACGTGCGAACAACACAAAGCAGACCCCATCGTTCCACGTGCACAGAGAAAGTCCTGGAAGGGTACCCGCACCTGCCTCTGTTCAGATGAGGAGCCAGAGGCAGGGAGGATCAATGGGTCTGACAACAGCTTCTGACCAACAGGACGCAACCACTTCTGAACACGACCGCGCCTCCCCCGACTCCAAGCTTCCCTGAACCCTCCACTGGCCGCAAGGAGGGTTCTGTGCCCAGAGCCTCACCTCCACATCTGCCCTTCCGTGGGGGCCCAACCCGCCTACTGCTCCGATGGCTGGCCTGTCCCAGCTCCCGCCCCGCGGAGGCGTCCAGGCTTTACCCTCCCTCCTGCCGCTCTCCATCCTGTGCGTGGTTGCCTCGCCCACCCCAAGTTACCTCCTCACCTCCTGAAGCTGCCTGCAGCTCCACCCCAGGTGCCCCCACCCACCTCCAACCTCTCTCATCTTCTCTGACCTTCACTGAAGCTGGGACCTTCCTTCTGTACTTCAAAGCTTAACACAGGTTTTTATTTTCCTAGAAGTCTTGTCTCCTGTTCAGTTCAAGGCAGCAAATTGAAAACCCTCTCTTGGCTTTAGCTCTGGGCTAGGCTAGCTGCCCCCACATCCCCAAAGCCATGGCCCTCAGCATCCAAGCTCAAGCTCCCTCCAGCCCTCGCAGCCAACCCATATCCCACCGAGTGGGCACACTTCAGGGTCTTCTAACTGCTCTGCATGCCCTCCTCTCTACCATCTTTGCCCAAAGTCCCCCTGCCTCTCAGCCCTCAGGGGCTGCAACCAGCTTTGAATTTCCCTCCAGTCTCTCACAGGCATGTACTCAGTCTCCTCTCAGACCACAAAGCTCCTTGGTCACCCAGAAACCAGCAGACTGAGGACGCCTAGAGGGCTTGGCAAATGCCAGGGCACGTGGGACAGGAGGGGCTGTCCTGGGGCATCCCACCCCGTTAGAGCCGCAGGAGCTCAGGCTGAGCCTGCACATGCCCCCAGTTGGAGGCCTGTGGGTGAGAGGACCCAGGGCAGGAACCCACAGCCCAGTCTCAGACCAGCAACCTCGGACCATGTGGGGGCCAAGCTGTGGCCCGAAGACTAGGAACTCAGCCAAGGTGTGCCTAAAAGGGCCAGGGTGTGAAAACAAGCAGTACCATCAGGTTCACAGCATCAGAGATTGGAAATAAGGCCTACAGGCCAGCAGGTACCACTACCTAAAATCCACCTGCCTAGGCCTGGTCCCTGTCTCCACCAAGCCATGCCTCACACATTCCTTTCCTCCTGGCCACAGAGACAGAAGTAAAACATAAACCCTTTGTCCCTACTGTGCCTCAAAAAAAATTGTTTTTAATCCTGGAACAATAATTAACGATGCAAATGAAAACCCTTAGGAAAAAAAAGCAGAACCACGTGGGTAGAAAGGCAGCATGGCAATGACCTCAGGGGCATACACGGTGTTGATCACTCGCACACTTTTATTCTAAGTGCCCTGCTCTAATCTGCTTCCCATGCCTGGCCAGCCACCCTCCCGGCAGTGATACACATACTTGTCCGACCATGAGACACCTGGAGACCCAGGTGCCCTCACCACAGCTTCTCAGGCAAGAGCCAGGCACACACAGAAGAAGAGGACCAGTGAGTGATGCCGTGAGGTAAGCAGGGAGCCAGGATGCATGCAGGCCTCCCAGCCCCCCACCCAACTTAGCAACTAACCAGTAGCCCCATGACACTCGAGCTGAAATAGGGCCCCTGTTAGTGGACAAGAAGCACTGGGCAGTCCCTGAGCATTTCTATGTGGTCCTATGCCTCCAACCTGTCCCTCCCACAGGAGGGTGCCAAAGTCCCTCTGATGGGGATGGACACTGAACTCTTGATGGACGGCTGCCATGGACGTGGCCTCAGATCACAACAAACACAATGTATCTTTATTGTACCAGCAAAAGCCACATGCCCTAAACCAGCATGTACCATCCAACTGGTTAAAAGCTTAACTTTTCTGTTGAAAAACAAAAACCTGAAAACCTCAAAGCTTTTGAATCATTTGCCAATTGATCTGAGGAATGAAAACGATTTTGGACAGCCTGAGCAGATGTGCCATTCCTGGAACATGGAGTCCTTGGGTATTAGGAGGGTGTTCCAGGGAGTCTGAGGATGACTGGGACTTGAGTTTTGGTTTAGCACAGCTTTGAGGAACTGAATAATTGACTTCATCTCTGAGGTCGGTGAGATGAGAGGGGAATACACCAAGTAAAGTGCTCCAGCTAGAGAGAAGACCAGGAGGGGCCAGGCCCAGAAAGGGAGGCACAGCAGGAGGCTGGGAATCACACCTCTCAGGGTTAGAGATTCCTGACGTGACCAGAATGGAGAGGGGGGCTGGGACATCCTAGCTGGAGCACGTTCTCTCAGCATTTCCACATGCAGGGAGTGGGGCAGTGGGTTAACAGTACTGGATGTTGTGATACGGCCCTTGTACGGAAGTTACACCCTCCAGTGACCTTCTAGAACTGTCTCAGCTTGCTACATGCATGTCTTCAGAGTCCAGACACGTGTGAAACACACCATGCGTCTAGAGAAGGCCGGGGTTGTCTTTTTGTTGTCGCTGGAGCTGGGGACAGCGGACGTGTAAATTTGCCACAATCGCAACAGAAATAAAACTACGTCCAACATAAAAAAAGAAAAAAACACTAAACAAACGAGTGACGAGAGAAATGCAGAGCGCCTGGGGGCCTGGCAGCAGAGTGCCCGAGGCCAGGAGTGGGTGAGCCACTGCACGTGCTTTTGGTGTCCGGGCATGAGCCAGCCAAGAGCATGCACTGGCACTTTCTGGGGCCAGAAGGGTGGGCATGGACGGGGTTCCGTTTTGCATATTAAATAGGTGATTTCAATGTGGGGGGGTAGGCGTCCTACAGAATGTATGGAAGGTAATGAAGACAGGGAGGGAGGGGCAGGGGAGAAACCAAGGGCCAGGAGGTGATAAAATACAAAAGAACAAATACAGACAGATGGACACAGACACGGGTCCACTGAGGAATCGAGCGCGAGGTTTGCTACTAGACTTATAGGTCACTCTCTCAGACGTTGGGTGGTAAACCGTCCAGCCTGCAAATGAATATAGAGGGAAGAAAACAAAGAGACAGGCATCAAGTACAGTCTCTGGGATTCCTCCTACATACCACAAGCCATATCAGCCTCTTCACTTAGCATCCACGGCTCCACCTAGCCCAGCCCAGAGGACCACAGCCACTGACCATGTAATGCAAAGGAGGCAGTGTTGGAACGGAAGAGAAGCGGACCCCAGGAGAGCGTGCGGGGCAGGGTCGGGGGTGGGCACCGGCAGCGGTCACCACGACTTCTCTGGACAGAGATGGTGGGGGGTGGAGCACCTCATCGCGTAGCTGCTACGTCCACGGCAGCGGTGACGAGCATTTCCTCCTCAAGGCCAATCTCCCAGCTCGAGAGCTGTGCCCTCGTCCCCCCAGCTGGCCCTCCTGACGGAAGGACCCATGTTTAGTGGGGAATGGGGTGGGACGGGGTGGGCCAGTGCCTGGGAACCGGCGCAGAGCACGCAGCAGCCGCCACATCTGACCTCTCACTGGTCCTGGCGCCTTCCCCAGGCCGGCTCTTGCAAAGCGCACCTCCCTCTGAGCCGCTTACAGCAAGACTCGATGATGGGAAGGCCATCCACTTTTTTCATTCAAAAGCTACGTCTACTATTTTTTTCCTTAAGGAGCTGTCGGCAGCCTTGGCCGCAGCTCACGTCCCCTCTATGCCACACGGGCCCTATGAGGCTAGCACATGCTCGGAGATGGGCGAGCTGGGAATCACCTGGGCCATGCGCTCCGCCTCCATCACTGGCCAAGCCGGAGCAGATGTCTGCAGTCAGTGAGGCCCGCACGGAGCAAGGCTGCTGGGTCTGAACTGCCTTCCCACATGGGTCTGAAGCTGCTGTGGGCCCTGCCCCAGCTTGGGCAGGGTCCTTAGCAGGAGGGGCTCTGCTGCAGTCTGACAAGTGACCTGGGTTGGGGGGAGAAGGGGTGACAGGTATGATGAGGCACCACAGGACAGACCAGCCAGCTCAGGCCATGTCTATCCTCCCTGCTCTTTGCTGGGTGACCTTGGGGAAGCTGAGTCCTTGCAGGCAACGGGGGCATGGCTGGGTCACCCATGTGGGGGTGTCAGGAAGATCAAAGAAAATGACCACTTTCCACTAATCACCAACACTGTGCCAGCCTGTGTATTGCAGGTGCAGTGAAAAGACCACAGCACACCTGGAGATGCACACCTAGGCTCAAAGGGACCTGTGGATTTCCTCACTCTCGTGTCTCATGTTAGCTTCAGGAATTGGCATGGAATTCATGTAGTTTTGTGTAATCCTTGTAATTCTTGGATGTGTGCCCTGCAGGTTGTCTGTAACATGGAGAGGGAGGGTTTAAGGTCAACTCACTGCTGGCTTCCTACCTGGCGCATCTGGGGATTTCAGCTCACTGGGTCCCCACCCCAGAGTGTGGGGGCTTGGGGTCAGGGTGCACTCTCAGTGCCTGGGCACTGCGGTTAAGGGCTAGGGGTGGGGGAGCCTTACCATCCTCTCCCCCGCGACCAAGGGAGCTGTTCGACCCCCTCTGTCAGGGGGTGACATATGCCTGAGAAACGGGGTCAGAGGAAGCAGCCCCCATCCCAGGCAGCATCCTGCAAGGAGGAGCACACTGCAACCCACAGGTGGCCACAAAAGCCTGCCCCTCAGTCCTTCCTTCCCGGCAGGAGAGGCGGAGGCCCCAACTCTCCCAGGCCTGAAAAGGCTTCCCTGCTCCAGTGGAAGGAGATCCAAGAAGCGCTTTTTCAGGGCCTAGTGCCTGCCTCCCGCCTGCCCGGCTCCCACGCATGAGCGCGGCCAGGAGGGCCCTGGGCCAACCTGTGCTGGAGGCCACGACCTTGAGCTGCTGCACCAGGGGGTTTAGCAACTTCCCCGCCTTCAGCTTGCTCTTGCTGGTCCTTCTCCGGCGGCCGACGGGAGGTGCCGTGTGGAAGAGACCCAGGTTGGGGGGCAGCGGCTTGCCTAGGCGTCGGTACAGGGCCTCGATCTCCTGCTTCTGCTGACTCTGTAGCTCCGAGATCTCCTTCAGATGCCTGCAGGAGGGAAGGGAAAAGGGAAGCCAGGTGGGCATCCTGCTTGATTCCAACACGAGGCCCCTGCAGGAGAGCCCGGGGCTGGCAGGACAGGTGTGAGGAGTGGGGCGGGGAGCCCACAGGACAGCCTGGGCAGATGGGCCACGCACAGGGGACACAGGGGCACTTTCTGTTTACATCTAAGCCAAGTGGGAGTATCACTGGGGGCCTCTGGCATCAACACACCCAGCAACACAGAACTGCATGAAGCCCAGCCTAAGGAGATTCAAGTTTTCTGATATCCAGACTTGTAACACTGCTGTGTTTTTTAGTGGTAGGGGGAGCGGTGTGAAGTACTTCACACATTTACGCTTACAACACAAACCCTAATCATGAACGTGGGTGAAGCAGCAAATAATCAGTGCTCAGAACTGGAGGGTTGCCTCAGCTTATCAGGCAAATAAGTGTTACTTCCTCCATGTGAGGGAACAGGGCCCAGGAGGCCTCTCAGAGGAGAGGAAACCTGCACAAGCAAGTCTACAGAAAACATGTTATTATCCAGGGACCCAGGGCTCCAGCCCTGGCCAGTGGAGCTTCCAGCTCAGGCTGACCCCACAAGCAACACCATCCCTGGGAACAGAGTCGAGCTGACAGGTCACGTGGGTAGGAAGCTGCCATGAAGAGGGGTAGAATCACTGGTTGTGGGCAAGGGCAGTTTCTAGAACAGTCCAGGAAAGGGCCGGGTGGTCCCTGCTGGCCTTTCTCAGGGAGCCTGCAGCTAGGACTAGTGTGGGGGCAGGGGAAGGGGAGAGCAGGGGCTGAGGTGAGGCCGGGGCTGGGGCTCTCCTTGCAGAGCCAATAGTGGGAGAGAGGCAAAGGCTCCTCCTGCCCACGTCTCCACCTCTGGGCCCACTCCAAGAGCCCATGGCCACTCCTTCCCAAGGACACCAGCCTCTCCCCACCTTAGTAACTGTACAGTGGGGCCCTCTTGCCCTGAAGGAGACTTCACGGTGCAGCTGTACCTCAGTGACCCTGACCACAGCAGGGGCAGGTAAAACTTGCAGGGGGAAAGAGCGAGTGTGAGCAAGGCCTGTGTGTGAGGCCAAAGGATGAGGGGAGGTGTGGCCCTCAGAGACCAGGGACCAGGTCTGACGGCAGGGACATCGCCTGTACCCTGTCACCCGGCCCAGGCAGCTCAAAGTGCACATGGCAGGACCTGGACTTCAGCTGCCGGCCACTTCCCTGACACCATGGCCTGGACCCGACCTGGTCCACAGGACCTACTTCTCTCGAAGACTCTGCAACTCCTTCCTGATATCAGCATCCTCGATCTCTGAGTCATTGTCACTGCTGATGTAGGAGGACTGGGAGTGGAAGGAGGTCACGCTGATGGTGGGGACCTTCACGCCCATCCTGCTGGGTGTCTCCAGGCCTGGGGAGCCAGCCCGAGAGGACCTGTGCAGGAAGGCAGTGGCCTTCTTCACAAAGTCACTGGCCACACCACCACCGCTGCCAGGCAGGGAGGTGTGCTTCTGCATGGGGGGCCTCCTTCGAGGGCACTCGTCCCCAGAGTCACTGGACATGGGCTCGCCCATGCCGACCTCGATGGAGGAGGCCGTCTGTGCCCGCCGCACAGCCAGCTTCATATCTGGGCTGCAGGGGCCCTCGTCCAGGTACACGTCAGGTGGGGCTGAGTACCGCAGGCTACTGGGGGAGGCCAGAGTCCACTCATCCTGGGTGCTGACCACTGAGAACCGGCCCACAGTTTTGGCTGGCGAGCTGCCATCCTGCTGCCCTGGCCACTTCTGAGGGGATCCCGAGATCAGGGTGCTGTGTGTCTGGGGCTGGCTCTCCAGGCCACGCTGAGTCAATGTCCCCGGGCAGCTCTGCGTGGACTCGGCCAAGGTTTCCCCAGGGACCCTGCTGGTCCAATCTGTGGGCTCCAGACGTGCAGGGATGGCAGAAGCAGGGGCATCCTTGGGAAACAGTGGAAAGGAAAAGATTCCACACAAACACCATCAGAGAGCAAGCCCGCCAACCCACCGAGCGTCTCACTGGAGAAAACGCCTTACCTGGGGGACACTGGGTACGACAGGCGAATCTGAGGCCACCTGTCCTCCTTCACAGCCCAGCATGCTGCTCAAAGACGATTCTGCTGTAGGCACATCAAAATCATTACTCAGGCTGGTACAGAGAACAAGGACAGGAATGGCCCCAAAGCAGCCAGTCAGAAGGGAAAGAGAGTGGCACTGAGAAGGTATGTGTGCAGCTAGGAAAACGGAAACTACTGACATCCTAACCCTGTCACTTCACATGAGACTCCCTAGAACCCAGAAAAGAGGGGAGACATCAGCCCAACACCACTCAGGTCCCTGAAGACCCCTGCTCCAGACCCTCAGGCGCAGCCAGGCCCTCTATGTACCTGATGACTATCACCGGTCTCACCTGTCCTCTCTATACCCCTGATGATGTCACCCTGTCTCACCTGATATCTCTATCACCTGACGGCATCACCTTCTCTCTCCCTGACATGTTCCGATGATAAAAGGGTCTTATGAGGTCCTGGAAAATCAGATCAATAAGGCTAATTCCTAACCCTGCTGCTCCAATGTCTAGGGAAGGTCCCCGTCACCTGAGGCTGATCTCAGTTCCCCATCTACAGGTGATATTTCTGATCAGCCTTCCCAGGTTGCTGTGAAGAGTAAACAACAGAAGCAGAAGGACCTCATGTGTGGGAGTCTGGCCTGAGCTGAGACCTGCACACAGCAAGAGAAAGCTGAGGCTGTGCGTTAGCCCGAGCTGGACTGACATGCTGTGGGGGGTTGGGGGTGGTGACAGGGGCTGACAGAGCCTCCAGCCAGGCTGGGGGGCTGCCCCCCTCACAGATTCCTGGGAAGACCTAGACCCGTCTGTCATGCAACCCCAACCCTAGGCAACACATGACACTCTCCTCCCCAAGTGCCTGTGGCGGGGATCCTCCAACCTTGCTTCGCACACTTCCAGGGACAGGAGGCTCATTACCAACAGCTCTGACTGCCAGAAAAGTTCACCTCTTCCAAACTAGAATCTGTCTCCTTAGATCTCTCCTATGAGTTTTGTACTCTGGAAGGTTCCAGCACTTGAAGTCACTGATGCTGCAGAAGGAGGCCCATGGTACACATCTCACAGACAGAAGTCAGAAGGAGATGGAGCAGGCACTCAGGTACAACCTCTCGCCTTCTCCCTTCCCCAGCATACTCCTGCTTCACCCCATGACCCTCATCTTCCCCAGGTAAACATCATATGCTACAGCTTCTGACTCCAATTACAGCTGCCCCACCCCTCTCAAGTGTGGCATCTATAAGAGAATGCCCTGTCCAGGGGTCTGGCCAGAATCCAACGGTCCACTCCCCTTGCTCTGTGAACTGGGGGGCTGTGCCTGCCACTGACACACACCCAGGGTCCCGTTACAAGGTTAGCTGGATCCTTATCTTGCTAATCTCCCAAGGAATTCCAGGCCAAGAAGGAACCAACACCTTAGAAGGTCAGACCAACTCCCTTGGGCTGAAACACAGGTGTTCAGATAATGAAATAACTACAGCGAGAGTTCCTGCAGAGATGCATAATACCCAGGAGCCACGGAGGAAATCCTGTTTCAGAACTTCACAGATGGTTCCAGCCTGGCAGCTCCCATGGACCTGCTGGAACTCCTCAGCCCCAGCCCTGTACTCTGTCCAAAATATAAACAGTCATCTTGTAACCTTCTAAAGAAATGGAAGCTAGGGGTGTCCACCAGAACGTACTGAGAGCACTGGGGGGCCAGACAGGCCCTGATAACATCCCAACACGCAGTCGACAGGGCTTTCACCCATTTCCACAGAGAGGACTTTCTCTCCCTGGAGTGTGAATACACGGTTTGTGCTAGAACTCAGTGGGTTTTAACTAAGGCTTTATCATGATGAGCTCCTGCCACATCTGGGTCCCATCCAAGATGCTGCGGGGATGAAGGGTAAAGAGGCAGAATGTTGCAGAGTAAGGAAGGCTGGTAGCGCCTACGGCTTGTTACCTGTCGCTGGCAAGGACGTGGCCCGCTCCAACGTGACATCTAATCCAAGGGCTGTGTCTGCCTTTTCCAACTGAAGAAAGAAACAAAAAGGAAAGAGCCGTGAGCCTCACTTGCTAACACCTCTGCAGCAAAACTGCAAATCCTCTCCCCCAGGCCAAAGGCTGGGCTCCTCCTCCCTAGGCCACTCGAGCAAAACACGCACGGGTGGGTCAGGCAGGGGTCCCCGAGAACAGGATGGCCTGGGCTGGGGTAAGGCGGTTCTAGATGGCCAGGATGACTACTGGCCTGGGTTAGAGTCAGTCCCCGCCCCTGTCCAGACCCCCACCTGGGGACAGTGCCTCTGGGTGAGGTGGTACTCACCGCAGGCTGGGGCGGCAGGGCCAGGTCACCCCCAGAGGCCTCTGTGCGGGGTTCGTCCCCTCTTGGGGGCTCCGGGGTGAAGTCTCGGTCACCTGCCTCCACAGGGGTCCCGGCCAAGGCTGAGGAGGTGGGCACATGCTCCTGGTACAGCAGAGTCCGCAGCTTCTCGTCCAGGCTCTTGATGGCGTTGTCCACGAAGCCCACCCTTGGGGGTGGCCCTTCCCCATCTGACTCCAAGGCTGAGGGCGGCTGAGGGGGGGCGGTAAGTGCCACTGGGGGGCTGGGAAGTTGGGGAGTGGCCAGGCTGATGGCCCCCACCACAGAGGGGAGTGGAGGAAGGGGCTGGCCCAGGGTGGGCTGAGGGGCCCCGCCAGGGGCCAAAGGCAACAGGGGCTCCCCCCTGGTGCTGGGCTCTGTGGCTGAGCCAGGATCCCCCACACCTGTGGAGTGGGATGGGGCCTCCAGAGATGGGGCACAAGGCCCTCGGCCTGTGCCAGGGGCCTGTGCAGCAAGCTGGGCATCATGAGTCTCCACTAGTAGCCAGGGGGTCTTATGCTCACTGGCTGGCTCCTGAGGGGTCCCTGGGACCCCTGCCTGCATGGCAGCCCCTGTTACTGGCTCTGGCTTAGGAATGGCAGCTGGTGGGGCCATGTCTTGGGGCACAGCAGCCACGGGAGGGGATGATGGCACCAAAGGGGATGGTGCACCGCCAGGAGGGTCCCTGGGGCCTGCTTGGCTCAGAAGCTGCAGACTAGCCGAGAAGCTGGGTTTTTCCTTCGAAGACAGCTGGTCTTTACAGAACACTGGATCTAGAAGAAATAGGAAAAATGCCTCTATACTAACCTATTCTGGTCCTATTTCCCTGGCACTTCGCTAGCCAAAAAGATGCTTTCTGTGAGCTGGCAGTGCCCTACACACCAGTCCTCTCTCCTTTTCTCAGACATGCCAACTTCATGCATGTGCTGGCCTCTGCCTGAGACATCTTGCACAGGTCTTCCCACAGCCCCACTTCCCACCTCAGGCTATGCACCAGCGGTGTCCCATTCAGCTGCACTAAATTCCTTCTGATTTTTCTGTAGCACTAAAGCCACCAGGCATAACCCAACACCTGTCTGTCGACTGTCATTCCAGCTCCATAAAAATATGGCACTGGTCACCCTTGCACTGGCCCATTCCACAGAATTGTAAAATGAAATGATAAAATCTAAGTAGTGAGCTGGACACACTCCCCTGCCCTGGAGTGAGCAGGAACTTCTGATGGACCAGACACCGTGCTTTGGTAAGCTCAGAAGCTCAGACCAGAGAGAGGAGATCAAGACGGAGGAAGAGAAGGACGCCTTCTACTAGTTCACCTCCCTCTATGAACACTTCAAAAACATATCAAATGTGGAGCAATTCTCACTAAAATCAAACCAAAGGCTGGCAGGAAGACTCTTATACAACCAAGGCAGTAAAGATCCACATGGAGTTGGGTAAGAAGCGATCAGGTCAGAACTGGCACCCCTAGTAGGGGGACACAGAAGTAGAGAGGGGTTACAAGGGCTTGGAGATCCTCCCTGGGGAGTGAGCCGTTTGAACACATATTGGGCGAGAACAAACCTAGAATTCACTTGTGAAGAGTGTGAACACTCTTGCTTACTCCTAGGGACAAGACAGAGGAAGCAGACTGAAGCTGCCTGGGACTCTGGTCAACTGTTCCAACACGTGCCCTAGCCCACACTGAACACCCACTCCGGCACCTCTAGCTTCAGCACAGCTTCCCACTAGGTCAAAGGCTGCTGTCACGGAGGAAAGTGTGCATGTGTGGGAGACAGAGCTGGCCCTGACCCAGCCCTGCATCTGAATGGGGTGGGAGCAGCCATTACTGGTGTCCACAGAGGTGGCAAATCAGTCCAGACTGGAGCTCTGACTGGTGTGCAGGGACAGCACCAGCACACACACACACCGGCCTACATCAGGCACCACTCAGACACTCTTGCTCCGGCATGGATCTCCACTGGTGCAAAGGTGCCGTTGTCGGGAGGGTGGAGAGTACACACTCAGAGGGAAAGGAGGTAGCTCAGACCCCACCATCAGGGATTCGGCTCCAGACCTCGGGACCAGACACCGCTCCTAATAGGGCAGTGATGACCACTGAGCATAGGAGCAGCCCCAGATCATATCTGGCCCTGCCTCCACCCTCTCCATCTCCATCCCCACCTACCACCAAGGTGATACCAGTCAGTGCACTCTGGGGGAAGACATGACCAATGCTCACTTCAGATCCAGCTCTCCCGCCAAAGCCACTGGGCAGACAGACTGCACAGAGATGCTCCCACACGAGTACAACCCTCCAAGACCAAGACAGGTTAACTGTTTCACCTAATTTCATAGAGACAACGTTAAGCAAAATACAAATATAGAGGAATTTGTTTGAAATGAAAAAATGATGAAAATAAAGAAACCTGAAACATCAACTAATGAAACAGAGATAAACAGTTTACTAGGAAGAGTTCAAGGCATTAGTAAAAAGAATGCTAAATGAACTAAGGAAAAGAATAGATGAGCACAGTAAGAATTTTAACAAAGAAGTAGAAAATGTAAAAAATAAACAGTCAGAGATGAAGAATACAACAACTGAAATGAAAAACACACTAGAAATTTAATAGCAGACTAAGTGATACAGAAGAATGCATTAGAGATCTGGGAGAATAATGGAAATCATCCAATCAGAACAGAAAAAGAATATAAAAAAATGAGAACACTTTAAGGGACCTCTAGGACAACATCAAGCATACTAACATTTGCATTATAGGGGCTCCAGAAGAAAAGAGAGAGAAAAGAAAGAGAAAAGTGTCAAAAATGTATTTGATGAAATTATGGCTGAAAACTTCCTGAACCTGCAGAAGGAAACAGATATCCAGGTACAGTAAGCAGAGAATGTCCCAAACAAGATGAACTGAAAGAGACACACACCAAAATGTACCATAATTAAAATGGTAAAAGTTAAAGACAAAGAGACAATTTAAAGGCAACAAGAAAAAAACAGAGTCATATACAAAGGAACACCCATAAATCTATCAGCTGATTTTTCTGCAGAAACTTTGCAGGCCAGAAGGGAATGGCATGACATATTTAAAGTGCTGAAAGGGCAAAATCTACAACCTAGGATACTCTACCCAGCAAGATTATCATTCAGAATTAAAAGAGCGATAAAGAACTTCTCAGATAAGGAAAAACTAAAAGAGTTCATCAATACTTAAACCACCCTAAAAGAAGTCTTAAAAGGTCTTCTCCAAGTGGAAAATAAAGGCTATAACAAGATGTAAAAATTTATAGGAAAGGAAAAATCCCACTAGTAAAGGCAAATATATAGTAAAGTCTGTGGATCAGCTTACATAAGTTAGTACAAGATTAAAAGACAAAAATTAAAAAAAAAAAAGACAAAAATTAGCAAGTCAACTGTAACTACAATAAACAGCTAAGGGATAAACATGAAGATGTAAATATGACATCAAAAACACAAAATGTGGCGACTTCCCTGGCAGTCCAGTGGTTCAGACTCCACGCTTCCACTGCAAGGGGCATGGGTTTGATCCCTGGTCATGGAACTACGATCCCACATGTCGCTCAGCATGGCCAAAAAAAAAAAAAGACCCACAAAATGTGGGGGAGAGGAGTAAAAAAATGTAGATTGTTTAGAATGTGTTTGAATTTAAATGACTATCAGTTTAAAACAAGTAGATATATAGGTCAACATATATGAACCCCAAGGTAACCACAAATCAAAATCCTACAATAGATACACAAAAAATAGGGAGAAAGTAACACAAGCATACCACTAAGGAAAATCATCAAACCACAAGGGAAGAAACTATAAGAAGAAGAAAAGAATATAGAATGACAAAAACCAGAAAACAAGTAACAAAATGGCAGTTAAATACATACCTATATGTAATTATTTTAAATGTCAATGGACTAAATGTTCCAATCAAAATACATAAAGTGGATGACTGGATAAAAAACAAGACCCACCTATGGGCAAGAGACTCTCTTTAGAGTGAAAGACACACAGACTAAAAGTGAGGAGACGGAAGGAGATATTTCATGGAAGTGAAAATGATAAGAAAGCTGGTAGCGATACTCATATCTTACAAATTAGACTTCAGAAGAAAGTGTAAAAAAGACAGAGAAGGGCATTATATAATGACATAGTGATCAATACAAGAAGAGAATATAACATTAATTAATATATATGCACCCAATATAGGTGCACCTAAATACGGAAAGCAAATATTAACAGACAGAAAAAGGAGAAATTGACAATAGAATAATAGTAGGAGACTATAACACCCTACTTACATCAAGGGACATATCATATAGAAAGAAAGTCAATAAGGAAATAGTGGTCTTAAATGACACATTCGACCAGTTGGCCTTAATAGATACCTACAGGACATTCCATCCAAAAACAGCACAATATACATTCTGTTCAAGTGCATGTGAAACATTCTCCAGGACAGATCACAGGCTAGGCCACTAAACAAGTCTTAACAAATTTAGAAAACAGCAATTACATCAAGCATTTTTTCTGACAACAAAAGTATGAAACTAGGATTCAATTACAGGAAGAAAAATGGAAAAAACAAAAACATATGGAGATTAAACAATATCCTATTATAAAAACAATGGGTCAATGAAGAAATCAAAGAGGAAATCAGAAAACATGTGGAGAAATGAAAATAAAAACACATCTTTCAAAAATCTATGTGACACTGAAAAGTGGTTCTAAGAGGGGAGTTTATAGCAATATAGGCCTACCTCAAAAAGAAAGAAAAATCTCAAATAAATAACCTAATTTACTGTCCAAAGGAATTAAAGAACAAACAAAGCCCAAAGTCAGCAGAAAAAAGAAATAATAATGATCAGAGAAGAAATGAATAAAACAGAGACCAAGAAACAACATAATAATCAATGAAAACAAGAGCTGGGTTTTTTTTTAAAAGACAAAATTGATAAGCCTTTATCCAGGCTCATTAAGAAAAAAAGAGAGAGGACTCAAACAAAATAAGAAATGAAAGAGGAGAAATTACAACTGATATCACAGAGGTACGAAAAATCATAAGAACAGTTATACAGCAACAAACTGGACAACCTAAAAGTGGATAAAAAATCCTAGAACCACACAGTCTTCTAAGACTGAATCAGAAAGAAATAGACAATCTGAATAGACTGGTCACTAGTAGTGAAATTGAATTCATAATCAAAAAACGGCCAGCAAACAAAGGTCCAGGACAAGATAGATGGCTTCACAGGGAAATTCTATCAAATATATAAAGAAGAGCAAATACCTAGCCTTCTCAAACTATACCAAAAACTGACGAGGAGAGAACATTCCCAAATTCATTCTACAAGGCCACCATTATCCTGATACCAAACCGAGAAAAATACACTACAAAAGAATTACAGGCCAATAACAAGAATATAAAAAGATGTTCAACATTGCTAATTATTAGAGAAATGCAAATCAAAACTACAATGAGGTACCACCTCAAACCAGTCAGAATGGCCATCATTAAAAAGTCCAAAAATAATAAATGCTGGAGAGGATGTAGAGAAAAGAGAACCCTCCTACACTGTTGTTGAGAATGTAACTTGGTGCAGTCACTATGAAAAACAGTATGGAGGTTCCTCAAAAAGCTAAAAATAGACTTGCCATATGATCCAGCAATCCCACTACAGGGCATATATCCAGACAAAACTATAATTCAAAAACATACACGCACCCCCTACGTTCATAGCAGCACTATTCACAATAGCCAATACATGGAAACAACCTAAATGTCCATTGACAGATAAATGGACAATGAAGACGTGGTACAAAAAAAGGGAAGAAATGGTACAGATATACAATGGAATACTACAGCCATTAACGAAAAGAACAAAATAAGACAGCAGAAGCAAGAACTACAAGCCTGCAGCCTGTGGAACAAAAACCACACTAACAGAAAGACAGACAAGATGAAAAGGCAGAGGGCAATGTACCAGATGAAGGAACAAGATAAAACCCCAGAAAAACATCTAAGTGAAGTGGAGATAGGCAACCTTCCAGAAAAACAATTCAAAATAATGATAGTGAAGATGATCCAGGACCTCGAAAAGGAATGGAGGCAAAGATCGAGAAGATGCAAGAAATGTTTAACAAAGATCTAGAAGAATTAAAGAACAAACAGAGATGAACAACACAATAATTGAAATGAAAAATATACTAGAAGAAATCAATAGCAGAATAACTGAGGCAGAAGAATGGATAAGTGACCTGGAAGACAGAATAGTGGAGTTCACTGCTGTGGAACAGAATAAAGAAAAAAGAATGAAAAGAAATGAAGACAGCCTAAGAGGCCTCTGGGACAACATAAAACACAACAACATTCGCATTATAGGGGTCCTAGAAGGAGAGGAGAGAGAGAAAGGACAAGAGAAAATATTTGAAGAGATTATAGTCAAAAACTTCCCTAACATGGGAAAGGAAATAGCCACCCAAGTCCAGGAAGTGCAGAGAGTCCCATACAGGATAAACACAAGGAGAAACACGCCGAGACACATAGTAATCAAATTGGCAAAAATCACAAAGAAAAATTAATGAAAGCAGCAAGTGAAAAACGACAAGTAACATACAAGGGAACTCCCATAAGGTTAACAGATGATTTCTCAGCAGAAACTCTACAAGCCAGAAGGGAGTGGCATGATAGACTCAAAGTGATGAAAGGGAAGAAACTACAACCAAGATTACTCTACCCAACAAGGATCTCATTCAGATTCGATGGAGAAATCAAAAGCTTTACAGACAAGCAAAAACTAACAGAATTTAGCACCATCAAACCAGCTCTACAACAAATGGTAAAGGAACTTCTCTAAGTGGGAAACACAAGACAAGAAAAGGACCTACAAAAACAAACCCAAAACAATTAAGAAAATGGTCATAGGAACATACATATCAATAAATACCTTAAACGTGAATGGAATAAATGCTCCAACCAAAAGACACAGGCTTGCTGAATGGATACAAAAACAAGACCCATATATATGCTGTCTACAAGAGACCCAAATCAGACCTATGGACACATTCAGGCTGAAAGTGAGGGGATGGAAAAAGATATTCCATGCAAATGAAAATCAAAAGGAAGCTGGAGTAGCAATACTCATATCAGATAAAATAGACTTTAAAATAAAGAATGTTACAAGAGACAAGGAAGGACACTACATAATAATGAAGGTATCAATCCAAGAAGAAGATATAACAATTATAAATATATATACACCCAACATAGGAGCACCTCAATACATAAGGCAACTGCTAACAGCTATAAAACAGGAAATTGACAGTAACACAATAATAGTGGGGGAACTTAACACCTCACTTACACCAATGGACAGATCATACAAACAGAAAATTAAGAAGGAAAAACAAGCTTTAAATGACACAATAGACCAGATAGATTTAATTGATATTTATAGGACATTCCATCCAAAACCAGCAGATTACACTTTCTTCTCAAGTGTGCACAGAACATTCTCGAGGATAGATCACATAATGGGTCACAAATCAAGCCTCAGTAAATTTAAGAAAATTGAAATCATATCAAGCATCTTTTCTGACCACAATGCTGTGAGATTAAAAATCAATTATAGGGAAAAAGAATAAAAAACACAAAACACATAGAGGCTAAACAATACGTTACTAAATAACCAAGAGATCACTGAAGAAATCAAAGAGGAAATAAAAAAATACCTAGAGACAAATGACAATGAAAACACTATGATCCAAAATCTATGGGATGCAGCAAAAGCAGTTCTAAGAGGGAAATTTATAGCTATACAAGCCAACCTCAAGAAACAAGAAAAATCTCAAATAAACAGTGTAACGTTAAACCTAAAGGTACTACAGAAAGAAGAACAAACAAAACCCAAAGTTAGCAGGAGGAAAGAAATCATAAAGATCAGAGCAGAAATAAATGAAATGGAAACAAAGAAAACAATAGCAAAGATCAATAAAACTAAAAGCTGGTTCTTTGAGAAGATAAACAGCATTGATAAACCATTAGCCAGGCTCATTAAGAAAAAGAGGGAGCGGACTCAAATCTATAAAATTAGAATTGAAAAAGTAGAAGTTACAACAGACACTGCAGAAATACAAAGCATCCTAAGGGACTACTACAAGCAACTCTATGCCAATAAACTGGACAACCTGGAAGAAATGGACAAATTCTTAGAAAGGTATAATCTTCCAAAACTGAATCAGGAAGAAATAGAAAATATGAACAGACCAATCACAAGTAATGAAATTGAAACTGTGATTAAAAATCTTCCAACAAACAGAAGTCCAGGACCAGATGGCTTCACAGGTGAATTCTACCAAAGATTTATAGAAGAGCCAACACCCATCGTTCTCAAACTCTTCCAAAAAATTGCAGAGGAAGTAACACTCCCAAACTCATTCTATGAGGCCACCATCACCCTGATACCAAAACCAAAGATACTACAAAAAAAGAAAACTACAGCCAATACCACTGATGAATATAGATGCAAAAATCCTCAACAAAATATTAGCAAACAGAATCCACCAACACATTAAAAGGATTATACACCAGGATCAAGTGGGATTTATCCCAGGGATGCAGGGATTCTTCAATATACGCAAATCAATGTGATGTACCATATTAACAAATTGAAAAATAAAAACCATAGGATCATCTCAATAGATGCAAAAAAAGCTTTCGACAAAATTCAACATGCATTTATGATAAAAACTATCCAGAAAGTGGGCATAGAGGGAACCTACCTCAGCATAATAAAGCCATATATGACAAACCCACAGCAAACATCATTCTCATTGGTGAAAAACTGAAAGCATTTCCACTAAGATCAGGAACAAGACAAGGATGTCCACTCTCGCCACTATTATTCAACATAGTTTTGGAAGTCCTAGACATGGCAATCAGAGAAGAAGAAGAAATAAAAGGAATACAAACTGGAAAAGAAGAAGTAAAACTGTCACACTTTGCAGGTGACATGATACTATACATAGAGAATCCCAAAGATGCCACCAGAAAACTACTAGAGCTAATCAATGAATTTGGTAAAGCTGCAGGACACAAAATTAATGCACAGAAATCACTTGCATTCCTATACACTACTGATGAAAAATCTGAAAGAGAAATTAAGGAAACACTCCCATTTACCATTGCAACAAAAAGAATTAAATACCTAGGAATAAACCTACCTAGGGAGACAAAAGACCTGTATGCAGAAAACTGTAAGACACTGTTGAAAGAAATTAAAGATGATACCAACAGATGGAGAGATATACCATGTTCTTGGATTGGAAGAATCAATATTGTGAAAATGATTATACTACCCAAAGTAATCTACAGATTCAATGCAATCCCTATCAAATTACCATATGGCATTTTTTACAGAACTAGAATAAAAAATCTTAAAATTTGTATGGAGACACAAAAGACCCTGAATAGCCAAAGCAGTCTTGAGGGAAAAAAACGGAGATGGAGGATTCAAACTCCCTGACTTCAGGCTACCTTACAAAGCTACAGTAATCAAGACAATATGGTACTGGCACAAAAAGAGAAATATAGATCAAAAGAACAGGATAGAAAGCCCAGAGATAAACCCACACGCCTATGGTCAACTAATCTATGACAAAGGAGGCAAGGATATACAATGGAGAAAAGACAGTCTCTTCAATAAGTGGTGCTGGGAAAACTGGACAGCTACATATAAAAGGAATTAGCACACTCCCTAACACCAAACACAAAAGTAAACTCAAAATGGATTAGAGACCTAAATGTAAGACAGGACACTGTACAACTCCTAGAGGAAAACATAGGAAAAACACTCTTTGACATAAATCACAGCAAGATCTTTTTTGATCCACCTCCTAGAGTAATGGAAATAAAATCAAAAATAAACAAATGGGACCGAATGAAACTTAAAAGCTTTTGCACAGCAAAGGAAACTACACACAGGACGAAAAGACAACCCTCAGAATGGGAAAAAATATTTCCAAACGAATCAACGGACAAAGGATTAATCTCCAAAATATATAAACAGCTCATACAGCTCAATATTAAAAAAAAAAACAACCCAATCCAAAAATGGGCAGAAGACCTAAATAGACATTTCTCCAAAGACGACATACAGATGGCTAAGAAGCACATGAAAAGCTGCTCAACATCACTGATCATTAGAGAAATGCAAATCAAAACTACAAGGAGGTATCCCCTCACACCAGTTAGAATGGGCATCATCAGAAAATCTACAAATAACAAATGCTGGAGAGGGTGTGGCGAAAAGGGAACCCTCTTGTACTGTTGGTGGGCATGTAAACTGATACAGCCACTATGGAGAACAGTATGAAGGTTCCTTAAAAAACTAAATATAGAATTACCATATGACCCAGCAATCCTACTACTGGGCAAATACTCAGAGAAAACCATAATTCAAAAAGACACATGCAGCCTAATGTTCATTGCTGAGCTATTTACAATAGCCAGGACATGGAAGCAACCTAAGCGTCCATCAAGAGATGAATGGATAAAGAAGACGTGGCACATATATACAGTGGAATATTACTCAGCCATAAAAAGAAACGAAATTGAGTTATTTGTAGTAAGGTGGATGGACCTAGAGTCTGTCATACAGAGTGAAGTAAGTCAGAAAGAGAAAAACAAATAGCGCACGCTAACATATATATATGGAATCTAAGGCAAAAAAAAAAAAAAAAAGGTCATGAAGAACCTAGGGTTAAGATGGGAATAAAGACACAGACCTACTAGAGAATGGACTTGAGGATATGGGGAGAGGGAAGGGTAAGCTGTGACAAAGTGAGAGAGTGGCATGGACATATATACACTACCAAATGTAAAATAGATAGCTAGTGGGAAGCAGCCACATAGCACAGGGAGATCAGCTCGGTGGTTTGTGACCACCTAGAGGGGTGGGATAGGGAGGGTGGGAGGGAGGGAGACGCAAGAGGGAAGAGATATGGGAACATATGTATATGTATAACTGATTCACTTTGTTATAAAGCAGAAACCAACACACCATTGTAAAGCAATTATACTCCAATAAATATGTTTTAAAAAAAAGATGTGGTACATATATACAATGGAATATTACTTAGCCATAAAGAGGAACAAAACTGGGTCATTTGTAGAGACGTGGTTGAATCTAGAGACAGTCATACAGAGTGAAGTAAGTCAGAAAGAGAAAAACAAATATCGTATATTAACGCATATATGTGGAACGTAGAAAAATGGTACAGATGAACCACTTTGCAGGGCAGAAATAGACACACAGATGTAGAGAACAAACATATGGACACCAAGGGGGAAAAGCAGCGGGGGGTCGGGGGGTGATGAATTGGGAGATTGGGACTGACATGTATACACTGATGTGTATAAAATGGATGACTAATAAGAACCTGCTGTATAAAAAAAATAAATAAAATAAAATTCATAAAAAAGAAAAGCAAGATGCAGAAAAGTGTGAATAATATGACCCTGTTTTTGTAAAACAACAATAAAAATATTTCATGTACATCTATATACGTGTCTATACAATTATATGAGCATTTTTTAAAAATGAAAAAAGAAAAAAAAGAACAAAATAATACCATTTGTAGCCACATGGATGGAACTAGAGATTATCATACTAAGTGAAGTAAGTCAGACAAAGACAAATACCATATGGTATCACTTACATGTGGAATCTAAAATATAACACAGGGCTTCCTTGGTGGCATAGTGGTTGAGAGTCTGCCTGCCGATGCAGGGGACACGGGTTCATGCCCTGGTCCGGGAAGATCCCACATGCCGCGGAGCGGCTGGGCCTGTGAGCCATGGCCGCTGAGCCTGCGCGTCCAGAGCCTGTGCTCCGCAACGGGAGAGGCCACAACAGTGAGAGGCCCACGTACCACACACAAAAAATAAAAATAAAAAAAATATATATAACACAAATGAACTTATCTTCGAAACAGAAATGGACTCACAGACATAGACAACAGACTTATGGTTGCCAAGGGGGAAGTGGGGTGAGGGAGGGATGGATTGGGAGTTTGGGATTAGCAGATGCAAACTATTATATATAGAATGGATAAACAACAAGGTCCTACTGTATAGCACAGGGAGGGAAGTATATTCAATATCCTACGATAAACCATAATGGAAAAGAATATTTTTAAAAAAGAATGTTTATATAACTGAATCACTTAGCTGTAGAGCAGAAATTAACACAACATTGTAAAACAACACACTTCAATTAAAATTTTTTTTAAAAAAGAAAATTACAGGCCAATATCTATGATGAATATTGATGCAAAATGATCAAAAAACATTAGCAAGCCAAATATCAACATAATATATAAAGGATCATACACCATGATAAAGTGGGATTTATTCCATGGATGAAAGAATCCACAAGTCAATCAGTGTGTTACACCACATTAATAAAAGGAAGTATAAAAATCACATGATCATCTCAATAGACTCAGAAAAAACATTTAACAAAATTCAACATCCATTCATGAAAAAAACTCTTCTCAAAGTTGGTACACAGGGAACATATCTCAACATAATGAAAGCCATTTATGACAAACCCACATCTAACATCCTACTCAACAGCGAAGAGCTAAAAGCTTTTCCTCTAAAATCAGTAACAAGACAAGGATGCCCTCACCACTTCTATTTAACACTGGAAGTTCTAGCCACAGCAACCAGACAAGAAAAAGAAATAAGAGGCATCCAAATTCAAAGGAAAGAAGTAAAATTATCACCATTTGCAGGTGACCTACTATATATAGAAAATTCTAAAGTCTCCACCAAAAAAACTATGAGAACTAATAAATGAATTCAGTAAAGCTGCAGAATACAGAATTGATATACAGAAATCTATTGCTTTTCTATACACTAATAATCAAGTATCAGAAAGTAAGAAAACAATCCCATTTAATATTGCACCAAAAAGATTAAAATACCTAGGAATAAATTTAACCAAGGAGGTGAAAGATCTGTAATCTGACAACTATAAAACATTGATGAAGGGGAGAGACCTTCAAGATGGCGGAGGATAAGACATAGAGATCACCTTCCTCCCCACAAATATATCAGAAATACATCTCCATGTTGAACAACTCCTACAGAATCTAATGAACGCTGGCAGAAGACCTCAGACTTCCCAAAAGGCAAGAAACGCTCCACGTACCTGGATAGGGCAAAAGAAAAAAGAAAAAACAGAGACAAAAGAATAGGGATTGGGTTTCCCTGGTGGCGCAAGTGGTTGAGAGTCCGCCTGCCGGTGCAGGGGATGTGGGTTCGTGCCCTGGTCCAGGAGGATCCCGCATGCCACGGAGCGGCTGGGCCCATGGGCCATGGCCGCTGGGCCTGCGCGTCCGAAGCCTGTGCTCCACAACAGGAGAGGCCACAACAGTGAGAGGCCCGCGTACCACAGACACACAGACACACAGACACACACACACACACACACAAGAATAGGGATGGGGCCTGCACTTCTGGGAGGGAGCGGTGAAGGAGGAAAAGTTTCCACACACTAGGAAGCCCCTTCACTGGTGGGGATGGGGGGTGGCGGCGGGGAAGCTGTGGAGTCACAGAGGAGAGCACAGCAACAGGGTTGCAGAAGGCAAAGCGGAGAGATTCCCGCACAGAGGACCGTTGCCGACCAGCACTCACCAGCCTGAGAGGCTTGTCTGCTCACCCACTGGGGCGGGTGGGGGCTGGTAGCTGAGGTTCCGGCTTTGGAGGTGAGATCCCAGGGAGAGGACGGGGTTTGGCTGCGTGAACACAGCCTGAAGGGGGATAGTGCGCCACAGCTAGCCGGGAGGGAGTCTGGGAAAAAGTCTGGAACTGCCTAAGAGGCAAGAGACCGTTGTTTCGGGGTGCGCCAGGAGAGGGGATTCAGAGCACGGCCTAAACAAGCTCCAGAGATGGGTGGGCTATCAGCGCAGACACCAAAGTAGGGCATGAAATGCTAAGGCTGCTGCTGCATCCACCAAGAAGCCTGTCAAGGGCAGGTCACTACCCACACCTCCCCTCCCAGGAGTCTAAGCAGCCCGCCACTGCCAGGATCCTGTGATCCAGGGACAACTTCTCTGGGAGAACACACGGTGCACCTCAGGCTGTTGCAACATCACACTAGCCTCTGGAGCTGCAGGTTTGCCCCGCGTTCCATACCCCTCCGTGCACCCAGCCTGAGTGAGCCAGAGCCCCCTAATCAGCTGCTTATTTTAAACCCTGTCCTGTCTGAGTGAAGAACAAGTGCCGTCAGGCGACCTACACACAGAGGCGGGGCCAAATCCAAAGCTGAACCCCATGAGCTGTGCAAACAAAGAAGAGAAAGGTAAATCTCTCCCAGCAGCCTCAGGAGCAGTGGATTAAATCTCCACAATCAACTTGATGTAACCTGCAACTGTGGAATACCTGAATAGACAACGAACATCCCAAAATTGAGGCAGTGGACTTTGGGAGCAACTGTAGACTTGGGGTTTGCTTACTGCATCTAATTTGTTTCTGGTTTAATGTTCATCTTATTTTAGTATTTAGAGTTTATTATCATTGGTAGATTTGTTTATTGATTTGGTGGCACTCTTCCCTTTTTCTTTATATATTTTTTTCTCTTTTTGTGAGTGTGTATGCGCATGCTTTGTGTGGTTTGGTCTGTATAGCTTTGCTTTTACCATTTGTCCTAGGGTTCTGTCTGTCTGTTTTTTCTTTTCTTTTTTATTATTACTTTTTAATTTTTTCTACTTTTAATAATTTATTTTCTATTTTTCATTTTAATAACTTTATTTCATTTATTTATTTATTTTCCTTTGATTCTTTCTTTTTCTCTCCCTTTTCTTCTGAGCCATGTGACTGGCAGGGTCTTGGTACTCTGGCTGGGTGTCAGGCCTGTGCCTCTGAGGTGGGAGAGCCGAGTTAAGGACATTGGTCCACCAGAGACCTCCAGGCTCCATGTAATATCAAACAACAAAAGCTCTCCCAGAGATGTCCATCTCAATGCTAAGACCCAGCTCCACTCAGCAACCAGCAAGATACAGTGCTGGACACCCTATGCCAAACAACTAACAAGACAGGAAAACAAGCCCACCCACCAGCAGAGAGGCTGCCTAAAATCACAATAAGGTGATAGGCACCCCAAAACACACCACAGGACACACTCCTGCTCAACAGAAAGACAAGATCCAGCCTCATACACCAGAACACATGCACCAGTCCCCTCCACCAGGAAGCTTACACAACTCACTGAACCAACCTTAGCCATTGGGAGCAGACACCAAAAAAACCAGGAACTACAAACCTGCAGCCTGTGAAAAGGGGACCCCAAACACAGTAAGTTAAGCAAAATGAGAAGACAGAGAAACACACAGCAGATGAAGGAGCAAGGTAAAAACCCACCAGACCGAACAAATGAAGAGGAAATAGGCAGTCTACCTGAAAAAGAATTCAGAGTAATGAGAGTAAAGATAATGCAGAATCTTGGAAATAGAATGGAGAAAATACAAGAAACGTTTAACAAGGACCTAGAAGAACTAAAGAGCAAACAAACAATGATGAATAATGATAAACGAAATTAAAAATTCTCTAGAAGGAATCAATAGCAGAATAACTGAGGCAGAAGAAAGGATAAGTGACCTGGAAGATAAAATACTAGAAATAACTACTGCAGAGCAGAATAAAGAAAAAAGAATGAAAAGAATTGAGGACAGTCTCAGAGAATTATGGGACAATATTAAACACACTAAAATTCGAATTATAAGGGTCCCAGAAGAAGAAGAGAAAAAGAAAGGGACTGAGAAAATATTTGAAGAGATTATAGTTGAAAACTTCCCTAATATGGGAAAGGAAATAGTCAGTCAAGTCCAGGAAGCACGCAAGTCCCATACAGGATAAATCCAAGGACAAACACGCCAAGACACATATTAATCAAACTACCAAAAATTAAATACAAAGAAAAAATATTAAAAGCAGCAAGGGAACAACAACAAATAACATACAAGGGAATCGCCGTAAGGTTAACAGCTGATCTTTCAGCAGAAACTCTGCAAGCCAGAAGGGAGTGGCAGGACATATTTAAAGTGATGGAAGGGAAAAACCTACAACCAAGATTACTCTACCCAGCAAGGAACTCATTCAGATTCAATGAAGACATTAAAAAACTTTATAGACAAACAAAAGCTAAGAGAATTCAGCACCACCAAACCAGCTTTACAACTGCTAAAGGAACTTTTCTAGGCAGGAAACACAAGAGAAGGAAAAGACCTACAATAACAAACCCAACATAATTAAGAAAATGGTAATAGGAACATACAAATAGATAATTAACTTAAATGTAAATGGATTAAATGCTCCAGCCAAAACACACAGACTGGCTGAATGGATAAAAAAGCAATACCCATATATATGCTGTCTACAAGAGTCCCACTTCAGACCTAGGGACCCATACAGACTGAAAGTGAGGGGATGGAAAAAGATATTCCATGCAAATGGAAATCAAAAGAAAGCTGGAGTAGCAATTCTCATATCAGACAAAATAGACTTTAAAATAAAGACTATTAGAAGAGACAAAGAAGGATACTACATAATGATCAAGCGATCAATCCAAGAAGAATACATAACAATTGTAAATATTTATGCACCCAACATAGGAGCACCTCAATACATAAGGCAAATGCTAACAGCCAGAAAAGGGCAAATCGACAGTAACACAATCATAGTAGGGGACTTTAACACCCCACATTCCCCATGGACAGATCATCCAAAATGAAAGTAAATAAGGAAACACAAGCTTTAAATGACACATTAAACAAGATGGACTTAATTGATATTTATAGGACATTCCATCCAAAAACAACAGAATACACATTCTTCTCAAGCCCTCATGGAACATTCTCCAAAATAGATCATATCTTGAGTCACAAATCAAGCCTTGGTAAATTTAAGAAAATTGAAATCATATCAAGTATCTTTTCCGACCACAACGCTATGAGACTAGATATCAATTACAGGAAAAAAATCTGTAAAAAATACAAACACATGGAGGCTAAACAATACATGACTAAATAACCAAGAGATCACTGAGGAAATCAAAAAATACCTAGAAACAAATGAAATGAAAACACGACAATCCAAAACCTATAGGATGAAGCAAAAGCAGTTCTAAGAGGGAAGTTTATAGAAATACAATCCTACCTCAAGAAACAAGAAACATCTCAAATAAGCAACCTAACCTTACACCTAAAGCAATTAAGACAAAGAAGAGCAAAAAAACCCCAAAGTTCGCAGAAGGAAAGAAATCATAAAGATCAGATCAGAAGTAAATGAAAAGGAAATTAAGAAAATGATAGCAAAGATCAATAAAATTAAAAGGTGGTTCTTTGAGAAGATAAACAAAATTGATAAACCATTAGCCAGACTCTTCAAGAAAAACAGGGAGAAGACTCAAATCAATAGAATTAGAAATGAAGAAGGAGAAGTAACAACTGACACTGCAGAAATACAAAGGATCATAAGCGATTACTACAAGCAACTCTATGCCAATAAAATGGACAACCTTGAAGAAATGGACAAATTCTTAGAAAAGCACAACATTCCGAGACTGAACCAGGAAGAAACAGAAAATATAAACAGTCCAATCACAAGCACTGAAACTGAGACTGTGATTAAAAATCTTCCAATAAACAAAAGCCGAGGACCAGACTGCTTCACAGGCGAATTCTATCAAACATTTACAGAAGAGCTAACACCTATTCTTCCCAAACTCTTCCAAAATACAGCAGAGGGAGGAACACTCCCAAACTCATTCTATGAGGCCACCATTACCCTGATACCAAAACCAGACAGAGGTCACAAAGAAAGAAAACTACAGGCCAGTATCACTGATGAACACAGATGCAAAAATCCTCAGCAAAGTACTAGCAAACAGAATCCAACAGCACATTAAAATGATCATACACCATGATCAAGTGGGGTTTATCCCAAGAAGGCAAGGATTCTTCAATATACGTAAATCAATGTGATAAACCATACTAACAAATTGAAGGAGAAAAACCATATGATCATCTCAGTAGATGCAGAAAAAGCTTTTGACAAAATTCAACAACCATCTATGATAAAAACCCTCCAGAAAACAGGCATAGAGGGAACTTACTTCAACAAAATAAAGGCCATATATGACAAACCCACAGCCAACATCGTTCTCAATGATGAAGAACTGAAACCATTTCCTCTAAGATCAGGAACAAGACAAGGTTGTCCACTCTCACCACTATTATTCAACATAGTTATGGAAGTTTTATCCACTGCAATCAGAGAAGAAAAAGAAATAAAAGGAAACCAAATCGGAAAAGAAAAAATAAAGCTGTCACTGTTTGGAGATGACATGATACTGTATATAGAGAATCCTAAAGATGCTACTAGAAAACTACTAGAGCTAATCAATGAATTTGGTAAAGTAGCAAGATACAAAATTAATGACAGAAATATCTTGCATTCCTATACACTAATGATGAAAACTCTGAAAGAGAAATTAAGGTAACACTCCCATTTACCACTGCAACAAAAAGAATAAAATACTTAGGAATAAACCTACCTAAGGAGACAAAAGACCGGTAGGCAGAAAACTATAAGACACTGATGAAAGAAATTAAAGATGATTGGGCTTCCCTGGTGGCGCAGTGGTTGAGAGTCCGCCTGCCGATGCAGAGAGTGTGGGTTCGTGCCCCAGTCCGGGAGGATCCCGCGTGCAGTGGAGCGGCTGGGCCCGTGAGCCATGGCCGCTGAGCCTGCGCGTCCCGAGCCTGTGCTCCGTGGCGGGAGAGGCCACAACAGTGAGAGGCCCACGTACCACACACACACAAAAAAAAGAAATTAAAGATGATACAAACAGATGGAGAGATATACCATGTTCTTGGATTGGAAGAATCAACATTGTGAAAATGGCTATACTACCCAAAGCAATCTACAGATTCAATGCAATCCCTATCAAAGTATCAATGGCATTTTCACAGAACTACAACAAAAAATTTCACAATTTGTGTGGAAACACAAAAGAGTCGAAATAGCCAAAGAAATTTTGAGAAAGAAAAGCTGGAGGAATCAGGCTCCCTAACTTCTGACTATACCACAAAGCTACAGTAATCAAAACAGTATGGTACTGGCACAGAAACAGAAATATAGATCAGTGGAACAGAACAGAAAGCCCAGAGATAAACCCACATATATGGTCACCTTATTTTTGATAAAAGAGGCAAGAACATACAGTGGAGAAAAGGCAGCCTCTTCAATAAGTGGTGCTGAGAAAACCAAACAGCTACATGTAAAAGAATGAAATTAGAACACTCCCTAACAACATACTCAAAAATAAACTCGGATTAAAGACCTAAATGTAAGGCCAGACACTATCAAACTCTTAGAGGAAAACATAGGCAGAATACTCTATGACATAAATCACAGCAAGATCCTTTTTGACCCACCTCCTAGAGAAATGGAAATAAAAACAAAAATAGACAAATGGGACCTATTGAAATTTAAAAGCTTTTGCACAGGAAAACCATAAACAAGACAAAAAGACAACCCTCAGAATCAGAGAAAATACTTGCAAATGAAGCAACTGACAAAGGATTAATCTCCAAAATTTACAAGCAGCTCATGCAGCTCAATATCAAAAAAACAGTCAACCCAATCCAAAAATGGGCAGAAGACCTAAATAGACATTTCTCCAAAGAAGACATGCAGATTGCCAACAAACACATGAAAGGATGCTCAACATCACTAATCATTAGAGAAATGCACATCAGAACTACAATGTGGGGCTTCCCTGGTGGCGCAGTGGTTGATAGTCTGCCTGCCAATGCAGGGAACATGGGTTCGAGCCCTGGTCTGGGAAGATCCCACATGCCACGGAGCAACTAGGCCCATGAGCCACAACTACTGAGCCTGCGCGACTGGAGCTTGTGCTCCGCAACAAGAGAGGCTGCGACAGTGAGAGGCCCATGCACCACGATGAAGAGTGGCCCCCGCTCGCTGCAACTAAAGAAAGCCCTCACACAGAAACGAAGACCCAACACAGCCATAAATAAATAAAAATTTTAAAAATAAACAAAAAAAACTACAATGAGGTACCACCTCACACCAGTCAGAATGGCCATCATCAAAAAAATCTACAGGGGCTTCCCTGGTGGCACAGTGGTTGAGAATCTGCCTGCTAATGCAGGGGACACGGGTTCGATCCCTGGTCTGGGAAGATCCCACATGCCACGGAGCAACTAGGCCCGTGAGCCACAACTGCTGAGCCTGCGCGTCTGGAGCCTGTGCTCTGCAACAAGAGAGGCCTGCGTACCACGATGAAGAGTGGCCCCCACTTGCCACAACTAGAGAAAGCCCTCGCACAGAAACGAAGACCCAACACAGCAAAAATAAATAAATTAATTAATAAAACTCCTACCACCAACATCTAAAAAAAATAAAAATAAAAATAAATCTACAAACAATAAATGCTGGAGAAGGTGTGGAGAAAAGGGAGCCCTCTTGCACTGTTGGTGGGCATGTAAATTGATACAGCCACTAGGAGAACAGTATGGAGGTTCCTTAAAAAAATAAAAATAGAATTACCATACGACCCAACAATCCCACTACTGGCATATACACTGAGAAAACTATAATTTAAAAAGAGTCATGTACCTCAATGTTCATTGCTGTTGCATTTACAATAGCCAGGATATGGAAGCAACCTAAGTGTCCCTCAACAGATGAATGGATAAAGATGTGGCACATATGTAATGGAATATCACTCAGCCATAAAAAGAAACGAAATTGAGTTATTTGTAGTGAGGTGGATGAACCTAGGGTCTGTCATACAGAGTGAAGTAAGTCAGAAAGAGGAAAACAAATACCGTATGCTAACACATATATATGGAATCTAAAAAACAAACAAAAGAATGGTTATGAAGAACCTAGGGGTAAGACGGGAATAAAGACGCAGGCCTACTAGAGAATGCACTTGAGGACACGGGGAGGGGGAAGGGTAAGCTGGGACGAAGTGAGAGAGTGCCAAGGACATATATACACTACCAAATGTAAAACAGACAGCTAGTGGGAAGCAGCCGCATAGCACAGGGAGATCAGCTCAGTGCTTTGTGACCACCTAGAGGGGTGGGATAGGGAGGGTGGGAGGGAGACGCAAGAAGGAGGAGATATGGAATATATGTATATGTATAGCTGATTCACTTTGTTATAAAGCAGAAACTAACACACCATTTCAATGCAGTTATACTCCAATAAAGATGTTAAAAAAATTGATGAAGGGTTTTAAGTTGATACAAAGAAAGAGAAAGATATTGAATGTTCCTGGATTGGAAGAGTTAATAGTGTTAAAATGGCCATACTGCACAAAGCAATCTACAGATTTAATTCAATCCCTATCAAAATACCCAGGACATTTTTCACAAAACTAGAACAAATAATCCTAAAATTTATATGGAACCACAAATGACCCTGAATTGCCAAACCAATCTTGAGGAAAAAGGACAAAGCTGGAAGTATCACACTCTCTGCCTTCACACTATACTACAAAGCTACAGTAATCAAAACAGGATGGTACTGGCACAAAAACAGACACATATATCAGTGGAACAGAATAGAGAGCCCAGACACTTACAGACAATTAATCTATGACAAAGGAGGCAAGAAAATACAATGGAGAAAAGATAGTCTCCAACAAGTGGTGCTGGTAAAACAGGACAGCTACATGTAAAAGAATGAAATTAGACTATTTTCTTACACTATATACAAAAATAAACCCCAAATTGATTAACGACTGGAAGCCATAAAACTCCTAGATGAAAACATAAGCAGAATACTCTTTGACATAAATCTAAGCAATATTTTTTTGATCTGTCTCTTAAGGCAAAGGAAACAAAAACAAAAATAAACAAATGGGACCTAATTAAATGTAAAAGCTTTTGCACAGCAAAGGAAACCACTGACAAAATGAGAAAACGACCTGCTGAATAGGAGAAAATATTTGCAAATGATATGACAGATAAGGGGTTAAATCCAAAATATATAAATAGCTCATACAACTCAATATGAAAAAACAAACCACCCAATTTAAAAATGGGCTGAAGACCTAAATAGACTTTTTTTCAAAGATGTACAGATGGCCAGTAGGCATATGAAAAGATGCTCAAAATCACTAGTCATCAGAGAAATGCAAATCAAAACCACAATGAGATATCACCTCATATCTGTCAGAATGGCTATAAAAAAAAGACCACAAATAACAAATGTTGGCAAGGATGTGGAGAAAAAGGAACCATCATACACAGTTGGTAGGAATGTAAATTGGTGTAGCCACCGTGGAAAACAGTACAGAGGTTCCTCAAAAAAATAAAAATAGAACTACCATGTGATCCAGCAATTCCTCTCCTAGGTACATATCTGGAAAAAATGAAAACACTAATTTGATGTAAAAGATACATGCACCCCCAATGTTCACAGCAGCATTACTTACAATAACCAAGATATGGAAGCGACCTAAGTGTCCATCAACAGATGAATGGATAAAGATGCATTATACATATATACAATGGAATACTACTCAGCCATTAAAAAGAATGAAATTTTGCCACCTGCAACAACATGGAGGGATCTGGAGGGTATTATGATTAGTGAAATAAGTCAGAGAAAGACAAATACTGTATATTATCATTTATATGTGGAATCCAAAAAATAAAACAAAACAAATAGACTCACAGATATAGAGAATAAACTAGTGGTTACCACTGGAGAGAGGGGAAGGATGGGGAGGGGGAGGGGCAGGATAGGGTTAGGGGATTAAGAGCAACAAAATACTATGTATAAAATAAGCTATAAGGATATATTGTATGGCACAGGGAATATGTCCAGTATTTTATAACAACTTTAAATCAACTATAATCTATAAAAATATTGAATCAGTATGTTTTACACTTGAAATTAATGTAATATTGTATATCAACTATACTTCAATATAGATACGTAGATAGATAAAGTGGAGATAATAATTTTTTTTTTTAAAAAAAAGAAGCATCCTGTCAGGGGCTGGAAAGGGATCCTGGTAGGGAGGTACCCTGGGAACCAACTGGTAGAACATAGCTCAACAGCATCCCACCTAGGACCTCTCAGAGCCTCTGTGTGCTCACAGGAGTGGGAAAGTTGAGAGGAGAATGCAGGATGCAGAGTTTCCAATACTTACTTGGTCTTCGAGCCTACTTGTCTTTTTAAAAAAAACACAAACTTTCTCCTTTTAATAACACAAACAAAATTTACAAAATGAAAGGTTTTAAAAGCTTACCGAAAGAAATGATAGTGGGGGAGGGTGCCAGGTTCCTAAGCCCCCAGACTCACATTGCCCCTCCCCAGCATATGTAACATAACTTTCACATTTGTTTTTCTTTAAAGCACTGCCATGCAAGTATGTGCTCTAAAACACCACAGTTGAGTTTTGCCTGATTTAGAATATTCTATCAATGAACTCACACTGCATTTATCCTTTCCTGTCTGGCTTCTCTCTCACCATTATATCTGGGAGATTCATCCATTTGGGTGTCTGTAGACTGTTTCACTCTGGGACTCTCCCACGACTCACTAGTAATTGTGTGGCTGATGTGCTTTGGCTGGCTGCAAGTTGGAGCATGACTAATACTAACACACAACAGTGAGTGTGCCTGTGCACACTGCAAAGCTGTGCAAAGCTGCTGGGTCAAAGAAGCTTCAGCCTTCAGGAGAGGACACTAACCAGCTTCCCAAAGCAGGTGTGCCAGTTCCCCCTCCGATAGCAGCCTCTAAGCACTCCTGGGGCTTCCTACCCTCCATAAGTCATCCTGGAGCATATAATAGGATCTTAATATGATTTTGTCATTTGCTTTATTGTAGTAAATACACTCAACAGGAGATCTGCTCCCTTAACATTTGAAGTACACAATACAGTATTGTTTTCTATAGGTGCAATGTTGTACGCAGATCTCTAAAACGCATTCATCTTGCCTAACTGAAACTTTATACCCATTGAACAGCAACTTCCCATTTCTGCCCCCCACCCAGGATCTGCCAGCCACCCTTGTACTCCTGGCTTCAATGAGTTTGACTACTCTACATACCTCATATTAAGTGGACTCGTACAGTGTTTGTTTTTTGTGATTGGCTTACTTTGCTTAGCATAATGTCCTCCAGGTTCACCCATGTAGTCACAAACGGCAGGATCTCCTTTTTCAATGCTTAATAATATTCCATTGTAAGTAAATACCACATTTTCTTTACCTATTTGTATGGTCAGGCCACTAAAGATGGCTGTTCTCTTGCTCCCTGACCAGTGCTTGCTTCACCTACACCCTATTCACATGACTGACCTTCTGACATACTTGCTCCAGGCCCCAGCTAGTGATAGCTTATCAAAGAGTGGTGAGGGTCGTGCCCCTCTGTTCGTTTCCCTAGTAACTAATAAGCCAACCTGATATAATTTCCCCTTTAACTGGCAATCTCCCCTTCCCCCTAGGAGCAAAGGCTGCCACCATGTCCTGCCCACCATGTGCCACACATGGTAGGGTGTTGCTCCAGGACCTTGCTTCAGACATGTAAGCTCTCCCATCAATTAAATCACTGATGTCTCTGTTACTGACTCTGGGCTCTTTCTCTGGTCTTAAAGCTGGGCAAGTGCAGGCCTTGTAGCCCTCCAGGGTGCAGCCCAACACCATTCATCTACTGACTGACATTTAGGTTGTTTCCATATCTTGGCTATTGTGAATAATACTGGAATGAACATGGAGGGTGCGCAGATTTCTCTTCAAGATAGTGATTTTACTTGCTTTGGATAAATACCCAGAAGTGGGACTGCTGAATCATACGGTAGTTGTGTTTTTTCTTTTTTAGGAACCTCCATATTGTTTTCCAAAGTGGCCGCACCATTTTACATTCCCACCAATAGTGCACAGGGTTCCCATTTATCCACATCATTGCCAATGCTTGTCTGTTTTTATTTTTTTTTATGATAGCCATCCTGACAGGTGGTGAGGTGGTACGTCATTGTGGTTTTTATTTGCATTTTCCTGATAACTAATTAAATTGAGCACCTTTTCTTATCTTTATCTGGTTATCCTCTATAACAACATACCTGTCCTAGCTCCTTGCCTATTCTATTGAGTTGTCATTCTTTTCCTTTTTTTTTTTTTTTTTTTTTGTGGTACGTGGGCCTCTCACTGCTGTGGCCTCTCCCGTTGCGGAGCACAGGCTCTGGACGCACAGGCTCAGCGGCCATGGCTCACGGGCCCAGCCGCTCCGCGGCATGTGGGATCTTCCCGGACTGGGACACAAACCTGTGTCCCCTGCATCGGCAGGCGGACTCTCAACCACTGTGCCACCAGGGAAGCCCCATTCTTTTCCTTTTGATTGTAATAGTTCTTTATGTATGTTGGATGAGAACCAGCTTTTGTTGGTTATAAACATTGTAAATATCTTCTCTCACTCTGTAATTTGCCTATTTGTTCAATTCGTGGTGTCTTTTGATGAACAATAGTTCTTAATTTTAATGTAGTCAAATTTAACCAAATTTTTGCCAGTCTTTCCTTTAGAGTTTTTTTGGTGAACTTTATTATGTCTACACTGGAGTCATAAAGATATTATATTCCCTTATATTACTTTGACATTCACAATCTACTTACAATGAGTTTGGTTTATGGTATAAGTTTAGAAACAAGGATGGTTTTCCCCCATATGGACAGCCTATTGTCCTCTTTTTTTTAAAGACAATCCTGTCCCCATCGTTTAGCAGTTAGACTTTTCTTGTCAAGAGAGATGTGGGTTTGCATCTGGGCTTTTACTCCATTGTTCAATTTGTCTATCCTTGTACCAGTATCATTTCACAGCTGTAGGTTCACGTAATTGGTCACAGCATTCAATAGAACAGTGTCCTTCCCCTAGAGAGTGTTTTGGTTTTTTCTGGCCTGTGCATTTCCACAAATACTGTATTTCAGCTTATCGATACCCATTAAACTATTGTTAGAATTTTAACATGGAGATTGGGGAGAGTGGTGAGCCTGGAAAGGGCATGAAAGCTCCATGCCCTTTCCCAATGCTTTGCCTTATATATCTCTTTGTCTGGCTGTTGATTCATATACTTTAGTATCCTTTTTATAATAAATTGGTGATCTAGTAAATAACATGTTTCTCTGAGTTCTGTGAGCAATTCTAGCAAATTAATCCAACCCAAGGAAGGGGTCACAGGAACCTCTGATTTATAGCCAGTCAGTCAGAAGTACGGGAAACAACCTTGATTTATGATTGGCATCCTGACTTAAGAGGGCATCATTGGAAACTCCAGTTTGTAGCCAGTTGGTCAGATGCACAGATAACAACCTGGGCTCGTGACCAGCATCTGAAGTGGCGGGTGGTCTAGTGGGACTGAGCCCCTTACCTGTGGAATCTGATTCTATCTCCAGGTAGAAAGTGTCAGAATTCTGTTGAATTCTCAGATACCTTGCTGGCATCTGAGAACTGCTCGTTGGTGTAGGGAAGCCTACACACACACACACACACACACACACACATGCACACACACAAAGTTGGAATTGGGTCCAGGAACCCATTTACAATGTCCTACTCTACACTGCACTATCGAAGACCTCCAGTAGGATACTAAAAATCAGTGGTGATAACGGGTATCTTTATATTGCTCTACATCTCAAAAAGAAAGGAACATATCACCATTAAGAATATTTGCTGTGGGCTTCCCTGGTGGCACAGTGGTTGAGAGTCCACCTGCCGATGCAGGGGACACGGGTTTGTGCCCCGGTCTTGGAAGATCCCACATGCCGCGGAGCGGCTGGGCCCGTGAGCCATGGCCGCTGAGCCTGCGTGTCCAGAGCCTGTGCTCCGCAACGGGAGAGGCCACAGCAGTGAGAGGCCCGCGTACCGAAAAAAAAAAAAAAAAAAAAAAAAAAAAAATATATATATATATATATATATATATATTTGCTGTTGTTTTTCAAATAGATATCCTGTCAGATTAAACAAATTCACTTTTATACCTATGTTCCTATTATTTAAACAAATTCACTTTTATACCTATGATCCTATTATTTAAAGTCATTAATAGATGTTGACTTTCATCAAATGCTTTCCTCCGTCTATTGAGATGATCACATGCTTCTTTAATCTGCCTCTGGCAACCACCATTCCACTCACTGGTTCTATGAGCTCAACTTTTTTTTCCCCCATATTCCACATACAACTGAGATCAAGAGTATTTGTCTTTCTCTGCTTGGCTTATTTTACTTAGCATAATGACCTTCATTTCATCCATGTTGTCACAAATAGCAGGATTTTCTTCTTTTCGTGGCTGAATATTCCATTGTGTGTATTTACCATGTTTTCTTTATCCATTCAACTAGTGACACTTAAATTGTTTCCATATCTTGGCTACTATGAATAATGCCACAGTGAACACTGAGGTGCAGATATCTCTTTGAGATAGTGATTTCAGTTCCTCTGGATAAATACCAAGAAGTGGGATTGCTGGAACATATGGCAGTTCTATTTTTAAGGTATCAGGTCTTAAGTTTAAGTCTTTAATCCATTTTAAGTTGATTTTTGTGAGTGGTGTGAGATAGGGGTCCAATTTCATTTTTCTGTGTTTGGATACCCAGTTTTCTCAGAATGATTTATTGAAGAGACTATTCTTTCACCCACTGTGTATACATGGTGCCCTTATCATAGATTAGTTGACCATATATGCTTGGGTATACTTCTGGGCTCTCTATTCTGTTCCACTGATCTATGTCTATTTTTTATGATAATACCATATACTGTTTTGATTACTACAGCTTTGTAATATAGCTTGAAATCAGGAAATGATATACTTTGTTCTTTCTCAAAATCGTTTTGGCTATTTGGCTTCCTTTGTGATTCCATGTGAATTCTAGAATTTTTTTTTCTGTTTCTGTGAAAAATGCCATTGGAATTTTGATGGGGATTGCACTGAATCTGCAGATGGCTTTGGGTAGTATAGACATTTAATTCTTCCAATCAAAGAACATGAGATATGGTTCCATTTATTTCAGTCTCTTTCATCAATGTCTCATAGTTTTCAGTGCACAGGGCTTTTATCTCCTGGTGAAATTTAATCCTGGGTATGATGTTATTATAAATGGGACTGCTTTCTTAATTTATCTTTCAGATAGTTTGTTATTAGTTTACAGAAATAAAACTGATTTTTGCATATTGATTTTATATTCTGCAACTTGACTGAGTTTATTAGTTCTAACAGGTTTTTTTGAGGGTGTTTTTGTGTTTTGGTTTTTTTTCGCGGTACACGGGCCTCTCACTGTTGTGGCCTCTCCCGTTGCGGAGCACAGGCTCCAGATGTGCAGGCTCAGCAGCCATGGCTCACGGGCCCAGCCGCTCCGTGGCATGTGGGATCTTACAGGACGGGGGCATGAACCCGTGTCCCCTGCATCGGCAGGCGGACTCTCAACCACTGCACCACCAGAGAAGCCCTCTAACAGTTTTTTGATGGAGTCTTTAAGGTTTTCTATATATTAGATTATGTCATCTGCAAACAGATACAATTTTACTTCTTCCTTTCTGATTGGGATGCCTTTTATTATTTTTTTTCTTGCCTAACTGCTCTGGCTAGGGCTTCCAGGATGATGCTGAATAGAAGCAATGAGAGTGTGCATCCTTGTCTTGTTCCTAAACTAAGAGCAAAAGCTTTAGCTTTTCACCATTGAGTATGATGTTAGATGTGGGCTGGTTGTATATGGCCTTTATTATGTTGATGTACATTCCTTTTACACCTTATTTGTTGAGATTTTTTTAATCATGAAAGGATGCTGAATTTTTTCAAATGCTTTTTACTGCATCTATCGAGATGATCACAAGATTTCATTTTTCATTCTGTTAATGTGTTGCATCACATTTATTGATTTGCTTATGTTGAACCATCCTTGCATCTCAGGGATAAACCCCACATGACTGTGGTGTATGATTCTTTTAATATGCTGTTGATTCAGTTTGGTACTCTTTTGTTGAGAGTTGTGGCATATAGATGCAATATAGATTCATCAAGGATACTGGCCTATAGTTTTCTTTTCTTGTAGTAGCCTTGTCTGGCTTTGGTATCAGGGTAATGCTGGCCTAGTAAAATTAGTTTGGAAGTGTTATCTCCTCTTCAATTTGTGTGGAAGAGTTTAGAAAGGAATGGTGTTAATTCTTCTTTAAATATTTGGTAGAATTCACCATTGAAGTTATCTGGTCCTGGACTTTTTCTTTGTTGGGAGATTTTTGATTACTGATTTACTCTCCCACTAGTTATAAGTCCATTCAGATTTTCTATTTCTTGTGTTTTCATGAGGCAGGTACAGTGGTGATGAACTCCCTCAACTTTTGTTTGTTTGGGAAAGTATTTATTTCTCCTTCATGATTCAGTCTTGGTAGGCTGTATGTTTCCAGGAATGTATCCATTTTTCTAGGTTATCCAATATTTTGGTGTGTAGTTGTTCATGTTATTCTCTCATGATTCTTTGTATTTCTGTGGTATCAGTTGTAATGTCTCCTCTTTCAATTCTGATTTTATTTTCTTAGCCTAGCTAAAAGTTTGCTGATTTTGTTTAACTTTCCAAAAAACTAGCTCTTAGTTTTGTTGATCTCTTCTATATTTTTTCTAATCTCTATTTCCGCTCTGAATTTTGTTGTTTCCTTCCTTCTGCTAACTTTGGACTAAGTTTGTCCTTTTTCTAGTTCCTTGAGGTGTGAACTTAAATTGTTTATTTGAGATCTTCCTTGTTTCTTAATACAGGTTTTTATCACTACAAATTTCCTCTTAAAATTGTTTTTGCTGAATTACATAAGTTTTGGTATGCTGTGTTTCCATCTTTATTTGTATCAAGATATTTTTATTTCTTTTTCTATTTCTTTCACCCATTTGTTATTCAGCAACGGGTTGCTTAATTTCCACATATTTGTGCATTTTCCAGCTTTCCTCCTGTTAGTGATTTCTAGTTTCATACCACTGTGGTCGGAAAAGATAAGCTGATGTGAGTTCAATCTTCTTAAATTTGTTAAGACTTGTTTTGTAATCTAACAAATGATCTATCCTGGAGAATGTTCCATGTGCACTTGAGGAGAACGTGTATTCTGCTACTGGGGTCCAATGTTCTGTTTACGTCCGTTACAGTCCATTTGTTCTGAAGTGCCACTGAAGTCCACTATTTCCTTATGGATTTTGTGTCTGGCAAGTCTCTCCGTTATTGTAAGGCAAGTACTTAAGTCCCCTAGTATTAGTGCACTGCTGTCTATTTCTGCCTGCAGAGCTGTTAATGTGTGCTTAATATATGTAGTTGCTCTGATGTTGGGTACATATATTTACAGTTGCTACATCCTCTTGAAAAACTGGTATCTTTATCATTAGATAATGACTTTCATTGTCTCTTGTCATAGATTTTGACTTACAGCCATTTTGTCTGATATAAAAATAACTGTCCTGCTCTCTTGGTTTCCATCAGCCTGGAATATATGTTACCATCCTTCAGTTTCAGCATATGTATGCCATTGAAGTTGAAGTGAGTCTCTTGTAGACAGCATATAGTTTTGTCTTTTTAAAAAAATTCATACCACCATCTATATTTTGATTAGAGAATTTAATCCATTTACATTTAAAGTAGTTCTTGATAAGCAAGGACTTACTATTCCATCTTCTTGTTTTCTGACTGTTTTGTAATTCCTTTGTTCCTTTCTTCCTCTCTTTCCACCTTCCTCTGTGATTTGATCATTTTCCGGAATGGTACACTTTCTTTTATCTTTTATGTATAGGTATTTACTTTGTGATTACCATGAAGCTTACAATAAAAATATAGTTAAAACAGCCTATATACTTACTTTTACCAGTGAATTTTTTACTTTCTTGTGTTTTCATGAGGCAGGTACAGTGGTGATGAACTCCCTCAACTTTTGTTTGTTTGGGAAAGTATTTACTTCTCCTTCATTGCCAGTTAAAGGAGTATTCTTGGTCACCAGGGTTTTTCTTCAGCACTTGGAATATATCACTCCACTCTCTCCTGCCCCACAAGGTTTCTTCTGAGAAACCTGCTAAAAGCCTTTTTTCATATAAAACAAAGGTTTTTTTTTCCCTCCTGCTGCTTTCAAAATTCTGTCTTTGATTTTTATAGCTTTATTATAACATATCTTGGTAAAGCCTTCTTTAAGCTAAATCTATATGGGGACTTAAGATATTCATGTACCTGCACGTACATGATCTCTTCCTAAATTTGGGAATTTCTTAAAATAAGCTTTCTGCACTTTCTTTCTCTCTCCTCTCCTGGGACTCCCACAATGCAAATCTTACTTACTTGATGGAGCACCATAATTCACACAGGCTTTCTTTACTTTTTTCCATTCCTCTTTCTTTTTTCTTCTATGACTGGGTAATTTCAAATGACTCATCTTCAAGTTCACAGATTCTGTCTTCTGCTTGATCAAGTCTGCTGTTGATGCTCTCTACTGCATTTTTTTTTTTTTTAAATCTCATTCATTGTATTTCTTCAGCTCCAGAATTTCTGTTTTGGTCTTCTTATGATTTCTATTTCTCTGCTGAGCTTCTCATTTTGTTTGTGTATTGTTTTCCTAATTTTGTTGTGTTGTCTACATGTGTTTTCTTGTAGCACACCAAGTTTCCTTAAAACAAGTTTGAATTCTATGACAATTCATAGATCTTCAATTCTTTGGGGTCAGTTGCTAGAAAATTATTCTGTGCCTTTTGATGGTGTCATATTTCCCTGCTTTTTCATGTTTCTTGTAACCTTGTGTTAATATCTGTGTATCTGATGGAGCAGTCATCTCTTCTAGACCGTATAAACTGATTTTGGTGGGGAAGACCTTCACATGCCAGTGGGTGCAGGGACACTGGCTGGGTGGGGTATATTGATTCCAGGTACAGGGCAGGCCCAGCAGTGTAGTCTCTGTGCGGTTCCATCCAGCTGAGGTGAGCACTAGCAAAGATGGCAGGGGTCCTCAACTGCAGGTGGCTGCAGAGGCTGTTGGGATCTACAGTGGTAAAAGTTTCTGGACACCTCCTGATCTCTTTTTCTCCCATGGGGATTTTGTTGTTGAGGGGATACCTCTTGGCACTGGGTCCAGCTTGTGGGCACCCTCCTGGCAGTGGTAGCACTGGTGTTTGATGTATAGGTGCCGATGGCACAGAGACAGAGCAGAGGTCTAGAGTGCAGGCACTCACAGGGCGATGAAGGCTCCAGGTTCTGGGGTGCTGGCTAGCGCACAATGGTGGTGGCTCCAGTGTCTCAGGTGCATAAGTGTGAAGCTACAATGGAGCTGGTATCGGAAGCATGGGTGCAACAGCAATAGCCAGGCTTCTGGGGTCTGGGGTATGCACAGGGTTGGGGGAGGCAGCTGGCAGTCCTGGTCCCAGGGCAGCAAGACAGCAGCTCCTTCCAGGGGAGGGGGAAATAAGGTGCAGCAGCATCTCCCTCCCAGGGCTGTTTCGTGGTGGTGATGGCTGTTGGTTACCTCGATGGTGAAAGCTCCCAATGGCCTCTGTGGAGTACACAACTGGGGCGCGTGCCAGCTAACACTACAGGGTCCTCTGCTGTGAAAGCTGTGGGGAGCCCAGAGCTGTTATGGGGGCTGTTGAGGTCCTTAGTAGCAAAGGCTAATGGGGCCTCCATAGAGTAGGCCACTGGGGACCACAATGGCACAGGCAATGTGACTGATACAGATACCTCAGCCTTCTTTGTTCCTTGCCATCTCCTGACATCTCATCTAAGCTGATCTCCCACAATCCTTTCTGTGCAGTTATTCTCCGTTTTTGCTCCACTGTGTCCTTAATTGGACTCCTGAGCCATCCCACAGCTGCTTCCATTTATGGATAGATGTCCAATTGTTTTTATGGGAGGATGAATGCCGATATCTCCTACTTTGCAATCTTGCTGATGTCACTCCTCCCCCATTATCTTCTGAGGGAGGGTCTATTTCAATCTGTTTTTTTAATCTGGGCAGAATTCTCCACTCCTCACATGAACCTTTGGTTCTTTTCCCTTTTTCTCAACAATTATCACCTCTTTTCCAACATTTGAGCAAGTCCACCATTCTCACTATCATAAACATGGTTCAGGTTTGACTATGTAGTATTCATCTCCTCCCTCATGCAGCAGCACTCTGAATTTCCTCTAGGGAACCACTGTCCAGGGATGTGCATGTAACTTGGTCACAGGTCAGCCTGTGCATTCCAGCCACCTGTCACATGACTGCTTTAGAGACAGATATTATTCCTAGTTCTGCATTGTGGAGTTAGGCCCAGAATGTCTGAATCCTTCTGAAAAGGGAGAACTCTCTTTCCTGACTATACTTGAATCTGGAAGTCTATACACTGAGCTGTGCCAGCAATCTTGCCACCACAAAGCATAAATGTGAGAAGGTTTTTAATTACTGATTCAACTTTTTAATGTTTATAGCACTTTTCAGATTTTCTGTTTCTTCTTATTAAGGGTGGTAAGTTATATTTCTCCAGGATAACATCCATACCAGTTTTCATATTTATTGGCATGGAGTTATACGAATGTACTCATCTTTTTCTTAATGTTTGTCAGATTGTAGCAATGTCCCTCTTTTTCATTCCTGATATTGATTGTGCCTTCTCTCTTTCCTGCAGTCAGTCTCACCAGGGGCTCACCAATGTTATTTGCCACTTCAAAGAACCAGCTTTAAGCTTTGTTGACACTCTATTGTATATTTATTTTATATTTCATTAATTCAGGTATTTATGTTTTATTTATTCCTTTTAATTGCATTAAATTTTCTCTTCTCTTTCTAACTTTTTACAGTGGATATACTTTGATTGTCGATTTTTAGCCTTGTTGCCTTTCTAGTATGGACATTTGAGGCAGCAAAGTTCCTGCAAAATATAGATTTAGCTGCAACCCACATGTTTTGATAAGCAATATTTTCATTTGCATGATTTTCATATCATTATAATTCAGCATATTTTCTCAATTTCCACTATAATTTCTTCTTTGCTTCATGAGATATTATAGATGTAATTCTTAACTGTCATATATGTGGAGACTTTAGGTATCTTCTTGTTTTCAAATTCTAGCTTACTGCCAACTGTAGTTAGAGAACGTGCATTGAATGATTTTGATCCTTTTAAATTTGAGATTTGCTTTGTGTCCTGCATATGGCTAATTTTAAAATATTCTTTGTGGACTTGAAAAAATGTGCAGTCTTCAGCTGTTGGGTGTCCTACATATAGAACAAGACTGCTAATTCTATTGCTGAAATCCTTTATATCCTTATTGGTTTTTGTCTTCCCATTCTAAAAGTTAAAACTCCCATGATGATTGTACATTATTCTATTTTTTCATTTAGTTGTGTTAATTTTTGCTTTATATATTTTGAGGCTGTGTTATTAAAAGACATGCAAATATAGAATTACTTGCTCTTCCTGGAAAGCTGAATCTTTCACCATTACTTTTTTGTCTTAAAGTCTATTTGTCTGATACAAAAAGATCTACTCTATGGGACTTCCGTGGTGGTCCAGTGGTTAAGACTCTGCACTTCCACTGCAAGGGGTACGGGTTCAATCTCTGGTCAGGGAACTAAGATCCCACATGCCACACAATGCCACCAAAAAAAAAAAAGAGAGAGAAGAAAAAGAAAAAAAGATCTATTCTAGCTTTCTTTAGGTTAGTATTAGCATGCTCTTTACTCTTCACCTTTTGTAGTCTTACGCCTTAGTTTGTTATTGGTTTGTTCTCTTTCACGTTTTGACAACCTTTGATATTTATTTCATTTACATTTAATTTAATTACTCATTTGTTGGGGTTAAAACTACCATCTTACTAATGACTTTCTATATTTTCATCATGTTCAATGTTGCTTTTTCTCTCCTTCTTTGCCTTTTGCTTTGTAAAAATTCTCCCCCATCCACCCATCCCCCATGAGTGTGAAAGTTATCTACTATTTTACAACTTTTACAAGGGTATTCTATAGACTACAATATACATTCTTGATTTTGACCCTCTTCCCCTACAGTGCAAGAACCCAGGAGCCCTATGAGTACAATTCCCTCCCCCTGATAAATATGCCCTTATTTTCATGTATTTTAACGCAACAAATATATTTCAAATCTCATAAGACATTATGTTTTTATACAGTTGACATACCTTTAGACCTGCCAATGTGTTTATAATTCCATTACTTTTATTCCTTCCTGTATTTCTGACCTTCCATCTGGGGTCACTGTTGTTTTGCCTAAAAATATCCCCCCTGGTATATCTTTGTTTGAAATATGCAGGTGATAAATCCCTTTAGTCTTCATTTCATATTATGTAGGATGATACCACCGGCTAGAGATTCAAGGTTTATGCTTATTTTCTTTAGCACTTTGAGGATAGCAGTATTCCTTGGTCTACTGGCAAACACTGTATCTAGTGAGATGGGAGCTGTCCAAATCAGTACCTGCTCTTTCCTCTAGCATCCTTTAAATTCTTTGGTCTGCCTTTGGTATTCAGTACTTTAACTATAATATATTTAAGTGTAGTTTTTCTCTTTCTCAGAGTTTGGAGGGCTTCTTGAATTTGTGGCTTAATGCCTTTCAATTCTCTGCATTACCTCCTAAAACTTGATTTTGTCTCATTCTTCTACTTTCTGGGACTCCAATTATATATGTTTAATTATCTCATAGTAACCCCTATATTCCTTAGCTCCTCTTTTGTTTTTCATCAGTTTTGATATCATTATTCTACTTTAAGTATTTTCTTTTAAGTTACCTTTCAGTTTGCTAATTCTCTCTCCAGCAGTGTACAAACTATCCAGTGAGGTCTTAATCTTAACTACTGTAACTTTCAGCCCCAGAATTTCCATTTGAGTTTGTTTTTGAAGGGTGAATTTTTTGGTTTGGTTTTTTGGTATACTTTCCAACTCTCTGCCAAACGTTTCACTCTAGTCACTTATTTATTTTAACACTAAGTAAGCAGTTATCTGTCTGGTAACTCCACTATCTGGAGCCCCTGAGAGTTAGCTTTCTTTGTTAACTGTTGCTTGGTTTTTAACCACTATGTTGAAGTATAATTGACATGCAATGAATTGTACATATTTATAATGTAGAGTTTGTAAGTATTGACACAGGCATATAAGCAAAACTTTCACCACCATCAATATAATGTATATGTCCATCATTCTCCAACTATTTCTTCATGAACCTTGTAATCTATACCTCCCTTCCTTTCCTACCACAACCTCATTCCCAGACAACCACTCGTCTGTTTTCCATCCCTATAAATTAGTCTGCATTTTCTAGCCTTTTACATAAATGCAATCATGTAGCGTGCATTATTTTTTTGTTTGGCATCTTTCACTGGCGTATTCTGAGAATCACCCATACTATAATGAATATCAGTTGTTCATTCCTTTTTATTGCAGAGTAGTGTTATACGGTATGGATAAATCACAATATGTTTTTCTGTTCATGTGAGCTATTGCTACGTTCCGGCTATTATAAATAAAGCTGCTATGAACATGCTGTGTAAGTGTTTGTATGGACATCTGCTTTCATTTCTCTTGGATACATACCAAGGAGCAGAATAACTAGATCCTATGGCACTTGTATGTTTATTTTTAAAAGACATTACCAAATTGTTTTCCAAGGTTCTCCAGCTGTTTTCCATTTTATACAGTGTATAAGAGTTTCAATTCCCCCACATCCTCAGCAACACTTTGTCTTTTCAATTTTAGCTATTTTAATAGGTGTGTAGTGGTATCCTCTTGCGCTTTTAATTTGCAGTTTCTTACTGAATAATTACCTTTTCATACACTTATTTGGCACCCACAAATCTTAGGTGAAGTGTCGGCTCAAATATTTTTGTTAGCTTGTTTATTTTCTTCTCACTGCATTTTGAGAGTTCCTCATATTATCTGGACACAAGTCCTTTATTACATATACGGTTAACAAATATTTTCACCTAGTCTCTGGTTTCTCTTTTCATTCCCTTGCTGTTTCTCAAAGAATAGACATTTTGAATTTGATTAATTTACCAATTTTTTTCTTTTGCAGATTATGCTTTGGTGCTATATCTAAGAAAACTCTACCTAACCCAAGGTCACACAAACATTCTCCTGTGTATCCTACTATAAGTTTCATTGTTTTCAGTTTTACATTTAGGTTTATATTCCATTTTGAGTTGATTTTTGTATATAGTGTTAAGTATGGATATTCATTTTTCACATATGAATGATCAACAGTCCTAAGACTGAAAAGATTGTCCTCTCTTCACTGAATGTCCTTTGCATGTTTATAAAAAATTAAGTGTCTCTATGTGTTTGGGTCTATTTCTGGACTCTATTTTATTCCATTCATCTATTTACCTGTATTTATACCAATACCACACAGTCTTGATCACTATGGTTTTATAATAATTCCTGAAATCAGCTAGTGTTAGCATTCCAATCTACTTCTCTTATTTTCAAATTCCAATGGCTTTTGTATTTTCACAGGTTGGCTTTTCAATTGCTAGAAAGAAACTTCTGGGATTCTTGTGGCAGCTGCATAAAATTTATTGATTAACTGAGAAAGAATTAACTCTGTAACAATACTGTGTCTTCTGACCCATGAATAGGGTACTTCTTTAGGTCTTCTTTGGTTTCCACCCACATTGTTTTGTAGTTCTCACTGTACAGGTCTTACATATACCTTATCAGGTTTAACCCTATATAGTTCATATAGAGTTTGCTAAGGATGTTTGTAGCTGTTGAATTTTCTGAAATTCCTTTTCTGCATTTATTGAGATAATCTTATGAATTGTCTCTTTCCTAATTTATCTATATGGTAAATTACATTTCTTTCCTATATCCTATAGTTTTTTGGACATATGGAATACAGTTGTAGTAACTGTATTAATGTGCTTGTCTGCTAATTCTTACAACTGTGTCAGCTATGGGTTCATTAGAATGAGGAATTTTTCTCATATTGTCCTGCCTGGTAATTTTGATTGGATACCAGACAATGTAAAATTTGCCTTCTTGGGTGCTATATGAATTTGTATTCCTAGTAACATTCTTTGTTGTGGGATGCAGTTAAGCTACTGTGGCTTGATATTTTCAGATCCTGTTCTTAAGTCTAGGGCTAATTATTCTCCACAACTGAGGCAAGGCCCTTTTCAGTACTCTACCCAATGTCCCTTGAATTATAAGTCCTTCCAGCTAACTGGTAGGAACAGACATTCTGGTCCATATGAGCTTTAGTACCATTCCCTCTAATCCTTTGGGGTGCTTCATGTCCTGGCATTGGCTAGTTTCCTCACATACATTACTCTGCAAAATAATCAAGGGGAATCCTCTGTCAATCCACAGACTTTTCTCTTTGTGCTGCTCTCTCCTCTCCAGAACTCTACCCAGCAAACTCTTGCCCTTGGGCTTTCTCAGACTCTCAGGTCAGTCTCCTCACCACAGGTAGTCTGCTGAGCTCTACCTGGGTCCCTCCCTCCATGCTCTGGGATGTGAAAACTTTCTCAGTGCAGTCAGCTGAAATGATCATAGAATTTTTTCAGGGATCAATGTCCTTCACTGCCTTATGTTCAAAGTCTTAAAAAACATTCTTTCATATATTTTGCATGCTTTTTTAGTTGTTTTGAGGGAAAATAAATCCAGTGCCTATTATCCATCTTGGCCTAAAGTAGAAGTCTGAGGGTCTCTTTTATTGTCTGTTGTTGCTGCTGCTTTCCTTTCATGCTATCTTGCCTCATTATCAACATATATATTCAACATATATATATATATATATATATAGAGAGAGAGAGAGAGAGAGAGAATTGTTTTTCACTTTTTAAGTTATCATACAGTAAAATGGAGTTTTTCTTTAGGTGTAGAGTTCTGAGAACTTTAGCACCACATATCCATATAATTATTACCATAATCAATACAAAACAATTCAATCACCCCAAAACAATGTCATTGGTTTATCCTTTTATACTCACATTCTCCCCCTACCTCTGACTCCTTGCAAACACGGATCTGTTCTCTATCTATAGTTTTTTTGAGAATGTCATTATAAATGGGATTATACAGTATGTAGCCTTTTGAGACTGGCTTCTTTCACTCAGTAAGCCTTTGGGGTTCACTCATACTGTTGCATGTGTCAATAGTTGTTTCTTTTTCAAAGCACCATAGTTTGTTTTTCCATTCACCCACTGCAGGATATTTGGGTTGTTTCCAGTTTGGGCAATTAGGCAACTGAACTGCTATAACCACTTATATATGTGTTTACTGAACATGAGTTTTTATTTCTCCTGGATAAATACCGAGGATTGAAATTGTTGTCATATACTAAGTATATCTTTTATTTTTAAAATGTCCAACTATTTTCCAGAATAGCTATACCATTTTGCATTCCCACTAACATGAAAGATCCAGTTGCTCCATATCCACACCAAAACTTAGTATTGTTAGCTTAGCCATTCTCACAAGTGCGTGGTGATCCTTCACTATGGCTTTTATTTGCATTTCCCTGGTAGTCAATGACATTAATTTTTTTAATGTGCCTAACTGCTATCCTTATGTTCTCTTTAAGGAAGTGTCTGTTCAAGTCCATAGTCCATTTTTTAGTTGAGTTCTTTGTTTCCTTACTGATGAGTTTTGAGAATTCTTTATATATTTCAGGAACAAATACTATGCTGAATATGTAATTTGCAATTATTTTCTCCCAGTCTGCAGACTGTCTTTTCATTCTCTTAACAGTGGTTTTCACAGAGCAAAAGAGTTTTATTTTGATGATGTCTGATTTATCCATTTTCTTCTTTTATGGGTTATGCTTTTGGTGTTAGATCTAAGGACTCCCTGGCTCAGGTCACAAAAGTTTTTCTCCAATGTTTTTTTCTAAAAGTTATAGTTTTACATTTTATATTTGGATATACAATGAATTTTGAGTTAATTATTACACAAGATGTCAGGCATAGGTCAAGGTTCAATTATTGCATATGTATAAGCAACTAATCCAACACCATTTATTGAAAAGACTATCCTTTCTACATAGAATTGCTTTTGCATCTTTGTCAAAAAATCAAATGGCCGTATTTCTATGGATATATTTCTGGGCTTTCTATTCTTTTCCACTTATCTATGTGTCAATCCCTTTGCCAATACTGAGCTTTCTGGATTACTGTAACATTAAAATAAGCCTTAATACTGAGCAGTGTGATGTCTCCAACTTCATTCTTTTTCAAAACTGCTTTAGCTATTTAAATTACCTTTGTACTTCCATATAAATTTTAGAGTCAGACTGTCTATATCTGCAAAAATTATCCTGTTTGAATTTTTATTGGTATTGCATTAAATCTATATATCACTTTGGGAAGAACTGACATTTTTACTATGTTGAGTCTTCCAATCCATAAACATAGTATGTTTCTCCATTTATTTAGGTCATCTCTAATCCATTTCATCAATATTTTGTAGTTTTCACCATACAGATTCTGTATATGTTTTGTTAAACTTATAGCTATTATCCTTTTTTTTTGAGCCACTGTAAATAGTATTCTTTCAAATTTTTAGTTTTTAATTGTTCACTGTCAGCATAGAAATATAGTTATTTTTGTTGTTGATTATATATCCTGTGATCTTGATAAACTCTCTTACTTGTTCTAAGAGTTGTTTGTTGTTAAGAATGCTTGTGACTTTTTCCAGATAAAATCATATTAGCTGCAGAGACAGTTTTATTTCTTCGTTTTCAATCCACATGCCTTTTATTTCTGTTTCTTGCCCATCTGGAATCTAAGATTTCTAGTGTGATGTTGAATAGGAATAGAGAGAGTGGACATCTATGCCTTGATCCCAATTTCAGGGAAAACACATTTAGCTTTTCACCACTAAATATGATGCTAGGGCTTCCCTGGTTGAGAGTCTGCCTGCCGATGCAGGGGACACGGGTTCGTGCCCCGGTCCGGGAAGATCCCACATGCCACGGAGCAGCTAGGCCCGTGAGCCATGGCCGCTGAGCCTGTGCGTCCAGAGCCTGTGCTCCGCAACGGGAGAGGCCACAACAGTGAGAGGCCCGCATATGGCAAAAAAAAAAAAATATATATATATATATATATATGATGCTAGCTGTCAGTTTTCTGTAGATGCCCTTTATCAGGTTGAGGATGTTCCCTTTTATCGCTAGTTTGCTGAGCATTTTTATCATAAAGGGATGCTGTATTTTGTCAAATACTTTTTCTGTATCAACTGATATAATCATGTATCTTTCCCTTTGTAGGGAAAGGAAATTCCCATTGACATTATATGGTGAATTAATTGATTTTTGAATATTGCCTTCCCAGGATATACTCCACTTTGTTATGGCATATTACTTTTTTTTAATAAATTTCTAGATTTGACTTTTTGATATTTTATTGAGCTTTTTTTTCCCTTCTATATCCTTGAAAGATTAGCATGTCACTCTTTTTTTGTACTGCCTTTGTGTGGTTTTGATATAAAGGTGATGGTGGCTTCATAAAATTATTTGAGAAGTGTTCCTTCCTCTTCCATTTTCTGGATGAGACTGTATAGAATTGCTGTTATTTCTTTTATTAAATGTTTGACAGAATTCACCAGTGAAACTATCTGGGCCTAGAAAATTCCTTTGGGAGATTTTTCGATGCAAATTCAATCTTGTTAACAGGAGTATTCAGGTTATCTACTCCACCTTGGATGAGTTTTAGTGGTTTGTGGCTTTCAGAATTAGTCTGTTTCATCTAAGTTGTCAAATTTATGTGTGCAGGTTTGTTCATAGTATTCCATGACTAGTATCCTTTTATGCAGGATCTGTAGTGGTCTCCTTTTTTATTCCTGATATTGGTATTTTGTGTCTTTTTCATTTGTCAGTCTTACAAGAAGTTAATCATTTTATTAATTCTTTTCAAAGAATCAGTTTTTGGTTTCATTGTTTTTATTATTGTTTTTGTCTCAAATTTCATTGATTTCTGCTCTTATCTTTATTTCCTTCCTTCTGCTTGCTTTGGATTTTGTTCTAGTTTTCCTAATTTCTCAAAATGAAAGCTTGGGATACTGATTTGAGATCTCTTTCTTCCTCTAACCATTTAGTGCTATACATTTCCCTTTAATTACTGTTTTAGCTGCATCCCACATATTTTAATATGTTGTATTCTCATTCTTGTTCATATCAAAATGTTTTCTGATTCTCCTTGAGACTTCTTCCCACAACAATACTGGTAAGAAAGGGCAAGCGCAGAGTCCTTTCAGCACACACCTGTGCAGCCCATGTGCCTCACCTGCACTGTGAAGGTAACTGGCAGGCCCAAGCCTAAGTGCCACCTTGACTTGATTCATTTGGTGGAAAACTAGGACAGGGATACAGACAAGGACACAGCCCCACAGACTGCTCTGCATTTTGGGGCAACAGTGCAGGGTGAGGCCCTTGCACTTTGCTGGGCACACAGCACATGCTGGCAAAACATGAGCACAGGTAAAGCCAGGCTGAGGATAATGAGATGATGTGGAGCAATACACAGGAGGCACACCTAATTATCAAGGAGGAAGGTTTGAGGGGTTCTGGCTGCTCATACCTTGGCTGGTGTCTGGCTGCAGGGAGCTCAGAGGAAGTGGGGGTGAAGATTCGGGGGCCTCTGCTGCTGGATGCTCAGCCACTGGACAGACGATAAACCACCTCTTCCCAGTGTGAAGGACTAAGAGGCAGGGCAAAAACAGCTGGTGAGAGGGAGCAGGTTTCTCCCAAGGCTGGCGTGACCCCTCCCCACCAGCACCAGACCTGCCATATGGGGATTTGGGGAACTCCTCTCACACCAGTGGGGAGGATTTGCAACCCACTCAGGGGTTCCTCACTAGCAGAGGCTCTCACAAGTCCCCCCAGCACAGGCTTATGTCCCAGGACACCTGTGGTGCATCACTGAAGGGGTAATGCTGGCTGGGGGACCAGCAGACAGCAGTGAGTCCACACAATGCTCCATCCCAACCCAGGCCAGATATGGCTTCTCAGACAGGGCAGCTGTCCCCAGATGGGGGCACGCTCACCACACACTCCAGCAACCCGCCGTGTGGTGGCCAAAACCCCTTACAATATGCTCATTGTGGGGCTCTTATCAAATGCCTGCTAGAAGGCAGAGAAGGGACAATGACAGATATGCCTCCTCCAAATGCATGTTTGATTGGCAGGTGTAGCCTTGAAAGGAGACATACCATTTTGCTGATACACCGGGGCATTCGCTTGGGGTTGGCGACTCTCCTGAAGGAGGTAAAGGATCAGAACTCAGCAGACTGCGTGGAACAAGAACTTCCTTCAGAGCACAGCACTGCCTCAAATCATCTGAGGGGCCTCAGGAGCTCGGACATTTCTAACTGAACTGAAGGCGCCCACCCTCCCAGCCACCTCACCCAACACTGCATGGCCTACAGGCTCCTCCAGCAGACGACATCATAGTGTTGTACTCACAGAGCCTGGAGATGGGGGATAAGCAGGCCCAGACCCTCCTGGGACCTCTTACCCGGGACTTACCTCCCCAGAACCCAGGCCACAGGTGCTGAGGTGCGGCGGGCTCACCCCAGGGTCAGAGCCACGCTCCACATCCGTGTCCTCACTGAGCATGTCCTCTGCCTTGTCCATGATGTCCTTCATCTGCTCAATGAATGTCTCCCGCTCAGCCTGCAAGATGAAGTCGTGCTCTACCTGCAACAGCACATGCAACCCTGCTGGTGGAGATGTGCCTCAGGCCACTGGCCACACTGGGTCTTCACTGGTTGATTTGCTTGACTTCTACTCTGGACTAAGCCCAAGAGGGGAGACACAGCCAGGGAGCCCAGTTCCCAACATCAGGGCTGCACGGTTCAGCAAGAGAAGCCACAGCTTGAGAAGCAGGCCCTCCAGGTGATGGGCCAGTGCTGCCCACAAGAGGCAGCCACCTGCAGAGGCAGGAGGACAGGCAATATTCTCCTCAGTGGGGTTGGCAGGCATGCGCCCAAAGGACACAGGGAGACAGCCTCACAGTCCCAGGGGAAGGGCCACTGACTCATCTGACCAGGCAGGACACCTAGCCTCACCATGTAGGTAGCAATCTCGTCAGGTGCATCCCCATCCAGGTCGAACTTGAACGTCACCATCTTGTGGTTGTGCGTCTCCAGCTGGCACTCCACCATCTTGTCCCCCGTCTTGGACACCTACGGGACACTCATGCAGTGAGACCAGGGAGGAGACCGTGCCTAGCCAGCCCTGTCTTGCCGGCCCGTTCTGCCTGGCTACTCACATTCAGGATGGTCAGCCGGGGCCGGCTGGCTCTCTCCTGGCGGGAGCGTGCACGCGTGGACCTGCGGTGATGTTTCCGAGCGACCTTGCCTTCCAGCTTCCCCCCACCAAATGCACCTTCACAGCTGTCACTCATCTCTCTTCCAGAAGTGACGTCAGAACCTCCGTAGCTACGCAAAAACCAAGAATGTTACAGTACCCAAGGGAAGGGCCTGCAAACCTGCCTCACGTCGGAAACTTGGCTTTTCGGCAAACAGCCAGAAGCTTTACTGTCTGGGTGTGCTCACCTGCAAAACCTAGAGAGTCTAAAGCTGGCCATGCCCAGGAGAGAGATCCCTGACCCGCTGCCCCTTCTCCCCCTGTAACATCTGTCCTAGGCAGTGTTGGAGTCGTAGAGAACACATGGCCTTTCTGACCCAGGACCTAGGTCCTCTCAGCTCCTGGCCTGTGAATCAGGCTTATTCGGCTTACAGTAAATGTCAGGATTAAGACACACACACACAATCCTCCCCCGTGCCTCGGTTACCCCATCTGTTCAACAGCAAGGGGAACACGCCAACCAGATGGAGCTGTTGTAGGATTTGAGGAGAGTTTGCGGAACACCAAGTTTGGTGCTGGCATTACCAGAAGGGTGGGACACATGGTCACTTCCTATAACCAGTTCCCTCCCCAAATGCAACATTCTCCGTGCCTGAGGTGCTGGGAGACCCAGGATGTGGGCTGGACTCTGCCCTGCCCTCCAGGCCTCCCCACGGTCCCCAGACCTGCTGACTCTCTGTCTGCAGCCTCTCCCTTCTAGAAGGTCCTCAGCATTGCAGACCAGCACGAGGACCCAGAACACAACTGGGAGTATCTGACTACCAAATTTCAACAAGCACTGACAAAGACCCCAGAGGAGCTACCTGAAGTTCCACCACGTCAGACTTGGAAATGAGCGACATTGTTAGAAGCCCTGACACGTGAGGGCAAAGTGTGTCATTACCTCTCACAGCTCTGGGGGAGGCTTGGCTGCTTGTCCTGCGAGGCCTGCTCCTGAAATAAAACCATGGAAAGGAGGACAGGTCACATCCATTCCCCCGTGACGCAGCCGCATCAGTCTGCGGTCTCCCCACCTCCACGGCCCAGCCCGCCACCCGCTTCCTTCTGACTGCAGCAAGCAAACCACGCAGGGTGGCAGGAGTGAGGGGTTTTACGTTAACGCTTGGAGCCAAGCAGATTTCTAAAAGCTGGGGCCACCCCCTTTCCAAACACGCTAACCCACTTTGATCATCCCCATGAGGGAGCACATGGCCCAGGCAGAATTGTCACAGGCCTTCCCATCGCCTCCAAAGAAATGCACTCTGAATCCATGTGTAAAAATCACGGTCTCCAGCTGGATGTGTGATTAAAGAAAGGGTGACATCCAGGGACAGCAGAGGAAGATAAGAACACCACCCATGGTGTCCCTGAGCACATGCTTCCACCTTCCCAAGGGCATCCCCGACTTCTAGGGCTGAGACCCAAGGTCACGGCACAGGAGGGCTGCCGTGGTGCTGGGATCAGGGTGACGGAATGGGGGCTGAGCCCCAAGGGGAGGGCCACACACCTCCGGGGCCAGCTCCACTGTCAGCTGAACGGCTGGGCAGGGACCAGTGACCCCAGGCCCGCTGGGCAGTGGCAGGTTAGCAGGTGGCGGTAGCGCAGTGGTCTGGACAGGCAAGCTCTGAGCAGCCGCCATCACTGTGGGGGCCAGGGAGCCGGGGAGCTGAGGCAGGAGCTCGGGGGCAGGAGGCGGCAGCACTTCCGGCAGAGGTGGGGAGAGAACGGCAGCAGGCGCGGGCACTGTGGGCACCTGGGTGGTGACGTCCACGGCATATGGAGGCGGGTGGCCAAGCAGGATCTGGGGACAGAGGACAGGGATGCCAATTGGGGTGCGGGCCATTGCATTTCCTGAGGGTCCTGGACCAAAGCAGGCACTTCCACCATCCAGGCAGGTGAGCAGGAAATGCAGACATCCCTCTCCATCCACCCACACCCCACAGACAAATCCAGGAATGTTTGTATGCAGATTTAATGAAACAAATAAGAACAGACACTCTCGCGTCCCCATCTGTATAAAATCGAACCTAAAACTGCACTTCATCTCTGAACTTCTAGCTGAGTCAGGCTGAGAAGCTGTTAAGTATGGCATACACTTAGCACCTATCTGGGCTCCCTGCCACCATCCTACAGGGCCAGGCCACCACGCTACTCCATCCAAGACACCTGTCAGGTCAAAACCTGCATTCTGGGGCTTCCCTGGTGGCGCAGTGGTTGAGAGTCCACCTGCCGATGCAGGGGACACGGGTTCGTGCCCCGGTCCGGGAAGATCCCACATGCCGTGGAGCGGCTGGGCCCGTGAGCCATGGCCGCTGAGCCTGCGCGTCCGGAGCCTGTGCTCCGCAACGGGAGAGGCCACAACAGTGAGAGGCCCGTGTACCGCAAAAAACAAACAAACAAACAAACAAAAACCTGCATTCCAATCCCAGCCATGGCAAGAGGGACTGTGGACCTAGGCCTTCCACGGGGTGACTCAGGAGCTGGACCAGATTCCCTACTGTTCCCTCTTGAAAAGCTCTCATGGGGGAAGGCTAAGACAGGCAGAAGCCCCGGCCTGAAAGGGCTCCAGTTCGGGGTTGAGGTTGGGAATGGGAATGACCCGCCACTGGGCCTGCTGGTATGAGACCAATAAGACACGTGGTATGGGAGGTAAGATGCGAAAGCCACAGCCTAGCCGAGGAGCCCTCTCTCCTGGAAAGACACCCCAGCTGGTGCATTCAGGGGAGTCTCCTCCCTCAGCACAGGTAAGCCTCTGGGCGGCCAGACAAGCTCATCAGTAAACTCCAGACCCTCTGCCAGCCGGACCACAGAGAGGCCACCAGGCCTGGCCAGTGACCTCTAAGCACCCAGCACCTTCTCCAGCCACTGGCCGAGCCAACAACCCAGTGCCAACAGTGTGCCAGGCCAGCACGTGGCGTAAGGCACAGGCCCAGCAATGACACCACAGACCCCCAGGCCTCCACTCGGCCCTTGGCTTTCCCCAAATGGCCCTGACATGAGTCAGTGTTACTCCAAGTTAACAGACCAGGGAGGTGCCTGCTCAGTCAAGGCACTGGACTGATGCACCTCCTCACACTGGTTTTCAAACAAACACCAGCCTATTGGTCAATGAAAATCATCCCTTCCTTCTCCGAGTACAAATCCCTTCTAGAAATCAGGGAGAAACATCCAGGAGAATCTGTGCATACTTACGACATAGTGCCTAACTCTAGAATGGATTCAGTACAAAATGAGCTAGGGGGACACCTGGCCCCTTAGCACACTTTCAGGATGAATCTTCATGACAAAATCAAAAGGGCAGGAGCCTGAGCTCAAACGGCAAAGGACACGCCCAACAGGCACAAAGCTGTTGAGGCTTAGAGCCAGGGTGGGGCCAGGTGGGAGGGTGGCCAGGTGGGAGGGCGTCCAGGTGAGAGGCCCTGAGGTGGGAGGGCTCCCAAGTAAGAGGCTCCCTAGGTGGGGGGATGCCCAGGTGAGAGCCTCCCCAAGGTGAGAGCCCCACGCCAGCTCCTCTCCTCATATGAGGGTGGATATGGAGCTCCAAAACACGCATGGGCTGCGCAGGTATGTGGAGCCACGGGGAGGTCCACCGAGCCAGCAGGGTACGTGTCCCTGTATCCCTTCACTGTCAGCCCAACAAGCTGCCCATGGTCCCCACCTGATTCTGAGACATCATCCTTGTCTGCCATGACTGCCTTGGAACCAGTAACCCATGTACACCCAGCACTGCCCAGTCCACAACCAACAGACCCCATCAGAACCCCATCTGCCTCATTTCCCAGTTGCTGAGATGGGGGTTACCCGCCTACTTTACTTTGACAGGCAACAAGGCAGGCAGTGTGAGCCTCTCCAGCGCCCATGAAGCCGCTGACACGGCTGCCCCAAGACCGCCAACCCTATCCAGGTGAAGGCAGGTGCCACAATGCCCAGTGGCCAGGGGCCAGGAGCCCCCCACCACAAGCAGCTGCTACTGACACTTGGGAAGGAACCAAGAGTGGAGCTTCTAGCCACCCCGATCCCCAAGGCTCCTAACACGTGCTGGGAAGCGAGAGGGGGCAGCAGACACCCCCCATGCTGGGTGAGACGCTGCAGCCATGGGACCGAGCTGCCTGCTTGTCCACTCCCACTCTGCTGCCGGGGTCAAGGTGCTGAGAAGCAGCAGAGGTCCATGACCCCCTCGTGTGCTAAGCGGTCTCCCAGTGCCTAGAGGGGGGGCCCTGGCCAGCAGGTGGGTTACCTGACTTCCAGCACTGGCGGCCGGAGCAGGCTGCTCGGCAAGGCGGGCAACACTTGGCTTGTGGGGTTGTGGCAGCATGGGGGGTGCCGGGTGGGGAGGGGCAGCCCGCACAGTCTGCGCTGCATGGATGGGAGAAGGCGGGGCGTCACTGGGCACCATCTGCGGAAAGGCCGCCGGGTACACGGGCTGGGCAGGGAGCTGGGCCACGGTGGGGTGAATGGGCAGGGCGGCCACACCCTGCGGAGCCACAGCCAGCTGAGGGGTGCCAGTAGCAGTGGCCGCCACATTTGGCATGATGGTCTGGCACGGCATGGCCAGGGGTGCCCCAGCAGGGTGGGGTGGCTTGACTGTCTGCAGAGGCAAGGCCGGTGACGTGGGCAGGGGAGCAGTGGTGGCACTGAGTGGGAGGCTTGGCAAGATGACAGCCGGAGAGAAATACTGAGAGGGGGGAGGCACGGCAGGCCCACTGGTGGCTGGCAGGTCAGGAAGGGCTGCAGGGAGGCTGTCGACTGTGGCCAGTGGAGCGATGGGGGGGACAACAGGAAGTGGAGGCATCTGAAAGAGAACAAGCATATCAGCCCTACCAAGACTTGGCCGTGCCTGCAGCACATCTGCACTGGGTGAGAGGGTCCACATCACGCACAGTTTCTGCCCCTAACACACTTTTGTGTAGCTTCTACGGAAGGGAACAAAAACAAAGCCAATTTAAATGGAACCAGGCGTATAACACCATCAAACAGAAGGAAAGGCAGGAGGCCGCAGAAGGGTGTGGGGTGTAGACATGACCTTCAAGACAGCCCCGCCCTCAGCACCACCTCAACGGGGCTCAGGCTGGGCCACTCTGAGGCTACTGCTAGGTGACTGCAAGGACATCAGGGGTTATAACAGTGACCCTCAGATTCACAGCTTTGGCATGTTCTCATTCAGAAAGACCAGGACTGCCAGAGCTACCAGACTGGCCCCAAACCTCTGAAATTACTTTGCCTGATTCCCTCCAATCTGTATAAATTCACACTGAGACCAAATTCTTCAACAGGTTATCTCAAGAAAAGCGTATCTTCCAGCCCCTCCTTGCTGGCCGAATGCCCCTGTGCCATGCATCCTGGGAGAGAGCAGCATCTCACAACAGCAGAGCTCTGGAACCTTCAGTGTCTGCTCTTCCAGCCTGGAGACATCTCGTGGATTTAGCACTTCAAACATTTCAGCAGATTCTCTGACAGTTCTCTCTAAAATAAAGCTTTTCCTGTTGCGGGCACATGAGCATTGCATAATATGTGCCTTTGTGTAATTATAAGACAGCGAAAATATGCAAATTGACCTCTGTGTATTTGAAAAGCAACTAAATGCCCGAACACCGGGAGCAAGGTGGTGGGTTAACTAGATGCTGAAAGTGACTCCAATGCAGGAGTAACGAGGACAAGGCTGGTGACAGGCAACTGCTGACATGAAAGAACCTTCTGGGTGGTGCCTATAAACCGCAGGAACGCTCACATCCTCCCCCATGAAGCAGCACTTCCCATCCTAGCTCTGCCAACACACTGTAATGGGATCCATGAAATGAAAGCCGTCCCGTGATCAAGGTTCACGGGAAACATGCATGACCGCTGACAGCATTAGCCTGAGTAACAGCACCCAAGCATCAACCACGTGCTACCAAGTGATACTGGTCACGTGATGCTCCCCCGAAGACGGGCATCAGAAGTCACTTCTACAGTCAAGTCTTCTTTGTAGTTGGCAAGCTGCTCAGCTGTCCCCTGGACTCCCAAGAATCCATGGTCAGCACAGCCTCGAGTAGCTCCGTGGAGGACAGTGACTATAGCTATGTGCTCATAGCCCCATCCTGGCTTCTCTGGTCTGACTCTGGACTAAACCTTTCCCCATCCTAGATGCATCTGGGGCACCCTCATATGAGGAGAGCACAGGAGCAGCCCAGCCACCCTGGCATCAGGGAGTGTTTCTCTCTTGAGGGACCCGTGTGCCCTGAGGACAAGGAACAGCCAACCAGACTGGGTGAGAAGGTGAGGCTGTCGGGCAGGGGACAGAGAGGTACCTGTGGAGGGACTTGAGCAAGTGGCTGCAGGGGCGCCGGAGGCATCTGGAGGGGCTTCAGCTGAGCAGGGGCCACCACCTGGGAGGTTGGAGCCAGGTATGGAGGCAGGTTGGGGGGCACCGGCTGGAGAGGGCCCACAGGCTGTGGGGCCAGGACCTGTGGCAGGGGTACCGGCTGGGTCACGTGAGGAGGCTAGAAAGAGAGAGGGGCTTCTCTTAGACCAGTGCCCTCCTGAGATACACCTATGTACTTAGACACAACAGAAAAAATCAACTCACACACATGCACACATACGCATACCCACACACATGTTCAAACATCCAGGCTGGAGCCCGGGACACACAGATCTGGGAGGACCACTGTGTGCAATGGGGGCCTTCTGAGTGCTGCGGAACCCTGAACTCCACAGACACCAGAGACCCACCCCCACTCCCATCTACACCCTGGGCCCTGGGGAACTGCAGAGAAGGCGTATAGGGGGCCTGGACCTGCCAGGAGGCTCACAGACACTGGGCTCAGGCCAGCCAATACAGACGGGCAGGGCCTGGGGAGACCAAGACACCCATGGTACCCATAAAGAGGGGCAGCTGGCACTCACCTGGTGGGCGGGGGGTGTGGGCTGAACTGGGCCCGTCGGCACAGGGGCACTGGGCGGCGGCAGCCCAGGGGCGAAGCTCATGGCCGGCTCTGGGAAAGGCTGCTGTGGGAGCAGAGGGCGGGCGGGGGGCGGGATGGAGGCCCCCGACAGGCCAGGCTGCAAAAAGCACCCAGAGCCACACTCAGGAGCTGTCCTAAGGAGCCCTGCCAAGCACACACTCACCGTCTTCAGAGACCCATCTCTCACGCCCCGTGCCTGCCGTCCTGCCAGGGACACTTTCCTAGGAACATGACGCAGCAGAAGCAGGGTGTGGAGGTCCCTAAACCAAGAACGGCCATACCTCCCAACCAGGGAATGTCCTAGAACTTCAGCTCCACAGAATATCATGCTGTGAGAAAAGATCATTAAAAGAGATTTGTGGAACCTTGGAAGACGCTTGTTAGGACATTAAATGAGGGAAAGATAAAAAGGCATACGTGTCTTGTTTATAGGACTATATAAAATGGGTACGTGTGGATATATTCACAAACAGAATACGGAAACGTGGGAATAAAACGTGGGACAGAGCTGGAGAGAGGGGTGCCCTGAAGAGCTGCGAGTCTCCCATGATTCACCCATCAGGAAAGCAACAAGGCCACAGACGTGAGCCCTCACTGCCAAGCACAGCATAGACATGGACTAGGAAAGAGTCAGAAATCTGAGTATGGGATGTTTGATGCTATTAAGAACAGCTGCTAACTTGTTCACTTTTAGGTGCAATAATGGTACTGGGTTTTGTTTTCAGAGTCTTGATCCTGAAGAGATATAGACTGAAATATCTTGGGGCAAAACATCTTTCTGTCTAGGATTTACTTCAAAATACTGTGGATGCGAGAAGCAGGTGAGAGCTATGGAAAAAAACCCAGAGATGACTTCTGAAGCTGAGAGCACATGGACATCAGAAAGTTCTCTCACTTGTTTTCTGGATGAAACACGTGACCATAATTTCCAAAACCATTATCACTCACTTCACCTTCGGCAGTAAACGCTTTATGAAAAGCAGCATGGGGTAGAATGGAACCTCTCCTTTGCATTCAGCTGAAGCCACAGGGCGGAATGAGTCACCTGTGCACATGTTCCTAGAGCCGCAATCCCTAGCCCAGCCGGAGTCAGGAGCTCAGGCAGCCTGGAGGCCTCAAGAGGAGCGGCTTGTACTCCTGACTCCACCATCTGTGCCACTTCTTCCGTGGGTCCCAGGGGCAAATCACCATGGCAACCCTCCCCAGGAGCCCTCAGCGCACCCTGGGGACCCCTTCTGTCCAAGGTGCTTTTGCATAAATAGGCAAAAAGATGGGAGAGAACACTCCAGCCAATTTTGGGTGCATCCTGGCCAGGCCCTCGACCTACCTGTGCACAGGCATCCCGGCCTGTGGGCCAAAACTAGGACAGGGTCAGTGCTGCAGGGACCTGGGTGGAGAGCACACTGTGTGGCCAGGGAAAGTATGACCCTGCCCTAGAGGGGATGAGGGCCGGTGGAAGGTTCTGGCTCAGCCCTAGCATGGGTGACCTAAAGCCAAGAACCACTGCTCTGAGAAGCAGGTGGCCTTCTCATAAATGAACTCTTCCTGCTCTAAAATCATATTTCACTTAATTTTGTGAAACGAGGCAAACTGCAAGTGCAAACTGCAAATGAATACTGGGCTCCAGTCAGCAGAGGCAAATGCTTCGACTGCTTTTCCAAAGGGACTTTCTGAGCCTGAGCAGTCAGGAGGGGAGGGAAGAGAGACAGAGGTGTCCAGAAAGGCTGGGGCCCGGCACTCAGCAGCCCCAAAAGGCAGCCACAGTGTGAGAGTGCGTGATTGAAAGCACACGTGAGAGTGTGTTGGGAGCCACTGTAACGCGAGGCAGGAGATGCTCTTCGGGCAGGGGCGCTGGCCCTGACTACTTCTGGGCCTGAGGGGCATCTAAATCTCTCTCTGGACCCCTCTCCACAGCCTGGCTCAAGGGCAACTTCCCTGGGACTGACCATTTGGGACTGGGAAGCAAGCAACTGTTTTGCTTTCTTTAACATTAAAAAAAATCAAAATAGGGCTTCCCTGGTGGCGCAGTGGTTGAGAGTCCGCCTGCCGATGCAGGGGACACGGGGTCGTGCCCCGGTGCGGGAAGATCCCACATGCCGCGGAGCAGCTAGGCCCGTGAGCCATGGCTGCTGAGCCTGCGTATCCGGAGCCTGTGCTCCGCAACGGAAGAGGCCACAACAGTGAGAGTCCCGCGTACCGCAAAAAAAAAAAAAAAAAAAAAAAAAAAAAAAAAAAAATCAAAATAAAAAACCAAATGCTAAATGTGATCCCCTCATCTAGCAATTTCCATCTCATCTAACAAATTACTCCACAGGCATAAATAAGCATGAGGCCCTTTCAATCCTACTTCTCAAACATCACTGAAAACGCTTCCCGTGATTTGATCGTTTCCATACCTCTAAACTTTTAATGGCTGCATAATATGTGGTGGAGAAATGCCAGGAGATACGTAACACTCCCTCAGTGAAACTAGACACTGAGACAAAATCAAAGGTTTCATTACTATAAATGATGCTTTTCTGTCACCTCTGCAACAGTCAGAAGTAAATTTTCAGGCCCAGCGTCAGTCACAGGGCGGGACCTTGCCAGGTTTATCACAGCTTTGCAAGCACTGGGTGTCACTGGGCTCTGTTTCCAGTATTTTCTCATCTGGCAGGTCTTTCAGGGTACACCATAGGCTGCTCCAGCCTGCAGCCCTGCAGTTACTGGCAAGGATGGACCTCCCACGGGCCTGCTTTTGCATGGCTGGGAACTGACAACAGGCCAGCACCGACTGGATGGACCATCACAGACTCTAGTCCATGTGGACAGGAACTCTGGCCAGAAGGGGTGGGCTGACTCACCACGGCAGGCTGCTGGTAGGCCCCCAGTGAGGGCAGGCTATGTGGCAGGACAGGCCCATCACTCACGCTCACAGAGGGGCTGCACACACACTGGGCGGGGGGCTGCACTCCATCTGCCAGCGAGCCCAGCACAACGCTCTGCTGGCTGCTCTGCGAGTCCGAATACACCGTGGAGCCCTGGCCACTGTCAAACGTGCTGTCCGCTGGGGAAGGAGCACAAAAGCACAGCTCAAAACGGGTACCCCCAAACATCACCCCACAGCACTCCAGCAAGTCTCAGGGAACGCAAACGTGGGACAGCTTGTCCTTGTGTTTTCTTCTGTAAAACAAAGACTTGGTTACATTTCCAGATCACATACATAATAAATGTGTGTCATTTAAAAAAGTCAACTAAAGAACGGTACAGGGGGCTGTAACTGTACCACCCAGAAATGGCCCTGGCAGCCTGCCCACACACTGCCTGACATCTGTTGGTGCTCACCATGGGCCACCAGGGATCCCAGGTGGGTACCTTGCACCATCCTCTGTAGGCAGGACGACTTCCACCGGCTTACAGATAGGGACCTCATCTGGCACCTGACCTGGCCTTGAAAGTGGGCACTTTCAGCTCTTCAAAGGCACCACCAGATGGAATGTCCAAGTTAGGAAAAGCTACAGTCATGCAGAGGAAAAAATTACCACCTGAGTTTTATAGTGGGGGAGGGAGGTCTCAGGACCCTGACCACCTCCACTCACCACAGCAAAGAGCCTGCAGTAGGAAGACCTGGGTCCAAATCTAGCCCCTCACTTCACAGGCCCAGGTGTAACGTGGTTGGAAAATGGGGCGGACGAGGTGCCTGCCCCACAGAGAGGCCATAAAAGCGGGACCCAGAGATTCCACGGCCCAAGGCAGCCCCCCAAGAGGCCAGTCTCACCCAAGGTCAGCCCAGATTGGCCATCAAACCCAGCCTGGGTGGAAGGAGCTGCCTGCACATGGGGGCTCAGACAAGACTGCCAGGGCCCACAGGCTGGCCTCACCAAGCCTGGGAAGACACCTGGGAAGACAGGGCGCCTGCATGCTCATGCCAGGCAAGAGTGAAATGCAAAAACCTGTTTGAAGTGGCACTTTTGTTTTACTGCCTCCAGATTCCAAAGGCTACATAAATATTAGGATTTGTCACCTACGAACACCAAGCTATTTCTATGGGGTGCCTTTTAGTGTTGGCATCGTGTCCATTTGTAATTTAAACAAATAAAGTAAGAGAAGACTCTTGTTGGCTTTGCAACAAAATAATTTTTCCCAAGAGCTGATCAGAACTTATTTTGACCCAGGAAGACTTAAGAATGGTGAGGTTTGATTGTGCAAAGCCAATTTAACAAGTGGCTCTGAGTTTTAATGAGGTGCCTAGTAGTCATTGCTACTTAGAGACAGAGACAGAGAGCATGTGCACGTGAGAGACAGAGTGTGGGCACACGAGACAGAGAGAGGTGAGTGCATGAGAGAGAGCACACAGACCAACTTCAAGTAGAGTGACTCTAACCATATATGTGACGTTTTATATTTTTAAAGTGAATGTGTTTATTTGTATAATAAAAAATTATTTTTAAAAATCACTTTTAACCTATTGACAAACTGTGTTCTCACAGTCACAGATGCTGGCCCAAGCTTGAGCCTGATCTGGTTAGCTGGTGGGCAGCTAACAGAAAACATAGTGGGGAGTCAAAACATATGATATTTGCTGCACCTTCCAATATATGAAAGTGTGTGTGTGCCCATCTTGTCATCTAAGACCAGGCCCCCTCCAGTGATGCGTGTGCTGCTTGCGTCTACATTAGTTCATCTTTATGAAGCACAGCGTGGTCCAGCCGGCCCCAGGCACTGCGGCCAGAGGGATGGCTGAGCACGGGCTTTCTGTTCTGACCCACGGCAAGGTGCAGAAGAGCGTGTGCAGGGTGCTGTGGGTTACAGGTTAGAGGGAGACACAGGGGTGCCCACGTGTGTGCAGGTGTGCCCATGCGCCTGTGCCCATGCACTTGTGTGGGTATATGCTATGTGCACACATGTATGTACGTATGCATATGCATGTTGAGCGTGTGTGTGGTAGACTGCAGGTATAGGTTATGTCTGGAAGTTATTATCTCTGGAAGTGAAAGTTAAAAGACGTAAAACAGCAGTGACCTCCAGGGAGGAAAATTAACTGGCTTTTGCTGTATACCCTCTTGGATTTTCTGAATATTATAAAATGTGACTAAATATAGTCTACTTTAGAGAAATTACGATAAACAGGTAAAACTGTTTTTGAGAAGTATGGCCACTAGGTGAAGCACACTCATTCTTAGTCAGTCAGGAAGGAGATCTGTTTGCAGACAGAACGCCCACCCTAAACGCATCTGTTGATTCACATCTACGCAACGGGTCGAGCCTGTGTCACAACATCTTACCACAGCAGAGCATTTTCTAGGTCACAGGCTGTATCTCTTCAAAGTTCAACAAAAGGAGATTCCTTCATTCCTGTCCTAGAAATGGTCCAACCAAAAATTATGTTTTCAGGGCTTCCCTGGTGGCGCAGTGGTTGAGAGTCCACCTGCCGATGCAGGGGACACGGGTTCGTGCCCCGGTCCGGGAAGATCCCACATGCCGCGGAGCGGCTGGGCCCGTGAGCCATGGCCACTGAGCCTGCACGTCTGGAGCCTGTGCTCCACAACGGGAGAGGCCACAACAGTGAGAGGCCCATGTACCACAAAAAAAAGATTAAAAAAAGAAAAAAAAATTATGTTTTCAAAGTGTGTAGTGGTACATCAGGTGTGGAAAGCCTCTTCCTACAAAAAATGTATGCTATTGAACTAATTTTTCGGTTTATCAGAAAATGGAGTGATGATGTAGCGGTTCTATTCTCCAAAGCAAACTTGAGCAGGTAGGAGAGAAGTAAACAGTAGGCAACCTATCTCAAAGTGATGGCCAGCCAACTGATGGCTTGAATTCAAACAGCCTGCTTTGAAGAATGTTTGGCTATTTTACTGATAAAGAAAGGATGTAACTATTAAATAGATTAAACAGACTATTTTGGTCTTTCCACACAAACAACCTGAAATAGTGGCTTGGGCAGGTGGCTCAGCTCTCCATGCTTATTCACAGAACAGACAGAAAAGGCTACATCCCCCATCTTCAGCTCACGGCTGAATTTTTAGGATACTGAGGACTTCCACTTAGACATGGAGAAGACACAGGATTCTTCATTCCAGTGGTCTGAGATGAAGCCAGGTACAAAGTGACCCCCACCAATCCATCAGTGACACTCTCTGGGAGACACACTAAAGGTCTCAAAGGTTCAGTACCAGAAGGGAGATAACCTTGGGGACGGATAATCCAAGCAGCAGAAGTCACAGCCAAGACCATGCATGGCATGACTAGAGGCTGCAGCCACTGGCAGCCCCAGGACCACAGCATGTGGCACAGATGCCTCCACTGGTCAGTGACTCCAGGGCTGAGGTCCAGCCCTCAGGTTCCCTGTGAGGCTGGGACTGATATATTCCAGACAGGGTAAGAGCTGAACTAAACAAGCTCCATCCCTGCTGGCTCGGGGGGCACAGGAGGTTCTGGGTCTCCCTGGATATTTGTCCCCCACCTGTCCCGAGAAGCTGGAGTTCAGGGAGACTTAAACCCCTCTGGGAACAGATCTTTTTGCAACGTGGGGATGCTTCCAGCGCCCTCCCTGGAAGAATGTTTGCCCACACCAATCATTCATACCCGCGGGGTGGGCTAAGGGGAGGGCGGCAGGGCAGGGGGGCCCTGGGGAGGGCAGCACTCACAGGCCAGGGAGGTGGCGCTGGCCGGCAGCGCAGGGGTGAGGAGGTGCTGGTCGGCCTCGGGCTCCTCCAGCTCTGGCGGCCCAGCCTGAGAGTGGTAGGTCACCTGGACCTGCAGGGGTGTGGGTGGGCCCCTGGCCTTGTCAGGGCTGCCGGGGTCCCGCTGCTCCTGGGGCTGCAGCGCTGGCCAGATCCTCTTCCGCCGCCACTGGATCAATGCCACACGGTCACGGATGGACTTGGCCACAACCTTCACATCGCTCTCATGGAAAAATCCTGACTCAATCTGCAAAGGAAATCGCCGTGTCATTACTGGGATCAGCCCCACCCACTTGCCCCACTACCAGGCAACCCTGCCGTATACACCGCCGCCTCCTGCTTGTGGGGTCTCTGCCCAAAGTCCCCTCCTCGGGTCCCTCACCCCCATCACCGAGCTCGTTCCTCTCATGGACACTCTCGTCACCCCGTAAGTAAGTATCCTCCCGCCATCGACTGTAGATCCACAGGGAGAGTGACCATCTCAACCTACACTGACCCGGCTCCTGGGTCGGCGACAACACAGCAGATGCTCGTAACCATGGGCTGGATGTGTGAGGGGAAAGGGAAGATCCTAATCTGCCTCTGGCAGGGCCAAAACTCAGAGTAGCCCCTCACTGGCTGGGCCCCAGGGCTTTCATGGAGCCCCTTGCTCAGGCTGGCCGAGGGCGGGAAAGAGGTCCTGGCCGCATCTGTGTGCTCAGGGACAGGGACAAGTAGCCTCAACCAGTCCTCAGTGCTGTCCTGGACATTCTCTGAGAAGCCACAGAGGCTGGGGGAAGGAGGCACATTTAGTAACAAGAGACCAGAAAAGTGTGTAGCCATGCCTAGCAAAATTCTGAACCCAGTTTTCCCAACGGAGCATTTGAGAGCATTTGTAAATGAATCAAGGATCTCCAGGAAACATCAGAGTGCCCTCTGAGAATATTTATGGCAAAACCACAAAACAGCGGAAGCCAGGTTCCTCACCGTCACTGTGGGATTCCCCACGTAAAACAGGAGAGAACCAGAGAACAAACCTCGTGGCACTGGAATCATGTGAACTCACGGTTTTCAAAGTACAACACACATAAATATGCCAGATGTAGATGTGAGTGTGTACATTTATGGTGCGGCATGTGCTTCTGAACTGAGCGGGCCCAGGGCAACGACCGGAGCTTGGCCACTGTGAGAGTGGGTTCAGGCTTGCAGGGAAAAGGGCGAGGGGAGCTGGACATCTCACTGTGTCTGAAATCAAGGACATGCTCAGAAAATGACAGACATGCAGGACAACATGGAAGCTAGCACCCAGGGCCTCCCACTGGCTGAATCTGGGGCATTCTGAGCACCAAAATAAACAGTGATGTATGATGGTTTGAAGGACGTGTCTACAGATGCACACAGGAGAAATGAAAGTGATCTGTGGTGGCAGAAGTGATGGGTTTGCTGCCAGCGTGAGGTTACACCAAGGGGGGCCACATACCTGCAGTCTCTGTCTCTCTGTCTCTCAGTCTCTCTCTCAGCCTCTGTCTCTCTGTCTCCCTCTGTCTCTGTCTCTCCCTCTGTGTCTCTGTCTCTCTCCCTCCTGTGGATCACCTGCTCCCATGAAGCCATGTCATGAGCTGCCCTTTGAATGTCCCACCTGGCTGGGAACTGAGTGTGTCACCACCAGTCAGGTGAGCAAGCACAGACACAAACCCTCGGCCCCAGTCAGCCCTGGCAGATGCACTGGCTACACCTCATGAGGGGCCCTGAGTCAGAAGCACCCGCTAAGCTACCCCCGGATGCCTGACCTCGGAGACTGCGCAAGACCATAAGTGTGTACAGGCCTGTGTTGGGGGTAATTTGTTGGCAGCGATAGGTAACTCACCAATGGAGCATACAACCTACTGAATAAAAGAGAAACTGTGAGTGCACACAGATATAAATAAACAGCAAGCCTGGTGAAAATGGAATATTTACGTAGTTTCAAGGTACCTTCCCACAAAACAGCTATTAATTATAACTGCACATGGAGACCCCTGGCAGAAACCCTCAACCACATGACCTCAGGGAGTGTCCTCGGTGGGCTGACCGTGGTGAGCGACCCTGATCTGCGCTCTTGCCATGAAGGCATCACTGGACACCTCGGACCCTGGGCGGGGCTGGGTTGCTCTCCCAGTTCTGACAGCCGAGGCGGCTGTTAGGAAAGTCCCTGTCTGTGGGACACAGACACAGGTCTGGCCAAAAGAAGTCACCTTGAACAGTTCTGTTCCACATTTGCAGCTTTTCTATAAGTTTGTGATTATTTCAAAAGACTCATTTCAGAAGACAACTCCATTTGACAGAATGAACTGTGCTGAAGTCCTGCAGACATCCACCCTGAGGCCCCCGCCAGGCTCAGCCCAGGACGGGGAAGTGTGAGCAGGGCTGGGCACGTGGCCAGGACTTGCTGAAGAGGCCGAGCCAGGGTTCAGCACCCACCCTCAGTGCCACCCCCACGTGGCTGACCTGACCAGAGGCCGCTGGAAAGAAAGCATCCCACAGACACGCTTGGCTGCCATGTCTATTTTCTGCCCATGACCCATTTTCCCTTCCATCTCCATTTTCACAGTCACCCCCCAGTGATCCTCTCCAAGGTGTTTCTTCTATTTTTTGCCAAACAGCAGAGACTTTGGCCACACTGGAACATCCTATTATCTGGGGGCTGTGTAGCAGAAGGGCTGGCACCACAAACACGAGAATCGCTGGGCTAGGCTACAAGTCCCCTCCCCTCCCACCCTGGGGGTCTACACGAGGGGTCACTTCCAGATCAAAGCCAGCCCAGGTCCCCAAAGAGCCCACCCTTCTCTGAGCCCTGGGGGCATCTTTGTTCTGATCCACGTTCACACAGGCCTCCCCAATGCATCCCCCACCCACCACCGGCACCCTCCCCATGCCCCCTGCAGGACCTGCTCAGTGGAGATTGTAGAGGGAGAAGAGAAAGCTCCCCCATCGGCCTGCCTCCCGCCCCCAGGTAGCCTCAGGAAGGCAGCCTCATCATCTTCACCACTCAACACGCGATAAGCTCAGGTGTTAACAACAGGGCAGCCCAGAGCAGGCGCCAAGTCCTAGAACTGGCAGTACAGTACCACCCCTATGCTTTCAAAGCACTTCCTTTGTAAGGTTACCATCTGTTTATATAACCAACACTGGTGTTTCATTCGTAGTCATCTCCTCTTTAAATTACTTTAAGTTTTGAAGAAGTGTGTGTGTTGAGTTAAAGCTATCAGCAAGTGAACACCCAGCTGAGCAACCTGGGAGTTGTGCGCTCTGAAACTCTGCCCAGCTTGGGCTTCCTCGGGGTCCTAACACCTGGCCCAGGGACAGCCCAGGAGAGGCCCAGGCAGCTGCCATCAGGACCCCAGGGAGAAGGAGATCCCCAGACCCCAGGGTTGGCTCTGGTATTTACAGATGGGTGGGAAGGGGAGGGGAGTGGAGGGAAAGTTAGACCCTGGCCAACGGCTGCAGGACCAGCACTGACCTGCAAGGACCAGCCAGGAGCCAGGTCTAGCCAGGGTTCAGGAGCAGCAGCCAGTAACAACCGGGGCACTCACACAGGTGGAAGACCCCTCTGTGTGAATGTGGCCACTTTCATCACAGGCACTCCAGGGCTCTGGGCTCATTCTGTTTCTTAAGCAGAGTGTTGGGTATGTGTTGTTTTTTTATTATTCCTTAACTGAACACAGTGAGGCACCTTCTTCTGCAAGGATGGCATATAGCACAGAGGATGTTCCCCATGAAAAGGCGCTTTTAAAGGAGACAGAGGAGACGGAAGGGGGAGGCGCCAGGCCCAGGGCCTGCACTGTGAACTCCTGGAGACACCTCCCACCCGTGAGTCCAGTCAGGTGCCAGGGACTTGGTGAGGACCGGGCTGTGGCTACAGGCACAGGGGTGTACGCAAGGGCCTGGGGGCTGGGCAGCATCTGTGCTGCGGCCAGGGGCCAAGGTATTTTCTATGTTGAGGCAGAGAAGGGATGAGTCCTCTCAGGAGGGTGGGCAGGTCCTGGGAAGGGGCCCAGGCCACGTTTGGGCACCACTGTCTTATAACTGAAGAGTGTCTGGAACAGAACCAAGAACGGAGCTGGAGCTGGAGGAGGTACCTGGTCCAGCTGAGACGCAGATGGCACCGGTTGTCTGGGTCCCAGGTGCCTCCAGGACATGTCACCACGTGGAAACCGTGTGCCCTGTCGTTCTCATGCCATCGCTATGCAATGCTCATGGGGGAACGAGAACACTGCTCGCCACCTGTGCTTCCTGAGGTGCCTGCACCTCGACAGACACACACCCTCAAGGCTGTCCAGGGACCCACCTCATCTCCATGCAGGCCTAGCCAACCCCCCCGAGGCCTCCCTCTGCTCCTCCTGCCCCCGGGACACCTGGAGCTGCTAGCCAGGTACCCCCAGTGCCCACAGTCCCTCCAGGACACTCTCCATATGCAACCCACCTTCCCGAACCTCAGCTCACAGGATACCAGCCTGCACACCACCTTGATCGTTACTTATGTTTGTGCTTTAAACTTCAGCAGAAAGCATGGAGAGACCACAGTGTCGCAGTATGGAAAAACAGAGATCCTGAATTATAGGACTGATGGGCTGGTAATTCTCTTTTTTTTTTTTTTAATTTTTTTAATGTGGAATCTAAAAAAATAATACAAATGAATCTATATACAAAACAGAAATAGACTCACAGACATAGGTTACCAAAGGGGAAAGGGAGGGGGAGGGACAAATTAGGACTATGGGATTAACAGACACAAACTACTATACTAAAATAGATAAGCTGGTAATCATCTTAATGCAACTCTCAACAAATATGTAGCAATTCAACAGTGCGCACTATGCAAGGTCGTAGAAAGATCCTCCCAGAAGCACAGAGCTAAACGATACTGTTAAATCCGATTACAGCAGAGGTGTCTGTTTCTAGGCCCAGGAATGTGACCAGCAGCTGAGAAGGAGTCCTGACACGGGCTCCGTGCCATTAGCAAGGCGTCACACCTACCACACGGGCCATCAGGGGCACAGGCTGCTGTTAAGTGGAAGGCAGGGTCCTGACTGGCCGTGCACCTCCCACTCCTGTCCTGCCCTAACCTGCTGCAACCACCTAAACCAAGTTCCATGGACCCCTCACTTGACACATGCCCAGTCCCCTGAGTTCCCCTTGGTCCATGGCTCCCACACCTTAAATGGCATGGCCAGCCTCAATTTCCTTATCTGAGCAGAGCCTCACTGAGCAGTGGTCAGCACAGCCTGGCCCCGCAGATATGCTCCCCACAGGAGCCTGTGCAGGCAGCCTCCCCTCCACCTCCTGTAGCCCACCTTCCCGGTCATGCCAGGATCTTTCCCTATCAAATTACCAGTGGCATTTTTCACAGAACTAGAACAAAATAATTTAAAAATTTTTACGTAACCATGAAAGACTCCGAATAGCCAAAATAATCTTGAGAAAGGAGAACAGAGCTGGAGGAATCATGCTCCCTGACTTCAGACTATACTACAAAGCCACAGTAATCAAAACAGTATGGTACTGGCACAAAAACAGACGCATAGATCAATGGAACTGGAAAGAAAGCCCAGAAATAGACCCATACACCTATGGTCAATTAATCTACCACAAAGGAGGCAAGTGTATACATTTGAGAAAAGACAGTTTCTTCAATAATTGGTGCTGGGAAAACTGGACAGCTACATGTAAAAGAATGAAATTAGAACATTCTCTAACATCATATACAAAAATAAACTCAAAATGGATTAAAGACCTCAATGAAAGACTAGATATTATCAAACTCCTAGAGGAAAACATAGGCAGAACACTCTTTGACATAAATCGCAGCAATATTTTTTTGGATTTGTCTCCTAGAGTAATGGAAATAAAAGCAAAAATAAACAAATGGAACCTAATTAAACTTAAAAGCTTCTGCACAGTGACGGAAACTATAAACAAAACAAAAAGACAACCTACAGAATGGGAGAAAATATTTGCAAATGATGCAACCAAAAAGGGATTAACTTCCCAAATATACAAACAGCTCATATAGCTCAATACCAAAAAAAACAAACAACCCAATCAAAAAAATGGGCAGAAGACCTAAGTAGACATTTCTCCAAAGAAGACATACAGATGGCCAACAGGTACATGAAAACATGTCCAACATAGCTAATTATTTGAGAAATGCAAATCAAAACTACAGTGAGGTATGACCTCACACTTGTCAGAATGGCCATCAGCAAAAAGTCTACAAATAATAAATGTTGGCAAGGGTGTGGAGAAAAGGGAACCCTCCTACACTGTTGGGGGGAATGTAAATTGGTGCAGCCACTGTGGAGAACAGTATGGAGGTTCCTTAAAAAATAGAGTTACCATATGATCCAGCAATCCCACTTCTAGGCATTAACCAGAAAAGACAAAAGCTCTATTTCAAAAAAAAAAAAATACATGCACCCCAATGTTCATAGCAGCACTATTTACAACAGCCAAGACATGGAAACAACCTAAATGTCCACTGACAACTGAACAGATAAAAACGATGTGATACTGTATATACATAAAGGAATATTACTTAAATAAAATAAAGGAATATTACTCGGCCATAAAAAAGAATGAAATGATGTCATTTGCAGCAACCTGGTTGGACCTAGAGATTATCATACTAAGTGAAGTAAAGTCAGAGAAAGACAAATATCATACAATATCACTTATATGTGGGATCTTAAAAAATGATACAAATGAACTTATTCACAAAACAGAAATAGACTCACAGACATAGAAAACAAACTTATGGTTACCAAAGAGGAAAGAGTTGGGAGGAGGATAAATTAGGAGTTTGGGATTAACAGATACACACTACTATATATAAAATAGATAAACAATAGGACCTACTGTATAGCACAAGGAACTATATTCAATACACTGTAATAACCTATGTTAGAAAAGAATCTAAAAAAGAACACATACACACATACACACACACACACGTATACATGTATATACACACATACATAACTGAATCACTTTGCTGTACACCTGAACATTATAAATCAACTATACCTCAATTTTTAAAAATATATTTTATTGTATTGATTAAAAAAAAAAAACCTACTGGGGTCCAGGGAATCCACTTGTAAAGACTCCATCGGCCATACCCTTGTGACTTACTACATTTTTGATAGATGTGCTATTTTCAGTGACGCATTTATTTTAAAAAAGAGAAAAAAAGGGCATGCATTTCTGTGGTTATGACAGGCACAGCCAAGCACTTACTCTCCTGCAACAAGCATGCATATTTTTACTCTTGCTCAGATTTTCCAGTAAAAATCAGTGTCTTATTTCTCAAGTATACTTCTTTCCCTCTGTGATACAAAACATCTCTATTCTCCTGCTCTCACCAGGCCCTCCAGACCACAATGCCCCACAGAAACAAAGTGAAATAAAGATCAAACCCAAAGGCCCACACCTGCACAAGGTTAGCAAGAATCTGGTCAAAACAGGGCTCTTCCTGATATGCTAAAGTCCCCAGGGATCTCTCCGACCAGTCCACGCTATCCTTTCACTGCACCATTTCCAAGGTGATGTCCTACATCTGTGCAGCAGGGTGACTCAGACCTATGTTGTCCTTCACAGCTGCACTCGACCAACAGGGATCCTTGTTCCCAGAACTGCCCACCCACTGCAGGACCACGCTCCTTTTCTGACTTCATTCTAATCTTTGGAAACCACACACTTTCAAGGAACGCACCCAGATTTGCCAAGGAACAAGGACACATTACCATTTCCTGCGCCACGTCATCCGGCGTCTCCCTCTCCAGGTCAAAGGTGAATTCTATGGCCCCATTGTCCTTGGGCTTGCCCTTCAGTTTCTTGGGGTCCTCAACCCAGAGCCGCAGGGCGATGGTGGACTTCCTGCCATGGTCCTCCTCAGCCAGCTCCACCCTCACACCTGTGTCCTCCGCGAAGAAGGCATGGCTGAGCAGGTCCTTGATCTCGTACCTGGGGAGGGGATGGCTGTCAGGCAGGGCAAAGGCACACTTGCTGAGGGGGTCCTGGACACGGGGTGCAGGGGCCACGACCAGCCCTCTAGAAAGTCCTCTGACTGTACTACCCACTGGGCAGTCTCTGCCCTCGAGGGCAGCACAAAACAGTACATCTCCATTCCCTAACTCCCAGGGGAAGAGGAAAAACCTACTACTGAAGACGTCTAACTGCATAGTACGTAAGCCTTCTTTTTTTCTCTCATTATAAACATTAAACATCCCCACTTTTAAGAGACTTGGGTAATTCAGAAAAGAATGTTTAAATCAGGCTCTGCACTGTGTAGCCAAGCCTGCTGAGGTGCTAGGGGGCTCTCAGTTGTCCAGGTAAAACTGAACTGGACCCAGAAGAGGCAGGCCCCCACCTCCCCAGCTCACCACCTGAGGGACCCTGGCCTCAAGGAAGCAGGGACATTTTCAGAGGCTCCTCAGCACGGTAATGGGGGGCGGGTGTTGCCATGCTAACCATTCTGCCTCCCAAATCCACATCCCTAAATGCTCATCTAGTTCCCGTCTCTGGCACAAACAGATCCCTGTTTTGTCCTGGGACGGGCTTCCTCCCAGCATCCTGTCTGTGGTCACCGTGGCCTTCGAGTTCCAGTGGCCCATCGCTGATTGCTGCTGAGGACAACACATCCCACATGCCACCCAGACAGCCCCCATGAATGAAAGGGGGAGAGTAGGGTGAGCAACCCTCAGGGAGGGTGACAAATGCCTGTGGGGACCCTGGGGAAGGTCAGGAGTTAGGGCCCCTGGGGGCGCAGAGGTCACAGCCCTGGGGGCTCTGTCTATCCTGGTCTGGGAGGTGGTCGCTGTACTTTTCTGATGTGATATACTTTTCAGAGTTTTTTAGTATTTTTGTTTAAAAAACAAAACACGATAACCTGCAGGGGGCAAGAGAGAAGGCCTGGGGATCAGGACAGGGCCCCTACATGAGAGATGACGGAAAAGGACAGTGATCAATGCTAGGCACAGAAATGGGGGAGAGGGCATGAGCTGGGTGTGCAAGGGCAGGGAGGGCACGTGAGGGAGTGAGGAAGAGGTATGTGGGGAGAGGAGGAGAAGGAATGGGGAGGGTGGGGAATGGGCAGGAGAAGAAGGGCGGGGCAGGGGAGAAGGAAGAGAGAGGGAGGAGGGAGGGAGATGCGAGAAAGGAGGAGATAGGGGAAGAAGGGGTAGAAGGGAGGAAGGAAGGAGAGAAAAGGGAGGGATGGAGGGATGGGGAAGGAGGGAGGGAAGGAAGGAAGGAGAGAGAGCGGGAGGAAGGAGAGAAAAGGGAGGGATGGAAGGATGGGGAAGGAAGGAGGGAAGGAAGGAAGGTAGGAAGGAGTGGGGAAGAGAGAGAGGAGGGAGGGAAGAAAGGAAGGAGAGAGAGAGGGAGGAAGGAAGGATTGGGGAGGAGAGGAGAGGGAGGAAGGGGGGAGGGAGGGAGGGAAAAAGGGAAAGAGGGAAGAGGGATGGGGGAGGGAGGAAGGAAGGAGGAAGGCTCAGAACACACACCTAGCATCCCGGCTGACCAGCTGGGGAAGGAAGGGCCCTGAGCTGAGCTGGGAGCTGGTCTGGGGGGCATCTCGAGGGCTCTGACTTGAATGTGGGACTTCTGAGACGGGTCAGACAAACAGGTGCATGAAAGACGCAGCCTGGAGCTGAGAGGGAGGGCAGGATGAGACTCGCTGGGGAGCCCGGCATGGGGGTGTCCTCCAGGCTGGGGGGATGGATAGGCTTGCCGGGGACAACACAGACAAAAAGCAACAAGGGAAGAATGAGTCCCCAGTAGCGGCCACACTCCAGGCTGGGTGGGCGAGAAGCAGCCAGCCAAGGGGTTGGGGGCTCTAGGACAGTCCCCAAAGCCAGGGAGCATGCTCCAGGCAGCAGAGCTCGGGCAGGGACTGCCCACCAACCGCCCAGCAGGCTTCTTGGGACCTGGTATGCCTGTGGCCTGAAGTGGCCTATCTCCAATACTCTTCTTCTCTTGGGAAGCAATTTCAGCCAGAGCAACAGCCCAGATCCGATTCTGCCTGGGAACTCACCTTTCCTCCTTGTTTTTGCAGATACACTCCCCAATAATCTCCTTGATTTCAGGATCATGCACTTTCTCAAAGCTGGCCGGCTTGATGCCCTGAAGATGACATGAGGAGAGTCACCTAATACCAAATTGGGGTCTGTTTCTTGTGCACCTCACACTCACCCCAGCAGAAGAGAAGGCAGGAAGTGCATGAGCCTTGTTTGGGGTTGGGGTCGGGGGGGCTGTTTCAGTCTAAGTCCCCACTGAAGGGCTGTTGGGAGTAGTGAGGTCTGGGGAAGAGAAAGATTCAGGGGAGACTCAGAGTGGGGGTGGGGGAGGCGCACCTGCCCAAGGCCACCCACCGGCCAGCCAGGGCCTCCCATGCCAGCTGCCCAGAGGGTCTTGGAGGCTGGACAAGGAACCCTAAAGAGCTGGCCTTTCTCGCCACGGCCCCCTGGAGGGTGCAGAAGTCACTATGCGGTCACTGTTGCTGGCCCCACTGTGGTCACCGGCGGGGCTGACTTCCAAGGCCTGGTGGCTTGAGGGGGCTGCAAGCAAGCATCTGTGCCACAGAATTCCACAGCCAGCAGCCACATCAGATGACTTTCAGGCAGTGGGAGCAGGAGGTGGCTGAGCATTCATGCTGACCAGAGACCCAGCGGGTGCTAGGGGTGTGCAGCCAGAGGCATGGGGGCGGCAGAGTGTCAATCCCACAAGCAGATAGGATTCCAGGAGAAACAGGGGCTGGACTGCCGGGCTTATTTGCAATCTGTTCAGGGTGGGGTTTGTGGGGAGGGGATCCTGGTTTTTAAACATTTTAAACACAGTGAGGGCTCAACCATCATGTTCTTCCTCCTTCAAAACGACTTTGCCTTCAAAGGTCTCGTCCTGGCTTGTTTTTTTGTTTTTTTAAAGCATACATTTTCCCACAGAGAGGAATGGGGGAGAGGGGAGGCGCAGCCCCAGCCGAGGGGCAGACCTGGGAGTGCAGTATCCCCAGCAGCTCCCACCACCCGGCTGGGGCCCCATGGTGCCCACCAAACCCCTGCCCACGACCCCTGGCCATAACCAATGGGGTCAGGTTGTGCCTGACATGCAGGGGAGTCTGTGCAGCAACAGACACAGCACCCTGGGTTTCAGAAGCAGACAAGGGGTCCCCCTAAGATGAGAACCCCGTGCCACTCCACTGAAGCCAACAGAAAAAGAAGTTTACCTATGCCAGAAAGAAAGGCCACAGTCCTACGGGGGTGGGGGCAGGTGGTCTGAGAAACTATAAATACAGGGAAGTGTGTACGTACACTGTCATTTAAATCTCTGGAGAGCCGAGGCCCCCAAAGCCGGTGAAGAATGTGTCAGAAGAACAAGTTGCTGTTTTGAAGGGGCTCACGTCTCTGGGCTCATAAGCATACAGAGTTGGGGCAGCTGAGAACTATGGGCACCAAGACCCCGAGACCCCCATGGATGGGAGCAGATGCTGGAGGCTGGACCAGCGTGTGGGTGTAGCGTGAGGGCCCAGAGGACCCAGAGCACAAGGGTGTTATTGCAAACAGATGAAACACCAAGGATCAGGGAATGCACCTTTCATCTGATTTCCCCAAGGAGGCAAGGTGGAGCTGAGCCTAGCTTTAACCAAACCAACATGGGTCCACGTAGGAGCCGCGGGACCCTGACTAGTGTCCTGTCTCCCAGGGCCTAAATGGGGGGCGGCAGGGCTGGTGGAAGAACCAGAGTGGCCGAGGAGCATGTGCCCAGGGGCCTCAGTCCCTGTCTCCCCAAGCCCAGCAGAAGGACCACCACCCCATCCACATGTGCAACCAGAACCAAGGTCAGCAGCTGCTCCACCTGCACCCTGGGCACCAGCACCCCTTCAAGGCCTGGCAATGCAGCCCTAACCTCCCCTGTCCCCCTGGAGGACCACTGCCCACAGCCGATGGGCCCACCTCTCCGGTCAGCACCACTGGGGAGCTGCACACCTATCTGTGGGTCTCTGACCCATGCCCACAAGTGCTGCCAACCAAGGATTCTCTCTTCCCACCTTGCACCCTCAGCGGCACACAGGAGGGGCTCAAAGTAAATAAATGACCAATAGATGACTTAGAATTAAGAACCAAAGGACAGAAGCAAGCTGCAACCTGCGGGAAGGGCTCAAGGTGGAGGGAGGGATAAGGGCGGGCGCTCCGGAGTGGTGAGAACCATGGCTCCTCATGCTTCTGCAGAAGTGAGGAGGCTGCATCGGGGGCGGGGGCGAGGCAACCAGCACTCGGGTGGTGGGGCCTTGGGGCCGCAGGTGCAAATGAACAGTGAGCTACCAGGGCCCAGAAAAGCCACAGCCCCAGCTGCCCTGCCCTGGATGCTCCCCTTGCATTCCCCACCCAGCGGGACAGCCACAGTGGGGAGAACAGGATGCTGTTTTCACAACTGAAACCATCCAGTTAAAGCCTAGGGACGTGCTAGAAGATGGGAAAGCCAGCAGCCCCCAGGTGGCACAGAGGAGGGGTTCTATGGACAGGCGGCCTGGGCACCTCCTGGAGAGGCCCCTTCGGTGCTCCAGCCCCGCAGCGCTGCGTGAAGCCCCAGTGACAGCCTCCAGGATCCGCCCATGGCCCACATTACAACTGCTGCTACTCCACCGCAGCTCAGAGACCTGAGTTACCCCCTAAGCCTCTATTTCCCCATCTGTAAAATGGCTTCCTTCCCGTCCTCACACAGCTTCTGTGAGGATTTTACAAAGCACACAGGGCCCAGCGCGGGACACACAGCCCGTCACAGTGGCCGGTGGACTCACACAGGTGACCTTCCTGTAGATCTGGGCAGCGTTCTGGCACTCCGAGTAGGGGTACTCCGAGGTGGCCATCTCCAGCATACACATCCCGAAGGCGTAAACATCCACGGACTCATCGTAATGCTCCTCATACATCTCTGGCGCCATGAACTCGGGGGTACCTGCGCCCAGGAGCAAAAGATGCAGGGTCAGTGGTCACTGAGCCCAGGAGACCCTTGGGCCTCTCAGAGCCCCACGCCTCCTCTTCCATCCACAAGCCAGGGCTGGCCCTGCCCCCATGCTCCTTGTCATTGGCCCTGGAACGCAGGATTCAAACAGGATTCTGCTTTACTGACGGAAGTTCCCCAAAATTTCCCCTGGACCCTCCTGATTCCAGGTTGGATCAGTTCACAGCGCCATCCCCTGACCACAGAGCTGGGAGACCATTACTTCCCAGGAGACAGGGTTTGTGCCAGAAATGGCAGAGGTGCCTCTTTGAGGAGGCAGAAACCTGAGCACACCCCTCCTGGCCACAGGCCCAGATGACCCCAAGCAGACAAAAACGTGTGGCCACCACAGAGCTCCTTAAACTGCAAAACCCCAGAAAGCCTCCCATGTCCCTAGACAAACAGAGCACCGAGCAGCCCAGACGGTGATCATCTTCACTGAAGGTGGCTGCCTGGGGACAGCTGGGCAGGCGCCATTCACCTGGCAGGTACCAGCTAGGTGTTATGGTGAGAACTGCCCCTCCATTCTAAGCACAAGAGATTTTAAAATAACGCTTACTCTGAATTTTTAAGGCCATGAGAGACTCACATAGGCTGAGTAAAATAAGCCAAATATATGATGGCACATGCATGCTGACCATCCTATATAAAACGATAAGCACAGACCAAAATGACTCATCTAGGAGGTGGGGTTACAGCTGACTTTTCCTTTAGTTACACTAGTTTGGCGTTTTTAATCTTCCTGTAACAAACATTTGCTTTAAAAGTCACAAACTCCTTTTATTAAAATAGGTCCAGTTGAGCATCTGTCAAGCTGAATGCAAAGAAAAGTGGCCATCAATTTCTATAAGACTGCTTTTAATTTTCACTTCTCCATCTCTGTTGACTTTGGAAGATTCTCAAAATGTTCGTTTTTTTGAAAAGCAGATGCAAAACAGCACAAACTATTGGGTTAAAAAGCATGGCGGTTGTGGGGGGGGCCTGGGATGCAGAGAGATTAAGGGTGATTTTAATTTTTTCTCCTTTACCTATAATTTCGATTTAAGATGTACTATATGTTTAATTTTAAAAGTTAACAGTTTGGGTAAAAAATGGGAAAAACAAGAATCTATGTTATGATTTACATACACGCATAAAGAATTCTGGAAGATCCTATCAGAAATAATGATGAGTAGAGAGAAAACAGGAGTTCAAGGGACCTTGCACAAGGAATTTTTCATCCTTTTGGGCTTTTGAACCATATGACTGTACTGAAAATTTTTTGCACTTGGCTATATCCATCTATAGGGGAAGAGGGAGAAAGGAGCCTCAGGGCTGCTGGCAAGAAGCTGGGAGCTGAGCTGGCCTGGGGGGACCCCACTCACCTGGTCAGGATTCCCAATCACCCAGCTCAGTCTCTTCTGAGACCCTTGGGAACCAGGAATGCTGCTTTACAAGAAATACCCCAAGGGCCCCAGATGTCCTGGCTTTGGGGGGTGGGTAGGGTGGGCAGCGGGTGTGTGTGGGCCCCAGCTCCGATCTGGGATGGTGGGGGATGCCAATTCTGCACATGTGCTTGGGCCACAGACACTGAACCTTTTTCTCTTTCCTTACAATGTAGCCATTTAAATCTAAATGTTAAGAAGAATGTGTGTGTGCTGGCACACACACACACACCTGTCTCTCCAGGGACCTCTGGGCACACCTCGTCAACCCCATGGCCCTGCATCCCCCACGTCCCAGCCTCCATGGCTGTGAACACCTGCAGGAAGGACTGCGCCCACTTCACCTCCACCTACTCAGGACCCAGCACAAACGCAGGGAGAGCACACCATGACAACATCAGATCCAAGTGGCCCTCAGGGACAAACCCCACAAGGGTCACGGGTAGCATCTGGGAGGCTGCCACCCAGATGTCTCACGTGGGCTACGTCTTATCTGCACAAAACTTCTCTGACGGCTGCACCCAGAATGGGTCCACAGCAACAACCACTCCTCAGGTACCCTGGACACAGCATGGAGGGGAAAGCGTCATCCTGGGGGACCCCCCACCTGACCACAGACACCCCCCCACTCAGCTGAGGCCTCTTGCTGAGGCCAGGGCCTTGCTGTCCAGGGCCTATTTAGATGTGTTAATCAGCCCCCACTTACAATGAGTGTGGAGCCTCGTGGGCTCCGGCTGAGCAAAAGGTGGGGTGATTGGGGAGCCCCATGAAATCAGGCACCCTTTGTGGGGTTCACTGTGCCTCCTGGAAACACCCAGGCTTCATCTCACCCCAACAACTGGAAAGTCCATTTCCAAGAGGGAAAAGAGGCACCAAGGAAACCCCCACTTCCAAGGCCAAATCTGCAAAACCTGCCTGGAAACCTCCAGCAGCTCACAGGCCTGGGGGTGTGCCCCACAGCTAGGCCCTCACCTGCTCCACCTATTTCACAGATCGGGAACTGAGGCCTGGGTCAACCCTTGCCCCACCACTCAGCTTCCCTGGTCAGCCGGAGGCCCCATGTCCACAGGGCACCCCCAGTGGCCACCCTGCCCCAGATGTCACATTCCAAACCCACTACCCTGCCAGAGAAGCTTCCAAATTCCCACCGGTTTCATTTTCCACAAACAGGTCAAGTTCTGTCTCCAACCGTACAGCAAAACCATGAACTCGCAAAGCCCTGAATCACCCTCTCGTTCTGCTTATGTGGGAAGAAGCCCTCGCATCATGGCACGCAGGAGAGCCTCTCCCAATCCCACCTGATCCAAGCTTCCAGAGCCACATCCTGGAGCCACCTCACCCTGCAGCACACTGGCATTTTCCAGACATCTTGAACCCCGTAAATGGCTGCCCCACAGTCCCTCCAAGCACTCTCTTTGCAAAGCCTGGAGGGGCTCCCATCGGGCCTGGTGGACACATAGTGCCCACTGTGTATCAGGACCACACCAGGACCCCACGCGGGGCTGGCACGAGCTGCAGACCATCTCCTCGTGGCAACTACAGCAACAGAGCGGCTTCTCAGAGGAGGACAAGAAATGCAGAGGCAGGAGTGGCCAGCAAACTGCCATCCACATGGAATCCCTCAGCCCCCATGCCCCACACGCTCACTCCGTGCCCCAAAGTACCCCCAGGGCTCCTTTCTGCGAGCCTCAGGGCCTGAGGCACCCTACCCACCCCCCAGCCCACTGAAGCCAGCTCCAGCCTCACTGACCACAAAGCCCCCACATCCCTCTGACCTCCGGACCTCCTTCCCCCTCCCAAGTACCCACAGCACTAACAGCCCCTTGGTGCCAGTCAGCCTCACCCCCCAAGGGACAGAGCCAAGGGACTCACAGGGCACCCAGGGCTGCAGCCCGGCAGAGGGCACAGGAAGGGAGCAGAACGAGCGCACCTCCCTCTTGCAGGACGGTGACCCCGAGGTGGGGGGGGAGGTGCCCTGGAGACGGGCTTACCTATGACACTCTTGGCAAAGGATGCTCTCTTGAGGGTGGCCAGGCCCAAGTCGCCGATCTTCACAGACCCTGTGGGTCCGGTGATAAAGATGTTGTCACACTTGAGGTCCCGATGGATGATGGGGGGCGTCCTGGTGTGCAGGAACAGCAGGCCCTTCAGGATCTGCCGGCACCAGCTGCGCAGGACCTTGGGCTTCATCACCTTGAACCGCTTCAGGTACCTGCGGGTGGGGGTGCGGCTCACCGACGGCTCGTGTGGGGGAGGGGCTTCCAATTGCTGGGGGCTGTGTATTTATCACCCAAACAGGGGCACTTCTGAGAGAGGGGTGCTGGCCACACCAGCCAGGACCACCCCAAGCAGATAGGAGGCCTGGGGCCTCAGCCATCGCGACTCTTGAGCCCTGGGTCAAGCCCACCCCGAGGCCCCGGCTGGCTGGGCAGGTGGCACGCTCACGTCTTCAGCGTCCCCGAGGTCATCAGTTCAGTCACCAGCACGATGCACCGCTTCCCCCTGGCACTGGACTCCCAGAAGTCATAGAAGCGCACAATGTTGGGGTGCTGCAGGCCCTTCAGCATCTCAGCCTCCTCCTTGAACCGCTGCCTCTCCAGTTTGGTGAGCTTCCGGTCCTAGGGAGAAACACACACAGGCTGAGAGGGACGCCCCGCGCAGCCTCAGGCAGAGGCCTTCCAGGGAGCCCGGGCCAGGAATCCGCCAGGCCACTCGCTCGCCTCCTCACACACCGAGCGCAGCAGATGGAAAGGACTAGACATCTAGGGTCGAGGGAAGCCTGACCCAAGTCCTTCCCCTCTTTATCCACAGAGAGAAGAGCAGGCCTCCGACTTAGAAAGCCGGCACAAGTTGCTCCTGGTTCTCCAACATCAGCAGCATCAGACCCTGAAGCCTCATTGACCCTGAATGAGCTCCTCCTTGCTCAAGAAGGGCTGAGGCAAAATGGTCTCGGGAACCAGAGACACCTCCAAAACCCACACTGCAATACTCATGAGCTTTTCCCCTAGACACAGCTCTGAAACCTTGCTCCCTGCACACCTACTTACTGAGTATTATTAAAAGAAAGAAGCATCCGTTTACTTCTAATTTACACATAACTCTGAGAATATGCTCACAGCCACAGCAGAAGACAACTGGAAAATCAGGAGATGCTGACAAGAGACAAGAACACAGAAGAAGAGCAGAGTCTCAGCCATGCCCACATCAGTGCTAGAGGACATGGCAGACACACTTCCTGGGGCCTGGGAACCCCTGCACCTTGAGCACTAAGCTGGACCTTAAGTTTAAGTGGGGAGCTGTAACACCACCATCAAAGTACTAGGAGCCGGGCTTCCCTGGTGATGCAGTGGTTGAGAGTCCGCCTGCCGATGCAAGGGACACGGGTTCGTGCCCCGGTCCGGGAAGATCCCACATGCCGCAGAGCGGCTAGGCCCGTGAGCCATGGCCGCTGAGTCTGCGCGTCCGGAGCCTGTGCTCCGCAACGGGAGAGGCCACAACAGTGAGAGGCCCGCGTACCGCAAAAAAAACAAACAAAAAAACAAAGTACTAGGAGCCACCTCTGGGGTGTCGCCCATAAGTGTGCTCTAGCCACATCTCTGGAGGAAGACCACTGACACCCGCAGCACATTCCAATACCGCAAGCACCTTGTGTGTCCCCACCCCATCTGCTCCAGCATTTCCCTGACGCCCATCCATCACCAACCCTGCCCCCTGCCTCATCCCACCCCTGCAGCCTAGATCCTGGCCCTTCCCTTCCTAAAACCTTCCAAAGGATTCCCACCTCAGAGCACTCAGAGCTCTGTTGTTTTCAACTTCAACTCATGGGTGAATCTTACCTCTAGGGACCCCAGCACGGCCTTCTCCCCAAGCCTGAGTGTGTACCCCCAGTGTCACCTCCATCACAGCCCCATCAGCCCACAAAGCCCACGCCTTCACGCTCCCACCAGGAGGACTCTCAGAAAGAAACATAAATACAAATGAACACAAAACGTCAAGTTTTGAGGAGTTCTAGAAAGACAGAAATGGATAAATCTGGACAAATGGAGGAAAGAAATCAGAGCTGAAAAAATCACAGGCCAAAACCCCTCGGGTCCTTTGAAAGACCTCAGAGGACATCAAGCCAGACTCCAACCAATTCAAAGAGAAGAGGAGGGTCCTGGAATCATGATGAGATCAGCTGGTTAAGGAATTCTATCCCAAGTGGCACTGTACCCATTAGGCATTCTCCCTCCCGCCAGGCCCACCCCAACAAACCCTCATCAGACACTCCACGTACAAGTAGGACTGGACAGCATAATCACCAACAGAGCAAAGATATACCAAGACCGATCCCAGAAAAACAAAGAATTCAGGGACAAAAGCGACTTCAAAAAAAAAATCTAGTTCATGTCCTCATAAAGATCCAAGAGGCTGACACACATAAATAAGAGCAGCTTCTACTTAAAAAGAAACAATCAAGGAAGAGCTTTTACAAATTAAAGCTCCATATTTTAAGAATAAGATATTCTGTAATCTAATGAAACACTAAATACCAAAAAGTAACCATTTAACCAAGACAATAACATGGAAACATGTTCTACTCATCAAAGGTGATGCTTTGTTTTAGAAAATAAGTCAAGCCACCAACATATTCTCAATACGTATATTTGACATGGGAGTTACATCTAGAATACAGATGGAACTGCCATATCTCAACAATAAAGACATGAACAGCAAAGTCACAAAAGAAGATGCACGGGCTTCCCTGGTGGCGCAGTGGTTGAGAGTCCGCCTGCCGATGCAGGGGACACGGGTTCGAGACCCGGTCCGGGAAGATCCCACATGCCACGGAGCGGCTAGGCCTGTGAGCCATGGCCGCTGAGGCTGCGCGTCCGGAGCCTATGCTCCACAACGGGAGAGGCCACAACAGTGAGAGGCCTGCGTACCGCAAAAAAAAAAAAAAAAGAAGATGCAGAAATGGTCAATAAGCACATGAAAACATGCTCAGCATCATGAGTCACCAGGAAAATGCCAATTACAAGCACAAGATACCACTTCACACCCACCAGAAGGGCTAAAATAAAAAGATGGATCATTCCAACCACTAGGCATCGGAGAGCAGCCGATACCTCTGGGCACACAGCTGTTGGAAGTGCAAGCTGGTACAAGCCTCAGTGAGCCCTTGGCAGGTTCACCCCTGCTCTAGATCCAGCCACTCCCCTCCAAGGTAACCACCCCAAAACAAAGGATTGAGAGCAGCTCCATTCATAATATCTCCCAAACTCCAGAAAAGGCAGAACTCACACGTGGGGCTGAAACCAGAACAAGGGCTTGCCTCTTTGGTGGGGGAAGATGCAGGAGCTGAGAACCTGGGCGGGTGTGGGGGGCGACGGGAACACTCTACATTATAACAGAGGACAAGGGTTACACCTTCGCATGCATCTGTCAAAGCTCATCAGCTATACACTTAAGATCTGTGTTTCATTATGTGTAAGTTATACCTCCATTTTTCAAATGTAAAAATTAAAGTGAATGCATCTGAAAACCAAATGGAGAAATAGAAGAAAAACATCAAGGGACATGAAAGAACCAGCTGGAAGTCCTAACAACAAGGAACAGGAGTTATAAGAGCAGAAAACAGATATCAGGAAGGAGGAAGATAGCAGAATAGCATTTCCCTGAGCTAAAAGAAGAACTATTTAGAATAAAAGCATGCGCCGAGGCCAGGTCAGAGTAAATGAAAAATGACCCACCTCCAGTTTCATTCCAGCAAAAGTGAGATTCCCAAAGACCGAGATCAAGTTCTACCTGCTGAGGAACACCAGACAGGCACCCAGTCTCACCGGCAACATCCTCAATGTGCTGGCTCAAACCTGGAATTCTATCACCAGCCAAAGGGACATCAAACCACAAGGCCCAAAGACTTATTCTCAGACACTCAAGAACCCAAAGGTTACTTCCCAGCACCCTAGGTGAAACAGCTACTGGAAGTGTTTCTGCAAAACACAGAACAACACAGAAGGGAACTTGGTGAAGCCAACTCCACTGGCCCACAATGGACGACTGAACTTGGCTGCACCAGGTGAAGGAAACCAGAAAGGACGTGGGGTTGCCCCACTGTGCCACTCCCTGCCCCAACAGATAGCTTTGGGCGATGACATTTCAGTTATATTTCAGTTACTAGACCTTCCAATGGTCTAGTCACTGGTTCTAGAGGAAACTCACAGGATTATTTATAGTTATAATAAAAATTGTTTCTGCCAATATTTCAGCATCAACCAACAGCAAAGTTAAAGATTTCATTATATTATAGTTCGGAGCAAAAGGTTCATGTTATAAATAACATAACTAACAAAGCTAACATATGTGCCCTGCATATGCTATAGTTTTCATTTTTAGATGCCAGCTAAACAGGATAAATCCAAGACTTGAGTATAACACAAAAGTCAGCTTTTTAATGACAGCGCCTCTTGGAGCTGGGCTGGGTGTGGAGGTGGGAGGGAGCAGACCTTATTTTATGTTCTAAGCCACTGCGCTATTTTTAACTAGGTGACACACTGCTTGATAATTTAAAAGGTCAGTTGGCATATCCTCAGAGAACTGCCCAGAGCCGCCGCAGTGCGCTGCCCAGTGTCCCCCTCTCAGAGCTGGCCGGGGTACTTTTCACTGTTTGTTGATTGCTGGCTGGCCCCATTAGCTCAGTGACTCCATGGAGGCAGGACCACCCCAGTGACTGATGCATCGTCACTCTTTATGGGGTGAATTCAGTAATTGATGCACTGGGGGCTCAAGTCATGAATCAGGATAGGAAGAGAGCACCTGATCCCTTTGAGAACCCCAAATCCTGCCAGAGTCAGGTTGTTCTTGAGGTCTGGTGTTGAGTGGTGGGCTCTGGCTGCTCACACAGTATCGCTATGGGACAGTTCACCCCCACCACACAAGGAGGTGAGTTCTCTTAGACCAGCCTCCCTCCCGCCAGGTCCCTGGTGGTGGATAAATTATTGGTAAATTATTTATTGGGTAAAGATGGCTAGAGTCAATCAAATTATAAAGGATAAAAGCATTCTGGGACAATGCTGGCTCTTGTCTCCTATAGGGAAAAGGTCCAGCCAGTCACGGATGGGACCCTCGGAGTGGGGACAGGGAGGACGGGTAGCCAAGGTGGTTAGAGGAAGAAAGCCCTGGGTCCGACAGGCCCTCCCAGGCCACCCAGGGACCAGCTCTGCCCAACACCACCACCAGTGAGGGCTGAAGCCATTAGACCCAAATGGCCACACTGTCTGCTCGCAGGGGATTCTGCGACCATCTCCTTTCGCCAGGCAAAGCCCAACCAACCCCATGATGAGCAGAGCTGCCCGGCGGCCCTGAGTCCTGCCAGGGAAAGGCAGGATCCACACACACAGTACAGAGACGGGACATGAGTAGCAGGGAGAGAATGCCCAGAATAGCCAAAGTCCTGGGGGTGGCAACCTGGACCTCTCTCCAACCCCATTTGGTCATAAAACAAAAGAAAGCCTCAAGGGTCTTTGTTGAGAACAGTCCCATGTACAGGGAATCACTCCAGGACAGGGGCTCTGGGGACAGAATGGGCCCAAGGGTGGGGGGGTCCACTGGTCCTGCCTAGTGTCTCTGCATACTCTAGGCCCCATATTCCATTGGTGGGAAGAGCCTTCCCAAGTCTAGAGGATTTGACCCAGGCTCAACCTGCTGCAGAGCTGGCCCATTCCTCACCACTCTTTCACCATGAAGCAGAGAGAAGGCGCAGTCTGGAGTCCAGGTAGGTGCACAGGGAGTGGAGATGTCAGTGGAGAAGAAGAGGATGCTTGGTCCCCCAAGTCCTGCTTCTGGCGAGGGTCATGTACCTCTCTGTCACCAGATGGTCACCGAGGCTCGGGGCATGCAGGAATGGGCTGTGGACAATCTCAGGGGGGAAGGGAGTGGCAGGCAACAGATAAATATACAATTACACTGCACCAAAAAACAGAGGAAAGGGATAGGTGGGTGGGGCAGCTAGGGGCACCCCTGAGCCAGAGAACACCCCCATGGCTTGGGGAGAAGGGAAGCCCCCACCTACCTAGGGCACTGGCAGGGTAGGGATCCCAGGAAGAAGCATCCTGTATGAGGGAGTGAGGTCCCAGGAAGAGTGGGCTGATTGTAGTGTACGTCAGCACAGGGGCTGGCGGCTGCAAGGACAGCAGCCATGTGGCTCACTGGGGATATCCTGACCTCTCAAGAGCTGAGCTCCACCAGGTGAGCAAAGGAGAGCTCTGGACAGAGGGTAATATCTCATGCTTTGGGCTATGACCTGTTCCCTCTAATATTTAGTGTGGTTTTTCTGGAAGATAAAGGTTATTTTATTTTCTTTTATTTTTTTAATTTAACATCTTTATTGGAGTATAATTGCTTGACAATGTTGTATTAATTCCTGCTGTACAACAAAGTGAATCAGCTATATGTATACATATATCCCCATATCCCCACCCTCTTGCATCTCCCTCCCACCCTCCCTACCCCACTCCTCTAGGCTGTCACAAAGCACCAGGCTGATCTCCCTGTGCTATGCGGATGCTTTCCTCTAGCTACCTATTTTACATTTGGTACTGTATATAGGTCAATGCTCTTCTCTCATTTCGTTCCAGCTTACCCTTCCCCCTCCCCGTGTCCTCAAGTCCATTCTCTACGTCTACGTCTTTATTCCTGTCCTGCCCCTAGGTTCATCAGAACAATTTTTTTATAATTCCATATATATGTGTTAGCATATGGTATTTATTTTTCTCTTGCTGACTTACTTCACTCTGTATGACAGACTCTAGGTCCAGCCACCTCAGTACAAATAACTCAACTTTGTTCCTTTTTATGGCTGAGTAATATTCCATTGTATGTATGTGCCACATCTTCTTTATCCATTCATCTGTCGAGGGACGCTTAGGTTGCTTTCATGTCCTGGCTATTGTAAATAGTGCTGCAATGAACACTGTGGTACATGACTCTTTTTGAATTATGGTTTTCTCAGGGAATATGCCCAGTAGTGGGATTGCTGGGTCATATGGTAGTTCTGTTTTAGTTTTTTAAGTAACCTCCATACCGTTCTCCATAGTGGCTGTATCAATTTACATTGCCACGAACATGCAAGAGGGTTCCCTTTTCTCCACACCCTCTCCAGCATTTATTGTTTTTTGTTTTTTGTTTTTTGTTTTTTTGCGGTACACGGGCCTCTCACTGTTGTGGCCTCTCCCGTTGCGGAGCACAGGCACCGGACGCGCAGGCTCAGCGGCCATGGCTCACGGTCCCAGCCGCCCCATGGCATGCAGGATCCTCCCAGACCGGGACACGAACCCGTGTCCCCTGCATCAGCAGGCGGACTCCCAACCACTGCACCACCAGGGAAGCCCTGTAGATTTTTTGATGATGGCCGTTCTGACCAGTGTGAGATGATACCTCACTGTGGTTTTTACTTGCATTTCTCTAATGATTAGTGATGTTGAGCATCCTTTCATGTCTTTGTTGGCAATCTGTATATCTGCTTTGGAGAAATGTCTATGTAGGTCTTCTGACTATTTTCGCATTGGGTTGTTTGTTTTTTTGATATTGAGCTGCATGAGCTGTTTGTATATTTTGGAGATTAATCCTTTGTCAGTTGTTTCATTTGCAAATATTTTCTCCCATTCTGAGGGTTGTCTTTTCGTCTTTTTTATGGTTTCCTTTGCTGTGCAAAAGCGTTTAAGTTTCATTTGGTCCAATTTGTTTATTTTTGTTTTTATTTCCATTTCTCTAGGACGTGGGTCAAAAAGGATCTTGCTGTGATTTATGTCAAAAAGAGTTCTTCCTATGATTTCCTCTAGGAGTTTTATACTGTCTGACCTTACATTTAGGTCTTTAATCCATTTTGAGTTTATTTTTGTGTATGGTGTTAGGGAGTATTCTAATTCCATTCTTTTACATGTAGCTGTCCAGTTTTCCCAGCACCACTTATTGAAGAGGCTGTCTTTTCCCCATTGTATACTCTTGCCTCCTTTATCAAAAATAAGGTGACCATATGTGAGTGGGTTTATCTCTGGGCTTTCTATCCTGTTCCACTGATATATATGCCTGTATTTGTGCCAGTACCATACTGTCTTGATTACTGTAGCTTTGTATGTAGTCTGAAGTCAGGGAGCCTGATTCCTCCAGCTCCAGTTTTCTTTCTCAAGATTGTTTTGGCTATTCGGAGTCTTCTGTGTTTCCATACAAATTGTGAAATTTTTTGTTCTCTTTCTGTGAAAAATTCCAGTGGTAGTTTGATAGGGGTTGCATTGAATCTGTAGATTGCTTTGGGTAGTACAGTCATTTTCACAATGTTGATTCTTCCAATCCAAGAACATGGTATATCTCTCCAACTGTTTGTATCATCTTTAATTTCTTTCATCAGTGTCTTATAGTTTTCTGCATACAGGTCTTTTGTCTCCTTAGGTAGGTTTATTGCTAGATATTTTATTCTTTTTGTTGCAGTGGTAAATGGGAGTGTTTCCTTAATTTCTCTTTCAGATTTTTCATCATTAGTGTATAGGAATGCAAGAGATTTCTGTGCATTAATTTTGTATCCTGCTACTTTACCAAATTCACTGATTAGCTCTAGTAGTTTTCTGGTAGCACCTTTAGGATTCTCTATGTATAGTATCATGTCATCTGCAAACAGTGACAGCTTTACTTCTTCTTCTCCAGTTTGGATTCCTTTTATTTCTTTTTCTTCTCTGATTGCTGTGGCTAAAACTTCCAAAATTATGTTGAATAATAGTGGTGAGAGTGGACAACCTTGTCTTTCTCCTGATCTTAAGAGGGAATGGTTTGTTTTTCACCATTGAGGAAGATGTTGGCTGTGGGTTTGTCATATATGGCCTTTATTATGTTGAGGTAAATTCCCTCTATGCCTACTTTCTGGAGAGTTTTTAAAATAAATGGGTGTTGAATTTTGTCAAAAGCTTTTCCTGAATCTATTGAGATTATCATATGTTGTTTATCCTTCAATTTGTTAATATGGTGTATCACATTGATAGATTTGCATATATTGAAGAATCCTTGCATTGCTGGGATAAAACCCACTTGATCATGGTGTATGATCCTTTTTCTTTTTTAAAATTTATTTATTTATTTTTGGCTGTTTTGGGTCTTCATTGCTGTGCGTGGGCTTTCTCTAGTTGCGGTGAGTGGGGGCTACTCTTCGTCGTGGTAGGAGGGCTTCTCATTGTCATGGCTTCTCTTGTTGCAGAGCACGGGCTCTAGGTGCGCAGACTTCAGTTCGTGTGGCACATGGACTTAGCTGCTCCATGTCATGGGGGATCTTCCAGGGCCAGGGCTTGAACCCGTGTCCCTTGCATTGGCAGGCAGATTCTTAACCACTGCGCCACCAGGGAAGCCAGGTGTATGATCCTTTTAATGTGCTGTTGGATTCTGTTTGCTAGTATTTTGTTGACGACTTTTGTACATATGTTCATCAGTGATATTGGCCTGTAGTTTTCTTTTTTGGTGACATCTTTGTCTGGTTTTGGTATCAGGGTGATGGTGGCCTCATAGAATGAGTTTGGGAGTGTTCCTCCCTCTGCTATATTTTAGAAGAGTTTGAGAAAGATAGGCATTAGCTCTTCTCTAAATATTTGATAGAATTCACCTGTGAAGCCATCTGGTCCTGGGCTTTTGTTTGTTGGAAGATTTTTTATCAGTTTCAATTTCAGTGCTTGTGATTGGTCTGTTTATGTTTTCTATTTCTTCCTGGTTCAGTCTCGGAAGGTTGTGCTTTTCTAAGAATTTGTTCATTTCTTCCAGGTTATCCATTTTATTGGCATATGGTTGCTTGCAGTAATCTCTCTTGATTCTTTGTATTTCTGCAATGTCAGTTGTTACTTCTTTTTCATTTCTACTTCTGTTGATTTGAGTCTTCTCCCTTTTTTTCCTGATGAGTCTGGCTAAAGGTTTATAAATTTTGTTTGTCTTCTCAAAGAACCAGCTTTTAGTTTTACTGATCTTTGCTATTGTTTCCTTCATTTCTTTTTCATTTATTCCTGTTCTGATCTTTATGATTTCTTCCCTTCTGCTAACTTTGGGGTTTTTTGTTTTTTCTGCATTCTACATCCAAGATTTTGGATCATCTTTACTATCATGACTCTGAATTCTTTTTCAGGTAGACTGCCTATTTCCTCTTCATTTGTTTGCTCTGGTGGGTTTTTACCTTGCTCCTTCATATGTTGCGTATTTCTCTGTCTTCTCATTTTGCTTAACATACAGTGTTTGGGGGTCTCCTTTTCCCAGGCTGCAGGTTCATAGTTCCCATTGTTTTTGGTGTCTGCTCCCAGTGGATAAGGTTGGTTCAGTGGCTTGTGTAGGCTTTCTGGTGGAGGGGACTGGTGCCTGTGTTCTGGTGGGTGGTGCTGGATCTTGTCTTTCTGGTGGGCAGGGCCACGTCCAGTGGTGTGTTTGGGGGTGTCTGTGAACTTAGTATGATTTTAGGCAGCCTCTCTGCTAATGGGTGGGGCTGTGTTCCTGTCTTGCTAGTTGTTTGGCATGGGGCGTCCAGCACTGGAGCTTGCTGGCTGTTAGGCTGAGCTAGGCCTTAGCATCGAGACAGAGATCTCTGAGAGAGCTCTCGCCAATTGATATTATGTGGGGCCGGGAGGTCTCTGGTGGTCCAATGTCCTGAACTCAGCTCTCCCACCTCAGAGGCTCAGGCCTGACACCAGGCCAGAGCACCAAGACCCTGTCAGCCACACGGCTCAGAAGAAAAGGGAGAAAAAAGGAAAGAAAAAAAAATAATAAATTAAAAAATAAAAATAAGATTATAAAATTTTTTTTAATTATTAAAAAAAAAAATTCAGGTATTCCCCAGATGCAGGGTACATCAAGTTGACTGTGGGGATTTAATCCACTGCTCCTGAGGCTGCGTGTTGAAATTTCCATTTCTCTTCTTTGTTCACACAGCTCCTGGGGTTCAGCTTGGGTTTCGGCCCCACCTCTGCATGTAGGTCGCCCTCAGGCATCTGTTCCCCACCCAGACAGGAGGGGGTTAAAGCAGCAGCTGATTAGGGGGCTCTTGCTCACTCACGCCAGGGAGAGGGAGGGGTACAGTAGTTATAATTGGAATGCGGGCGACCCTGCGGCAGCAGAGGCCAGCATGACGTTGCAACAGCCTGAGGCGCACCATGTGTTCTCCCAGGGAAGTTGTCTCTGGATCACGGGACCCTGGCAGTGGCGGGCTGCACAGGCTCCCGGGAGGGGAGGTGTGGATAGTGACCTGTGCTTGCACACTGGATTCTTAGTGGCTGCAGCAGCAGCGTTAGCGTTTCATGCCCGTCTCTGGGGTCCGAGCTGATAGCCACAGCTTGCGCCCATCTCTGGAGCTCGTTTAGGTGGTGCTCTGAATCCCCTCTCCTGGCTCACCCTGAAACAATGGTGTCTTGCCTCTTAGGCAAGTCCAGACTTTTTCCCGGACTCCCTCCTAGCTAGCTGTGGCACACTAGCCCCCTTCAGGCTGTGTTCATGCAGCCAACCCCAGTCCTCTCCGTGGGATCTGACCTCCGAAGTCCAAGCCTCAGCTCCCAGCCCCCTCCCACCCTGGCAGGTGAGCAGACAAGCCTCTCAGGCTGGTGAATGCTGGTCATCACCGATCCTCTATGCGGGAATCTCTCCGCTTTGCCCTCTGCGCCCCTAATGCTGTCCCCGCTGGCTCCAAAGCTTCCCCACCCACCCACCCACCCCCACTCCTGTCCCCACCAGTGAAAGGGCTTCCTAGTGTGTGGAAACTTTTCCTCCTTCACAGCTCCTTTCCAGAGGTGCAGATCCCGTCCCTATTCTTTTGTCTCTGTTTTTTCTTTTGTCTTTTGCCCTGCCCAGGTACATGGGGAGTTTCCTTTCAGGAAGTCTGAGGTCTTGTGTCAGCATTCAGTAGGTGTTCTGTAGGAGTTGTTCCACATGTATATGCATTTTTGATGTATTTTTTGGGAGGAAGGTGATCTCCCCATCTTACTCCTCCGCCATCTTGAAGGCCCCCCCTTACTGTAGTTTTAAAAATAAATTCACTTCTTTTAAACTCAAGTGCTCTCCTTAACCACATCTAAGCAATAAAATATGTGAACTCACAGAAAAAGGAAGTATGCTTTTTCTAATTCATTTTAAAACAAAGGCATCAGAGAGCGTGTACTCTAGAGCAAGAGCTCGCACCTCTCCATTCTTTGATCAAAGAACACAGTTTTCCTTTGCTTCTGAAAAAATAAAAGATAAACTAAACTAAACTAAAATAAAATAAAGGCATCATTATTAAAGTATAAAGTCCTCCTACCGCTGCCTTAAGATGGTATCCCACTTCTGAGGAAACGTAGACCCAACATGAAGGGTCTATGGCATCACAGAAAAAGGAAGATCCCACTGGGCACGGGCTGAGAGTAAAATCTCAGGGGACACACAGGTCAGGGAGGGTCGGGCACTCCAACACTCACACCTTCTTTGTCATGGGTGCCAACAAGCTTGTAATTCCCTGAGGAGGAAACATGAACATCACCATCCAGCCCCTCACTGCTTTCATAAATAATACCATCTTCTTTGGTGTGGGGCAGTAGATTTAGGTGCACAAATGACTCAAAATTAAGGGCCTTTGCTGTTCTAAGGCCACTGCCCTTCTCGCAAAAGGCAGAGCCACCAGCAGCAGCAAGGGCCCCACTGGGTCCCGCCCCTTCTGCCGCCTACAGAAGGACTATGTAAAACTAGGTGCCTTCACCACGTGTGAGCTGGGATCCAACTATGTCCTAAGTTTAAGTAGCTATAAAGGATGTCACCTCCAGCATACTGTAAATACCGTTATTATTTTAATGCTCTGTGAAATGGTTCCATGGAACTTCATGGTCTTGCAGCTATATTATAAAAATACACAAGTGCAGATTCTTATTTCCACTCCACAAACCTAATATAATACAGTTTTTCCTGAAAGTCTTTATTGATCGCCTGGCCACACGTGTCTGTCATAAAATGATGCATGTTGGAATTTAGGGGTTTTATTTCCTATGGTCATACTGCTTTGAGGGCCAAACGTTTTTCTTCTGCACTGCGTTATTATTACAAAAGAGTAGTGCATAGTTGATCGAACAGATAGCAAACGCGACTGAACACGCAGATCTCACTGAGCCAGGTGGAGCCTTTTCCCTATCCCTTCACACATTCTCCACTGGTGAACCTTAATTATCACTCGACTGAGGCTGAGCCAGCATCAGTTCTGTTCATCTCTGGTTCACATCAGCCAGCAGATGGGGGGAGGGAGCAGTTATGGTTCCAGCACAGAGCAGTTCTTCAGGACCGGCTGGCAGCCCCATGAGGGCCTCCTCCATTTCTATGGACATAGAGTGTGTCACCCGTCTGTGGGAGCCCCATCCCCAGACCCTCACTAGGGTCTAGCATTACTTTTTACTCTGGGCAGGGTCAGAGGTGAGGTCCAGGGTGGGTGGGGGGTGACCCCTGCCTACCCTTTAGGAAGCCCCTATCCCTGGCATGAACACAGTGGGTCAGTTTTGGGACAGGCCCTTTGTGCTGGGCACCCCTGGGGTGGAGGCCTCTGCCCCATGCCCCACCCCAGGCTCTGGGTCATGGGCAAGCTACAGGACCCCACCCACCCCAGGCCCGCCCACCCTCCTCATTACAGGACACAGACCAGGCCATGGTGAGAAGCCAGCGGGAGCTGCCACACTTGGTAGGGACAGGTGGAGGAAAGGAGCCGAACAGAGGAAGAGGGCCGGATGGGGGATGGGGGATATCTCTGAGAGAGCAGACAGGCTGGGTGGGGGGGAGGGAGTGGGGGGAGGCAGCACCTGGTCAGGGACACAGCCACAGCCCACCAGCATCCCCAAGAGCAGGAACTCGCTGGGCAGGCCCGAGCCTTCCTGCAGTACCCAGCCCCAAGGTAGATATGGACGCACCATGGACGTGGGTCAGCCGAGATGAACATCTCAACCAATGACAGCACCTGTAGGGAGGAGTGGGCAGGACAGCAAACACTGCCCAACACCAGGGCTGGGCTGTTGACCAGTCACTCCTCTGGGGCCTCCTCGTTGGCCCCACTTCCTGTACAGGGTTCCCCTGTGGCTGGGGCACCCTAGGGTAGCAGTGGGGTGCAGGGTCCTTGTAACAATCTGCTGAATGCTACGGACACTCCACCAGAAAGTAAAAAGTATTTACCCTCCCCCACACACCTCCAAGCCTGGGAACATGCAGACCTGCAGCGCTGGCTGCTCAGGAGCAGAGAGGAGGGAGAACCCAATGCCTCCTACTGCAGAAGGCCCCATCCAGCCAAGTCTTCTAAGCCCCACCCCAGAAAAAAGTGGCCCAGACTCATTCCTCTCCTGTCCAGAGGCCCTGGGCAGCCCAAGTAATCTGACCAACAGAGGTAAGATGACCTCACGGGCCAGGCTGCAGACCGATGGCCTCAGGCTACTGTCTGCTGAGTGAACATGCTCCCAGGACTGGAACATCCATGGTGTCCCTCTGGGCCAGGCACTGCTCCAGGGTACAGGGCAGGGGGGTGTCCCTCTGGGCCAGACGCTGTACCAGGGATGCAGGACAAGAAGCTGGGGCTGTCCCTCTGGGCCAGGTGCTGCACCAGAACACAAGGTGGGGGGAGGCACTGACAGATGGACAATACATGCGATCAAGGCCACAGAGGACCACAGAGGCTCAGCGTTGTCTGGAATGAAGGAAAGCCCAGTGGCTCCCATCTGCCCCAATCCTGTGAACCAACTCCTTGGTTCCTCCCCAAGATGGCAGCAAAAGCCCTGGGGCCACAATCAAAACAAGACAGCAGGCACATGGGGCACATGCATGTGAAATGAGCAATAAGGTCTGGGTCTGACTCCTCTGAAGAGAAGGGAGCCCCACATTCAGCACATTCTCCCCTAGAGCCGTGTGGCCTAAGACAATAGCTACAAGCCACATGTGGCTATGAGCACTTGACATGCGGCTGGTCCAAACTCAGATGTAATCTAAGTGTAAGATATACACTAGATTTCTAAGACATAGCATTTTTAAAAGGAATTTTTTGTCTCGTTAATAATCTTACATTAATTAGGGCTGCTCCTTGAACAATATGGGGGCTGCAGGCACTGACCCTCCACACAGTTGAAAATCTACATACAAATTTACAGTTGGCCCTCCATATTCATGGTTCCACATCCACGGATTCAACCAACCACGGATTGTGTAATACTGTGGCATGTATTTAGTGGGGGGAAAATCCATGTGTTAAGTGGACCCATGAAGTTCAAACCCGTGTTGTTCAAAGGTCAACTGTACATGTTAAAAAGATATTTTTGGTATATTGAGTTAAGGAAAATATATTATTAAAATTAACTCTACATGCTCTTTTTACACTTTTTTTTTTTTTTTTTTTTTGCGGTACGCAGGCCTCTCACTGTTGTGGCCTCTCCTGTTGCGGAGCACAGGCTCCGGACACGCAGGCTCAGCAGCCATGGCTCACGGGCCCAGCCACTCTGCGGCATGTGGGATCTTCCCGGAACGGGGCACGAACCCGTGTCCCCTGCATCGGCAGGCGGACTCTCAACCACTGTGCCACCAGGGAAGCCCTCTTTTTACACTTTTAATGTGGCTATTAAACTATGTATTACACATATGGCTCACAATACATTTCTGTAGGACCAGTGCTGCTCTGCCTTAGAGCATCGGCACTATGCAGTAGACTAGACACTGAAAAGCTGGGTAGAGCTTCAGAAGTCTGACACGGACTGCTGAGGAAGAGAGGCCTCAGAGAACACCCAGGCTTTAGTCTAGTCCCCCCCAGGAGGACAAAGTACTAGGGAAATGGATAAACTGGAACAGAGCAGCCCTCACAAAGGCTGAAGCTCAGCTTTGAATCAGCTCGATTTCAGACTGGATTAACATGATCTCCTCTGATTCTAACTGCCTCTGGGAACAAAAGTAAATCTTCTCCAGAGAAAGACAAAATCACCCACAACCTCCCTCACATACCTCCATAAGTTTTAAACACATAAATCTGAAATGGCCAGGCAGACTAGGAGACAAAGCCAAATGAGAGAAAAAAAGACAATGGCAATGAACTACAAGAGGACCCAAATATTATAGTTATTAGACACAGACTGTAAAATCCTGATTAGTGTGGTCAAGAAAATAGATAGTGAGACAGATAATTTCATCAGAACTAAAATCTATGGAACAGGAATCAAATGGAAGCTAAAACCAAGAAATGAAACTGGGAACTCAATATATGGGTTTAACAGCAGGTTAGACACAGCTAAAGACAGGATCAGCAAACTGGAAAATAGGTGAGTACAAAATATACAGAGTGTAACATGGAGGCAAATGGATGGACAATACAGGAAAGAGGATTTTAAAAAACTCATAGAACACAGTGAAAAGGTCCAACCTATGCAGAAATGGGGTTCTGGAACAAGAGAGCCTAAAGAATGGAACAAAAGGAATATGTATAAAATAACAGCCCAAAGTTTTCCAAAACTGAAACAAGACATCCAGACATTGATTCAGTAAGTACTATAAACCGTAACCAGGTTAAATACAAGGAAAATCACACCAGGGCACATTGCAGCAAAACAAACCTCCTGCAAATTCAAACACACAGGAAAATCTTAGACACAATATCACAAAAGGCAGGCAGGGGTGGGTAGATGAAATTCCATGTTCCAAGACCCCTGCCTTGCCCGGGATATGGTAGAAGTTCTAGTTCATACCAGGCTTTAATAACCAAGGATACATTGTTGTAATCTCTAGTTGGACTACTAAAAAACTTAGAAAAGCATGCATAACAAATTTTCTAAGTACAAACTCTAAACTGCCCAAAGCCCAGAGTTCTACGATTGGTTCGTCCAATAACAAGGCAGACACACCTGAAACCACACCTTAGTTGTTAAAACTACCACTATGTGGATACACAAGTATGCAACGAAATAATGACCAAAAATTACAAATACACAGTGAAATGAAGTAAAATGAAATGACAGGTGAAATAAGCACACCACCCCAATTATCCCGCTCTCTGTCACCCTCCATCCTGCCCTCCTGGGTTATCCAGCCCTATAGCCCAGGTCTCCCCAGGGCATACTTGCAAAAGACAACCATCTTTGTGGCCCCAGTAACCTATGGGACGATGGTACGGTCTTCCCAAGATCAGAACAGAATCCCAAATCCAATGCAGAGCTAGTGCTCAGTGGGGCACTAGCTCCTTTCTGTAGGAGGGTTTGCTCCCCGGGGGATGGTAAAGCCACCTCCCCATTTCACGACCGAGACGTACAGATGCCATGTCTGGCATCCCACAGGGGCTTCTCTGCCTCCACCTATTATGTCTCACCTCCAACAGCTGGAAAGGTTCCTGAGGCCCAGGAGCGAAACTCAGGTCTGACACCCTGTGAACTCAGGGTCGGGAAAGCTGGTGTCAGTGAGTCTCTCTCCTTGTCACTTACACCCTGATGGGTGAAGAAATGCCTCCACCTCCTCCACACCTGCCATCTATCTCTCCCTCAGGCAAACATTTACCAACAGCCATGACCTGCTGTACAGCCACACGCCAGGCTCACTAAGGTGACCTTAAGACAAGACCCCTGCCTTTGGTGCTCAACCCTATGAGCCATGCAAGCCGGTGCTGCCCCCATTTTACAGAGGAGGAAGCTGAGCCTCAGAGAAGCTCAACACCTCCACAAGCAGCAGGTCAGAACGCGACACCCGGCCAACCTGGCTCCCATTGTCTCCAGGTGCGTGCAGGCTCCTGGGAACATGGTTGACTTGGGTGAAGCATGGCTGCAGAAGACGGGCAGATCTCAGAGTGGGGTGCACACACCGCTCCAGGTGGGGAGGCCTGAAAGAACCCAGGACGCATGCACAAGCAGAGAGCAGGGTGAGTTCCCGAAGTTCACCCTCCAGCTCACCTTTCCCAGGGCTGCTCTGCAGATAACCAAGTCCTGCTCATACCCCTTCCCAGACAGCCTGCCCCAGTCAGCACCCAGGCTGTGGCAGGCACCACAGCCACCGGCACAGGATCATGTGGCACCTGGCCTCCCCCACACCCCTCCCAGCTGCACTCACTCCAGAGTCTCTTTACCCGGCCCCAGGAGCACAAACAGCTCCACGTCCCCCAGACCCCTGGTTCTCCCTAAATACACAGGCAGGACCATCACAGTGTGGAGAGACGGCAGGGAGAGGTGGGGATGCCACTCCCCATGAGGGACAGTGCCCAGAGCAGTCAGCACGTCAGCCACCTGGCCACGGGGCCTGCCCACCCAGGTACGTGGGTCAGAGCCCTGACTCTCCCCGACTCCACCATCCTCACAGCACAACTCCCCTCCCCACCAGAGCCCAGAGCCTTGAGAAAGCGACAGCTCTCTTCAGTGACCTTCAACACCCTTCACTCCTCAGACCACACGTGGGCTCCTCCCTTGCTGTGCCGCAAGGCACCCACAACCCCCTAGGTCAGGGCCAGGGCTTAGGCATCACGTGACCCACATGAACCAGCCCCATCGGCTTCCTTGCCACTGACATGGGGAACCTCCTTGTGTGGTCTGGCAGCACGGGAAATGCCTAAGACAGGTGTAGATACTCGGCCAATGTAAACCACGGGACACAGCCGACTCATTTGCTCACGGCCTTCTCTGCCGGGGTCACCATCATCTCGTAACTCTTGGCAACCATCCTCCCTCTGACCCCTGACCCAGGAAGAAGCCTGGCGGAGGGTACCCTGCAAGGCCACTGGGCAGTGGTGACCCCCAGTGCTCATACCACCCTCACTAGACTACCAGAGGCAGGTGCTTGCCCGAGGCCGCACAGCCGGACGCTCAGCTCCCTGCAACGCAGGATTTGTTGCCTCTGCCGGGCACAGCTGTCTCCTCTGAGCTGCTCCTCCTCAGCAAGGCACCCCAAACCATACGTCTGAGCAGCCAGGCAAGTGCTGAGCACAGCCCGACTGCACGTGTGTGAAGGCGCACACGCAAAAGGACACGGGTAGGAGCGGCAGAGACACATGCAGAAGCAAGTGCTCACACTTGGACCAGTGACAGGAGTCGGGTGTTTCTCCCCCGTAAAAAGCTATTTCCTCTGCTGTATTTAAAATATTTCTCAGAGAACACAGCATAAGAGAATGGCAGATAACGTGAACACAAAAACTCCATTTTCAGTTGCTCATGCCAGCAGGCACCGCAATCCAGGAAGCGCACCCACAGCCTGTCTCGAGCCCTGCAGCTCCCACCTGGGACTCTCACTCTTGTGCTCCCCCGCCAGGGAAGTCATCCAAAACCATGATGCCTGTGTGTGTGTGTCTGGAATTCTTCACTGGATGGTTATTTATAATTTCAAGAAATAACCAGACATCCCAGGCCTGGCAGCGGTGATGTGGGTCACGTGGTCCACGGGGCAGTTACAAACCCCGATTACTGAGGAAAAGTGGTGAGGCAGGCAAGGGTGAAAAGCACCAGGCTGGGATTTAATAAGATTCACACAGTGAGAACAAAACAGCCAATGAGAATGGGGGCTGCGCTCAGGGAGGAGGGCACAGGAACTTTCTTCTTCCTTCCCTCTGTTTCCCCCATTCTCTGCAATCTGCTGAACTTCATGAAACTAAAAACAAAAAGCACTCACCGGCTACACCCCCGGACCATGTTCTGGGCAGCAGCAATGCTTACTGCAAGGCTCTTTTCCTCCCTAGAGTGAGGTTACCATGGCGTTTATTTCAAATGCTCCCTTTGGCATCTGTTCTATAAATGGCTTTGGCTTTGCACCGAACGCACTCACTGGAGGCAGAATTCCTGATTCTGTAAAACGCACAAATGCTGAATGCTTCTTCCGGTTGAGCTCCATCTCCTCCAGGGGGCAAAGGAGAGGGACCAGTCCAATCCCCCTGAGTGTGCACTGAGCACTTACCGTGTGTTGCTTAATGGGAGACGAGACCCTCTGCGGAAGCTGGGGGGAACTAGGGTCCTGCCTGTCAGGGATGGCAACTGAGGTCCCCCCAGAGATCTGGGCAGGGCTGACGCCCTAGGTCTGCACTTGGGAGTTTATTTGAGAAGATAAAGTACAGGAGACTCCTGATAATAATTCAGGGTGGGATGAGGTTTGTTAGTCTACTTTTGTGTCCTATTTGGAATTTCCATGGTGCTAAGTCAGCAATAACAATTGGGATGTTCTGGCCCTCAGTCAGTACCAGTGGCCTTGCCTCTGATTTGGACGCCCTGGGCATGACCTTTCCAGGGAGACCTGGCCAGGCATGGGCATCATGGGCAACGCCAGGGCCCCCTGCAAGCTGTCATCACCGCCGCTTGGAAGATGAAGAGATGATGGGTCAGGGAGCAGCTCTTAGTCACCCTGGGGTGCAGCACACCCAAGCCACCTCCCCAACAAGGAAACCAGGAGAGGGGGCTGGACTCCCTCCCCGAGGGGCCACAGTTCCCCACCAATGGCAGCAGATGCACTGTGGACCATCTTCAGTGACTCTTCCTCAAGGGCAGGCCCGGCACACGTCAACCCCAGCACTGGCTCACGGGAAGACCTGTCCACCCCATCAGCCATGTGGCCACCAGTCTCCCTGGCGTCCCAATCAAGGACACCTGGGAACCCAAAGCCCCCAGCCACAATGCCAGGATGTGCCAGGGCCAGACAGGGCAGATCCCACGCCCCTGGGGTCTCCTGGACATCCCAGTAGCAACCCCGGCAAGGGGCGAATTTGCGTCAAGGCAGGTGCCACATGTTGGGGTCATCTATAATCGCAGCTGCCAAGACCAGGGTGAGGGAGGGGTACAGTCCAAGCCCCCAAAGAAATGATGGAAGAAGCTGGCCCCAGATATCATGCCATCCATGGGCCTTGGGGGGACAGGAAGACGTCTCAGAAGGAGATGCCTAGCAAAAGTGCCCAAAACCACCCTGGTGGGATCAGTATCCTCATCTGTAAAATGGGCCCTGGGCAGCATCACAGGAACTTGCAGCATTAGGCTCCACACAGGGCCAGGGCTGGGTTGGTGCCCAAAAAGCAAATGCCCCGGGTACTCCCAGTGAGCTATTATTATGACCACTGGCTCAGGCCCAAGGCTGAGGGGCTTCAGTCAAACCACTTCACATGTCCAGGCTCACCCCCTGGGTTTCTCCTGTTGTCCAGAGTCACTGCCTAAAGCCCCCAGTACAATCTGTGGACCCCATGATCTACGGCCCCAGAGGCTGCTCAAAGGAGCCGGCATCTCTGACTGAGTCTACAGGATCCCATGGGGAAGGGCCTGCATCTACACAACCACAGGGCGGCTCTCAGGCCCGGTGCCCCCCAGTGCAAAGGCCTCCTTGAATGCTGCCCCCAGCTCTGTCTGTGTAGTGTTCACTCAGAGAGTAAAAGTCAAAACTGAACATAAAAATCTCTCTGCAGTGCCAAAAATACCTCCCCACGGGATGAGGAGGCAGGCACCGGTTTCCACAGCAGCAACTGTTGCTATGGATACAGGGCTCCTGCCAGAAAGGGGTGGGGACAGAGACGGGGCAGGGGGACTAGTGGGGGAGGGGAATACAGCAAGGGGATATGGGGGGACAGAGATGGGGTGGAAGAACAGAGAGGTACCAGCAGGGGGCAGGAGAGAGGCTGGTCAGCGGGAGGGAGGGACTTGGCCAACCCTGGCCCTCCTGCCCCCCATCACTGGTAAAGCTGATGTGCAAATACAGACTTTGGGGAGGGAGGCCGCTAAACAGTAATACTTGTAACTGAATGGAAGGAGGAAAACAGGATCTCCCACAAATGTGAACGCTTTTCTGATTTGAGCGCAACAAGTCCAACATATTCCCCCAGAGAGCCTTGATTCCTACTATTCACTGACTTCTCTCACCTAAAACTGTTACCTCTCTCAGCCTGTAGCGAGCAGCAGGACGGCCCTCCAGGAGGGAGCCTGAGGGAATGGCCATAGGACAGCTGGCCGTGGCCTCTCCTGCACTCCCTCTCTCTCTGCCATGGAGACCCCAGCCCTGGGAGATCCCACCTGGCAAGTAAGGTCCCCTCAGCTCTGTGACAGGCAGATGGGGGTAACATGTGCCACCAGCCCCAGAGCCAGGTCCTGGGCAGGAGCTTTGAGAATAGAACCCTAAGGGCCCATGGGCTGGCTGCTCAGCCATCCCTGCCCAGAGGTTCCCCACTGTGCACAGGCTTCTGTTCACAGCTCTCCCCAGAGGCCTCCCTACCCCTCCGTGGGGCCACAGGCTGTTCATCACATGTCACAGTTGGAGGCGTCATTGCTTTCTGCCTCCCCCAGCAGTGATGTGAGCCAGGAGGCTGCCTGAATGGACAGGTCCCCAGGAAGGGGCTACGGCCACTCTCTGTCTCTACTGCTCCCACCACCTCACATGCAGCTGTCAGGCCCGTGTCCATGAACCCTGTTTTCATATCAGCCCCCAAGAGCCTGCAACAGCCCCTCATACCCATGACCAGGTTATGACACCACCGGTGTGTTTCCTTGACCTGAGCCCCTCGGCTCCAGCACTCACACCAGACACATCTCTCCCCAAGCCAGCTGTCCCCTGACACCCACCTGGGGGAGCACGGTCCGGAGGCTCCACCAGTGGCTCCACCCACAGCCCATAAGCCCCCGGACATTCCTCCCACAGGCGGCCTCTCCTGGCCTGCTGGGTGTCCAGCCCCGAGCTGTGCTCTGTCCACCAGGAGGCAGGCTGGCTAGCTTCCTGTCACCGCTGTACAAGCTGCCACCACTACAGCCCAAACAGCACACATTCTCTCAAAGTTCTGGGGGGCCAGAAGCGAGAAGGCAGACTCGTAGGCAGAGTCAAGGTGTCACACATCTCCCTGCTTCCTTCTGGGGTTGCATGGAGAATCCATCCCCTTGCCCAGCCTCTAGAGGCCACCATGTTCCTCAGCTCATGGCTCCATCCTCCATCTTCTGTAGTCATGTCTCCGTGGGACCCTCCTGCCCCCTCTTATAAAGGACCCAAGGGATGACCCTGGGCCCACCTGGATAATCGAGGATCATCTCCCACCTCAGAGTCCTCAATCCAACTGCATCTGCAAAGTCCCTCTAGCCACACAGGTGGCATATTCAGAGGTTAGGGTATAAGGCCGTGGACGCCTCCATCATCTAGCTTCCCACACCCCTTCCTGGCCCGCCTGACCCTGGGCCTGGACCCAGCAGCCGCCTACTTCAGGCTCCCTTCCAACCTTCCTTGGGGCCGGCTGTCACCCAGCTTCACGCCTCATGTTGAGGCGGCAATGCCATCTTTTTTAATTCATCTTTCCCCTGTCAAAATGAAGAAGGAAGCCTCACGTGGGCCCTCTTTCATCTACTTCCCGACTATCACTGCCCACGCAGGCGCCATCTGTCCACGTTGCCATGCCTGTGTCCCCTCCTGGCCACCCCACCTTCCTCTGGGCCACATCCCGCCCACCAGGCCCAGTGCCCTCACTCCAGCTTCATGTCACAAGCCAGGTTCAGCAATGCATGCTCAAGGCCCCCGACAGTGCCCCCCACCCCGCCTGAGTCAGACTGGCTGGCCCCCTTCCCACAACCCCCAGGAAAGGCCCTTCCAGGCCCGGCAGCGGGGCCTCCAGCCTCGCCCCGCCCCAGCAAGACTGTGGGTACTCTGAGTGGGGGACAGGAATCCCAAGCAAAGGCAGCCCAGGGCAGTGGAGGACGTCTCCAGCAAGCGCAGCCTTCATGGGCCTCAGAGATGAGCCAGCCTCCTGGGGCCGCAACCCAGGACTCAATGAGAAACGTAAGTACACACGTTAGCACAGGGCCTCGGTGAGCTTTCAGGAAATTGCTGTCGCTGTTATCACGACCATTAATAATTATACTCAGAGGCAAGGTCCTTTGAAACCCTCATAATTCAACCTCCAGCAAACTACACCTCCTCTCCGCCCACAGTAGTTTCCTTCCTCCAAAGAGAAAGCCCAGCAGAAACCCTTTGTTGAAAGGCCATCAGCCATGGAGCACCCGCCTGCACCCACCCACTCCCCAGGGGCACAGAGGCCCACTGGCAGTTCCTGCCCCGCCCAAGGAGAAAGGCTTCACTGCCTGGTAGGGCGGTGGCCCTGACTCCAGAACCCTGGAGGCCTGCTCCCCGGCCGGCAAGGCTGACTCAAAGGGCCTGTCTTTCCCACAGAGGCGCCCACGGGGCAGGCAGGCCTCTTCTCTGGCACACAAACCCAAGACGACAGACACAAATGCACACCAAGGCCAGCAAGGCCTGATGGGGCTTCTTCACCGCACACGCAACCTGCATAAGCAACAGCCAGTGGTGGGGAAGCCAGGGTCAGGCGCCACTGCTGCCACATGCAGGCCACAAGGGAAGGACTATGGAAGCAGGACCACAAGAGCAGGGCCACAGGGCATGGGGACAGGCATGCAATGACAGCCATGACAGCCCAGCTAAGCCCACCAGGGCCTGACAGTACTGGCCAGCCACAGACCCCTCTGCTGTACAGTCTGGCGCCTGTGCCAAACCCTAGTCCCCCGGCTCCTCTGCGTTCCTCCCCAGGACCTGTGGCCAGGGGTTTGTCCCAAGTCACATCTGAAGGGCAAGATCCCACTGTGACCTCTGGCCTGGCCGGCCCCACTCACAGAGGCCCAGCCTGGCTCCAGGTGGAAAGCTGGCTACGCTGCCTCCGCTCTGCCTTGCCAGATCAAGGACACAAAGGGCCTGCCTCAAAAATGCATCTATAAAACTCTCCAGGAGGCAGCCAGCAGGGCCAGAACGTTCCAGAGTCACCATCTTGCTCCCCTCCAGGAACAGAGCAGGGCTTTGTCTTTTATCATCACCGTCATCAAATATTTACAGAGGCTGACAGACATCTCAGGCGGGCCAGCCCGGAGCCAAACACCACGCTTCTCAGGACAGGCGGAGGTGCAGGCGAGTAGGCGGGGGGCAGCCAGAGGGGTGAGGTTTCCTGCAGGGCGGCCGCTGCTCTCTCCGACGGGAGCAACCATGCCCACCATGGGTCTGGGTCCTTGTTGTCTGGACACAGAACCCAGAGCAGGCTGCCTCTATGCTGTCCCCACTGCAAGAAGTACACAGGAACAGGCTGCAGGGCTCTGCATACTCAGCACTCCCGGGAAGTCAAGTGCAAGGGAGTGAGCGGGCACCCACTCCAGCCCAGGCGAGCAGGGGCCTAGAGCTGCCAAGGACAGGGAGATAGCAGCCCCGGACCCCCACGCCCACCTCAGCCTCCTCCCTCCAATCTGTTACGGTCCAGACTGGAAACCACCCAAGTCTGTCCATGGATCGACAGGCAGACTCTGAACACCTACACAGTAGAAAAGGGACCGACCTGCTGATCGCTGCAGCCAGGGCTGAGCCCCAAAGGGCATACTGACATGTGTGGGCCGCAGACACAGAAGGCTGAACACACACTGTGTGATCTACGTGCAGGAAATTCTAGGGCAGGCAGGCGATCTACAGGGCAGTAGGCGGGCAACAGGACCCGGGGCCGGGGTTACAGGGAAACGTCTACCTCTGCCAGGTAGGGCTCACAATGCACTGACCTGCTCTGTAGGCTCCAGCAGTCTGACTTCCATAATAATAAAGCAACGCCCCTCTACTGTTCAGCTTTTTATTGTCCTTTACTTTCAAAGAGTACCATCTATCCCTTTCTTCTTAAAAACTCTTTCACTGTTTATTTTCATCTGCTTTTGCTTCATTTTATTTCTGATAGGTTTTCATGTGTTTTGCCATTTTTCCCTAAACTCATCCTGTCCTCTTCCTCTGAAGTATGCCTAGCTGAGTTTATTCACTTCCAGTCTCCTTTTTAACCTTCTTTTCACAAACAGCAAACGCAGTCATCTGTGCATACCTCCTCTCAGGCTGAGCCAGGTCTGCGGCCACAGCAACCAGACCCCAGCCCAGGCAGACCACCTGAGGGCCCCAAAACCCACACCAGTCCTGTATGTATCCCAGGGGTGCTGTCCAGGGGATGTTAACCTCCAACTTGCAAAAGCAACTAAGCAAGATGGGAGGGGACAGGCAAGCCCTTCTGAGGCTGGGCCCCAACCCCCATGAGACAGTATAGGTGGGGAAGGTGGGGAAAGTGGGTCCACCGGCATCTAAAGGCCAAGAATTCCACTCACAGTCAGGGCCACCAATGCCTGGGAACACCCTTGCCTCTACCACCCCCAGGAACCAGCCTCCACTGTGTGACTCCAAATCACTCACAGCACCACACCTGTGCTAACAGAGAAGTCTCAGTGTTCTCCGACACCTCCTGGTAAAACCAGAACCCCCAGCTGCCCAGCCTGGCCACCCAAGACACCAAGAGCCAGCCACCCTCCCCACACAACACAGCCCCCACCCCTCTCCAAGAAATGGCTTCCCCCCAACTGATAACCTTCTCCCCACATGGTGGCTCCAGGTTCAGGACCACTCAGCACACACACAAGGCCCACAGTCCAGGCCCCATGCCCTCAACCCAAGAGTCCGCACCCAGAACGCTCAGAGGCAGCTATCATGGGGCAGAACCACCCCAATCAGATCTCCCTAGGGAAATGTCTGGAAGCTTGTCAAAGCACAGACAGCCACCACTGAGAGCAGCTTTGGTCCCCCTAGGAGCCCAACAGTCCAGGTGACCAGGCCAAGACCTACATCATGCAGGGTGGGGGCAACCATCCCAAGCAAAAGCTAGAGCATATCATTCGCATATGTCATAGGTCTAGTGCATAGCCAGGGAGAGGCGGGGTGCTGCTTGGGTCCCCAGGGCCCGAGAATGTGCAGACATCGAGACTGTTCCATAAGGTCCCCTAGAACCAGCTCACTCTGCCTGTGGCTGTGACCATCCAGACCGAGACCTTTGGGAACATGCTTCCAACTGGGAACACAGGATGGCCCCAAAGACCTGAGAGGATGCAGGGGGTCTTTCAACAGTGGCAGGGGGCCCTCGCAATGCTGATAACCAACGACCCTGCAGTCCCCTTAAGTCAATTACTGCTATTGCACAAAAACACTTGAGGATGGAGTATTTCCAAAATCCAAGCACACATGGGCCCCCACCACACCCAGGAAGGCACCTGGTGACTGCACCCCTGCCCTTCCCCCCATCCAGTCTCCTCCACCCTTCAAGCTTTCAATGTTCTTCCAAAAAGGCCAAATTTCCTCTCCTGCTTGAAACTCTTAATTAAAGAGGAGAAATGCCTCAGAACCTGTCAAGGCAGGTGTCAGTGGATTGCTGCTGGCCAATGCAGCAAGAGGACTTCCTGGCTTGGAGACACAGCACAACAGCCAGCTCCTTCTGGGGGACCACAGCAGCACCCAGGCTGAGAAGCTGCATCCCACAGGGTGCAGGCGGAAGCACCCTGACATGTCTGGCCCCAGTCTGGAGATGAGAGGAACATGCAAACACCTGGGCCCAGCTGTGGGCAGGGCTGGGTGTGAGCCCACCCTGAACTCACCCCCCAGGGGAAAGGGGAGGCTCGTGGATCCACTCATCCCAGTGCCGGGCTCTCACCAAAGCTCAAGGAGGTGGGAGCTGCAGGCCACGTGGTGATTCACCATCACTGCACACGTTAGCACAAATGCTACAATTATGACTTTGCAAAACACCCAGAACATAAAAAAGAGACAAGAAGGACATGTACCAAAGTGAAAACAGCTACGTCAGAGGAAAGAGATTTGGGGCAGTTTTTTCTTTTTCAGGTTTCAGCATCTGTCATGTCCGTCACCCAAGCCCTAATTTAGGTAGCTTGAAACATCCCCCACAAAACCCCACAGTGGCCTCCCCATCCATCATCCGCCACCTCCTCCAACCTCACAACCCCCACTCATTGGAGGGGGTCCAGGGCTAGCACGTTGTGGGGAGGGACTGTTCTAGATTAAAACTGACATGACAACCAAATGCAGTGCATAACTCTTGACTGGATCCTGGATCCAAACAGGAAAACCATCAGGAAGGCACAGTCCACGTCAGACGTGTGGCTGACAGCACCCAAGTTAGATTTGAGTGTGACACTGAGCTATGAAAACTTGTACGAAAACGTCCTCACTCCTCTATGAGATGTGTGCTGAAGTTTTCAGGGCAAGGTGGAAATGGGCCAGAATAAAACCTATGCAGAGGTACAGAGATAAAGCAAATGTGGCAACATGTTTACAACTGGTAACTCCAACTTCCCCATCCATGTTTTTCAAAATAAGAAGTTTGTGGGGAAGTGTAAACTGGATTGCTGCCAGAGAGGAGAAAGCTCAGAGAAAGAGCAAAGAGGAGAGGGTAGGGCCAGCGGGTAGACAGCTGGGAGGCCATGTCACAGGGTCCCAGCCACAGACTCCTGGAGGTGAGAGGTGGAAGGAGCAGGACATGGCAGCCCCTGGAGGCACCTAGAAGCAGTAGGGTATGTGGGTTGTTCTGTTCGGAAGACAGGCCCAGGTGGAAGAGGGCCTCATCAAACATGGGCACCAATCAGATCTTGGAGGGATGAGGTAATGAGCACCAATAAGACCTTGGGGGGACAAAGTAACCAAGACAGACACGGGCAGGCACTCCTCGCACTCGCCCACTGCCTGCCACCCCTGTCTACCAACAAAACCCACTGTGCCCAGCCCCAGGGAATAGATCATAACCCATCTATGCCATCAAGCCTTTCCCAGATGCCCTTGCAGCTAAGGGAGACCACACAATCTCACCGTAACCAGAAAAACCAAAGAGGCTTACTGGTAAACGTTTTCCTGTATGGATTAAAATATGGACACCTTACCTAACCACCACCTAACCACCTGCTTGCTTCCTGTCTTCAAATATGGTTGTGATGCCTGGAACTATGGCAGCCTTTCCGCCACCATGAGGTGACGAGACTGGGGACAAATCCAACAAGGCTGAGGGAAGTAGAAGAGAAAGAGGGACAGCACCTTTCTCCCTGCCAACACTGCTGAGTCACTAGGGCCCTGGACAGGCCATCCCCAGATTTCAGATTCTGGGGATGATCAAAAGTCTGCACTGCTTAGCCACACTTGGCTTGCAGCTAAGAATTTTCCCAGCTTATCCACTCCTGAGAAAGCACACAGACAGCCAGGAAAGCAGGAGGCCTGGGGGGAAAAGTGGACATCAGGAGGTCAGGTCCTTCCAGGGCAGCTTCTGGCCTGAGACAGGTAGGGAGTCTTCTCAAGGGCAAGTCCAGCTTTCCATGTCTAGATCCAAGTGCTGCCAACAGCGCCACCAATAAGTGAGATGGGAACCCCCATGTCTGCAATGTCTGCAACGCAGCCAAGACATGCCATGGGAACATTGGAACTCTATGTTCCAATGCTGGAAATGTTGGAACTCTACCAACAGTCAGCCAACACTCCTCAGGGCCCATCCTGGTCCCATGAGATGTTCGCAAAACTAAAGAAAAGGTGAAAGGGGTGCAAGGCCTCCCACACCCTGTCAAGAGCTTCACAACACAGCGAGTACTTTAAAGGCTCTGAGAAGTCCCACAACAGCAATTCATGCTTGACCCAGCACTCTTCAAGCCTATTTAGTAACACCCCTTTCCAAAGCAACCCTCTGAACACACATGGAAAATGACAATCCAGGGGAGAGGCAGGAAGCGCGCCACCAGCTGCTGTCTCTCAGTGTGAGCTTGGATGTGAGCCACCTTCCCTGAGTCTCCTTCTCATCTATGAAAACAGAGTCCCAAAACTTCTCAAAGTGGTTCTGAGGACCTGATAAACTCACACATGGGTCCAGACATCCAAGAAAGCCCTCACCATACCACAGCTTCTTTCCTGCCCTCCTGCCCATGGCCAGCTGACAGCCAGGCCTGAACCTCCCTGCCAAGGAGGCGCCCGAAGCCAAGCCAGGACAGCCCTGTGCAAACCACCAGGACGTGTGGGCACCAAGCCTCGCCCAGCACCGCTCTCTACTCCACTGGCTCCTCCGCCCATGTGCCTGGGCAGGGCTTATGCCACGCCATCTTTAATTTCTGGAGCCACCATAGAGAGACCCCACTCCTGAACACCTGGGAAATACCCCCAGCTCAAGGGCTGACCAGCCTTGGTCCTCAGGGAGGTGGCGCATGAGGGGGACCACTGGCCAGTCCTCCTGACTTGTGCCATGAAGGCATGAAGACCACTTGGCACAGAAGCCCCTGGAAGCAGATGCTCAGGGAGCCCACAACCCAGGGCCACCTCTCTATGGCCAAGGACGCTCTGCCCAGCCTGCAGCCTGCCCCCAGAGCACGGCTGGACAGGGCTTTCTGGAAAACCCCTCCAAGAGGACCGAACACAAAGCACAAAGACAGGAATGGACCCCAAACCACAGCCTCTCCTTGCAAACGAATAAATTGCATTAAGAGACACTCTAGAAACAAATAAAAAGATAAATTTTAAAAGCAGTGATGGGACTTCCCTGGTGACACAGTGGTTAAGAATCTACCTGCCAGTGCAGGGGACACGGGTTCGATCCCTGGTCCAGGAAGATCCCACGTGCCGCAAAGCAACTAAGCCCGTGCGCCACAACTACTGAACCTGCTCTCTAGAGCCCACGAGCCACAACTACTGAGCCCATGTGACACAACTACTGAAGCCCACGTGCCTAGAGCCCGTGCTCTGCAACAAGAGAAGCCACCACGATGAGAAGCCCACGCACTGCAACGAAGAGTAGCCCCTGCTCGCCGCAACTAGAGAAAGCCCGCACGCAGCAAGGAAGGCCCAACACAGCCAAACATACATACATACATACATACATAACTTTATTTTTTAAATATATAAATAAATAAAAATAAAAGCTGTGACACTTAGTAACTATAGCTGTATTTATAAGAGATATACATGGGGAAACAAGAACTTGAAGGTAATGTGCAAAAATAGTAAGTAGTTATATTCACTTGAATTATGAGTAGTTTTTTCATTTCTGCATACTTCTTTAATGTAGCTGTTATACTGCTTCGTTTTGCTTTTTAATTAATGAACTATTTTTTTAAAAGAAGTTCTCGGCTTTTAGAAAGATTGAGCAGAAAGTACAGAGTTCCCTTGTACTCCCTCACACCTGCACACAGTTTTCCCTACTATTAATATCTTGCATTGGTGTGGTACTTTGTTATAACTGGCATGCCAATATTGATATTATTATTAACTAAAGTCATTGTTTATATTATGGTTCTCTCTTGGTGTTGCACATTCTATGGGTTTGGACAAATTTACAGTGACATGTATCCATCATTACAGTATCACACAGAATAGTTTCACTGCCCTAAAAACCCTCTGTGCTCTACCTGTTCATCACTCCCTCCCCACTAACCCCTGGCAACCACTGATCTTTTAACTGTCTCCACAGTTTTGCCTTTTGCAGAATGTCATATAGTTGGAATCAAACGGTATGCAATCTTTTCAAATTGGCGTCTTTCACTTACTAATGTGCATTTAAGCTTCTTCCATATCTTTACATTGTTTGAAAGTTCATTTCTTTTTAGCGCTGAATAATATTCCACTGTCTGGATGTACTACAGTTTATCTGTTCAACTACTGAAGGATATCTGGGTTGCTTCCAAGTTTTGGCAATTATGAATAAAGCTGCTATAAACATCTGTGCGGGCTTTTGTGCGGACATAGATTTTCAACTTATTTGGGTAAATACCAAGGAGCATGATTGCTGAACGATAGGGTAAGAGTGTAAAGTTTTGTAAGATGTCGTCATACCGTCTTCCAAAGTGGCTGTACCATTTTGCGTTCCCACAAGCAATGAATGAGAGCTCCTGTTGCTCCACATACTTGTCAGCATTTGGTGATGCCAGTATTCTGAATTTTGGCCATTCTAAAAGGTGTGTAGTGGTATCTCATTGTTTTAATTTGCATTTCCCCAATTAAACTCGATGTGGAGTGTCTGTTCATATGCTTATCTGCCATCTGTATATCTTCTTTGATGAGATGTTTGTTAAGGTCTTTAGCCCACTTCCCCCCACCCCCACCCCCGAGCTTTCCTCTGTTCAAGAAGCCAAGGTCAGAGGCAAGGAGGGGACCATGGTTCCGTGTTCCCCTTCCGTGACCCACAAAAAAGGTCTTGGCCTATTTTTTTTTTTATAATGACGAGTTTTTTCTCTGAACTTTATTAATTTATTTTATTTATTTTTGCTGTGTTGGGTCTTCGTTTCTGTGCGAGGGCTTTCTCTAGTTGTGGCAGGTGGGGGCCACTCTTCATCGCGGTGCACGGCCTCTCTTGTTGCGGAGCACAGGCTCCAGACGCGCAGGCTCAGTAGTTATGGCTCACGGGCCTAGTTACTCCGCGGCATGTGGGATCCTCCCAGACCAGGGCTCGAACCCGTGTCCCCTGCACTAGCAGGCAGATTCTCAACCACTGCGCCACCAGGGAAGCCCCTATTTTTTAATCTGGTTGTCTGGTTTCTTACTGTTAAGTTTTAAGAGTTCTTGGTATATTCCGGGTAACAGCCCTTTATCAGATATGCGTTTAACAAAGATTTCCTCCCAGTCTGCATCTTGTCTTCTCATTTGCTTACAGGCCTTTGCAGAACAGAAGTTTTTCATTTTAATGAAGCTGAACTTAGAAAGTTTTTCTTTCATAGATCATATCTGTGGTGTTGTATCTAAAAAGTAACTGCCAAACCCAAGGTCACCTACATTTTCTCCTATGTTATCTTCCAGGAAATTTACAGTTTTGCATTTTACATTTAGGTCTATGATCCATTTTGAGTTAACTTTTGTGAAAGGTATAAAGTCTGTGTCTATATTCATTTTTTTGCATGTGGATGTACAGTTGTTCCAGTACCATCTGTTGAAATGACCATCTTTCTCCATTGTGTTGCCTTTGCTCCTTTGTCAAAGGTCAGATCATATATTTATGTGTATCTGTTTCTGGGCTCTCTATTCTATTTCATTGATCTATTTCCCTATACCACGCTGCCTTGATCATGTTTCTTTTATTCTTTTCCAAAACTTTAACATTTATTTAAAGAACACTGACATAAATTGGAGGTAATGATCAAGTATTCCAGGAACTCTTAGAATTCAAGTCTCTCAGGAACAGAACTGGATATGAAAAATACTTGAAGCAGGAAAACCTACAGCTGACTCAGGTTGCCAACCTCAGACAGGCTGGGCTTCTGCATCCTCACCAGGGGGCCTCTCCACCCAAAACACAGCTCCTGGATTGTCCGTGGCCAGAAGCAGATCCTGATCTGCTTCTTAGAGATTCCAGCTGCTTCATTCACACCCTTTCCTTATCTGCAGCTCAGCAGCCAGGTGCTCAGGTAGAGCTGCAGGGGCACAGGCCCTCAGCCTGCCTGCACCTGGAGGCCCCTGGGCCACCCCAGGGGCCCACCTCCAGCCTCAGGCAGGCCTCCCTGCTCCTCCAGGTTCAGCTTGCTTTCCACCTCAATCTCAGTTTCTTAAACTGTTTATCTGCAGGGTGAGAAGAGGCTTAACTCTGAGTGCCCGCTCCCAGCAGTGCTGCATACTGGGCGCTGAATGTACCTCTCCGCAGTCCCCATGGCCCTGTGAGAGTTGGCTAGCACCATCCCCATTGCACGGACGGGTAAACCGGGGTTCAGAAGGGCAGGTGCCCTCTCTATGGCCTCCCCACTGGGAAGCTGTGGGGCTGGGGTCCGAATGCAGCAGGACATGCTCCCAGAGTGTTTGTGTGCACTGCACAGTGTGCCCTGCCTGGCTGCGAGGCTCCTAAGCACCCCTTCCCACCACCTCAGGCAGATGCTGGCACCATTCAGCCAAGGCAGACCACAGAGGAGACCCGAGCCTGTGGCCTGAACCCCTGCAGGACTGAGTCAAGCTCTTCTCCATCGAAGCGGTGACCTACAGCTCTGTGTCCTCACCTTCGGCATCATCCAGCTCCAGCCTGAAGCCAGCCCAAGCTACTGGCCCCAAGAGATGCCTACAGCCAGGCAGAGGGCTGCTAGAGTCAGCCATTCTGGAAGGTAAGTGGCAGGCACCCAACAAGTCCAGCCAGCCCAGGACCACAGGACAGTCTCTCCACAGACTGACTCCCTTGCTTCTTGCAGGCCTCTCGCAAACACCCCTCCTCTGTGAGAACCTGGCTCTCCCACCTGACTCTCCTGCTGACTGTGGTACACCAGGGCTGGAACCAGGACACGTGCTCAAAAAATGCCTGCTGAGCCAATAAACCACACCAGCCTGTGCTGCTGAGCCCGGACACGAGACCCAGCATGGGGAACCCCAGGGAACGTCCACTCTCTATGCTCCTCTTATCAGTTCTTTCCCTTGCCACCATAATGTTCCAGCTAGCAGTCCACCAGCAAAGCTTCACCCACCTCAGAGTTACCCAGTCACTACCTGGAAATAGCACGAGAGGTGGGGAGATGCCCACTAGCCCTCCACCCAAGTTAGACAGTCTGGGGATCCTCCCTCTGGGGTCCAAGTCACTGGGCAATTCAGGCCTAAAACGCTCAGCCTGGTACCCTCACACGCCAGGGCCCTGAGGATACCTTGAGGTATCCTCAAGGCCACAGGAGCACGTGCTTCCAACAGGGAATAAGCTGCAATGCCCAATGTGCCCACAGTGGTGACCCACAGCTCGGGCTGCTTGTTCATCACTGCTGACCACACTCACCTCCCCAACAAAGCTTGGGGATAGGGGAGGGGCCTCTGGGTTCGGGATGCCCACACTCCTGCACTGATGGGCCCCTCCCCAGTGCATTTCACAGGCCTCTCAGGAAGTTGGCACCAGCCTTTCTCACCAACCAAACCAGCACTGTGGTCAAGATGACACATGAAACATCATTTGGGAAAGCAGGCTCAGTGTTGACACCCAACTGCTTTCAAATTACACCTCTTCCACCAAAATTGCGCCCTTAGAAGATTTTTTTAAAATAAAAATATAAAAGCAGGGTGACCACCAACCAAATTGAGTTGAGCCCTTTCTAAGCATCTTGCTCCAGCAAGTGAGCACCCTCTCCTCTGCACATCCCCTCATCTCCCCACGTCAGCCAGATCGGGCTGCTTGCGGCTCCTCTGAAAGCAACACCTGACCCTCCCACATGAGGCCAACCCTGGGCCTGCGGCTGCCCAGCACCACAGGGCACGTGCCTGGTCTATGAAAGGCGATGATGCACCTGTATGGTCAGGTGTGTGAGCTCAGCGCCCAGTACAGGTGGGGCACCCACAGCCATGGGAGAGGTGCCAGACCACACCAATAGCAGGCAGACCTGGCCACCCTCTGAGGACAGCAAGGGGACCGGCACGCTCAGCACGGCTGCACACGACAGGCGCCTACAGGCATTATCCACTGCCAGGGTGCAGGAAGGTGACACAGAGGTCTGGCTGTGGTGGGTGAGTTGGGAAAAAACGAGTCCTCCATGGCCACACGAAGGAGACATCAGCAGATCCTGCAGTCCCCACATCCACAGCCTCTCCCTGGCCTGGAGTCCAGGCCATCACCACCCCACGGGAGCCCAGCGACCTCTACGCAGTGCAGAGCAGCAACAGGACAGCTTCATGATGACACCTGAGGGGTCCAGACACCTGTCCCTGGCTGATGGGGGCTCAGGCCCCATGGTACCTCTTCAGGACTCTCATGGCCCTCAAAGCCCCTGCAAGTATTCCAGGCAGAGGGTCAAGGACTGACACCTCCATGAGGCTAAATGACTCCCACACTGGGCACGGGCCAGGGCACAAGCGAGGGAAACATGAGTTGCGGGTGGAATCCCCCAAGAGGCCGTGCCCAACCCTGTAACCGCAGCTCAAAGCAGCCTTCTGTGAGGAGGAGGAAGCACAGAGGACCCTTGGAGACAGGGGCCTGCTGACGGGAGGGGGCAGCACTGACCAAGGGGGCTGAAAACCAAGGCTCTCTCCAAGTTCTAGAGGAAGACACTTAAGCAGGTGGTCCAGGAAAGGCCAACAGGCCGCCTCCAATGAGGCTTCTAGACACTGTCTGGGATCTGGGTTGGCTGCATTTTCTCTGCTCGGAGGCCCCACCCATGGCTCAGAGGCATCAGCAGGTGAGAGAGGGTGCCTGAGTCACCTGAGACCATGTCAGTGGTCCGCACCTACCCCCACCCCAGGCAACCCAGAGTCAGCCAGAAGCCTCCAGCTATCCCGTGCACTGTCTGACAGAATGGGGTCTGTGAGGGACCAGAGCTGGCCACAGGGACGTGGGAAATGTGAGCCAGAGTAAAGGCAGTGGTTCTGGGTGCATTTGTACTTTCCCTGTTGCTCTTATGTGTCCTGGTGCCAGAAATGAACATTCATTCAAAAGAAACCAGAAGGGGAGGTAATATTTTAAAATGGCTTCCCCCCCAAAATCAATGTCAGCTTCAAACGTCTGGAGAATTCAAGAGATGAAAACACCTCGCTGCCTTTCACTGTGATATGAACACATACTGCTCTTTCTGCAAAGCTCTTTTGACACTAAATTATAGAAGGAAACTGGAAGTCACGGGGATCTTACATCCTCCAAGCCAGACTTATTAGGTCCAAAAATGCGGCCTTTCCTCCCCTTGGCAGGGAACCCGGGAAAAAGCAAGCGGGTGACACTATCTCAGTTCTGCGGGAGGCAGGCAGGTGCCAACATCCCCCATGGTCCCAAGGTTGAGAGGAGGAAACAGACTTTTAAGGGTCGATTTCCAGGGCATTCCAAAGATGCCAGCTGAGGAGCTTATGGGGTTTGGGGAAGGGAGGGTTGGAGGGCAGGAGGAATACCGCAAAGCTCCCCGTACTGAAGGCAATGCTCCCGGCAACCCACCCTCCAGTGGGAGCCCTGATGCTTGGGAATTCTGGGGGCTGGGTGGAGGATGAACGTCTCCACCCCGTGCACTAGGAAACCCCCTCCCCAGGCGCAAAGCCAGCATGCCACCTGTCGCCCTCCCTGGTGCTTGGTGGTCCGAGAGGACTAACCTGGCGCCCTGCCCTCCACCCTTATCTCCTCTCCTAAGGACGGCCACGCCAGGTGGCCTCTTCCCATGATGCTGCAATCCCCCTCCACCATCTGTATCCTGACAGGTGACCTTGGTGGGCTCTCAACAATAAAATGGGGGAAACAACAGCCTCCTGTTCGGTGAAAAGGAGAGTGCACACACAGCAGGCTCTCAGCTGCTGTCCTAAGCTGGTTCCCAGCCCCCTCTGGTGTAAAACCCTCTCAGACCTACCCAGCAGAAGGCAGCTGACCCTAACTGCTGCATATCAGCCCTCTTGTTGGGGGAGATACAGGAACAGCTTCCCGGCTGGCATGGGGCCCCCAGTAACTACTGTATAAGAAGCAAAACCAGACAGATTAGAAGCCATCTCCCACTTTCCTACTCCCACCCAGAGTACAGGAGTAAAAGCCCCCTGGACAGCAGCCAGGCTCCACTCTGGTGCCGCCCTGCTTAGGGACCCAGAGGCAGAACAGCTTGCCTCGCCTTAAAGGGAATGGGAATTGACAACCTCCTCCGAGGGTCACATGCGCCTGCAATGCCTCAACCAGATCAGCTGGGCTCCGCTGCTGAGGTCTAACTCAGCTCCTGCCTGCTGCAGCACCCCCACTCCTGTCCTCCACCCGCAGAGGCATTCCGCAGCACAGGGGTGCTTGGAGTGCCACACCAGGTCACTTGCAAGAGCGAGAAGGTGAGGAGGGGAGGTACACAGCCACACTCTAGAATCAGGAATCCTCTTTTCCCTCTCCGGGCTTCCCTTTGCGGGTCCTCTCTCCCCTGTGCGTTCACACACAGCAGTGACGCCCGGCTCACTCCTATGCCAACCCAGCACATCATCCCCAGGGCCCCAGACCACAGACCACTGAGGCCACCCCTCAGCAGGTCCCCGAACCTGCAACCACGAGGGAGGGGAGTTCTCAGTCCCTCTCAGTGAGGGGGACTCAATAGGCCACCCCTGGCTCCACCGTGAAAAGTCCCTATTTCCACAACAGAACCAAGGAGCTCTGAGGAGGGGTGGTTTCCGAAGCTCTTTGTCTCAGGAGAAAGGCTGAGGACAGGTGGGCACTGGACAAATTAGCCAGCTCACGTATACACACACACACACAGGCCACCCTGCAGGGGCCCAGAGGACAAAGCAACCAAATCCCACTTCTGAGCCAAAAAGGCAGGCTGCCTGCAGTGTGGCAGGCAGCCTGCGTCAGGACTGGCAGGCCCAGCTAACTTTCCAGGGCGCTGGGGTAGGCTTACATCCGCATGGCCAGCTCTCGCAGGGTCCAGCCCCATGCCTGACAGCTGTTCCCCCAAACAAGGGAGGGCCAATAAACACCCACTGTGACAGGTGCTGCCCCAGCTTCCACGGCCGGCCCAGGACAGCCCGAGTTACCATTTATATAATCTTCCAGGGCTGGGGCTGACTTAGCCAACATGAGGGCAAGGTTATGAAAAATGCAAGTCCAGAGCCTTTGCATCCACAAAAACCAAACCAAAACAAAACCAAACCCCACCTGCATTTTACATGACTGGGTTTTAAGACTTCTCACATATCCATTTTGTGAACTAACAGGACAAAGTGACAACACTTCCAGGCTTTGCCCCAGAGCCCACCATCCCTCACCGTAAACAGACCCCAGGTGAAAAGCCCCTCAGACATCCCCAACTGGGGCATCTACACTCTGCAAGACGCAGTGAGGTGCTCATTTAAGAGCAGCTGAGAGTCCCCCAAACCACCCTGTGACCACCTGGACACAGGGCCCTGCAGCCCACACACTGCTTCTGCACAGACACAGACGATCCAGACAGCCTGGGTCAGTACAGCCCAGAAGAAGGAGCGGCACTGATCGGCACTGGAAGACACGCCCTCCAAGTGCCCAGTCTCCATCATGGGCCCACATCGTGCCACACTTAGACACCACACACTGGGAGGTCCGACCTCCATCACCCAACCGTCACCACACAGACCACCAGCACAACCAACCACCCACCCAGAGGGTGACACACAGATGGCCGCTGCCAGGGGTGGCTAAGGCCAGGCATGGCCCGATGCCAGAACGCACTCGCCCACCACCCACCTGCGGCCATCTCGCCCCTCACCTGCAGCTCGCACCAGGCTACCTCCACCCAGGTCTCCGTGTCCAGCCCCTTGTAGACCGTCTTGAAGGAGCCGCGGCCAAGCTCAATGTCGAACTTGAGGAAGCGGCCGTCCAGGGAGGTGGCCACAGCCTTGAGGTCGTCCTCGTCGTCGTCCTCCTCCTCGGGCTCCTCCCGGCGTGCGCGCCCGAGCTCTGGCCTCACCTCGAGAGCCCCCACGTCCTCCTTCCTCGCGGCCGCCGCCGCCTCCTCCTCGCGGGGGCCGCCCTCGGGGGCAGGCGCGGGCGAGGGCGCGGGGTCCGGGCCAGGCTCCTGCACGCCCGCGGGCTCAGGGCCGGGGACAGCAAGGTCGCCCAGCGGCGCTGCAGGCGCGTCAGGCGCGGGGACGGCCGGGCGACCGCGGGCGCGCTCGGCGATGAGGCGGCGTGTCTTGCAGAGTAGCAGCACCCTTCGCTGCAGCGGCTGCGGGGGCTGCGCGCCCGGCGACTCGGCCCCCTCCAGGCCCAGCGGCTCCTCCTGATCAGAATCCACCACGCTGCGTCGCAGGAAGCGCTGGGGCCCGGGCCGCGCCGCCCGCGCCCGCGGCACCGCCGCCGGCTCCGCCATGCCCGCGGGCCCCGCACCGCGCCCGGCCTCCATCAGTGCGCCGGGGGCGTCTCGGCGGCCGCCATCGTCGTCCATCTCTGCGAGCAAGGACACAGAGGCCCGTGTGAGCGCGGGCCTCGCCGCACCTGCCCGGGACGTGGGATGAGACAGCGCCGCCCCAGGGCCCGCGGCCTGCCCGCCCCGGCCGCGGAGGGGCCTACTGGGCTGTCCCTGGGGCGGGCGGGGGGTGGGGGGCTGCAGACTGGACCAGGAGGCCGGGCTGGGTGGGAGGGAGCCGTGCCCTGCTCAGGCCTGGGCCGGAGAGGAGCCCTGCTGTGCTGTCCCGGGGGACACGAGGGAGGCTGCAGAAGGGGCCGGAAGGCCGGGGAGAGGGGCACCTGCGCCCTGCCCAGCCCCGGGGAAGGGGGCCTACTAGGATGTCCCTGGGAGGTGGGGGTGGTTAAGACGGGGCCGGGAGGCCCGGGCTGGGGGAGTGGGGGTGCCGTGCCCTGGGCCGCGGAGGGGTGAAGAAGGCTGGGGAAGAAGGAGGTACTGGCCAGGCGGCGGCTCCACAAAGGACGCTGCCCGGGGCGCAGGAGGGGCGCGCGGGGAGGGGGATGCGGCGGCGCGGCGCGGCGCGCACACAAAGGCGGCGGGCGGGGGGCTCGGCACTCACAGGGCGAACAGGCGCCGTCCATGCCCGCGGCCCGGCGGCCCGGGCGGGCGAGGCCGCGCTCAGGGCCGGGATCCGCGCTCGGGGCTGAGGTCTGCGCTCGGTCCGGGGTCGCTCTCAGGGCCGGGGTCTGCGCTCCAAACCCGGATCACCCTCGGCGCCGGGTCGCGGAGCTACTTCCTCCAGCCGGCCCGCTGCGGGGCCGCGCTCCCGGGTGCTGCTTCAGCTCCGCGCGGCTGCGCTCCCGCACCGGCTCAGACCCTGCGCGCGAAGAGGGCGGGGCATTCGGCTGCCCGCCCCCGGCCTGAGCGGCGGGGCGGGGCCTGGCACGCCCACCTGTCCTCCGGCGCGCGCGGCCACCTGCGGGCCAGCCCCCGGGGCCGCGCACGCCCACTGCGGCCCTCATGCTCCCCCTCCGGTGGGTACTGCTGGCCCCTGAGGATCTTTGGAATGCCCCACGCGGCTGCTGGCCGCGAATGGTCTGTTATACCCCCTGCAAACCTGGCTTGGCCATCCTAGTTCGTCCACCTGGAAAGGCTGCCAGTTCCAAGACTCGGTCAGTCCAGGAAGACACCCTGAGCTGCAAGCCTATCCGTTTCAAGCCTGTCCATGATGACGTGCCTAGGCCTATCAAAGGGAAAACTGAGAAGAGATGGAGCTAAGCATGTTCCAGACAGACGCATGCAAGCCAGTCTGGCTTCCACCGTGCTCCCTGGGACATGCTCGTGGCATGTGGGCATCATGCCTGCCTGGTAATGGAGGAGATGACTGGCAATTCATGTCATCGCCGGCAGACTGCTGCCCACCGACAGCTGGCAGATGTACATAATACGGCAGCAGTATCCCCACACATTGCAGCGGCAACCTAGGTGGCTGGGGGACTGGAGAGGACCTGTCCCTGACTCAGCGCTATGTGCTCTCTGAGCCCTTAGAGGTAGTTTTGGGCCGCCCTGTTTGCATACCTCTCATGACAGGGAGCTCACTCTCTCTGCCGGCCCATGACCCATGAGAACACAGCTAAGCAGTTAGGTCACAGTTTGCTCATCCATGAGATGGACATAATGGTCAGTGCACAGCTGGTGTTCAACAAATGCTTACAGAGGCAGGGAGGAAAGGAGACAGGGCCTACCCTCTGCCTCTGCTCCAGTCAGTTCCCAGCAAAGCCCACTGGTAGGAAGGTCAGGGTCTGGCCTTGCCCCCAGGGAGCCCCACTCAAGAGGTACTTTTGAGGATGGGTGTGCCTTTGAGTGGGCTCAGCGGTCAGTCTAGTGGTCAGACCCAGTGCAGCAGGGCCACCTCCCTGAGTGCCCCCCACAGGCTACTACGTGGGGAGGTGGCTCCTCGCTTGACGACTATGTGGGGCCCACCCCAGGGTAGGTGAAACAGTGGAGAACCCAGGTCCCATAAGGGGACAGGGGCAAATGGTGGGACTGTGCCAGGAGAGCAGAGTTGGGGGCAACAGGGGTATCCAGGGGTGATGGGGGCAGCAGGGGTGTCCTGGGGTGATGGGGACAGGGTAGGCTTCTCAGGGAACTGAAGGAAGGGTACTGGGGCAGACAGATGGAGTGGGGGTATATGCACCTCGCAAGCTTGGGCTCCTAGGCCCTGGAAGCTCCTGCCACTGGGTGGGCAAATAATGGGACCCCTGGGGCTCTGGCCCCTTGAGGAAGTCTCCCCATCCAGCGGGGGGCCAAGAAGTACTATAACAGTTTTTTTCCCTCTCTTATAATAAGATGATGTAACATTTCTTTTACTCTGTTCTCTGTAAAAATTTGAAAACATGTTGAATTTTTAAATAACAGCTTCATTGGGATATAATTTAGATACCATAAAATTCACTCTTTCAGAGTGTACAATTCAGTGGGTTTTAGTATATTCATAGAGTTGTGTGACCATCACCACTGTCTCATTCCAGAACATTTCTTATCACCCCCAAAAGAAACCCATGCCCATTAGCAGTCACTCCACATTACCCCCTCTCTCAGCCCCAGGCTAGCAGTAATCTACTTTCTGACTCTATAGATTTGCTTATTCCTAACATCACGTATAAATGGAATCATACAACAGTCCTTTGTGACTGGCTTCTTTCATTCAGCATGATGTTTCACTTAGTCCACATTATAGCATATATCAGTACTTCACTTCTTTTGTGGCCATATTGATTTTTTAAGAGCAAGTACTCATTAAAGAAATTTAAGATAGAAAAAGTAGAAATAAAAACTTTTTAAAGTTGTTACCCAAGTGTGATCCCATGGCACCTCCCGTGGCAGGCACATGTCCTTCCATGTGCAGCTGTCCACTCAGGAGACGCTCAGCAGGCTTGCATCAAATAACCAAATAATGGGGATGTCCCTGGTGGCGCAGTGGTTAAGAATCCTCCTGCCAAGGCAAGGGACACGGTTTCGAGCCCTGGTCCAGGAAGATCCCACATGCCGCGGAGTAACTAAGCCCATGCGCCACAACTACTGAGACTGAGCTCTAGAGCCCATGAGACACAACTACGGAGCCCATGTGACACAACTACTGAAGCCCACATGCCTAGAGCCCATGCTCTGCAACAAGAGAAGCCACCGCAATGAGAAGCCCGCTCACCGCAATGAAGAGTAACCCCCACTCGCCGCAACTAGAGAAAGCCCGTGCGCAGCAACGAAGACACAACGCAGCCAAAAAATAAATACATTAAATAAATCAATTTATAAAAAATAACAATAATAACCAAATAATGATTCAAACCTTTTCTTTCCTATGCAGCAAGTTACCATTTAATTTTACACAGTTAGGCTCGCACCAGATGCTAGGTTTATATCCTAGCTGGTTCAGTCCAGAGAATGCGGCTTTAGCCCTCAGATGTCCTGGAATGTGCAGGTGTTTGAAATCCTCTACCCATCACCCTGCTGAAGTGAGCCTGCTGCCAGGTGTGGGGAATGCTATCAACACACAGGCTCCCCTCAGGGACCACTCCCAGACTGCACCACTCAGTTCCTGGCCCCCAGGAATTCTGTTTTAACGGACACAACTTTTAGAAACAACTTTTAAACTTTTCTGGTTAAAAGTCTGAAGAAGAACAGCTAAGACCACTCAGTGGTCATTCCTACCCATTCAGTGGCCTGAGCCATGGGGGTGCAGATCAGTCTCCGTGGGGAACTGCTAGGTGGGCACAGAGGGCACCTGCACACCTTCAGACCAGCCTTCGACCTCTGCAGGAGTTGCGGTAAATTCGGGAGCTGGAGCATTGCGTTTGCCCTGACTGTCATCCTTGGTCACAGCCTGCCTTTCACTCTCAGCCTCTTCAGCACTCGGTAGAAGTAGACAGGATGTGAATTCTTCTGGTTGCTCGCAAGAGATGATGTCAGTGTCCACCACCTGAGACCCACTGAGTGAGCCCTCTTTTAGTGTCTCAGAGCAGGATTGAAGTTGATCTGCAAAGAGAAGGGCCAAGTGGCCCTAGAGACCTGCGTGGATCATGAAATACAGAGACAGGCAGAAGAAAACACAGGTCATTTTCCATGTTTTCGTCTCTCCTAAAGCCCCAGGAATTCGACCTAGGGATCTTGAGTAACTGATAGCCATCCAAAATGGGGGTGGGTCACTGAGCCCAGTGGATGGTGGGGCCTCAAGTAAGTCATGCTGCTGAAATAATAATAATGATGATGGGGCTTCCCTGGTGGCGCAGTGGTTGAGAGTCCGCCTGCCAATGCGGGGGACACGGGTTCGTGCCCCGGTCCGGGAAGATCCCACATGCCACGGAGCAGCTGGGCCCGTGAGCCATGGCCGCTGAGCCTGCGCGTCCGGAGCCTGTGCTCCGCAACGGGAGAGGCCACAACAGTGAGAGGCCCGCATACCACACACACACACACAAAAGATGATGATCCCCAGTGCTGAGCTAAGTCTTTGCAGGAATTCTCTTGTCTTGCCCCACACTGTCCTAGAGGGCCCTGTTATCAGATGGGAAGCAGCAGAGAGGCAAAGAGACTTGCCTGAGTTAGTCGACTGCAGGCAGTGGGCCCAGAGGTGAACCAGGCCAACTTACCCACACCCCACAGTGAGCTGCCTCTCAGCCTGCAACTGCTGCCGTCCAGCCTTTCCAGGACTTTGTGGCCCGTCCTTGCCCATCAACTTTCCTAGCTCCAGGGGCCGGTCTTCGGCAAGCTGGCACATTTCTCCATCGTGCCAGCTCTCTCTCACCCTCTCTTAGCACCTCTGTCCACATGGCCCCTGGAGCTCTAGCTCTGCTGGCTCTGCTGTCACATGCCCGTGACCCAGCCCACCTCCAGCTCCACCCCATAGAGCACTGGGGCTGGGAGTCTGTGCTCCACCTCTCCCAGCCCCCAGCGGCTTCAGGGAGGCATTGCCAGAGGAGGTGCTGGTGGCAGCCGATTGGAAGGGGCTCCCATCCACGCCCACTGGGCAGGGGGTAGAAAGAGCTCTCCATCAGGCTTCTTTTAGTCCCCAGAGCCAGTCACATGGCTCTGTTCCCCTTTGAGGAAGCAGCCAGAGCACAGCAGCTTCCCCCTCTACACTCCCAGCCCCCGGGGCTGAGCGTCCCCTGGGGTGGCTGCTCCTCCAAGCTCCACAGCTTCCTGCTGTCCATACCCAGAGTGTGGGCTGGAGTCTGGGTTTCAGTGGGAGCGGAGCCCCCATTGTGCTCACTCAGTCCTGCCAGCACCTGGCATCTAACCCCTCGTATTGAATGGATGTTCCACCCAGTCTCAGCCTCAGCGCTCTCCTCAACTCTAAACTCCTTCCTCTTAGGGGGTCCGTCTTAATGGGCAAGCCGAGGAGTCAGGACCCTCCCTCAATTCTAGCTTGACCTCAGGCCCAACCACGTCGATCCACTGCCCTCCAGAGCAGCCACATCCCGGTGAGGTCCCAAATTCTGGGCCATGTTCTCCTCTTGGTGCTGATGGCGCACGCCAGCCCTCGCTCACCGCGGATCCACTGCCTCTGTCTCATCCTGCTGCCCAGTTGGATTCACTGAGCAGATTGACACAGGCTTCCCGGAAAGCAGTTCGCAGTTGGAGCAAGAATCTAAAAAAATGTTTATACCCTTTAAGTCAGTAATTCCCTTTTGGGGAATTTATACAAGTGAAGTGACCAGCTATGCAGATAGTGGTGCATAAAGATGTTCACTGAAGGGCTGTTTATAGTAAACATTAGGAATAATGTAAATGTTCAGCAATTGGAATATGGCTCAGTAAACTGTGTTATTCCTATGTAGTCAAATATGATGAGGCCATTTAAATGCTCTTCGTGGAGTTTTATAATGAGACAGGAGATAACTTGAAGTAACAGTGCACAGGAGAAAAACTGGAAGGGAACACACCAAAATGTTAGCAGTGGATGCTTCTGCTTTTGTGCATTTTTCTGCCCTTTGGACAAGAGGCAACTCCACCTAATGTCTTGCCCGTGTCTTTTGGGAAAGAGGGGCACACTGATCCAGCAAGGGTCTAGAGGTATGGATCCGATTCAAATCCTGGCACCACCCATTGGCCATGACCTTCAATTCACTAATTAAGTTCTCTGAACTCCAGTTTCCTCAGTCACCAGGTGATGGAGGCACCCAGTTCCCGGCGTTGTGAAAGAATCGCTAAAGGAATCCCCAGGCGTCCAGCAGGCCAGTAGGACTGAAACATGATAGCCATCCTGGACTCTGGCCACCTCCTGCCTTGCCACCTGTCTCCTTGCTGGTGGGACCTGCCATGGAGAGAGGAATGGCCCCGATTCAAGAGAGCCATTCAATCCCCATTTCCACAGGGGGACATGGAGGTCTGAGGTCTTAGTGATTTGCTCAGGACCACAGAGCTAGCCAGTGGAGGGGCAGACATGTGGGCTCGTGCGGACAGAGCAGAGAGAAGGAGCATGGAGAGCCAGGTGCCACAGTGGCTTGGCAGGGTCCTCAGACCAGAGCCACGCCGCTGTCCAGGGCAGGTTCTGACCGGTGGCCGAGTCAGGTTGTCCTGCCAGCTGGGGTAGCTGACTACCCCAGGTGTTCCCAGGGTTCTCTCCCACTCAGAGTTTCCACTTTATACTCAGTGGGCCCCATCAGCCCCCATCAGCTCCCAGGGCAGCCACACAATTTTCCATGTGATGCAGAAGAGGCATTTTCCTCTGGCTGGAGACTCAGCCTGCTTGACTTGGGGTTTTCCAGCAGACCCAGCTCGAATTGCAATGCCTGCCCCTGGGAATGCCTGTTCATTCAGAATGAAGAGGTGCCCAGGTGACATAATATATCATCAGACACCTGTCGAGCCTACTGGGGGCCAGGCCCAGTGCACACAGTGGAAAATGGCCACATCGCGTGAGGAGGCACTGCCTGTCTTTCAGCTATGCTTCCTTCTGCGGTGGCTTCATGCACAGTCTGACCCTTCCTGGAGAAGGCACGCATGTCCACCAGCAGCGCCACGTCGAAATTCCCAGCTTTTCCCTCCATAGCCCTAGGGAAAGCCCAGGAATGAAATGTCTTTAGCTGACAGGTCACGTGTTCATCCCTGAACCACCCCTGTAGACAGGGCTGGGATGTTCTGATGTGCCAGACTGGGCACGTGTCTCCCATGGGTCCAAGGACTGCATGTGGGAGGAGGGCTTGTTCCAAAATAAGGGGAAGCATCCCACCTACACCCTGACCTTGACCTTAGGAAGCAGGCTTGGTTCCCCTTTGAAGACCTGCACCAACCTCCAGGGAGCCCCATGCACACTTCCTACCCTCGTGGCCTCAGTTTTCTCGTCTGCTAAATGGCTCACCTCATCACACCATGCAAGGGAGAATGCGAGGCTCCAAGACAACCTGGCACACAGTAGGTGCTCATTAAACACTAATGCCGCCCTCCTGGGCTCAGTGCTCCGCACACACCTGCCAAAGAAGCAGGTCACAGCCACTGGGGCCATCAGGCTGCAACATGTTTCTCTAGAAGGTTTTATGTGAACTACACATCCAGGAATGAAGTCACTGATCAATAACCCACAGCAGTGACCCCTCAATTAACAAATACTTATCGGTCTTAGAGACAGAATTGTCATTTTGCAAGATAATTGAGCACCAATGACCAGAAGCATACTCTGCTTTGAATAAGGACCTGAAATATGACTGGCATCCGCAGCGGGGTACTACAGGCAGCCTCAGGGCCTGGGGTGATTTCTGCATCATTATCACAGGGACAGCCAGGCAGGAGCTGAGCCCTAGAGCCCACAGGATAAGGACGTGGGGCATAATGTGCTGTGTTGGGGCTTGACATATTTCTGGTCTCTGTCTCTGAGGATGTGAGTGGTGGGGGGGTGGGGCAGGGTGCCTTGGTTCTGAAGCTGAGGGGCGGAGGCCAGAGCAGACACCAGCAAGAGCAAAGTAGGTCTTTTAACAGGAGGAGAAACCGAGGCTTAGAGATGAAAAGGGCAAGAGCATACAGGTTCAAAAGAGGCTTCGTCTCAGCTAGAGGGAGCTTTCCATGAACATTCGTCAGATGTGTGTGTGTGTCGGGGGGAACTTCCAGACACAAGAGCAACAGGGGACCGGGCAGGGAAGAGAGAGGGGGGATTTTAAAAGGAAAGGTAAAAAAAATAATAAAAAATAAAAAATAAATAAAAAGGAAAGGTAGGGGATTTCCCTGGTGGCACAGTGGTTAAAACTCTGTGCTCCCAATACAGGGGGCCCGGGTTTGATCCCTGGTCAGGGAACTAGATCCCACATGCATGCTGCAACTAAGAGTTCATATGCCACAACTAAAGAGGCCACATGCCACAACTAAGGAGCCCATGAGCCACAACTAAGGAGACCACCTGCCACAACTAAAACCCGGCATTACCAAATAAATAAATAAATTTTTTTTTAAGAAAAGGAAAGGTAAAACTGACCAAATTTTAAAATATTAAGAAACAAGATCAAAAGGCAGGCATTTCCTTGAGGAAAAAGATTCACAGCAGATGCAAAAGGTAAGGGGAGTTATCATTAATATGCAAAAACTCATATGAGTCAATATGGGTTCAGTATGAGTGGAAAAGTCCAAATTCCCAAAAGAAAAGAGTGAAAGTCACACTCAGACAAGCACAGAAAGTCATGGAATGTGGAGAACCACAGTTTCGTCTCACCAGGAACTGTCAGAAGGCAAGCAAGACAAACAGGCATCTTCACGTGGAGATTAGCAGTCCTGGTTTAATAATAAGGCTCGGTGCAGACAGGCAAGCTGTGAGCAAGTCGGTTGGTCCAGCCTTTCAGGAAAGCAGCTTGGAAAAGCCTCACACTTATTCTTACTCGGATTCACTTTTGGGATCTACCCTGCGGAAAGCAAAGATTTAGACCTAGAGTGGTTTACCTTAGAGTTACTATAAATGCCAAAAGATTGGAAATGACAAAGTTCCAGGGGGAGGCCTGGGTAACCCTTCATTATCCTAGGCCAAAGGGTTTATGGTCACTTGTTACTGCAGCAAATGTGGACTGATACACTCCACACTGGATTCCTGGCACAAGAAAGCTTGGTGTATCCTGGAAGCTCAAGGAACAATTGTTAACAGAACAAATATAGGAATGATCTCAAAGAAAATACACCAGATATCAGCAGTGGTTATTTTTATTTGGGTGAATTCCTTTTTTCGTTTTTATGCCTTTCTGGCAGCCACAGCTGTCCCATAGCTGTACCATGCACCCACCTGCTTGGCCAACCCTGAACCAGCTGCTGAGTCAGAAGTTTATGCATTTGTAATTGTGTCAGATTTTGTCAAATCGCTCTCAGGAGAGGTTGTACCAATTTACACTCCCACCAGTGATGTAGACGTGCCCACAGAGCACATTAATTGACTTTTGCATGAGGAGAAACGCCATATCCCAGCAAGGCTTTAATTTCCATGTCTCCCATCATGCGTGAGCTCAGCCTCTGCCCATGGGTCCAGACCAGTTTTCTTTTCTTTGAGCTGTCCTCATAGGGGCTGACGTCTCCCTGCCCTGCCGACCCCCAGAACACCTTCGCTCAGCTTCTGAGTGGCTGGCTCTGTCTGCTCCGTCAGCCTTAGGGTCAGAAGTCACCTCCCCAGAGAGATGAGGTCCCTGAGGGGCCCACAGCCCTGCCTGAACTCATCCTTATCGAAGCACCTGCTTCTCTGTAACAGACACTCAGGTCCCAGCCCAGGGACCCTGCTCCCCTGGTGCTGGTACCTCCATCTTCCCAGCAGACCCTGAGCCAGTTGGAGATGAATCTGTGCTAACTGATCCATCTCACTCTTCTGAGCTCCCCACTGAGCAAGGCCTTTAGCCTCAAGACAGAGGCCTGTATGTGGCCATCAGGAGTGTGGCCTGGACTCAAGTCCAGCCCCTGGGCCACTGTAGGCCACACCTCCCTGAGGGAGAGATGCCTAGGCTGGGTGCCCTGCAATAAGTTCACCTCTTGGGCCTCAGTTTCCTATCTGCCAACCCCCAATGTCACCATAAATATGACAGAGCAGACATCTGCAGTGCTTATAGTAGGCAGCCTAGGCCAGAACATAGGAGGATTGGTCACTGCAGCTCTAGGCAGCTAAGGACCATGCCCCTGAGCTCTCCATCCTCCCCCAGATTATGCTGGGGCTGGGTCAGCGTCCACTGTCAGCCTGTGCCATGGTTGGGGTGAGGGGCTGCTGGATTGATCAATTAGTTCATGCCTGGTCCCTGCCAGCCAGACCCCCAACTCCGTGGTCCCCATGGCTGCCTGCAGCCCATGCCCGGCTCCGGCGGTAGAGGCCAGCGTCCCCCACACCACATGGACCGATGACTGTGGGTAGTGCTGACTGGAGTCCAGGGTGTTCTCAGGGTGGCACCTGGGGAGGGGCCAGCATGGTCCAGGGGTGCACAGGGACCGGCCATTCACAAAGCACCAGCACCAGCATTCACTCACGGGGTCCCAAGGTAGCCTGGCCCATTATCACACCCCCAAAGGAGGTGATCTCCGCAAGGGCAGGGACATCCATCAGGTCACTCAGCTGGGTCTCCATGAGGCTGCATCCTGCTCTCTTCAGAGTGACCCAACCCCCCTCAGTCCCTCCCTCCCTGCAGCCCAGGCAAGCCAGGGCGTGAACACCTGCTTTGAGAGCAACAGCTCGGGACTCCATTCACAGCAGCATTTTAATCCCACCTTTTCCAACAAGAATACAGCATAGGACTCAGCATTCCGGGAGCCCAGCAGGTCTCTCACACTCCACCCCCTGCCTGTTTCCCTCCACATGGAGGTGCCGGCTTCTGTGTCCTCAGACGCATTTTCTACACATGGACCCTTTCCCTCCTGGGTTTGCCCAAGTGGGGGTAGGCCAGGCAGACTGCTGCTTCACTTTCCTCAAAATTCTGGTCATTGGTTTGTCTATTTATAGTGTAAACACTTTCTACTGCAAAATGCAAAACAAACCCAGAAACGTGCATTAAACAGACTAAAGAATCACTACAAAGTACACACTCACGTGACACCGGCGGTGATGCCAGAACTCTGTCCTCCTGGGTCCTGACACCCCAGAGGTGGCCCCAACCCTGCTTTCACAGTAATCACAGCCTGGATGCTGTTTTGTTGTCTGTCATTTTGCTACCAAATGAACACCTGCAAACCTTACAGATGACTTTGCCAGGGCAAGGGCAAGGCAGGAGAAGCACCGGGTGAGCCTTTCCAACCTCAAAACCACAAGGGTCCAGGGAGCCTAGCTCGAGTCTGAACGCCCTGTCTGCCATGTCATGGAGCAGGGCCTCACACCCGGAAGTCCTGCTGCTGCTTCCACTGAGAGCGTCCCTAAGGCCTGTGGTCGGTGTGTAGGTGCCTGCAGCATGGAGGACCATGGCCCTATACTCCATCACTCAGGTGACACTGATGGGCTGTTTGGGGAAGGTTGCTCAGAACATCCTGGTGAGGGTTCCCACACTTCCCTTGGGCCTGTGCCAGCAGGGGAGCTGCTCTCATGGTGGGCAGCCCTGGGGGGCCGTCCCACTCCCCCCCGCCCTCCCCGGGGAACCTAGCCCAGCCAATGGGCAAGTGGACCTTGCTGTATTCATGCTCATTGAAGACCATCACTTCCAGTTCACCTTCCTCTGTTGATGGCCACGTGGCATTGTGTTGCATCATGTGCCATGTTTATCTTCCCAAGCCCTGTTGTGGGCATTTTGGTGACTCCACCCTTTTGCTTCTACAAAAACAGAATAACCTGTGGAAATGCAGCTCATGGGGTAAATGCCTAGACGTGGAGTCAGCTAGCCCCAGCACCCCTATCCACACCAAGGTCCCATCCAGGTCCCCAAACTCAGCTGAAACTAACAAAGCCTGTCGGCCTTGACTTTCACCAGCCCACCCTGCTGAAACGGGAGGCCACACCTCAACTCTTCAGGGTCTTCACATGGTCCTCCCACTGGCAGTGTGGAGGCCAGAGCCAGCCCTGTGAACTCTCTCACAGATGGGGCCTCTCTCCCGCACTCCCACCTCAGGAATCACCTCGCACCCACCTTTTCTAGTATTTAAGTATTTTCTTTGAGATAAGTGCTTGCATCCCCATAAACATCTGCTACTTTTTCTCTTTCTTTTTTTTTTTTTTTTTTGCGGTACGTGGGCCTCTCACTGTTGCGGCCTCTCCCTTTGCGGAGCACAGGCTCCGGACACGCAGGCTCAGCGGCCATGGCTCACGGGCCCAGCCGCTCCGCGGCATGTGGGATCTTCCCGGACCGGGGCACGAACCCGTGTCCCCTGCATCAGTGGGCGGACTCTCAACCACTGCGCCACCAGGGAAGCCCCTACTTTTTCTCTTATGTCTTGACTGAAGCAGTGTGCTATCAGAGAAAGTTCTGAGAAGGGGACTTCACCTATAACCCCAACACCCAACCTGACAGCCACCATGCTGCGCTGTGTCCCCTCTAGACTATTCATGGGCACACGTGTTTCAAAGTGTGTTCATTCATTCCTTCAGCAAACACTCACTAGGTCTTTCCTAGTGGGTCCAGGACCCAGCCCAGAACAGTCTAGCCACTGATGAGGTGCAAAGACCAGTTCCCACCTGATCCAAGCAGTGTCCATGCTCATCGCCGACTCTGCAGGTTCCCTGTGGAGGGGGGCTGGGAGGTGGATGGTTTCCCTGGGAGGACCGAGCCTGCAGCCTTGCACCCTCATCTTCTTCCACAAGAATTTAACACAAATGGCGCGAGGCCCTGCAGCCACAGGTGGAGGCAGCCAGGAGGCTCAGTGGTCTTGAGGGGGTGGTGGCACCCTTCTCCAGCCTCGGTTTCCCCACTTGCAAGGTGAGGATGGGCAGATGAGTGAATGAATGTGGTGGCCTCTGCTCAAAGGATTAGAGGGTGGAAAGAAGGGAAGGAGGGAGGGAGGGAGGGACACAGAGAAGGAGGGAAGGGAGAAGGGGGAAGGAAGGAGGGAGGGAAGGGAGGAAAGATGAATAGGCAAAAAACAGGATCACAATCTGTCAAGGATAAACTAGGAAGTGGCCCCCGTATGGTCAGCTGTGAAACCCTGGACAGGTTCACTGACCTCTCTGAGCTCTCCTTGTTGACCTGCAGGATGGAAACTATAATAATAGAGGGGAAGATAGCTCATCTTGGATTCCCAGCACCTGGAGCTCCCAGACCCGGCACTGTTCTGGCACTTTTCTTGGCTGTGCACTTTAAGAAGCACACCATGGTGCTCAGTGCCCAGTCATGGTCAGCTCGTGATATACACCCCACTGTGCTGGGCTCCTCAGGGTGGGGAAGTGCTGCTTCTATCTGACTTCACCCTAACCTCACTGCGGATCAGCAGTTCAGTCGCAGGGCCAATTATAAAACAGTGTTTATTTGTTATTTAGTTGAATAAATTAATCTACTCTGAGGTACTGTGTGTACCTCTGGAGATATTTTTTGAATGCATGCATGTTGTGCATGACAGAGAAAATCAACATCATCTGGTCCAGCCCCCAGCTGATACAGGAAGCCCCTCCCCAGGACCTGAGGGGTGACAGCCAGCCCTGTTGGCATCTCTCCAGGATGGGAGCACACGGCCTTCAAGATGCCCAGACTTACTGCAGACCTGATGTTCCTGTGTTGTAACTGCCCTGGGTCAGCCAAGCAGGGTCCCGAATCACAGTGCGAAATGAATGAGGACATGAATTTGACAGAAAGATGGAAATATGTGGAAACTGGGCAGAAACGTTTAAGAATGCCCTGGGTTGGGGGGCCAGAGTTGCAAGGACATGACCAACCCTCAGCCACCACATATCACACTGAGCAAGAAAGTCTTTTTTCAATTGAGACATCACTTATATACCATAAAATTCCCCTTTTAAAGTGTACAATTCAGTGGTTGTTAGCACATTCACAGACTTATGCAACCATCACCACTGATCCAGAATGTTCTCGTCACCCCCAAAGGATACCCCGCTCTCCCGACTGAAGCAGGGAGCACAATGGCCTTCAACTACCACCACCTACCTCTTCTACTGAAGAGATGAAACAAAATTTAGAAACGATGTTTGCATTGAAGACCAGAAAAGTAGACACTACAAGACTGAAGACAGAGGTAATCTAAGAAACATCCACAGCAGTGACCAGCCCAAGTTCTTTGAAAAGTATCTCAGAGATGTCAACTGTTCTTTCAAGATTCAAGATGGACAAGAAGCAATTTGACTGGCTTCTTGGTTTAGCTGTTAGTCTCGAATATGGAGATAATGCTGAAAAATACAAGGATTTGGTACCTGATAATGCAAAAAATGCTGACAATGCAACTAAAAATGCAGAGCCCATGATCAATTTGGATGTAAATAATCCTAATTTTAGGGCTGGTGTCATGGTCCAGGCTAACTTTCAGAGTCAGTTTATGGTGGTTACCTGACAGTGCTTCAGGCAATTAGCATTTTGGTCCAAGAGCCCTGACACAGGATGTAGCTGCTAGCACAAACCCAGCAGAAGAGGTCTTGCCTGTTGGTTTAGACAAGTATATTCTTGGTTTTGACGCAAGAGACGTGGTTCTTAATGAAGCTGGTCAAATCCTGCACTTGCTGCATATAGAAGAGCTCAGAGAGCTGCAGACGAAAATTCATGCAGCCAGAGTGGCTGTTCAGGTGACTACTGCTGATCCAAAGACAGACCACGGACTGGAGAAAGTTGGAAGATGAACATTTTAGAATTTTAGCTTCCCCCTTACCTAGTGCTCTCTGGCATATATTTGGAAATCAAATACCACATTTTCAATGGAAGAATCCCAGAAATTTTACTATGTTCTAGAGAGCTACCATCATTGCCTTTTCTTTAATAAAGTTGAGGAAAGTGGAAAACAAAAAACAGATCCTGTACCCATCAGGCAATCACTCACCACTCAGGGCCCCCCAGACCTTGACAACCATGAATCTACTTTCTGTCTCTGCCTATTCAGGACATTTTATATAAATAGAATCATACCATACATGACCTTTTGTGCCTGGCTTCCTGCACTCAGCATATTTTCCAGATTCATCCACATTGTAGCAGGTACTGGCACTTCACCCCTTTTATGGCTGATTAATATTCCATTGTTTGGATATACCACATTTTGTTTAATCCATCATCCAATGGCGTACGTTTGGGTTGTTTCTGTTTTTTGGCTATTACGAACATTCGTGTACATGTTTTTGTATATATCTAAGTGGAGTTGCTGGGTCGTAAGGTAATTCTGTGTTAACTGTTTGAGGAACCACCAAACTGTTCTCCACAGTGGCTGCACCATTTTACTTTCCCACCAGCAGTGTAAGGGCTCCAATTTCTCCACATCCTCACCAACACTTATTTTCCATTTTTTCTATTCTAACCATCCCAATGGGTGTGAGGTGGTATCTCACTGTGGTTTTGATTAACATTTGTGATGTTGAGCATACTTTCATGTGCTTACTGACCATTTGCATATCTTCTTGAGATAAATGTCTATGCAAGTCCTTTGACCATTTTTGAATCAGGTTGTTTGTCTTTTTGTGGTTGAGTTTTAGGAGGTCTCTACATATTCTGGACACTAGACCCTTGTCAGATCTGTGAATTGTCAATATTTTCTCCCATTCTGTGGGTGGTCTTTTCACTCCCTTAATAGTGTCCTTTGATTCCAAAAGTGTTTAATTTTGATGAAGTGTATCTGTGTTTCCCTTGGTTGCCTGTGCCCAACAAAATCTTTGACTAAATTCTCCACATTCCTCAAACAAAGTCCTGTGCCCTCTCCCTGCTCAGTCTCCTGGACAGCAGGTCCATTCTCAGACCCTGGTGCGCTGCGCCCCCTGGTGGCACCTGGCCATTCAGGACACGTGGGCGATCCAGGCAGCAAGGCACAATCAGGCTCTGAGAGCATCAACGTTAGATGTGACAAAGCAACATCTGTGCTCAAGGCTACTTTCTTCCTCTGGGAAGAGAGAAAGAGGAAAACATTGCCGCTTCCCAGTCCCAGACACAGCTGACCACTGGCCATCTCTCTTTGTATCCTGCCCACTATACTGTGAGGTGAAGATTCCCATCCCCACTCTACAGAGGAGGAAGCTGAGGTTTAGGGAAGTGCAGTAAGTGCCCAAGGTCCAGAGTTACTGATGGAGCTTCAGGGACGAGCTGACTCTTTCATTTATTCTTTCAACAAACATTTGTGAGGATGCATCCCCACAAAGACCCCAGCCGAGCCCTGGCCAACTCAGTCAGGGACAGACTTAACAGGATTAATGCCATAGGGAACTTCAGGCCAGGACCCCGAGGATTCTGGCCCGGGGTCTGGGGTCAGCGTTTGCTGGGGAGCATGGGAGAGGGGATGTCATTGTTCCGGGGCTGGCAGCCCAGAGCTGAATGCTGACTGAAGAAATCCTGGGAGGGAGATGTCAGAGGCCTCATTGGTCCTGCTCCTGCTGTGAGTGGAACCCATTGCCCACGGAGCTCCCGAATCCCCCAAGAGCCGGCCAGGTGGACCCCATCACCCGACAGAAAAGTCAAGAAAAAGTGCAAAGTGCAGGATGGTGAGAACGCGGCCCTGCCCTCATCTATGTGTATGGACAAAGAACCTTGGTCTGTGTCTGCTTCACTCCTTCCCAGCAAGACATTCCAGAAGGAAACCCAAGATCCAAAGGCAGTGGATTCTTGGGTGTGGGGACACTGAGCAGGTGGAGGCAGGCATGAGAGGAGGCCTTCTTAAAGTGCCTGAGTCACCTGAATATGACTTTTCAAAAAATAAATTAAAAATAAAAAAGAATGATCAAAATGTCCTAGAATTGATTGAGGTGGTGGACACACAACTCTGAATATACTAAAACCACTTTTAGTGGATAAAATGTATGGGGTGTGGATTCTTTCCCGAGCACGCTGTTAAAAAAGGGGAAATGTTCTGTGGCCCTGAATGTTCTCCGTGAAATGGTGGGAAGGACGGCATGAGTAGCGGGCTTCCACTGGCACAGACGGGCTGGGACACCTCCACACACAGATTTGCAGGCTCAGGACCCCCAAAGGGTGGCTGAAACACAGATTCCTGGCTCTCTCCCAGACCATCCAACTCAGCAAATCTGGAACAGGGGCCTAAGAATCTGCATTTCTGAAGTTTCCTGATGATGCTGGGCTGGTCCTGGGATCCACTTTGAGAATTGTTGGCCCAGACAACCTCTGGTAGCACTGGGTACATCTGGGGGCAGGTGTGAGAGGGAGAGGTTTCACCACACACCGATTTGAATTTCATACTGCGGGATTAGGCTACTTAACAAAAAATACATAAATAAGATTTAAACTTAAACAATGGTTAGAACTTACCAGAGTTAGATGTGTGTTGGGCTTCTCTGGTGGTGAGGTGGTTGAATCCACCTGCCAGTGCTGGGGACACAGGTTTGAGCCCTGGTCCAGGAAGATCCCACATGTCGCGGAGCAACTGAGCCCATGCGCCACAACTACTGAGCCTGCGCTCTAGGGCCCGCAAGCCACAACTACTGAGCCTGCGTGCCACAACTCTGAGGCCCCTGCGCCTTGAGCCCGTACTCCGAAACAAAGAGAAGCCATCGCAATGAGAAGCTCGCGCACCGCAACAAAGAGTAGCCCCCGCTCGCCACAACTAGAGAAAGCCCATGGGCAGCAACGGAAACCCAACACAGCCAAAAATAAAATAAACAAATTTATCAAAAAAAAAAAACCCATTCTAACCTTAAAAGAAAAAAAAGAATTAGGTGTGTGTAGCAGAGATGGCTAAGTGCACTCCACTATCTTTTCTCTTCCTCTATCACAGAAACTTTAGTTGGGAACATGGATGGATACCTGGAACAGAAAGTACATCTCCCTGGTTCCCTTCCATCTAGGTATAGCCATGTGGCTAAGTTCTGACCATAGATGTGAGTGGAAGTATCCAGAAACTTCTAAGAAGTGTCTTAGAGAGTTCTCTGGTGGCCCAGTGGTTAGGCCTCGGCATTTTCATTGCCATGGCCCTGGGTTCAGTCCCTGGTCAGGGAACTAAGATCCCGCAAGATGCACAGCGTGGCCAAAAAAAAAAAGGAAGTGTCTTAGAGTGTAGGATGCACACTTCTTTCTCTCTTCCTCCTTCCTGCTGGATAGATGCAAGCATGATGGCTGGAATTCAAGCAGCTATTTGGGCCACAAGGTGGAGACTACGTATTGAGAACAGCAGAACAGGAAGTTAGGAGGAAACTGGGTTTCTGACAGCATGGAACTGCCACACCAGGCTCATCCTGCTTGCCTTGGGACATCCTCTACATGATAAGAAAGAACATCTTTCTTGCTTAAGCAACTGGTATGTTGGGGTTTGTGTTACTCATAGTCACACTTGTCCCGAGTGACACAGCATATAAAATAACAGGCACAGCATCTGGCCCATCACAAGCATTCCAGCTCAGGATCCTACCCAGTCACACATGTATGACGGGAGTGGAGTAGAAATGAACCCAGGCCTGTGAGCCTGGGAGGGAAGCTGACACAAAGAAGGCCACAAAATTCCACTGCCCCACCCCAGCCCTGGCCCAGCCATTGGTCGTTGGTCCTTGGTCTCTGAAGGCCAACACCTAACAAAATGACACGTGTTAAGCCACACATTTTTCTGACTGTACGTTTTGCCAATTCAATTAGATTTTCCTCTTGTTGATATTGGAGTCTTCATTTCCTGACCATCTGCTGTTTGGGTAGCAGGAAAGTCCTCTGAGTGCTAGAGGAGAAGCCCAGACTGAATGTGCTCCACGGACGTCCCAGGAGCAGGAGGGCTGATGGCGATGTTCCCGGGGAGGTCCCGACAGCCGCGCCACACAGAGGGAAGCTCAGGCGCTGCCAGCCCCCGGTCTGAGCCTGCGTCCAGAGTTCTTTCCACTTCAGATGCTCATAATATTATTCAGTTTAAGAAGGAAGGAAATTCTGATACATGATGCGGCATGGTTGAACCTTGAGGATATTATGCTAAGTGAAATAAGCCAGTCACAAAAAGGACAGATACTGTATGATTCCATGTGTATGAAGCATCTACAGTCATCAAATTATAAAAACAAAAAGTAGAATGTGGGGTGCCAGGGCCTGGGGGAAAGGGAATGGAGAGTTAGTGTTTAATGGGGACAGTTTCTGTTTGGAATGATGAAAAAGGTCTAGAGATCTTTTGTACAGCAATGTGAATACACTTAACGCTACTGAACTGCACACTTAAAAATGATTAAGTGGTAAAAAAAAAAAGATTACCTACCTGTATCTATATTGATAGATCTCTTGTAACTCATTGGTCACAGAACTTCTTGGAGAGTATCTCTGTGACGGTGTCAATCTGTGTCCAGTCAGAGGGTAGGGACCACACAGTGACCTGAACAGGATGTCTAATAGGCCCAGTTAGTAAGCACTGATGAGACATAAAAGAAAGCTCCAGGGAACCCAGGGCTGAGGGAGGGCACTGGCGGAGGCCAGCTTGGAAGGAGCTAGGCCTCAATGGAGAAGGCGTGCCTGAGCCCACTAGATGTCGGGGAAATCTGCTGGTTTGTGTGGGCCAGGCTGGTCTGCAGCCACCATGGCGGAGGTGCTGTGCCTGGTGGCCAGGTACATAGTAAGCTCAGGGCATCAGGATGCAGGTGGGGGCTGAGAGCGGGAAAGCTGAGTCTAGAGGCCTTGGAAAGGTAATCACCAGGGTGGGGCTGCAATGTCACAGGGGAATGTCATTTGGGGTGCATGGCTGGGCACCAAATGTCCTGACCCCCACACCTCAGACCCCCAGGCATCAGAGCCTCCTCTCCCTTCCACTCCTCCAGTGAACTAAACTGGGGGAGCCTGACATTTTGCTCACCAGGAAGGAGAAATGTCCAAGGGTATTTGCTCAGAGGCGATGAACTGGTATACTGACCTTGGGAGAATAAGAGGCCTCCAGTCCAGGATGCCAAAAGAAATAATTGGTAAAATAATTTAAAATTATTCTTTTATCTGAATTTATCTGAATAAAATCTGATAAATTGGGCTACATGAAATTGAAAACTTCTGCTTATCGAGGAATGGGCTGCTGATACACAGACAGCACTGGTGAATCTGAGAAATATTTTGTGAGTGAAAGAAGCCAGACGTATAATAACTGAATCCATTTATTTGTGGTTTCAGAACAGGCCAAGCGAAGTACAACAGTGGTGGCCTCTGTAGTGGGGGGAGAGGGCTTGACTGCACAGGGGCCAGAGGCAACTTTCTCGGGGACAGCAATGTTCTAAGACTTGATATTCGCGATGGTCCATCTAAACAGTTCTCAAAACACATCAGTCTGGACCTCCCAGATGAGTGCTTTCTTGGTGTATATGAGTTATAATTCACTGCTAACATCTAAAGCATATCTCACCCTGTCTAGCCCTGGCTGGGGAGGTAGCTCTAACACGGGCTCTCCCTGCAAAGTTCAGAGAAGTAAGACCAAGGCCTGAGGCCGCACGGCCAGAGGGCAGAGGACAGCCTTGAGACGAGTGCGTCCCTCGGGTTCCCTCTGCCCTCCCCAGCCCACACCCTGGTGACTAACTTCTGCATCCAGGGGCTACCCGCACACCTCTGGCCACCCCAGCTGACACAGGGCGTTCCCTAGGGAGTGTGTGATGGACAGTGCACTCGGTGGGTGGTGGGCTGGGAGCAGAGGCCACCTTTGGTGGGGGGCGGGCGGGGGTCCCTCGGTATCACGGGGGGGCTATGGGCATCATGGAGGCCTTGGACATCATGAAGGTCATGAACATCATACAAGCCATGAGCATCACTGGGGACATGTACATCAGAGGGGGTCATGGGCATAATGGGGACCATGGGCACCATGGGGCCTGTGGGGGTCATGGACATCATAGGAGCCATAGGCATTTGGGACCATGGACATCATGTGGGCCATAGATATTATGGGAGCTATGGGCACCAAGGGGGCCAAGGACATCATGGGGGTGTCATGGACATAATGGGAGAACATGGGCATCACAGGGGCTGTGGGCATCATGGAGGAAACGGACATCATAGGGGGATATGAGCATCATGGGGGCCATCAGCCTCTGGGGCCAGTGAGGTGGGAGATGTCCCCAGCCTTAGGCTGGGCTCTCACTTTGGCCTGAGTGGGTAGTGCCCAGGAGCCCAGGGTTATCCCCGTCCCATCCCTGGGGACGCAGAACCAGGACCCTGGTACCCTCTGAAGCATTCCTGATCCTACCTGGCCTGCACCCTCTCCTGCATCCACTCCTGGGGAAGCTTAGGGAATGCTGGGAAGCTGTCATCTGAGAGGGGACAGTGATGCCAATAGACGTGCCTTTGACTAGGGATCAAAAAGACCAGCAACACTTTTTAAGTTGTTTCTTTTAACGCTTTTGTCTGGTTATAAAATAATGTAGGAAGTATACACACAGAACTGTAACTGACAGAGGCAAGTCCTCTTAAAAAAGGGCATTTTTGTTATGCCCTTTTTGTTATGGATGAAGAAAGCAGCCAGCGGGCTTACAAGGTGCCACATGCCCACTGGAGAAATCTTGGTAAGTCAGCAAAGGTGATTAGGGGGAAGACCTCATCCTACCACCCAGGGAAAACCATGGTTAACATTTCAGTGGATTTTTTCTAAGGAAGTGTGTTTGTATCATTGAAATCATTTAATTTTGCAACCTCTCCCCCTAACAGTACAGTGTCAGCCATAAGAAGCTGCACTGTAAGCATCTCTTGTAATGGTTACATGATATTCTATCATGGAGGGGCCACAAATTATCCTTTCCCTGGTGTACATTTAAGTTGCCTACAATTTTTCATTACTTCATATAATGCTATGGTGAATTATTCATAATGCTTTTATCATATTAAACAATATCTCTTTGGAATAGATTCCCAGCAGCAAAATTACTTGGGTCAGAGGATATAAATAGTCTAATATATTTGATATATTTTGATATATATTGCCAAATTGTTGTGTGGAAGAGTCAGTCACTGTGTTTGCAGATGCTTCTCGTGTAGCAACTGTGGAAATTTGTGTACATTCAGGGTTTGTTGTTCACTGTGAATCATGGTTTCAACATATAGGTCTTTAGCTCTGAGGCTATTTTTTTAAAATATGTGGTAGCCATTTATATTCCTTTTGATTCACTAGCAGAGACAATGCTCAGAGTTTATCAAATTATTTTCTTGGCCCCATACATCTGGGTGTGATCACATGACTAATTCTCATGTGTGAGAGGAAGTGACCTGCTACTAGACTGAAATATGCTGGGTCCCTGGACACCACTTGGTTGAAAAGCAGGAGAGCCCCCTTACCCACATCAGGTGTGTGAGAGTGAGAAATAAACCACTCTGTATTAGTCACCAAGATGCTGGGGTTTATCTGATACCACAGCAGTTTGGCCTCTCGACCAAAATACTCACACTATTAGTTATCTATCACTTTAAAACAAATAAGTGGCTTTAAAAAATAATCATTTAGTGTCTCTAATAGTTTCTGTGGGTCAAAAATTCAGAAGTGTCTCTGCACAGTGGCTCTGGCTCAGGGCCTCTTATGAAGCTGCAGTCAGATGTCAACTGGGGCTATAGTCTCACCTGAAGATTTGAGTGGAGCTGGGGATGCACTTCCAAGGTGATTCACTCCCTCATGGCCAGCTGGTACCGGTGGCCATTGCTTGGAGGCTTCAGCTCCTCCCCACACTGGGCTCTCCTCAGTGCTGCTTGAGCATCCTCACAATATGGCAGCTGGCTCCCACAGAGAGAGTGATCCAGGAGAGAAAGGCAGAAGCCACAGTGCCCTCTATGACCAAGCCACAGAAGTCACACACCATCACCTCTGCTGTAATTTATTGGCCATATACACTAGCTCTGATTTACTGTAAGAAGAGACTACAGAAGGGTGTGAAAATGAAAGCAAGGATTATTGTGGCCATCTTTTCTCTTTTTTTAAATTTTTGGCTGCATTGGGTCTTCATTTTTGCACGCTGGCTTTCTCTAGTTGCGGGGAGAGGCGGCTACTCTTCGTTGCAGTGCACGGGCTTCTCATTATGGGGGCTTCTCTTATTGTGGAGCACAGGCTCTAGGAGTGCGGGTTTCAGTAGTTGTGGCTCATAAGCTCTAGAGTGCAGGCTCAGTAGTTGTGGCACACGGGCTTAGCTGCTCTGCATCATGTGGGATCTTCCTGGACCAGGGCTCGAACACATGTCCCCTGCATTGGCAGGCAGATTCTTAACCACTGTGCTACAAGAGAAGTCCCTTGTGCTCATCTTGAGGCCAGTTATCTCACTCCCTAAATCTGCTTTAGAAATTTATTCTTTAAAAAAGTCATGCGGGGGCTTCCCTGGTGGCGCAGTGGTTGAGAGTCCGCCTGCCAATGCAGGGGACACGGGTTCGTGCCCCAGTCCGGGAAGATCCCACATGCCTCAGAGCAGCTGGGCCCATGAGCCATGGCCGCTGAGCCTGCACGTCTGGAGCCTGTGCTCCGCAATGGGAGAGGCCACAACAGTGAGAGGCCCGCGTACCGCAAAAAAAAAAAAAAAAAAAGTCATGCGTATGTGCAAAGATTTAGGTACCAGGAGAGGATAATCATTGCAGTATTGCTTTTAGAAGCAGAAGAAAAAGGTGGGGGGACATAAATTCCATAAAGTGGAATAAGGCATAATATGACATTAAAATAGAATTGTATGCAGTCATATGTTGCAGAAGAATTTTTATGACACGGAAAGTTGTGTTTGTAACATAATTAAGCGACAAAATAACATAAGTAGAATGATTCTGTTGTGTAAAGAACATGTCTTTATAAAAAAGCATAGAAAAGGTAAGAAAGGCTATACGTCTGGGGTAATTTGGATTATAAATGGGCATGTATCCACACACCTCCCCTTCAAATGTGAGTGGAGGACACTTTCCCACCATGTTGATCTTGGGCTTGGCCAAACGGCTTTCTCTGGCAGCAGCATCAGTAGCTGATTCCAATCCTAAACCTTCAGAGGACTTGCATGCTCTTCTTGCCAATCTGGGAGCTCCGGGCCCCCAACAGGAGAGGAGCATGCCGAGGAGCGTGTCCCAGGAGAATGGGAGACAGGCAGAGCACACCTGGGCCACACCTGAAGCTGAGGCTGAGCCCCATCCAACCCACAGGTGCAAGAGCAAGACGTACACCCTCACCCTCCTACACCTCCTAGTATTCACGGTGGCTGTGACTGATGATACAACATCAAACTAGGAAAAGCTGTTATTCCTGCGTGATAGAATCATTTTCTTTTTTTTCTCTTACCTTCATTTTCTAAATTTTCTGAAATGAACATATTATTAGATTATATTAACAATTATATATTTTATTCAATATATAATACATTTTATTATTTAATTATATTATTTATATAAATTGTATTGTTTATTTAAATGTTTTTATTACTTTATATAAAGAATGTGTGCATGTGTGTGTATGTGTAAAACAAGGTTTGGGGAAGTTTAAAAAGAAAACCTTGCCCTTAAGGCCACCCTGTCTCTCTGTTCCCTGCCTCCTACGAATGCACGGTAACTAGTGATAATCACAATGCACATTGTGAAATCCTGTCTTTTCTCTGAAGTTACATCGTAAACACTCTTTTTGTTACTATATGTCCTTCATGAGTAACATTTACAATGATGACAGAATATCCCACCAAGTGAACATAACAGCATTCTCATGTGTTTTACCTGCTGGAAATTTAAGTTACAGGCATAACTTGTTTTACAGTGCTTTGCTTTATTGCACTTTGTAGATACTGCATTTTTCACAAATTGAAGGTTTGTGGCAACCCTGCATCAGATGATAGTTAGCATTTTTTAGCAACAAAGTATTTTAAAATTAAGGTATGCACATTGTTTTTGTAGACATAATGCTATTGCACACTTAATAGACTACAGTATAGTATAAACATAGCTTTAATTTGCTCTGGGAAACCAAAAAATTTGTGCGACTCACCCATTGAGATGTTCATTTTATTGCAGTGGACTGGAACCAAAGCTGCACTATCTCCAAGGAAGTCTGTATTTCAGAATTGTCATTTAGTGAATGTGTGACCATGAATATACTCATGCATGTGCATTGTGTTTTTCCCTTTGCTTCCCAAATATAAAATCACAGACTTGAGACACACAGGAGGGGATGAATATTTTACTCCCTCTTGATATGTATTTAAAAGTTTGCCTTCCAGAAGAAATCAGCCAATGTACCTCTCCACCAGCTGTACTTACAGGTGTGCCGGCCTGCAGAAGACACCACAGATCACTCACTGCATGTCCCTCAGGAAATGAGACCTGATTTGATTCTAGAGTGTGGGGGGCAATTTGCCCATCCCACCCTGTATCTATAGGTAGCTAATGAGATGTAAGCAGAATTACTGAGTGAGTCATCTGAAAAGCTCCTTAAGAGGGGATAACTGGAAATGAGCCCTTTTTGCCCCCATGCCTGCTTTTTGCTGTAATGGTTGGATCTCCAGCAGCCATCTTGGGCCATGAGGTTATTTTGAGGATGGAAGCTCCACACTATGCAAGGCAGAAAAGAAAGATCCCCCCCCACTCCCTCCTGCTGAGCTGACATTGCACTGTTACATATCCCAGCTACTCTGTGGGTTTTGTGAAACTGTGTGTGAAGTCTCTATCTCATTGTATTATATGCAGGCAAGACTGAACTCTCCTACAGATGTCTGGAGTAAGCTATGGTGTAGTTTTTTGGGGGGCACATAATAAGCACGTTACAGCAGAAAAAAAATAATAATACTGTGGAGGAGCCATGCCAGCCTTAGATTTCCTGTCTCCAGGCTTGTTTCAATGTGAGAGTAAAATAAATCCAGTATTAGTTAAGTCTTTGAATTTTAGACCTCTATTACTAGTAACTGAGCTACTTCTTAACCTCTCCAGAACATTACTAGCATTGGCTTTAGCACATTACATTTTTAAAAATTATGTATAGGTGTCAAATAAGACTTAATTGTTGCTTAATTGTGCATTTTTGGAGGAACATTACAGGCAGAAGGAGTAGCACAAGCAAAGCTGTGCAAATTGGGAATGACAGCCGTTTTCAAAAACACAACAGTCACTTCCTGGGGCATGACACCGTCTGCTTTCATCTTACTGAGAGGGTGTCAGGTAAGACATAGATGCACGTCCCTCCCGTCATGGAGAACCATTCAGGCAGAGCATCCCTATGGAAACTCAACCTGTGTTTTCATGTCTCCAGTCTCTCTCTCCTCTCTTGCCCCCTCTCCCCCTTTTTCCCTCTCTCTCTAACAGTTTTCGCAGGAGAGGGATCAGCGAGTCCCCTGCCCAGGACAGGGTGAGTAACTCACATAAAAAGGGACAGGTTGCACAGCTTGGAGAAAGAGCTGGAAAACTGACACCCTCAGAGCAGGAGAGCCCAGCCCTGCTGGCACTCTGTGAAAGGCTATTTCTCTCCTCCCTGCATTCAGACGGAGACACACCATCCAGCCCAATAAATGCCCCTTTGTGCTGGATGGGTTTCCATCAACTTATGTCTTTAATGAGAGCTGGTTGTACTCTGCCCAGCCTCTGCCCAGCAACAGGCCTGCCAGCCTGGACACCATAAGAACCAGCAACAGGAGATGGACGTTGTGGGGAGACACCCCGGAGTTTTTAGCATCTGAACAGTGCAGACAATATCCACGGGCTAGATGGGCAGCTGGCCCCATGGAGAGGCCAGTGGGTCACATGCAGGGTCTGGCTCTTGGATCTGCCTTGAATATTCAGCTGGAGGCCCCAGTGGTCTGGTAGTTCGGCCCCCAAGCAGTGGTGGCCCCAGAACCAGCCCCTGAGGTCAGCCAGCTCCCATCCCACTCCATGTCAGACCAGGAGGACACACCTGCCTCCTACCTGCTCCTGAAGGGACAAGGGTCCTTTCCTTGGGCAAGCCAATTCACCCCTCAAACCTCCACACCCTCTCCCTTAGATGGGAGGTAGCAGTTGTGGAATTGAAATGGAATGTCTCAGCTTCCAGATTCTTCTGATCAGCCTTAGCTGAAAGCAAGGAAAGAAGCAGGGGTTAGCCAAGCAAACAGGATTCAAGAGAAACTTGGAAGAGGAGGCTGTGGGGACCAACATTTTCAGACCGAGAAGCACAGCCCAGGCATTACAGCAGGCAAGCAGCGGCCAGAGGGTAAAGGGCAAGTTAAAGTGAAACCATCTTGCTCCCTCACCTCGTTGCCCTACAGTTGTTCTTAGCAAACAAGGCCCTCTGGGAACCCCTGCTTTTTGACAACATAGGCTTTACCAGGATGAAGACAGCCTTGCTATCTGTTGGACCAAATCTGCTCATTAGCTGGGAGAAATGACCGATGACAGGACATCACCTGGTCATCGGGAACCCAGCCAGCATGAAAACTGTGTCGGCTGACCCTGGAACCTATACAGGATCCCTCTTTAGGACTCTTTTCTTCACGGATTTATGCAAGTAAAATAACTAAAAATGGTGCCTTTGCAGTATAGTCATTTCTAACATGCTACACTGAGGAGTCAAGTTTTCCATAGCAGAAGACACATGTCCCGTGCTGAGGGGCAATTAGTGAGTGCATCTGTGCAAAGGTGCCAGGACCATGGCAGGTACTCAGAAGTGGGGTCTTTTCCCCTCTGCACCCCTCAGTCAAATCCACTTGACTCAAATTCCAACCTTGGGGCTCAGAGTGGGGTCCCCAAAGCAGCCACACCAGCCTCCCTGGGACCTGGGTAGAAATGCAGGGGGTGGGCAGCAAGTAATGTCCCTCAGCAGTTCTGATGCTGGCCTAACCAGGATCAGAACAAGGATACCCCTTTGGATGGCACTGCATCATGATGTTCGGCAGGCAGAGGGGCCAACCACTGTCCCCTCCCCACCTCAGAGCAGGAGAGACCTACACCTGGGCTCAAAGCCCCCACCCTGTTGTGGCTCCTAGGGCATTTGCAGGGGTCTCCCTAAGGAAAGTGAAGCCATGGGTCAGCCTGAGATCTGAGGTGGGCCATGCATCTCCAGGGTAGAGAGGAAAGGGCCTGAGATGGCTGAGTGCTCCTGCAGGACTTACCCCAGCCTCGCGGTAGCTCCCAACACCCATCTTGGGTAGGTGGGGTGGACTCAGGAGACCTGGGTTCAAATCTCAGCTCTTAGAGCCTTAGTTTCCCCACATGCAGAATGGGTTCATAGTGAGAGTGCACACCAAAGCCCCATATCAGGGTCCCTTAGCAACGCCTGCTAGTTCTATCCTTGGCTTCTCAGTGGCAGTGTCTCCACTTGTCCACAACCTGTGGGAAGCTGTGGGTGCTAAAGGAGACAGCCCCCAGCCTGAGCCTCCAGAGCCTCAGTGGGGGTGGGGGTCATGGAAGGTGGTGGGAAAGACCTGGGGATGCAGAAGGCATGTCCTCAGGGGCATCTGGAGGTTTCCTGGAGGAGGCAGCCCCCAGACTTGGATAATGAGGAGACTGACTCTGGGCCGGGAAAGGCAGGAAGGTGGGGGACTTCGGGCTGGGTATGTGCGGGCCCCACCAGTCCCTCAGCAACTTTTCTCTGAGCACCTGTGTGGAGCTTTCAGACCCAGTTTACTATGGAGGAGCCATCGCCTGTCCACAGGACCTCCTCAGGGCCTGAGTTTGGGCCTTCTGCCCAGCTGGCTCCCTGGACAGGCCAAGGCTAACAATCAACCTTCGGGAAAGGAAGGGGGGTACTTAGACTAGACCTGACCTGCCAGCAGACACCTCTTTGCCAAACCACAAGCCACCTACCCCAGCAGAGCTCCAGACACCTGTCCTCACTCCCACGCTCACCTGTGGCCCAGTGGCTTCGTGGTCTGAGTCAACGGTCAATGTCAGAGCCAAGAATATGGAGCTCCATCATTAGCGGTTTGCAAAACACGGGCTTGGCCAAGCCAGCTAGGCTGAGGGACTCCTGGAGACTGGACAAAGCACACATGGCCAGAGCATGCCCCAGGCAGCCACCAGGTGTGGGCTGAGGGTCAGCAGTACCTGGGGTTTTGCGCCTGTGGTTGCGGGGGAGGGGGCAGTCAACACACAAACAGCAAGCATGGTGCTTTCAGGAGCTGACCCAGGGCACGGGGTAAGGGAGGCCAGGGGCTACTGCAGACAGGTGGTCTACAATCAGAGGTTATGAAGAAGCTGGCCACATGGAGACCTGGGGGTAGGATCTTCAGGTTGGGCATATGGGGAGTGCAAAAGCCCTGAAGTAGAGATGAGTCCAAGGAACAAACAGAAGGGCAATGGGGAGGGTGAGGAGGGGGGAGGATGTAGGGTTTTCAGTTGTACGGGTTCCAGGAGTGAGGATTTGCATCAGAAGACTTCAGAGGGACTTAAGCTGGTCAGTGATATAATCTGATTTACTTTTTCAAAATAGGATTATGGGGAGGGATGAGTGTTTTAATCTGTTATGTCCTGTGTTTGTAAAAAAAAAAAAACCTAGTTATCAATGAAAAATATAACATATAAAAACTAGGACTGAGATCAGCTGTATCAGGAAAAAGAACAAAATTACAGTACCCTAAAACAAGATAGTTTTTTTTTCACATTTAAGAAGTATTGAGGTGGGCAGCCTAGGAAAGGCCTGTGATCCAAGCATTGGGGACACAGGCTCCTTCTGTCTTTGGCTCTGCTGTGTGAGACTCCCATGCCCAAAGTCTCATGGTCCAATATGGCTGCTGGAGCTCCAGCCATTGCAGCCACATTCCAGCCAATGTGAAGGCAGAAATAATAAAGAATGGCATATGCCCTCTGTTTAAGGTCCTTTCCCTAATGTTGCACACCCCTTCCATTACCAGAATGTAGCCACACGGCCACACTTCGATGCAGGAGAGGCTAAGAAATGCAGGAGAGACCCCTATTCTGGGAAGCCATTTGCTGAGCTAAGAATCAGGAATCTGTGACTAAGAGAGAAGGGAAGAACCAATAGTAGGGATGACCACTGTCCCTGCCACCTTTGCCCTGCTCCTGGGGACAAGGACTTTGCTGGGCATAGATACCCATAGATGGCAAGTGGAGTCAGCCCCTCGGGAACCGGGGAGAGACCAATGCACAGACAGGCAGGACAGATGCGTGGATCAGGGCTCCACAGAGGAAGCTGCATCTCACTGTTCTCTCTCCACAGTACTGGGTGGGCACCTCCAAGCCAGCTGATCTGCCTCTCACTTGCTCTGTCGATAGCTACATGACAGGCCAGAGCATGATGAGCATAACTCAGCGACAACCTCATGGGGGGAACTCACTTTGTTTTGGGGTTGAGGGCCTTACTGTGTGACTTTGGGCATGTCACGTCTCACTAGAGGATCAAGTGAGGTGGTGCATATGCCTGCCTGGGTGCCCATCTCACGCTACCTAGTCCATCACCATGCTTGACCCAGGCATGTCTGCATGACCTTGGCCAGTGCCTCCCCACCCCTGTCTTCAAAACGGGGGTGAAGACACAGAACCTCCTCACAGGCCTAGCCTCCTTCCTCTGTCCCTCTGGAAATGGGGTGGCAGCCCTGCCCTGCCACCCGGCTCTGTGCACTGAACTGGTGGGGGCAGCAGTGCCTGGAAGTGCCTGACAGAAATGCAGAATCCTAGGCCCACCCCACTGCCATGAGATGGCTCCCCTCAGGTGGGTGGTGGGCAGGCGGGCCACCAGCTCCCAGGGAGTGCCCATTGCCCCAGGCTGTCCTCCTCCTCCCACTCTCCCTGGTGATGGGCATGTGTGGGCCAGCCTGGGCCCTGGCAGAGACAGGAGCTGTAGCTGCAAAGCCAGCCTCCCGGGGTAGGGTTGAGCACAGGCCTGCTTCACTCAGCCTGGGGCACCTGAGACATGCCACACCATGTTTCCAACCTTGGTCTCTCTCTCTCTCTGTAAAATGGAAATGCCATCTCTGCCTCCTTGCCTCTCAGGAATGGAAAAGGGCCAGGGATTCAGCCACTTTCGAAGGTTCTCATTCATGTGGCCTACCTGAATGCACATTTTCCCAGATCCCAGGTGACACAGTCATGATCTCCCCACAGTAACTCAGGGGCACAGGCAATGTCCACCCCCCTCCTGGTGGTGTGTTGGGTGAAGTGGGGCCCAGGCCCTTTGAGCCATGAGACCCCCATCCCTCCTGATGAGGAGTGAAGTGGGTCAGGCATCCTGGTCTCTGTCTCACCCAGGGTGTGAAGCCACCGCCCTAAGAGCCACCAGACTCTGGGGCCTGTTCTGGGTGATGTGGCCCTTGGCTATCACTGGCCAGCAGGATTTCAGCACCTGCTCAAGGTGGCAGCATGAGGAGGGGGCTTAGGTCAAGGCCACCATCACCCTCACTGCCGGGAGCTGGTCTGGGCTTCACCTGGGCTGGGTCAATTCATCTTCACAGCATCCCCATTTTACAGACAGTAAATGTATCCCCAGTCACACAGCTCAGAAGGGGCAGGTGAACTCAGCATCACGCTGCGTGTGTGTGTCTGCACACGTACGTTGGCTGCATGTGCAGCCTCTCTATCACGTGTGTCTCTCTGCTGGAGCATAGCTGCTGGCCCTGTCCCTCCCCAGCCCACCCTGTCTCCTGGGACATTACCCAATGGTCACTTCCCCATGGACCCAAGCCTCATGGTCAGCATCTGGGAACTGGCCTTGGACAGTCATGCTGGTCTCTCCAGCATTAGAATTTGAAACCAGGTAGATGTGGGGACACATTGCCCCTTTCAGTCTGTTCTGGGAACAATCTGGTAAACAGACACAGCATAGGCAAATGAAAATGACAAAGCAGACAGGGGAAGTCCCTCCCTGAGGACAGGCACGCCTGGAGAATGACACCCTGCCCAGGGCTGACCAAGCCCCCCACAGGTCTACCCTGGGAAGGTGAAGTGCCTGCCTGGGTCCCTGGTGGTCAGTACAGAGCACAGTCACAAACCCAGGTCTAAATGCCCCATTATTCCACCACGATCTTTCCTGGCTTCCGCCTTTTGGACAGAGGGAATAATGAACCTCAGCACAGAGCTGCCATGTGGCCCACACGAGAGACCCCTGAGACACCCACAGAAACCCTCTTACTCAGCAAACAGGCGGGAACAAAGCCCTCTCCTCCCGCCTCTCTTCACCTGCCCCACCCCCACACCTGGGGCCTCCCCTGCAACCTCAGAGCCCTCTCTCCTGGCTGCCCTCTCCCTGGCCCCTCCAGGAGCCAGCACTGCCCCTAGGGCAGAGAGGCTAGTGCTTCTGTATGAATAACACCAACTTAAAAAATCTGGGGACTTCCCTGGTGGTCCAGTGGCTAAGACTCCACGATCCCAATGCAGGGGGCCTGGGTTCGATCCCTGGTCAGGGAACTAGATCCCACATGCTGCAACTAAGAGTTCGCACGTCGCAACTAAGACCTGGCACAGCCAAAGAAATACATAAATACATATATTTTTTAAAAATCTGGATTTCCAGCTGCTCATGAATAGTTAGCTGTGGGTTAGGTGAGAATAACAGTAACTGCTACTTGTAATGGCCACCATGCCCAGGCCTGGTCAGACCCCCAGGCACTGCTGTGTCCCCACTCATGGTGGCTTTGTGAACTAGGACTGAGGCAGTAGCTGCCTGTGAGCCTCAGTTTCCTTAGCTATGAAGTGGGCCAACAGCAGTTCCTCCTTCACGGGACGGCTGTGAGTGGGCAGAACTGATGTCCCACTGGGATGCACTGGGCCCTCAGCGGTGCTGCAACTGGGCAGGCCCTGCCCACACCTGCACAAAAGGGAGGGCTGTTGGTCTGAACTGTGGGCTGCAGGACTTCAGGGCTAAGGTCAGGACAAGCTCCCAGGGCAGCCCATACAGACCCTAGACACTAGGCCCCCACCATGGGCAGAGCATTGAGGAATCAAATCCAAACACCTCAATGAACAGAGAAGGAAACCAGCCCCATCATACAGCGGGCGAGCGCCCAGCTGGGTTCAGCCAGTGCTGTGGGCACCCCACGGCCCCCAGCCTGTCCGCCACCACAAATGGTTTGGACATGCCAGCAGGTCAGGAGGAGGACCTGGAGCAGGGTTTAGCGGAAGATTCCTTTTTCTGATAAATCTCCAGGGTGACTTGCATTTTCCATGCCTTCTATTTCACTTTCAAAACTCCCTCTAGCAGCGGGGGTGAGGCTCTGGGCAGGGGGAAACAAGGACGGTCCAGTGTGGAGGGCAATCACAGGTTAGGCAGGCACTAGGTTACAACGCCCATGGGTGCCCACCCGCTGGCTGGGTAGACTAGCCCGGAGAGCATCCAGTCCACACTTACAGGACTGCACAATCCCCCCAGTTCTGAGCGTGGCCCTCCTGGGTCTCCTCCCAGCTCTCCCTCAGTTTCCTCCCATCATGTGGGGGGTAACACCTGCTTCCCAGGGCTGTAAGACAAAAAGTGATGCACCTGGCCCCACGCAGGGCTGTCCCATGCCACCTCCCATCTGCCCCAGAAGTCCTGTTCCAGCCCACAGCACCTAGAACAGGGCATGGCATACAGCAGGCACTCTGTGGTTACAGGATGAATGAATGAACCTCCAGCTCCAGGCCAATGTAACTCACTATCTCCTGACCTTGGGCACTGCTGCTTACCCTCTCTGGTCTTTGGTTTATGTAGAGGGGGAAGGTCATGCCCACATGGCCTTCGTCTCCCCCGCAGGCAGGGAAGCTGACGCACAGAGGTCAAGCCACCTGCCTGGGCCACTCTGCTGAAGACATCAGCAGACACCGGGAGAGAGGGCGGAAAAGGGGCAGGGGTGGGGAGGGGGACGGCGGCGCGACTAGGAGTGAAAAGCAGGTGGCCTGGGAGCCGGGTCAGGGTCAGGACAGGAGAACACAGAGGCCTATACTTTCGCATACCTGCCCGGGGAGATAATGCCTGGCCCCTTCGCACCTGCCTGGCTTCTGGGAGAGGCCCGCGTCCTGGCCAACAGAGCCAAGGGCTGGAGGAACCAACACGCTCAAGCCACCCCCAACGTCTGACACGGGCACACACAGGGTGCCACCCCAAACAAGGGGGACCTGCCTGAAGACACAGAGGCTGCTTCATGAGGGGCAAAGGCGGGCACTGGCACAAAGCGGGCCCAACCTGTGGTGATCCGCTCTCTGCCTCCCCCCTCCCTCCCCTCGTGAATGCGTGGGAGGCCTTCATGCCCCCATTTCCTAGACGAGAAGGCCGAGGCTCAGAGGGTGTGAGACCCACACGATTCGTTGACTCAGGTTCCGGGTGCGGGGCGGACGATGTGTTGGCGAGACCTGCAGTGGGGCCCCTGGGGTGAGCCTCACCCCGTTAAAAAAAAAAAAAACAACAAAACCCACACCCGCGGGAGCGCCCGCTCGCCTTCACAGCGCGTTCTGCAGTTAGTGAAGCGGCCGGGGAAAGGCCGGTTCTTGTCCTCGTTTTATGGATTAAAAGTGTCCACGACAGGAGCACAGAGGGCGACGTACTTTACCACGAACACGCGAGGTCCGGGGCCTAAGAGTGCCGAAACGCAGCGCGGGAATCCCGCGGCCCTTGCCGTCCACGCTGGGAAGGAGAGCGGTAGTCTAGATCCAGCCAGCAAGGCCTCCAGACCCGGCCTGGGGGCGGAGTCTGAGGGCGGTGGCGTGCGCTGGGCGGGCCGGGGGGCGGGCCGACGGGGGGGCGGGGCGGGTGCGCAGCAGGGTCTCAGCGGCTGAGGCGCCGGCCGCCCTGAGGCCCGGAGCAAGGCTGCCCCAGCGTCGCACCATGGACTCGCGACCCGAGGAGTATGAGCTCAATGGCGACGTGCGCCCGGGCTCGCTTGGCTCCCCGGACGCCTCGGTAAGCACCCCTACCCCCGTGCCGCTCTGCGACCTTGGCCGATGCCCGCCCTCTCAGAGCCCGGCGCCAGCGGCCCCCAGGGACCTATGGGCGCCGACCAGCTGCGCGCCGCGTCCTCACTGAGGGTGGCGGTGATCGCCACGCCCCGTGCGTTCCGCCCCCTACCCGCACGGTCGGGGGCCCCAGCGGTGGCCCTGGGGCTCCAGCCACCCCGGAAGGTGAGCGGGGGCTTGGGCGGTTGGCAGAATGCCGGACGTGGCCCGGGGCAGGTAGCGCCCACACCGAGCTGCACAGCCGAGGGGCCTGGGCGCCACCTTCCCCCCTCCCCCCGCCACTTCCCGCGGGCCCCTGCCTTCCCGGCTCCCACACCACACTCCAACTTTGCCTCTCCGCCGGCTAGATGCGCGCCCGGACTGGGCGGAGTGGATCTCGGCTTCTGGGCCCCAGGCCAGAAGCGGGCAGACAGTTACGTCACCCACGGTGTCCACGGAGACCGCACAGTCTTGTGCGTGCCCTGATGGGGATCTTGGGGCCGCTGTGGCCCCCTCTCCTCTCTCCACCCGCACGAGAAGCTCTATTCAGATCCTGCCCTGCTGGCCTGGAAGCACTGTGGGCATGGGGCAGGCCTTGGCAGTGGTCCCATATTACAGCTGGTACCCTCCCACCCTGGGGTCCTGTCCTACTGGCAGGGCCAGAGTAGCCGTTCCTAACTGGCTTTGCCTTGGACTAGCACTTCCCCAAGGCCTCTGTTTGTGGCGCAGTCCTGAGCACTGCCCTCCCAACTTGTTGACTTTGGACATTCTTTCAGTTTCTGACCCCCTGGGGCTGGGGGTAGGGAAGGTGGCCATGTGCGCCCGACTGGGGCAGAGACCGGCCCTGCTCAGGTGTGGGTGACCAGTCCTAGGCGATGTTGTAGTAACAGGCCACGTTTAGGGGATGGGGGGAGAACATGTGGGGCAAGCAAGGCCTTGGACTGGGGAACGGGCCCTCAGCAGGCAGGACGGGTGTGCTCAGGGATCACTGCATTCATTGGCTTTGGGACCAGTTGCAGTTGCTGCAGCCTTGTACCACTCAGTCTGAGAGCTGAGACCGGTCCAGACGGAGAAGCCACGGCCAAAGTGCTGAACTCCCAGGGGTTGGTCCTGAAGGCAGGTGGGAGTGGGGTCAGGAAGGCTTCCTGACCAGTGGGGACATTGGCACTGAGCCCTGGAGGACTGGAATGGGGTACGGGTATGCCTGGGAAGGGCATCCCAGGCAGGGAGAACAGTGGGAGAAAGGCCCAGGGGCTGGACCACCAAGTATCAATACATTGGAGCTGGGGAGCTGGAAGTGGTATGGGAGGTCAGACCTTGCCAGCTATGGAGGCCGTGGAGGGGCTGGAAGCTCATGTGAGAGTGAATACATTCTTCCAGGGTGGCTCCAGTCACAGGCAGGGAGGCTCTGGGAGAGATGGTCAGCACTGAAGGCTGCTCTGCTCAGCCTGCCTGGGGCCCAGGCCCACCCACACTGCTCTCCAGCCTCCGCCTTCCCCTTCCCACCCTCAGGACCTGCCTCACTGTGTTCTTGAGCACATCACTCTGTGTCTCAGTTTCTCATTTGTGAAATGGGGTGAGAGTAGGGCCTCCCTCAGAGGGTGATGGTGAGGATTAAATGGGCTAATGCGTGTGAAGTGCTGTAGGAAATGGCACACAGCCTTGTTAACATTCCTGCCTGCCACACAAGACCCTCTCCCAAAGATGCAGCCCAGGCAGGGTTTGGAAAGCGCAGCACCTTCCCTCAGGTGCAATCCCTGTGGACAGGCATGGCCCTCCCCCTGCACCTCACCTGGCTTTTCCACAGCCTTCTCTCCCGGCGGTCCCTGCCTGAATCTGAGCCCCAAGCTCCTGCTTGAGGAGGGGTAGAAAGGCTTGCTGGGACGAGGGGCAAACCCCAGGACCTTCAGATATGTCCCCACTTAAGCAAGAGCCCCAGACAACAGGGTGTGTGGGCTGGGTCACCACTATGTCCTTGGCTGCAGGAGGACTGAGTGGGAGGCCCAGGCCCAGAGCCCCCATCAGTCTCGAGACGCCCTGCCATGCGGCCTTGGGCCAGTGCAGACCCTCTCTGAACCTGTTTCCTCCTCTGTGAAGTGGGGCAGGATCACTCACCTCCCAGGGTGGCTGGGCTCAGGGAAGAGCTATACGTGTAATCCCTGGGCAGATGAGCCCAGTCGGGCCAGGGTGGTGGGGGAGCTCTGCAGATGTCCCCCTCCACGTGCCCCCTATCCCCATGGCCTCCATGCAAGGCCCGTCTGCTCAGATGCCCCACAGGAGTGAGTTGGAGTCTTCACTGAGTCAGCTCACTTTCAGCTGGCAGCAGCAGGAACAGTAAACATCAATTTTATTGTGAAAATAAATGTGGCCCTTGACTGTGTCATGCCCGGGGATTTCTCTCAGGGGGCAGCTGCATTGGACCCTGCAGCAGACTCTGGGACCACAGCCAGCTGAGGACACAGCAGGGAGGTGGCAGGACAGGGTGCAGTGAGGCTCCTGGGGCCACATCTGGGCTTGGAAGCCAAGTCCTGGGAGGGAGCGGTGCGTGCACAGCCTCAGCTGCTGGGGGAAGTTTGCTCCTTTCCTCTTAAACTTTTTTTTTTTGGCTGCGCTGCACGACCTATGGGATCTTAGTTCCCCGACCAGGGATCGAACCCATGCCACCTGCATTGGAAGTGTGGAGTTTTAACCACTGGACCTCCAGGGAAGCCCCAAGTTTGCTCTTTTTCTCATTTCTGCTCTCCTGGCAGATCCCGAGGCTGGTGGGGTCTTGGCCATGTTCCAAAAGGCAGCCCTGATGTGGCTGCGGGGTTACTGCTGGCCATTGCTGAGTCCACAGGAAGCGGGACTGCCCAACCCAGCCCAGCTGCAGCAGGGAACCCCCCCCCCGCCCCCCACCCCAGGAAACTTCCTGCCATGAACTCAGACAGGGAGCAAGAGACATCTCGGGGCTGGCTGGGTGCAGACAGTGTGGGGACAGTGCAGGAGTAAGCCAGTGTGACCTGGAGCAGGTGGCTTCATGCTGAGTCCAGGCGGTGGCCACAGTAACAGCTTATGCCCCTCACTAGTGGGTCAGACAAGGGAACCCCAGGCCCCAACAGATCCTACCCAGTCAGTTCTGAGGTCCCAGCCAGAGGCAAGGCCGCCAGAGCCCGCACATCCACTGTTGCCCCCTGAGCCCAAGGGGAGGGGCCTTATGCAGGAGTGGCTGCCATAGCCCAGCATCTGGAGCTGGACCTCCAGTGCACCCCGGGTCTCACTCAGCTCATGCATTTTCTGGGGCTGGGCTAGCACTTTCTCTTCCTTGTTATGGATATTTTAAGTGGAATTAATTACAAATTGGTACAGTTCATTTGGGAGGCAACCTTTCAAAGTGGTGAGACCTGGGTGGCGAGGAAGAGGCACATCCAGTCCTGCCCTGCACCAGCTGTGCTCTGACCAGCCACTGGGCCTCTGAGCCCTTCATTCACTCCCCTTTATGTACCCATTTTATAGATGAGGAAACCGAGGCACAGACCAGTCACTCTGTTGGTCCGTGGTGTGGCAGGATATGGAGATGATAAAGGATAGGTGCTGATGGAAGGCCCGCACCCCAGCTCCTCCCAGGGTAGCTGATGAGCCTCATAGATTTGTTGGGGGCTTGGTTCTACAGATGTGAAATTGGGCTCTGGGAGCGTGGGCAGGAATTCCCACGTGGGCTCCTTGTTCCATACTTGTACATGGGGTTTGGGGGCAGGCAGGATTGGAGGAAGTGCATAACCAAAACCCTGAGGGGTCCTGCAGGGGTTCAGTGGGCCACGGCCCTGGCCTGCCCTTGTCTCCCAGGGGAGCAGAGAGTGTACACGCAGGAGGCTGGGGGTGGGCCAGACCTCCTGGGCCCAGCTGGAGGCCACGGGCAGCCCATCCAAGCCCAGGGTGGACTGGAGGATGCATTGTGCTGAAACTGGGTTCTCTGAGTACCACAGACCTGCTTTGAATCCTGCTTCTGTCCTAGCTCCCCTCCCTGTCCGAGCCGAGGTTGCCCAGCAGTGTGACCCTGGGCCAGGTGGCCTGGGTCCCTGCGAGGTGCCTACCAATGGCTGGGATGAGACCCTCTGTCCACAGAAAGTGGGCTCAAGGAGCCAGCCCCGTGGGCATCACTGCCGAAGCCAGCTCCCTCCCCACAGGCTCCTTCCTGGCTTTTAGGGAAAAAAGTCTGGCAGCCCCAAGCTGACTCAGCTTCTGGTATGCCGTTGAGGTTTCAGGGAAGTCTTCTTGGCCCTAGGGACACATTAAACTGGGTATTTGTTCCCTGCACTGCCCAGGTCATGGTCAGGGGTCTCAGTGAGAGGGTCCCAGCATGGCTCCTGGCAGCTGGGTGGGCAGGTGGCCTGTCCAGGCCCATAGAGCTCCGCACCTGTGAGAGGTGGGCTCTGACCGCCCCCCCCCCCCGCCAGCCCCAGTGACCTTCCCAAGATAGCAGCCTCCCTGGGATTCACCTGTGCAGCGGTCACCTCTAGGGCCCAGAGCTCCCTCCACAGCTCAAAGCCCCTCCGCAGAAGGCCTAGGACGCAAGGGCAGGCATGGGAGAAGCAGATCAGCTCTGCAGCCTCCTCCCCACCCAAGCCCCTGCCACACAAACCTCCTGGGCCCCCTGGCCAGGGTGGACATGAAGCTGTGCCATGTCCTGGGTGGCCCTAAGCTTTGAGGTGGATAGGCTGGTTCAAATTCTGGTCTGCCCCTCCCTCACAGTAGCCCTGGGTCAACCCCCCTGAGCCTTAGTCTCCCACTCTATAGAATGGGAGAACAGTGCTCTTTCTCAGTGTTAGTGGGGGCACTTGGTAGGTTGTAGAGCTTCCCAGACTGTGGCCTGGGGTGTACAAATGGGGAAACTGAGGCCCAGTGAAGGGGGAGCGTGTTGTCAAGGCTACACTGCCAGGCTATAGTAAGCTGGGGCTTGACCAGAGCTCCCCCCACCTGCCCCCTGGCCTGCAGCCTCTGGCCAGCGCTCCTTATCACTGCACAGGTTGAACAGGAAGCAGATGGTCGTATGGGCAGGAAGTGCCCTGTATCATGAGGGGCACATGGCCTGGGGCCCTTGCTTGCTAACTGGGACCCTGAGACAGTGGCCAGACCCCCCAGAACCTCCCGGCATGTTTGCTCCGTGGCCCTGTTGCACACATGGGAGACTGAACCCCAGAGGGGGCTGGCTGTCCTGAGGTCACTCAGCTAGAGCCAGGGGCTGGGGACTTCTGAGCACTCAGGCTCACAGGTGACCCAGACCCCAGACCCCCACTGCAGGGCCCAAGGGGACTGTGGTGTCAGCTCTCAGGGCTTCTGAGCCCGGGGACCTGGGTTCAAATCCCAGTGCAACCCTCACTTGCTATTGGCTTTGGACAGGTTTCTCCCCATATAGCCTCAGTTTACCCTCGGTAAGTGGGGTGTGAGGACAGGGTGACTCCCTGGAGGAAAGCACCTAGCTAAAGGGTGAGTAAGATGATGGGCTGTGCCCTGGGCACCCAAGGTGGAGGACAGCGGGGCACAGGCGCCCTGTGCCGGGGGCACGGCTGCTGATGGTGTCATTCTGTATTTGAATGTGCATGTGGCTGCATGGGCATAAAATATTTAAACAGTTCAAGAGAGCTCAGAATAAAAAGGAATTCTCCCTCCTCCTCAGAAGCCTCCACAGTTAGCCTGGATGTGTACATATGTGTGTGTATGTGTGTTTGTTAATGCATATATACATATGTATTGTATATGTGTGTATACATGTTATGTATACATGTGTCTGCATGTGTGCTCATATGTGTGCATGTGTACTGTGTATACATGTTTGTGTATGCTTATACACATATATGTATTGTGCTTGTGTGTAGATGTGTATTGGGTACTTACGTGTGTGTGGAAGACATTTTGGCCCTTCTGGTTTATGAAACATAGGGGCACATGGCCAGCGGGCCAGTGTCTCCAGGATGCCCACACGCAGAGGAGCACACACATGGTGAAGCGTGGCCAGATGGGCCGCTTTGCAAGAGCAGAGCTGGGAGACAGCCTGGTGCTTTTGCGGGGTGGGGCGGGCACAGACCCTGGGGAGGAGTGGTGTGCCTTGGGTGTTCTTGGTCTGGGGGTGTGGCCCACCCAGCTGTAAGTGCAGCTGTAGGCCTGGCATGGAGAGGCAAAGGGGAGACTTGAAGAAAGAAAGAGGAGACCCCAGGCTGCACATGGAATTTCCCAAAGAGCAGGCCAGGGCCCTGGGCCCAGCAGAGGAGGCTTTCCCTGGGGGCTCTTGGGTCTCGAATTTTAAACCAAGTAGATTTGCTACTTAAGAACAACGGACACTGAGGGAAAGCAGGACATAGCAGAGCCGCCTACGTTCCGTCCTCCCTCCTGGGCATGTTATTCTAGATTAAACTTAAAAGACATAATGTAAAAATGAAGACCCCGCCCTTCTGTAGTTCTGTAATTTCCACGGTGAAATATCTCCAGCTGCACAAAGTAGAGGTTTGCCCTCCCCAGAACCCCCACCTCCCATCCCTGCATCTTTCATGACTCTAGAAACAAGATCTGAAGGGCCCCGGGAGGCCTAGTGGCTCAGGGATTCCTGTGGACAAGTGGCCAGGGCTGAGGGGTGCAGATTTGTCCTGGAGGTTGGGGAGGGGCCTGGCCAGGGGCAGCTTGAGGAGGGCAGACGGGCTGGATACAAAGAGGAAGCCTGGCAGTTAGAGCTGGCTTCAAGTGAAACAGCCGCCCCAAGAGGTAGACTCCAGTCCTGGGAGGGGCCTTTGTGGCCTGGACTCCAGCCTCGGAGGCAGGCCTTCTCCTGCCTAACTACCCACCCCCCTCCTGCCCCGGGAGAGAAGAGCCAATCCTACAGGGGGAGTCAGCTCTGGGTGGGGCCTTGGGGCATGGAGGGCCCTTGGGAGTGACAGGGGCCCTGGCCTTGAGGACTGGGGATGTTCTCAGGCAGAAGTGAGGGAAGAGTTATCAGGACTTGTGTTCCTGTTTTATCAACGTGAACATGAAGGCAGAATGAGCCCTGGAGATCCACTGTGCAGCATGTCGTGACCAGTACAGCACTCTAAGGGTGATAATAGTGTTATCACAAATACTAATAATAAAGGGTCAGGAGAAGACTCTGCATGTGGTGATGGTGTCACGGTACACACTTAGCTCCAAACTCTTCAAGTTGTTCACGTTTATTATGTACAGCTTTTTGTGTGTCAATCACACCTCAGTAAAGTGGGTTTAAAAAATGTTTTAATAAAAATTAAGGAAGAAGCTGAGCTCAGTTGCATTGTAGAATGCTGAGGCATCTATTGAGCACCTGCTGTGTGCCTGCACAGCTGGGAGATGGCCTGGGTGGATCCGCCATCCCAGGAAGACTTGTTTCAGGTCTGGGCGAGTATGTGGGGATCTGGGATCCAGCTGCGGTCATGTCACTTCCTGCCCTGGCACCAATCACCTCCTGGAGAGGAGGGCAGGCAGTGGCATGCAGGGAAGGCTGCCAGACGGCCCCGCCCATGGCAGGCAGACAATTGGCGGCATTTTCCCATCTAAAACCAGAGTGTGTGCTAAGGTTGTGTTTTGTTTCCTTTCTCTTCCAGGACTTGATTCCTAGGGTGGGTCTTGCAGGGGCTGCACAGCCTTCTCTGGGCCTCTTGTTCTATTAATAAGCACTTCCCTTTCGAGCCCTCATCTGGGCCCTCACCTGCTGATCCGATCAACCCCCACATCCCTGGGAAGGAGACCAGGCTCAAAGGGGGGGACACCAGGGTGGGCCCAGGCCTGCAGCCCCCTGCCGCAGAGCCCAGGCTGACCACCCCCCTCCCTGCAGCCATCCCGCTGGGGCAGGAACCAGCCCATCAACATGAACCATTATGCCAATAAGAAGAGTGCGGCCGAGAGCATGCTGGACATCGCGCTGCTGTTGGCCAACGCCTCCCAGCTGAAGGCTGTCATCGAGCAGGGCCCTGGCTTCGCCTTCTTCATCCCCCTGGTGGTCCTCATCTCCATCTCCCTCATGCTGCAGATTGGTGTGGGCGTGCTGCTCATCTTCCTTGGTGCGTGCCTGGGCAGGGGCCCCCAGCAGTGGGAGGACCCTGGGGTACCCCTGCCCCATGGTCAGCTGATTCTGCCTGCACGCACCTTGGGATGCGTCACTTACCCCACTGAGCGTGCCCCACTGTGCCCTCGCAGAGCTGCACAGGAGCCCCGGCCCTTCTCACTAGGCATGTGGTCCAAAATGTAGCTCCCACCGTGGCCCCCAGAGGGACCCCCATGTCTCCATCTTTCCACTCACCCAAGCTGAGGACACAGGAAAATGTCATAACGATACTAAGAGTTGATATGTACTGGGCGCCTACTGTGTACCCTCTAGACCTTATGGCGGTCTGTAGGGACTAGGTGGTAGTCCTGCCCCCAAGGTGAGGGTCAGGGCTAAGAGCAGCAAGAGCTTTGGGCTCCCCACAACCTCTGCCTGGCTGTGTGACCTCAGGCAGGTTACATGACCTCTTGGACCTCTGTTTCCTTGCCTAGAAAGTGGACATAAGGACAGCCTTGGGTAGGTGTGAGGATGGCTAGATTGTCATGCACCAGCACTCAGAAAGGTGCTTGCCTGTGCATGTTTAGCACGTTGTGCCTTAAAATCCAAGCCTGGGCCTTGGGCCTCCATGGCTTCCACTTCGTGACCAGGTACCAGCCCCCTCTGAGCTTCTGTTCACTGAACAAGGGGGGATGCAGTGGTCAGGCCACAGATACCAGACGGCCCAGGCCAGAGCCCATTGTCTGTAATGTACTAAAGCAGCCATGTCTCTCTCTGGGGGACAGAAGAGGGCCCCTTGGTGTTGCACAGCCCTGGGCAGTGCCTGCTCCCTCTCGCCCACAGTCAGGTATGACCTCAACAACCCTGCCAAGCATGCCAAGCTGGACTTCCTCAACAATCTGGCCACCGGCCTGGTCTTCATCATCGTCGTGGTCAACATCTTCATCACTGCCTTTGGCGTCCAGAAGCCCACGATGGACATGGCACCCCGGCAGTAGGGGCTCAGGTGAGCTGTCAGGGCCGGCCCCGGCAGGGTCTACACGTGGCTCCACCACGAGCCCACCCACTCACCCCACTGGGCCACTGACCCAGCGTGGGGGACTCGGGGTCTTTCATGCAGAGCCCCTGTGACTGCATCTGCCCTCACCTGGGCCTTGCAGGGTGGGCGCCCCTGGCCGTGCGCACCCCCACACCACACTCAGCCCACTGTCCTCGCTCAGAGAGACCCAGCACCTGCCCAGGGTCACCCCACTTGGGAGTAGGAGCCACAAGGAAGTCGAGTGACCCTCATAACACACTCAGCAAGCCCCTACTATAGGATGGTTCGTGGGGCCTCAGACACAGGCAACCCTGATTGTCATGAGGGCAGATGCAGAAGGTCAGTGGGTCTGGCGTGTGTCGTGTTCAGAGTCTGGAGCCCTGGCCAGGGCTGCACAACACAGGTCCACCCACCCTTGGGTCCAGCAGTCCTCAGGCCTGCCCCAGAGGAGAGGTGGGTGCCACAAACAGACAACTGTCCATCCACTAGCGCAGCAGAGTGGACAGGAGACTGTCCCTACACAGCAAGCACCTATGTGTCAGGGGCATACTAGAAAACCTTACAGATTGACCAAGTGGACAATGAGGTAAGATGATGGGAGCAGGGCCTTTGTGTGGCCCCATTGTGAGCATCTGGCCTCCACTTGCCCAGGCCATTGCTATTGGCCCCACCTGGCATCAGATTCACTGCCCAGCTGCTGGCACCAGTTTGTTGTTAAGTCTGTCCCCCGTGGAGCCCTCTGGATGCCAGCCTGCTCCCTCACTCATTGCATGATGATTGGGCCACTTATTAATAACCTGCTTGTGTGCCCCAGACACAGTCCTGACTCTCCCCTAGCGTCAGCCTAGCAAGGAGACCTTGTGGGCCCCACAGCACATGTCCACCCGCCGGCCCCTGCTCTCAGAGGGCCCCTATCAGAGCGTGCTGGGACCAGGCTTTTAAATCCTGACAGTGACCCAGGAGGGGAAACTGGGGCTCTCCCAGGTCAGAATTGGGCTGTCTGATTCCGGAGTCGGAGTGACCCCAACATTTGTGGGCTGGTTGCCAGACACAACACTGAGGCAGGGTCACCAGAACTGGAGGCCCCTCTGGCCTTGGCGACCCTCATGCCTCTCCTCTCCCTTCTTTGCAGATGCCCCCTGATCGTGCCTGGCCGCAGCTGCCTAGACCCAGGAGGCGCCTTGCCCTTGAGGCCCACCCTCCTGTGCGCGCATTCCCCCAAACCGCCATAGCCCAGGCTGGCCCCATTGGGCTGCGTCCAAACAAGCCACACACAGTGGTCAGGCCACTCTGGCCAGCACAGGGCCTGCTCCATCCTCAGCTGCTCCTCCTCCCGGAGCATGGCGCGGTGAGGCCCAGAAGACAGAAGTGTAGAGTCCTCAGCAAGGGTCGTCGCTGCCGCGGACATGCAGCAGGCCCAAGGATGGTGGGGGGCAAGAGGCTGGCGTCGTCTCAGGACATTTCCAGAGGGGTGAGGAGATGCCTTCCCTCTGCCAGTGCAGCAGTGTCCTGGCCTTGTGTGCTGCCCACCCTGAGTGACCCATGACCTCTGCACTTCCTGACCCAGGACCATAGACCACCAGTGACTCTGTGGGACCCCCACCATGGCCACTGACTCAGGCCTCACACCCTCCACCAGCAGTGACTCGGCAGGGCCCTAGCCCCTCCTTGGCGGTCTGAGCCCCCACTTTTCTAAGTACAAGTAACCAGTAAAGCTGATGCTCCTCTTCGTGTGGCTCCCAGTGCCATCCTCCCCTCCCCCAGGCCTGGGTGCTGTGCACCGTGTCCCTCACAGCACCAGCCTGTGCAGGCCTCCTCTCTCTCCCCACAAGCCTGTGACCTTTGTGGGGAGCAGCCTCTGTTGGCATCTCCAGACATCACCCCCATGTGTCCTCGGGGCACTCAGCCTGGTGACCCCTGACCAGACCCTCATGGAAAGTTCCAGTACTCCCACGTTTCCTGCAGTGTGCATGCCCACACAGGTCCCTTCTGCACCCACAGTACTGGCTCACCCTGTGGTGGTGCTGGGCACTGCTGGTCAATCAGGCCGAGGGGACCGAAGAGAGTGGGGCTGGTGCTGAGCAAGCCTCGACCCTGCAGAGGCACCAACAAGGGCCAGGTGCTGTCTCGGGGGGGCCGTGGGGCCACATCTCACCTGGCTGGGCCCTCCAGCTCCCTCAGTCCACCCTGTGGCCTCTAGGGCCTGAGCCCTCACTCTCTGCCCCCTTGTCACCTCCTTTCTGACTCCTGCTGGCCCCACCCCCCATCTCCTTGAGGCAGCAATGCCCTTGGTCCTCTCCAGGTGAGATACCTGAGAATCCCCTCCAAGCAACTGGAGCCCCGGGTGGGGATGCAGCCCCCAGGAGCTCCCAAGGCCTCTCCCCCATCGCTTCTCTTGCCCTCTCCACTCTGAGCCTGGGGCAGCTCCAACACCTTGTTCCCTTAAGACATTCAGGTGACCCCACAGACTTCTGTGGGGCTGAAAATTCAACTCTGCACAAAGGAGTGCTTCTGGGTGAGATGATCTAATCCTGGGCTTTACTTTAAATAAATAATCCAGGAAAAAACATAGGGAAATGGATGAAATAAGATTGAAGGTGCTAGTGGCTGCAGAGCTGGGGCCACGGGGCCAGCTCTCTGCTCTTCTGTGTGTCTGAATGTCCCATAAGGAAGGTTTTTAAAGGTGATCCACATATGGGATGAGGTCCATGAAGAAGCAAGACCAGCAGGTAGGCAGTGGGTGGACACATGTTCCCAGAGGATCCAGTGAACCTGGGGCCACCCCAGCCAGAGGGGTCAGATGCAGAGCTGTGCAGGTGGCTGGGCCCCGGGAGCAAGTGGCACAGAGGACCACCTCTCCTATGAGCACATCTTACCTTGGCTGTCTTGTTACTGCCAGGAAGCAGCAGAGGTCAGGCTCCTGGCTGTGAACCTCCCCTACCACCTGGCCCTCATGGTGGGTCCAGGATGGTGTCCGGGCCCATGCCCCCAGGTCCAGCCCTGCCCAGGGCCCAGCACAAGTGGATGCTGCCCAGCACCACGTGCCTGGTATAGCCTGAAGCAGTCTGTGGCCTGTGGTGTGGGCTGGCTGGCAGCCACACCAGGCGGATGCCAGCCTGTGTGGACCATGGATGTGGCCAACAGATGGCTTAGTTCCTCCTCTGGCCAGGACAGGAAGCTGGCCCAGATGTGGCCAGAGAAGTTAAGCCCCAGATGGCTGGACTGGGTCCCAGGTCACCAAGCCAGGCTGGCCTCCACGGGTGCTAGGGGCATTGGGGACAGGGCATGACAGCAGGTGGGTCTGTGCATCCCAGCCCCCTACAGCCCCTGCCCCAGCTGCTCCCCCAACAGGTACGCATGACTGCCCCCCACCTGCCCACTTACCAGCACCCAGGCTCGTGTCTCTACAGTTCCGGCCCCCTGACCCTCACTCCAGATGTATTCCTGTCTCAGGTCCATGGCATGTGCTGCTGCTGTCTAGGGTCAGGGCTGTGCCCTGAGGTCTTCCCCACTGGCCCTCCTGACCACCACTGCTGGTCACTGTCATGGTGGGCCATTTGGGTTTACTCTGCCTTTGGTGCCATTGGCTAGCGTCACTGCCCACAGTGTCCCCCTGGGGCCCATATCTGAGCCCTGACTACCCCTGCACCGTCTGGCCCAAGACCAGGGCTGCTCCCTGAGAAGGAGGGTCCTGCCCACCATCTCCCTGAAGGCTGAGGGAGCTCTGCCTGAGCTGGGGGAGGAGGTGGACCCCTACTCATACTTGTACTTCTATTTGGTCTGACCTGGCTCTCCCACCAGTCGCAACCACCCACAGCCTATGTCCCCAGCACTGTGTCTGACATACAGTAGGTACTTAGTAAATACCTGCAATAGATTCACTCCTCCTCGAGTTCCGAGCCCTGTGCACGTGTCACAGTGGCCAAGGGATGGACAGAAAACCGAGGCCCAGAGAGCGAGTCAGGGCCAAGCCAGACCCAGGGGGGTGTGACAACCCTCAGGGAGTCCTCCGAGACCCTAACACATCCACTGCTTGTTAACTACCCCCTCTGCCCTACCATGCAGCTGCCCCACCCGGGGACACTTCTCTGCCCTCTGGGGAGGGCAGAGACCCTAAGGAGTAAGAAGCAAGGAAACATACGTGCCAAGTTGGGGGACTCCACAGAGGGACACACAGGGAAGTCAAGAGCCGGGGAGCTCTCAAGACCGATGCTCTAGGACTCAGGACCGGGAGGGAGCCCCAGGAAAAGACAGGCTGTGGTGCACGAGCCCTGAGGCCACATGAGCTGGGGCTGGCCTTGAAGGAGTGTGGGGTGGTCAGTGCAGGGGAGGGGGCAGTCATGCAGAGCTTGTTGAGCAAGCTCTGGGGGGACTGTGTGCTTAACCTTACTGTAAAAGAGAGATGATGACTGGTGGATGACAAAAAGATGATAGATTGATGGACAGATGGATAGATGATGATAGATAGATGATAGATAGATAGATAGATAGATAGATGATAGATAGGGGTAGGGATAGATGAGTCATCCCCAGGTCACCCCTGGCAGAGTCACCAGATGAGGAAGTAGCTCTGTGCCAGTGGAAGCCCAAACAGGACCCCTCTGTCCCTCCGGGAACCCTTGCTCTTGTCTCCTCATTTCTCATGTCCCCTGCATGTGTCCGAGGACACCACAGTTTATTCCTGCCTGGCTCAAACCCTGGGAGTATTCTAGGTCCGTTTCACTCTACAGGTTCTCCTTCCCTGACTCTCCATCCCCACTGTCCACCCTTCAAGGCCATGGCCCACTTGACCTGGGTGGGGGGAGGACAGGGTGAGTCATGGGGCTCTGAGGAAGGTAGGCCAGGATGGGATGATGGCCAGTGGACCAAGAAGGTGGACTTTTGCTGCAGGATTGGGTCATTTCTCCTTCCCACACCTGCCACACCCACCTACCCATTTCCCTCCCCTCTCTCTCAGGCACCTTCTCTCCCACCTGCCTTTAATTGAACTTAATTCCTCTTTTCTCACCACATTATTTATAAAAATGAAGGAGCTGGGCTTCCCTGGTGGCGCAGTGGTTGAGAGTCCGCCTGCCGATGCAGGGGACACGGGTTTGAGCCCCGGTCCAGGAAAATCCCACATGCCACGGAGCGTCTGGGCCCGTGAGTCATAGCTGCTGAGCCTGCGCGTCCGGAGCTTGTGCTCCGTAATGGGAAAGGCCACAACGACAGGCCCATGTACCACACACACACACAAAAATCAGGGAGCTAAATGTTTTAACATTTTTCTTCCCTTTCTCTCAAGTATATATTTCATGGGAAATTAAGCTAAGCTGCTGGACCTGTGTGTGGCCCAGGGAAGATGCCCCATGGCAGCAATGCCCCATAGGCCCTGCCCCAGCCCTTGGTGTCCTCAGAAGGGAGATGGGGCTCCAGTCCTGCCTCCAGGTGGAATAAGAATTGAGGTCCCAGCTGCCACGTGGCCAGCGATGAGGAAGGGCCCCTGCTCCGTGCTCCCAAACCCCCATCCAGTCTACAAGACTGGGGTCCCAGAGCCCATACAGCAGGGACCTGACCCAGAGCTTGGTCAGGCCTGGGGTTTATGCAGAGGTTTTGGAGGCACAGGGTGAGCAGTATCTTCTCTGAGATAGTCCACAGAGCACCGACCTGGCGGGAACTGGATATAACAACCCCAGATTCCAACAGTGTCAGCACCCCCACCTGGACCCTGTGTCCTCTCCCCAGAGGGAAACCCTGCATTGTGCAAATTGCCGTTGCATTTCCGGTTCCACAAACACCAGCCTGTGACCTCACCCGGCCTGAACCACATCACTGCTGGCAAGAGTATCTAGGGCCCTATCTCCCTGCATCACAGGTCCACTACTCTTCACACACACACCTCCTTCCTCACAGACACACTTCTCCCAAATGCCCGCATCACTTCCATCCCTCCCGTCCTCCTCACACCCTCCCTCATTCCTCTCCCTACACATGGGAGTTCTTCCCCACCCCAGGCAGACTGGAGATGGGACAGTCATCCCAGCACTGTGGTAGCCGGGATGAGGAACTACTCTTTTCTTCCTAGAGTTTTGGGGGGACTTTCCTGGTGGAGATGGCATTTTACATAAGACCCAGGTTGAGTAAGTAGATGGGGGGTGGAGGGCGGATGGTTAGTGAATAGTGTTCCAGCTGAGGGAATAGCACGTGCAAAGGTGCAGAGGCATGGATCATGGGCAGTTCCAGTTGTTGAGGTATGGGGGTGGGGACGGGGGACAGTGGGTCAGGGGGCCAGCAGGGGAAACTGTGGCCCATGGTCCATCTTTCACACCCTGATGGACTTAATTCATTCCGGGTCATGGTCACTGACTGACAAGGTGGTTGGCAGGGCATGGCCTCATGCAGGGAGGCACTGTGCCTAGACATGGATGCCCCATTGTTCTCCATCCCTCAGTCCCAGCCCAGGAGCGGAGGCATTGTATGGCAGCAACCAGCCAGGGGCAGGCAGATGGCAGAGGGGCCTGGCTGCTGGTCTGGGCTGTTGTCGCAGACTTCAGCTGCAGGCATGGAGTCCAGGCACAGTCGGGGAAGGGGCCGTTGAGGCGGGGATCCACGGAAGGGTCCAAGAACAGCCTGAGCTCGGGGGCTGCTTTGGACCTCCAGGGCAAGGCCTTGGTAGGTCATGGATGGAAGGAGAAAGTCAGCAGTCACAAGAAGTAGCCCAACTCAAGCCAAGGGAATAGGTGTCCTGGACTATCACAGCTCACCAGACGGGTCCTGAGACCTGGGACAGCCACTCACCGCCCCTCGATCAGGGGATGGAACCCTGCCACAGGGTCTCACAGGCCTCGGGGGGTGGACAGTACCCAGGACTTCCCTGCCACAGGCCTGCGGGGCCTGTCTCTGGGATGTTCCCTCAAAGGTGCTGTCTTAGTTCGGGGCTGCTATAACAAAGGCCACAGATTGGGTGCCGTATAAACAACATTTATTTCAGGAGGTTGGAAGGCTGAGATCAAGGCACTGGCTTATTCAGTGTTTGCTCCGCCTGCACCCTTCACACAGTGGCCTCATTTACTTTTACCCAGATGTCTCTATCACCTACAGTCAGGCGTCTGTCACCTTCACCCAGTAGTGCCCTTTACCTAGTTGTGTCTGTCACTTTCACCGGGCATGTGTCACTTTGACCCAAGCGTGTCTGTCAGAGAGCAGGACAAGCATCAAGAATACCCCAGGCATCTGCCCAGGAAGCAATTACCCCCGGAATCAGAATCTTGCTCGCTCTCATTGGGTGGAGGGGCTGCAGACTGGACGGGACATGCTGGGCTGGGCCTCAGGGGTCTGCTGACCTCGAGAACCCCTGCCACCTTCTGAGCTCAGAGTCCAGAGCAGGTGCAGGGACTAGTACCCTGGTCTGGCTGGCCAATTGGGAAAGTGGCCTCCAGTCAGTCTCTGCAGCAGTAAGAGCCAGTTTACATGGGGAACTGTCTGCAAGAGACCTGGAGTGCGGTGCACATTCACAGCCCTGAGAAGGCTGGAAGGGAGTTGGGCACGTTCACAGCACCCCTAACCCTGGACCCTGAACAAGATCAAGAGGAACCTCCACGTGGGGCGCAGCCATTGGGGGATCCGTTCAGCCCATTCAGCTCAGGGTGGCACCTGTGTCCTCCCCACTGAGCACTGGCAACCGCACTCCTTTCACCCAATGGGAGTCTGTCCCAGAGAGAACATGCATTAGCTATGCCTTCCAGCAAAGTGGTAAATTCGTGAAGCAATTTCCAGAGAACAGTACCTGGAGCAGTGCTATCCAGCTCAGGATATCCATGTTCAAGGAGGGGTCCCAAGGTTGTGTCCCTTTTTACAGATGGGTAAACTAAGGCTCAGAATTTGGAGACACACACCCACAGCCTGCAGTGCAGAGGTGGAGGAGCGAGTGGGAAGCTGCACTGTTCCAGGCTTCAGGGCAGAAAGGAGAGCTCCTATGCCTGGCTCTCCCTTGCCCTGGCCCTCACTTTAATGGCTGGGCATGCAAATGAGTGAACTAGCCCACGAGCTGGCTGAATGAATCAGCCAGAGACCATGTCCTGAAGCTGATTCCTCTGCCTCCCATCTTGTTTCCTTCCCATATGCTCTGAGAGACTAAAACCGGGGAGTGGAACCCCTCCTGGGGGCCCAATGGTAGCGTCATTCCTGGAGTCAGGCTGTGGGTTCCTCCGGAAACCTCCTATGGAAAATGCAAGCTCATGATGATTCTTGGGTTGACAAACATACTTCTGTTTCCCCAAAGAGGCTGGAGAGGGAGGAGCTGACGGGGTGGGGGCAATGGGGAGAGGAGCCCAGCAGGGGCCAGGCCCAGGCCCTGGCAGCCCATGCCTAGTGCGGTGCACGTGTGTATCTGAGCACCGTGCACGTGTACATGTGCACACTTTTCATGTTATGTGTGCATGCCTGTGTGCGCACGTGCACGCATGTGGGGAGGGCACTCTTGGCAGCTGTGTGGTCCTGGGCTCTGAGCTTCAGCTCCCTCATCAGTAATGAGGGTGGTGACAGGGGTCCACATAAAAGACAGGTGCCAGACAACCACAGCCTGCAGAAGGGTGGCAGGCACTGGGGACCTGGCTCACAGGGCCCCCAGAGCCAAAGACAGAGCACCCTCTTGCACGTGTACTCTCACCCTCTTGTATCCACGAGGGACATTTCTATGACAAGATCCTGAGCCTGAGGCCGGCAGGCAAATAGGTACAAACACCCTGGTCAAGGGGACAGGCCCATGTCCCCAAGACAAATACAGGGGCTCAACTCTGAGGAGGACAAGGTGCTGGGTATGGCCAAACCCAGGCTGTTGGGGGAGGGCGTGAGGAGCCAGAGCCCAAGACTTCAGATGGCACAATTACATTTTTCATCTCTAAAAGTTCTAGAAGTTTTTTTTTTTTTTTTTTTGCTGTATGCGGGCCTCTCACTGTTGTGGCCTCCCCCGTTGCGGAGCACAGGCTCTGGACGTGCAGGCTCAGTGGCCACGGCTCACGGGCCCAGCCACTCCGCGCAATGTGGGATCTTCCCGAACCAGGGCACGAACCTGTGTCCCCTGCATCGGCAGGCGGACTCTTAACTGCTGCGCCACCAGGGAAGCCCAGTTCCAGAAGTTTTTGTGGACTCTTTTTTTTTGTCTCAACCTCCTCTCCACCTGGGATCAGGGACAAGACTTTTTGTTCATTTCTAGGCTCTGACCGTATCTGTGTCAACTGAACCCTCCCCAGACCCGCCAAGCGCAGGTCATCGCCTCCCAGGGGGGAGGGGCTCCATTTCCAGGATAGTAGTATGAGGGGCCTCGAGGGCCCAGGATCTGGGTGTTGGCTCTGGTGACTGGACAGAGACAAGGGGGATGATAGGGGAGGGGGTATCTCCTTGGGACATGTCACAGGAAGGGAATGAAGATGGTGGTGGAGCCCCTCATGCACTAGGTCCTCCCCCGTCCTGGCTGAGTGATCTCTCCTTTCAGTCTTAGATTCTTCATCAGGAAAGCAGGGACAGCAGCCCACCTCCTGGGGCTGCTAAGAGGAATCAAATTAACATACTGGCACTAGGTATCATGAGGCATTTGGCTGGCGCCCCTCCATGGCCCAGGGCTCGGGTAACAGAGCAGCCCAGTGGGCCCCGTCCATCCTCCCCACCTGGGGCTGAGGGCTGGGGAAGGAGGGAAGATGGGCAGGGGCAGGTGTGGGGACCAACAACACCCAGGCAGGGGATGGCAGGAGGGGTTCAAGGTAGGGAGTTCTGGAGAGAAGCAGTGGAAGGTGGCCAGGGAGGGAGGGAAGGGAACACGTGGCAAGGGATATCAGGAGGTGGGCACTGGGGGACACAGCAGGGGTCATCTGGGGCAGGTAGCCCACATGGAGGGGTGAGGCCCAGGCCCACAGGGGTCTGAGAAGGCGGACTGAGGAGGACCTGGGTCTTGGGTTGGACTCGGGAAGCCAAGAGCCCACAGGGTCAGCCCCAACTAGACATGCTGTCATGTCTTGTGTTGGAATCATCTAGAAAACACTCCTGAGAGAAGGGATAAGACTCAAACATTTTATATTGTTGAGCACCTTTGTACAGTGAAGGTAAAGTGCTTGTTACATAAGTTATACACAGTGAGAAATAAACACTTAGAAAAGCAAGCCAGCCCCAGGGCAGCAAGCAGCCAAGGCGGGCAGGGATGGGATCGGTCAGAGCCCCCCCAGGTCATCTGTGAGGAAGGCCAGCAGGAAGCGGCTGACGTGCCTGTCGACGATGACAGGGGAGAAGCCCAGGACACGCCGGGCCCCTGGCAGCACCTTGGGGTCTGGAAGACAAGGGGGTCTCAGAACCCATCGAGAAGGCGCCTTTTCTCAGCCTCATGGCATCGCCAGCCCCACACCTGAGTGATGTGAGGTCCCCATGCCGAGTGGGCCTGCTTGGCACTGGCTCCCCACACAGGACCTCGACAAGGTCAGCATGGCAGGAAAGGAACCGTAGGACTGCCACGCTGGGCCACAAGTAGGGGGCCTCAGGTGTAGGCCTCCGTCCATCCGGCAGGGCTCCGCCCCATGGTCTGGAGAGGACTGGGCTGAGGCTTGGCCAGGCAGCACCCACCTTGGGGGCAGCAGTAGACGAGGAGTGCCAGCCCTGCGGCCAGGCCGAGACAGGTCAGGAAGGCCACGGGTCCTGGGGAGAAATGCACGTGAGCAGCTCCTCGAGCCCAGGAGGGCGGGGAGGGGTCCAGAGGCCTCGAGGGACAGGCTCACACCCTGTGCTGGGGTCAGCTGGGCAGGGACGCACCCAGTGAGCACCCTGAGGGGGTCTGTCCAACAGGAAGCCAGGAACGGAACCCGACTTGGAATGGAGAAGCCCCCAAGGCAGAGATGGAGCCCTGGGTTGGGGAACAGAGAAAAGGGACATGGGAGGCGGTTACCCCTGTCACTGAGCTCACGGCCTGCGGTGCCCGAGTCTAGCTCTGTGCAATCTGAGTTCTCTGGAAACAAAATCACAGGGTGCAGTTAGTCATGGGTGGGCCAGAGGGTAAGGTGGTTGCCCCACCCTCGGGAAACCAAGAGGGCTGTCGAGCCCCCTCCCCCAGACCACCCGGGCCCCTCAGGTTGTGCCGGCGCTAAGCCCTCCAGGCTGTGTTTGGGGGGAGTCAGTGCCAGGGAGGGAACCCTACACAGTTTTGTGTCTTCTCCTTTTGTCCAATTCATGAGAACTTGAGGACCATGGAATAGGGGGTTCATTGTTCCCTGGCAACCACAAGGCACCAAACACAGCGCAAACACCTGTCTGTCCAAAGTCTGATGATGTTGATGTGAGGGCAGGGCACTCTTTCTCTTTCCCCAGACCCCACTGGGGCTCCCCCTAACCAGCCAGCTGCCAGAGAGCCCTGAGGGCACCCTGGTAGGTATTTGACTCCAGGAAGGCTGTGTGGTCCTGACCTGTGGTGACAGGACCGTCCCATGCTGGAACTCAGGGCCCAGTCCTGCCAGCCTGTCCTTGGGGCCAGGGACACTAGCCCCAGGTCCAGCCAAGTGGCCTCAGGTGAGTCACCTCTTCCCTCCTGGCCTCCAGGCTCTCATCCGAGGACTGAGGGACAGTAGCCACTCCTCCTGGGGACCTGGGTGCAGAGGCCTCAGGACTGAGCTGCCATCCCCGCTTGTACCTTCCCTGCACCCAACCTGGCAGCTCAGAGGACCCCTCGGGGCTCACAAGCCTCCCGGGCCCACAGGCCAGACCCTCTAAACCAAAACACACGTGTCTTGGACCAGCCATCTGTGTCAGACACTGTTCTACAGGAACAGCCATGCCATGAGGATCTACCTGGGCGAAAGTGGACGCAACCTGCGTCGTGGGGGTTGGGGGGGGTCAGTTCACTCAAGGCTGGTACAGCCTACAGCCGTGAGCTACTTCTGATCAGAAGTGTAAGGGTTCCCAGATTCATTAGATTACAGAGGGAAGGGCAGAGCTGCACGCAAGAGATGCTACCTTTTGTGTAAAAATTGGCACAAGAAAAAGGGAGACAGAGGGACAGACAGAGACAGAGAGAGGGAGACGTGGAGACCGAAACATCTATATTGTCTGAAATACTCTGAGGGCCACACAAGATGCAACCAGAGGGCAGTCTCTGGTGAAGGGCTGAACAAGAAGATGCCGAGGCCTGGGGACTGGGACACGCACTTACGCAGGGCGTGCCGGCTGGGCAGGCAGCTGTGCAGGGGCTGGGCATGGATGTACAGGGCCCGGTAGAACTCCTGGCAGTCCCGCTCACCGCTCCGCTGCAGGTGGCCCAAGAGGTCACAGAGACGCACTCGCAGAGATACCTTGGGGTTCCGGAACTGGAGGAGGAAGGGGCACAAGACAAGGTCAGGCTGGAGCACTCTGGGCTCGGCACCCAGCCCCGGCTTCCTCAATGGCTGTGATACCATCTAGGCTTGGAACACGCACGGTGAGGTAGCAATTGCTACCACAGCCTCATGCACTCCCATGTGGCACCCAAGACTGTACTGCATGGCCACTAAGCCTTGCACTCCCACTGGAGGCCAGGACAGGTCAGCAAGAAAGATGGCGGTGACGTTATTCCAAGTGTGGAAACTTAGTGGCTTGCTGACTTGGTTTTCCCATTTGTAAAAAAGGGAATAATAAACCCACATGGTAGGGTCATTACAGGGAATCTCTGAGGTAATGATAATTTCTAGTAGTTTATGCTCTACAGGGATGTAATTCAAGTTTTAAAAAATAAATCAAGGGTTAAGAAGAAAAAAAGGTGGCTTTTTTGATGTGGTTGACTGAAAAATATGTGGTTGTAAAGGTCAATGGACAGGGTACTTGGCATTGACCCCTAGAACCTAGAGGCCATGGCTCGGTGCTGCCACCTGGTGGTGATGTACCATGCTACAAGGAACTAGAGTCAAACCACAAAGGTACAGAAACTGCAAAGCAAAGGCAGATGTGCAGCAGAAGCCATGGGTACCTATGAGGAAAGGAACTGTAGTTTTGTGTGTGGAGGAGTTTCCTTTTTCTCATGTAAACATCTGAGCTTTTCAAATTGTTTTTAACAATGAATGTGTATTCGACTTTTAATTACAAGATATAAATTTGAGCCCCTACTTTTTAACTCACTGTACTACTTCTGTAACTTAAGAAGCAGCTGGGCCAGCAGCAGGGTCCGTGTTGATTCTAGTTCTGTTGAGGATCAATCTCACCTGTCCCTAGGAGAGACCCCAACCCTCCAAATAGCCCTGCACATGGTGGCAGTGTTACCCTGTGCCAAGACAGGAAGCTCAGCTCCAAGAGGAGAAGGGCTCACTCAGTCACCCAGATGGGAGGCAGGTCCTGCACCCCAAAGCCCCGGCTGGTCTCTAGCACCCACCCCCAGCCCCACGGGGGAGCCAGAGAAGTGGGTGGGGCGAGCAAGGAGCACCCACTCTAACCCAGTGTCCTTGAATAGGATGGGCCAGATTACACCCAAAATGTTTGCCCACTTTGAACTTTTGGAAGATGCAGAGTGAAGAGCCCTATGGCACTGGGTAGGGCCTGTCTGGTATCCCTGATCCCCTCCCACCCCAGCACTCCCCCTGTTCCCCCTCCCAGGTTTGTCTCATGTTGTGGCATGTTATCACATGTCTCCTGTGATCCTCCCAGCATTTCTGGAAGGGGCCAGAAGGCCTGATGACATATAAAGAGACTAAGGCTCAAAGAGCTGATGTTCTGGGCCCAAGGTCACCCTAAGGAGACAGGTTTTCACCTCCAAGCTGTCCTGCCCCCCGCTTCTCCCAGCCCAGAGAGGAAGGGATGGGAAAGCAGCCTCAGGTTCCCTGGCACCTTTTCTGCATCCTTGTTGCTGAGGATCTGGGGGTAGTAGCGGTTCAGCTGGAGGATAATCCTGTCCACCTGCTGCTCACTCAAGCGCCCAAGGCCTGTGAGGAAAGGCATGTCCTGGACCAGGCGGTCACAGTAGGTCTGCTCTGAAACAGAAGCAGAGAACACAGAGGGAATGAGCCAGCTCAGCCCAAAAAGGGGGTGGCGAGACCCACATACCATGATGCAGCCATGGCAGGGACCCCTCGCAGCAAGGTCCCCGGGCCCACCGAGAGGTGTACCAGCTGCAAGCATCTGGACAACTGCTGACATCCCAGCTCATGCACAGCCCAGAGTTCCCCCATGTCACACCAACACCCTTGCCAGAAAGTGGGGTGGGTGGGTGCAGTGATAAAGGTTCAGAGTGCTCAAAAGCAGAGCAGAGCCTCTGGCTCCTATCTTTTATGCCTGAGAGCTTAAAAAAAACTCAGAAGGGCGAAGAATCTGTTGTCTGTTGGGCCCCCTCAGTGCCCTCTGGATATAGCCAGGCCCGAGGAAGGGCACGGGCAGCCTGGAGAAGGCCCAATCTCGAAGCTCCTACAATCGCTGTTGTTGATTGGAGTGGCCTGTGCTGGCATGGCCACCAGACACAGTGCATCTGCAAGGCCTTGAGAAGCTGCCACCAACAGCAGACCAGCATGCTTGCTGCCCAGGAGGCTAGGGAATGCCTTTTCTTTTGTTTTTTCTTTCAGAATCACCATTAAAGCATCACTGTTGCACTATCTTTCCCATTAAGAATGTCCCTTAGAATGACAAGTCTTTAAAGGCAAGGAGTGGAGAGAGGTTGGTGGGCAGTTGACAAAGAAATATCTGAATCTCTGAGGGAGGGTCCCAAGTTCTTGCAGCACTAGCTGCCTGAACAAGTGCACCACCTTACCTACCTGTGGCAGCTTGTCCTGTTTCCTGGTGGACCCAGGGGATGGGGGGTAGGCAGAGCTGTATAGGAGGAGAGTTTTTGTATGTGACTGAAGTTAAGTTGGTATCAATTCAAATTAGATAGCTGTAACTTTAGGGTATTATGTATAATCCTCATGGTAACCACAAAGAAAATGTCCATAGAATACACACAAAAGGAAATCAAAATGTGTTACTACAGAAAATCAACACAAAAGAAGGGAAGAAATGAAGGGAAAAAAAGCTACGAGACATACAGAAAACAAACAGCAAAAAGGCAGAAACAAGTTATCCCTTATCAGTAATTGCTTTAAATGTAAATGGATTAAACTCTCTAATCAAAAGACATAGATTAGCAAAGTGGATTTGTAGTATCATGATTTATAATAAGAAATATATATTTGGCCTTTGTCCCAATTCCTGGCACACAGTTTCTAAAACCCAAGGAATTTCCTAAGTGATGAGAGCTGTGAAGGTGAAAGGATATCTTTTGTTACTCATAACAAGCCCCTTCCAACCTCATCTGACTTTGTATTAATGAGGTGATTTTGCGAAAGCCCCTAAATAACCACAGGGTGGGAGCTGATTGCCAGTGGAACCAACCGTGTAATTTGAGGGGTGGAACTTTCAGTCCTCCCCATCTCACTTCCCCCTGCAATGTCTGGGGAGGGGAGAGGGGCTGGAGGTTCAATCAATCACCAGTAGCCAATGATTTAATCAGTCATGCCTACCTAAGGAAGCCTGCATAAACCCCCCCCAAAAATGGGGTTTGGAGCACTCTAAGTTACTGAATATGTGGAGGTGCTGAGAGGGTGGCCTGCCTGGGAAGAGCATGGAGCTTCCATGCTTTGCTTCTCACATGCTTTGCCCTATGCATCTTTTCCATCCGGATGCTCATTTGTATCCTTGAAATATCCTTTGTAACAAACTAGCAATAGTGCTTTCCTGAGTTCTGTGAACTATTCTAGCAAATAGGGTCACAAGGAGAGGGTCATGGGAACTCTGATTTATAGCCAGTCAGTTAGAAGCACAGGTGACAACCTGGATTCATGATTGGCATCTCAAGTGGGAGCAATCTCGTGGGACTGAGCCTAAAGTTAACCTATGGGATCTGACACTATCTCTGGATAGATGGTGTCAGAATTGAATTAAATTATAGGACTCCCAGTTGGTGTCCACCAAAGAACTGGAAAATTGCTTGGTAGGGGAAAAAATCCACACATTCCATAACCGGAAGTGTCAGAAGTATTGAGAAATATAAGCGCTGTATGTAAGAGTATTAGAGAAACAGAATTTTTTCCTCTCAGGATTTAAAAAACATGATTTAACTATATACCGTCTTCAAAAGACTCACTTTAGGTCCAAAGACAGAAAAAGGTTGAAGGTGAAAGAATGGAACAAGATATTCCATACAAATAGTAACCAAAAGAGAATTTACATTGCTATACTAATATGAGGAAAAAAATAGACTTTAAGGCAAAAGCTGTTATGAGACAAAGAAGTACATTATATATTAATAAAGTGATCAATCACCAAGAAGTTAGAACATATATGCACCAAATATCAGAGCCCCAAAATATTTAAAGCAAACATTGGCAGAATTGAAGGGAGAAATAGAAAGCTTTATGATAATAGCTGGAGACTTCAACAGACCACTTTCAATAATAGAATAACCAGACAGAAGATCAATAAGGCAATAGAGGATGTGAACAGCCCCATAAACTAATGATACCTAACAGACAAAGACACAACACTCCACCCAACAATAACAGAATATACACTCTTCTCAAGTGCACAAGGGAACATTATCCAAAATAGACCACAAAACACAGTTAACCACAAAATGTGTCTTAATATATTTTAAAGGATTGACATAATAAAAGGATCTTTTCTGATCACATGGAATAAAGCTAGAAATCAATAACAGTAGGAAAACTGGAAAATTCACAATTATGTGAACATTAAACAACAAATGCATCAAAGAGAAAACCACAAGAGAAATCAGAAAATACTTTGAGAAAAATGAAAATAAAAATACAGCATACCAAAATTTAAGGGATGCAGTGAAAGCAGTACTGAGAGGAAAATTTACAGCTGTAAATGCACATACTAAAATAGAAGATCTCAAATCAATAACCTAATGTTACATCTTAAGGAACTAGAAAAGGAAAAGCAAACTAAACCCAAAGCTCATAGAAGGATGCAAATTATAAAGATTAGAGTGAAGATAAATGAAATAGAAAAACAATAGAAAAATAGAAAAACAAAACCAAAAGTTGGTTCCAGAAAGAGCAACAAAATTGGCAAACCTTTAGCTAGATTAACAAAGAAAAAAAGAGAGGAGATTCAAATTACTAATATCAGAAATATTACTATGAATTTTATAGAAATAAAAAGGATTATAAAAGAATACTGTGGGGCCTCCCTGGTGGCGCAGTGGTTGAGAGTCCGCCTGCCGATGCAGGGGATGCGGGTTCGTGCCCCGGTCTGGGAGGATCCCATGTGCCGCGGAGCGGCTGGGCCCGTGAGCCATGGCCGCTGAGCCTGTGCGTCCGGAGCCTGTGCTCCGCAACGGGAGAGGCCACAACAGTGAGAGGCCCGCGTACAGCAAAAAAAAAAAAAAAAAAAAATACTGTGGACATTTATACCAACAACTTGGACAACCTAGATAAAATGGACAAATTCCTAAAAACACCCAATCTACCAAAGCTGAATCATGAAGAAACAGAAAATCTGAAAGGACCTATTACTAATAAGGAGATTCAATCAGTAGTTAAAATGGTCTCAACAAATAGCCCAGAATCAGATGGCTTCACTGGAGAATTCTACCAAACATTTAAAGAACTAATACCAATCCTTCTCAAACTCTAAAAATAAAGTTACCATATGATCCTGCAATTCTACTCCTGAGCATATATCCGGAGTAAACTCTAGTTTGCAACCCAATGTTCATAGCAGCACTATTTACAAAAGCCAAGACATGGAAGCAGGCTAAATGTCCACTGACAGATGAACGAATAAAGAAGATTTGGTATATATATATATACACAATACAATATTACTCAACCATAAAAAAGAATGAAATAATGCCATTTGCAGCAATATGGTTGGACCTAGAAATTATCATATTAAGTAAAGTAAGTCAGAGACAAAGACAAATATCATGTGATATCACAGTTATATGTGGAATCTAAAAAAAATGACACAAATGAACTTATTTACAACACAGAAATAGACTCACAGACATAGAAAATGTATGGTTACCAAAGGGAATGGGGGGGATAAATTAGGAGTCTGGGATTAACATATACACACCACCATATATAAAATAGATAAACAACAAGGACCCACTGCATAGCACAGGAAACTATACTCAATATCGTGTAACAACGAATAATGTAAAAGAACCTGAAAAAAAAAAAATATATGTATGTACATATGTATAACTAAATCACTTTGCTGTACACTTGAAACTAACATACACTGCAAATTAACTATATGTCAATTAAAAAACGTAAAAAAAGGAATAAAATACTTAGAAATAAATTTAACCAAGGATGTGGAAGACTTGGACACTAAATCTACAAAACATTGCTGAAAGAAATTTTAAAAGACACAGATAAATGGAAAGACACATCCCATGTTCATGGGTTGGAAGACTTAATATTGTGAGGATGACAACACTACCCAAAGTAATCTAGGAATTCAACGTAATCCCTATCCAAACCTCAATACATGTTTTTGTTTTTCATCCTAAAATTCATATGGAATCTCAAAGGACTTTTATGGCCAAAACAATCCTGAAAAGGAAAGAAGGTGGATGATTCATATTTCCTGATTTCAAAATTTACCACAAAGCTACAAGAATCGAAACTGTGGTACCGACATAAGGACAGACATATAGACCAATGTAATAGACTAGAAAGTCCAGAAATAAACCCTATTTTGAGTGGGAAAAAAAAAGAGTGAAGACAACCCACAGAATGGGAGTATTTGCAAAGTATATATCTGATTAGGCATTAATATATATAGAGAGAGAAGATAAAAAGAACTCCTATAACACAACAACAACAAAAAATCTTATAAAGTAACCAATACAAAAATGAGCAAAAGACTTGCATAGATATTTCTCCAAAGAAGATGTACAAATGACTACTAAGCATATGAAAAGATGCTCAACATCACTAGTCATTAGGGAAATGCAAATCAAACTACAATGAGATACCACTTCATACACATTAAGGTAAAATAAATACACGGAGAGAGAGGGAATATGAATATGAGGATGAGGAGAAACTGGAACTCTCATGCACTACTGGTGGGCATGTAAAATGGTGTGGCCACCATGGAAAACAGTATGGCTATTCCTCAAAAAGTTAAACAAATACTTCAGCAATTTCATTCCTGGGTATACACTCAAAAGAACTGAAAGCAGAGACTCAAACAGGTATGTGCACACCAAGTTCAGAGTAGCATTATTCACAAAAGCCAAAAGGTAAAAACAACCCAAGTGTCCACGGACAGATGAACAGAGAGACAAAATGTGGTATACATACAATGGAATATTATACAACTGTAAAAGGGACAGAATTTTAGTACATGGATTTGACAACATGGATGACTGTGAAAACATTATGCTAAGTGAAATAAGTCAGACACAAAAGGACAAACGTTGTATGATTCCACGTACATGAACTATCTAGAATAAGCAAATTCTAAAGACGGAAAGTAGAATAGTGATTACCAGGAGCTGAGGGTAGGGGAGAAAGGGGAGTTATTGTTTAATGGGCATAGAGTTTCTCTTTGGGATGACGAAAAGTTCTGGAAATGCATAGTGGTGACAGCTTCACAACATCGTGGATGTATTTAATGTCACTGAAATGGTTAAAATGGTAAATTTTATGTTCTGTATATTTGACCACATACGTACATATAAAGGTGAATGGCTAATATATTAAACTGTGGTTCAGTTTAGTAAGTTACAATGGAATATAATTCAGTGATCAAAAGACCTATGAAGTCACAAAAAGACCTATGAAGTCACAAAAAGACATGGAGGAAACTTAGATGCATTTTGCTAAAGGTTAAAGAAGCCAATTTGAAAAGGCTATATACTATATGACCCCAAGTATATGATATTCCAGAAAATGCAAAACTATGGAGAACAGTCAAAAGATCAGTGGTTGCCAAGGGTTAGGGAAGAGGGAGGGATAAATACATAGAGTACAGATTTTTAGCCAGGTAAAACTACTTGTATGATACTGTAATGGTGGACACAGGACATTACGAAGTTTCCAAAACTCATGCAATATACAACACAAGAACTTTAGTTAGTAATGCCTAGAGTTATCAATATTCTATCCATATTGGTTCATTAAGTGCAACAAACATGCCACACAAATGCAAGATGTTAAGAATACGGGAAATGGGGTGTGGGGACCCTCTGTGCTATCTGCGCAATTTTCTATAAACTAAATATGTTCTAAAAATAAAATCTATTAATTAAAAAGAAATCCTATTTGGAAATTCCGTAGCTGAATTTTAAAGAAAGAAAATGAGAGTCACAGAAAGCAGAGGAATTCTTGGAGTGGGTGGGGTTCCCTGGAAAGGAGCATGAAGGAACTTTCTAGAGTGATAGAAATGTTCTGTCTTGATTAGGCCTGGGCTGGTTGTTCCATGGGTGCATTCATTAGTCAAAACTTGTAAAATTATTCACTAAAAATGAGTGTATTTGTAAGTAAATACTACCTCAATAATGTTGATCTTTTTAAAATAGGGTCATTGAGGTGGAACAAGTGGGGCCTCCTCCCTGATTTCTTCCATGGGGCCAACTCAACAGACTGTCTTTCTCATCTCTCTCTCCTCATCCTGGATGGTCTTTTCTCCCCCAGAATATGAATTTCTAACTTCTGATTCTCCGAGCCCCTGAAAGTCAACCTTGAAAATGGACTTGTCAGCAGCTCCAACTTGGTGAAGAAGCCATGGACAGGGATGCAGAGAGACCTGCCACCACCATACGGCAGGACCCTCCTGGCCACCTGGCTTCAGCACCTACAACCTCTCTGATTAAAGAGTTAACATTGGCCATAGTTCATGGAGTGTGCCCCATGCTTGGGCATTCTGTGGGCTCTAGGCGTACAGATAATCGTCATTCTTCCATCAGCTCTGCTACACAAGCATGACTACCACCCCCATTTTCAGAAGAAGAAACTGAAGCACAACGAGTAGACTTATCTAAGACCTGCCTAAGACCTCAGCCAGCTAGGGAGTGATGTATCGAGGTCAGGACCCAGGCACAGCACAGTGTTGGGGCCAACTCTTGACATCTAAATTTTCTGCCTCTCTAATCAACCTACTAATTAACTATGCAATTAGCTGCATCATGTCTGTTCCTGGCCAAGCCATAGGCTGTCTTGCCCAGCATTACCAGTGTGTGCACCTGTGCATACCGCCAGCACACACTAAGCACTCACTGAAGAGTTTGGGAATGAATGGACATAGGTCCAAGGCTCAAGGGCAAGGGCTGTCAGTGGATGGTGGCCAGCATCTTGCAGTGGCTCCTCCTACCCTGCAGGCTGCTAGCCAGGTGGGGCCTCCATTGCCTGCAGCTGCCAGGCACGATGGCATAGCCTGGGGGCCAAAGCTCTGGGCTCCGCTGTGCACTGTGCTTCCTGTGGTCTGTGAGCTATGCACATAAACCACACCCACGCAGCCATTCAGAGGCATGAGAAAGCACAAGAAAGGAAACCACTTTGGTCCCAAGTGCTGATAAACAGTCCCAGACAGTTTTTACAGGACAAAGGAAGAGGAATGCTCTGGCATAAAATTCACCAGGCCTTCACCAGCAACCTCTGCTAAGCCCTACCTCCCCCATCATCTTGCCCTCCTGGCAGCACCACAACCATGGACACCCCCCGCCCCCCGCCAATCTGTTAGCCTGGCTTGGCAATAGAGGCCCTGTGGGAGCTGGCCTCACTTGCCCTCACCGGGCCTCCCAGGCCCCTGAGCCATCCCTGCACAGCAACCCCCAACTGCAGTGTACTGCCCAGGATTCCCGCCCTTGGCACAAGAATACCTGTCCCTGTGGTTTCCGCCTGGCTAACTCATGCTCACTGCCCTCCCGCCAAGAGACCTTCCTGAGCTCCCCTGCCGCCCCACCCCAACCAAAGTCCAGATGCTCGGACCTCAACCTCCCCTCCCAAATTGAATCTCCCAGAATCCCCTCCTGTCCCAGTGCCCAACCTGGCCTCAGGCATGGACTTGAGATGGCGCACTCCCCAGCACACCACAAGGCAGGGACTGGTTCTGCAGCAACAGCAATTGCTTCAGTGACACTGGGCCAGTGCTGGCCCTGAGCAGATGCATCAGGCCCCACACACTCACTCTGCAACCCTTTGTAGAGGCCCCAGAACCAACACGAGGCAGGTTCCTGTTGGTGCATGGAGACAGTGAGCCGGGAACTTGAGGCCTGCAGCCTTGCAAGCCTGCCCATTTGACCCTCCCAGGCCTGTGCTCTCTGGGCCCCAGTTCCCCATACCAAAAATGAAGGGCTCTGAGGGAAGAGGTCTCTAGAGGCCCAGAACACAGAGATGGCAGGGAGAAAGGGGATTGGTGGGACTGGGCAGGGTCTAGTCCTGGCTCTGCCACTGACTGCCCCAGCAGTCTGGGGCACCTGCCCAACCTGACACTATTTCCTCATCCACACATAGAGATATTCCACTTTCCCCCATACAGCAGTTCTGAATGGGAAGCACCTGATGCAAGACCAGGTGCACAGTAGGCACAACAGACCCTGGAACAATATGCAGCGGTTGGGGGCGCAGATCCCTGAGCAGTCGAAAATCCACACATTACTTTACAGTCAGCCCTCCATACCCATAATTTTGCATCCAAGGATTCAGCCAACCTGGGGTCATGTAGTACTATAGTATGTATCGAAAAAAAATCCACATATAAATGGACCCTCACATTTGAAACCTCAGTTCAAAGGGTCAACTCTACTCAGAAACAGCAGTCACAGATAAAAAGAATTCAGAGAGATGACAGGGGAATGCACAGCAGCTGGGGTCTCCTCTGGCTAAGGCTGGGACACTGGTGTCCTGGAAATCACCAGGTTCCTGCCCATGAAATCCTATTTGTGTGCAGGACTCAGGCTCGGACTCCAGTGAGTTCTGGGGAGAGAACAGGGACTTCTGGGGTCTCCCTGGCCCCGTGGGCCACCCCTAGGTAACTTCTACCTCATGAAGCAGCCTGACCATGCTGTCATGGGCTCTGTCACCAGCCTGTCTCTCTCATGGAGCTTCTCCTACAGGGAAAGGTCCATAGAGAAGGGTCACCCTGCTCAGTTAGGGTCAGGAAGGTGGTGGGTGGGTCCCCACTCTAGAGAGGCCCTTGGCGGATGGCTGAGCTGGAGAACCCATCCTGGGAAAAGGAGAGACTGGGGCAGTTCAGTATGGGGCACAAAGCCTTTGGGGACCGAGTCGGTGTCCACAATTCCCCTGGGCCTGTCGCTGGGCAAGGGGTGCAGCCTGGGAGGCACCACAGAGTCCCATGGGTACCACACACTGCCCAGGGATGCACCACCTGTTGGGCATTCTCCTCAGGTGGCTGTGAGGATGGAGTGTCTATATTTCCTGATAGAAGCACAGTAGAATCATTTTTACTTTCACCTCCCATAGTCAGGCCTCAACCCTACCTCCCCCACCTGCCCATGCAGCATCTCCCCACCTACAGACGTGCACTGGCCGCTGCCCTGCCGGAACCACCCACGACGTGGCCCCCACCCACTAGAACCTTCCATGGCCTGACCTGGCCTCAGAACCATCCCAGACCCAGCCTCTGTCCCCAAGAACCCTCTAGGGCCTCACCTGGCCTCGCCGTCCAGAACCCTCCAAGGCGGGGACCCCAACGCTCAGAAGCCTCCAGGGCATGACGTGGCCTTGCCCAACATAACTCTCCAGGGCTTGTCCATGGCCCCCGCCCCCAAGAACCCTCCAGGACCTGGCAAGGCCTCGCCCCCAAAGAACCCGGCCCGGGCCGCGAGCCGCTCTGCCGTCGTCTCGTCGACAGGACACTCAGTCACGGGCAAGGTCACTCGCCGCCGCGAGGAGCGGACCCTGGTGCGGCATCGGGACACCCGGACCCTATGGGCCACCGTGGCCGCGCGCCCGTCCCCAAATGGCAGGCACGACCCCGGACCGCTCTCACCTGTCATGGCGGCGGCACGCCGTGCACCCAGCTGGCCCGGCCAGTCCCCCTGCCGCCGTCAGTCCGCCTGGCTGTCCGTCCGCTGCCCGTCGACCCCTGTAACGACCGCCCGCTTTCCCTATGAGCCCCGCCCCCGGCATCGTCGCGGCTAAGCCCTAACCCCGCCCTCACTGACCCCGCCCCTTCCCGATAGGCCCCCTCCATAGCGTCGGCTGCGTCGCCTCGAGGGCTCTAAATCCCTCTCCCTCACTCGAGCCCCGCTTCCGAACGCTTGGGCTACGAAAGCCGCCGAGCCCTTAGCCCCGCCCCTCACTGGGCCCGGCCTTCCGAGCGCCCGGGGCATCGGCTCTGTCACCGCGAGAGCTCTAAACCCCGCCCTCACTGAGCCCCACCCTCGCGGACATTAGCTCTGTCGCTGCCACAGCCTTTGAGCCCCGCCCCTCGCTGAGCCCGGTCCTCATCAGTTACTAGGCCTCCAGAAGCCTTAAGCCTGGAGCCTAGCTCCCGCCCGCAAGGGGTACTCTCAGCTCCGCCTCTCACTGAGTTCCGCCCCCGCTGTCCTGGGCTACGTCACCACCAGATCCCTGAGCCCCGCCCTTTTCCACAAGGCCCCGCCCCCGCCTGCGTCGATGGCGTCGCCGCGACCACTCTAAATGCCGCCCCCATTCTAGCCCCGCCCCCTCCGGCGCCAGCTACGTCGCCGCGCAACTCTGAGTCCCGCCCCTCACCCGAGCCTCACCCCCGTCACTGGCGAAGCCTAGTTTATAGCCCGTCCTGGCCTTTCCCCAGTTTGGACCCGCTCAGTCTTGGCGTCACGGGGCGGCTAGGGTCCGGATCTGGCGGAGCGCTTCCGGGCACAGTTCACCGTGCCCGTGCGCCGACCCCCCCACCCCATGAAGGAACTGGAGGGTGGGTGCAGCTGTCGGATGGAAACCCCAAAACTCTTGGGCCGAGTCGTGGTGGTCACCACACGGGAACCAGCCCCACTCCGAACACTGAGAGTGAGTCTGGCCCAGCTTACCGGAAAAGCCCAACCGGGTCCTACCCCAGTCCGTGGGACAATACGGGCAGTGCCACCCTGGGGCAGGAGGGCTGTATAGCATGACCTGGGGATGCACTAGGGGAAGTCCAGGCCTGCTCGAGGTCCCACGGCCGCCCTCCTGGAGGGGGCCTCCTGCCCACCAAGTGGAACTGGCCTCACTCCCCCTCCCCCATTACTCTGCATCCCTCATGCTGGGTCATGACTCTGCAGACAAAAAGTGTTGCCTGTGACATCCCAATAAACATAAATGTTACCCACTATTAAGCCATTAGGCACTGCAGCACCCCCCTTGGGGGGAATTCAGGATGGAGAAAAACAGGATACAGGCCCCAGATAGATGAGATGCATATCTAAGGAATAATTTAAATAAGCTCAGATTCTTGTATCTTCCGAAACAGAAAAGCACTGAGATCATTAGCTTGACATGTCTGTTTTTGTGATTAGTAATCTTTTGATGTTCGACTACATGGGTTTTTTGGGGTTTCTTTGTGTTTTCTTTCTTCAGCAAAATCTTGTGTATCCTGGCTCCTCCTTAACTCTTTGAAACTGTCAACTGGAAAAAATGCACAACCTAAAAGTTGAGAATTATGTTTTATTTGGTAGACTTTCTGAGGACTTCAAGCCTGGGTCGTAGCCTCTCAGATAGCTCTGAGGGACTGCTCCAAATAGGTAAGGGAGGAGCCAGGATATATAGGAGTTTTGCAACAAGGACCAGGTAGTCGGAACATCAAAAGATGACTGTATAAGACTTCCCTGGTGGCGCTGTGGTTAAGAATCCGCCTGCCAATGCAGGGACACAGGTTCGAGCCCTGGTCCGGGAAGATCCCACATGCAGCGGAGCAGCTAAGCCTGTGCACCACAACTACTGAGCCTGCGCTCTAGAGTCCATACTACTGAGCCTGCACGCCACAACTACTGAAGCCCCTGCACCTAGAGCCTGTGCTCGGCAACGAGAAGCCAGTGCAATGAGAAGCCTGTGGACCGCAATGAATAGACCCCACTCACAGCAACTAGAGAAAACCCGTGCACAGCAGCCCCAAAATAAATAAGTAAATAAAATTTATGTTTAAAAAGAAAAGATTACTGTTTGTTAAAGAAAACCAGGTATCTCAAGTTGATGAATTTAGTGCTTTTCTTTGTATGGGAAGATTCAAGAGTCTGGGCTCATCGAAATCATCCCTTTGATATGCACCTTAGGATATGGCCAGTATCCTTTTCTTTCCCATCCTGAGTCCCCTGACGGTGCACTGCTGGGGTTGGCTGCAGTGGCTGAGGGTTTGGGGAGTAAGTAAGGGGCAGCCCGTTTGTCTGCATCCTGAGTTCCCTCAGCGCTCTCCATAGGGGACAGTGGTAGCGGCTGATGACTGCAACATCCTTTTATGTTTACTGCTATAGCAGGCAACATTTTTCATTCACAGAACAGTTCCTCAGAGGTACCTGAGAGGCTGTCTCCAGGGCTATCGTCCTCACTAGGGTCCCTGAATAAAACATAACTGGCAACTTTCGGGCTGTGTGTTTTTTAAAAGTCAATGGCTCCTAGCATTTACTTCTCTTAGTTCCTTTCACTCTCTAGGAGTAATGTCAGTGGCATAAGTGTGGAGTCTAGATGGACAGGGGACACAGAGAGGAAGGGGGGGCTCCTAGGCCTGACTCCTTCCTGGGTGGCCAACATTCCATGCCATTCCCACTAAGGGACAGATAGGGAAACTGAAGCTCAGAGTAGCAGATTTCTGGACCTTGCCGCTGTTCAGCAAAGACAGGGCCTCCAAAGTGCAGGATTTGCTAGAGGGACCCCACTCCCTGGCAGACAGGCCCTGTGCCCCTCGGGATGTGCATGCCAGGCAAGCTAGGGCAGGGGATCCCCACCCTGTGAGTGGCAGGCAGACGCTCAAAGGGTCAATGGGTGGGCCCTGGGCACTCCCCCCCCACCAGACACAGTGGGGGGTGTGTGCAATGTCTCCCTCCTTGCGCACTGCCCCACTGCCACTGCACAATTCGGATCGAAAGTGAGCACTCAGGAAGCTGGGCCATCTGAGGTGGGAGGGCGGGCCTCCTGAGAACCCTCCCCAATCTGCTGAACACTGGGGGTCTCACATGCAGAGGGAAACAGATCTCCCTGTGTGGACTTACTGGTGCGAACTGACGTTGCTCCCCACCTGTCCCTTAACATCCAGGATGCACTGGCCCTGACCCTCTCCCCCACCCCCACTGCTTTCACTTCTGACTTTTGCTTCCATAGAATTTTGTAATCCTGGCATGCTTTATGGGATCAGAAAGTAAATACAAGTTTAAATCAGGCAGGGAGAGCTCGTGCCACGTGGTGTCTGCACTTGCCACCTGCCTGATCTCCTCAGGGCTGCCCTCCCCTCCAACATGTAGGCAAAGTCAAAAAGCAAACAAGAAACTGGGACATGTTAGCAGCTCATCTCCCTAATTAATAAAGAGCTCCTAGAAATCAGAAAGAAAGAAGTCAACATTCGTATATTCAGAGAAAGAGGAAATGCCTAAGGCGCTGCTCAATTTCATTCATAATAAAGACATCGTGTTCCATGGGTACAACTGGCACAAATCCAAGATCCTGATCAGACCTTCTGTGGGCCAGGCCATGGGAACACCTCACCACAGGTCACCACCACAGGCTCCCCATCCTGTCCCCCCAGGCACTTCCTGCTACCCATCTCCCTACTAGAATGTCAGTTCCCAAAGGCAGGGCCACGTCTACTTTGGTCACAGTGCCAGACTTACAGCAGGTGCTCTATAAATGCACTTAGAGCCTAACTAGATGAGCTGAATAAAGCGGCAAGCACAGGCCAGAGGCAGGAGGAATGCAGTGTGCCTGTGGGCTGAGAAGCAGCCTGCCTGGGTAGAGCTGACCATGCGAAGGGTTGGGGTGGGTGATAAGGGGCCTGAACACTGAGGAGATGCAAGGGCATTCTCCTCCCACATTCTCATATGGCCAAGGGCCACAGTTCATTCATTCAATCACTAATTTATTTAATAAATATCTCCTAAACACCCGCCATGAGCCCAACCAAGAGGTAGATTGTCACTGGGAGAGCGGAGGAGCCCTGATCCCATGGAGCTTCCATCAATAGCAGCAAAACACATCTGAGTGCAGGTGCTGAGTGTTGTGAAGAGCAAGAGGCTAGAGGCTGCCTGGGGAGGCTGCCAGCCTCCAAGATGGCCCCTCACATTGTTACTGAACTCAGGTTTGGCTGCTCACTGCTCAAAAGTCAATAACTGAGGACCAAGTGTCGATAGAAAGAAAAGGTGCTTTAATTCTGAAAAGCCAGCAATCTGGGGAGAAGGTGAACTCTTGTCTGGAGACCAATTCCAAAGATTCTGCTCAGCCATGACAACTTTTAAAGGGAAAAAGGGGAAAGGATCTCAGTGAATCATTAATGTAAGAGGTCAGATTCATCGTCATTTTTCCATTGCGTGCAGACCTGCTGACTTCTCCTGATCTTCCTTTGGATGCTGTCTTGCTCACATGGTCCCCCTGGAATTGGATGTTCCCTTGCCCATGTGGTCTGCCTTGCAAATGTACCAAGGGTAAGATAGAGGTAGAGAGTCAGTCATTCTTTAACTATGTAATTCTTCATTCTTACTCCTTTGAATCCAGGAATGAACACATCAGACTAGGCATTGTGTACATACAGTAAAGCAAAAATCAGGAGCTGTGTTACATGTTGCCTAGTGATCTCATCTTTCTGATCAAGGTCTGAGGAAAACAGGGATGAACAAATGGAAAAGGGGCAAAAGAGCTGCTGCAACATACTGGGTCACACCCCTGTGCAGTCTCCTCCACAGCAAATCAGGCCAGTCTTTGTGACTGGTGAAATGTGGCAGAGGTGATGGTGTGTGACTTCTTTGGCCGGGTCGTAAAGGGGATTGTGGTTCCTGTCTTTCTCTCATGGATCACTCTCTCTGGGGGAGCCAGCTGCCCTGTCATGAGGATGCCCAAGCAGTGCTGAAGAGTATAGGGAGGAGCTGGACCCCCAGCCAACAGCCAGCATCAACTTGCCATGAGGGAGTCCCTGGCTCCAGTCAAGCCTTCAGCAGAAGGCCTGGCCAACATCTGACAGCAGCCTCAAGAGAGATCCAGAGACACAGCCACCCTGCCAAGCCTCACCTGAAACTGTGAGAGATAATAAATGATGATTATTGTTTTGAGCAGAAGGGCGAGGTCAGGTGGTGACAGGCAGGTCACACAGGGTAATACAGGCCAGGCAGCTGGGAGCTGACAATATGAGGGTTATGAGCTGGGGAGGCGGGGTCGGGGAATGGAGATCTGCTCTGATTTATATGTTCTAAAAATAACCCCCTGTACACACAAAAGTATTGAAAGCAGGGTCTCAAAGAGATGTATGCACACCCCTGTTCAAAGCAGCATTATTCACTGTAGCCAAAAGGTGGAAGCAACCCAAGTGTCCATCAAGGCATAGATAGATAACCAAATGTGGCATATACATAAAGTGGAATACTATCCAGCCTTAAAAGGAAGGAGATTCTGACACATGCTACAACATGGATGAACCTTAAATACGTTATCCTAAGTATGGTATTACAATTTATAATGAGAAATATATAGTTGGTCTTCATTCCGGTTTCTAGCATAGTTTCTAAAACACTTAAAATTTCCTAAGAGGTAAGGTAGCCAAAATTCGGTCTCCTGGCCATGGTATAGATGGGGTCAGGGCCCAGCATGCTGCACCACAGAGGCCTCATGCTCCACAGCTCTCCTGAGCAATGGCTCTGATGTCCAGCCTGCACCCTTTCCAGCTAGGCACCATGTCCCTTCCCTCCTGCCCCTGTAGCACCTTGTGGCCATCTGGACACCTATCCCTGTAACTCTCAGCTATTGGGAGCTGGAGCAGGATGGGGCCATCCCCTTTGCACCACTTCACCCCAATCCTCCTGTCCTCTGCTCCAGTAGCCCAAGGTTAGGTACCTGGGACAAAACACCCACCTCCTGTTGAAGGCACCCCCAAACCCTCATGGCAAGCCTCCCATCACCTCATTCTGATAAGGGCATGGAGAGGGCCTGGTGGAGTCAACACTTATGACAGGAACTCAGAGTCTTGCCCAGTGTTGCTGAAGCCCCGTAAGGAGCCTCGCAGTTTCTGACAGCATCCACACGCGTCGAGATCACACCCTGCAGGATCGGGGTGAACCTTCCATCCCTGCCTGGCCCCATGGAGTTGAGCCCACAGGTCCCTTGGAGGCATATAGTTGAGGGCCACTGCTTGCCACTCCCAGAAAAGCTGGAGAGGGCCTGAGTCTACCAGGGACCCCACAGCGTGAATGCTGCATTGTCTGGTTGAGGGCTGGGTCTGAGCTTACCCACCCAGTGTCCCTACACGTGACCTCCCCACCACCGACCGGAGCACCACACACTCCCTCTGGCCTCACAGTTCCACTCTGGAACCCACCTGATGGAAAAGTATCCCAGAACAGAAAGGCTGTTGGCACCAATGTGGCAGCTGAAAATGTGAAACCACCCAAGTGCCCCTGCTGGGGGCTTCCCAAGTGAATCAGAGGACAGATGGACTGCCCTGTGTGGCCTGTATCAAGATGTATTTGTTAGTGATGGAAACCATGACAAACGTGGCTTCAGGGTAGCACAGGCTCCTGAGGACCACCAGCTCTTCTTTGTCAGGCTCCACTCCTCATGGCCACAACGTGGCTGCAGGGCCTCCAGGAAGCAGGAGAGTTCAGAGGGCAAACATCAGTGAGGTTCCTCAATGGCCAGAGATCACATCCCCAATCTCAGGAGGCTGGAAGTCAGATTTCAACTGGCCCAGGAGAGAAGTGCAGTCCAGCTGCCTCCCCTCGTTCAATGGAATGCAGCAGTAGTGACCCAGGGTGACTTCTGAGGCCCTGACAGGTAAGATTTGCACGCGGGACTCTCCCTGTGGAATGCCATGATGTGAGGAGGCCCAGGCCACTTGAGGCGGCCACCACCCCATGAGGTCTCGGCTGACACCTGGCAGCAACCCAGCCAGCCTTTGACATGACCCAGTGCGTGCCACCAGCTGCCCACAACCACATGGGAGAAGCCCCAGTGAGCACTGCCCAGTAGAGCCCGGCAAACCTGGAACCCCGAGCTGTCATGAGAAGGAACTATAGTTTTATGCTACTACACTTGAGGTTTTTGTTATGCAGGGATTGAAAATTGAGACAGTGATTTTTACCTTTGCTGTTTTTCAAAGTATTGTTTATTTCATACCTCTTACCATAACTTTACAGATAGTAGATGCAGCACCCCAGCTGGGTCCCTGCTTATAGATACAAAGCAGCCAGCTGTAATTGTTGAGAAACCTGCCGCCACCTTCCCACTCGGCTATGCAAAACTAGAAGTGCTTAAAATGTCCCCCAGTCTCTTCAAAGGAGCCTGACTAGAGGGAGGCTGCAGCTGGTTCTGTGAACCTCGGCGGTGGTTTCAAGGAAGCCGATCTATACAAACCACTACAGCTGGGCTCCCCTGGGACAGACACCCCCAAAATAGGGTCCGCAGCTCAGTGCCCCGAGGGATCCCTAAACCCGGAAGCTGATTTCACTGACCAGTCTTGAGCTGGACACATGTTGAGATGCAGTAGCCGGCTGGTGGGGTCAGGCTGGCCCTCCCATTGTGGGCTCTGGTCTCCACCTTAGTCACCCCGGGACATAGGCTGCAGGCTGTCTGAGCATTCCCACAGTTGGCCTGGAGGCAGGCAGCATCTGCCCTGGGTTCACTGTATGCACCATCACCTGGGCACGTGGTGAGCTGGTGGGGCCACTGGGGGTCCAGGGGTCCTTGTCAATGCCTCGGGCCATGCTGGCCAGCTCTCTGGTCCCCTCGCCAAGGTCTCTGCAGGAAGAGGAGGTGTGAGCCTGGGGGCAGAGTGGGGGCCCCATGTAACCCCAACTCTGCCACCATGCTGGGTACCCAGGCCCTGATCTTCAGCAGGCCTGGGATAGACTGCTGCCCCTAGGGGAGGGCCCCCGTTTCCTCTTGCCTTGCACCCAGGGAGGCCCCTCCATTGGTGCCCCTTCCTGGGCCTCAGGCCCCTCACTCATACAAGGCGGATGACTCAAGGAGCATCACACCCACCTTCCAAGGGTGGGAAGGGGCTTCCTGGGGCTTTGTAGAGGAAGGGAGCTTATTCAGAGTGTGTGTAAACTATGTGCACCAGGATGCCCTAGGCAGAGAAGGGACACTGGGACCCCAGGAACATTCTGGAGGACACCCTCACACTTGCCAGGCTCTCCTCTGAGTCTGGAACCATATCTTCAGTTCCCTAGTGGCCTCCTCTAGCCTCCAAGCCACAAGCCCACCCATTCTCTAGGCTGAGCAAACCCTGGCCCTGCTCCCATCTCCCGCTTACACTGGACTTTGCTTCCTGAGGCTGCCTGGCTGCTTCCTCCCCTTAAGATGCTATCTGTCTCCTTCCCCTCCAGTATAGGCTCTCCTAATCTGTTCACCTCAGGCATCACTTCTTCCAGGAAGCCTTCCCAGATCTATGTTGCCACCCACACCTAGTTCTCAGAAAAGCTCTAGGCAGTAGTAGGAATTAAACTATCTGTTGGTTCAATGAATGTGTGAATGAATCAGTTAATTAGTGGAGAGGAAAGTCAACTTAGTGAGCAAGTCCATGGACTTTGGAGCCACAGAGCCTGAGTTCAAACCTAGCTTCATGCTTAGTAGTTATGTGATTCTAGACAAGTTTCTTAAAATGGGATAAAAATAGTGCCCACTCCTATGGTTAGAACAGGTAATATTTGGAAAAGCTAAGAACAGTGCCTGGCATAATGTGAGTGCTGGGGAGTGTTTATGAAATAAAAGTAAGGTCAAGGGGCAAACCTCACCTTACTAAAGATGATTTCACCACCAATCAGTGGGAGAACTGGGGTATCTGGGCCTTGCCTAGGATGGTACATCCTGAGAGGCAGCAATTCCTTCCCCTATTCCATTGGGGTTTCCCAACTGAGACAGTGTGTCACAGGTCTATAACGGGGAGAGGGTGCCACAGGGCAGGGGGCAATGGAGAAAATTCAAAACCTGCCAAGGAAACATGACTATATGAAAAGGATGTGCACTAGCAAGACAACGCCAACATAACTGAAACAAAAAGGAAAGTGCTTGCAGCCAACTGACAGGTAAGGGTCTCTTCCATAATGTACACAGAGCTTCCACTATTTATGAGAAGAAACATCAGCAGGAGATTCAGCAGAGCAAAGTGAAAGTGACTAAAACCAGCAATGCAACTGCTAAGCAAAGGTATGGAGAGAACACTCTTTCTCAATGTTAAAGAAATGCTGATGAAAGCCACCTACGTAACTCACCCCTGCTAAGTAAGTGACGGAAAACAAATCATTAACACTCAGTGACAGTGTAGGTGTAAAAATGGCTCAACTAGTGCCAGGTTCCTGGAGAAAGAATTTGGTAATAAAAATATTCGGACGACTTGGCCTAAACAGTCTGTTCCTAGGATTGCCCCAAAATGTCATCTCAAAAAAGAAAAACAGCTCTAAGCACAAGCATTTACCCAAACCTGAGCACAGCAGTTGAAGCATCTGGAGCATAGCTCCAGGGGCCTCAGACCACCATGGCAACACAGTGACTTGTCAAGTCAGGTGGAAAGGGCGCAAGGTGGCATTTCTGCCATGGCCATCATAACGTAGGCCTAATGTGTGTCAAAAGCTCAAGGGAAGGAGGTAGGAAACCAATTCCTTCCCACAGGCCTCGCCACTCCAGGAGTTAGCTAGGCCCGGTGCATTGAGTGTGGACATGGGACCAGACAGACCCTCGCCACGCCTGCACAGGCCACCACCTCCAGCGCCTCAGTTTCCTCATGTGCACACCAGGACCTAGAGCAGAATTAACAACAATGGCTGGCACTCACTGAATCTGTACTCTGGGCCCGGTCAAGGCCATTGACTTATATCACCTCAACAGGGCCAGGAAGTGAGCCCTGCCATAATCCTCACTGTCCAAGGGAGGAAAACGAGGCATGAGCAGTTGTCACATATGGAGGCGTCAGCCGGGGGCAAGCACTTGGTTCCCTGGGAGGTTCCTGTGGGGACAGGCTGAGGAAATGAGCAGACTGCCTCTGTGACGCCAGGGCGGGGCAGAGAAAGCACTAAATGGGCCAGAACATCTGTGCAGAGAGGAGGCACTTGGAGAATAAAGGTCATGATCAGGACGCAGCACAACAGGGCTCCAACCAAGAAAGGACTGGAGCCCATAGGAAGCATGGGTCCAGATGATGCAGGGGAACGGTGACCCCTGAGGTTAGCAGACGGGGACAAGAGACCCGTTACACTATTCTCTCTGCTTCTGTGTATTTGTGAAATTTCCCCATAATAAAGTTTGAGAAAAGAATACCTATGAATTCAGAGTGATACAAAAACAGCAAAACAAAATGAGAAGGAAAGGAAGGAAAAAACAGAACTCATTTTCATTCCTCATAGAGGGAATAACAGAATCGCAACAGAATTAAAATCATTATCCTGTAACCCCCAGGGCCAAAACCGATTCTGGCTGGAGCATCCCTGGATGCTAAGGCCACAGGTCAGACGTCATGGGGGCAGCAGAGTGACCCTTAGCAGAGTCCCTTCTTCATCACTTGACAACGGACTCAACTCAGCCAAAAGCGCCCAGTCCTCGTGCCTGCAGGGGGACAGCCTGACCCATACCTGTGATTCACACCAGCACCGCCCATGGGGCACCCACATGAGAAACGCTGCCCGAGTGCAGTCATGAGGGAATGTCAAGACAGTCCAGAACACGGTGTCTGTAGGAGACCACTGGCCTAGAGTCCGCAAAAGGCAATGCTGCCAAAGACAAATATCCTGCCCCATTTAAGGAGCCCAGAAACCGGGCAGCCCTGTGATCCTGGGGTCAGAGGGTGCTCACTCAAAGCTAGTAACAACCCTGGGAGATGTTCTATCTGCAGTCCGTGTTCAGCCAAGATTAGACTCCTTGAGTCAAAAAAAAGTATGTAAGAAATGTCCTTGTATTGGTTCATAAAAAGTGTGTGTGTGTGTGTTTTTAAAGAGAGACAAGAAGAGATAAAAACAGAGAGACCGAGGAGCAGGGAGGGAGACGGGAGGAGAGAGCAAGTGGACAGGGCACCGTGGGTCCTGGTGAAGGGTAATACTCGTGTCCAGAAGCTTCCTTCTCTAGGCAAGGGGTGCCAAGATAGACACGGCGTGGAGGGCAGCTTTAGGCACTAGGGTGCAGGGTCAGGCACGGGTACTAGAAGGACCATCAGCCCCTGTGTTAGGGATGGGAGTTGAGGCCCTGGCGAGCCTGGGCTCGCAGCATGCTGGGACCACCCTGCCCTCACCACTGCCCCACCGCCCCTTTGCCCTGCCCATGCCCACGTGGTGAAGCTGTGGTTGTCGTGAGCCTGGATGGGCTGGATCCTGGACTCGCCACTGATGCTGCGTTTGTTGCTGAGGCCCTTGAGGCCGAGGCAGGCGGCCTGTACTGTCTCTAAGTCCTCGCCTCTCAGCTGGAACCACAGCTGGGCCTCCCTGGAGAGAGATGGGGGAAGGACATTCAGGTGCCTGTGTGTCCGGGACACCGCCTGCAAGCCTCTGCAAGGCCGATAGTATTTTAGGGCCATACAGTTCCTGAGCAATTACTCAGCTCTGTGGCTGTAGGGAGAAAGCAGTCATGGATGATGAGTAAATGTCAGGAAAACTATACTTACAAAGACAGGCAGTGGAAAGTTCTTGAGATGAATCAAGCTGATGGCGGCACAACACTGTGAATGTAACTAATGATCCTGAATTGTGCACTTAAAGATGATTAAAATGGTAACTTTTTTTTTTTTTTTTTTTGCAGTACGCGGGCCTCTCACTGTTGTGGCCTCTCCCCTTGTGGAGCACAGGCTCCGGACGCGCAGGCTCAGTGGCCATGGCTCATGGGCCCAGCCGCTCCGCGGCATGTGGGATCTTCCCAGACCGGGGCACGAACCCATGTCCCCTGCATTGGCAGGCGGACTCTCAACCACTGCGCCACCAGGGAAGCCCAAAATGGTAACTTTTATATTGTAAATATTTTACCTCAATTTAAAAAATAGCAAAAAGAAAAAAAGGATAGGTTTCCGTGAAGAAAAGTAGAAGTGGGCCAGACTCCACCTGCAGGCCCTAGTTAACCGTCGTGTAGTCAGCCCGTCACGTCCACACAGAGCAGAGCATATACTGTGTGTGTGCAGTCTGCAGAATGAGACGACCCCCTGTGTACCTGTCACCTATCTTGTGGAAGACCAAGTGAGTGAGCCACGTGCCCTCCATGGCTTCAATGCTCTGTGAACAGCAAGATGCCAAGATCCCAGCAGCCCTGCTCCCTGACATGCCCAGGAGTCTCGGAGTGACTTGCAGGTGCCCCGCGGCAGTGCCAGGTCACTGTACCTGTTGGATCGCCGCTGCTCACTCCTCTTCACACACTTCATAAGGCAGCAGGTAAGGAAGGCCATGGACATGAGCATGATGATGGCACAGCTGACGATGGAGGAGATCACGGCCACCTTGAAGCCGAAGGTTTCATAGGGAGGCACAGCTGCGAGTGAGACAAGTCCAGCTCTTGGGCCCAGCCTGCCCTCAGGGAGCCCTGTTCCATGGGGGAGGCAGGGAGGCGCTGGCAGCTGAGGTGAAGGTCTGTGCAAATTGTTGTAGGGAGTGGGGCTATCAGGCAAGATTGCCCCCCAGGAAGGGGGTGTTTGAGCAGGGTTTTGGAGGGTGTGTAGGAGTTTTTGGTGGTGCACTGGGGGAAGCTCTGACAGGGAGTTCAGTGATGATAGTCCCCTTGGCTCCCACCCACTGCAGACGGGGCCCCTGAGACCAGAGGACAGCAGACAACACACAGTCTATTTTCACAATGCCTCAAGTGGGTAAAACCCTACGGGGGCCTAGGTGCTTTCTTGGGTCACTTTCCAGGAAGGTGCAAAAGCAAGAAAAATGCCAGTGTTTGGGGTCAAAGGGCCTTTGGCACATTTTCAGCTGTGTGACCAAGAACTAGCTATGTACCAAGAACTACTTCTATCAGGTTCTAAATGATGTTCTTGGGAATCAAGGCCCAGGATTCTAATTTGAACAACACTGCATACTCTCCCCTGTAGTGGACACTGATCACGCTCTCCAGTCCCTAGTCCCCCAGCCCTAGCTGGACACTGGCCATCCAGACTGAAGACTACATCTCACAGCTTCCCTTGCAGCTACATGTGGCCATATGACCATATTCTGGCCAGTGGTGAACAGGGTGGAGGGGTGTGGGACAACTTCTAAGAGCCTTCCTTGCCCTGCAACTAATCCTGTAACAACTGCCTGGATCATGCAGTTGAGATCATGCCTAACAGAGCCATAACATGGAAAGGACTTGCGTCCCCACCATGGGGTGCCATACAAACCTAGGACTGCCCATCCTGAGGGCCATGGCCAAGAAAAAGCTCTCATAACCCCCATTATTTTGGTAACCCCCATTATCTTGGGTTTTCTATCACTTGGAGTCTAATCCTAACAGACACTCTCCTCAGAGATTCAACCACCACATGAGTATTTTAAAGGCTCTGAGAAGTCCTGCAGCCTATTAACCCAGGCTTTTCCAAATTATATTGACTATAGAGCCCTTTTCAATGCATAGTACACATTAACACAATATATGTATCTTCACTTTGGAAAATGCTGTGCTAGGTATTATCCTTTAACACCCTGTATAACAAATACAACTAGAAAACCATCTCCTCCCCCAGACTGGGGCCCCATGGCCAAGCAATCCTATTCCCCAGTTCTAGAATTCTTGGCACACGAAACATCCTATTAATGTTTGCGGCACGTGTGTATGAAAGAACGTAGTTTTCTGCTTAACAGATGAAGTACTAGCTCAAGACAGCACAAGTAACCTCTTGGAGATGACAGGCCAAGTCAGTGGCAGAGCTAGAATTTGGAGCAGCTGCTAGGACTTGAGTCTACACTGCTGACATGGAGCCCCAAGGGACCACCAGCACTGGGAACAGGACCCTACTCAGAGGCCCAGGGAACCTTTTCTGTGGACACCCACACCATCCATGTGACAAAATCAGCAACCCCCCACCAGGGGTCGCTGCTGAGCTGGGTGCAGCTCACAGGGAATGAATGGGCCTCACTCTTGCACATGGGGGTCTCTGAAGACCACTCAGCAATGCTCCCCTTCCAGACACAGGTGAGGAGGCCAGACCCCACCATCTGGTGGCCCGAGGGGCAGTGGAACACGATGACAGTCCCCACAGAAGTACCGTCCCCACGAAGTACTTGGAAGGTGCCCTGCAGGGGTGGCTGCACTTGCACACACATGCCTAGGAGAGAAGAGAGGAGAGACAGTGAGGACCTCACCCTGGAGGGCAGGGGCTTGGCAGGAGCCCTCACCTGGGACAGGCATCATGGACCCAATGACCACACGATGCTCTGGAGAAGGTCACACAGCCACCCAGACAATTGGAAGTGGCGTCCGTGTGACTAGTGGCTTGGGAACAAAAGTGGAGCTAATCCCTACAATTAAGTGAAATCTAGATGCTCTGAAGACCATGGTGTTGATAAAAGAAACACACATTTAAAGACAATAAAAGCAAAAGGACAATTATTACCCAAGTGTAGCTCAAAAGGCAGAATCAAGGGGGAAAAAAAGGAGAGAGATCAACGGATGTGATTTCATTAAACATAAAAAACAAAAACTTTTGTTACTCCCTAATAACTGAAAAACAAACAAACTCAGATGAAAAACTTAGGAAAAGGTATTTGGAAAACATAGGGCAAAGGTTCAACACCCTTGATTTATAAAGAGATCTTACACGTCAATAAAAGCTGAACATCCAAGTAAAGCAGAATGGACTGGTGTGTGAACAAGCAAATCACGAGATACAAGTAGCCAACAGACATGAGAAAATGAGTGCCCTCATAGTAACTGAAGAAACACTAATTCAAATGAGAGCTAATCTTTCACTCCTCCACTTGGAAAAAAAAAAAAAGAAACCATGTGTGAAGTTAGCAAGGGCCTGGGATCCACTCCACTCAGACTTGCTGGTGGGGGCACAGATCCAAACCTTTCTGGACAGAGTCTGGTAAAGTGTATTAAGAGCTTTATGTTGTGTATACATCTGAGAATTTAGCCAAAGAAGTAGTTATGTATCTGCTGCCAGGATTTCTATACCAGGATGTTTGTCTACACCCACATCTCCAGCTGTGGGGATCAGTACAGTTAATCAAAGTACATCTGAAATGAATGCCAGCAATGCTATCCTAAAGTGTTACAATGATATCCTTATACAAGGACACAGAGAGGCACTCTGGATAAAGTGGCAATCACAAGCATTTTTATAAAATTGTAACAATGCCAACAGCTGGCACATAGAATTTACTGTGCTAGACGCTGTTCCAAACGCTTTACGTGCATTAACTCATCAATCCACAAAATACCTCCCCACTTGACAGGAAAGCAAACTGAGGTACAGGGTGGTTTAATCATTTCCTGAAGTCACACAGCTCCTTTGTTGTAGGGTAGAGATGTGGAACCACACAAGGAGGCTCTGGGCCTACCTTCTCAACACACACGTGTGACAGATACATCACGTGTCCCTTGTGTCTGGCTTCCCTTGCTTAGCACAATGACGGGAGAGGTGCCGTGCTGCGTGTGTTGGCAGCTGTCCATATTTACGGTGAAGCAGAGTCCTGTTGTATGGACGCCCTTGTTTGCTTCCCTGTTCCTGCTGATGGGTGTGTGAGTTGTTTCCGGTGTTCAAGAATACGGAATGAAGCTGCTACCGAGGTCCTGGAGCACACCTCCTGGTGCCTGAACGCAAGAGGCTCTTCCTTCTGCTTTTCTGGAACTTTCTGATTTTGAGCACTGTATACTACTAGTGTATAAAGCAGTTAGTCTCAGACTAAAAGGGAGACGGACCAGAGGCAGCGTCTGTGTCCAACCCCCTCCACACATCCGAGGCCTAGGTGGGAGCAGTGGTGGGGATTCGGACCGAGGCTGGCACTGCCCAGGCTGAGGACATTATTCCACACCAACCCAGGACAACCCTTCCCCTGTCCTCCACGGGATACCTCCAGCTAGGACTGTCCCCTGGGCACCAGGCACAGATGTCCGAAAGCCCGCTCGGCCTGCCACATCCAGCCAAGCTCCTGCACTGGCCAACCTGCTCACCACTCGGCCTGCCCCATTCTAACTTTGATGTTAGCCACTATGCCCTCCATCCTTTACTTGCTCCAGCCCCCAAACTTGGAACCTACCCGGACTCTTTTTCTCAATCCACAACCAATTCACCAGCAAACTCTGTGGGCTCTGTTTTCAAAATATATACCCAGAATATCTGTAGTGGGCTGGAGAGTCCTCCAAAATTCATATCCACCTGGAAGCACCCATGAGGGGGGATCCACTGTGGAATGCATGGTACCCCATTTCACATAGGCTGTGGGGACAGAGGACACCCGGAACTGCCCAAGGGCAGCAGCTGTCACTCAGGAGGGCCACACACATGCACTCACACACCCCGTGATAGTGCTTCACATGTCTGTGCACAACCAGCCCTGTCCAGAGGGGAAACTGAGGCTCAGTGAGGTCAAGCCACCCCTTGCATGGCCCCATTGGCCCTACCCCACGTAGGGTGAGGGTGTTAACAGGGCAGTGGCAGAGCCAGGCTTCAGCCTCAGTCTTGCATTCTGCCCTTGGAGGCTAAGGCTCCTTGACCCTCGCTGTGGGCAGTGACACTGAGGGACAGCGTTTGGCTGAGATTGGCCAAGCTCCCCCTAGCTCTGCCCTACCAAGAACCTGGGGGGTGCCTCACCAGGCTGAAATGCTGGGGGGAGGAGTGTGAGCCTGGGGGGGTCCTTGTGGTTTGTGTACCTAGCAGGGAGGGGGGGCTGACATTCGAACAGCACAAACAACGCTGGGCACCTAATGGATACTTCACTGTATTTCAGCCATATGAGGAAGACCATCCATCTCCATCTTACAGATGGGGAAACTGAAGCACAGCAAGGCTGGATGACACGCTGAGGGTGGTAGGGGTGGAAGTGTGCTGGGCCACGGCTGCCATGTAAACTGCACATCTGGGAGGATTCAGGCTTCCCTGTCTGCAGATGTCCATCATGAGTGTCACACTAACAACGGCAATGCAGGCCCGACAGAAACATCTGGTCAAGAAGGACCCCAATTCCTGACCTCACGCAGCACTCAATCATCTGCAGAGGACAGCAGGGAAGAACTTGTTATTATCGTCATTTTAACATGAGCAACCAAGCCTGGAGTGGTGGCTGACCTGCTCAACACCCACAGATAGAGAGGGCACCCACAGACAGGACTGACGCAGAGCTTAAGATTCCTAATTAACAGAGAACAAGGGAGTGTGGGTATTTGCAACATACGTGTAACAGAGCATCTTTCCTATATAAACAGCACTTACATAAGACATGACAAAAATCACAACACAAAAAATGGTTAAGTTAGAAAAGAAAAATATGGAAATAGCCCTAAACCAGGGGGCAGAGCAATTAATTAAGAAAATTAAACAGCATCCACATCAGAAAGGAAGCAGCAAAACTTCTCTATTAAATGACATGATCCTGTATCGAGAAAATCCCTAGGAATCTGCTAAAAATCTACAGGAACTAATAAATGAGTGCAGCGAGTTTGCAGGATACAAGGTCAACACACAAAACTCCATTGTATTTCAGTACAGTGGCAATGAGCAAACTAAAAATGCAATTAATAAGACAATTCCATTTACAAGAGCATCAAAAAGAATAAATTACTTAGGAGTAAATTTAACAAAAGAAGTACAAAACTTAAACTCTGAAAACTACAAAGCATTGTTGAGAGAAATTAAAGAAGACCTAAATGAATGAAAACACATCACATACTCATGGGTCAGAAGACTTTTAACATGGTTTAAGATGGCAACGCTACTCTGCTCACCTACAGATTCAACATGACCCCTATCAGATCCTAGCTGCTACCTTTGAAGAAATTTACAAGCTGATCCTACAGTTCATAAGGAAATGCAAAAAAGACCTAGAATAGCCCAAACAACAATCTTGAGAAAGAAGAACAAAGTCGGAGGACTCGTACTTCCTTATTTCAAATCCTACCACAAAGCTACAGTGATGACAACAGAGCGGCACTGGCATAAAGAGAGACATATAGTCCAATGCAAGGCTTTAGACTCCAGAAATAAACTCATATTTACAATCAATTGATTTTCAACAAGGGTGCCAAGACAACTGAATGGGAAGAGAATAGTTTTTCAACAATTGGTGCCAGGAAAACAATACTTACATGCAAAAGAAGAAAGTTGGAGCTCTCCTTACATCATATACAAAAATTAACTTAAAATGAGTCAAAGACCTCAATATAACAGACAAAACTATAGAAAAAACTCTTAGAAGAAAACATAGAGGTAAATCTATAGAGGCAATGGTTTCTCAATGATACCAAAAGACAAACAACAAAAGAAATAGATAGGGCTTCCCTGGTGGTGCAGTGGTTGAGAATCTGCCTGCCAACGCAGGGGACACGGGTTCGAGCCCTGGTCTGGGAAGATCCCACATGCCGCGGAGCAACTGGGCCCGTGAGCCACAACTACTGAGCCTGCGCATCTGGAGCCTGTGCTCTGCAACAAGAGAGGCCGCGATAGTGAGAGGCCAGCGCACTGCGATGAAGAGTGGCCCCTGCTCACCGCAACTAGAGAAAGCCCTCGCACAGAAACGAAGACCCAACACAGCAAAGATAAATAAATAAATAAAATTAAAAAAAAAAAAAAGAAATAGATAAACTGGACTCCATTAAAATGAAAAAATTTGTGCTTTAAAGGATACTACCAAGAAAGTGAAAAGACAACCTACAGAGTGGGAGAAAATACCTACAAATCATCTATCTGATAAGGGACTGTATCTAGAATGTATAAATTATTATACTGAATTATAAAAAGACAACCCAATTTATAAATGGGCAAAAGATATGAACAGACATTTCTCTAAAGATATACCAATGGCCACCAATAAGCACATGAAAAGATGCTCAACGTCATTAGCTTCAGGAAAATGCAAATTAAATCCACAGGGAGGTACTTGTTCACATCCACCATGAAAAACACACATTAAAAAAAAAAAAAAACAGGGCTTCCCTGGTGGCGCAGTGGTTGAGAGCTCGCCTGCTGATGCAGGGGACACGGGTTCGTGCCCCGGTCCGGGAGGATCCCGCATGCCGCGGAGCGGCTGGGCCCGTGAGCCATGGCCGCTGAGCCTGTGCGTCCGGAGCCTGTGCTCCGCAACGGGAGAGGCCACAACAGTGAGGGGCCCACGTACCGCAAAAAAAACAAAAACAAAAACAAAAACAAAAAAACAGATGATAACTGGTGTACCAAGAACGTGGAGAAACTAGAGCCCTCACACGCTGCAGCTGGGAATGTCAATGGGGCAGCCGCTTGGCAGTTTCTCCAACAGTTTCACAGAGTATTTCCAAATGATGCAGCAATGCCCCTCCTAGCAATATACCCAAGGGAAAGGAAAACACATCTGCATGAAAACTTGTACACAAATGTTCACAGCAGCAGTCTTCATAATAACCAAAAAGCAGAACCCACCTAAATGTCCATCAACTGATAAATGGATAAATAAGATATGGTCCACCCATACAATGGAATATTTCTGGAAATAAAAAGAAGTGAAGAACTGACATGCTACATGGATGAACCTTCAAAACACTATGCTCAGTGAATGAAGCCAGTTACCAAAAAACCACATATTGTATGATTCCATTCATATGAAATGTCTACAATAGGCAAAGCCATAGAGACAGAAAGCAGATCAGTGGTTGTCTGGGGCCAGGGAGAGGGGGAGTCGGGAGGTGACCTTTAAGGGTCTAAGAGATGCAGGGCTTCCTTTTGGGGTGATGAAAATGTCCTAAAATTGAGTGTGGTGATGGTTGCACATATCTGTGAATATACTAAAAGCCATCAAATTGTACACTTTAAATGTACAATTTAAATGTGTGAATTGTATGGCACATGAATTATACCTCAATAAAGCTGTTAAATAATTCAGGGGACATATTTATTTCAATTAAGGAAATGCAGATTTGAAACCTAAGTTATTACTTTTGGCTTCTTAGCTTGGTCAAGGTCACAAAGACCAGCCCACCAGGTTGGTGAGGGTGTGGGGGAAGGGGTGCATAACCCCTGGGGCAGAGGGCACAGCAGGGAGGACCTGAGAGGCTGTCCTGCCCTGTAGCAGAGGACAGGCAGGTGCTTGCAGGCAGGAAGGGGTGGGGAGCCTGAGCTGGGAGCCCCAGGGAGACAGGACAAGGAGGACACAGCACCCACCCTGAGCCTCCAATCAGATATTCCCTGATTACCCTCACTGGTCTTGAGTCCCCCAGTACTCAGTAGTACAGAGCGATGCCAACTTTGATTCCAGAGTATAGGCCCTTAATTAATCACCACGCTTTGTCTCCACAGGTGCCAAAGCAGGAATGAGTGAATGCATGAATGAATGAATGAACAAACTAACAGTTGAAAGCTGTGATCAACACTCCCCCAGGAAGAACCTCTTTTCTTTTTCAGGATCCATGGACTTGGACACGTGCTGTTCTTCCAGCCAGGGAAGCGGACTGGGGTTTTGGAACTGGGTAGACACAGCAGGGCAGCCACGGGCCAGCCACGTGGCCCCTTCCCCAGGGTCACCAGGCAACCAACACTTCCCAGTCCCCAATTTAGAGCTGCTACTTCTCCATTCTTCCATGGCTAAGCATCTTCTTTCTCCCGAGCCCCATATGGCCCTCAGAGAAGGGAGGCCCCCGTTGGGGGGTCAGCAAGGGTGAGAGCTTTGTGGACACTTGTCTGCCCAGCACCTGCACCAGCGCGTGGCGAATGAAAGGAGGAAGGGATAAACTTGTATTCATCTTTTAAAGATGCAACTAGCACTTTATCAAAAAAGTAAGATGCCTTGACGGAGGGACAAAGAGATGGCAAAAGGTATGATGAAGCAGGACTACTGAAAAGTTATGGGTAGGATAGAGCTGGGGGGGTGTGGTTATAAATTCTTTCAACTCTGTGGTATGTTTGAAAAAATTTTAAATGTGGGGAGAACGCCTCAAGCATCACTGCTGACTGCCTGATATGCCCCAGCTGGCCTGCCAAGCCATGGGGGGTGGCTGTCCAGCTCCCTAACCAGAGCACAGCCCAGACCCTGCATTACCTAATGGCCCTGGCATGGAGAGTCACAGACAGGAGAAAAAGCTCCAGAAACAGAGGCAGCAGGATGGTTCTGCAGCCAAACGTGTCTGGGTGTAAACCACACTTAACCAGTTGGGTGACCAGGTCACCAATCTGGTCCTCTGACCCACCTGTAAACGCTGCAGAGGGCAGGACAGGGGCTGACTGAGATGACGTGCAGCTCCAGCCCCAGCGAGGAAACCACCACTGTCGTAGGGAAAGGGCTCGCCTGTCAACAGCCACATCCTGTGCTGCTGCTGGGTTCCGCTATGGTTAAGGGTGCCCATCATGACACAGCACTGCAGGCTATTTCACCACCCAAGGGGGGTCACATATCTTAAAAGACAGACTAACCCCTCACCCCAAGGGGCCCAGAGCCTGCCCTGTCTCCTGGAGCCTCATCAAGGTGGGAGGGTGAGAGGTGAAGCCACAGAAAGGAAACAAGCCTGACCTGCAGATGCCTGCACGGTGTGCATCAAACTGAAGACTTAAGGGAAAGGTACAAGAACATTTGAAGCACAGGCCCAACGAAAATGCCGCTGCCCCATAACTATGCACGCTGCATGGCTGGGGACAGGAGGGGCCTCTGAGAGACTCGGAATGGAGGGCTTTAAATGCAGTCATGGCCGCTCTCCCCAGGCCTTGTACTCTGCATTTCCAGCCAGCCAATACAGGGGTCTCACGCCCATCAGAGGCAGGGAGCCCCTGCTCCTAGCATAAGTGTATTGTTTGAACGGTTCTTCTTTTAAAAATGAAAATGAAAGGTCAAAGGAAGTAACTCTGGTAAGGAAGGGTAGAGGGAGGATGAGCCTTGCCCATGGCCCCCTCCTTGCAGTGACCTTCCCCTACCTGGGAGGCAAGGAGCTCAACCCCCAGTAATCCAAGAGCCCAACCAGGCTCAGAGGAGAAGGCAGAGAAGCCAAGTGGGCCTGGTCTGCTAGGAACCCAAACCCCACCCAGCCCCTCTCCACCAGGTCTGATTCTGCTCCACCACCTCTATCTAGCCTCAGGTCCTGGAACTGGTCCTTGCCTTGCTCAGACTCACCTTCCCAACCTGCAAAATAGGGTGACCTGCCCCCCCGGGGTGACAGGAGTGGGACCACCTGGTGGAGACCTTAAACCTGTGCCTGGGAGCTCAGGAATGTCCCCTAGGAGGAAGCTCAATACCTCATCCTACCCCCCACCCCAAGTCCACAGCACCCAGGATACCTGCACCTGCCACCCCTACCCGCTACCCGCCAGACTCCATCAGGATGGCCTGCATCCCTTCTCTAGGCCTGGAAGGCCAGCAAACACTTTGGGCTGGGCCCATTTTCCAGATGAGGAAACTGAGGCCCACAGACTTTTGAAGGCCCCAGGTGTACACTGGCAGGGCCCCCACCAGACCTTTCTACAGGACTTGTGACACGTAGCCCAGATGGGGCAGGAAGGTGGCACAGCATCAAGGGACTACAAGGGCTTCAGTCTACCCATCTTCTAAGGATATTCCATGAAACCACCAGCTGGCTCCAGAGACCACATCCCCTAACCACTGCAAACCCAGCCTCTGCTCACACTCCTCACTGCACCCTCCACAGCCTGGAGACCCCTGGGCCCCCTAGCTGGGCCCCAACAGTCCCTCCCCACACTTGGTGTCTAAGAGGCGAATCCCACCTCCTCCATCCCCTGCTGAAAACCCTCACAGACACCCAGTTACCCCTGTATACCCTTCCTAGGACTGGTCCTGGAAGGGGACCACCCCCAGCTATCCTTTCCTTCCAGCCCTGTTTCCTGGCCCCGTCCACTTGTGGCCCCCCTCAGACACTGGATGCTACACTTCCCCAGCCTTCCTTTGGCTGGACCCCTGCACCCCTCAACCTTTGCTGCATTTTTTTCTCTGCACCCTGCATGACACTATCTTTTTTACTATGTACAAATAAATCTCAGAGGAGAGGAAAAACAACAGAAAAAACAAAGGGAATGGATTTGATGCAAGCAAGATACAAACCAAAAGCAAACCCTATAGGCTCACTGGACAGTAGAGAGGCAGACCTGCCCATCAGGTGTTCGCCCGACACTCCCAGCTCACTCCCCAGCCCCAGGCAATGCTCTCTCCCACCCCCTAACACACAGGGGGTGCATGGCCTGACCTAGACAGCCTGTCCTCCCAGCCCATGCCTCCCCCAGCCTGCCTGGCCAGTGGGGGTGAGAACAATCCTTGCTTGTTAATCTTTTATCTGGAACCTTGGACCACAGGACCATCCCTCCCATCCTCCTTTCTGGAGCCGACATGGCCCCCAAACCCTGACCTCACCCGCTGAGACCAGGTAAATAAGTTACCTTTTATGCTGGCTGTGACTGTGGACAATAGGTACAGTGGGAGATGGGGGGAAGCAGGCCACTGGACCAGCCCACTATGGGCCTGGGTCCCTGCGGGACTGGAAGGTTGTTTCTGAGTCTGAGTTCTGAGTCTCAGTTTTCCCAAGTGGAAAGAGGAACCCTCAGGAGGAATTTCTCAAAGAGAAATTAAAGAGTCATGTGTACAGAGGTAATCTATGGAGAGTGGGACCCCCCAAGACCCCAGCAGTGGGGACAGCCACATGCAGGAGGCCCATGCCCTGGTCGTGTGTCCTGAGGCAGGTGCAGGGTTCAGAGCTACTGCAAGCCTGGCCCTTGGCTATGGTCCAGACCCAGGTCTCCCAGGCACTTCCCTGACAGCAGGTCAGCTCACACACCCGGAATATATATTCTCCTCCAGAACATAACCAGGTAAATTCCAAACCAGGAAGAGCGCACTTCCCCATCCCCCCAAATCTCTCAGGGGAGAACATCGAGGCTCCAGGGAGCCTTGTTCATCCAGCAGCTCTGCCTGTACCATGGTGGGAGGCCAGAGCTGGGCCTTAGGGGCACATAAGCCACATTTAGATTCCCACCTACTCCCTCTGGGCTTTGGTCTCCTCCATGAAATGGGCCCAGGGCTGGCCCAGTGGCTGGGCGGCAGGAGTGAAGCGAAGAGGATGTCCACAGAGCATGTCCTCACCCACCCAGCAGTCCTCCTGCTGCCCGCTTTCAGGGGCATGGGGGAGGGTCACCTCTGGCCACTGGTCTTCCTCTGGCACGGCCGTGTTCCTGGACAATCTCCTCCATCAGGGAGTGCTGGAGCTGCCCTGGGAACAGGGCCAGGGACAGGCCAGGGTCCTAAGGGCAGTGGGAGGATGGCCTCCCAGTCAGCCATTCAGAGCAAGGCCATAAAGATTTAAGGCCTTGCTCTGAGACGGCCTTCCCCCACCTGCCTCTCCCCGGTCATCGTGCATGGGAGATGAGGGGAGAATCTTAGGACTCTGTGTCTGATCGGACCCTCACACCTCCTCCAGGAAAAGCAGAATAATGTGCCCATTGTACAGATTGCAGGAAAAACACCCATCCCATTGCTGTGTTTTACACAGTGCCAAACTGTCTCTAAAGACTCCCACACCCATCACTTCACTGCCCCACAAGGAGAGGTGGGTGCACATTTCAGAGCCCAAGAGACTGGGGCCATGGGGCAGAGTAGTGGATGAGTCAGGACAGCAGCATTACCTTGGAGCAGAACCATGCAAGGGTGGGTGCACTGGGCCCTCCCTGGCTCCCCCTGGCCTGTCCATAAGCCTGGGGCAGGTATACAGGGCCCACCGCTTAGCACATGGAGAAACTGAGGCACAGAGATAAAGAGACGCACCACAGGTCGTTGTGTGTGGGGGGGGTCCAACCCTAAATTCCTGGGAAGGACTCACAGGCTGGGACCCACAGGGCTCACATCTGGGAGGAGGCTGAGCAGCAGCCGGTCAGAAGCAGGGCTGGGGCCAGGCCTGGCAGGCCAGAGGGCAGGAACTGGATTCTGAGACCCTCCTTCCCCCAGGAGAGTCCTCTGCAAACAGCCTTTTGTATGTAGTCAGGGCCTCCCCTTCCCTGTCCTTGGCTGACCTTGGGCAAGTCCCTCCGCCTCACAGTGGACACTCACCTCCCCAGGCAGCGCTGCACAACTTACACACACATTGTCCTCTTCACACACCGGGCAAAACACCAAATTCAGGACTGGGCATCAGGCTGCCCGAGTCAAAGAAAATAAACCGACCCCACCACACCAGGGGCAGTATCAGGTCTTAGCTTCCACACCACCAAGCCACATGCCTCTGCTTTGTGACTTACTTCCCTGGGCCTGTTTCCCCATCTGAGAGGAAGCCAGCATTCCCCCCAAGGTGGCAGGTGTCACTGTTTTAAGCATGACTGGCTGCATCCCGGGTGTGTGTGTGTGGGTGTGTGAGACCTGTGCCAGCCTGCTCTTTCAGGCCCAGCTTCCACTTGTGCAATTCAGCGCCTGGCCTGGGGCACAGATGTGCAAACACCCTCAGGTTTAAGGGGGAGCGGGCAGTGTGCCCTAAAGTGAGCCTCCAGGAACATCTGCGGCTCAAGGTCCGGCTTTATCTTTGTTTCTAAAAGGGTTAGATTTTAGACGCATTCATGGAGCAAGGCCGACATTCGAATCCGGGGCTTCAGCTGCAATCCCCCTATCCGAGCAAGGCAGGAAGGTGAACCCCCTACAAAACAATCTCGAAATCAAACATTGAAGATAACATCCAGCCAGCCCACCCCTCCTTCCGGAGACCCCGGAGCCTCACCCGCAGGCTCGGCTGCAGCGGGACCTTGAGCAGTCACTCCCCTCTCCCAGGTTCAGTTTCCCCGCCTGTGAAGTGGGGCTGGGGAGCTAGCTGAGGATCCAGAACACCTCCCTTAGGTGAGGCCAGTTTCGATTTCCCCGCGCCCGTCACACCGACATCCCCCGCACTGAGGCGGCCCCCCATTGGGAAAAGGCGCGCACCTGGGTTGGCGGGCACCTGGACGCCGCCGCCTGGTTTCTGGCCGCTTGCCGCGGGCTTCGGCTCCGCTGGGGCGCCTGCTGGGCGGACGGAGAGCGTCGGGGAGGTTTGTCCTCCGACTGTGCGCCTCACCGCGGCAGTGCCGCACCCACCGCCCCCGCGCAGGGCTGTGCACCCCGCGCCTCAGCTTCCCCGTCTGAGAAATGGGCGCAGAGCCCCGCTCGAGGTCTGCGACCTCGGCCCTCACCTGTCCAGTTCCCCGGGGCGGGCGTAGCGTCCCCCATGCGCCCCCCGGGCCTCGCCCTGCGGCTGAGGGTCGTGGCCTCCTCGCGCATCCCTGCGCGCTCCGCGGCGTTCGGCCAGACTGCCGCGCAGGGGCCAGCGGGGGCGGGGCCGCCTGGTCACGCCCATCCAGGGTTGAGGGCGGGGCTGACCCCGCAGGAACCCAAATCCCCAAGGGGGCGAAGCCAGCAGAGCGAGAAGTCTCGCTTCAGGGCTTTGCGGAGGTGTTGACCTCTGCCCCTGCGCCTCCGACCACCAGGGCCCCCCACAGACCAGGTGTTCTCGGTGAGTAGCACATGTGAACCCCATGTGCGTCACTGTGGGTCAGACCCTCTGTGGTGGGTGTCGATATTGTAGGTCCTCAGTGAGTCGTGGGGTCAGGATTCAGACCTCCGGGGTCTGGCCCTGGGCTCACACACCCGGGGGACCTGCCCTCTCCTTGCTCCTCCTACCCAGCTCCCTCTGAAGGGGCCCCTGGCTAGGCTCAGAGCTGCGGCCCGCCCCTTCCTCTCCCTAGGACCCCGCCCAGCCCAGGCGCAGCACCCCGCCCAGGCCCAGGCAGCCGCTGAGAGAGCTCTAAGACAACAGATTCAATAGACGCCCCTCACCCCTCCCCGGCCAGGGCATCTCAGGGCAGCTCCTGATCAGGTGACCAGCCCGGTAGAGCTGAGGGAACGTAAGTGGAGGATTCCTGGGTCTATCTTCGTTTGCAATCCTAGTCTAATGATGGATCCTTATGTCTATCTTGGTCTACACTATCTATTCCAATGGTGGATCCCTGGATCTATCTTGATCTCCACTACTTAGTATAATGGAGACTCCCTGGGTCTGTCTTGGGCTGCACTTCTAGATTAATGGTGGATCACTGAGTTTATCCACCATTAGACTAGGTAGTGGTAACCAAGATAGACATATGGCTCCATCATTAGACTAGGTAGTGGTGACCAAGATAAATCCAGGGATCCATCCTTAGGATAGGTAGTGGAGAACAAGAGAGACACATGGATCCAACATTTGAGTACAGACCAAGATAGATACAGGGATCCTCCATTAGACTAGGTAGTGGAGACCATGATAGATCCAGGGGTGCACCATTAGCATAGGTAGACCCAGGGCTCCTCCATTACTAAGTAGTAGAGACCAATGTAGACACAGGGATCCACCATTAGATTAGGAGTGCAGGCTAGGATAGATCCAGGAATGGATCATTCAACTAGGAATGGAGACCAAGATAGACACTGGGACCCTCCATTAGACTAGGTAGTGGAGACCAAGATAGATCCAGGGATCCAACAATGGACTAAATAGTGGACACCAACCTAGGCACAAGGATCCACTATTAGACTAGGAGTGCAAACCAAGATAGACCCAGGGATCAAACATCAGACTAGGAGTGAATACCAAGATAAATCCAGGGATCCACCATTAGGCAGTTAGTGACAGAGAGAACAACTGATGCAGGGCCTTGAGATCTTAATTGTTCGGAAGCTTGAGGTATAGCCAGAAGTCCAGTGTGGTCACCCCTGCAAGTCTGTGAGGTGGCCCAGCTGGACAGGCCTGGCTCTGGAGTGCCTGGCAGGTGGCAGCAAAGAGGTGGGTGTCTTGTGGGACAATAGAGCAGGGTTCCAGCAGGCCAGCCCCTCCCCACCTTTGCTTTCATAGCCTGGTAGAAGCTGATGTTCAGTGCGATACATAAGGGCCCTGCCCTTTCCTGGGTCAGAGTTGTTTCACCCCATAATTTCTAATTTCCACTTCAGACTTGTGGGTCATACATAATGACTCTCTTCATTTCCCTTGATGTGAACCAAGCATGTATGTCCCATCTGCCACATCAGGAAGCCAGGTGAGTCCACAGGGCCCACTGTGATCTGCCCCCTTCAGACCACACTCAGGGACATGGGACCCCAGAATTCCCTACCACATGGCCCCGTGCCCACCTCTGGGGTCTTGTGACCTTCTCATTGGCTCTGGTCTTTTGTGCACACCACTGTACCCGGGACAGCTGCCTGTAGGTGTATGAGCAGGGCTGGGAGGGGAGGTCTGGTGTGGCCCTTGAAACTACAGAATAGAGCTGGTGATGGGCCTCCCTGGTGGCGCAGTGGTTGAGAGTCCGCCTGCCGATGCAGGGGATACGGGTTCGTGCCCCGGTCTGGGAGGATCCCATATGCCGCGGAGCGGCTGGGCCCGTGAGCCAAGGCCGCTGGGCCTGCGCGTCCGGAGCCTGTGCTCCGCAACGGGGGAGGCCACAACAGTGAGAGGCCTGCATACCGCAAAAAAAAAAAAAAAAAAGAATAGAGCTGGTGGAAGCTGCCTGCGGGCTGCCTACAGCACCACACGCTGGCCCAGGCCTGGTATGTGTATGCGTCCTGGGGCTGCTGTAACAAGGTACCACAGACTGGGTACTTTAGGACTACAAAAATGTGTAATCTCAGGGTTCTGGAGGTCAGAAATCTGAGATCAAGGTGCTAGCAGGGCTATGCTCCCCCTGAAGGCACTAGAAAGGGTCTTCTCCACGCCTCTCCCCAGCTTCTGATAGTTTCTTGGCTTGTGGCAGCATGATTTCAATGTTCATACAGCTGTTTTGTCCCTTTGTGCACATCTGTCGCTGTGTCCAAATTTCCCCTTTTATTGGAATGCCAGCCCTATTGGGATAGGGCCACCCTAATGACCTCACTTTAACTTGATTGCCTCTATAAAGACCCAATTTCAAAATAAGGTCATGTTCTGAGGTACTGGGGGTTAGGACTTAATCACTTGAATTTTGGGGAGGACACATTTCAGCCCTTAAGAGCCTATAACATAACAAGAATGAGACAACATGTTTTCTTGGCCATCTGTGGCATGGTTACATGTTCTGGGTATTCAAGCATGTGGCGCTAGCCTCCGTTTGTACCGTTAGGGAACTGGTGGTGGCCTGAGACTTCTGTCACATGCTACAGGAAGCTCTACATCTCGTTATACCTCAGAACACCCACTTGCGTCAAAGACATCTTCAGAAGCAGTGGGAGGCACTGGGTTTGGTTCTGGAGGTGGAACCTCAGTCAGTATGAACCTTGATCTGGACCAACCCATCTACCTTTTCTGGGGCTTCTTGGAACGGCGTGCTCCTGGAGAGTACCAGCAACACCTACCATGGGTAGGGAGGGAAACTGAGGCCGGGGAGGCGAAGGCACTAGTCTACCACAGACTCAGACCGCTTGGGCCACCACCTCGCCCCCCATCCATGTCAGGGATCGCAGTTCTGACAGGCATCCTGTGCCTGAGTGTTAGTATTCTCATCTGAGGGATAGAAAAGATCCTGCCACCCTCCCAAGGTGAGGGAGACTGTGACATGGTCAAGGATGGAGCATCTCCTGAAAGCTGGGTTACACAGGCCCTGCCAGTGTTTGGGCTTGCTGCCATCCCTCTCTGCCCCCCAGCTCTCCAAGTCCTGGCCCAGACTGGGAGCAGTGCCCGTGCTATGCCAGGCTAGTGTCTCCTGGCCCTCAGGCCTTGGCCCCCTACTCAAGGGAGCCCTCCCTAATGCCCTTCCTGGACAAAGCCGTTCCATGCTGCAAGACCTCAGGCCTGTGAAGCAGACAGGACATATGGCTCCCTGGTGGAGGCAATGGCGAAGAGACAAGAAGAACCCAGCAGAGACACTTGAGGAAGTGACCCAAGCCTTGGCCTCTCTGCATCTGGGGGTCCAGCCCCTACCCCATTACCTCTTCCCCATCTGCGTTGGTATCTGGGAGCACACAGTATGCCCAAACAAACATTTGTTGAATAAATGAACTGGCAGGAAGGAACCAGGGAGGTTCGTGAAGGGGGAGGGGTCTGGGAGCTCCGGGTCTTGGTGTTCTGCTCTATAAAATGGGCTTATACACATGCTACCAGAGACTCTGAGGGGAGGATGAAGATCTGGCTTGGGGGTCTCCTCTTCCCTCAAGGCTTAGCCTGTCCCAGAGAGCCTTCCTCAACTTGATTGTCCTGACACAGCGTCCACAGGCCATGGTGGCGGGGGGGGGGGGCCGTTGGTCATTGGTGTGTTTCCCTCAAATTGGGTAATCACTTTAGAAATGTGAAATGGTTTTTGTTTTTCTTTAAATGTTCTTCATTTTTTTCCACCACTCAATATAAAAGTAAGATTTTTATCCTAAAAACCTCTCATAAAGGACCAAGTCCAGAAAATTCCACCCCAAAATAAGAGTCAGGGAAGCAGGGTGGTCTCATGGGCTTTGCCTCTTTTTTAAAAAAAGTATGTTTTAAAATTAAGAGCAATTATTTAAAAAAGTAATCTAAACTTGTAGCTCCAATGAGCTGGGTATTTGGGGAGGGAATTTTCCCAAAAATATTTTCTGCCAGGCTGTTTGGCATCCTCCACACACACTAGTCCTCTGGCTGCTCCATAGGAAGGCAAGAGCTGGTCCTCTTCGGTAGGAACCCCTGGCTGGAAACCTACTCCCCACCAGGACCCAGGCTCTGACCACTGGACCGTCCTCCCTGGCCCTAGGTCTGTACACGTGAAGCTTTCCTTGGCTTTCAGGAGGGAGACAGGTGAATCACCCCAGGTGACATCAAGCCACCACCCACAGGTTCACAGTGATGGCTTGGAGACATGTAGCAAGGAAGCTGGGAGGAGGCAGGCCTATGGGCTATACGCTTTCCTAGGGGGGCAAAAGCAGGTGATGGATTCACAGAACAGATAGGACCAGGCCCTCCTGAATGCCAGGCCTGCTCAGCAGCCAGGACACAGGGGACACAGGAGGGACAAAGGCTGATGGGCTGCTTCTAGGGCTCCTCCTCCACCTCTGGGCAGCCAGACTATGGGTCATTTTTTCCTGCCTCTTGACTCTTCTCTGAGTTGTCTGAATTGTTTACAATAAGCATGAATCTATTCTCTCATCAGAAAACAGGAAACTCATAAAGATTTTAAGGGTGGGATACATGTAAATGATAACACACATTCACAGGACAGTTCTGAATTCTACCTGTCAGAAAAGATATGGACTGGCCCCTCATTAGCAGATGGGGAAGCTGAGGCTCAGAGAAGTGGAACTGTCCCATCTAAGGCCATTTGCCAGCTACGATGATGCCTCATGACTGTGGTCTGAGGGCTTACTCATATGAGAGGGTTTGGCTGTGCCCCCGCCCCTGACGGGTGGGGGCAGGGGTATGTTTTCACAGCCAGAAGTTTTCCTAGGTAAGCCTGGGGTAAGAACTATATAGGTGGGTCCAGGGCAATCCAGAGGCTTAGTGGTTATGAGCCAGTTAAGCGTCTTTGATGCCATGCACCTGCCCAGCCAGCTTGGAGGGAGCCTGAGTCCCCAGTCACAGAAGTATGAGAGCCTGCCTCCCCCTGCCTAACACAGACCCTGTAGCCTCTTGGCCCTCATCAGCCCCTCAGGCTCAGGGCATTTTAGCTACTTTTAGCTACTTCTGCAGCCTGCTGGTGGACTTTGGGTAAGCCCTGCCCCCTCTCTGGGCTCCTGTCTCCTCCCCACCTCCTCCCAAGCCACACCTGCTGAGGCTATGGCTCGAGGGCACCTCAGAGGCCCAGGCTTGCGGCCTAGCACATGCCTTGTGGGAAGGCATTCCCTGGGCCTCCTAGGGGGTGGTCTCTCACAAGGCCTGGAAGCCTGGCCAAGGCCATCCGCATGGACAGATTGGAGAGACCTGGCCTGGGACAGGTGCTTGGAGGGCTCCCATTTCACAGATGGGGAGTCTGAGGCCTGGGGAAAGGGTCTGTCCCTAGCAACACAGCTCATCCCCAAGGCCCAGCCTCTGGGGCTTGACATTCTGGCTCTCTCTGCCTCTCAGTTTTCCCGAGATGGACGTGTTAGCAGTCCTCACACCAAGGCCAAAGGAAGGATGAGATAGATGTACAGTGCAAGTCCAAGTGTGTCCAGCATGTGAGCCCCATAGTCAGGGCTAGTAGGGGGGTCAGGACAGCAGAGAGCAGGAAGGGGCTGCTCTGAGTCCTGCAGGCTGTATACCTGCTCTCACCACCTCACTCCCTGTGCTGACAGCTGTGCTTTTCCAGTAATCATCAGGAGCGCTTTGCTGTCCCCGTTTTACAGGTGAGAAACTGAGGCTCAGGCCTGTGAGTCACACATTTGCTAAGTAGCTGCTTTAGTCAGCTGCAAGGAATAGAAACCCAGGGTCAACCTAGAGGAGATGGCTGCTGGCAGCTTCAGAGTTCGGAGGGAAGTCCTTGAAGCTCAGGATCCCAGAGCAGGGGAGCAACTTTTTCAGCATCCCAACACCTCATCCCAGAGATGCACTGGACCACGGGTTCATCCCTGGACCAATCGCTGTGCCAGGCAGAGGCACTCGATGAGCCAGGGTTCCAGGAACCTGTGGCTGCATAACCACAGATACTGTTTACAACAGCAACAGTCATTTCTGCTCATGAATCTGCAGTCCAGGCAGGGCTCAGCACCTTGGCTCTGATCCATGGTGAGACTCCACTGGAAAGGCATCCCAGGGCATTGGCACCTCTCCACAGGGCTGCTTGAGCTTCCTCATGGCATGGTGCTGTCTTCTAGGAGCAAGCATTCCTTAAGACAGGGAGTGGAAACTGCCTGTTTATCCAGGCCTTGGCCTGGAATGTCACTTCTATTGTATTCTATTCATCAAGCAGCCATGGAGCTCAGGTTCAACGAGTGGAGACAGACCTCACCTTTCATAGGGAGGACCCTCAGCAAATTTGAGGGCCACAAGCACTAGGCCAGACTCTTCTTGGGTGTCTGATGTGCACCTGCACACCAGCAGGCCATTCCAAATTAGAGAACTTAGATCAGATTCAGACCCCAAATGCAGGTGTGACCTTACTGAGTTCTGATAAAACATGCACAAGCGGATGCAAACACAGGAGGACTGGAGGACACTGGTGCATGGTGTTAAGTGCTGACAGGGGATACAAGTAATGTCTGTGTTTTTTTTTTTTAAGGAATTTTGCCTTTTTAAAAACAATTTATTTATGTATTTATTTATTTATTTATTTATTTATGGCTGTGCTGGGTCTTCATTTCTGTGCGAGGGCTCTCCCCAGCTGCGGCAAGTGGGGTCCACTCCTCATCACGGTGCGTGGGCCTCTCACTATCGCGGCCTCTCCCGTGGTGGAGCACAGGCTCCAGACGCGCAGGCTCAGTAATTGTGGCTCACGGGGCCAGCTGCTCCGTGGCATGTGGGATCTTCCCAGACCAGGACTCGAACCCGTGTTCCCTGCATCGGCAGGCAGACTCTCAACCACTGCGCCACCAGGGAAGCCCCAATGTCTGTGTTTTTGGTGCTTGTCCACATTTTCTGAACTGTTCAGAGGAATGTACACTCTATTCGTCTGGCCTTGGGCTGTAACGATGCTATCTGAGGGCAGGCGGGCAGAGTCTATAACCAGAGACGAGGTCATCTCTCACGTACCCATGTGTGGAGTCCTGATTATGGTGCCCAGGAGTTTTCCTTCCCATCGAGACCCAGCTCAGCCCAGGTGGGTCCAAGCTCATGTAGATCTTGGATATTGCTGTATTTTCTCCCCTGTCCTCTGTACCCCCATGGTCCTGGTCCTCCTGGAGACCACCTTGTTCTCAGCTCCTTTGAGAGGCTCAAGGAGGGCCAGGGGAGGCCAAGGCTAGCCCATCTGGTGAAGGCCAAGACGCTGAGGGTAGTGCACGGGCTGGATCTCTTTGTGTCTCTGTGCTCACTGGGGCCCCTGTGCAGCAGACAGTCTGTCAACTGAACTGTGATCCTCGGTGGGGAACACGCCCCTTCAGCCTTCAGAGGACTGTGAGCGCAGAGGTCCTGCCTTCCCTTGCTGATGGCCACCACCTCTTAAAACCAGACTCAAAGGGTGATTAGGTTAAAAGGTCCCTGCCCAGCTCTTCCTTGACTCCCTTATCTTATTCCATCCAGTCATCAAATACCTGCTGCTGTCTGGCTCTGTGCCCCATGCTGCTGACCGCTGTGATCTCTTGGGTCCCCAGGGCCCAGGAATAAAGCCCTCAGTTAAGCTGACTTTCCTTGCAGTCTACCCAGCCCTGTGGCTCTCCTCGTGCTTCCACAATACACTCAGGTGCCACTGCTTCCAGGAAGGACTCCTTGCCTACCCAGGCTGGCTTGAGGCAGACCATAGGCTTGCGACTCCTTCTCTCCCACCCAATAGACAGATTGTACTTGGAGTGCAGGAACCACACCTGGTTCATCTCCTTGGCCCCAGAGCCCAGCACAGGCTGAGCACAGGGCAGGTGTCACTAACTGTTGGAGGAATCTGAGAACGAGAGATGGTCCAGGTAGAAAATGTTGGTGACACCTTGGGCAAACTCCTGCTATTCCTTTCTCTCCACTCACCAAATCGAGCTGTGGATCAGATTGTGGAATTTGGCATCAGTGACCTTAAGCTCAAACCCTGGCACTGCTGTGGTGACTGTGGGCAGGTCATCTGTGACAGATGCTGCCTGTGCCCACCATGTCTCCTCTGCTAAGCTCACTCAGGGCCCTAGGCCCAACTCCCAGCTGCCTGAGTCTCCCTCTGGGGTCTTGTGTTAGTCCCGTCTTTTATTTTCTGTGTTCTGATGCTTTGACGCAGGCCAGGCTGACCCTGGAGGGATGGCCTCCAAGTCCTAGAGAGAGTAAAGCAGTTGCCATGAGCACATCTTTCATATGCAAACCAACACATCCAGAGCCAATGCCACAACCACCTCACACTCCAGACCAGTGTCCACCCGCCCTAGTCACCCCAGGGCCAGGTACCGGACAGCTAGCCTCTGTGCCCTGGTCCACTAAAATGATTCCAACTGGCCAATCCTAAGCCCGCTCACGCTGCTCACTCGTTCCTTCCCATGGAAACCACAGTAAAGGCTCTCACCACATGTCCCCCTCTCCCTCTGCCTCCTGAGCAAACCTGGTGCTTCCCTGTGTGGCCCTACATGGTGCAGTGTGCTTCCAGCCCCCTGGCCCTTCAGGCAGGTTAGCTCTGAGGTGCTGGTTCTATACAGTGAGAAAGTTGGGCCCTGGGGCTCTCCTGTTGAACATAAATGGTCACAGAACATCAACGTCAGACAAGGTCACTCTGAGACAAAGAAACAATCAACTGTACCTATCCTGGTGATACAAGTGGCTGCTGCTTTGTTACCAACTCCAGCTTTTGCTTCCCTTTATTCCTTATACTTTCTAATAAAACTTATTGATACTCAAACATAGAACAAGCCCCACTTCCTAACAGCATCCAGTCCAGCTCTGCTTCTTTGAACCTCTTCAAGATTGCCTTACATGAGCCCAAAGCCTACTCAAGTCCTCCCTAACACCATTGCACTGAGACGCCTTACGATTTCGCGTGGCAAGTGTTTCACCTCACCACATCATGGCAGGTCTAAAAACCCCGGCGTCATCCTGGGGTCTCTCCTGGGACAGAGTGAGGGACACACAGGCTTCCCCTACAGCCAAGCCTCAGTGGCCTCCAGACCTAAGTTGCTTGATACCACACTCTGTGTATCAGTGTCCTGGGGCCACTACAACAAAGTACCACAAATCAGGAAGCTTAAAACAGCAAATGAATCCTTGGCCTTCCTTGGCTTGTAGCTGCACCACTGCAATTCTGCCTCCACCATCACATTTCTGTGTGTCCTTTCCCTCTTCTTTTTTTCTTTTTTTATGTTACACACTTTAAATATATGTAGTTTATTGTGCATTAATTATACACCAATAAATCAGTTAAATAAATCATGCCAACCCCCAAGTCAAAGATGCCGAGTATTACACACACGTGAGAGATCTTTTTGCAATTTTCCTGCTTCTGTCTTGAAAAAATAATCTGGAAATATTATACCTCAAAAATAATAGAGAAATATTGAATAAGTCTTTCCCTCTTCTTATAAGGACACCAGTGATTGGATTTAGGGACCACCCTAATGCAGTAGGACCTCACCTTAACTAATTACATCTGCAAAGACCTTCTGTCTTGGTCACATTCTGACGTTCCAAGTCGACATGAATTTTGGTGGGGGACACTATTTAACCCATCCTAATCTACTCTTTGACCCCCTCAAAAGTCACTTTGGTCCCACTTTCAAAATACATCCACCCCATCCCAACATCTCCCAAAGTCTTAACCCATTCCTAAAGGGAGAAAAAGGAAGAAACGAAGGAGTCACTGGTCCAAAGCAAGTCTGAAGCCCAGCGTGCACATTCCAGGAGATTTCAAGGCCTGCAAATAACCCTCTGTGGCTTGATGCTCTGTCCTTTGGGTGCATGAAGGTGGCCCTGCTCTCTGGGGCTTTGGCAGCAGCTGCATCCCACCTTCTCTGGTCTCTGCCTCTACATTCATGGCTCTGCCCTCCAAGCCATTCTTTCTCCACTTCATTTCATCTCTGGGCCTCTCAATCTAGACTGGCAGAGTTTCCACTAATGTAACAGTCTCAAAAGCCTTGTTGGTCTTCTGCATAATTCACAGGGAGCTACACCATCAGGTAAGAGGCTCCACAGATCTTTCCTGAATAGCCCCATCTCTCTTCCTGCATTCCTCTAAGATGGTGGAGTATACCCGCAAGTCACAGATTTAACCTCTTCAACAGTAGGTTCTGCCACAACATCTTTGGTGCTGTCTTTAGACCACACTTTCTGAACAGTGAATTTCCTAATTTTAACAGGCTGAGGACTTCCCAAATCATCAAGTGCTGGTTCCTTTTGCTTAACAGTTCCTTCTGCAATTTATATCTTTCCTCTCAGATTTTACTACAAGCGGTGAGGAGAAACCAGGTCATATCATTCATATTTTGCTTAGAAATTTCCTCAGCTAAATATCCAAGTTCATTCCTTACAATTTCTACTTTCCACTCAACGCTAGAATACAATTCAGCCAAGTTTCTGCTGCTTTATGGCCTTTCCTCCGGTTTCCAATAATTGGCTCTTCATTTCCATCTGAGACCTCACTAGAAGCACCTTTCATGTTCATACTTAATACCAACATTATGTTCATGGCCATACATGTATTCTCTGAGACAATAGAAACTTTCTCTACATTCTCCTCACTTCTTTCTTTTCTTTTTTGGAGGTTTTTTTTTTTTATTGAAGTATAGTTGATTTATAATGTTGCATTAATTTCAGGTATACAACCAAGTGATTCAATTATACATACATATATATCTATTTTTTTCAGATTATTTTCCCTTATAGGGTACTACAAAATATTGAGTATAATTCCCTGTGCTATACAGTAGGTCCTTTTTGTTTATCTATTTTATATATAGTAGTGTGTATATGTTAACCCCAAACTCCTCATTTATCCCTCTCTCCCATTTTCCCCTTTGGTAACCATAAATTTGTTTTCTATGTCTGTGGGTCTATTTCTGTTTTGTATATAGGTTCATTTGTATCATTTTATTTAGATTCCACATATAAGTGTTAACATATGGTATTTGTCTTTCTCTGTCTGACTTATTTCACTGAGTATGACAATCTCTAGGTCCATTCATGTTGCTGCAAATGGCATTATTTCGTTCTTTTTTATGGCTGACTAATATTCCATTGTGTGTGTGTGTGTGTGTGTGTGTGTGTGTGTATCACGTTTTCTTTATCCATTCATCTGTCAATGGACATTTACGTTGCTTCCATGTCTTGGCTATTGTAAATAGTGCTGCAATGAACATTGAGGTGCATGTATCTTTTCAAATTATGGTTTTCTCCAGCTATATGCCCAGGAGTCCTCACTTCATTTTGACCTCTCTCTCACCAGAATTGCCTTTATTGTCCGTATTTCTACCAACAATCTCTTCAAGGAAATGTAGGCATTTTCTATCACGTGCCTCAAAACTCTTCCAGCATGTGTACTTTACCCGATTCCACAGCCACATTTTAAGGTATCTGTTCTAGAAGCATCCCCCTTCCTGGTACAAAATCTGTGTTAGTTTTCTAGACCTGTTGTACAAATTTCCAAATTTAGTGGGTTAAACCAACAGAAATGTATCCTTTCAACGTTTTGGAGGCCAGGGGTCTGAAATCAAGATGTGGTCAGGGCCATGCACCCTCTGGAAGCTCTAGGAAAGGATCCTTCCATGCCTCTTCCAGCTGCTGGCCACTCTGGGTGAACTTTGGTGTTCCTTGGTTCATAGCTGCAGCATGCCCATCTCTGCCTCCATCATCACAAGGCCTTCCCTGTGTGTCCCCTCCTCTTCTTATAAGGACACCAGTCATAGGACTTAGAGCCCACTCTATTCTCATCTTAACTAACTACAGCTGCAAAGAACTTATTTGCAAGTAAAATCACAGTCTGAGGGTCCAGGTGGACATAGATTTAGGGTGGGGGATACCATTCAACCCAGGAAGCCAACTTGTGTGGGCTTTCTTCCCTTCTCTGCCTTAGTCTCCATTCCCCTACTATTCTTCCTGGGTTGCCTCCCAAATAAACTCCTTGCATTCAATCCGTGTAGCAGGATCTGCTACTGGGAGAAAACTACCCAAGACACAGGCCCCCTGCTGTGAGCCAATGGGGACCCACCTAAGACATGCCCGCCCCCACCCCGTGAGCTACTGCCAAACCATTGAAGACATAACTCCTGGTGCTGAGCTACAATGTCCCCCTCTGTGAGTGGAGTGAAGATAATGGCCCTTTCCTCTGAGGTTTTGGGAGCACAGGGGAGAGAATGCTGTAGGGCTCTGGGTTTAGGACCACACACAGGGAATGGCCACTCCCTACTTCTGGGAAGTGGGGTGCTTTGGGAATGACCCCAATATTTTTCCTTGAAGTGGATGGGCTGCTCTTTTGTCAGTTTTCCAGTGCCCCTTGGGGGCAGATGTTGTTCTGGGGGGCTATAATGTGCTTTCTGAGTTCTGATAGGGCACAAGGAAGTGGAGCTCCCTCTCCAAGATGGAGATTCATGGGAGGGATGGTGGTATGTGCATTTTCAGCGGGCAGAACTGGAGTGCTTAAGACCAGGCTCCCGGGGCAGGCCTGGCCCTGGCAGGAAATGGAAGATTTTTGTCCCTCTCAGGGATACTGCCAGCCTGGATTCTGCTGGGGAGATAGGGTCAAGGCAGGACTTGTTGGAGGGTGCAGGCTGGTCCCTGCAGATGGGGTCTGCGGGGTGGGGCAGGGCCATAGAAGAAATCAGACTCCAAATGAACTGTATTCTCTCATGGCTGCTTCAGGTGAAGTCAGAGATGGGTTTCTTCCTGCCTCTGTTCTCCCATCCTGGTTTGGGCTCCCCGGGAGGCCCTTCCATCCCGTTCCAGGATGGCCCCCCTCCACCCTCAAGGGGGGGGCACTATCTTAGGTCACGTGGCCATCTTGGACCAACCCCAGCAGAGGGAGCGGGAGAGCTGGTCAGTGAGCCTGTGCCACAGGAGGGCTGGCTGGAATCCTTCCCCTGTAACCTTCACTTTCTAGGATCTTGGGGCCAGATGGCCCACCCGAGCCCCAGCTCTTCTCCTTGGCAGGAAATTCCCTAGGCACTACCTGGTATTTGCCATCCTGCTGGTCAGAGAGGACCAAGTCCAGTTTGGGGACAGCACAGAGGGGCCATCCGGAAGGTAAGACAAGGCTGAGAAAGCAATGTGGGTGTGCCACCATCCTCAGGGATCCCTGGTATGCTCCCATCAGGGGGTGCTACTGAGGCCCAGCAGACAGCAGCTTGAGCACACCTGGGCTTTGAGGGAAAGAAATCTGCAGGCTGCGAGATGGTGCGGGTGCCATGGGACAATGGCTTCCTGGGGCTGCAAGGGCCTCCATCAGAGCTTTGCACCTGTGAGCAGGGCACCAAGCCCAGAAATTTGTTGGGTCAGCAAGACCAGGCCTGGTGGGCCTTGTGGCCAGGAGGGCGGGGGAGGCCAGCTTTCTAGGACGGAATGTGCAGAATGTAGGGTGGGAACCTGGCTGCTCCCCCATGGCCTGCCCTAGCCCTACCTACTTCTCTGGCCCTCTCATGTTTTCTCTCTTGTAAATGGGGGGCAGTGGTGGGTGTGGGAGGGTATGTGACCAGGGAGCAGCCTGGCCTCTTGTCACAGCTGGTTGCCTTGGGACCATCTGGAGCTCCTCGGATCACCTGGAGGACTTAGGAATACCTGGAGCCCCCCGGGGACACCTGAAGCCTCACAAGGACCATCTGGAGCCCCTGGGGACCATCCGGGGCCCCCTGAGACAAACTGGAGACCCTTAAGGATCCCTGGGGCCCTCGGAAACACCTGGAACCCCTCAGGACCACCTGGAGACTCCTAGGACACCTGGAGGCCCTCAGGACCACCTGGAACACCTTGTGACCACCTGGAGCCCTCTGGGACCGCCAAGAGCCCCTTGGGGACCCCACGAGGAGGGGGAGGTGACTGAAAGGAATGGGTGGTGGGGGGTCCATAGTGCAGCCACCCTCTGTTGCCAGCTGGGCCTCCCAGAAGGGTCATTCAGAGAGAGCTCATCTGCAGACACATTACAGTGGCTCTTGGGGAGGTGAGCCCACCCTCCTTCCTAGATGCCAAGCACCTGGACTAGCTGCTCACAGGGGCTTGGATTCCAGGACCCTGTCAGACCCCAGGAGGTGGGGAGGCCCTTTGAGCATCTGGGGGATGAGGGCTAGAGCCCCCCAAGGCCTGGGCTCTGAGGCTTAGGGTAAGCAGGGACTTCAGGGGCTGATCCTACCGCTTCCATGTGCACAGTGGTCCGCTGTCCCCTTGGAGGGTGGTGTGAGGGATGGGCACAGGTGTGCGGTGGACCCACCTGGGTCCAAATGTCCCTCTGCTGATTTCCTGGGGCATGGCAGCCCCTTTGGGTCTTGTGTGCTGGTTTCTGCAATGGGACCAGACATCTGAGGAGGAACTGGCTCTATGTCCTGGAGACCTGGGGACCTCAGAGGAGGCAGGAGAGCACTGGGCCTTTATGATCTCAGGCAGCCTCTGTCTCCCTCTGAGCCTCGATTTCCCCATCTGTTAAAAGAGGATTCCAGACCCAAAGTGCTCTGGGGCTGCATGGCAAGAACAAAGTCTCTGAGCTTTCACCCAAGCTGTTGGCAAATATTAACTGAGCACATACTCTGTGACAGGCACTATTGTAGGTGCTTCATTCTGCTCTCAGAACTTCTGTTCTAGATGAGGAGACAGAGGTTAAACAAGAGAGCAAATACCCCAACAAAAAGTAGAAAGCCTGGGGCAAGGGCTCTTTGTTGAGGTTCACCAAGTAGACTTTTGCAAAGTCCTGCAGGAAGAAACCCCAGGCAGACAGAACAGCATGTGCAAAGTCCCTGAGATGGGAAGGAGACTGGTGTGTTCTGAAGGTCCAGTGGCTGGAGCCTGGTGACCTGGGGTGGGAAAGAAGCAGTGCGGGGGCGCCAGACAGGAGAAAATGAGGCTGGAAGTGTGACCAGGGCCAGACGCTACAGGGCCTGAGTCCAACCCCTGAGTCCCAGAAATCCAAGTGGCCGGCACACCAGTGCCCAGCACACAGGAGGTATGCCAGCAGTGCCTCCTGCATGAAGACATGGACAAAGAGTGAATGAATGACTCCTGGCTGGGTCCCTAACTCGTTGTGTGACCTTGGGCAAGTGTATTTCCCTCCCTGGGGCTTAGTTTCACTGCTACTAAGACACCCTGAGTTGTCATTATTTTCAGCGAGTGGCTGGGCTGGGTGCCTGGCTGCAGCAGGCCCCTGTGTATGCTGGCCCCTTCCTCTTCCCAGGACTGTGAGGGACACGGCCAGCAACCCCCCTGGGCCTAGTGGGAAATGTGTGCTCCCCAGGCTGAAGAGGCAGCAACCCTTGGGGGCACAGAAGACCCTCAGCTCAGGCCTTTGTCTCCTGTGACAGCTGGATACTTCAGACCCTTTTCCTGCCCCGTCTGGCGTTCTTTAGGACCCCAGAGGCCCCAGGGCCCACCTCCTGCTCAGCCCACTGGCCTCCCTTCTCCCTCTGTTCAGGGGATGGCCTCCTGTCCTGCAGGGTTGGGGGCTGGACTTGGGGAGGAGGAGGAAGAGGAGGGACAGCAAAGGAAGGAGAGTGGAGAGGCTGAAAGCCAGTGTGCGTCCAGCCTCCACCCTCTGTGGGTGGGCAGTGCAGAGTGCCCAGGCCCCAGGCTATGGGAGCAAGATGAAGGGGGACAGAGGTGGGCAGTGTGCAGGTAGGAAGAAACCCAGGCCCGAGGATTACCCACACACGTGGTGTGGAGACTCCAGGCAGGCAGCCTGCTTCTCACAGTCCTTACTGGGGCATCCAGAGGGCCAGGCCAGATGCCCCAGCCGCAAGGGTCCCTGGGGACAGACCTGCCTTCTGGGGCCATGCACCGGCCACCCACCCCATGACTTCAGACTCCACAATAGTTATTAACATTTATCAGGATATTTCACAAGAACATCTGAGTTTCTTTCATCTCCTGAAAAGCTGGAAGCTCTGGCCACACAGGTCCATGCCTGCGTGGGGACAGCTGGCAGAGGCTCCCCTATATCCCCATGACTGCTGGCCTCCAGCATGCCTGTCATGAGGGTCTGTGTTGAGACTTGCTGATGACACCAGGCCCTGTCTCCAGCTCTGCTCTGGTTGCCCCCACTGCAGCCAACTGGATCTGTTAAGACCCCCAAGCCTGCCCCATGCCTCCTGGAGCATCACCAAATGAGACCCCGTGGAGACCCCACGACCAGGCCTTGTCTCCCCCATGCTCCCTCTGCTCCTCGCTGTGTGTCACTGGCTCCTCCAGGCCTTGGTGGCCCTGCACTCAACTTAGGCACCCTTCCTGCAACCCCTCCCCCAGGGTGTCCTGGCTGGGGGTGGGGCTCCTAGGGACCTCCTGCCACACCCCCTGCCATGCCCACTCCCCTTCCCTGCTTCTGTTCCTCTCCTGTGGCTGCACATCTTCTCAATGTCTCAATGGGAATAGACTCCAAACAGAGGGATTTCCTTTCCTCTGTGTTCTCAGGGCCCAGCACTGTCCAAAATGGACAGCGAGGACATTTTTCCGGGTCCTGCTGGGATGCCTCCTGCTTTCACTCTTGTAGCTTGCCCCAGGACATATGGACCGTGATGGAATATAATGTCCTGGTGTACCCCGAGCCGCTAGGGACAGAATGCCCACCTTGCCAGCCTTCCGATGTGCTGACTGAGGACAGGACCCTCCTGAAATTACTGTGGAAGCTTGCGTGCCGGGCTCCCCAGGCTGTTGGGTGGGAGAGGATAGGGCTCAGGTCTGCCCTGGGGCACAGAGAGCTCACTGGGAACCGGCCCCGGGGACCCTGGGCAGGAGCCCACAGTGGGGGCCATGGGTGAGGACCCTGGATGGGGGGCCCAGTCTTGCCCCCTCAGACCCCAGCAGAGTGGCACCATGTCCAGCAGGTCAATTCCAGCTGCCCACTTGGTCTGGAACGGTGGGACTCTTGGGGGCATCCTTTCTGTGACTGCTTCCTCAACTGTCATGTGGGAACATCCTGGGGTTGAGGTGAGACTGGAGTATTACAGAGTTGACCCTGAGAAGGAGCCCCACTAGGCCCGCTCAGTCACTGCATGAGGCAGAGAAAGCAGAGCTCCGAGGGAGAAAGGGCAGGACCAGCGGGAAGAGGCCGGCTGGGCTCCAGGTCCCTTCAATGCCTCTGACACCTGCTGTCCCTGCCTTGGCTCCATGGGCAGGGACTTTGCTGTATCTCCTTGAGTAAGAGCACAGTTGGAAGGGCCTGGCCTCCCCTTCCCAGTGGGCAAGTTGCTGGTATCAAGCAGCTTCAGAACACCCACTGCAGGGTGGTGAGCTCTCACAGATGCAGGATTGAGGCCCAGGTATGCAGCAGGTATACGGCTGCAGCAGCATCCAGGCATAGCAGGGTGGGTATGTGGGGGACGGCGCTGATTCATGCCTAAGCTCACCTGTGCCCTGCCCGCCTCACCTGGGTCTCTACTTTACCCGTGTCCTGTCCTACCTCACCTGGGCCCTGCCCACTTCACCTGGGTCCCAACTCACCTGTGCCCTGAGCACCTCACCTGTGCCCTGTCACTCCTTGCCTGGGCCCCACCCCTGCCTCACCAATGACCAGTCATCCATTTCTGGCTCCCACAATGGCCCTCTCGGACCACAGGTATGTGCCCTGCAGGTCTGCCCATGGCTGGGCAGTGACAGGCATCCCTGCAGGGTGCCTTGCGGATGTTAGAGGGATGGGGGTCCCAAGGGACTGGACACCCCTCAGTCATCAGTCCCTAAGTCCCTCTGCTCTCCTTCAAGGCCCTCGGGGCTCTGGTGCAAATAGACCTTCCTGACATCTTTGTGAGTAGCCAGCATTCCCACGATCCCATATCTAAGTCTGGCTCCACTTGCTACAGGGGCAAATGGCCCTGTCTACCTCACTAGCAGGGACACAGAGCAGGTCTCCAGGCATGGCACCTTGTCTGAGGCCCCGCTGCTGCATCTGGGGCAACCACAGGGGTGTTACTTGTACCCTGCAGGCCTGGATTGGGGTCCAGGGCCTCATTACCGGCTGTGCCCATCTGTTACCCTCATTCTCCATCCAATCACCTGGGGAGACCCTGCCCCAAGGCTGTGTCCACCTGTTGGCTGCCAGCATTTATTTATGTAGATAAGCACTGTTCACCACCGACCAGGGAAGGCAGGCACAAATCTCAGGCCCCCACACGATGCCTGTGTGGTCCCCCTGTAGTTTCGCAGCACGGTTATTCAGGAACCCACCACTCACTCCCTTGGGCATCTCCCAATGGGGTGGCAAGCCACGAGGTGGCACAGGGTGTGCCCAGTCCCCGGGAGAGGAAAGAGGAGAGAGGTGGAGTCCAGGGGGCCAGTATGGTTCAGCTCACATGGATGTAGATGGTATAGATGGGTGGGCAACCATCAGGAGGGGTGGCATGACTGCAGACATCCACCAGGTGTCCCTGGGCACCACCCATGAGCTCCTTCTGTCTTCTGGCGCAGATGACCCCTCACTGCCCACTCAGATGCAGTTTTCTTGACAGTCACCCCACGCCCCACTCTGGGCCACACTGCTGGGCCTGCGGGCAGAGGCCCGGGTCTTTGAGGGACGTGCTGGGTGACCCTGGGCAATTGGCTGCCCCTGTTTGGGCCTCATTTTTCTCCTCTCTGACATGGAGGAACCCTCCAGGGCCAAGTGCTATGTGGCCTGTTGGTCCCTCAGCAGTCCAGGCTCCCTTCATGCCTGCATGTGGCCTGATGCCACCTCTCAGATGAGTACAGCCCCTGCCACGGTGGCTGTACAGCTAGGAGATGCGGCAGAGACTCAGCTCATGGGGCAGCTGGGGCCTGGGGCTGCTGGGCCCCTGGGCTGGCCTGGGCCAGGTGCCCGTGGGCTGCTGAGCTCAGGGCCTCCAACCACTGCTGCTGCAGCTCGGCGGACGGGGCACTCAGGTACAAAGACTGCTGGGCCTGCTGCAGCTGCCACATGTGTCCAACATCCAGCCTCTCTGCAGGGTCTGGCACACTCACCCTGCAGCCAGAGAGGGGGATGGCATGCAGCAGCTGGCCATCCTGCAGAAAAGGAGAGGAGCCTCAGCACCCCGGCCTCTGGAGTCTTGGCATCACTAAATACCATCTCCCACAAGTGGGCAGCAGAAGGGTGATTCTGGACAGCCGGGGAAACTGAGGCCCTAGGGTCACATGAGCCACCCACCACGTGGGGTTGGCCCCAGGCTGCATGGCCCAGGCCTATCTGGGCGCCACAGGCTTGAGGCTGTGGGCTGCTGGAGCAGGGTGGACCCTCCCCGCCCCAGTGTGGCCCAGCGGACAGAGGACACACCTGGCTGCCTCCTCGAAGGTGCAACACCAACTGCAGGGAGTCCGACTCAGAGATGGCAGCCCACACCTTGCTCCAGGCTGTGCCGCCATCCGACGCCAGCAGGGGCCCACAGAGCAGGCTGGGTGGGGGGTCCACAGAGGCTGGCTTCTGGGGACACAGAGGACAAGTCAGGTGGAGTCTCCCTTGTAAGAGCCACTCTCCAGGAAGCACCAAGGCCAAAGCTCTGGGGGGAGAGAGGAGGGGGAGACAGACTGGACAAGGCCTGGGCCAGCCTGAGCTTCCCCAGGGCCACTGCAAGGCCACTTGGGATTGGGCTGGACCTTCTAGGCAGTGAGACCACAAGAAGGGTCGGGACAGAAATAAAGATAAGGTAGGAAAAAATGGAACAGCAGGGAACCAGAACGTGGCGGCTGTTGATGATTTCCCTGTACACACACACACCTCTCACACGTAACATCACGCACACCACACACATTCACACACACATATACACCCATACCACCCCCCAACACCCACACACACCTCACACACACCACACACACAGTACACACAAACATACTCACTCACATACACATCACACACACACACACACCACACACACACCCTTCCCTTTCTTCTGATGTGTTTAGAGCAGTCATGGACACAACCCCTAGGTCACCAGGAAGCCCCTCAGTCACACCTGGCAAAGCTGGTCCCTGCTCGGACCTGAGACCTGGGTCTCCCAAACACAGCATCTAAAGTGCATGGATGAGGGGGCCAAGGGGGCTGAGCAAGGGGCTCCTCTCTCCTCTATGGAGATAATGCTACACTCAGTTCTAATATACTGATGCACTTGACCTCTAACATACAGAGACCCTAACTGGGGCTCCAACCAGAGTCCTGGCCAACCTGGATGACCCTCCCTGGAACCTTTGGGAAGGGAAACTGACATTATAAATAGCTTCCCAGAAGACCCCGATGTGCAGTTGGCCTTGAGAATGAATTATGCTCTATGTTATGTGGAGAGAATGGAAAAATGCTCTTTTTTGGAAACCACATTCTCACTTTGCCAGCTTTCCTGTTACCTCAACAAATAGGCACATTGCCCTTGAAGGAGGGCCTGGAAGGCAGCAGCCATGCTCAGGAGGACAGGAGGTGAGAAGGTTGCTGGTGTCCTGACTGCCCCCTAGCCCCCGATGGCTTGGGCAAGGCAGGAGCAGCATCTCCTTTTGGCAGGGCCTCCAGGCCTTCAATCAGAGTGACCATGAGTGAAGATGACACTTGTTCCCATCTGCTGTGGGCTGAATTGTTTGCCCTCAAACCCATATGTTGAAGCCCTAACCCCCCATGTGACTGTGTTTGGTGATGGGGCCTCCAAGGAGGTAATTAAGTTAAAATGAGGTCATATATATGGGCTCCAATCCAACATGACTAGTGTCCTCATAAGAAGTGGAGATTAGGGCACAGACACCCACAAAGAGAAGACCGTGTGAAGACACAGGGAGAATATGTCCATCTACAAGCCAAGGAGAGAGGCCTCAGGAGAAACCAGCTTGCTGACACCTTGATCTCAGAATTCCATCCTCCAGGACTATGAAGAAATAAGTTTCTGTTGTTTAAGCTGTCCATCCTGTGGTATTTGTTATACAGCCTGAGCTGACTAATGCACCATCTAACTCCTGAGTGCAGATGGTTCCCAAGCTCTCAGCCATGACTGGATCCTAAGAGCCCAACACGCACACACATGATATTTGGCATTCAACTGCTAGCTGCTCTCAGTGGCCTATGGACCCAACTGAGCCCTACCAGTCCTGGTCCCAGGGAAGGCGACAGCTCTAGGAGCACAGTCTGTCAAGGCTTCTGGGGTCTTGTGTCTGGAAGGCTCACCAGCCCCAGCCCACCCACCTCTGTGCTCTGCTTGGGCTCCAAGGGCTCCTCAAGGCTGGGGCTCGAGGGGGCCACCAGCTGGGTCAGGAAACACTCTCGGCAGACACGGCTCTGCCTGCCGTTCTCGGCCTTGAACTCGGAGCACTTCCCACAGATGACCTACAAGACAAGGGCACCTGTGACCCCAATGCCCAGGGCCAGAAGACTATCCAGAAGGAGGCTGGAAGGAGAGGTGTAACGGCATGTGGAGGGGAAGGGCTTGTCTGTGAGCCATGGGAGTCGGGAGCCTTGTCCACAGGGCAGACACCCCAAGTCTGGCCCCTGCTGGGCCTCCAGAGCCTGCCTTCTTGCTCAGAAGTTCCAGGATCCAAGGGTCTGTGTGCATGGAAAGAAGACTTGGAGGAGGAACTGAGCACATGGAGGCCCCCGCAGCTGGCCTCCTCCCACCTGGACTCACCGCCCCGCACAACTTGCAGTGGTGCTTCCTTTTGATGATGGAGTTGAAGGTCTCGCCGCAGCTGCTGCAGCCCTGCTTCTCCTTGTCACGTCTGGTCTTAGAGGACCCCCTCTTGGGCTCAAGCTGTGGGAGGCAAACGGCTGCAGTCAGCTTCCCAGCGCACGTGGAGTGGCAGCTGTACGATACACAGGCAATGCACATGCAGGGCAAGAAGGCCGGACGTGCAGAAGGGAATTAAGCAGGAGCCACACTGGCCATGGCCCCCTGCCCAGCCTCACTCCCCAGCAGCTGCCCTGCCGTCACACGGGGTGAGAGTCCAAGGGGAACAGGAACTCTATGCTTGGAATGGCTTGTCCCACCACGGAGGTCAGTGACTTTGAGTGTCTGCAAAGATAACAACCGGAACCCACACTGGGGGAAGCGGTGGCTGCTCTGCACAGGAGCCCAGACGCCAAGGACTGGGGTGTCTGCACCCAGCATCCAGCCAGGTGGCCCTTGCTTCCACGCTCTGTCCTTTATTGGACCCCAGAGCATGGTGCCTGCTCCATGCCAGGCACTCAGGGGTGTGCACTTGCCCACCCAACACGGGCGAGAGCACTCTCCTGGGGTGGGAGCAGGGGCAGGGGCAGGGCTCCCCTCTCTATCTCCTCTGACGCTGCCTGAATTCCCCACAAAAGAGGGCAGTGATGAGTCCTTTCTGCAAGACAACGGGAAGTCATGAAACATGGTGTGTGTTCAAAGAGGTTAGAAGATCTTTAAGACTAGACACAAGAACACAATAAAGACACAGACCTACTTGAGAATGGACTTGAGGATATGGGGAGGGGGAAGGGTAAGCTGTGACAAAGCGAGAGAGAGGCATGGACATATATACACTACCAAACGTAAGGTAGATAGATAGTGGGAAGCAGCCGCATAGCACAGGGAGATCAGCTCGGTGCTTTGTGACCGCCTGGAGGGGTGGGATAGGGAGGGTGGGAGGGAGGGAGACGCAAGAGGGAAGGGATATGGGAACAGATGTATATGTATAATTGATTCACTTTGTTGTAAAGCAGAAACTAATACACCAAAAAAAAAAAAAAAGAAGGGGCCTTTGATAGGCCCCCCTGAGGAGTCCGATGACCCTATCTGAAAACCAACTGGACTCTGGCAAAACCCCCAGAATTCTGGGAAGCTCTGCCTCGACACAGGAAGCACAAATCCTCTTCTTCTGGGCCTGTTAACTGGCCATTCCCCACAGGAAAGTCCCTCTCCAGAAACAGCAACAACCGTTATGCCAAAACCAGACCAATGTCCCTGCATTGCTTGGGATACTTATGTTCATTGCTTATCCTTTGGTTTTGAGATTAAAACCATGACAGTTTTTTAAAAAATGCTTTTACTTCTTGTTTGTTTGTTTGTTTTCTTTTACATTGAAACAAGCTGTTTTGTGTAAGGTTTCTCAAAAAGTTTTACAAGAACCACATCAAACTCCTTGGAGCAAAGAGGAATTGGAGAGTGGCAGGCAGCAGTGGGAGAGAGGTTTTCATTTTATTCTATCACTTTCTATCACTTTACTTTTTTCTTAAAAAAAGTATTTATTCCTTTTTTAGTTAAACATATTTACAAATTTTAAAAAGTCTGATGCAGTCTAAAATTAAGGGACAGGTATACAAATCATACATGGGAGGTAGATGTCAGGGCGACATGTTGGAAGACTGTTTAAAGGTGTCAAGTTACATTGCTAAGGGAAACAAGCAAGTTGCAAAATAATGTACAGTAGCATATAATGTTTATAACAAAAAGAGTACGTGCATGAAAAAAAGACGGGAAGGAAGCACACTCTGATGATCTCATTGGCTGTTTGGGGTAGAGTTACTCTTATCTGACTCTCTTATCTGGATTTTCTCAAGTGTTCACTGAGAACAGCTCGTGAAAGAGGAAGAAAACCAGTAGACACGTAGAAAAGCAAACCAGCCACTCACTGACCAGCTCCCCTAACCCCCCCACCTCCTCCCTCACATTTCCTCTGAGGAGTGTGTTCTCTCTGCACTGTGGACAGTGGTTTGAGAGCTGGGTGAGTGAACCTATGTGGTCCGCTCTGGCTGCCTACCCCTGGCCATAGTGACATCAGTCATGTCTAGGACCCCAGCCCCACCAGATGCAAGGGCTTGGGAGGTGAGCAGGAGGCAGGAGGGAGTGGGCACCGACCATGCAGGGTGAGGCTGGGGTGGGGGCCCAGTAGCGCTGTCTGATTAGGTTTCCCCATATGATTAGGAGTGGTGCAAGTTGGGGGACAGCTCCCAGGCCCTTGCCCTGCCCCTCATCAGCCATGAGACCCTGCACAAGTCACTTCTCCTCTCCAAGCTTGGTTTCCTCATCTGTAAAGTGGGGTGAGGAACCGCCCCTGGCCCTGAACCCCGTCACATCACGAGAATCCTGACTGGTTTTGCTGATTGCCTTTACATGTTACCATGGTTCTCAGGAAATGCCCCATCATTTGATGAAACAGCTTTCTAGCTTTGAACAGCCCCAGTCTCTTAGCATTTCCTCTCTGTGTGGGTAGGGGGCGCTGGGGTCCCAGCAGAAAACACAGTCAAGTCACCACAGACTTAAGATTTTAAGAAATGCCACAGATATGTATCAAATTCCCCAGGATGTCAGAGCTAGAATGGCTACCGGAGGTGCTTGTCTCAACCCCTCCCCTGCACAGATGGGGAAACTGAGGCCCAGAGACACTTTATCGGTTTAAAAGAGAAACACTTAAAATAAGTTTAACATGAGTGTTTCTGAGCAGAATAAAATGAGGTCTGAGATTTGTTTTAAAAAATTCCAGAAGAAAGAAGAGTATGTGGGGGTGGGGTGAGGATAGGGGTGGAAAGACAGATAAAACATGAACAGCACGAAGTTGAAGTTGCTCCAGGCTGGTGTGGGGGTCTCGCTGTCTGTTATTTCTACTTGTGTGTGTCCAAAGCTTCCCTAATAAAAATGTGAACAAAATAAGCTAAAAATATGTTTCATATAAACTCTGCACGTTTAAGGAGAAAGAGATGCACTGGTTGGGGGGGAGGGGGACAGAAGGGAGGGGCTTGGGCAATGGAGGCTGTTACGGGCTGAATTGTATCCCCCAAAAGTCATAGTCTGCAGTTCTAACCCCCAGCACCTCGGTATGTGACTGGAGAGAGGGCCTTTAAAGAGGTGATTAAGGTAAAATGAGGTCACTAGGGTGGGCCTTAGTCCAATACAACTGGTGTCCTTATAAGAAGAGGAGATTAGGCCATGGACACACACAGAGGCAGGACTACGTGAGGACACGGGGAGAAGATGGCTGTCTACATGCCAAGGAGAGATGCCTGTGAACAAAAAAAGAACAAAGAGTGCCACTCCTCATCCAGTTATATAAGGGTTAAGATGCACCCACTGCCGTCACCCACGACCGTGCACCCTGGAGGGACTTCAGGATGAAAAATCAAGATGAGGCATTCTGTGTGTTGGAGAAACAGGCCCCGAGATAGAGGCACATCTCAGAAAGAATTTCAGTGACTCCAGATTCTTGCATCTTCCCATGCAGAGAAAAACACTTAAAAGTATTAACTTAAGGGCTTCCCTGGTGGCGCAGTGGTTGAGAGTCTGCCTGCCGATGCAGGGGACATGGGTTCGTGCCCCGGTCCAGAAAGATCCCACATGCCACGGGGCGGCTGGGCCCGTGAGCCATGGCCACTGAGCCTGCGCGTCCGGAGCCTGTGCTCCGCAACGGGAGAGGCCACAACAGTGAGGCCCGCGTACCGCAAAAAAAAAAAGAAAGTATTAACTTAAGATATCTGTTCTTTGTGATACAGCAGGAATCTTTTACCAAAATGTATGCTTGACTACATGTATTTCCTAGACAAAAAATTCGTACATATACTGGCTCCTCCCCTCCCTCTTACAAGCAGTCCCTCAGAGCTGTCTCCCAGGCTATAGTCCTCAGTAAGATCCTGAATAAAACCTAAACTCAGCTCTAGGTTGTGTGTTTTTCTTTAAGTCGACAGGCCTCAGGAGAAACCAGCCCTACCAACCCCTTGATCCTGAACTTCCAGCCTTCAGAACTGTTAGAGGATAAGTGTCTGTGGCACTTTGTTAAGTAGCCTGAGCACACTAATTCTGGCCTATGCTTCCAAGTTCCGCTGCCTCTGCTCATAGACCCCACTGTGGGCCCCACCACTGTGAGGCCAGTGCTAGCCCCCTGGTACGAGGAGCCCTGGGACCAGCTGGTGCCTCTGAGGGTGATAGGGACACTTGCTCTGCCCAAGACCCCATCACCCTCCTCCTCCATCTCATGACCCCTGACCCCATGGACACTGGGTGTAAGAAAACCTTGGGCCCCCTCTCAGTTTATTCCATGCAGCTCAGGACCACAGAGCCCTGTGGGTGGAAAATGGGTGGCACAGACCGGACAAGCAATACTGACACTCCCCACAGCCACATGCCTTACTGGAGGCCACCCCTGTCACCCGGCCTTGGCTGCCAGCCACACTCTAGCCCTGAGGCACATCTGTCTGCCCCACTCAGGGCTCCTTCCCTTGAGACCATCTCTCAGGACTGCTGGGGCTCAGACATGAGAAGAGAGAGGAGGGGCCGTCCCTGGGTCTGCTGTGGCCCAGGAGCCTCAGCCCTCTACCAACCTTCATGGTGACCCTGCCATGCCTGTTTTCCAGGTGAGGACACCAAGGGCACTCGAGGTGGGAGTGGTCAGCGGCAGGGTGGCTGGATCCGCTGTCTTGCCTTCAAGCACTTACATGTGCTGCAGAACCTGGGCTCTCCAGATGCTGCGAACAGCCCTGCACAACTGTTGAGAACACAGGGAGGCCATGGGGGCTACTGGGGCATTCCTGAGGGGCAGGGCTGCCCATGAGATGGAGGAGAGGCTGTAGCGGGCCAGGGGTATGTGGCCAAGAGCTCAGCTGCTGAAGGTCAGCAGGGACCCCATCCTGGCCAGAGGGACCAGAGGGCAGTTCCTAGAGCCAGGCATCTTGGGGCTGGGGCTTGGAAGAGCGACCCATCCTGGCTTCCTTTTGTAGGCTGCAGTTCAGTGAGCAGACAGGGTCTGAGTACCAGCTTTCTTGGCTGGGTACCAGCTTCCTCGGTGCTGAGGACTGTAAGCCACCATGGCCCACGCTTGATGCGGCTCCCCCAGGCAGTTCCCAGCACCGAGGGCTGGTGACCAGGTGGCTGAGGTGAGCCCACCTGCATCGTTGAGGACAGGTCTTCCTGGCCAACCATACTTCCTTTTTGGATGAGGATACAGAATAAGTCAACCAAAGGGAGGGGCTCAGATTTTCTCTTTGGACGTGGAGACATTGGAAAGGCTTGGGCCAAGTCTAACCAGGGAGGTGTGGAACTGTGGCTTCCCTAGTAACAGCCAAGTGACTTCACCCAAAGCGCTCCAAATGCACAAGCGTGGGCCTGGGAGTTCTGTGCTGAGGGCCTGTTTCACTCAGCGTTTTCTCTTCAGCAGATTCACTTACAAAGCAGGGAAGCAGGAGGAAAATTCAGGTAAGAATCAGGGCCCAAACGGTAGCCCTGACAACCAGCCTCAGAAGATGGAGCCACACAGTTATCATCGGTCCTAAAGGGTGTGGACATAGGCCTGGGTCTTAGTCCTGGCCCTGTGGTGGGTGCAGCTCAGGCCCTCTTCCCTTCACGGGCAGCCCTGTCCTGGGCTTGAGGCGGGAGGGCGGCACTAAGTCTGTGCACGCTGAATGACGGGTGGCAGGGATGGGGCCTTTCACGACATCGTGGAAGGGTCCATATGTTGCCATGGTGGCTCTGGAGCCCTGGGAGGCCTTTTGGACTCTGACATTTCTGTGCTTCCTGAAGAGAGACGCAACTTTTGCTGAACGGGGAAGTCTTTGGATTCTGCAAGACTCCCTTGCAAAACTTCCTGGTTTGGGTATAGCTTTTCTTAGGAAAGAGGGCCTTGTGGGAACTGTGCGTCTGAGGACACCACCAGGAAATCAAATGAGCACACCAAGAGTGAGATTACATTTCCTCTCCAAAAGCTTAACATCTGGCATGTTATAGCAAAGATCACTCTTTCTAGCGCAAGAATTAAAACCCACTTTGAGGTACTTTCCACAAATATCCACTGAGCACATCTCGGACTCGCCCTCTATGGCAGGAGCTTCACTGAGCTGCCCTCCTGGGTCCACCAAAACCTGTGCTCATCAGAAACACAGATGAGAAAGACTATGGCCGGGCCATGGGTGCCGGGGCCGGAGCTGCAAGTCTGTTGCTGACAAGCGTTTGTCTGTTGTAGGGCCTGGGCCTGGCTTGGGGTGGATAAAGGGACTGGGACAAGGAGGCCTGAATTTGAATTGTGATCCCGAGCATCTGGCAAGTCAAAGATGCTGCAGAGCCCTTGGAAGGCTGAGCCCCTGGGTAGAAGAAGGTGGGGTGGCCTGCATATCCACTGGCTGAGCATCGTCATCGATGCCCAGCAAGTCTGCAGCCTGGCCTGGGCAGACCCCTGGACTGGGCTGAGGCCCTGAGCCTCAGGGGCTCTCAGTTACCTTTTCACCTGTCAAAGGAGTGGGGCAACCAATCGAAGGGGCACCCGAGTGGCCAACAGACACCTGACACAGCTTCTCTCTCTCTTCTCCCCACCCAAGGGAAGGTGAGGGTAAAGGGGGAGGAGTTGCCCAAAGCCTCATGTCAGGACCCACTCCACGTGTTAAAACATTAAACATGTGACCTTCAGGTCCCTTCCAGCTAGAACGTTCTCTGATGGGCACTGCCTGTCATGTGTGCCAGCCTCACCTCCTGCTCCTCTCTCTCTGCCTTGGCACTGGATCTTCCTCAGCCCTGTCTCCCTGACCACACAGCCCGCAGCCACTTCCACTTTTCCCTGCATCCACGGACTGAGGCCTGCCTGTGGACTCACCCTACAAAGAATGGGGGTTGCTCACGGCCCTTGATGCCTTCCGGCATGCCCCAGGCCAAGGGTCGGATAGCAGAGGGCCCTGCAGGGGGTCCAGCTCAGCTCCCGTACAGAGACAGGGAGAAGCAGTGCTTCCTGCAAAGGGCCATCATGGAGGTTGTCAGAGACCCTGGCCAAGGGACCCTGGAGCTGATTGGAAAGCTGAAGAGGCCCCATCTGTCATTTTTCTCTGGGCAGTTAGTTACACAGATGACGCTTGAGTGTGCAAGCTGCTTTTCATGACATTCCTAGACGTTCCAGAAAGGAGCCCCATAGCACACTGCCAGCCTCCCACGCACAGTTTGGTGATTCAGAAAGCTGATGGCGGGTGGCTTCATGTGAGAAACACTTGTCAGTGACTCTGGGGCCAGCTGCGAGGGCTTCACGGAGGAGGCCTTGGGGCACAGGAGGCATAATTGAGGCATTCTGCACAGAGGGGATATAGCAGGTGCAAAGGCCCTGGGACGTGGCCAAGTGAGGGAGGCCAGGGCATGGTGGGGCAGGGTGGGCTGGAAGGAAGGCAAGGCCAGACAGAGCCACAATGCAGGAAGCCCCTCAGGGAGTATGAGGGGCTGTGATGAGACCATCTCTCCCCTGTTGATGGTGCTGCTTTCAGATTTCCTGACTCTGAGGTCCAACAGATTAGCACAGGCTCCCTCTGGTTCTCGCAGTGCCACCCTGTAGCAGCAGTAGCACTCACATAAGGGGGTCCCCTCCTCTCACCTGGTCCCTGAAGCCCATCATGCCCTAGAAATGCTCCATCCCTCCATGGGAGCCCAAAAACTCCTCAAGGTTTGCCCAGTGCCTGGCAGTCAGAGACACGTTGGGTCATGGGTCGTGTGGTGACCTGGCAAAGCTTCTGCTCTTGTAACCGAGCAGGGGACTGGGGCATCTGGGCACATCTGTTCTGGGGCCTCAGCAGGGGCTCAGTGCTACCCAGCAGCATGGATTGTGTGGGAGGAGGGGACTAGTTGTTTTTTTTCTTTTTTTTTTTGGCGGTACGCGGGCCTCTCACTGCTGTGGCCTCTCCCGTTGCGGAGCACAGGCTCCGGACACGCAGGCTCAGCAGCCATGGCTCATGGGCCCAGCCACTCCGCGGCATGTGGGATCTTCCCGGACCGGGGCACGAACCCGTGTCCCCTGCATCGGCAGGCGGACTCTCAACCACTGCGCCACCAGGGAAGCCCGGGACTAGTTTTCTTACTAAAAATCTAAGTCAGGACAGGGACATTTACTCCCCATGATGAGCTAGACATCCGTCCCTCCCTCTGCTGCTGTCCCAGGAAAGTCGAGTCCCACCACAAGGCCTTTGAGCCAAAGGCCAGGTCTCCTCACCTATCAAGCCCGTTTCCTGTTCCTAAAATGGGTTGACCCTAACAAGTGCCAACCCAGAATGGCTGTGATGACCAGCAGGGTGGCCCTTGTAGCCAGAAAAGAAGGAGCTCTGCAAGTTGGTGCTAAATTCAGGCAGACTTTGCTGTCCAACTGGGGAGCACCTGCCACCAAGGGAGTGCTGGCCCAGATGGGGGATGTGAGAAAGAGAAGTGGCGGGGAGGGAAGGAGAGGCAAGCCCAGTGGAGAGAATGTGGGGGCAGTACCGACCTACCCATGGAAGAAGTTCCGCTTTAGGAGCAAACCCCCTGTTAGGGGTCAGGCTGGGGCTCAGGCCTCCACTCATTCCTTCTGAGCCCAGAAAACTGAGGGATAGGGCAAAGCGAAGATGCCCAGGAGAATCCCCTCTCAGGATGCAGGGTACAGCACCTCCTTGGTAGTCTAGGCTTATAATTGTCATCAGACTTCATGACTATTAGGCCTAGTGGTTAATAATGATGCTTCCCTGTACTGGATACTCACTGCATGCAAGGCGCACACATTTACCCTGTTACTAATCTCCCAAACTGACAGAGCAGGGGGGACTCGGGCATAGTCCCGTGGCCTGGCCCTGTCAGGGTGGGGACATGGACACAGGCTATCTGACCCTGGACCACGCCTTCTCCGCCCACATTGACTGAGCCTCCTGAGGGCCAGGTACCGCCTTGATCCACATTTCATCCAGGCATACTTTACCTGTGGTAAAGAGCACAAGTCTTCAGAAGAACTCAGCTGTGTAACCTTCACCCACCCAAGGAAATGGACATCTGGGTCCCAGCGGGCTTGCCCCAGCCCTCCACCAACAGGCCCCAGAGGCCATCACTGTGAGGACCCAGGTCACATGGAAGGGGGAGGCTAAACCCTCACCCTTAGGTCACCCTGGACTGACCCCAACTTCCACCTCCCACCCCTGTCAAATCCGGGGCCGCCACTCACCCCTGCAGCACCCCCTCCACCAGTGGCTACCACTGCAGGCACCTCTGAGTTGGCGCTCACCATCTGGAGGGGACAAAGACAGCTGATGAGCAGAGGTTCTGTGGCCACATGCTGACATCCAATGCAGTGTTGGAATGGCACCATTCCTTCTGTCTGGTCCCAGGGTCAGGAGGAAGACTGTCGGGGCCTAGTGTTTGCTACGACTTTGGGAATCTATCCTCCCTGGCCTGAAGGCATCTCAGAAGAGTTATCATTTCCCAGCTGGGGTGGAGGGCGGTGGGCAGGTATGAACCTCCTTGAGGCCCACCAGGCCTAACCAGCTGCATCACACCATGTGAGGTGGCCCTGGCCTCTAGCTTTCCTCAGGCATCTATGGAGAGCTCAGTGCCCTGACTGCTATGGTCAGGCTCTGTCTCTGCACCAACTTTAACGGCAGGTATGGGATGGGGCGGGGGGTTCTGTTTCCAGGTCACCTCTTTTCAAGGTAGGGGACAGCACTTTCCCTGCCTGGGGACAACACAAAGTTTTCTTCTAAAATAGTCCAGAAAGCAGACAAAATGGAGATTTGATGCAAATATTAAGTGGATAATGAGGTGGCCTGTGGGCCACAGACCAGTGAGACCACAGGGAGGGCCAACCAGCCCTGGTGTCTGGGACTCAGGGCTGCTCAGCCAGGCTGGGCTGGGTATCCCTTAGCTTCAGGGATGTCTCTGAGGCATGGAGTGAGGGACCCTCACTGTGAAGTCATGTTTGGTTGTACCCAGACAGAGGGGATGGCCAAGGCCTAGGGAGGACCCATCTGGCTCTGGGTGGGGATCCTGCTTCCTGGCTCCCCCCAGGCCTGGGGACAGCTTCCCATGGAGAGCAAGCTACCCCTGCTGAGAAGATCACAGCCCCTAGGTGCATGTGATAGGACAATGCCTCATATTGCAGCTTTATCCAGGCCTGTCCTTCTCTCCCGCCTGTCCAAGCACTGACCACCCCAGCTACAAGGTACAGGGGTCCCCACATGGATGCTCAATAAAGGTGGGCATGAGGAGAGCATGGGGACCAGCTTCCCTCCCAGACACCAGTCCTTGTGCAAAGGGCCTGGGTTGCCCCAGGGACACTGGCACTCACAGGCGGGTCTGGAGTGAGGGAGGAATCCTCATCCTGGCTGAAGGAGCCACTGAAGGCCTTGAAAGTCTGGCTGTTCTGCTTGTGCTTCTCAATGGTGGCCTCAATGACCTGAAACAAACCCACAAAGAACAAGGGCCCTCAGAGAGCATTCCAGGAGGGTGAGGACAAGGGTCCTGTGGTCATTGTGTTTTCCCCTGACCAACAGCCTCACATGTCCTCTGAGATGAGGAAACAAGGCTCAGGGATGTGATCAGTGACTGACCAGGTCCCCATTCCAATCTCCTTGGGTCCCAATGCCACCCCACATGCAGTACTCCAAGCCAAGGGCAGATGCTCTCGGAACATTTTATATGCATTCGAGGCCATGTTTCCATTTCCTGCAACAGCATTCCCATCTAATATCCGTTTGAATTTCCTTTTTCTCTTCTCACTCAGATTTCTGTCTTACGAATTTTGGGAGCCACAAATCACTAATGGTTAGCGTTTGGCCTGGTGGTGGTCTGCCAACCCCGGTCACTGCCTTGGCCTCCGCTCTGACGTGGCCCTCCTGACCTGTGTCCCGACTATGGCTGGTTCTGAGCTGAGTCTGCTCTGGCTGCCCCAGGACACTGCCTGGCCTGTCTTTGGAAGCACAGGCTCCGTCCTGGAAGTCAAGCTGCTCGTCCTGTAAGACCCACTGCTCCTGCCAGCCATGGAGAGAAGGACAACGTGGACCCACCTTGGAGCTGCCAGACAGTGGAGATCCTCCCCAGGGTGAGGGCACCTCCCTGCATGCCCACCTCCAGGCCTTTATGTTTATTTGTTTACTGGGGAGCCCCAAATAAGAGAATGGATTCAAAGGTTTGTGGAGTCTGAAGGTGCTGATAAACTTGGTCACCCCATCACTTCAAGGTGGATAGATGGGTGGGTAATACCTGGGGGGGACACGGGGCCACCCCATCCCTTGCTCCAACATGAAATGGCCATACCGCTCAAGAATTTGGTCATTTGGTTACTTTAAAACTTTAGGAGCTTCACCTGAATCCATTCTTTCTTTTCCTCTTCTGTCCTATAAAAGCCAAAAGAGTATTTTATTCATTTAGACTTGGATACTGACTCTAAACCACCTGATTCCTCTCGGCCCTGCAGTACATGCCTGTGCTGCTCACTGCCTGGAAGTGCACCTCAAGGCTTGGGAGAGTGGCCCCAAAGGCTCTGGATCACTGTGGCCAGTATCACCAGGTGCAGTCAGGCGAGGTCAAGTGTGGCCAGGTGGAGTTAAGTGTGGCCTTGTGGGTGCAGGTGGGGTCAGGTGTGGCCAGATGAAGTCAGATGTGGCTAGATGTGGTAAGCTTGGTATGCAGAGCCCTCTGCAGTGGACGTAAACCAACACTTCCCTGGGCTACAATGGGTCATTGCAAAGATCTCACGTCATTGGCGGAAGTGAGAGATGGGCTCTCCCAAGCCCTGCCACAAGTCACGCACCATCTTACAGGGTAGTGTGACGATAGCCACCAAAATTTAAAGTGGACATGCTACCCTTTGGCCAGCAATTTTACTTCAGGAATCTACCAGATGGACGTAACGACACATATGTACAAAACTTGGTTCATGGACACTGCCTGCAGCACCATGTGCAACAGCAAGACCCCAGAGGACCTAGGTGCCCGTCAATGGGAACCAGCCAATGATCATATTGGAAAATTATGCTGCTTTAGAAAATGGTGCTCATATATGGGATGATTTCTGATAAATTAAATGAAAAAAGCAAGATGCAGAACAGACTAGATAGAAAATGGTCATCTGTGATTTAAAAAATAGATACAGGGCTTCCCTGGTGGCACAGTGGTTAACAATCCACCTGCCAACGCAGGAGGCAAGGGTTCGAGCCCTGGTCCGGGAAGATTCCCACATGCCATGGAGCAACTAAGCCCGTGCGCCACAACTACTGAGCCTGCATTCTAGAGCCCGTGAACCACAACTACTGAGCCCGCGTGCCACAACTACTGAAGCCTATGCTCCCTAGAGCCCGTGCTCTGCAACGAGAGAAGCCACCACAATGAGAAGCCTGCACACCACAACGAAGAGTAGCCCTTGTTCGCTGCAACTAGAGAGAGCCCGCGCGCAGCAACAAAGACCCAACGCAGCCAAAAATAAATAAATAAATAAATAAAATAAAAAATAAAAAATAGATACGTATGTACGGGGACAGAAATTCCAGAAGGATACTTCAGAGATGGTTAAGAATGTCTGCTGGGGGAGGGGAACAGGGGGTGGGCAGAGGCTTAATTTTCATTGACTTTCCCTTAGTACTGTTACATTTTAAACCACAAATAAGCGAGTAAAATGAAGAAAAACACATCGAAAGCTTATCCAGTTTAGAAAAGGAAGCCGTCTTCTAAAATTTCAGGTCAAACACATTCACACAGCAGCAGACACCAAGGCAGCTGAAACCTACCGAGTTTGTAGCTCCAGGGACCTTTTCTTTCCAGTTATGATGAATGTGTGGGCTGCATTTGACTTGACGACATCCTGCACCTGAAGGCATACAACAAAGGACAAAACAAAAACAGTAGGTCACTTTTAGCTGGTCCTGAACTGTGGACTCACACTCTCAGACTTGGAGGTCTTTCCCTGAGAAGTGGGGGCAGAGGTGACCCAGTGAGTCTGTAGGGAAGTGCTCGGCTTAGGGTCATGGTTGCTGCGGGCCACTCCATGAGTCAGTCCATGGTGGAGGGTGGACCACCGACCTGCTCAGGCAGGGCTAGGACCACTCATCCACTGTTCTTGGAACTGTGCCGGCCAAATCTGCCTGCTCTCAGGGCTTCCCAGGAAGTCAGCCCCAGTGCCTTTCCCCACAAAGGTACCCACAGGCACTCCCAACACAGGGATGGGGATCTTAGGAGAAGAGCCAGGAGGATCTCCACTACTCTGCCGGGGTTTCGGAGGCCCTATGGGCAGGTACCTTCTATCTGCAGGTGTCTGCAACAGGGAGCCTTCCCTCATCCCCTCGACATCCCACTCCCACAGCCCTTGGCTGGATGTGGCCCACAGGCTGGCCACTGTCAGAAGGGATTTTTTTGTATCACTAATGCAACCCTTACTTTTTAGAATAACGAAATACTTTGATTTAGCCAGTATTTTTGGAGTGCCCGTTAATTCAAAGCACTCTCCCACAGGAGAGGGGGGCTGACTCCAGCTCCAGCAGCCCCACAGCATGAGACATTGATGGACTCAAGGCATAGGGACAGCAGGGACAACAGGTCATGTGGACCTTGGGTACAAGTGCCTGCAGAACCTCATCTGGGCTCCAAATTGGTGCTGGAGTGGAGAGAGCATGGGACCAAGGACCAGGGAACAGGCAGGATGGGCACTCCATCTGCATTCACCCCAAGTTTCCCTTAGAGTAAATGGGGCCCTTAGGGCTGACTTCACAGGGGACAGGACATGGCCCAGGTCCTGGCATTGTCCTTCATCCTGCCAACATGAAGCCAGCAGCACACTGGCCCGTAGGCCAAGTGGAGGGACAGGGGATCCTGCCCATTCAGCCCAGGATGCTAGGCCAAGGCGCCCTCAGAGATGTTCCCCCATGCCTGGGTCAGGATAGAAGCAAGGCTCAGAGAAGCATGCAGGCAGGCAACCAGTTGCACAGCAGTGAGTGCTTTGGTGGCTAAAGAGCTGTGTCCCCACACCTGCTCTGTGCTTTCTCAGGGGAACAGGTCGGTGGGAGGGGCTCACCCACCTGGAGGCCGGAAATGTCCATCTTCTCCCGGACGCTGAACTTCTGGCCCATGAGCCGCAGTTTGGGCACACAGTAAAGGATCATGCTGTTGAACTGCGATAGTGACGGGCAGGTATGGGGTGAGGGGCGGTTGACTCCACAGAGGAGCACCCCAGGGAGGAGGTGGGGTGTGGCTCTGGCAGGAGTGGGCAGGGCTAGGCGGGGCTGGGCTGAATGTGGGCGTGGTGAGGGCACGTTGGGGGTTGGACTGGGGGAGTGGCTTAGCGGTGGGGCGGGGCTCTGCAGCTGGTTGGGCCTGAGTTGGGTGAAGGTGTGGCTGAGTGGCTGGGTAGACCCAGGCTCTGCCCCTGGGCTGCGTGTGGCGTGGCAGGGGCGTGGTTCTGCAGCTGGGCTGGGCAGGACTGGGCAGGGCTGGGTGTGACCGGATGGGGGCTCACCAGGAAGAGGTGGCGGTCCTGGGTCGTGCCATTCTTGGCTGATAGCTTCTGGATGTGGCCCTCCTTGATCAGCTCGTTCGCAGGGTTGACGATGTCCTCCTCCCCACCCAGTCTCTCGTACACCTCCAAGAGCTTGTGCATTTTCTCCTGAGAGAGACACGGGGCTCAGGCAGCTGTACAACCACAGGGATTGGAGGCCTGCCAGGGCTGGGAACCCAGAGGTGTGTGGAGCCCTGCCCTGCAAGTGTGGTCCAGAACCAAGATGGGACCACGATCCTGCTGACAATGGTGGGAGGGAAAACACGGGCCTTGAAGAACAGAGGTTCACCTTGCAGAGAGTAATAAATAATAACAACAGTTAGCACCATTGCTATGTGTCACACCCTGTTCTAAACACAATGTGGGTATTAATTAATTTAATTCTAGCATGGGCCTTAAGAGGCAGATGCCATTACTCTCCTCAATCTGTAAACAGAGAAACTGAGGCACAGAGAAATCAAGTGAGTTGCTGGAGATGTTTCAGCTAGAGAACTGGGACTGGCTCTCTTAGCCTCCACAGTGAAGGGCACTGGGTCAGAGGAGATACGTTGGGCAGCTGCAGCTTTTGCCCTGGACAGTCATCCCCTCTTGTGGTAGCCTTACCTGGTTTCCTGCTCCACCTTCAGATGGCTCAGGGCCATGATGAGACCAGACCTCTGCCTATCCGCAGGTCATCGCCCTCTGTTCTCGAGGCTGGTTGTGTGGTCATATGGCCAACCAGCACCCTTGTGGTGTGAGGGGAGAGGGTAGGCAGCTCATTGCTCCAGCTCTGGGCCAAGAGGCCATAGGCCCTGACCAGGGGCTTGAGCCAGGAATGAAGGAGTGAACTCAGCAAAAGGCAGAGCTGAGCCTACAGGAACCTTAACCCAGCAACAAGGAGCATGGATCCACCATGCTACAGCGGCCACTGCCCTTGGACCTGACCCATCTTAGCCTGCACTCCCTGGAAGCAGGCTGGTTTGGTAGCTCTTCTGCCTCTGGTATGGAAACAGGTGGTAGATGTGGGCGTGGGAGCAGGAGGAGGAGCCAGCATGGAGAGTGAGGAAGAGCAGGCAAGGCAGGGCCAAAGGGCCTTGTGTGTACTGGGGGCTGGGCGTGCAGTGGGCATGTAGGAGAGCTTATGTGTGTACCTGTGAGGCAGTGACAGACCAGGAGGCTTCTGGACAGGGAGTGACAAAATAAGCAACCCATAGAAAGCTCTGAGTAGAGAAGTACAGATCAGACACCAGGGAGACTGGAGGTGGGGAGGCTGGGGTGGTGGTCCAGGTTGAGGGGATTAGGGATGGACAGGTGGAAGCATGAAGACGGTCCCATGAACACACATTGATAAGCCTTCCCCCACACCTGACCAGAGCCCCCTGCCGGTCACAGAGGCCTCGCCAGACTTGGAGCGAGAACTGCCACACGGTGGACATGCTACTGTGGGACAGGAGTCCACCCCAAGCCCCTCAGAGATGTAGGCCCATGGGGGCTCCTCCATGGGCTCTGTGTGAGCTCATGACCACGGAGTTCCATGAAGCAGCTCTTTCTCCTCCATTAGATTTAGTCTTGGGGAGGAAAAAAAGGGGAAATGAGATAAAAAGGATCTAGAGTGAAATGTCACCTGTTTAGGTTGCCATGGGTGCCCCACTGTGGGCCTGACCTCAGATGCATCTGGTCTGGGGGCTCCAGACCCAATCCCGGGGACAGGCAGGTAATGCAGACACAGGACGTGGACCACACATAGCAAGAGCTGCCCCAAAACAGGCGGCCTGTCCCTCATTTCTCCTTTTGAGAGATGTGGGGTCAAAGAAATATTTCACTTTCTTTTTCCTCTCAAAAAACGACAGTATCCATGTGAAAGTAAATAGGTCTCAGGACTGAGGCAACCAGGGCTGAGTAGGGACTGTGGCAGCCTGGAGAGCCGGCCCACTTAGGAGGCACCTCGCCTCGTCCCAGGTTGGAGTGTGGGCCTGGGGTTTTCAGAGTTTTCCAGTAAAGCCAGGAATTTGGATTCTCCTGTGAAATGACCTGATCTCTAATTCTGGGCAAGGATTTAGAAATTCTTACACCATGTCCAGGCAGTGTGCAGGCCACACAAGGACCTCTGAAGACAGGGCCCACTGGGTCAAAAGGCATTGGTATGGGCTAGGAGGCCTCTCCATCGGCAGAGCCTATTACTCGGGGGCGTTAGATCAACAAGAGGACACCATCTCCTTCACCTTCAGGCTGTATTTGGAGGTGGGGCCTTTGTTAGGTGATTAAGTTTAGATGAGGTCATGGTCATGGGGTGGGGGAGGGGTGGGGGCATGATGAGATTAGAGCCCTATTAAGAGACACACCAGAGAGCTTGCTCTCTCTTTTTGCCATGTGAGGACACAGCGAGAAGGTGGCTGTCTACAAGCCAGGAACCAAATCCTCCAGCACCTTGGTCTTGGACTTCCAGCCTCTGGAATGGTGAGAGTAAATGTCTGCTGTTTAAGCTGTCCAGTCTACAATACTTTGTTAGAGCAGCCCCAGCTGACACAGCTTCAGTGAGTGAATGAACGAACAAATGAGTGATGCTAACACCAAGAGCTAACACTAAATTATGCCAGGTCCTGTTCTGAGCACTTTATGTAGAGTGATTTAATCCCCACAACAGCCCAATGAGACAGATTCTGTCAGTGACCACATTTTTTTTTTTTTTTTTTTTTTTTGCGGTACGCGGGCCTCCCACTGCCGTGGCCTCTCCCGTTGCGGAGCACAGGCTCCGGACACGCAGGCTCAGCGGCCATGGCTCACGGGCCCAGCCGCTCCGCGACATGTGGGATCCTCCCAGACCGGGGCACGAACCCGTGTCCCCTGCATCGGCAGGCAGACTCTCAACCACTGCGCCACCAGGGAAGCCCCTGTCAGTGACCTCATTTTACAGATGGGGAAACTGAGGCATGGAGCGCTATATAACTTACCAGCAATCACCAAGCTAGTAAGGGACAGGCCTGTCTGGCTCTCAGTGGAGGCTCTGTCTTCCTGGGGGACAGGTGGGTGAGTATGCATGCTGACAGTACCTGGCCCACCCTGTGCCCTCCCTACCCCAAACTACTGGTCCCTCGGGCATCTTCCAGGGTCGCCCACACTCACCATTTTCCGAATGGCAGCGTTGGAGTGGTTGGCAGCCGTGGAGATGAGCTCCAAGGACCCTGCAGAAAGAAGACAGTCAAGCTGCAGGGCGCCCGGTGGCTCCACCCAGGTAGTCGCCCCACGAGGCTTCGTGTCAGGGTCTGCCCTGCTCCTGCCCTTTCCCACGGCTGTACCAGGCTGCTCATGAGACCTGGCCCTGGGTGTGGGGGTGCGACCCTGCAGACGCATCCCATTTGCTGGGGGTCTGCCGGGGCTGGCATGCCACTCCCCTGTGCAGACCTTGCCCCATGCTGCCTGCCAGCTGCTGCCCATGCACCAGGAGCAGCCTTGCCAGCCCCATAAGGTCCTCCATGAGGCCTAAGCTCTGCCAACACTTAGCAGCGCCCTCCACAGAACCTTCATCCACCTGCCGCACTGCAGTGGAGGCAGGGGCGGTTTTCCCTTACACTCAGACTCTCGGTCACCTCCTTGTTTAGGGGTCACTTGGAGCTCTCTCCATCTCCCTGTCTCTATCTGTCTCTCTGTCTCTATCTTTTTTTTTTTTTTTTTTTTTTGCGGTACGCGGGCCTCCCACTGCTGTGGCCTCTCCCGTTGCGGAGCACAGGCTCCGGACACGCAGGCTCAGCGGCCATGGCTCACGGGCCCAGCCGCTCTGCGGCATGTGGGATCTTCCCAGACCGGGGCGCGAACCTGTGTCCCCTGCATCGGCAGGCGGACTCTCAACCACTGCACCACCAGGGAAGCCCCGTGTCTCTATCTCTTTGTCTCTCTCTTTCTGTCTCTGACCCTCTGTCTCTCTCAATGTGGGTTTTCAGCAGAGGCCCCAGCTCCCACTGCCCAGGAGCCCCTCAGCCTGTGGCCGGCTTGGCTCACTCTCTGCGTCCTTCCAGTCTGGGGCATCCTCTGGGAGCCTCTTCAGATAGTCCTTGAGCAGCAGCTCATAGCGGGGGACCCTCTGCACGGGTTCCAGCATATGGTGCTGCAGTGTCAGATTTCCGCACATCTCCTGCTTCTGTGGGGGAGATAGAGGCAGTGTGGGACACCCATGGACACACATGTGGATCCCCCAGGAGGCTGCCTGGAGTGCTATACCCAACTTACAGACCTCATCTTACAGCAGAGGAAACTGAGGCTTGGAGAGGTTGAACAATGGAGTAAGGAGCTGGACCCCAGGCAGGCCTGCTCTAGACCCAGCGCTGGCCTTTTTATACACATCCTCACTGGAGACTGTTCTGTGGGGACAGCTGGGAGGGCCCAGACATAAGTGAGGGGATGAGCGTGCAAGGAGTGCAGGCAAAATGAGAGAAGGAAACACTCTGGTAGTATCAGAGCTATCCTCTCTGGGGAGGGACAGGGATGCTGCGAGATGCAGGGGGATCTAGGACCCTAGGCTGAGAAATCATGGGTGACCTGATTACAGTGGGATCTGGGGAAAACACAGAAAGTTATCAAGGGGCCACCCCAAATCGGAGCCTGGCCTCCAAACCCTCAGCACAGAGGGACTCTGTGCCCATTAACCCTTCAGGGTACAGTGAGGAATGTAGGTGCACGTATGCATGTGTGAACACATGTGTATGTACACATATGCACATGTGCCTATGTATTATGTGTGTGCATGTATGCATATATGTGCATGTGGCACATACTGAAAATATTTTTTAAAGAATTACTTTATTTAAAATTGGTGAATGTGGCTAATTAAAACCCCAAAATTTTGTATGGAAAACAAAATCATACATAAAGTTAAAAAATAAAACATCAATGGAGAAAAATAATTTGCAACACATTTGACGGTTAACAGCTGACATTCTTAACATATAAAAACCTCATGAATCAGTAAGAAAAAGACCAACATGGCAGTAGACAACAGCAACCAGAGGTGTGAACAGGCTGTTTGCAGAAAAAGAGAAAGAAAAGGTCAATGCAACATTTTCCTAAGTGCTTCCACTAGCCATTGAGGGATGCTGTGGAGGGAGACCAGCATGTTTGGATCCAGGTCCTATTGAATAATAGTTTGTGACACAGATCGCACAAACTTTTTGAGCCACGATTTCCTCACCCATGAAATGAGAAGGATGATTTGTCTCTGGAAGTTATTTTAAGGATCAAAGCATCAATAGAGCATCTGGACACATCCCACAATTTTACTGATTTTCTCCATGTTGAAACACAAACCCAACACTGTGCCCATGAAGCAGAGGTGGGACTGCCCTACCTGGATGCCTTGGACAATGTCCTTAAATACCAGTGAGCGCTGGGTCCAGGTGCTCACCAGCTCCACGGCCCGGTCAAAGTTCTTGACATATTCACCATACATCTTGAGGAATGGGGCCAGCTTCTGCAGGATGTCTCCAAGCCGGGGGTTTGTGTCCCTTTGTGGGGGAGTGAGTGAGATCGTCAGACAAACAGCTCCAGTGAAGGGCCAGGGTGAGACAGGGACTTCACCAGGGAGCTATGGGACAATGGCCTGACTCCCAGCTCTGTGTGATGGTGGGCAAACTGGTCACCTTCCCCAAGCCTTACTTTCCTCCCCTGTATCACATGGGATGGAAAATAGTGTGTTACCTAGAGGATCATGTAAAGTACTTCAACCGTGCAGTCATAGAACGATTGCTCAAAACCAGGAGTTGTTAGTAATAATGGAATCACTTTAATGATGAGTTATCAAAAAGAATCAAGATGGGCTTCCCTGGTGGCGCAGTGGTTGAGAGTCCGCCTGCCGATGCAGGGGACATGGGTTCGTGCCCCGGTCCGGGAAGATCCCACATGCCACGGAGCGGCTGGGCCCGTGAGCCATGGCAGCTGAGCCTGCACGTCCGGAGCCTGTGCTCCGCAACGGGAGAGGCCACAACAGTGAGAGGCCCGCGTGCCGGAAAAAAAAAAAAAAAAAAGAATCAAGAAAACCCCATTATACTTCTTCTGTATGAGCAAAGATTAGGAACAATGGGGCAATCTAACTGGCAATGTCATGGGAAAGCAGCACTGTGTAATAATGAATGGTTTGGACAGGGATTTGGAAATAAATTTCAAGGAGCAGAAAATATATTAATAACCTTTGACCTTAGAACTGTGGGGGATTTACCCTAAAGAAATAATCAAAAAGAAGAAAAAAAGGCATATGCATAAAGTCATCCTCTGCAGCATTACTAGGACTGTGCACTCAAAGGCCCACCGCCTGTGAACACGGATGGGCAAGCTGCTGGACTCTCGCACCATTATTATACAAGGAGTGTCTGTGTGCTGACAGTCTCTCCAGGGCCTTGAGGAGAAAACTCATATCTAGCAGGTGTGCACTGCATCAGCCAGAAAGCCAATCTAGCCCTGAGCTTTAACCTCATGGCCTTGGACACAGTATAACCTGCTCTGCAGGTGGAGCATGTCTTTCTAAATATTTACAGATTGCCCTGGACCCTCGCTGAGCCTTGCAGGTGCAGGGACAATCCCCAGTCAAGCCCCCTGGCCTCTGTGTTCTCCCTGGCCTGGCTGCAGCTTGGAGAATGGCCTCGTCTCCTCTTACCACAGGAGAACCACACACTGGCTCAAGCCAGGCCAGTGAAGAGGGGAGATAGCAGAGACCCCAAAGCAAAGCTGCAGCAGCACCCAGAACAGAGGGGGACGCACATAATGTGGAGAATGGCGAGCTGGGGGCCATGCCTGAAATGTTTTATTATCATTTCTTACAGCTGGGCAGTCCCTCTGCTACAAATGAATGGAAGCGGCAGAGAGCCAGATGGACAGCCCTCTGGGGACACTGCTGAGGAAGAAAAACATCTCATTTTTTAAAGCAGAGGTGCAATATACACTAGGAGGGAAAATAAACCAATAAGCACTGTCTATTCCCTGGTGTTTGCAGATGGCAAACCTCATTTAAATTCTACAAAGCCCTGAGCAGGTATTAAAGTCCCTTTAATTTGCAGATGAAGAAGCTAAGACACTGAGTGGGCTTGGGGTCAGGGTTGGCCCAGGACCCTACAGAAAGAGAGCCCAGGGCACTATGAGACAGGTTCCCCAGGTGCCTCCTGACTTTTGGGCATACAAACCCCAGATTTAGAGGCTGCTTGGCAAAGAGTATTCAACAAAACCACTGCAATAGTATCACCAGGACCCTCAACCACTAGGGGCATTGGAGCCAAACTCCCTGGGAGATGCCAGCCCCACACTTCCCGGGCACCATGAGGGGCACTTACCACTCATTCATGATCCGTGTCTGCAGCTCAGGCAGGAGGAACTGCCCATGGAAGCAATAGATGGAGGAGATGTTAGAGAAGATGCCTGTGGTGACTTCTGAAGGGATCCCTGCTTCCACCAGTCGGGTGCAGAAAACCTGGGCACGGAGAAGCCCATGCAGTGGTCACTGAGTGTGGGTCACTGCAGATGGTTACGATCATGCTTCTGCTGCAGGTATGGGAGCTCAAGAGAGGCTGCCATTGCCTTATGTTTTCTTAGTGAACCTTCCACTTCATCAAACTGGCTCAAAGAACCTTATGGTCTTTTTTTTTTTCCTTTTTTTTTATTAGTTTCTGCTTTATAACAAAGTGAATCAGTCATACATATACATCTGTTCCCACATCCCTTCCCTCATGCATCTCCCTCCCTCCCACCCTCCCCATCCCACCCCTCCAGGCGGTCACAAAGCACCGAGCTGATCTCCCTGTGCTCTGCGGCTGCTTCCCACTATCTATCTACCTTACGTTTGGTAGTGTATATATGTCCATGCCTCTCTTTCGCTTTGTCACAGCTTACCCTTCCCCCTCCCCATATCCTCAAGTCCATTCTCAAGTAGGTCTGTGTCTTTATTCCCGTTTTACCCCTAGGTTCTTCATGACATTTTTTAAAAATTTTTTTTTAAAATTCCATATATATGTGTTAGCATACGGTATTTGTCTTTCTCTTTCTGACTTACTTCACTCTGTATGACAGACTCTAGGTCTATCCACCTCATTACAAATAGCTCAGTTTCGTTTCTTTTTATGGCTGAGTAATATTCCATTGTATATATGTGCCACATCTTCTTTATCCATTCATCCGATGATGGACACTTAGGTTGTTTCCAGCTCCGGGCTATTGTGAATAGAGCTGCAATGAACATTTTGGTACATGTCTCTTTTTGAATTATGGTTTTCTCAGGGTATATGCCCAGTAGTGGGATTGCTGGGTCATATGGTAGTTCTATTTGTAGTTTTTTAAGGAACCTCCATACTGTTCTCCATAGTGGCTGTACCAATTCACATTCCCACCAGCAGTGCAAGAGTGTTCCCTTTTCTCCACACCTCTCCAGCATTTATTGTTTCTAGATTTCTTGATGATGGCCATTCTGACTGGTGTGAGATGATATCTCATTGTAGTTTTGATTTGCATTTCTCTAATGATTAATGATGTTGAGCATTCTTTCATGTGCTTGTTGGCAGTCTGTATATCTTCTTTGGAGAAATGCCTATCTAAGTCTTCTGCCCATTTTTGGATTGGGTTGTTTGTTTTTTTGCTATTGAGCTGCATGAGCTGTTTATAAATTTTGGAGATTAATCCTTTGTCAGTTGCTTCATTTGCAAATATTTTCTCCCATTCTGAGGGTTGTCTTTTGGTCTTGTTTATGGTTTCCTTTGCTGTGCAAAAGCTTTGAAGTTTCATTAGGTCCCATTTGTTTATCTTTGTTTTTATTTCCATTTCTCTAGGAGGTGGGTCCAAAAGGATCTTGCTGTGATTTATGTCATAGAGTGTTCTACCTATGTTTTCCTCTAAGAGTTTGATAGTTTCTGGCCTTACATTTAGGTCTTTAATCCATTTTGAGCTTATTTTTGTGTATGGTGTTAGGGAATGATCTAATCTCAAACTTTTACATGTCCCTGTCCAGTTTTCCCAGCACCACTTATTGAAGAGGCTGTCCTTTCTCCACTGTACATTCCTGCCTCCTTTATCAAAGATAAGTTGGCCATATGTGCGTGGGTTTATCTCTGGGCTTTCTATCCTGATCCACTGATCTATCTTTCTGTTTTTATGCCAGTACCACACTGCCTTAATTACTGTAGCTTTGTAGTATAGTCTGAAGTCAGGGAGCCTGATTCCTCCAGCTCCGTTTTTCGTTCTCAAGATTGCTTTGGCTATTCGGGGTCTTTTGTTTTTCCAAACAAATTGTGAAATTTTTTGTTCTAGTTCTGTGAAAAATGCCAGTGGTAGTTTGATAGGGATTGCATTGAATCTGTAGATTGCTTTGGGTAGTAGAGTCATTTTCACAATATTGATTCTTCCAATCCAGGAGCATGGTATATCTCTCCATCTATTTGTATCATCTTTAATTTCTTTCATCAGTGTCTTATAATTTTCTGCATACAGGTCTTTTGTCTCCTTAGGTAGGTTTATTCCTAGATATTTTATTCTTTTTGTTGCAATGGTAAATGGGAGTGTTTTCTTGATTTCATTTTCAGATTTTTCATCATTAGTGTACAGGAATGCCAGAGATTTCTGTACATTAATTTTGTATCCTGCTACTTTACCAAATTCATTGATTAGCTCTAGTAGTTTTTCGGTAGCATCTTTAGGATTCTCTATGTATAGTATCATGTCATCTGCAAACAGTGACAGCTTTATTTCTTCTTTTCCGATTTGGATTCCTTTTATTTCCTTTTCTTCTCTGATTGCTGTGGCTAAAACTTCCAAAACTAGGTTGAATAAGAGTGGTGAGAGTGGGCAGCCTTGTCTTGTTCCTGATCTTAGTGGAAATGGTTTCAGTTTTTCACCATTGAGGACAATGTTGGCTGTGGGTTTGTCATATATGGCCTTTATTATGTTGAGGAAAGTTCCCTCTATGCCTACTTTCTGCAGGGTTTTTATCATAAATGGGTGTTGAATTTTGTCAAAAGCTTTCTCTGCATCTATTGAGATGATCATATGGTTTTTCTCCTTCAACTTGTTAATATGGTGTATCACATTGATTGATTTGCGTATATTGAAGAATCCTTGCATTCCTGGAATAAACCCCACTTGATCATGGTGTATGATCCTTTTAATGTGCTGTTGGATTCTGTTTGCTAGTATTTTGTTGAGGATTTTTGCATCTATGTTCATCAGTGATATTGGCCTGTAGTTTTCTTTCTTTGTGGCATCCTTGCCTGGTTTTGGTATCAAGGTGATGGTGGCCTCGTAGAATGAGTTTGGGAGTGTTCCTTCCTCTGATATTGTTTGGAAGAGTTTTAGAAGGATGGGTGTTAGCTCTTCTCTAAATGTTTGATAGAATTCGCCTGTGAAGCCATCTGGTCCTGGGCTTTTGTTTGATGGAAGATTTTTTTTTTTTTTTTGCAGTACGCGGGCCTCTCACTGTTGTGGCCTCTCCCGTTGCGGAGCACAGGCTCCGGACGCGCAGGCTCAGCGGCCATGGCTCACGGGCCCAGCCGCTCCACGGCATGTGGGATCCTCCCAGACCGGGGCACGAACCCGTATCCCCTGCATCGGCAGGCGGACTCTCAACCACCGCGCCACCAGGGAAGCCCTTGATGGAAGATTTTTAATCACAGTTTCAATTTCAGTGCTTGTGATTGGTCTATTCATATTTTCTATTTCTTCCTGAGTCAGTCTTGGCAGGTTGTGCATTTCTAAGAATTTGTCCATTTCTTCCAGGTTGTCCATTTTATTGGCATAGAGTTGCTTATAGTAATCTCTCATGATCTTTTGTATTTCTGCAGTGTCCGTTGTTACTTCTCCTTTTTCATTTCTAATTCTATTGATTTGAGTCTTCTCCCTTCTGTTCTTGATGAGTCTGGCTAATGGTTTTTCAATTTTGTTTATCTTCTCAAAGAACCAGCTTTTAGTTGGGTTGATCTTTGCTATCGCTTCCTTCATTTCTTTTTCATTTATTTCTGATCTGATCTTTATGATTTCTTTCCTTCTGCTAACTTTGGGGGTTTTTTGTTCTTCTTTCTCTAATTGCTTTAGGTGCAGGGTCAGGTTGTTTACTCGAAATGTTTCCTGTTTCTTAAGGTGGGATTGTATTGCTATAAACTTCCCCCTTAGAACTGCTTTTGCTGCGTCCCATAGGTTTTGGGTCGTCGTGTCTCTGTTGTCATTTGTTTCTAGGTATTTTTTTATTTCCTCTTTGATTTCTTCAGTGATCACTTCGTTATTGAGTAGTGTATTGTTTAGCCTCCATGTGTTTGTATTTTTTACAGATCTTTTCCTGTAATTGATGTCTAGTCTCATAGCATTGTGGTCGGAAAAGATACTTGATACAATTTCAATTTTCTTAAATTTACCAAGGCTTGATTTGTGACCCAAGATATGATCTATCCTGGAGAATGTTCCATGAGCACTTGAGAAAAATGTGTATTCTGTTGTTTTTGGATGGAATGTCCTATAAATATCAACTAAGTCCATCTTGTTTAATGTATCATTTAAAGCTTGTGTTTCCTTATTTATTTTCATTTTGGATGATCTGTCCATTGGTGAAAGTGGGGTGTTAAAGTCCCCTACTATGATTGTGTTACTGTCGATTTCCCCTTTTATGGCTGTTAGTATTTGCCTTATGTATTGAGGTGCTCCTATGTTGGGTGCATAAATATTTACAATTGTTATATCTTCTTCTTGGATTGATCCCTTTATCATTATGTAGTGTCCTTCTTTGTCTCTTCTTATAGTCTTTATTTTAAAGTCTATTTTGTCTGATATAAGAATTGCTACTCCAGCTTTCTTTTGATTTCCATTTGCATGGAATATCTTTTTCCATCCCCTTACTTTCAATCTGTATGTGTCTCTAGGTCTGAAGTGGGTCTCTTGTAGACAGCATATATATGGGTCTTGTTTTTGTATCCATTCAGCCACTCTGTGTCTTTTGGTGGGAGCATTTAGTCCATTTACATTTAAGGTAATTATTGATATGTATGTTCCTATTCCCATTTCCTTAATTGCTTTGGGTTTGTTATTGTAGGTATATTCCTTCTGTTGTGTTTCTTGCCTAGAGAAGTTCCTTTAACATTTGTTGTAAAGCTGGTTTGGTGGTGCTGAAGAACCTTATGGTCTTAAAGCAAGCTTACTTAGGGCTAAGAATTGGGGGTGAGGCAGGGACAGTCGCCTCTAGATGGGGACAGGCCATCTTTCTTCCATCTGCCTTTCAAGGGAAATGGATGGTCCTGATTTCCTTTCTTTGCTTTGTGAGCTACAAACAGACGAAGCACCTGTCAAAACCCAGTTTCTGTTGGAGTTTTACTTCCTGTGCTCATAAACCCCACATTGCCAGGTGGACAGGGAGAGTGCCACCCACTGTCCCAACTATTTATGCAGAAAGATGTCCAGAGGCCATTACATGCTCAGATAATTTGACTGCCAAGAAGAAAAAAAACCCAAGGTGACTGGATGAGACCGTTGCCCCAGAGTCACAAGTTCTGAAAGCAAAAACTAAGACTTTCTGGAGGAGACTTAAATTTGTCCAAGTTTTAGTATTCATGTCAGTCATACTCCAACTGCAAGCCCTAGCCAATGCTAAGATAGAAAGTTTGCCTCTGAAACTGCCCACTGAAACTCTGGAAGTGGACAAAGGCAGGCCCAAGCCAGGAGGGCTACCTGGTCTAGCAGGTGCAGACGCTTCACGTAGGTCTCCTCAGTGTACAGCAGCTCCTGGGCAATGTGGAGCAGCTTCTGGGGCTCAGAGCACTGTGAAGAGAAGAGCCATAGTTCACCTGGGGAAGATGAGTTTTGGGGAGGCAGCATATGACAAAGGCTACCTGCTGTATGCCAGGGATGACCAGGGGCCCCAAAAGACCAGAGGAGGCTACTGGGACTGGGATGTGGGGCTCAGTTCTCGCAGATGGAATTTCCAGGGAGGTTTCTGGGGAAGACATAATAGTTTCTACCAACCCCCCCAAACCTTCTGCAGCCCAGAGAGAACTCTATCTTCCAGGGGCTTTAACTACAGAGGAGTTGCAATAGCCACTTCAAAATATATTGTGGAGTGACATCAGCAAGGTGGCAGATTAGAAAGCTACAGGCCCTCCCAACAGGCACATGAAAAGATGTTCCACGTTGCTAACTATTAGAGAAATACAAATCAAAACTATAATGAGGTACCACCTCACACTGGTCAGAATGGCCATCATTAGAAAGTCTACAAATAAGAAATGCTAGAGAGGGTGTGGAGAAAAGGGAAACCTTCTACACTGGGAATGTAAATTGGTGCAGGCACTATGGAGGTTCCTCAAAAAACGAAAAATAGAGTTGCTATATGATTTTGCAATCCCACTCCAGGGCATATGTTCAAACAAAACTATAATTCAAAAAGATACATGCACCCCAATGTTCATTGCAGCACTATTTACAATAGCCAAGACATGGAAACAACCTAAATGTCCATCAAAGATTAATAGATAAAGAAGATGCGGTACATATATACAATGGAATATTACTCAGCCATTAAAAAGAATGAAATAATGCCATTTGTAGCAACATGGGCTAGAGATTATCACACTAAGTGAAGTAAGCCAGACAGAGAAAGACCATATGATATCACTTATATGTGGAATCTAGAATATGACACAAATGAACTTATCTATGAAACAGAAACAGACTCACAGACATAGAGAACAGACCTGTGGCTGCCACTTATATGTGGAATCTAGAATATGACACAAATGAACTTATCTATGAAACAGAAACAGACTCACAGACATAGAGAACAGACCTGTGGCTGCCAAAGGGGGGGAAGGGATGAATTGGGAGTTTGGGATTAATAAATGCAAACTACTATATATAGAATGGATAAGCAACAAGGTCCTAGTGTATAGCACAGGGAACTATATTCAATATCTTGTGATAAACCATAATGGAAAAGAATATTAAAAAATATATATATGTATATATATAACTGAATCACTTTGCTGTGCAGTAGAAATTAACACAGCATTGTAAATAAACTATACTTCAAGAAAATATATTTTAAAAAAAAGAAAGTTATAGGCCTTCCTTCCCCCACACATGAGTTAACAATATACTAACAAGAATACCTCTGTGAAAACTCTGGAGACCAGCTGAGAAGCTACAGCTCCCAAGGCATTGTAAAACTAAGAAGAGATTCTATCAAATAGAGAATGAAAATTGGCATGTTTGGAACACCCTTTTGTGTTCCTCCCCCATGCAGCATAACACAGCACAACTGGGAAGAACCCCAACCCCTGCAACTAGGGCTCCTCCCTCAGGATGGAAACAAAGGAATGAACTGTGCATCCAAAGTTTTGGCTCATCTGGAAGCTGCCTGAGGGACTGGTTTCTGTCTTGCCTGATTTGGAATGCTGCCATGACCAGTGCCAGAGTCTGAAAACAGAGGCAAGCAGCATGTTAGAGCTGATGTTCTGCAGGCAGATGCCAGGGGAGCAAGAGATCAGAAAAAGTGTAATAGGTCTTAGAAATTCCAGCCTGATTGGCTAAGGTTTTCCCTGCACAAAGCCAGCATGCAAAGACTGGAGAGACGGTTGTTTTTCAGATGCCCAAATTCCAGCAAAAAATCACAAAGAAACAGGGAAGCATAGTGTGATTAAAGGAACAAAATAAAATTCCAGAAACCAAACCTAAAGAAACATAGCTCTATGAGCTGCCTGTAAAAAATATTAAATACCTGTCATATAGATGCTTAATGAACTAAAAAAGAACACAGACAACTAAGTGAAATCAGGAAATTGATGCATGAACAGAATGAGAATATCAATAAAAAGATAAAAACTATTAAAAAAAAAGAGCCAAACAGAAACTATAGAACTGAAAATTGCAATAACTAGACTGAAAAGTTCAAGCTAGGTCATTTGAAATCATAAATCAGAGAAACAAAAAGAAAAAACAATGAAGAAAGCAAAGAGAGGCTAAGAAGCTTATGGGATACTACCCAAGGGACCAATATATGCATTTTGGGAGTCAAGTACAGCGTACTTGAAGAATTAGTGGCTGAAACTGTGCCAAATATGAGGAAAGAAATGGACATACGAATTCAAGAAGCTCACAGAACTCCAAATAGGATAAATCTAAAGAACCACACTGGGACACATTATAATAAAAAAAAGGGGGGTGGGAGGAGTGGGGTGATATATTTAAAGTGCTGAAAGAAAAAATAAAACTGTCAACCAAGAATATGTATCCAGCAAAGCCATCTTTCAAAAATGAAGAAGATGATACCAAAACCAGACAAACATATCACAAAAAAAGAGAATTACAGTCCAATATCACTGACGAGCATACATGCAAAAATCCTCAACTAAATACTAGCAAACCGAATCTAACAACACATTTAAAAGATCATACACCATGATCAAGTGGGCTTTATCCCAGGGATGCAAGGATTCTTCAATATACACAAATCAATTAATGTGATACACATATTAACAAATTGAAGAATAAAAACCATATGATCACCTCAATAGATGCAGAAAAAGCTTTCAACAAAATTCAACACTGATTTATGATAAAAACTCTACAGAAAGTGGGCATAGAGGGGACCTACCTGAACATAATAAAGGACATATATGACAAATGCACAGCAAACATTATTCTTTTTTTAAAAATTTTATTTATTTATTTATATATTATTATTTTTGTGTGTGTGTGTGTGTGGTACGCGGGCCTCTCACTGTTGTGGCCGCTCCCGTTGCAGAGCACAGGCTCCGGACGCACAGTCTCAGCAGCCATGGCTCACAGGCCTAGCCGCTCTGCGGCATGTGGGATCTTCCCGGACCGGGGCATGAACCCGCGTCCCCTGCATTGGCAGGCGGACTCTCAACCACTGTGCCACCAGGGAAGCCCAAACGTTATTCTTAATATGAAAAACTGAAAGCATTTCCTCTAAAATCAGGAACAAGACAAGGGTGCCCACCCTCGCCAACATTATTAAACATAGTTTTGGAAGTCCCAGCCACGGCAATCAGAGAAGAAAAAGAAATAAAAGGAATCCAAATTGGTAAAGAAGAAGTAAAACTGTCACTGTTTGCAGATGATATGATACTATACACAGAAAATCTTAAAGATGCCACTAGAAAATTACTAGACCTAATCAATGAATTTGATAAAGTTGCAGTATACAAAATTAATGCACAGAAATCACTTGCATTCCTATACACTAACAATGAAAGTTCTGAAAGAGAAACTAAGGAAACAATCCCATTTACCATTGCAACAAAAAGAATAAAATACCTAGGAAAAAACCTACCTAAGGAGGCAAAAGACCTATATGTAGAAAACAGTAAGATACTGGTGAAAGAAATCAAAGATGACACAAAAACATGGAGAGATATACCATGTTCTCAGATTGGAAGAATCCACACTGTGAAAATGACTATACTACTCAAAGCAATCTACAGATTCAATGCAATCCCTATCAAATTACCAAGGACATTTTTCACAGAACTAGAACAAAAATTTTACAATTTGTTTGGAAACACAAAAGACCTCAAATAGCAAAAGCAATCTTGAGAAACAAAATTGGAGCTGGAGGAATCAGGCTCCCTGACTTCAGACTATACTACAAAGCTACAGTAATCAAAACAGATGGTACTGGCACAAAACCAGAAATATACATCAATGGAACAGGGTCAAAAGCCCAGAGATAAACCCATGCACCTATGGTCACCTAATCTATGACAAAGGGGGCCAGAATATACAATGGAGCAAAGATAGCCTCTTCAATAAGTGATGCTGGGAAAACTGGACAGCTACATGTAAAAGAATGAAATTAGAACACTCCCTAACATACACAAAAATAAACTCAAAATGGATTAAAGACCTAAATGTAAGGCCAGACACTATAAAACTCTTGGAGGAAAACATAAGAAGAACACTCTTTGACATAAATTGCAGCAAGACCTTTTATGACCCACGTCCTAGAGTAATGAGAATAAAAACAAAAATAAACAGATGGGACCTAATGAAACTTAAACCTTTTGCACAGCAAAGGAAACCATAAACAAGACAGAAGGACAACCCTCAGAATGGGAGAAAATATTTACAAATGAAGCAACTGACAAAGGATTAATCTCCAAAATAAACGAGCAGTTCACGCAGCTCAATATCAAAACAGCAACAACAACAACAACCCAGTCCAAAAATGGGCGGAAGACCTAAGTAGACGTTTCTCCAAAGCAGATATACAGACGGCCAACAAACATGAAAGGATGCTCAGCATCACTAATTATTAGAGAAATGCAAGTCAAAACTACAATGAGGTATCACCTCACACTGGTCAGAATGGCCATCATCAAAAAATCTACAAACAGTAGGACTTCCCTGGTAGCGCAGTGGTTAAGAATCCACCTGCCAATGCAGGGGACGTGGGTTCAAGCCCTGGTCCAGGAAGATCCCATGTGCCACAGAGCAACTAAGCCCGTGCACCACAACTACTGAGCCTGCACTCCAGAGCCCGTGAGCCACAACTACTGAAGCCTGCGCACTTAGAGCCCATGCTCCACAACAAGAGAAGCCACCACAATGAGAAGCCCGCACACCTCAATAAAGAGTAGACCCCACTCGCCGCAACTAGAGAAAGCCTGTGCACAGCAACGAAGATCCAAAGCAGCCAAAAAGAAGAAGAAGAAGAAGAAAAAAAAAAACTACAGACAATAAATGCTGGAGAGGGTGAATCCTCTTGCACTGTTGGTGAGAATGTAAATTGATGCATCCAGTATGGAGAACAGTATGGAGATTCCTTAAAAAACTAAAAATAGAACTACCATATGATCCAGCAATCCCACTACTGGGCACATACCCAGAGAAAACCATAATTCAAAAAGATACATGCTCCCCAATGTTCATTGCAGCACTATTTACAATAGCCAGGACATGGAAACAACCTAAATGTCCATCGACAGATGAATGGATATAGAAGATGTGGTACATATATGCAATGGAATATTACCCAGCCATAAAAAGGAGCAAAATTGGGTCATTTGTAGAGACATGGATGGACCCAGGGACTGTCATACATAGTGAAGTAAGTCAGAAAGAGAAAAACTAATATCAAATATTACCGCATATACATGGAATCTAGAAAAATGGTACAGATGAACCTATTTGCAGGGCAGGAATAGAGACGCAGACGTAGAGAATGGACGTGTGGACATGGGGGAGGGGAAGGTGAGGGTGGGATGAATTGGGAGATTAGGTTTGACATAAATACACTACCATGTGTAAAATAGATAGCTAGTGGGAACATGTGGTATAGCACAGGGAGCTCAGCTCAATGCTCTGTGATGACCTAGATGTGTGGGATGGGGGGTTGGGAGAGAGGTCCAAGAGGGAGGGGATATATGTATACATATAGCTAATTTACTTTGTTGTACAACAGAAACCAACATAACATTGTAAAGCACTCCAATAAAATGGAGTGCTTTACAATGTTTTATACTCCAGTAAAAAAATAAAAATCAGATGGAAGATCTTTAAAAAAATAAAATACTATAACTTTAACTATTTTATGTAATTGCAATAGAAAAAATATATAGAATATACACAAGAGGCAATGAGAAGGGAATCAAAGCATATTATTACAAAAAAGTCAATTAAACTTAAAAAAGGAAAGCAGTAAGAGAGGGACAAAAAAACTACAAAACATACAGAAAACAATGAAAAAGACAATAGTAAGTCCTTCCCTACCAGTAATTACTTTAAATGTAAATGAATTAAACTCCCCAATCAAAAGATATGGATTGATTGAACAGGTTAAAAAAAAATCCAATTATATGCTACCCACAAGAAACTCACTTTAGATTTAAGGACATACATAGGCTGAAAGTGAAAGATGGAAAAAGATATTTCATGGAAATGGTAAACAAAAGAGATCACGAGTGGCCATATTTACATCAGACAAATGGACTTTAAATTAAAAAACCATTACACAATACAAAGAAAGACATTATATAATGTTAAAAGGACCAATTCACCAAGAAGATATAACAATTATAAATATTTATTCATCAAACCTCAGAGCTCCTAAATATATGAAGCAAACTTTGGCAGAATTGAAGCAAGAAACAGATAGCAACAGAAGAATAATAGGAGATGTCAGTACTCTACTTTCAACACTGGATAGGACGTGCAAAATATCAATAAGGAAGCAGGGGATTTGAATAATACTGTAGAATAAATGAACCTAACAAACATATGCAGAACACTCCATATAACAATGGCAGAACATACATTCTTCTCAAGTGCACACAGAACGTTCTCCAGGTCAAACCACGTGTTAGGCCACAAAACAAGTATTAAAAAATTCAAGAAGGGCCTCCCTGGTGGCGCAGTGGTTGAGAGTCCGCCTGCCGATGCAGGGGATACGGGTTCGTGCCCCGGTCTGGGAGGATCCCATATGCCGCGGAGCAGCTGGGCCCGTGAGCCATGGCCGCTGGGCCTGCGCATCCGGAGCCTGTGCTCCGCAACGGGAGAGGCCACAACAGTGAGAGGCCCGCATACCGCAAAAAGAAAAAAAAAAAAAAAAAAAAAAATTCAAGAAGATTGAAATCATATAAAATATCTTTTCCAATCACAACAGAATGAAACTAGAAATCAACAGCACAGGGAAAACTGGAAAATCCACAGATATGTAGAAATTAGACAATACGCACTTAAACAGGAGTCAAAGAAGTTACAAAGGACATTAGAAAATAGCTTGAGACAAATGAAAATGAAAACACAATATATCAAAACTTATGGAATGTGGCAAAAGCAGGGCTAAGAGGGACGTTTATAGCTGTAAGTGCATACATGTAACAGGAAGAAAGATCTCAAATCAACAACCTAACTTTGCACCTCAAGATTAGAAAAAGAACACACTAAACCCAAAGCAGTCAGGAGGAAGCAAATAATAGAGATTAGAACAGAGATAAATGAAACAGAAAGTAGAAAAACAATGGGAAAAAACCAACAAAACTAAGAGTTGTTTTTTGAAAAGATAAACAAAATTAACAAACCTTTAGCTAGACTTACCCAAAAAATGAGAGAGTACTCAAATAATATGAAAGAGGAAATATTACAACTGATACCACAGTTGAACACAAGGGATCAGAAGAGACGGCTCTGAACAATTAAATGCCAACAATTGGATAAGCTAAAAGAAATAGATAAATTCCTAGAAACACACAACCTGCCAAGACTGAGTCATGAAGACATAGAAAATTTGCACAGACCAATAACAAGTAAGGAGGTTAAATAAGCAATAAAAAACTTCCCAACAAAGAAAAGCCCAGAAACAGATAGCTTCACTGGGAAATTAATACCAATTGTTCTCAAATTTTTCCAAAAAATTAAAGAATAAGGAACACTTCCTAACTCATTCCCTGAGACCAGCATTATCCTGATACCAAAACTTTGGGGCCTTGCTGACTCTGGAGGGACTGTCCCTCCCAGGGTTCGCTGATTCCTAGAGGTGTAAAGGATTCGCTGGCAAGAATGTCTTTCAAGTGCAAACCAACCCATCCAGAGCCCACACCCAACCACCTTCTTTATACTTGCTTTTCCCCTATTCCCCTGCCCTAATTACACAGGTCCAGGTGCGAGCTACCCAGGGACAGTCCCTGTGCACAGAACCCACTGAAATTCTTCAAACTGGCCAATCTTAAGCCTGCTTACCCTGTCTCACCCATCCCTCTCCTCAGAAACCACAATAAAGACTCTACTGTAACTTATATAGTATTTGTACATCAACTATACTTCAATTAAAAGGATAAAATCATTATGTGATTAAAAAAAGACTCTTGCTCACAATTTCCACTCCCTCTGCCTCCTGCCCTACCCTGGTGCTTTCCCCTCTGGTTCCCCATGGTGTGGTGTTCCCCTTCCTCTCGGGAGCCATAAACTGTCTTTAAATGGTAGTCATCTCCTGGTTTGTTGGCTTCACCATTCCTGAATAATAATAAAACTTAGATTAAAACATGCCCCCAGCCCACTCGCTGAGAATCTGGCTTCCAACAGTGCAGGCCTATGGCTGCCCTTTGCCCACTAAGCCTGCCTCCTGATGCGGCCATGTTAGCCCATACCATCTCTACCAGGAGCCAGCAGGTCTGACCCTGGCCAAGTGCCACTTGTGCTTGTCTTGGGACCCAGTCACTTGCAGCTTACCTACGCTGTTCTCCTCCCATGCACAGGCGGTCTCTCTAAGCCGGGGCTGTTGGCTTTACTTCCATGTCCCCACAAGTCCCAGTGTAGAGCCCAGAGCCCAAAACGCTAAAGGGACACAGATGAGCTTCCTTGCAAGGCCGAGCCCCCATGGGTGGGCACACCTGCTTCCCGGGGCCATCTGCACGGGGCTCCCCTCGCATGCCTGGGCTCCCTTCCTCCAGTGCCACACCCCATTGGAAACCCTGGGGTTTCCCCATTCATAAAATAAGGTGACAAGCGTGCTGTCTTCCTCATGGGGGCTCTGCAAGGCAGGCAGCAAGCACTGGCAAAGAGTGGTGACAGCACTGTTTCCGCTAAGTTGGACCGCCACAGCCACCCTGGGGTGGGGT